>NW_027511025.1:1228083-2456167 GCF_048772815.1 Callospermophilus lateralis | reverse complement strand
AGGAACTGAGTGACTTTACTGCCTTTGCAACCACTTTGTCCTAACAGGTGATTGCAAGGTTCCCATGAGGTGGAGGCTGCCCCTACTTCCCGAGACAGTTTCAACAGTTAGAATGGTATATCAACCATAGGAATCCGGGAACAGCTCTCCACACAGGCCTGGTTTGGTCCCTCTTCTCTACATTAAGAAAAGAGAGGCTGATTCAGACACAATGCTTCATCCTGAGTACGTTGTTTGCCATGGAAGATGACTTTTGCTCTCTCAGGTCCTTCATAGCTGCCTATGTCTTCTCCAGGGATCGTTTCTGCTTAAAACTTTGAGGATCTCAGCATCTGGAAGATCCCCTACATTCCTGTATTGTAAGACCAACTCTGTCGCTGCTCTTCTGTAAAGTTAGATTGAGGGAACAGTGTTTGGTTAGGCTTAATAACAGGTTCCATTTGGATTAAGAATCATTCTGAGCGATGAATAATGGTATTGGGAATGTGCGATATTTACAAGAATATTTAGGTGAAATATAAGTATGAAAACAGAAATCTAGGTAAAATTTGAAGCCCAGAAGGGCATTGGGCCTTTAATTGGGATACTTAGCTTTGACTTACGTTCTGCACAGATGTCTTAAATAAATCCATATACAATGTCATAGGACCTTGTACCTTGGATGATTGAATGTCACGAGAATATCCAGTCAAAAAACTATAGTCGGTAGGATTAGGAAAAGTGTCGGTAGGTTTAGAAAGAATAGTGATTATAGGTTTTGGAGGAAATGTTTTTAGCAATTGGGTTTCGGTTAGAAAGTGAATTTAAATGTCAGCACATGTGAAGAGTCAGTCAAAATGATAAACTGGGATAATATTTAGGAAAGCAGAAATCAATAGAGACATTAGGATATCAGGCAAAGTATAAAGTGAGTGATAGGATTACACATTTTCAACAGGCTTGAGGTTGAATATATAATCTTAGGAGGAAACAAATATATAGTCACCAATAGGATTGACATTTGAGAGCAGTAGCAACCTGGACAGGAATATTTTTAGTAATCCATGCTCACTTTTCATTTGGGTTTTGGTACAATCATAACTGTGACCTTTGCATTTTGTTTCCAGAATATTACTGTGATAACATGTACATGTAGATCAGGTGACATGAGTATTTCTTCCACCATTTCTGGGAGCAATATTGTGAAGACGTATAAGTTAGTACTGGGGGTACAAATAGGTGTACCCTGTGTCTATGAATATAGAGATAATGCATGAATAGACCATACTGTGAATAAATAGTATTACTGGTTCCAACTTTGAATAATGGATTGAATTGATAAATGAAAACATAGAGGAAATCTTATATTGATATATATACATTCATTAAAACCAAATATACATCTAATGGTAATATTAGGGTTATGGTTCATCATGAAGAGTGTGTGAGTTTTGCTTCAAAAATGATTAAGGAAATCGAAAAAGAAACCTCATGAAAAGATCAGTCAAGAAATATGGAGTTATACATGTGTTCTGAAGCAGGAAGTGATTGAAAATGAAACAAATGCCTATTAATTTTCGAATTTCTAGATGAAATATATATTTTATGATGTGCATAAATGGAAGAAATTGCAATGTACCAGTGTTGAATAAAAATGAATTTCAAAATACACATCATGTCCCATAGAAATCTATTTGCATTGATGTTAAACTGGGTAAGTTACTGCAGAAATACAAGGATTTGTATGCACCATTCACTGAAGATAGTTCTCAGTACGAGGAAACAAATATGTTTTTCAGGTGTGTGAATATTCCTGGGAATAATCTAGTGAAAAGTTGATTAAAAATCCACATACATGAATATGAATTATTTTAGGGAGTGTATAATAAGACACATATTTCATATTTTGAAAAATCTGGAGAGTATGTATACACACACACACACAAACAGACTTTAAAAAGTAGGAATATATATGCCAATTGAAATTCACCATGAAATATATATCATCCACAGATCAGAAATATTTATTTTACTGAACATGGGTTTTTGTGTAAAGTTGTTCAACCAGGAAGCTCACCCATTGGTTGAATTTTCAGTTCCAGCATCATTTAGGAAGAGTGAACTATTCTAACAATTTGTATCTGCCAAGTGAGCCATCTCACAAGAATGTACGTGTGATTCCTGGTAGTGTTCTATATGTGCATATAAAATTACATGTGCTGAATAGGCTGCAGAGAAAGGGAGTCAGGTATTCACATATTTGTTAACTTTAGAAATACATGGAGAAATATTTCAACAGAAAATTGACTAGATTTATAACTCCTACCCTATATAATGCAAAAGGCAAGTCCCACTATACAACATGCATCCTCTGAACTGCTTATATTTCTATTCTGTTTGGGTTTTTATTCTCCATCATATTAGGATTAGTAGTCAGAGTCTAGTAATGTAGTGGTTAGTGTCATGGATTCAGTATTTCTAATGGAAATTTGGAAAATGAATCCAATGTGTATGTAAATATATGCTACACAAAAATCTTCCCACTCTCATCCAGAAAAATGCCTTGACATTACCTTCGCACCAAGAAAGACACAATTAGAGGAGAAGAATTAGAAAATGTGTGAATACATATATTCAATGAAAAATCCTCAGAAATTCACAACCTTGGAGGTGGTAGAGGAGTTTCCAAAAGTAAGGGACAGGATAAACACTCCACAAACATGGAGCTGTGCTGGCCTAAAGACTTCTTGAGAAATGCCTCTGAGTTTGGGCACTTGAAATATATGTTGTTTTCAGGAGCTTTAGCTTCTTTCTAGTGAGACCATCAAAGCTGGGTCTGCATCTATGTGACCTGGAGGACATGGCATCTTATTTTTCAATGAACATGAGGCAGCAGTGCTGGTTTCTCTCTTTGCAGGTAAACTGTGGCCACTGGGGGCTAAGTGTCTCCCCGTTTGGACTGTGAAGCAATTTGGTCATGATCCACTTTTCGTTGTGTTTCTTGCTGCTGCACTGGGAGTTTGGTGTTTGCTTCATCAAATACAACGAGTTTATCTGGGACACAGTGCTGGAGGGAGTTCTGTCACGTGTGGTGGGTCAGTGTCTGCAGGAGAATGCACCAACCAGGCTTCTATCCAGATAGCTTTCCCCCTTGACCATAGCAACCTGATTCTGAACTTTGCCCTGAAACCTCTGCATATAACAAGATGCCTTTACATAGAAGGGTCTGCTGCCTGCACCATGTCAGTCACAAGGCATTTGGAATCCAATGCTAGATCCTCATGGCCGTACCACTGATGTTTTATCACACACCTGCCCACCACTGCTCTAGGTCCACTTCTCAGCAGACTCCAACTCACTGGCATCTGTGTTCTACACCATGTTAAAGAAACCCAGTCAATCTAGGCACTCTCTGGTATACTCATGATCAGCAACAGGACATCCAAAGGTTCTCCAGTGCCACCTGGTCATGGTAATTTAAAAAATTTCATGATATTTATGTAACCATTTTCAAGGATGAAGTTGGAGGCATTGTGGGTTTCAATTATTCAGAAACCATTAAATGGTGAGGAATCTCATTTTAATGAAAGCTCTGGAGAACTCTCACAGGCAAGGCTTCCCAAATAGTGGCCAAAACGTCACTTGAAGCCAGGCCCATTGAGGTCTAAAATGTGAGGTCCATGTGTGTTTTGACTCTCAATTGTGGCTGCCATGTCTTTCAGAATAAAATTATGTGATTCTCTGGCTGAGAGTCCCAGTGAACTGTGGAAAGTCCCCCTGGGACTAGATCACAGCTTCCAATGGCGACTCTCACGCGTTGCCTCCGAAAATCTTAACACAATTCATGGCAATTCTTCTCTGAGGTCAGTTCAAGAACTGAGTCTCTAAGGGGAATCACACCAGAATTCAACCCAGGTTGAACCAGTAATCTCTCACAATTAAAACCTAAACACTCCCACATGACCCTCATCTTCTTCCATATAGACACTCATCATAACCTCTGGCTGGAGGTTTCCATGAGGGCACAGCCCAAGACAGTGTCCAAAATAAGCTTCCTTGTCCCTCATTTGCCTAAAGTCACGTTTGCCTGGACACCCTTCCTATGAACCAGGAGTGATCAAATAGGCCTGACATTTATACTGCTCCACTTCTCCAATTTGAGGCCTACTGACTGAGGGGTTTAAATTCTTTTTGGGAATTGGACGCATGAGAAACCACAAGAACTATGGGCAAGCCACTGCAGAGCTTTGAAGAACCCATTTGACACAAAGCATCCCTATTCTTCCTTGATGGAAGTAAGTGCCCTACCAGAGGAAGGCAAGAGACTTCATCCACAATGACTCTACTTTTAGCCATTTTGGTTTTGGATGCACATATGGAATCTTTCTTTAGATCCATAAGGTGGATAGAATCTAAGCCACAGCCTCACACAGGGCCAAGAGGCTGATTCAGACACATCCCTTTCCAAAGCAATTAAGCAAAGAGCCACAGGAGATGCACATTTATTTCCAATTGAAAAGTCTTTTGTTAAGGCTTCCAAAAGTTTTGGCCTGAGGAAAACACCTTCCTGACATTCAGGGCAACAGAAAAATATGTATGCATAAGGCCCAAAGCAGGGTTTCTCCACTGAGATATTCCTGGTCACACTGCTATCTGAGTTTTCTGAGATGCTCGGCCATTCCATTCAGCTATCCAGTACATGGCCATTTCACAGACCTTGGAGGTGGTACATATCTTGGACACACAACCATGAGTCTATTCTTGAGAGTGACCAGAATTGAGTAAGAAATCAGGAACTTAGGAAGATTGCAGGTGTTGCCCATCCATAAGGCAAGCCACAGTCCATTCATAAATTGGGCAGGATGAATGCTGGGAAGCTTTCTACTAGACAGGACACATCCATTGATGCATTCTCTTTTCTAATGTCTACAACCACTAACACAGTGGGATACACAGACATAGAAAAACTCGCATTGTCAAAGGACTTAGAAGAATCAGATAATTCCAAACCAAACAAACCTCCTTTCCTACCTATTCTGAGAACATGAGACAAAACCACAAACCCCACCCGAACTCACAAATTCAACTTCTTCCCCCAAGTAGGTCTGTGACTATCCGGAATGTCCTCTGACTTGTGGGCCATACTGTGTTCTCCCGAAATGGCCTGTCCTGCCTCAGATCTGGTCACCTTGGCCAACTCTGTGAAGTTGTCAGGAGCCAGTGTTGAGCCACTACCTGCTTTCTCAGGAAAGGCCCCTCTTCAGAGCACTCCTGGCATTTGGCCATCCTCACATCAGTAGGTACCAAGAATGACTGACGCTGTCCTTGGTAAATCCAACAAGTGAGCCCACTGGAACTGTGACTGGGACTGGCTCTGGGTGCCTGGCTACTTGGGTCACAAGTTCAGAGAGTTCCATCACCAAGGAAGTTAGGAAGGTCATTTCTTCGGGAACTGAATGAGGTCACTGCCGTGGCAACCACTTTGTCCTAACACTTGCTTCCAAGGGTCCCATGAGATGGAGGCTGCCCCTAATTCCTGAGACACTTTCAAAAGTTAGAATGGTATAACAACCATAGGTACCCAGGAACAGCTCTCCACACAGGCCCGGTTTGCTCCATCTCCTCTACGTTAAGGATAGAGAGTTGATTCAGACTCAACCCTTCATCCTGACCAGGTTGTTTTCCATGGAAGATTACTTTTGCTCTCTCCGGTCCTTCATAGCTGCCTACATCTTCTCCAGGGATAATTTCTGCATTGACCTTTGAGGTTTTCAGCAGGTTGAAGATCCCCTACATTCCTGTATTGTAAGAACAAATCTGTCCCTGCTCTTCTGAATACTTAAATTGATGGAACAATGTATGGTTAGTGTTATTAACATGTTCAATTAAAACCAAAACACTACCACATGGCCCTTATATTCTTCCATATAGACACTCATCATTACGTCTGGCTGGAGGTTTCCACAAGGGGCGAAGCCCAAGACAGTGTCCAAAATAAGTTCCCTTGCCCCTCATTTGCCTAAAGTCTGGGTTTCCTGGACACCCTTCCTGTGAACCAGGATTGATCAAATAGGCCTGACATTAATAATGCTCTTTTTCTCCTTTTTGAGGCCTACTGAACGTGAGGTATAGATTCTTTATGTGATTTGGAGTCATGTGAAACCCAAGCACCTTTTCTCGTCTTTGAAGAACTCATTAGACCCAAAGGATCCCTATTCGTACTTGATGGAGGTGAGGAGCCTAACAGAGGAAGCAAGAGACTTCATCCACAATGTCTGATCTTTTTGCCATTTTGGTTTTGGATGCACACATGGGATCTTTTTTTAGATCCATCAGGTGCTGAGATTGTAAGCCACAGCCTCACACAGAGCCGAGAGGATGATTTAGACACATCCTTTTCTAAAGCAATTAATCTAAGAGCCACGGGTGATACTCATTCATTTCCATTTGAAAGCAGTTTCTTCAGGCTTCACAAACTGGTGGTCTGAGGCAAAGACCTACCTGACATTCAGGTCAACAGAACAGTAGGTAAGCAAAAGGCACAAAGCAGGGTTTCTCTACTGAGACTTTACTGGTCACACTGATATCTGAGTTTTCTGAGATCCTCCCCATTCATTTCAGGTATCCAGTAAATGGCCATGTCACAGAGCTCGGAGGTGGTACATATCTTGGACAAAAAAAAATGAGCCTATTCTGGAGAATGGCCAGAATTCAGGAAGAAAACAGGAACTAAGGAAAATAGTAGGTGTTGCCCATCGATAAGGCAAGCAACAGTCCATTCATAAATTGGGCAGGATGTGTCCTGGAATGCTTTCTACTTTTCAGGACACATGCATTGATGCATTCACTTTTCTCATATCTTCAACCACCGACAAAGTGGGATACACAGACATAGAATCACTCACCATGTCAAATGACTTATTAAAAACAGTCCACTCCAAACCAAACAAACTGCCTTTCCTACCTATTCTCAGAACATGAGACAAAACCATAAACTCACATCTACACCCTCAAAGGCATATCGTTTACCCACATAGGTCTGTGAGTAACCAGAGTGTCCTCAGACTGATAGGCCATACTATGTTCCCCCGAAATGGCCTGTCCTGTCTCAGATCTGGTCTCCTTTACCAACTCTCTAAAGTTTTCAGGAGCCATCGGTGAGTCACTACCTGCTTTCTCAGGAAAGGCCCCTCTTCAGAGCTTTCCTGGCATTTAGTGATCCACAAGAAAGACTGACTCTGTCCTTGGTAAATCCAAACAAGTGAACCCACTGGGAAAGGGACTGGGACTGGCTCTTGGTGCCTGGCTTCCTGGATCCCAAGTTCAGAGGGTTCCATCACCAAGGAAGTGAGGTAGGTCACTTCCTTCAGGAACTGAATGAGGTCACTGCCTTGGCAACCACTTTGTTCTAACATTTGCTTCCAATGGCTCCATGACATGGAGGCTGCCCCTACTTCCTGTGTCACATTCACAAGCTAGAATGGTATACCAACCATAGGCACCCGGGAACAGTCAGAGTCTACTAGGGTATGGCTTACTGTCAGGAATTCAGTATTTCAAATAGAAAATAGGAAAATGAATCTAATGTGTATACAAATATATGCTAGACAAAAATCTTCCCACTGTCCTCCCCAACAATGCCTTGATATTTCCTTCACCACAAGTAAGACACAATTAGTGGAGAAGAGTTTGAAAATCTGTGAATATATATCTGGAAAAAAAATGAATGGAGTTCACAACCTTGGAGGTGGTAGAGGAATTTCCAAATGTAAAAGAAAGGATAAACACTCCACAAACATGGAGCTCTGGTGGCCTAATAAATTTTTGAGAAACTGCCTCTGAGTTTGGGCCCTTGAAATATTTGTTGTTGTCAGGAGCTTTAGCTTCCTTTGTAGTGAGACCATCAAATCTGGGTCAGCATCTATGTGACCTGGATGACATGGTTCCTTATTTTCTATTGAACATGAGGCAGCAGTTCTGAATTCTCTCTTTGTAGGTAAACTGAGGCCACTGGGGTCTAAGTGTCTAACCGTGTGATCTGTGAAGCCATTTGGTCATACTCGAATTTTTGTGGTGTTATTTACTGCAGTACTCTGAGTTTGGTATTGGCTTCATGAAGTACAAGGAGATAAACTGGGACACAGTCCTAGAGGGAGTACTCTCATGTGTGGTGAGTGAGGGTCTGCAGGAGAATGCACCAACCAGGCTTCTATCCCAAAAAGCTTGCACCCATGTCCATAGCAACCTGATTCTGAACATTGCCATGAAACCTCTCCATATAACAAGATCCCTTTATTTGTAAGGGTCTGCTGGCTGCACCATGTCAGTCACAATCCATTTGGAAGCCAAGGGAAGATCCATGTGGCCCCACGACAGATGTTTTATCATACACCTGCCAACCACTGCTCTAGGCCCACTACTCAGCAGGTTCCAACTTTCTGGCATCTCTGTTCTACAACATTTTCATGAAACCCAGTCAATCAGGGCACTGTCTGGTATACTCGTGATCAGCAACAGACATCCAAAGATTTTCTAGTGCCACCTGTTCATAGGAATATCAAAAATTTTATGGTGTTTATCTAGCCAATTTTCAAGGATGAAGTTGGAGGCACTGTGGGTTTCAATTCATTCAGGAACCATGAAATAGTGAGGAAGCTCATTTCAATGAAAGCTGGGGACAACTCTCACAGGCAAGGCTTCCCAAGGAGTGGCCAAAAGGTCACATGAAGCCAGGCCCATTGAGGTTTACAATTGAGGTCCATGTGTGTTTTGACTCTCAACTATGACTGCTAAGTCTTTCTGAATAAAGTCATGTGATATCCTGGCTGAGAATCCCAGTGCTCTTTGGAAAGCCAACCTGGGCCTAGATCTCAGTCTCCAAGGGCAACTCTCATGTGTGGCCTCCTAAATTCCAAACACAATTCATGCCAATACATCGCTGAGATCTGTTCCAGAACTCAGTCTCTAAAGGGAATCACACAAGAGTTAAAGCCCAGGTTGACCCTGGAATCTTTTCCAACCGTAACACAAATGACCACAATTAAACCAAAACACTCCAACATGGCCCTCATCTTCTTCCATATAGACAGTCATAATAAACTCTGGTTGGAGGTTTCCATGAGGGGCGCAGCCCAAGACAGTGTTCAAAATAAGCTCACTTGCCACTCATTTGCCTAAAGTCAGGGTGACATGGAAACCCTTCCTGTGAACGAGGGGTGATCAAATAGGCCTGCCATTAATAGTGCTCTACTTCTCCAATTTGAGGCCTACTCTCTGTGGGGTATAGATTCTTTATGAGAATTGGGGTCATGAGAAAACCCAAGCACCTATGGGCTACCCTCTGAAGGGATTTGAAGAACCCATTTGAGTGAACCAAGGAGTTGGATCAAAAGACTTTAGATATAGGGTTTTGGTTAGAGAGTAAATGTAAATTTCAGCATATGTGAAGAGTCAGCCACAGTGATGAACTGGGGAAAATGTGTAGGAAAGCAGATATCAATAGAGATATTAGGAAATCAGGCAAAGTACAAAGAGAGTGATAGGATAAGACATTTTTAACAGGGTTGAGTTTGAATATACAATCTTAGGAAGAAACAAATATGTAGTCACCAATAGGAATGATATTCGAGATCATTAGTGAATCAGGACATGGATGTTGTTAGTAATACATGCTCACTTTCAATATAGGCTTTGGTACAATCATAAGTGTGACACTTGCATTTTTTGTCAGGAATATTACTGTGATGAAATGCATATGTATATCAGGTGACTAGAATATTTCTTCCATCATTTTTGAAAGCAATATTTTAAAGGCTTATAAATTAGTATTGGGGATACAAATAGGTATACCATGGGTCTATGAATATAGAGATGATTCTTTAATAGACCATACTGTGAATAAATAATATAACTGGTTCAAAATTTAAATAATGGATTGAATTGATATCTGAAAATATACAAGAAATCTTACATTGATATACATACATTCATTCCGAACAGTTATACATCTAATGATAATATTAGTGTTACGGTTTATTATGAAGAGTGTGTGAGTTTTGTTTCAAAAGTGATTATGGAAATCGAAAATAATGTGTTTGGAAAGAATCTCATGAAAAGAACAGTCAAGAAACATGGAGGAATACATGTCTTCTCAAGTAGGAAGTGATTGAAATTGAACCAAATGCCTATAAATTTGTAAAATTGTGGATGAAATGATATATCCTATATTGCCCATAAACTGCAGAAATAGTAATGTACCAGTGTTGAATAAAAATGAACTTCAAAATACACATCATGTCCCATAGGTGTCTACTTGCATTGATGTTAAACTGGGTGAGTCACTGTAGAAATATTAGGATTTCTTAGCACCATTCCCTGAAGTTAGTTTTCAGTACTAGGAAACAAATATGTATTTCAGTGGATGTATATTTCTAAGAATAATCTTGTGAAAAATTGATTATATATCCCCATACAGGAACATGAATGAATTTAGGCAGTGTATAGTAAAACACTTATATTTCATATTTTGAAAATCTGGAGACTATATATATATATAGACACAAACACACACACATTATAATGTAGCAATATATATGCCAATTGAAATTCATCATGAAAAATAACTCATCTGCATATCAAAAAATATTCATTATACTGAACATGGATTATGTATAATGTTGTTCATCTAGGAAGGTCACCCATGGGTTGAATTTTTAGTTCCAACAGCCTTTAGGAGAAGTGATCTCTTCTCACAATTTGTATCTGCCAAGTCAGCCACCTCACAAGAATGTACGTGTGAAACCAGGTAGGATTCTATTTTTGCATATAAAAATACATGTGCTTAATAGGCTAAAGAGAAAGAGAGACAGAAATTCACATATTTCTTAACTTTAAAAACACATGGAGAATTATTTCAACAAATAATTGACTAGATTTATAACTCCTACCTTATATCATGCAAAAGGCAAGTACAACTACACACCATGCCTCTTCTGAACTGCTTGTATTTCTATTCTGTTTTGGTTATTTTTCTCATCATATTAGTATTAGTAGTCAGAGTCTATAAGGGTATGGGCTAGTGTCAAGGATTCAGTATTTCGAATGAAAAATTGAAAAATGAATCCAATGTGTATGCAAATATGTGCTACAAAAAAATCTTCCTTCTCTCATATAGAAGAATGACTTGACATTACCATTGCCCCAAGTAAGTCACAATTAGAGGAGAAGAGTTAGAAAATCTGTAAATATATATCTGCAACGAAAATGCTCAGGAGTGCACAACCTTGGAGGTGGTAGAGGAGTTTCCAAAAGTAAGTGACATGGGAAATACTCCACAGACATGAAGATCTGCTGGCCTAAACACTTCTTGAGAAACTGCCTTTGAGGTTGGGCACTTGAAATATATGTTGTTTTCAGGAGCTTTTGCTTCCTTTATAGTGAGACCATCTAAGCTGGGTCTGCATCTATGTGACCTGGAGGACATGGCATCTTATTTTCCAATGAACATGAGGCAGCAATGCTGAATTCTCTCGTTGTAGGTAAACTATTGCCACTGGGGGCTAAGTGTCTCCCCGTGTGGACTGTGAAACCATTTGGTCATCTTCCACTTTTCGTGGTGTTTCTTGCTGCTGCACTGGTAGTTTGGTATTGGCATCACGAAATACAAGGAGTTCAACTGGGACACAGTGCTGGAGGGAGTTCTGTCACGTGTGGTACGTGTACCCTGGTCTACAGTAGAATGCACCAACCAGGCTTCTATCCCACATAGCTTGCCCCCTTGATCATAGCAACCTGATTCTAAACATTACTCTGAAACTTCTCCATATAACAAGATGCCTTTATATACAATGGTCTGATGGCTGCACCTTGTCTGTCTCAAGAGAATTGAAAGTCAATGGCAGATCCACATGGCCCCACCACAGATGTTTTATCACACACCTTCCCACCACTGCTCTAGGCCCACTACTCTGCAGTCTCCAACTTTCTGGCATCTCTGTTCTAAACATTTTCATGAAGCCCAGTCAATCAAGGCACTGTCTGGTATACTCATGATCAGCAAAAGTACATCAAAAGGTTCTCCAGTGCCATCTGGTCATGAAAATTTCTAAACATTCATGGTATTGATCTAGACAAATTTCAAGGATGAAGGTGGAGGCACTGTGGGTTTCAATTCATTCAGGGACCATTAAATGTTGAGGAAGCTCATTTCAATGAAAGATCTGGAGAACACTCACAGGCAAGGCTTCCCAAAGAGTGGCCAAAAGGTCACATGAAGCCAGGCCCATTGAGGTCTACAATGTGAGGTCCATGTGTGTTTTGACTCTCAACTATGGGTGCCAAGTCTTTCAGAATAAAATCATGTGATACCCTAGCTGAGATTCTCAGTACTCTTGGAAAAGCCACCCTGGGACTAGATCTCAGTTTCAAAGGGCGACTCTCATGTGTGGCCTCCTGAAATCGCAACACAATTCATGGCAATACTTATCTGAGGTCAGTTCCAGAACTCATTCTCTAAGGGGAATCACACCAGTGTTCAAGCCCAGTTGGACCCAGTCATCTCTTCCATCTGCCACACAAATGACCACAATTAAAACCAAAACACTCCCACATTGTCCTCATTTTCTTCCACATAGACACTCCTCATAACCTCTGGCTGGAGTTTTTCATGAGGGGCACAGCCCAAGACAGTGGCCCAAATAAGCTTTCTTGCCCCTCATTTGCCTAAAGTCAGGGTGGCCTGGACACCCTTCCTGTGAACCAGGAGTGATTAAATAGGCCTGCCATTAATACTGCTCCACTTCTCCACTTTGAGGCCTTCTTACTGTGGGGTTTAGTTTCTTCTTTTTTAAAAAAAAATTGAAATTTAATTGGAAAGTTAAAAAAAATTGTATTGCAGAATATTAAATTTCTTATGCAAAAGCCTTTATCTTGTTTGTGAGGGAAACCTTGATGCCTTGCCAATCTGGTTATATGGAGACACTGAAAATTTTCTGTTACATACTACATGGATGAATGGCTACAGCACATCGTTTTTTCAAACTGAAAGGCAGATAACAGCAAGTAAGATAACAAATAAAAGCCAATTTTATTAAAAAATAAAGTTGTAAAATGTCTCAAATATTGGAAATTAAATTCTTTTTTTTTTCTTTTTTTTGGTTGTTCAAAAGCTCATGCTATATCATCTTTCATACATTTGACTCATTTGGGTTATGAACTCCCATTTTTACCCCAATACAAATCGTAGAATCACATCAGTTACACACTCACGTTTTTACATAATGGCATATTAGTGATTGTTGTATTCTTCTACCTTTCCTATCCCCTACTATCCCCCTCCCCTCCCCAACCATCTACCCTCTATACCTCATCTGCTATTGTTCAATTCTCTCCCTTGTTTCCCCCCCCTTTCCCCTCACAACCTCTTATATGGAATTTTGTGTAACATTAAGTGTCTCCTACCATTTCCATATGCTTTCCATTCTCTCTCCCTTTCTCTCCCCCCACTCATCTCCATTTAGTGTTAATATTTTCCTCATGCTCTTCTTCCCTGTTCTGTTCTTATTTGCTCTCTTTATATCAAAGAAAACATTTGGTATTTGTTTTTTAAGGATTGGCTAGCTTTGCTTAGCATTATATGTTCTAATGCCATCCATTTCCCTTCAAATTCAATGATTTTTGTCATTTTTTAATGCTGCATAATACTCCATTGTGTATAGATGCCCCTTTTTTATCCATTCGCCTATGGAAGGTCATCTAGTTTGGTTCCACAGTTTAGCTATTATGAATTGTGCCGCTATGATCAGTGATGTGGCAGTATCCCTATAGTGCGCTCTTTTAAGATCCTCAGGGAATAGTCCGAGAAGTGAGATAGCTGGGTCAAATGGTGGATCCTTTCCCTGCTTTCCCAGGTATCTCCATACTGCTTTCCAAATTGGCCTCGACATTTTCCAGTCCCACCAGCAGTGTACAAGTGTACCCTTTTCCCCACATCCTCGCCAACACTTATTGTTGTTTGATTTCATAATGGCTGCCAATCTTACTGGAGTGAGATGGTATCTTAGGGTGGTTTTGACTTGAATTTCCCTAACTGCTAGAGATGGTGGGCATTTTTTCATGTTCTTGTTGATGGATTGTATGTCCTCCTCTGTGAAGTTTCTGTTCAGGTCCTTGGCCCATTTGTGGATTGGTTTATTTGTTATCTTATTGTTTAATTTTTGAGTTCTTTGTATATTCTAGATATTAGGGCTCTATCTGAAGTGTGAGGGGTAAAAATTTGTTCCCAAGATGTAGGCTCTCTATTTACCTCTCTTATTGTTTCTCTTGTTTCGAAAAAAACTTTTTAGTTTAAATAAGTCCCATTTGTTGATTCTTGTTATTAACTCTTGTGCTATGGCTGTCCTATTAAGGAATTTGGAGCCCAACCCCACAGTATGTACATCGTAGCCAAATTTTTCTTCTATTAGATGCATTGTCTCTGATTTTATATCTTGCTCCTTGATCCATTTAGAGTTAACTTTTGTGCATGGCGAGAGAAAGGGATTCATTTTCATTTTGTTGCATATGGATTTCCAATTTTCCCTGGACCACTTGTTGAAGATGCTATCCTTCCTCCATTGCATGCTTTTAGGCCCTTTTTCAAATATAAGAAAGTTGTACTTTTGTGGATTGGTTTCTGTGTCCTCTATTCTGTACCATTGGTCCAGCTGACTTTTGTGATACCAGTACCACGCTGTTTTTGTTACTATTGCTTTGTAGTACAGTTTGAACTCTGTTATTGCTATACATCCTGATTCACACTTCCTGCTTAGAATTGCTATTGCTATTCTGTGTCTATTGTTTTTCCATATGAAATTCATGATTGCTTTATATATTTCTACAAGAAATGCCATTGGGATTTTGATTGGCATTGCATTAAACCTGTAGAGAACTTTGGGTAATATCGCAATTTTGATGATGTTAGTTCTGCCTATACATGAACAGGGTACATTTTTCCATCTTCTAACATCTTCTTCTATCTCTTTCTTTAGAGTTATGTAACTTTCATTGTATAAATCTTTCACCTCTTTTTTTAGGTTGATTCCCAAGTATCTTATTTTCTATGAGGATATTGTGAATGGAGTGGTTTTCCTCATTTCAATTTCAGAAGTTTTGTTGCTGATATACAGGAATGCCTTTGATTTTTTCTTGTTGATTTTATATACTGGCACTTTGCTGAATTCATTTATTAACTCTAGCAGTTTCTTTGCATACCCTTTAGGGTTTGTTAAATATATTATCATGTCATCCTCAAATAGCGAATATTTAAGTTCTTCTTTTTCTATTTTTATGCCTTTAATTTCTTTTGTCTGTCTAATTGCTCTGGCTAATATTTCAAGAACTAAACTGAATAGAAGTGGTGATAGAGGGCATCTCTGTCTTGTTCCAGATTTTAGAGGGAATGCCTTCAGTTTTTCTCCATTTAGGATGATGCTAGCCTGAGGTTTAGCATATATAGCTTTTAGCATGTTGAGGTAAGTTCTTGTTATCCCTAATTTTTATAGTGTTTTGAACATAAAGGAATGCTGTACTTTGTCAAACGCTTTATCTACATCTATCGAGATGATCATATGGTTTTTGTCTTTAAGTCTATTGATGTGGTGGATTACATTTATTGATTTCCATAAATTGATCCAGGCTTGCATCCCAGGGATGAATCCTACTTGATCATGAAGCACAATTATTTTGATATGGTTTTGTATTCAATTCACCATGATTTTATTGAGAATTTTTGCATCCAAGTTTATTAGAGGTATTGGTCTGTAGTTTTCTTTCTTTGAAGTGTCTTTGTCTGGTTTTGGAATCAGGGTGATGTAGGCCTCATAGAATGAATTTGGAGGAACTCCTTCTTTTTCTATTTTTTGAAATTGCTTGAAAAGTATTGGTATTAATTCTTCTTTGAGGGTTTTGTAGAACTCCACTGTATACCTATCCGGTCCAGGGCTCTTTTTGGTTGGTTGTCTTTTGATGGTTTCTTATTTTTCTTCCTTTGTTATTGGTCTATTTAAATTGTGGGTGTCTTCCTGACTCAATCTGGGCAGATCATATGACTTAAGAAATTTATCGATATCTTCTTTATCTTCTATTTTATTGGAATATAGGGTTTCAAAATACTTTCTAATTATCTTCTGTGTTTCTGTAGTGTGTGTTGTGATATTTCCATCTTTATTCCATATGTTAGTAATTTGAGTTCTCTCTCTTCTTCTCTTCGTTAGCATGGCTAAGGGCCTGTCGAACATATTTATTTTTTCAAAGAACCAACTCTTATTTATTTCAATTTTTACAATGTAGATTTTTTGTTTCAATTTCATTGATTTCTCCTCTAATTTCAATTATTTCTTGTCTTCTACTACATTTGATGTTCTTTTGCTCTTCCTTTTCTAGGTTTTTGAGGTGTAGTGTGAGTTCATTTATTTGTTGTTGTTTTTTTCTTTTTTTGAGGAAAGAATTACAAGAAATGAATTTCCCTCTTAAAACGGCTTTCATTGTGTCCCATACAAACCGGTATGTTGTGTCTCTATTGTCATTTGTCTCTAAGAATTTTTTTATCTCCTCCTTTATGTCTTCTGTAACCCACTGATCATTCAGTAACATATTGTGCATTTTCCATGTGATGTAGAATTTTTCCTTCCTTTTTTTTTTCATTGATTTAAAGTTTCAATCCATTATGATCAGATATGGTGCATGGTATTATCTCCATACCTTTATATTTACTAAGAGTTTCCCTATTGCATAATATATGGTCTATATTGGAGTAGGATCAATGTGCTGCTGAGAAGAACGTGTATCCACTTGATGATGGTTGATATATTTTATATATGTTGGTTACGTCTAGGTTATTGATTGTGCTATTGAGTTCTATAGTATCTTTATTCAGCTTTTGTCTGGAGGAAGGCAAGAGACTTCATCCACTATGACTGCCCTTTTTGCCATTTTAGTTTTGGATGCACACATGGGATCTTTCTTTAGATCCATCAGGTGCTGAGAATCTAAGCCACAGGCTCACACAGGGCCAAGATGCAGATTCAGAAACATCCCTTTCCAAAGCAATTAAGCAAAGAGCCACAGGTGATGCACATTTATTTCCATTTGAAAACTGTTTTCTTCAGTCTTCACAAAGGGGTTGCCGGAGGCAAAGACCTTCCTGACATTCAGGGCAACAGACAGGGAAGCAAAAGGCCCAAAGCAGGGTTTCTCCACTGAGACTTTCTTGGTCACACTGATATCTGAGTTTTCTGAGATACTCGCCATTCCCTTCAGCTATCCAGTACATTGCCATGTCACAGTACTTGGGGTGGTACATATCTTGGACACAAAACCATGAGCGTATTCTAGAGAGTGGCCACAATTCAGGAAGAAAACAGGAACTTAGGAAGATGGCGAGTGTTGCCCATTTATAAGGCAAGCTGCAGTTCATTCATAAATTGCACAGGATGAATGCTGGGAAGCTTTCTAGTAGACTGGACAAATCCCTTGATGCATTTTCTTTTCTAATGTCTACAACCACGGACACAATGGGATATATAGACACAGAAACACTCGCCTTGTCAAATGACTTACTAGAAACAGTCCACTCCAAAACTAACAAACCACCTTTCCTACCTATTCTGAGAACAGGAGACAAAACAACAAACCCACAACCACACCCACAAAGACACCTCCTTCCCCCAGTAGGTCTCTGACTATCCAGAGTGTCCTCTGACTGGTGGGCCATGATATATTCCCCCATATTTTGGTGTCCTGTCTCTGATCTGGTCTCCGTGGCCAACTCTGTGATGCTGTCAGAAGCCAGCGATGAGCCACTACCTGCTTTCTCAGGAAAGGCCCCTCTTCAGATCTTCCTGGCATTTGGCCAACCTCACATCAGTATGTACCAAGAAAGACTGACTCTGTCCTTGGTAAATCCAAACAAGTTTGACCACTGGGACTTGCACTGGGACTGGCTTTGGGTGCCTGGCTTCCTGGATCCCATGTTCAGAGAGTTTCATCACCAAGGAAGTAAGTTGAGTTCATTTCCTTCAGGAACTGAATGAGGTCACTACCCTGGCAACCACATTTTCCTAACAGTTCCTTCCCAGGGTCCCATCAGATGGAGGCTGCACCTACTTGCTCTGACATTTTCACAAGTTAGAATGGTATATCAACCGTAGGCACCCGGGATCAACTCTCCACACAGGCCTGGTTTGGTCCATCTTCACTACATTAAGAAAAGAGAGGCTGATTCAGACACATCCTTTCATCATGACCAGGATGTTTTCCATGTAAGATGACTTTTGCTCTCTCAGGTCCCTCATAGCTGCCTACATCTTCTCCAGGGATTATTTCTGCATGGACTTTTGATGTTGTCAGCTGGTGGAAGATCCCCTACCTTCCTGTATTGTAAGACCAACTCTGTTCCTGCTCTTCTGTAAATGAGATTGAGGGAACAGTGTATGGTTAGGGTTAATAGCATGTTCGATTTGGGTTAGGAATAATTATGCTGGATGAATAATGGTATTGGGAACCTGTGATATTTATAAGAATATAGACGTGAAATATATGTATGAGAACAGAGATCTAGGAAAGATTTGAAGCCCAGATAGGAATTGAAACCACGATTGGTATACTTAGCTTGAATTATGGTCTGCACCGAGGTCTCAGATAAATTGATATACAATGGCATAGGACCGTGTACCTCGGATGTTTGAATGTAGAAGAGAACATGCAGTCAAAAAGGGATAGTCTGTAGGATTAGGAAGATAGTCAGTAGGTTTAGGAAGAATAGTGAGTATAGGAGTTGGACCAAAAGTTCTTTAGCAATAGGGTTTCAGATAGAGAGTGAATGTAAATGTCAGCACATTTGAAGTTACAGTCACAATGATGAACTGGGGACAATATGTAGAAAAGCAGATATCAATAGGGACATTAAGAAATCAGGCATAGTATAAAGTGAGTGATAGGATTAGATATTTTCAAAAGGCTTGAGGTTGAATATATAATCTTAGGAAAAAAACAAATATGTAGTAACAAAGAGGATTGACATTTGAGAGCATTACTCAACCTGGACAGATGTTTTTAATAATCCATGCTCACTTTCCATTTAGGCTTTGGTACAATCATAAGTGTGACCTTTGCATTTTGTGTCCAGAATACTACTGTGATAAATGTATATGTAGATCAGGTGACATGAGTCTTTCTTCCACCATTATGGGGAGCAATATCCTGAAAACTTATAAATTAGTACTGGGGATACGAAAAGGTGTACCCTGTGTTGATGATTATTCAGATGATGCATGAATAGACCATATTGTGAATAAAGTATATAACTGGTTCCAACTTTAAATAATGGATTGAATTTGCATCTGAAAAAAATATATGAAGTCTTATATTGATATACATAAATTCATTCCAACCTGTTATATATCTAATGGTAATATTAGGGTTACAGTTTATCATGAAGAGTGAGTTTTGCTTGAACAATGATAATGGAATCGAAAATAATGTGTTTAGAATGAAGTCAAGTGAAAAGAACAGTAGAGAAATATGGAGGAATACATGTGTTCTGAAATAGTAAGTAATTGAAAGTGAACCAAATGCCTATAAATTTGTGAAGTTGTGAATGAAAAAAATATATCCTATGTTGTACATAAACTGAAGAAATTTTAATGTACCAGTGTTTAATAAAAATGAACTTCAAAATACACATCATGTCCCATAGAAATCTATTTGCATTGATGTTAAACTGGGTCAGTTACAGTAGAAATATTAGGATTTGTAAGCACCATTCACTGAACTTAGTTTTCAGTAGTAGGAAACCAATATGTATTTCAGGTGGTTGAGTATTTCTTAGAATAATCTTGTGTAAAGTTGATTATACACCCAAATACATGAATACGAATGAATTTAGGGAGTGTATAATAAGATACATATATTTCATATTTTGGAAATTCTGGAGAAAAAATATATATATATATATATATATATATATATATATACACAAATACACACACAAACACACACACACAAATTAATATGTAGAAATATATATGCCAATTGAAATTCATCATAAAATATAATTCATCCACAAATCCAAAAATATTCATTTTACTTAACATGGATTTATGTATAATGTTTTTTACTAGGAAGCTCACCCATAGGTTGAATTTTCAGTTCAATCAGTATTTAGGGGGAGTCATCTCTTTTCACAATTTTTATATTCCAATGTCAGTGAGCTCACAAGAATGTACGTGGGATACCAGGTAGGATAGTATATGTGCATAAAAAATACATGTGCTGAATAGGATACAGAGAAAGGGAGACAGGAATTTACATATGTGATAACTTTAAAAACTCATGAAGAAATATTATAATAAAAAGTTGACTAGATTTAAAACACATACTCTTGATAAAGCAGAAGGCAAATACAAGTATACACCATGCTTCCTATGAAAGGACTGTATTTCTATTCAGTTAGGTTTCTTTTTCTCCATCATATTAGGATTAGTAGTCAGATTCTAGTAGGGTATGGGTTGGTGTCAGGGATTCAGTATTTCAAATGGAAAATAGAAAAATTAATCTAATGTGTATGCAAACATGTACTACAGGAACAATTTCCCACTCTCTTCCAGAACAATGGCTTGACATAACCATCACTCCAAGTAAGACACAATTAGAGGAGAGGAGTTAGAAAATCTGTGAATACATATGAGAAATGTAAAATGCTCAGAAGTTCACAACACTGGAAGTAGAAGAACAGTTTCCAAAAGTAAGGGAGAGGGTAAACACTTCACAAACATGGAGCTCTGCTGGCCTAAAGACTTCTTGAGAAACTTCCTCTGTGGTTGGGCACATGAAATATTTGTAATTGTCAGGAAATTTAGTTTCGTTTGTAGTGACACCATGAAATCTGGGTCTGCATCTATGTGACCTGGAGGACATGGTTCCTTATTTTCTAATGAAAATGAGGCAGCAGTTCTGAATTCTCTCTTTGTAGGTAAACTGTGGCCACTGGGAGCTAAGTGTCTTCCCGTGTGGTCTGTGAAGCCATTTGGTCATGCTCCAATTTTCAGGGTGTTTCTTACTCCTGAACTGGGAGTTTCGTATTAGATTCATGAAATACAAGGAGTTCAACTGCGACACAATGATAGAGGGAGTTCTGTCACGTGTGGTTTGTCATGGTCGACAAGAGAATGTACGAACCAGGCTTTAATCCCACATAGCTTTCCCACTTGACTATAGCAACCTGATTCTGAACATTGCCCTGAAACCTCTCCATATAAAAAGATGCCTTTACATATAAGGGTCGGCTGCCTGCACCATGTCAGTCGCAAGTCTTTTGGAAGCCAATGGAAGATCCAGGTGATCCTACCAAAAATATTTATTTACACACCTACAGTCCACTGCTCTATGCCCACTACTCAGCAGGCTCCAACTTACTGGCATCTCTGTTCTACAACATTTTCACGAAACCCAGTCAATCAAGGCACAGTTTGGAACCATCATGATCAGCAACAGGACATTCAAAGTTTATCCAGTGCCACCTGGTCATGGAAATTTCAAAATTTTCATGGTATTTATCTAGCCATTTTTCAAGGATGAAGTTGGAGGCACTGTGGGTTTCAATTAATTCAGGAACCATTAAATGGTGAGGAAGCTCATTTCAATGAAAGCTCTGGAGATCACTCACGGGGAAGGCTTCCCAAAGAGTGGCCAAAAGGTCACATGAATCCAGGCCCATTGAGGTATACAAAGTGAGATCCATGTGTGTTTGTATTCTCAACTAAGGGTCCCAAGTCTTTAAGAATTAAATCATGTGATATCCTGGCTCAGAATCCCCGAGCACTGTGGAAAGCCATCCTGGGCCTAGATCTCAGATTACAAGGGTGATTCTCATGCGTGACCTCCTAAAATCCCAACACTATTTTTTGCAATACTTCTCTGAGGTCAGTTCCAGAACTCAGTCTCTAAGGGTAATCACACCAGAGTTCAAGCTCCGGTGGACACAGTCATCTCTTCCAACTACCACACAATTGACCACAATTAAAACCAAAACACTCCCATATGGACCTCATCTCCTTCCATATAGACACTCATCATAACCTCTGGCTGGAGGTTTCCATGAGGGGCGCAGACCAAGACAGTATCCACAATAATCTACCTTGCCCCTCATTTGCCTAAAGTCAGGGTGGCCTGGACACGCTTCCTGTTAACCAGGAGTGATCAAATAGGCCTGGTGTTAATACTGTTCTGCTTGTCCAATTTGAGGCCTACTGACTGTCAGATATTGATTCTTTATGTGAATTGGAGTCATGAGAAAACCCAAGCACCTATGGGCTAGCCTCTGCAGGTTTTGAAGAACTCGTTTGACCCAAAGGATTCCTATTCTCACTTGATGGAGGTCAGGAACCTTACAGAGGAAGGCGAGAGACTTCATGCCAATGACTGCTCTTTTGGCCATTTTGGTTTTGAATGCACACATGGGAAATTTCTTTAGATCCCTCAGGTGCTGAGAATCTAAGCCACTGCCTCATACAGAGCCAAGGGGCTGATTCAGACACATCCCTTTTCAAAGCAGTTAAGGAAAGAGCCACATGTATGCCCAATAATTTCCATTTGAAAACTGTTTTCTTCAGGCTTCACAAAAGGGTGGCCTGAGTCAAAGACCTTCCTGAAATTCAGGAAAACAGAACAATAGGTAAGCAAATGGTCCAAAGCAGGGTTGCTCCACTGAGAATTTCCTGGTCACACTGATACTTGAGTTTTCTGAGATGCTTGCCATTTCTTTCAGCTATCCAGTACATGGCCAGTCACAGAGCTTGAAGGTGGTACATATCGTGAACAAAAAACCATGGTCCTATTCTGTAGAGTGGCCAGAATTCAGAAAGAAAACAGGAACTTAGGAATATAGCAGGTATTGCGCATCAACAGGGCAAGCTACAGTCCATTCATAAATGGGGCAATTTGAACGCTGAGAAGCTTTCTACTAGACAGGACACATCCATTGATGCATTCTCTTTTCTAATGCATACAACCACGGACACAGTGAAATACTGAGACATAGAAACACTCGCCATGTCAAAAGACTTACTAGAAACACTAAACTTCAATCCAAACAAACCGACTTTAATACCTATTCTAGGAAAATGAGACAAAACCACAAACCCACAACAACACCCACAAAGGCACCTCCTTCCCCCAAGTAGGTCTGTGACTATCCAGAGTGTCCTCTGACTTGTGGGCCAAAATATGTTCCCCCAAATTGGCCTGTCCTGTCTCAGATCTGGTCTCCTTGGCCAACTCTGTGAAGTTCTCAGTAGCCAGCGGTGAGCCACTACCTGCTTTCTCAGGAAAAGCCCCGCTTCAGAGATTTCCTCTCATTTGGCCTTCCTCACATCTGTAGGTACCAACAAAGACTGACTCTGTCCTTGCTGAATCCAAACAAATGAGACCACTGGGACTGGAACAGGGACTGGCTCTGGGTGCCTGGCTTCCTGGATCCCAAATTCAGAGAGTTCCATCACCAAGGAAGTTAAGTGAGGTCCCTTCCTTCAGAAATTGAATGAGGTCACTGTCTTGGCAACCACTTTGTCCTAACTGTTGCTTTCAAGGGTCCCATGATACGGAGGCTGCCCCTACTTTCTCTGACACTTTCACAAGTTAGAATGGTATATCAACAATAGGCACCCAGGAATAGATCTCCACACAGGCCTAGTTTGGTCCAACTTCTCTACGTTAAGAAGAGAAGCTGATTCATACACAACCTTTTATCCTGACCTGGTTGTTTGCCATGGAAGATGACTTTTGGTCTCTCAGGTCCTTCATAGCTGCCTACCTCTTCTCCAGGGATCATTTCTGCATGTACCTTTGAGGTTCTCAGGAGGTGGAAGATTCCCTACATTTCAGTATTGTAAGATCAACTCTTTCCCTGCTCTTCTGTAAAGTTAGATTGAGGGAACAGTGTATGGTTATGGTTAATAACATGTTCGGTTTGGGTTAGAAATCATTCTGCTGGATGAATAATGGTATTGGGAACTTGCTATGTGTATAAGAATATATAGGTGAAATATATGTATGAAAACAGAAATCTAAGTATGATTTGAAGTCCAGAAGGGCATTGGGCTCTTGATTGGGATATGCAGCTTTGAATTACGTTCTGCAGAGGTGTCTCAATTAAATCGATATACAATGCCATAGGACCTTGTACCTTGGATGAATTAATGTAGAAGGAACATCTAGTCGAAAAGGGATAGTCCGTAGTGAAAGGTTAATAAAATAGGTACTTGTCACTTCCTGTTTTTCTGTATGCTTAACAAAACACTGTTGAAATCTTGAGAAATGTTTGCTAATCTTGTTTCCAGAATGTTCTGTTCCCAACTGCCAAACTGCAGAATGTACTCCCTCACTCAGTGTCATGCAAACCGCCCACATGCCCTCACCCATTAGTAAACTTCCCTCTCTTCCCTCTCCAAGGAAAGTATATAAGCTGTGCTTAAGGTGTTCTCAGGGCTCTCTGCTCTATTTAAGTGAGTTCTGAGCCACAGCATGCTGAACCCCAAATAAACCCATTGCTGTTGCATGAGACAGACTCTTGGTGGTCTCTTCCTTCGACACTCGCCCGACCTTTACATATTGAGGTTCCACAGAGTTCTGGCAGTGGCAGACGTGAGACCCCAATGGGCTCCTCTCGGAGCAAGTAAGGCACCTCTTTCTGGTTTCAGGTTTCATGTTAGGGCTTGGCAAAATCTCTGGCGATGAAGAGCCTGAGCTCCCTCCGAAGGTGGCTGAGAGACGTGTCACGGAGACACAGGGCACCTCCCTGGGGGACGCCGCAGAAAACTCGGGAAATTAAGGAACAATAGTCTCCTCAACTCAGTGATATTTTGTTTCAGATTCGGTATTTTCATCCCATCGGGTTTTGCCGGCTACTCATTCCTGGTTTCAGTGTTTGACGTCCATTGCCTGTGTTTATGGTCTTGTCTTATCTGTGTCATGTGTCCTTGCTTTTGCTGTTTGTGTACCTTTCATTATGGGACAGAGCAGTTCAATGCCTCTGTCCCTGACCCTTGATCACTGGAACAAAGTCCGCTTAAGAGCTCAGAATCTTTCTTGTTTTAGTAAAATGCTGGACCTGGCAGAATCTCTGTGCCTCAGAATGGCCCACCTTTGAATTCGGATGGCCCCTAGAAGGATCTTTCTACTTCGCACTAATTTAAAAATTCAGAGATATTATCTCAGCCGGGGACACATAGCCATCTGGATCAACAGCCATATATCTTAACTTGGCAGAACATCTGCAAATCTCCTCCTCCATGGGTGAAGCCTTTCCTTGCCCCTGCCTCTGCTCCTACTCCTTCCCCCATGATCTCTCAAACCCTCTCAACCTCCTCCTCCTCCACCCCCTGTTCTCCCCGAGTCACAGATTTGACTCTACTGGACTCTTCTTCCCTTACTAATCCCCTGCCCTTGTCCCCTAACCCACAACACCCTCAAATGGATTTCCCTGCTGCTGACTCAGCCTCTTTACCATTGGAGGAAGCTAAGCCGGTAATAGGGTCTGATAATGGACCGGTGTTCATGGCCCAGGTAAGTCAGGGGTTAGCCAGGAACCAGGGAATTAATTGGAAGTTATATTGTGCTTATAGATACCCGAGTTCAGGACAGGCAGATAGAATAAATTGAACCATTAAAGAGACCTTAAGAAAATTAAACTTAGAGAACAGCATAAAAGATTGGACTATGCTCCTGCCTTATGCAATGTTTCATGCAAGAAATACTCCCTCTGTTTCTTTGAGTAACCTTAGCCCCTGTGAAATTCTCTATTGTTGCCCTCCTGCAGTAAGGGACCTAAGCCCGACTCAAAGACCTAACCATTTCATCCACACCCCCTTGCTTGACAGACTTAAAGCTCTAAAAAGAACTCAGTGATACCTGTGTAAACAGCTGGCCACTGCCTACCAAACTGGGGACAAAGGGACTCCACATCGATATCAAGTAAGAGACTTCATCTACGTAAGACGACATCAGGTATCATGCTTGAAACCCCGCTGGAAAGGACCATAGCCGGTGCTACTTATAACACCTCCAGTGGTAAAGGTAGATGGAATCAATTTCTGGATCCATGCCTCTCATCTCAAGCCTGCGCCCTGTCCAGACTCTGGCTGGAAACTGGAAAAGACTGGTAAAACCTTCAAATTGCGTATTCGCCATGTGGATAAGTCTGTGGACTCTCTCCTTGGCCACAAGTAGTCCTAAGCCACATCAGCCCATTCAGCAGTGATGGCTGATCACAAATCCTACTGGAAAAGAAGTATAATCTATCTCGCATACAGCCCCCTGAGGGACCTGGTGGCCATCATTCCTCCCAGACATTTGTCAGCTGGCTATAGGTCTTACCTATTGGGATATCCCTGATGAAGAGGATACCACTAAAATTCCATTAAATTACTTCTGTAGCATAGATAATGGAAACAAACATTATGGATGAAGGGACATGCAAGCCAGATGCAGGTTGGCTAGCCTAGATTACTATGTTTGCCGGGCAGACTCTCAAAGCCACAGTCACGGCTGTGTGGGGGGAAAGCCGACTTCTTCTGTAAGTCATGGGGATTTGAGCAAACAGGGGCTGCCTGATGGAACCCAAACTCCTCATCAAATTCAGTACACATCATTGGCCATATTACCAATTAGATAAGAAGAACCGATGGCCCCCAGAGGGATCTCTAGATCCTCAAATTCTGCGTGACCTTTTCCCTCCTTCACTCACATCCTGAACTATGCTTCTCCAATAGATCCTCACCCTCAGCCTTCTGCTCCAGACATTCTGCTGTCACTCCCACCTCAGCAACCTGATTTCTCTCCTCCAATTACTAGATCAAAAACCCAAACCTCTGCCGGTTCTCAGACCATTGCCTCCTTGCTGAGGCAGCAGTTACTGAAGTACCCCTCCACCCACTCACTCCTCTCTTGTCCTGTCAGTGCCCGCACCGGGTCCCGCCAGGTCTTCTTACCAGCTAAACCAAAGCTCAAACCAGCTGAGGAGAGCCCTCAGTCCCCTATCTAAGATAAGATGTAATAAAAATGGCCTTTAAAGTTGGTTTGTCATCACTGAAAACAGTTTACTAATAATTAAACGTCCCTCATATGCGTTTTGAGATACTCACTCCCATCATCCTCTCTGCTCTACCTGTTCTACTGCTCAAGTTTTTGTTGCTAGGAAAATCTCAAACCCGTTTCCCATTATTCTATTACATCTCTCCTTCCTCATTCTCAGATCCACGGAGCTGATCACAGCCCACCTTCCCCGTCTTTCCCCTCTGCACTAGGCCCACAGAAGTCTTAACTGACCTTCTCCAGAAGTCTTCACCATGGCTGACTTTAGGACTTTCAGCAAAAGAGTCCCTATAAAAGAGTTCAATGTAGATAAACTTCCTCTTTTCGTGTTGCCCTGTTCTACTTGGCCAGTGGCTAAAAAAATCAGCACTTCTCAGGTAGACACCCTTTTTCTAGTTTTTCACAAAATATGTGAACAAGGCCTCTGTCCTTGAGCTGGGGATTCACAGAGATGGCTACATTTCTAAGATAAAGAAGTTACCAACTGGTCTCCATGGTAACAGCTGGCAGGGGTAAAATAAGAAAGGGAAGAAAAAGCTCTCCCCCTCCCAGGTGTCCTTTAAAAGTTAACTTGCCCAGAACAGGGGAAAAACAGGAACAAATACTGCGTTTTTGAACTTCTGCAGACTGTGAGCTTCTGAGCACCTTCCCTTACATGTTGGGTACAAAATTCTGAAACTACCTAAACTTGAGTTTCAGGGGATTAATTGATTACAACAGAAGCAATGCCCTCTGAATCCGGTTGCAACCAAATAGGACTGTTTCCCTGTCTTTAGTGCTATCTTGGGTGCCTTGCCTTGTCCTCCTTACAACAGAATAATTCTATATACTTAAACCTTGTTTATGTTTTCATGAAATGGTCAACAGATGTGATTAATCGTGTAATGGTGCAGATGTTTCCCAGAGTGCTCTATTATGAAGCAGGTTCATTTGAAGATCAAATAGGGGGACGTACAACCAGGTTCCACTGGGAGCATATATCCCTCACTTTAGCCATCATATTAGGAATAGGATTTGCTGCACAGGTGGGCCGAGGAACCACTGCCCTTGTCCATGTGACACAATAAATTACCCAATTAGAAGCAGCAATAGACCAAAACTAAGATATTAGAAACCACCATCAGAGCTTTGCATGAAACTTTAACCTCTCTCTCTGAAGTTGTTTTACAGAACAGTTGAGGTTTGGACCTCCTCTTCATTAAAGAAGGGGGCCTTTGTGCTGCATTGAGGGAAGAATGTTGTTTTTATGCCGAACATACTGGAGTTGTAATAAAATCTATGAGTAAATTAAAAAGACACATTAAAGAGCATCAACAAGAGAGAGAGAGAGACCCAAAAAGGGTTGTTTGAGTCTTGGTTCACACAGTGCCCCTGGTTAACTACGTTTTTATCAACCCTGGCCGGTCCAATAATAATCCTCATATTATTGCTAACTATAAAACCCTGTTTTCTCAACCGTGTAATTTCTTTTCTCCAGGCTCAAATTGGACGAGTTAAACTTATGGTAATACCCCACTAGGAGACATAGAATGTGAAACCCCCCAATGATAATTTTTATGATTAAAAGTAGCCAGAAAAAGAAGTGAGGAATGAAAGGTTAATAAAATAAGTACTTGTCACTTCCTGTATTTCCCTATGCTTAACAAAAAACTGTTGAAATCTTGAGAAATGCTTGCAAAACTTGTTCCCAAAATGTGCTGTCCCCAACTGCCAAACTACAGAATGTACTCCCTCACCCAGTTGCATGCAAACTGCCCACTCGTCGTGACCCATCAATAAACTTCCCTCCCTGCCTTCCACAGGGAAAGTATACAAACTCTACTTAAGCTATTCTCAGGGCTATCTGCTCTATTAAAGTGAGCTCTGAGCCCCAGCATGCTGGAAACCCAATAAACCTTTTGCTGTATCATGAGTACTCTGTTGGTCGTCTCCTTCTCCGAAGCTTCCCCGACATTTACTTGGATGATTGAATGTAGAAGAGAACATCCAGTGAAAAAGGTATAGTTGGTAGGATTAGGAAGATAGTCAGTAGGTTTAGGAAGAAGAGTGAGTATAGAATTTAGAACAAAAGTTCTTTAGCAATACGGTTTCAGTTAGAGAGTGAATGTAAATGTGAGCACAGTTGAAGAGTCAGTCACAATGATGAACTGGGGAAAATATGTAGGAAAGCAGATATCAATAGAGACATTATGAAATCAGGGAAATTACAAAGTGAGTGACAGGACTAGATATTTTGAAAAGGATTGAGTTTGAATATATAATCTTAGGAAAATACAAATATGTAGACACCAATAGGATTGATATTTGAGAGCATTAGGCAAATTTCAGGTGCATGAATATTTCTGAGAATAATCTTGTGAATAGTTGATTATAAATCCAGATACATGAACATGAATGAATTTAGGGAGTGTATATGAGACACATATATTTCATTTTTTGAAATATCTGGAGAGTGTATATATATATATATATATATATATATATATATATATATATATATATACACACACAAACACAAAACACACACAGACAAAAAAGTAGCAATATATATGTCAATCAAAATTCATCATATAATATATATTATCCACAGATCTAAAAATATTCATTTTACTGAACATGGATTTATGTATAATGTTGTTCAACTAGAAAGCTCACCCATATGTTGAATATTCAGTTTCAATGGGGTTTAGTAGGAGTGATCTTTTCTCTCAATTTGTATCTGCCAAGTCAGCCACCTCACAAGAATGTACGTGTGGTACCAGGTAGCCAACCTGATTCTGAACATTGCCCATAAACCTATCCATATAACAAGATGCCTTTACATATAAGGGTCTGCTTGCTGTACCCTGTCAGTCACAAGGCATTTGGAAGCCAATGGCAGATAAACATGGCCCCACCACACATGTTTTATTACACACCTTCACACCACTGCTCTAGGCCCACTAATGAGCTGGCTCCAACTTACTGGCATCACTGTTCTACACAATTTTCATGAAACAAAGTCAGTCAAGGCACTGTCTGGTACACTGATGGTCAGCAACAGGATATCCAAAAGTTCTCCAGTGCCACCTGGTCATGGGAATTTCAAAAATTTTATGGTATTTATCAAGCCATTTGTCAAGGATGAAGTTGGAGGCTCTTTGGGTTTCAATTTATTCAGGAACCATTAAATGTTGAGGAAGCTCATTTCAATGAAAGCTCTAGAGAACACTCACAGGCAAGACTTCCCAAAGTGTGGCTAAAAAGGTCACATGAAGCCAGGCCCATTGAGGTCTACAATGTGAGGTCCATGTGTGTTTTGACTCTCAACTGTGGCTGCAAAGTCTTTCAGAATAAAATCATGTGATATCCTGGCTGAGATTCCCAGTGCTCTGGGGAAAGCCACCCTGCACCTAGATCTCAGGTTCCAAGGGCGACTCTCATGCATGGCCTAGTAAAAACCAAACACAATTCATGAAAATACTTCTCTGAGGTCAGTTCCAGAATTCATTCTCTAAGAGGAATCACAACAGAGTTCAAGCCCAGGTGGACCCAGTCTTTTCTTCTAAGTGCCACACAAATTACCACAATTCCAAACAAAACGCTCCCACATAACCCTTTTCTTCTTCCATATAGACACTCATCATAACCTCTGGATGGAGGTTTCCATGAGGGGCGCAGGACAGGACAGTGTCCAAAATAACCTCCCTTGCCCCTCATTTGCCTAAAGTCAGTGTGGCCTGGAAATCCTGACTGTGAAACAGGAGTGATCAAATCGGCCTGCCGTTAATACAGCTTGGCTTCTCCAATTTGAGGCCTACTGACTGTAGGGTTTAGATTCTTCATGTAAATTGGGGTCATGAGAAAACCCAAGCACCTATGGGATAGCCTCTGCAGGGCTTTGAAGAACTCTTTTGAAACAAAGGATACCAATTCTCACTTGATGGATGTCAGGAACCTTAGAGAGGAAGGCGAGAGTCTTCATAAACAATGACTGCTCTTTTGGCCATTTTGGTTTTTAATGCACCCATGGGATCTTTCTTTAGATCCATCAGGTGCTGAGAATCTAAGCTACAGCCTAACACAGGGCCAAGAGGCTGATTCAGACACATCCCTTTCCAAAGCAATTAAGCAAAGAGCCACAGGTGTTGCCCATTCATTTCCATTTGAAAACTGTTTTCTTCAGGCTTCACAAAGGGGTGGCCTGAGGCAAAGAACTTCCTGACATTCAGGGCAACAGAACAATAGGTAAGCAAAAGGCCCAAAGCAGGGTTTCTCCACTGAGATTTAATGGTCGCACTAATATCTGATTTTTCAGAGATGCTCGCCATTCCTTTGAGCTATCCAGTACATGGTCATGGCACACAGCTTGGAAGTGGTACATACCTTAGACATAAAACCATGAGCCTATTCTGGAGAGGGGCAGAAGTCCAGAAGAAAACTGAAACTTAGGAAGATTGCAGGTGTTACCCATCGAAAAGGCAATCTGAAATCCATTCATAAATTGGACAGGATGAATGCTGGGAAGCATTCTACTAGACAGGACACATCCATTGATGCATTTTCTTTGCTAATATCTGCAACCACGGACACAGTGTGATAGACAGACATAGAAACACTCGCCTTGTCAAATGACTTACTAGAAACAGTTCATTCCACACCAAAAAAGCGCCTTGCCTACCTATTCTCTGAACATGAGACAAAACCAGAAACCCACCCCCACACCCACAAAGGCACCTCCTTCCCCCAAGAAGTTCTGTGACTATCCGGACTGTCCTCTGACTGGTGAGCCATACTATATTCCCACGGAATGGCCTGATCTGTCTCAGATCTGGTCTCCTTGGCCAACTCTGTGCAGGTGTCAGGACCCAGAGGTGAGAAACTACCTGCTTTCTCAGGAATGACCCCTCTTTAGAGCTTTCCTGGCATTTGGCCATCCTCACATTAGTAGGTACCAAGAAAGACTGACACTGTCCTTGGTAAATCCAAACAAGTGAGACCACTGGGACTGGGACTGGGACTGGCTCTGGGTGCCTGGCTTCATGAATCCCAAGTTCAGAGATTTCCATCACCAAGGAAGTGAGGTGAGGTCACTTCCTTTAGGAACTGAATGAGGTCACTGCCTTGGCAACCACTTTGTCCTACCAGTGGCTTCCAAGTGTCACATGAGAAGGAGGCTGCCCCTACTTCCTGTGACACTTTCACAATTTAGAATGGTATACAACCATAGGCACCCAGAAACACCTACCCACACAGGCCTGGTTTGGTCCATCTTCTCTAAATTAAGATGTGAGAGGCTGATTCAGACAGAACCCTTCATCCTGAACAGGTTGTTTGCCATTGAACATGACTTTTGTTCTCTCAGGTTCTTCATAGCTGCCTACATCTTCTTCAGTCAACATTTCTGCATGGAACTTTGAGGTTCTCAGCAGGTGGAAGATCCCCTACTTTCCTGTATTGTAAGACCAACTCTGTCCCTCCTCTCTGTAAATTTAGAATGAGGGAACAGTGTATGGTTAGGGTCAATAACATATTTGACTTGTGTTAGGAATCATTCTGCTGGATGAATAATGGTATTGGGAACCTGCAAAATTTATAAGAATATATATTTGAAATATAAGTATGAAAACATAAATCTAGTTACGATTTGAAGCCAGAAAGGGCATTGGGCCCTTCTTTGGAATATTTAGCTTTGAATTACATTCTGCATTTTAGTCTCAGATAAATCTATACACAATGGAATAAAACCTTGCACCTCAGATGCCTGAATGTCGAAGAGAACATCCAGTCAAAAATGGATAGTCCGTAGGATTTGGAAGATAGTAGGTTTAGGAAGAAGAGTGAGTCTTCGAGTTGGACCAATAGTTTTTTAGCAATAGGGTTTCGTTTAGAGAGTGAATGTAAATGTCAGCACATGTGAAGAGTCAGTCACAATGATGAACTGGGGAAAATATGTAGGAAAGCAGGTCTCAATAGAGACATTAGGAAATCAGACAAATTATAAAATGCGTGATAGGATTAGACATTTTCAACAGGGTTGAGGTTGAATATATAATCATAGGAAGAAACAAATATATAGTCCCCAAGAATATTGACACTTGGGAGAATTAGGCATCCTGGACAAGGATGTTTTTAGTAATATATACTCACTTTCAATTTAGGGTTTGGTACAATCATAAGTGTGACCTTTGCATTTTTGTCCAGAATATTACTGTGATAAAATGTATATGTAGATCAGGTGACATGAGTATTTCTTCCACCATTATGGGAAGCAATATTTTTAAAACCCATAAATTAGTATTGGGTATACAAATAGGTGTACCCTGTGTCAATGAATATAGAGATGATGCATGAATAGATCGTACTGTGAATAAATAATATAACTGGATCCAACTTTAGAAATTGGAGTTAGAATAAATTGATATCTGAAAATATACAGGAAATCTTATATTGATATTGGTATACATACATTCATTACAACCAATTATAAGTCTAATGGTAATATTAGGGTTACGGTTTATCATGAAGAGGGTGTGTGAGTTTTCCTTCAAAAGTGATTATGGAAATCGAAAATAATGTGTTTGTTAAGAAGTCTCATGAAACGACCAGTCGAAAAACCTGGAGGACTACATGTGTTCGGAAGCAGGAAGTGATTGAAAGTGAAACAAATGTCTTTAATTTTGAAATTTTGGGTGAAAAATTTATCCATGGATGTGCAAACACTGTAGAAATAGTACTGTACCAGTTTTAAATAAAAATGAACGTCAAAATACACATCATGTCCCATAGGAATCTACTTGCATTGATGTTAAACTTGGTAAGTTACGGTAGAAATATTAGGATTTGTATGCACCTTTCACTGAAGTTTGTTTTCAGTACTAGGAAACAAATAAGTATTTCAGGTGGATGAATATTTCTGAGAATAATCTTGTGCAAAGTTGATTACAAATCCACATACATGAATATGAATGTATTTAGGGAGTGAATAATAAGACACATATTTCATATTGTGAAAAATCTGGAGAGTATATATATACAAAACACACACAGACATTATAAAGTGGCAATATATATGCCAATCGAAATTCATGGTGAAATATATATCATTCATAGATCCCGAAATATTAATTTTAATGAACATGGATTTATGAATAATGTTGTTCAACTAGGAAGGTCACCCATAGGTTGAATTTTAAGATCCAACAGCATTTAGCAAGAGTGATCTCTTCTCATAATTTGTATCTGCCAAGTCAGCCACCTCACAAGAATGTATATGTGATACCAGGTAGGATTCTATATGTGCATATAAAAATACATGTGCTGAATAGGCTACAGAGAAAGGGATACAGGAATTCACATATTCATTAACTTTAAAAACACATGGAGAACTATTTCAATTAAAAATTAACTAGATTTATAACACCTAACCTACATAATGCAAACGGCAAGTCCAACTATACACCATGCCTCTTCTGAACTGCTTGTATTTCTATTCTGTTTGAGTTATTTTTCTCCATCATATTAGGAATAGTAGTCAGAGTCTAGTAGGGTATAGTTTCGTGTCAGGGATTCAGTATTTTGAATGGAAAATTGGAAAATGAATCCAATGTGTATGCAAATATGTGCTACACAAAAATCTTCCCACTTTCATCCACAACAATGCCTTGACATTACCTTTGCCACAAGTAAGACACAATTAGAGGAGAATAGTTAGAAAATACGTGAATACATATCTGGAATGGAATACGCTCAGGATTTCCCAACCTTGGAGGTGATAGAGCAGTTTCCATAAGTAAGGGACATGGTAAACACTCCACAAACATGGAGCTCTGCTGGCCTAAATACTTCTTGAGAAACTGCCTCTGAGGTTGGGCACTTGAAATATATGTTGTTGTCAGGAGCTTTAGCTTCCTTTATAGTGAGCCCATCAAAGCTGGGTCTGCATCTATGTGACCTGGAGGACATGGTATCTTATTATCCAATGAACCTGAGGCAGCAGTGCTGAATTCTCTCTTTGTAGGTAAACTGTGGCCACTGGGGGCTAAGTGTCACCCCGTGTGGACTGTGAAGCCATTTGGTCCTCTTCCACTTTCTGTTGTGGTTCTTGCTGCTACACTGGGACTTTGGTATTTGCTTCACGAAATACAACAATTTCAACTGGGACACAGTGCTGGAGAGAGTTCTGTCACTGTGGTGGGTCACGGTCTGCAGGAGAATGCACCAACCAGGCTTCTTTCCCACATAGCTTGCACAATTGACCATGTCAACCTGATTCTGAAAATTGCCCTGAAACCTCTCCATATATCAAAATGCCTTTACAAATAAGGGTCTGCTGGCTGCACCATGTCCTTCACAAGGCATTTGGTAGCCAATGGCCAAACCACATGGACCTACCACAGATGTTTTATCACACACCTGCACACCTGCCCACCGCTGCTCTAGGCCCGCTACTCAGTAGGCTCCAACTTACTGGCATCTTTTTTCTACATTATTTTTATGAAACCCAGTCAATCAAGGCACCCTCTAGTATACTCATGATCAGCAACAGGACACCCAAAGATTCTCCAGTTCCACCTGGTCATGGGATTTTCAAAAATTTTATGGTATTTATCTAGCCATTTTTCAAGGATGAAGTTGGAGGCACTGTGGGTTTCAAGAACCACTAAATGTTGAGGAAGCTCATTTCAATGAAACTCTGGAGAACTCTCATAGGCAAGGCTTCCCAAAGAGTGGCCAAAAGGTCAAATATAGCCAGGCCCATTGAGGTATACGTTGTGAGTTCCATGTGTGTTTTGACTCTCAACTATGGCTACCAAGTCTTTAAGAATAAAATCATGGGATATCTTGGCTGATATTCCCAGTGCTCTGTGGAAAGCCACCCTGGGCCTTGATCTCAGTTTATAAGAGCGACTCTCATGCGTGGCCTCCTAAAATTTCAACACAATTCATGCAATACTTCTCTGAGGTCAGTTCCAGAACTCAGTCTCTAAGGGGATTCACACCAGACTTCAAGCCCAGGTGGACCCTGTCATCTCTTCCAACCGTCACACAAATGACCACAATTAATACCAAAACAATCCCACATTGCCCTCCTCTTCTTCCATAAAGGCACTCATCATAACATCTGGCTGGAAGTTTCCATGAGGGGCACAGCCCAAGACAGTGTCCAAAATAAGCTCCCTTGGCCCTCATTTGCCTAAAGTCAGGGTGGCTTGGACACCCTTCTTGTGCACCAGGAGTGATCTGTAAGGGTAAAAGAAATTGAAATTAAAGTGTAAAAGTTAAAGTGTAAAAGACCGGGTGTTGTAAAGTTTTTAAGCAGCAAGGCTTGAGTTAAAATGTAAAGGACCAGGTATTGTTAAGTTCCTATGCTACACGCAAAACCTGAAATTCCTGTAGCTTGTAGGACAATTCCCGGACTACCCAGTAAATATTCCCCCTGACCGCCTGGTTTTTTAATAACCTAGGACCCTGTGAGGCCTGGCACATAGGCATTGCAGGGCCTAAACCAATCATTTTGAATGTGTACCCCGCTTTAGAACTGACCTATCACTCCCGCCTTACATGTTCCCACCAATAAATGAACTAATCATGTTTAGGAATTGATGTTTGATTTTCCCGTGGTGTATGATGATTTCTTAAAGGAGACTGTAATATATGTAAAGTCCCGCCCTGCCCAAAAAGTGTACTTAAGCACTGCTCAACCCCTGCTCGGGGCTCTGGGATGCTCTCCCATCTTGAGTGAGCACGTAGCCCCAGCATGCTGGATTGGATCCTCAATAAACGGCTTTTACTGTTGCATGAGCCGCAGTTTCTTGATGGTCTCTTCCTCCAACATTCGCCGGAACCTTACATTTGGTGCATTGGCCGGGAATCACGCAGCGCAGGACAAGGAGACCTCAACGAACCTTTCTGGGGGTAAGTAAGGCGCCTCTTTCCTTCAAAAATGATTATGGAAATCGAAAATAATGTGTTTGGAAAGAATCTCATGAAAAGAACAGTCAAGAAACATGGAGGAATACATATGTTCTGAAGCAAGAAGTAATTGAAAGTGAACCAAATGCCTGCAGATTTGTGAACTTGTGGATGAAAAGTTATATCCTATGATACCCATCAACTGAAGAAATAGTAATGTACCACTGTTGAATAAAAATGTACTTCAAAATACACATCATGTCCCATAGGATTATACTTGCATTAATGTTAAACTGGGTCAGTTACCATGCAAATATTAGGATTTGTAAGCACAATTCACCGAAGTTTGTTTTCAGTACTGGAAAATAAATATGTATTTTATGTGGATGAATTTTTCTGAGAATAATCTTGTGCAAATTTGATTACAAATCCACATACATGAATATGAATGTATTTAGGGAGTGAATAATAAGACACATATATTTAATATTGTGAAAAATCTGGAGAGTATATATATATATATATATATATATATATATATATATATATATATATTTATAAAGATAAAAACACAGACATTAAAATGTAGCAATATATATGCCAATCAAAATTCATCATGAAATATATATCATCCTCATATCCAAAAATATTCTTTTTACTGAGCATGGATTTATGTATAATGTTGTTCATCTAGGAAATTCACCAATTTGTTGAATTTTCAGTTTCATCAGTATTTAGGGGGAGTGATCTCTTTTCACAATTTGTATCATCCAAAAACAGTGAGCTCACAAGAATGTATGTGTGATACCAGGTAGGATTCTAAATATGCATAATAAAATACATGAGATGAATAGGCTACAGAGAAAAGGAGACAGAAATTTACATATGTGTTAACTTTAAAAACTCATGGAGAAGTACTACAATGAAAAGTTGACTAGATTTATAACACATACACTTGATAAAGCAGAAGGCAAGTCCTAGTATACACCATGCCACCTATGAATGGCCTGTATTTCTATTCTGTTAGGTTTCTTTTTCTCCATCATATTAGGATTAGTAGTCAGAGTCTAGTAGGGTATGGGTTAGTGTCAGGGATTCAGTATTTCAAATGGAAAATAGGGAAATGAATCTAATGTGTATGCGAATATTTGTTAGACAAAAATCTTCCTACTGTCATCCAAAAAAATGCCTTGATAGTTCCTTCACCACAAGTAATACACAATTAGTGGAGAAGAGTTTGAAAATCTGTGAATATATATCTGGAAAAGAAAATGCTCAGGAGTTCACAACCTTGGAGGTGGTAGAGGAATTTCCAAAAGTAAGGTAAAGGGTAAACACTTCACAAACATGGAGCTCTGGTGGCCTAATTAATTTCTGAGAAACTGCCTCTGAGTTTGGGCCCTTGAAATGTTTGTTGTTGTCAGGAGCTTTCGCTTTCTTTGTAGTGAGACCATCAAAGCTGCGTCAGCATCTATGTGACCTGGATGACATGGTTCCTTATTTGCAATAGAACATGAGGCAGCAGTTCTGAATTCTCTCTTTGTAGGTAAACTGAGGCCACTGGGGTCTAAGTATTTAACCATGTGGTCTGTGAAGCCATTTGGTCATACTTCACTTTTCGTGGTGTTTCTTACTGCTGCACTGGGAGTTTGGTATTGGCTTCACAAAATACAAAAAGAAAAACTGGGACACAGTGCTATAGACAGTACTCTCACGTGTAGTGGGTGAGGGTCTGCAGGAGAATGCACCAACCAGGCTTCTATCCCCAAAAGCTTGCACCCATGTCCATATCAACCTGATTCTGAATATTGCCCTGAAACCTCTCCATATAATAAGGTCCGTTAACTTGTATGGTTCTGCTGGCTGCACCATGTCAGTCACAAGGCATTTGGAAGCCAATGGCAGATCCACATGGCCCCACGACAGATGTTTTATCATACACCTGCCCACCACTGCTCTAGGCCAACTAGTCAGCAGGCCTCAACATTCTGGCATCTCTGTTCTCACCGTTTTCATGAAACCCAGTCAATCAATGCAATGTCTGGTACACTCGTGATCAGCAATAGACATCCAAAGGTTCTCCAGTGCCACCTGTTCATAAGAATTTAAAAAATTTCATGGTATTTATCTAGCCAATTTTCAAAGATAAATTTGGAGGCACTGTGGCATTCAATTCATTCGGGAACCATGAAATGGTGAGGAAGCTCATTTCAATTAAAGCTCGGGAGAACTCTCAGAGGCAAGGCTTCCCAAAGAGTGGCCAAAAGGTCACATTAAGCCAGGCCCATTGAGGTCTACAATTGAGGGCCATGTTTTTTTTGACACTCAACTATGGCTTCCAAGTCTTTCTGAATAAAGTCATGTGATATCCTGGCTGAGATTCCCAGTGCTCTTTGAAAGCTATCCTGGGCCTAGATCTCAGTCTCCAAGGGCAACTCTCATGCGTGGCCTCCTAAAATCCCAATACAATTCATGCCAATACTTCTCTGAGATCTGTTCCAGAACTCAGTCTCTAAGGGGAATCACTCCAGAGTTCAAGCACAGGTGGACCCAGTCATCTCTTCCAACCACCACACAAATGACCACAATTAAACCAAAACACTCCCACATGGCCCTCATCTTCTTCAATTTAGAGACTCATCATAACCTCTGGCTGGAGGTTTCCATGAAGGGCGCAGCTTAAGACAGTGTCCAATATAAGCTCACATGCCTCTCATTTGCCTAAAGTCAGGGTGGCATGGAAACTCTTCCTGTGAAGCAGGAGTGATCAAATAGGCCTGCCAATAATACTGCTCTACTTCTCCAATTTGAGGCCTATTCTCTGTGGGGTATAGATTCTTTATGTGAATTGGGGTCATGAGAAAACTCAAGCAACTATGGGCTACCCTCTGCAGGGCTTTGAAGAATCCATTTGAGTGAGTCGAGGAGTTGGACCAAATGTTCTTTAGATATAGAGTTTTGATTAGAGAGTGAGTGTAAATGTCAGCATATGTGAACAGTCAGTCACAGTGATAAACTGGGGAAAATGTGTAGGAAAGCAGATATCAATAGAGACATTAGGAAATAAGGCAAAGTACAAAGTGGGTGATAGGATAAGACATTTTTAACAGGGTTCAGTTTCAATATATAATCTTAGGAAGAAACAAATATGTAGTCACCAATAGGAATGATATTTGAGATCATTAGTTAATCAGGGCATGGATGTTGTTAGTAATACATGCTCACTTTCAATATAGGCTTTGATACAATCATAAGTGTGACCCTTGCATTTTGTTTCAGGAATATTACCGTGATGAAATGTATATGTATATCAGGTGACTACAGTATTTCTTCCACCATTTCTGAAAGCAATATTTTAAAGACTTAAAAATTAGTATTGGGGATACAAACAGGTATACCATCAGTCTATGAATATAGAGATGATGCCTTAATAGACCATACTGTGAATAAATAATATAACTGGTTCAAACGTTAAATAATGGATTGAATTGATATCTGAAAATATATAGGAAATCTTATATTGATATACATACATTCATTCCAACCAGTTATACATCTAATGGTAATATTAGCGTTATGGTTTATCATGAAGAGTGTGTGAGTTTGGCTTCAAAAGTGATTATGGAAATCAATAATACTGTGTTTGGAAAGAATCTCATGAAAAGAACAGTCAAGAAACATGGAGGAATACATGTGTTCTGAAGTAGGAAGTGATTGAAAGTGAACCAACTGCCTATAAATTTGTGAAATTGTGGATGAAAGGACATATCCTATAATGTCCATAAACTGCAGAAATAGTAATGTACCAGTGTCTGAATAAAAATGAACTTCAAAATACACATCATGGTCCCATAGGTGTCTACTTACATTGATGTGAAACTGGTTCAGTCACTGTAGAAATATTACGAATTGTATACACCATTCACTTAATTTACTTTTCAGTACTAGGAAAAAATATGTATTTAAGGTGGATGAATATTTCTAAGAATAATTTTGTGAAAAGTTGATTATAAATCTACATACACACACATGAGTTTACTTAGGGAGTGTATAATAAGACACATATATTTCATATTTTGAAAATCTTAAGAGTAGATATCTATATCTAGATAGATAGATAGATAAATAGATAGATACACACATACACAGACATTAAAATGTAGCAATATATATGCCATTCGAAATTCATCATGAAATATATATCATCCACGTATCCAAAAATATTCATTTTACTGAACATTTATTTATACATAATATTGTTCATCTAGGAAATTCACCCATAGGTGGAAATTCCAGTTCCATCTGTATTTAGAGGGAGCGATCTCTTCTCACAATTTGTATCTTCCAAAATAAGCGATCTCACAAGAATGTACATGTGATACCAGGTAGAATTCTAAAAATGCATAAAAAAATACATTTGATGAATAGGCTACAGAGAAAGGGAGACAGAAATTTACATATGTGTTAACTTTAAAAACTCATGGAGAAGTATTACAATGAAAAGTTGACTAGATTTATAACACATACCATTGATAAAGCAGAAGGCAAGTCCAAGTATACACCATGCCTCCTATGAAAGGCCTGTATTTCTATTCTGTTAGGTTTCTTTTTCTCCATCATATTAGGTTTAGTAGTCAGAGTCTAGTAGGGTATGGGTTAGTGTCAGGGATTCAGTATTTCAAATGGAAAATAGGAAAATGAATCTAATATGTATGCAAATATGTGCTACACAAAAATCTTCCCACTCTCAGCCAGAACAATGCTTTGACATTACCTTCGCCCCAAATAAGACACAATTAGTGGAGAAGAGTTAGAAAATCTGTGAATACATATGTGGAAAGGAAAATGCTCAGAACTTCACAAACTTGTAGGAGGTAGAACAGTTTACAAAAAGGGAGAGGGTAAACACTTCACAAACATGGAGCTCTGCTGGCCTAATGACTTTTTGAGAAACTGCCTCTGAGGTTGGGCAGTTGAAATATGTTTTTGTCAGGAGCTTTTGCTTCCTTTGTAGTGAGACCATCAATGCTGGGTCTCCATCTATGTGACCTGGATGACATGGTTCCTTATTTTCTAGTGGACATGAGGCAGCAGTGCTGAATTCTCTATTTGTAGGGAAACTTTGGCCACTGGGGTCTAAGTATCTAACCATGTTGTCTGTAAAGCCATTTGTTCATGCTCCACTTTCGTGGTGTTTCTTACTGCTGCACTGTGAGTTTTGTATTGGCTTCACGAAATACAAGGAGCTCCACTGGGACACAGTGCTGGAGGATGTACTCTCATATGTGGTGGGTGAGGGTCTGCAGTAAAATGCACCAATGAGGCTTAAATCCCACATAGCTTTTCAACTCGACAATAGCCCCCTTATTCTGATCATTGGCAGGAATCCTCTCCATATAACAAGATGCCTTTACATAGAAGGGTCTGCTGGATGTACCATGTCAGTGACAAGTCATTTCTAAGCCAATGCCAGATCCACGTGGACCCACAACTGATGTTTTTTCACACACCTACACTCCACTGCTTTATGCCCACTAGTCTGCAGGCTCCAACTTACTGGCATCTATGTTCTACAGCATTTTCATGAAACACAGTCAATTAAGGCACTGTCTGGTACAATCATGATTAGCAACAGGACATCCAAATGTTCTCCAGTGCCACCTGGTCATGGTAATTTCAAAAAATTCATGGTATATATCTAGATATTTTTCAATAATGAAGTTGGAGGCACTGTGGGATTCAATTTATACAGGAACCAATAAATGGTTAGGAATCTCATTTCAATGAAAGCTCTGGTGAACTCTCACAGGCAAGGCTTCCCAAAGAGTGGGCAAAAGGTCTCATGAAGCCAGGCCCATTGAGGTCTACAATGTGAGTTGCATGTGTGTTTTGACTCTCAACTATGGCTGGAATCTTTCAGAATAAAATCTTGTGATATCCTGGCTTAGATTCCCAGTGCTCTGTGTAAAGTCACCCTGGGCCAAGATCTCAGATTCCAACGGTGAATCTCATGTGTGGCCTCCTGAAATCCCAACACAATTCATGGCAATACTTCTCTGAGGTCAGTTACACAACTCAGTCTCTAAGGGGAATCACAACAGAGTTCAAGCCCAGGTGGACCCAGGCATCTCTTCCAATTGCTACACAAATGATGACAATTAAAACCAAAACACTCTCACACGGCCCTCTTCATCTTTTATATAGACACTAATCATAACCTCTAGCTGGAGGTTTCCATGAGGGGCACAGCCCAAGACAGTGTCAAAAATAAACTCCCTTGCCCCTCATTTGCCTAAAGTCAGGGTGGCCTGGACAACGTTAGTGTGAAACAGAAGTGATCAAATAGGCCTGCCGTTAATACTACTCCACTTCTCAAATTTGAGGCATACTGACTGTGGGGTATAGATTTTTAGTGTGAATTGGAGTTATAAGAAAACCCAAGCACCTATTGTCTCCCCTCTGCAGCCCTTTGAAGAACTTATTTGACACAAATGATCCCTATTCTCACTTGATGGAGGTCAGGAATCTTACAGAGGAAGGCGAGAGGCATCATCCACAATCACTGATCTTTTTTCCATTTAGGTTTTGGATGCCCACATGGGATCTTTCTTTAGATTCATCAGGTGCTGAAAATCTAAACCACAGGCTCACACAGGGCCAAGAGGCTGATTCAGACACATCCATTTCCAAAGCTATGAAGCAAAGAGCCACAGGTGATGCCCATTCATTTCCATTTTAAAACTGTTTTCTTCAGGCTTCACAAAGGGGTGGCCTGAGGCAAAGACCTTTCTTACATTCAGAGCAACAGAACAATAGGTAATCAAAAGGCCCCAAGCAGGGTTTCTCCACGGAGACTTTCCTGGTTACTCTGATATATGAGTTTTCTGAGATGCTCGCCATTCCCTTCAGCTATCCAGTACATGGCCATGTCACAGAGCTTGGAGGTGGTACATATCTTGTACAAAAATACATGATACTAATCTTGAGAGTGGCCAGAATTCATGAAAAAATGGAAAATTAGGTAGATAGCCGGTGTTGCCCATGGATAAGGCAAGCCTCAGTCCATTCATTAATTGGAAAGGATGCATGCTGGGAAGCTTTCTACTAGACAGGACACAACCAATGAGCTATTTTTTTCTAATATCTACAAAGAAAAATACAGTGGGATACACAGACATAGAAACAGTCTCCTTGTCAAAAGACTTATTGGAAACAGTCCACTCCAAACCAAACAAACCTCCTTTTTTACCTATTCTCAGAACATGAGAAAAAAACCACAAACACAAACCAACACCCACAAATGCAACTTTTTCCCACAAGTAGGTCTGTCACTATCTGGAGTGTCCTCTGACTGGTAGGCCATATGATGTTCCCCAGAAATGGCCTTTCTGTCTCACATCTGGTCTCCTTGGTCAACTCTGTGAAGTTGTCAGGAGGCAGTGGTGAGCCAATTCCTGTCCTCTCAGGAAAGACCCCTCTTCAGAGCTTTCTTGGTATTTGGCAACCCTTACATCAGTAGGTACCAAGAAAGACTGACTCTGTCCTTAGTGAATCCAAACAAGTGAGCCCACTGCAACTGGGACTGGGACTGGCTCTGGGTGTCTGGCTTCCTGGATCACAAAATTCAGAGAGTTCCATCACCAAGGAAATGAGGTGAGGTCACTACCTTCAGGAAATAAATGAGGTCCCTGTCTTGGCCACCACTTTGTCCTAACAGTTGCGTCCTAGTGTCTCCTGACATGGAGGCTGCCCTACTTCCTGTGATACATTCACATGTTAGAATGGTATAGAAACCATAGTCACCTGGGAACAGCTCTCCACACAGGCCTGCTTTGGTCCATCTTCCCTGCATTAAAAATAGAGAGGATGACTCAGACACATCCTTTCATCCTGACCATGTTGTTTGCCATGGAATATGACTTTTGTTCTCTCAGGTCTTTCATAGCTGCCAACATCTTCTCCAGGGATTATTTCTGCATGGATTTTGAGGTACTCAGCAGGTGGAAGATCTCCTAACTTTCTGTATTGTAATATCAACTTTATCCCTCCTCTTCTGTAAAGTGAGATTGAGGGAACATTGTATGGTTAGGGTCAATAGCATGTTCCATTTGGCTTAGGAATCATTCTGCTGGATGAATAATGGTATTGGGAACCAGCGATATTTAAAAGAATATAGAGGTAAAATATAAGTATGAAAACAGAAATCTAGGTAATATTTTAAGCCCAGAAGGATTTGGGCCCTTGATTGGGATCCTTAGCTTGAGTAATGTTTTGCACCGAGGTCTCAGTTAAATCGATATACAATGGCATAAGACCCTGTACCTCAGATGATTGAATGAGGAAGAGAACATCCAGTGAAAAAGGGATAGTGTGTAGGATTAGAAAGATAGTCCGTAGGTTTAGAAGGAAGAGTGAGTCTAGGATTTGGACCAAAAGTTCTTTAGCAATAGGTTTCGGTTAGAGAGTGAATATTAATGGCACCATATGTGAAAAGTCGGGCACAATGATGAACTGGGAAAAAATATGTAGGAAAGCAGACATCAATAGAGACATTAGGAAATCAGGCAAAGTATAACGTGAGTGATAGGATTAGACATTTTCAACAGGGTTGAGGTTGAATACATAATCTTAAAAAGAAACAAAAATGTAGTCACCAATTGCATTGACATTTGAGAGCATTAGGCAAACTGGGCATGGATGTTTTTAGTAATCCATGTTCACATTCCATTGAGGCTTTATTGCAATCATAACGGTGACCTTTGCATTTTGTGTCCAGAATATTACTGTGATAATATGTATATGTAGATCAGGTGACATGAGTATTTCTTCCACCTTTTCTGGGAGCAATATTTTGAAAACATATGAATTAGTACTGGGGATACTAATAGGTTTACCCTGTGTTGATGAATATAGAGATGATGCATTAAGAGACCATACTGTGAAAAAATTATATGACTGGTTCCAAATTTAAATAATGGATTGTTTTAATATCTGAAAATATAGAGGAAATCATATATTGATATACGTACATTAATTCCAACCAGTTATATATCTAATGGTATTATTAGGGTTACCGTTTATCATGAATAGTGTGTGAGTTTTGCTTCAAAAATGATTATTCAATCGAAAATAACGTGTTTAGAAAGAAGTCCAGTGAAAAGACCCGTCAAGAAACATGAAGGAATATATGTGTTCCGAAGGAGGAAGTGATTGAAAGTGAACCAAATATTTATAAATTTGTGAACTTGTGAATGAAAGGATATATTTTATGATGTCCATAAACTGAATAAATAATAACGTACCAAGTTTGAATAAAAATGAACTTTAACAAACACATCATATCAAATAGGAATGTATTTGCATTGATGTTAAACTTGGTCAGTTACTCTAGAAATATTAGGATTTGTAAGAACCCTTCCCTGAAGTTAGTTTTCAGTACTAGGAAACAAATATGTATGTCAGTGGATGTATATTTCTGAGAATAAACTTGTTAAAAGTTAATTATAAATCCACATATATGAATATGAATGAATTCAGGCGGTGTATAAGAAGACATATATTTCATATTTTGGAAAATCTGGAGACTATATATATATATATATATATATATATATATATAGACACACAAACACACACACATTATAATGTCACAATATATATGTCAATCGAAATTCATCATGAAAAATAACTCATCCGCATATCCCAAAATATTCATTTTACTGAACATGGATGTATGTAGAATGTTGTTCATCTAGGAAGCTCACCCATGGGTTGAATTTTCTGTACCAACAGCATTTAGGAGGAGTGATCTCTTCTCACAAATAGTATCTGCCAAGTCAGCCACCTCACAAGAATGTACCTGTGAAACCAGGTAGGATTCTATTTGTGCATATAAAAATACATGTGCTTAATAGGCTACAGAGAAAGGGAGACAGGAATTCATATATTTCTTAACTTTAAAAACACATGGAATAGTGTGTAGTGTCCCTCTTTATCCCTTTTGATTAACTTTGGCTTAAAAAAAAGAATTTTATTGAGAATTTTTGTATATATGTTTGTCAGGAATATTGCTCTGAAGTTTTCTTTCCTTGATGTGTCTTTGTCTGATTTTGGTATGTGAGTGATACTATCCTCATGAAATGAGTTTGGAGGAGTTCCATGCTTTTCTATTTTATGGAATAATTTGAGGAGTATTGTGATGAATGCTTCTTTGAAGGTCTTGTAGAACTTGACTGAGAATCTGTCTGTTCCTGGGCGTTGCTTGATTGGTAGGCTGTTGACAGCAACTTCTATTTCATTGCTTGAAATTGATTTGTTTAAATTGTTCATGTCCTACTAATTCAGTTTGGGTATATCTCTAAAATTTTATTGATGTCATCATGGTATTTTAATTTATTAGAGTATAAATTTTCAAATTAGTTTTTAATTATTCTCTGTATTTTAGTTGTGTACTCTGTAAAAGTTCTTTTACGATCCTTAATTTTAGTAATTTGAGGTTTTTTTTCTTCATTAGCTTGGTTAAGGATGTGTCAATTTTATTTAGTTTTCGAAGATTAAATTTTGTTTTGTGACAAAAAAAAATAACATATGGAAAAGTATTTCAGCAAATTGAATAGATTTATAACTCCTACCTTATATCATGCAAAAGGCAAGTCCAACTATACACCATGTCCCTTCTGAAATGCTTGTATTTCTATTCTGTTTGGGATATTTTTCTCCATTATATTAGTATTAGTAGTCAGAGTCTAGTAGGGTATATGAATGTTTCTGAGAATAATCTTGAGAAAAGATGATTATAAATACACATTCATGAATATGAAAAATTTAGGAAGTGCAAAATAAGACAAAAATATTCCATATTTTCAAAAATTTGGAGAGTATATCTATATCTATCTATATCTATATCTATATCTATATCTATATCTATACACACACACACACACACACAACACTCACAGACATTAAAAAGTACCAATATAAATGCCAATAGAAATTCATCAGTAAATATATATCATCCACAGATGCAAAAATATTTATTTTACTGAACATGAGTTTATGTATAATGTTGTTCTACTAGGACGCTCTCCTATAGGTTGAATTTTCATTTAAAACAGTTTTAGGAGGAGTGAACTCTTCTCACAATTTGTATCTGCCAAGACAGCCACCTCACAAAAATGTACGTGTGATACCTGGTAGGATTCTATATGTGCATATAAATATACATATGTGAATAGGCTACAGAAAAGGGAAACAAGAATTCACATATTTGTAAAATTTAAAAACACATGGAGAATATTTCCATTAAAATTTGACTAGATTTATAACACCTACCTTATATAATGCAAATGTCAAGTCCAACTATACAACATGTCTCCTCTGAAGTGCTTGTATTTCTATTGTGTTGGTTTAATTTTTCCCATTATAATAGGATGAATAGTCTGAGTCTACTAGGTATGGGTTAGTTTCAGGGATTCAGTATTTGAATGGAAAATTGGAAAATGAATCCAATGTGTATGTAAATATATGCTGCACAAATATCCTCCCGCTCTCATCCAGAACAATGCCTTGATATTACCTTCACCCCAAGTAAGACGCAATTAGAGGAGAAGAGTTACAAAATCAGTGAATACATATCTGGAATGGAAAATGCTCAGGAGTTCACAACCTTGGAGGTGGTTTAGGAGTTTCCAAAATTAAGGGACAGGGTAAACACTCCACAAACATGGAGCTCTGCTGGCCTAAAAACTTTTTGAGAAACTGCGTCTGAACTTCCGCAATTGAAATATATGTTGTTTTCAGATGATTTGGCTTCCTTTGTAGTGAGACCATCAAAGCTGGGTCTGCATCTATGTGACCTGGAGGACATGTTTTCTTATTTTCCAATGAACAAGATGAAGCAGTGCTGAATCCTCTCTTTGTAGGTAATCTGAGGCCACTGGGGACTAAGTGTCTCCCCGTGTGGACTGTGAAGCCATTAGGTCCTCCACCACTTTTTGTGGTGTTTTTCCTGCTGCATTGCGAGTTTGGTATTTGTTCCACGAAATACTAGGAGCTAAACTGAGACACAGTGCTGGAGGGAGTTGTGTCACGAGTGGTGGGTCAGGGTCTGCAAGAGAATGCACAAACTAGGCTTCTATCTCTCACAGCTTGCCCCATTGCCCCTTTGTCCATATCAACCTGATTCTTCATTTTCCTCTGAAAACTCTCCATATAACAAGATGCCTTTACATATAAGGGTCTGCTGGCTGCACCATGTCAGTTACAAGCCATTTGGAATCCAATGGTAGATCCACATGGCCCTACCACGGATGTTTTATCAAACACCTCCCCACCACTGCTCTAGACCCACTACTCAACAGGCTCCAACTTACTGGCATCTCTGTTCTACATACTTTTCATGAAACTCAGTAAATCAAGGCACTGTCTGGTATACTCAAGAACAGTAACAGGACATCCAATATTTCTCCAGTGCCACCTGGTCATAGGAATTTTAAAAATTTCATGGTATTTATCTATCCATTTCTCGAGCATGAAGTTGGAGGCACTGTGGATTTCAATTCATGCAGCAAACATTAAATGGTGAGGAAGCTCATTTCAATGAATTCTCTGGAGAACTCTCACAGGCAAGGCTTCCGAAAGAGTGGACAAAAGGTCATATTAGGCCAGGCCCATTGAGGTCTACAATGTGAGGTCCATGTGTGTTTTGACTCTCAACTATGGCTGCCATTTCTTTAACAATAAAATCATGTGATATCCGTGCTGAGATTCCCAGGCCTCTGTGGAAATCCACCCGGGGCCTAGGTCTCAGTTTCTAAGAGCGACTTTCATTCCTGGCCTATTAAAATCCCAACAAAATTCATGACAATGTTTCTCTGAGTTCAGTTCCAAAACCCAGTCTCTAAGGGGTATCACACCAGAGTTCAAGCCTACGTGTACCCAGTCATTTTTTCCAATGCCACACAAATGACCAAAATTAAAACCAAAACACTCCCACATGGCCCTCATCTTATTCCATATAGGGAATCATCTTAACCTCTGGGTGGAGGTTTCCATGAGGGGCGCAGCCCAAGACAGTGTCCAAAATCAGCTCGTTTGCCCCTCATTTGCCTAACGTCAGGGTAGCCTGGACACAGTTTCTGTGAACCAGGAGTGAACAAATAAGCCTGCCGTTAATACTTCTGTGTTCCTCCAATTTGACGCCTACTGATTTTAGATATCGATTCTTTAGGTGATTTAGAGTCATGCAAAAACACTAGCACTTCTGCAGGGCTTTGAAAAACTCATTTGACCCAAAGAATCCGTATTCTCATTTGATGGAGTGCAGGAACCTAACAGAGGAAGGCAAGAGACTTCATCCGCAATGAATGATATTTTTTTGCCATTTTGGTTTTGGAAGCTCACATGGGATCATTCTTAAGATCCATCAGGTGCTGAGAATCTAAGTCACAGCCACACACAGGTCCAAGAGGCTGATAAAGACACATCCCTTTCAAAAGCAATTAAGCAAGAGCCACAGGTGAGGCCCATTCATTTCCATTTGAAAACTGTTTTCTTCAGGCTTCACAAAGGGGTGGCCTGAGCAAAGACCTTCCTGACATTCAGTGCAACACAACAATAAGTAAGCAAAAGGCCCAAAGCAGGGTTTCTGCACTGAGACTATCCTGGTCACACTGATATCTGAGTTTTCTGAGATGCTCCCATTCTCTTCAGCTATCCAGTACATGGTCATGTCACAGAGCTTGGAGGTGGTACATATTTAGGACACAAATCCATGAGCCTATTCTGGAGAGTGGCCAGAATTCAGGAAGAAAACAACAACTTAGAAAGATAGCAGGTGTTGCACATCGATAAGACAAGCTGCAGTCCATTCATATATTGGGCAGGATGAATTATGGGAAGATTTATACTAGACAGGACACATCCATTAATGCATTCTCTTTTCTAATGTGTACAACAACGGACACAGTGGGATACACAGAAACAGAAACACTCGCCGTGTAAATGACTTACTAGAAACTGTCCAGTCCAATCCAAACAAACCGCCTTTCCTATCTATTCTCAGAACATGAGACAAAACAACAAACCCACACCCACTCCCACAAAGGCACCTCCTTCCCCCAAGTAGGTCTGTGACTATCCGGAGTGTCCTCTGACCAGTGGGCCATACAATGTTCCCCCGAAATGGCCTGTCTTCTCTCAGATTGTGTTTCCTTGACCAACTCTGTGAAGATGTCAGGAAAAAGTGGTTATCCACTACCTGTTTTCTCAGAAATGGTCCACCTTCAGAGCTCTCCTGACATTTGGCCATTCTCACATCATTAGGTACCAAGAAAATTGACTCTGTCCTTGGGAAATCCAAACAAGTGAGCCCACTGGGACTGGGACTGGGACTGCATCTGGGTGCCTGGCTTCTTGGATACCAAGTTCAGAGAGTTCCATCACCAAGGAAATGAGGTATGTCCCATTCTTTGGAACTGAATGAGGTCACTGCCTTGGCAACCACTTTGTCCTAACAGTTGCTTCCAAGGGTAACATAAGATGGAGGTTGCCCCTACTTCCTGTGACACTTTCATAAGGTAGAATGTATATCAACCATTGGCACCCGGGAACAACTCTCCACTAAGGCCTGGTTTGGTCCCTCTTCTCTACAATAAGAAGAGAGATGCAGATTCAGAAACATCCCTTCATTCTGACCAGGTTGTTTGCCATGGAAGATGACTTTTGCTCTCTCAGTTGCTTCATACCTGTGTACAACTTCTCCAGGTATCATTTTTGCATGGACATTTGAGGTTCTCATTAGGTGGAAGGTCCCCAACTTTCCTGTATTGTAAGAACCACTCTGTCCCTGCTCTTCTGTAAAATGATTGAGGGAACAGTGTATACTTGGGGTTAAAAACAGGTTTGATTTGGGTTACGAACGATTCTGTGCGATGAATAATGGTATTGGTAACCTGCAATATTTACAAGAATATAGAGGTGATATATAAGTATGAAAAGAGAAATCTAGGTATGATTTGAAGCCCAGAAGGGTTTTGCCCTTGATTGGGATACTTAGCTTTGAATTATGTTCTGCAAAGATGTCTCAGATAATTCGATATACAATGGCATAGGACTTTGTACATTGGATGATTTAATTTAGAAGAGAACATCCAGTCAAAAAGGGATATTCAGTACGATTAGGAAGATAGTCGGTAGGTTTAGGAAGAAGAGTGAGTATAGGATTTGGACCAAAAGTTCTTTAGCAATACACTTTTGGTTATAGAGTGAATGTAAATGTCAGCTCATATGAAGAGTCAGTCACTATGTTGAACTGGGGAAAATATGTAGAAAAGCAGATATCAATAGAAACATTACGAAATCAGGCAAATTATAAAGTGAGTGATAGAATTGGACATTTTCAACAGGGTTGGGTTTGAATATATAAATTAGGAAAAAACAAAAATGTAGTCACCAATAGGATTGACAATTGACAGCATTAGGCAACCTGGACACGGATGTTTTTAGAAATCCATGTTCACCTTCCATTTAGGATTTGGTACAATCATAAGTGTGACCTTTCCATTTTTGTCCAGAATATTACTGTGATAATGAGGTGACATGAGTATTTCTTTAACCATTTCTGGGAGCAATATATTGAAGATGTAAAATAAGAATCGGGGTACAAAGAGGTGTACCCTGTTTCTATGAACATAGAGAAAAAGCATGAATAGACCATACTGTGAATAAATAATATAACTTTTTTGAACTTGAAATAATGAATTGAACTGATATCTGAAAAATTAAAGGAAATCGTATATTGATATACAATCATTCATTCCAACCAGTGATATATCTAATGGAAATATTAGTGTTTTGGTTTATCATGAAGAGTGTGTGAGGTTTGCTTAAAAATGATTATGGAAATTCAAAATAATGTGTATGGAAAGAAGTCTCATGAAAAGACCAGTCAAGAAACCCTGACAATACATGTGTTCAGAAGCAAGAAGTGATTAAAGTTGAAACAAATGCCTATTAATTTGTGAACTTGTGGATGAAATGTATATCCTATGATGTGCAAAAACTGAAGAAACAATAATGTACCAGTGTCGAATACAAATGAATGACAAATTACATATCATGTCCCATAGGAGTCTACTTGCATTGATGTTAGACTGGTCAGTTACTGTAGAATAATTAGGATTTGTATGCACCATTCACTGAAGTTAGTTTTCAGTACTAGGAAACAAATATGTATTTCAGGTGAATGAATATTTCTGATTATAATCTTGTGAAAAGTGGATTATAAATCCACATACATGAACATGAATGAATTTAGAGAGTGTATATTAGACATATATATTTCATATTTTGAAAAATGTGGAGAGTATATCTATATCTATATCTACACACACACACACACACACACACACACACAAACACACACAACACTCACAGACATTAAAAAGTGCCAATATACATGCGAATCGAAATTCATCAGTAAATATATATCATCCACAGATGCAAACATATTTATTTTACTGAACATGAGTTTATGTATAATGTTGTTCTACTCGGACGCTCTCCTATAGGTTGAATTTTCATTTCCAACAGCATTTAGGAGGAGTGAACTCTTCTCACATTTTGTATCTGCCAAGACAGCCACCTCACAAAAATGTACGTGTGATACCTGGTAGGATTCTATATATGCATATAAATATACTTGTGTGAATAGGCTACAGAAAAGGGAAACAAGCATTCACATATTTGTTAAGTTTAAAAACACATGGAAAATATTTCCATTAAAATTTGACTGGATTTATATCTCCTAACTAATAAAATGCAAATGCCACGTCCAACTATACAACATGTCTCCTCTGAAGTGCTTGTATTTCTATTGTGTTGGGTTAATTTTCCCCATTATATTAGGATGAATAGTCTGAGTCTGCTAGGTATGGCTTAGTGTCAGGAATTCAGCATTTCGAATGGAAAATTGGAAAATGAATCCAATGTGTATGTAAATATATGCTGCACAAATATCCTCCCGCTCTCATCCAGAAGAATGCCTTGACATTACCTTCACCCCAAGTAAGACACAATTAGAGGAGAAGAGTTACAAAATCAGTGAATACATATCTGGAATGTAAAATGCTCAGGAGCTCACAACCTTGGAGGTGGTAGAGGAGTTTCCAAAACTAAGGGACAGGGTAAACACTCCACAAACATGGAGCTCTGCTGGCCTAAAAACTTTTTGATAAACTGCCTCTGAGCTTCCGCACTTGAATTATATATTGTTTTCAAGAGATTTGGCTTCCTTTGTAGTGAGACCATCAAAGCTGGGTCTACATCTATGTGACCTGGAGGACATGGTTTCTTATTTTACAATGAACAAGATGAAGCAGTGCTGAATCCTCTCTTTGTAGGTAAACTGAGGCCACTGAAGACAAATTGTGTCCCCGTGTGGACACCGAAGCCATTTGGTCCTCCTCCACATTTTGTGGTTATTTTTCTGCTGCACTGTGAGTTTGGTATTTGTTTCCCGAAATACTAGGAGCTAAACTGGGACACAGTGCTGGAGGGAGTTCTGTCACGTGTGGTGGGTCAGGGTCTACAAAAGAATGCACCAACTAGGCTTCTATCTCTCACTGCTTGCCCCATTGCCCCCATGTCCATATCAACCTGATTCTTCATTTTCCTCTGAAAACTCTCCATATAACAAGATGCCTTTACATATAAGGGTCTGCTGGCTGCACCATGTCAGTTACAAGCCCTTTGGAATCCAATGGTAGATCCACATGGCCCTACCACGGATGTTTTATCAAACACCTCCCCACCACTGCTCTAGACCCACTACTCAGCAGGCTCCAACTTACTGGCATCTCTGTTCTACACCATTTTCATGAAACTCAGTAAGTCAAGGCACTGTCTGGTATACTCATAATCAGCAACAGGACATCCAATGTGTCTCCAGTGCCACCTGGTCATAGGAATTTCAAAAATTTCATGGTATTTATCTAGCCATTTTTCAAGCATGAAGTTGGAGGCAATGGGGGTTTCCATTCATTCAGAAAACATTAAATGGTGAGGAAGCTCATTTCAATGAATTCTCTGGAGAACTCTCACAGGCAAGGCTTCCCAAAGAGTGGAAAAAGGTCACATTAGGCCAGGCCCATTGAGGTCTACAATGTGAGGTCCATGTGTGTTTTGACTCTCAACTATGGCTGCCATTTCTTTAAGAATAAAATCTTGTGATATCCTTGCTGAAATTCCCAGGCCTCTGTGGAAATCCACCCGGGGCCTAGGTCTCAGTTTCCAAGAGTGACTTTCATGCGTGGCCTCTTAAAATCCCAACAAAATTCATGGCAATGCTTCTCTGAGTTCAGTTCCAAAACCCAGTCTCTAAGGGGAATGACACCAGATTTCAAGCCCACGTACACCCAGTCATTTTTTCCAATGCCACACAAATGAACAAAATTAAAACCAAAACAAAAACCAAAACACTCCCACATGGCCCACATCTTATTCCATATAGTCAATCATCTTAACCTCTGGCTGGAGGTTTCCATGAGGGGCGCAGCCCAAGACAGTGTTCAAAATCAGCTCGTTTGCCCCTCATTTGCCTAAAGTCAGGGTAGCCTGGAAACCGTTTCTGTGAATGAGGAGTGAACAAATAAGCCTGCGGTTAATACTTCTGTGTTTCTCCAATTTGAGGCCAACTGAATTTAGGTATCGATTCTTTAGGTGATTTCGAGTCATGCGAAAACACAAGCACCTCTTCAGGGCTTTGAAGAACTCATTTGACCCAAAGAATCCCTATTCTCATTTGATGGAGTGCAGGAACCTAACAGAGGAAAGCAAGAGACTTCATTCACAGTGAATGATATTTTTTGCCATTTTGGGTTTGGAAGCTCACATGGGATCATTCTTAAGATCCATCAGGTGCTGAGAATCTAAGTCACAGCCACACACAGGTCCAAGAGTCTGATAAAGACACATCCCTTTCCAAAGCAATTAAGCAAAGAGCCACAGGGGAGGCCCATTCATTTCCATTTGAAAACTGTTTTCTTCAGGCTTCACAAAGGGGTGGCCTGAGGCAAAGACCTTCCAGACATTCAGTGCAACACAACAATAAGTAAGCAAAAGGCCCAAAGCAGGGTTTCTGCACTGAGACTTTCCTGGTCACACTGATATCTGAGTTTTCTGAGATGTTCGCCATTCTCTTCAGCTATCCAGTACGTGGCCATGTCACAGAGCTTGGAGGTGGTACCATTTTGGACACAAATCCATGAGCCTATTCTGGAGAGTGGCCAGAATTCGGGAAGAAAACAACAACTTAGAAAGATAGCAGATGTTGCACATCGATAAGACAAGCTGCAGTCCATTTATATATTGGCCGGATGAATTATGGGAAGATTTATACTAGACAGGACACATCCATTAATGCATTCTCTTTTCTAATGTCTACAACAATGGACACAGTGGAATACACAGAAACAGAAACACTCGCCGTGTCAAATGACTTACTAGAAACTGTCCACTCCAAACCAAACAAACCTACTTTCCTATCTATTCTCAGAACATGAGACAAAACAACAAACCCACACGCACTCCCACAAAGGCACCTCCTTCCCCCAAGTAGGTCTGTGACTATCTGGGGTGTCCTCTGACTGGTGGGCCATACTATGTTTTCCCGAAATGTCCTGTCTTCTCTCCGATCTTGTTTCCTTGAACAACTCTGTGAAGAAGTCAGGAAAAAGTGGTTAGCCACTACCTGTTTTCTCAGGAAAGGTCCATCTTCAGAGCTCTCCTGGCATTTGGCCTTCCTCACATCATTAGGTACCAAGAAAACTGACTCTGTCCTTGGTAAATCCAAACAAGTGAGCCCACTGGGACTGGGACTGGGACTGCCTCTGGCTGCCTGGCTTCTTGGATACCAAGTTAAGAGAGTTCCATCACCAAGGAACTGAGGTATGTCACATTCTTTGGAACTGAATGAGGTCACTGCCTTGGCAACCACTTTGTCCTAACAGTTGCTTCCAAGGGTAACATAAGATGGAGTTTGCCCCTACTTCCTCTGACACTTTCATAAGGTAGAATGTATATCAACCATTGGCACCCTGGAACAGCTCTCCACCCAGGCCTGGTTTGGTCCATGTTCTCTACAATAAGAAGAGAGAGGCCGATTCAGACACATCCCTTCATCCTGACCAGGTTGTTTGCCATGGAAGATGACTTTTGCTCTCTCAGGTGCTTCATACCTGCTTACAACTTCTCCAGGTATGATTTGTGCATGGACATTTGAGGTTCTCTTAATGTGGAAGGTCCCCAACTCTCCTGTATTGTAAGAACCACTCTGTCCCTGCTCTTCTGTAAAATGATTGAGGGAACAGTGTATACTGGGGGTTAAAAACAGGTTTGATTTTGGTTATGTATGACTCTGTGCGATGAATAATGGTATTGGGAACCTGAAATATTTACAAGAATATTGAGGTGAAATATAAGTATGAAAACAGAAATCTAGGTATGATTTGAAGCCCAGAAGGGTTCTGCCCTTGATTGGGATACTGAACTTTGAATTATGTTCTGCAAATTTGTCTCAGATAATTTGATATACAATGGCATAGGACCTTGTACATTGGATGATTGAATTTAGAAGAGAACATCTAGTCAAAAAGGGATATTCAGTAGGATTAGGAAGATAGTCAGTAGGTTTCGGAAGAAGAGTGAGTATAGGATTTGGACCAAAAGTTCTTTAGCAATAGACTTTCAGTTATAGAGTGAAAGTATATTTCCGCACATATGAAGAGTCAGTCACTATGTTGAACTGGGGAAAATATATAGAAAAGCAGATATCAATAGAAACATTACGAAATCAGGCAAAGTATAAAGTGAGTGATAGAATTAGACATTTTCAACAGGGTTGAGTTTGAATATATAAACTAGGAAAAAACAAAAATGTAGTCACCAATAGGATTGACAATTGACAGCATTAGGCAACCTGGAAATGGATGTTTTTAGAAATCCATGTTCACTTTCCATTTAGGCTTTGGTACAATCATAAGTGTGACCTTTCCATTTTTTGTCCAGAATATTACTGTGATAATGAGGTGACATGAGTAATTCTTTCACCATTTCTGGGAGCAATATATTGAAGATGTAAAATAGAATCGGGGGTAGAAAGAGGTGTACCCTGTTTCTATGAACATAGAGAAAAAGCATGAATAGACCATACTGTGAATAAATAATATAACTTTTTTGAACTTTAAATAATGAATTGAACTGATATCTGAAAAATTAAAGGAAGTCGTATATTGATATACAATCATTCATTCCAACCAGTTATATATCTAATGGAAATATTAATGTTTTGGTTTATCATAAAGAGTGTGTGAGTTTTGCTTCAAAATGATTATGGAAATTCAAAATAATGTGTTTGGAAAGAAGTCTCATGAAAAGACCATTCAAGAAACCCTGACAATACATGTGTTCTGAAGCAAGAAGTGATTAAAGTTGAAACAAATGCCTATTAATTTGTGAAATTGTGGATGAAATGTATATCCTATGATGTGCAAAAACTGAGGAAACAATAATGGAGCAGTGTCGAATACAAATGAATGACAAATTACATATCATGTCCCATAGGAGTCTACTTGCATTGATGTTAGACTGGGTCAGTTACTGTAGAATAATTAGGATTTGTATGCACAATTCACTGAAGTTAGTTTTCAGTACTAGGAAACAAATATGTATTTCAAGTGGATGAATATTTATGATTATAATCTTGTGAAAAGTTGATTACAAATCCACATACATGAACATGAATGAATTTAGAGAGTGTATATTAGACACATATATTCCATATTTTGAAAAATTTGGAGAGTATATCTATATCTATATCTACATCTATATATATATATCTAAATATATATATATCTATTTATATATATATATATATATATATATATACACACACACACACGCACACACACACACACACACACACACAACACTCACAGACATTAAAAAGTACCAATATAAATGCCAATCGAAATTCATCAGTAAATATATATCATCCACAGATGCAAACATATTTATTTTACTGAACATGAGTTTATGTATAATGTTGTTGTACTAGGACGCTCTCCTATAGGTTGAATTTTCATTTCCAACAGCATTTAGGAGGAGTGAACTCTTCTCACAATTTGTATCTGCCAAGACAGCCACCTCACAAAAATGTACATGTGATACCTGCTAGGATTCTATATATGCATATAAATATACATCTGTGAATAGGCTACAGAAAAGGGAAACAAGAATTCACATATTTGTTAAGTTTAAAAACACATGGAGAATATTTCAATTAAAATTTGACTAGATTTATAACTCCTACCTTATATAATACAAATGTCAAGTCCACCTATACAACATGTCTCCTCTGAAGTGCTTGTATTTCTATTGTGTTGGGTTAATTTTCCCCATTATATTAGGATGAACTGTCTAAGTCTACCAGGTATGGGTTAATGTCAGGGATTCAGTACTTCAAATGGAAAATTTGAAAATGAATCCAATGCGTATGTAAATATATGCTGCACAATTTCCTCCCGCTCTCATCCAGAACAATGCCTTGACATCACCTTCACCCCAAGTAAGACACAATTAGAGGAGAGGAGTTACAAAATCAGTGAATACATATCTGGAATGGAAAATGCTCAGCAGTTCACAATCTTGGAGGTGGTAGAAAAGTTTCCAAAACTAAGGGACAGGGTAAACACTCCACAAACATGGAGCTCTGCTGGCCTAAAAACTTTTTGAGAAACTCCTCTGAGATTCCGCACTTGAAATATATGTTGTTTTCAGGAGATTTGGCTTCCTTTGTAGTGAGACTATGAGAGCTGGGTCTGCATCTATGTGACCTGGAGGACATGGTTTCTTATTTTCCAAAGAACTAGATGAAGCAGTGCTGAATCCTCTCTTTGTAGGTTAACTGATGCCACTGGAGACTAAGTGTCTCCCCGTGTGGACTGTGAAGCCATTTGGTCCTCCTCCACTTTTTGTGGTGTTTTTCCTGCTGCACTGTGAGTTTGGTATTTGTTTCACGAAATACTAGGAGCTAAACTGGGATACAGTGCTGGAGGGAGTTGTGTCACGTGTGGTTGGTCAGGGTCTGCAAGGGAATGCACCAACTAGGCTTCTATCTCTCACAGCTTGGCCCATTGCCCCCTTGTCCATATCAACCTGATTCTTCATTTTCCTCTGAAGACTCTCCATATAACAAGATGCCTTTACATATAAGGGTCTGCTGGCTGCACCATGTCAGTTACAAGCCCTTTGGAATCCAATGGTAGATCCACATGGCCCTACCACGGATGTTTTATCAAACACCTCCCCACCACTGCTCTAGACCCACTACTCAGCAGGCTCCAACTTACTGGCATCTCTGTTCTACACCATTTTCATGAAACTCAGTAAATCAAGGCACTGTCTGGTATACTCATAATCAGCAACAGGACATCCAATGTTTCTCCAGTGCCACCTGGTCATAGGAATTTCAAAAATTTCATGGTATTTATCTAGCCATTTTTCAAGCATGAAGTTGGAGGCACTGTGGGTTTCAATTCATGCAGCAAACATTAAATGGTGAGGAAGCTCATTTCAATGAAATCTCTGGAGATCTCTAAAAGGCAAGGCTTCCCAAAGAGTGGTCAAAAGGTCACATTAGGCCAGGCCCATTGAGGTCTACAATGTGAGGTCCATGTGTGTTTTGACTCTCAACTATGGCTGCCATGTCTTTAAGAATAAAATCATGTGATATCCTTTCTGAGATTCCCAGGCCTCTTTGGAAATCCACCCGGGGCCTAGGTCTCAATTTCCAAGAGCGACTTTCATGCGTGGCCTCTTGAAATTCTAACAAAATTCATGGCAATGCTTCTCTGAGTTCAGTTCTAAAACCCAGTCTCTAAGGGGAATCACACCAGAGTTCAAGCCCACGTGGACCCAGTCATTTTTTCCAATGCCACACAAATGACCAAAATTAAAACCGAAACACTCCCACATGGCCCTCATCTTATTCCATATAGTAACTCATCTTAACCTCTGGCTGGAGGTTTCCATGAGGGGCGAAGCCCAAGACAGTGTCCAAAATCAGCTCGTTTTCCCCTCATTTGCCTAAAGTCAGGGTGGCCTGGACACCGTTTCTGTGAACCAGCAATGATCAAATAAGCCTGCCGTTAATTCTTCTGTGTTTCTCCAATTTGAGGCCTACTGATTTCAGGAATAGATTCTTTATGTGATTTAAAGTTATTCGAAAACCCAAGCACCTCTGCAGAGATTTGAAGAACTCATTTGACTCAAAGAATCCCTATTCTCACTAGATGGAGTTCAGGAACCTAACAGAGGAAGGCAAGAGACTTCATCCACAATGAATGATTTTTTGCCCTTATGGTTTTGGATGCACGCATGGGATCATTCTTTAGATTCATCAGGTGCTGAGAATCTAAGTCACAGCCAAACACATGGCCAAGAGGCTGATTCAGACACATCCATTCTCAGAGCAATGAAGCCAGAAGCCACAGGTGATGCCCATTCATTTGTATTTGAAAAGTGTTTTCTTCAGGCTTCACAAAGGGGTGGCCTGAGGCAAAGACCTTCCTGACATTCAGTGCAACACAACAATTAGTAAGCAAATTGCCCAAAGCAGGGTTTCTGCACTGAGACTTTCCTGGTCACACTGATATCTGAGTTTTCTGAAATGCTCGCCATTCTCTTCAGCTATCCATTACATGGACATGTCACAGAGCTTGGAGGTGGTACATATTTTGGACACAAAACCATGAGCCTATTCTGGAGAGTGGCCAGAATTCAGGAAGAAAACAGCATCTTAGAAAGATAGTAGGTGTTGCACATCGATAAGACAAGCTGCAGTCCATTCATATATTGGGCAGGATGAATTATGGGAAGACTTATACTAGACAGGACACATGAATTAATGCATTCTCTTTTTAATGTCTACAACAACGGACACATTGGGATACACCGAAACAGAAACACTCGCCTTGTCAAACAACTTACTAGAAACTGTCCACTACAAACCAAACAAACCGCCTTTCCTACCTATTCTCAGAACATGAGACAAAACAACAAACCCACACCCACTCCCACAAAGGCACCTCCTTACCCCAAGTAGGTCTGTGACTATCCGGAGTTTCCTCTGACTGCGGGCCATACTATGTTCCCCCGAAATGGCCTGTCTTCTCTCAGATCTTGTTTCCTTGTTCAACTCTGTGTAGTTGTCAGGAAAAAGTGGTTAGCCACTACCCGCTTTCTCAGGAAAGGTCCCTCTTTAGAGTTCTCCTGGCATTAGGCCATCCTCACATCAGTAAGTACCAAGAAAACTGACTCTGTCCTTGGTAAATCCAAACAAGTGAGCCCACTGGGACTGGGACTGGGACTGCCTCTGGGTGCCTGGCTTCTTGGATACAAATTTCAGAGAGTTCCATCACCAAGGAAATGAGGTATGTCACATTCTTTGGAACTGAATGAGGTCACTGCATTGGCAACCACTTTGTCCTAACTGTTGCTTCCAAGGGTCCCATGAGATGGAGGCTTCCCCTACTTCCTGTGACACTTTCACAAGGTAGAATGGTATATCAACCATAGGCACCCAGGAACAGCTCTCCACACAGGCCTGGTTTGGTCCATCTTCTCTACAATAAAAAGAGAGAGGCTGATTCAGACACATCCCTTCATCCTGACCAGGTTATTTGCCATGGAAGATGACTTTTGCTTACTCAGGTCCTTCATACCTGCCTACAACTTCTCCAGGTATCATTTCTGCATGGACCTTTGAGGTTCTCAGCAGGTGGAAGATCCCATAATTTCCTGTATTGTAAGAACCACTCTGTCCCTGCTTTTCTGTAAAATGAGATTGAGGGAACAGTGTGCGCTTAGGGTTAATAACAGGTTTGATTTGGGTTATGAATCATTCTGTGTGATGAATAATGGTATTGGGAACCTGTGATATTTACAAGAATATAGATGTGAAATAAAAGTATGAAAACAAAAATCTAGGTATGATTTGAAGCCCAGAAGGGTTTTCCCCTTGATTGGGATACTTAGCTTTGAATTATGTTCTGCAAAGATGTCTCAGATAATTCGATATACAAGGGAGTAGGACCTTGTACCTATGATGATTGAATTTAGAAGAGAACATCCAGGCAAAAAGTGATAATCGTTAGGATTAGGAAGATAGTCGATAGCTTTAGGAAGAAGAGTGAGTATAGGATTTGGACCAAATGTTCTTTACCAGTAGGGTTTCGGTTATGGAGTGAATGTAGATGTCAGTACATATGAAGAGTCAGTCACTATGGTGAACTGGGGAAAATATGTAGAAAAGCAGATATCAATAGAATCATTACAAAATCAGGCAAAGTATAAAGTGAGTGATAGAATTAGTCATTTTCAACAGGGTTGAGTTTGAATATATAAATTAGATGGAAACAAATATGTAGTCACCAACAGGATTGACAATTGATAGCATTAGGCAACCTGGACATGGATGTTTTTAGTAATCTATGTTCACTTTCCATTTAGGCTTTGGTACAATCATAAGAGTGACCTTTCCATTTTTTGTCCAGAATATTACTGTGATAATGAGGTGACATGAGTATTTCTTTCACCATTTCTGGGAGCAATATATTGAATATTTAAAATTAGAATTGGGGGTACAAAGAGGTGTACCCTGTGTCTATGAACATAGAGATAAAGCATGAATAGAACATACTGTGACTAAATAATACAACTTTTTTGAACTTTAAATAATGAATTGAATTGATATCTGAAAAATTAAAGGAAATCATATATTGATACACAATCATTCATTCCAACCAGTTATATATCTCATGGAAATATTAGTGTTTTGGTTTATCATGAAGAGTGTGTGAGTTTTGCTTCAAAAGTGATTATGGAAATCTAAAATAATGTGTTTGGAAAGAAGTCTCATGAAAAGACCTGTCAAGAAACCCTGACAATACTTGTGTTCTGAAGCAAGAAGTGATTAAAGTTGAAACAAATGCCTATAAATTTGTGAACTTGTGGATGAAGTGTATAACTTAAAATGTGCAAAAACTGAAGAAATAATAATGTACCATTGTTGAATACATATGAACGTCAAATTACATATCATGTCCCATAGGAGTCTACTTGCATTGATGTTAGACTGGGTGCGTTTCTGTAGAATAATGAGGATTTGTATGCCCCATTCACTGAAGTTAGTTTTCAGTACTAGGAAACAATTATGTATTTCAGGTGGATGAATATTTCTGATTATAATCTTGTGAAAAGTTGATTATAAATCCACATACATGAACATGAATGAATTTAGAGGGTTTACATTAGACACATATATTTTATATTTTGAAACATCTGCAGAGTGTACAGATATATTATACACACACACAAAAAAAAAACACTCACATACATTTAATAGTAGCCATATATATGCGAATCGAAATTCATCAGTAAATATATATCATCCACAGATGCAAAAATATTTATTTTACTGAACATGAATTTATGCATAATGTTCTTCTACTAGGAAGCTCCCCTATAGGTTGAATTTTCAGTTCCAACAGCGTTTAGGAGGAGTGAACTCTTCTCACAGTTTGTATATGCCAATCAGCCACCTCAAAAATGTACGTGTGATACCTGGTAGGATTCTATATGTGCATATAAATATACAAGTGTGAATAGGCTAAAGAGAAAGGGAAACAAGAATTCTCGTATTTTTTAAGTTTAAAAACTCAGGGAGAACTTCTTTGATTAAAAATTGACTAGATTTATAACTTTTACCTTATATAATGCAAAACTCAAGTCCAAATATACAACATGCCTCCAATAAACTGCTTGTATTTCTATAGGTTTGGCTTATTTTTCTCTATCATATTAGGATGAGTTGTCTGAGTCTAGTAGGTATGGGTTAGTGTCAGGGATTCAATATTTCAAAATGAAGATTGGAAAATGAATCCAATTTGTATGCATATATATGCTGCACAAATATCCTCCCACTCTCATCCAGAACAATGCCTTGACATTACCTTCACCCCAAGTAAGACAAAATTAGAGGAGAAGAGTTAGAAAATCAGTGAACACATATCTGGAATGGAAAATGCTCAGGAGTTCACAACCTTGGAGGTTGTAGAGGAGTTTCCAAAATCAAGGGATAGGGTAAACACTCCACAAACATGGAGCTCTGCTGGCCTAAAAGCTTTTTGAGAAACTGCCTCTGAGATAGGGCACTTGAAATATATGTTGTTTTCAGGAGATTTGGCTTTCTTTGTAGTGAGACCATCAAAGCTGGGTCTGCATCTATGAGACCTGGAAGACATTGTTTCTGATATTTCAATGAACGTGAGGCAGCAGTGCTGATATTTTTCTTTTTAAGTAAACTGTGGCCTCTGGGGTCTAAGTGTCTCCCCGTTGAACTGTGAAGCCATTTGGCCCTCCTACACTTTTTGTGGGGTTTTTCCTGCTGCACTGGTAGTTTGGTATTTGCTTCATAAAATAGAAGGAGTTCAACTGGGACACAGTGCAGGAGGGAGTTCTATCACGTGTGGTGGGTCTGGGACAGCAGAAAAATGCACCAACCAATCTTCTATCCCTCAAAGCTTGCCCCATTGCATCCTTGTCCATAGCAACCTGATTCTGAACATTGCCCTGAATCCTCTCCATATAACAAGATGCCTTTACTTATAAGGGTCTGCTGGCTGCACCATGTAAGCCACAAGCCATTTGTAAGCCAATGGAAGATCCAAATTGCTCCAACACAGAAGTTTTATCACACTCCTGCCCACCACAACTCTAGGCCCACTTCTCAGGAGGCTGCAACTTACTGGGACCTCTGTTCTACACCATTTTCATAAAACCCAGTCAAGCAAGGCACTGTCAGGTACATCCATGATCAGCAGCAGGACATCCAAAGGTTCTCTAGTGCAACCTAGTCGTGGGAATTTCAAAAAATTCACGGTATTTATCTAGAAATTTTTCAAGGATGAAGTTGGAGGCACTGTGGGTTTCAATTTATTCAGGAACCATTAAATGGAGAGGAAGATTATTTCAATGAAAGCTCTGGAGAACCCTCACAGGCAAGGCTTCTCAAAGAGTGGACAAAAGGTCACATTTAGCCAGGCCCATTGAGGTCTACAATGTGAGGTCCATGTGTGTTTTGACTCTCAAATATGGCTGCCAAGTCTTTCGAATGAAATCATGTGATACCTTGGCTGAGATTCCCAGTTCTCTGTGCAAAGCCACTCTGGCGCTAGTTCTCAGTTTCCAAGGGTGACTCTCATACATGGCCTCTTTAATCCCAACACAATACATGGCAATACTTTTCTGAGGTCAGATTCTGAACTCAGTCTCTAAGGGGAATCACACCAAAGTTCAAGCCCAGGTAGACCCAGTTATGTCTTCCAACTGCCACACAAATATCCACAATTAAATCCAAAACACTCCCACATGTCACTCATCTTTTCTAAATACACACTCATCATAACCTCTGGCTGGAGGTTTCCATGAGGGGTGCGGCCCAAGACAGTGTCCAAAATAACCACCCTTGCCCCTCATTTGCCTAAAATCAGGGTGGCCTGGACATCCTTCCAGTGAACCAGGAGTGATCAAATTGGCCGGCCGTTAAGATGGCACTGCTTCTCCAATTTGAAGCCTACTGACTGTGGGGCTTAGAGTCTTTATGTGATTTGGAGTCATGAGAAAAATCAAGCACTTATGGGCTATCCTCTGCAGGGTTTTGAGGAACACATTTGAACCAAATGATCACTATTCTCACTTGATGAAGGTCAGGAACCTTACAGAGGAATGTGAGAGACTTCATCCAAAATGAATGCTCTTTTGTCCATTTTGGTTTTGGATGCACACATGGGATCTTTCTTTAGATCCATCAGGTGATAAAAATCTAAGCCGCAGCCTCACACAGGGCCAAAAAGCTGATTCAGACACATCCTTTTCCAAAGCAATTAAGCAAAGAGCCAGAGGTGATGCCCTTTCATTTCTGTTTGAAAACTATTTCTTTTGGCTCTACAAAGGTGTGGCCTGAGGCAAAGATGTTCCGGACATTCAGGGCAACAGAACAATTGGTAAGCAAAAGGCCCAAAGCAGGGTTTCTCCATTAGAATTTTCTGGTCACACTCATATCTGAGTTTTCTGAGATGCTCCCATTCCCTTCAGCTATCCAGTACATGGCCAAGTCTCAGAGCTTGGAGGTGGTACATATTTTGGACACAAAAAAATGAGCCTATTCTGGGAAATTGGCCAGGATTCAGGAAGAAAACAGGAACTTAGCAAGATTGTAGGAGTTGCCCACGCATAAGTCAAGCCACAGTCCATTCATAAATTGGGCAAGATGAATCTTGTGAAGCTTTCTACTAGTCAGGACACATACAATGATTCATTCTCTTTTCTAATGTCTAAAACCCCGGACACAGTGGGATACACAGACATAGAGACACTGGCCTTGTCAAACGACTTACCAGAAACAGTTCACTCCAAAACAAATAAACTGCCTTTCCTACCTATTCTCAGAACATGAGACAAAACCTCAAACCTACACCCACACACACAAAGGCAGCTCCTTCCCCCAAGTAGGTCTGTGACTATCAGGAGTGTCCTCTGACTGGTGGGCCATACTATGTTCTGATGACATCGCCTGTCCTGTGTCAGATATGGTCTCATTGGCCCAATCTGTGAAGTTGTCACTAGCCAGCTGTGAGCCACTACCTGCTTTCTCAGGAAAGGCCTCTCTTCAGAGCTTTCCTGACATTTGTCCATCCTCACATCAGTAGGTACTCAGAAAGACTGACTCTGTCCTTGTTAAATCCAAACAAGTGAGACCACTGGGACTGGGAATGGGACTGGCTCTGCGTGCCTGGCTTCCCGGATCCCAAGTTCAGAGAGTTTCATCACCAAGGAAGTGAGGTGAGATTAATCTCTTCAGGAATTTAATGAGGTCACTGCCTTGGCAACCACTTTGTCCTAACAGTTGCTTCCAATAGTACTATGAGATGGAGGCAGCCCTTACTTCCTGTGACACTTTCAAAAGTTAGAATGGTATATCAACCATAGGCACCCAGGAACAGCTCTCCACACATGCCTGGTATGGTCCATCTTCTCTACATTAAGAAGAGAGAGGCTTATTCAGACAAAACCCTTCATCTTGGAAAGGTTGTTTGAGATGGAAGATAACTTTTTCTCTCTCAGGTCCTTCATAGCTGCCTAATCTTCTCCAGGGATCAAACCTGCATGGACCTTTGAGGTTCTCAGCAGGAGGCAGATCCCCTACATTCCTGTATTGTAAGACGAACTCTGTCCCTGCTCTTCTGTAAAGTTAGGTTGAGGGAAGAGTGTATGGTTAGGGTTATTAACATGTTTGATTTGGATTACGAATCCTTCTGCAGGATGATTAATAGTATTGGGAACCTGTGATATTTATAAGATTATAGAGGTGAAATATAAGTATGAAAACAGAAATGTTGGTAAGATTTGAAGCCCAGAAGGGCATTAGGCCATTGATTGGGATACTTAGCTTTTAATTACGTTCTACACAGATGTCTCAGATAAATTGATAATCAATGGCATAGGACCTTATATCTTGGATGTTTGATTTTAGAAGAGAACATCCACTCAAATTGAGATAGTCGGTGGGATTAGGAAGATAGTCGGTAGGTTTATAAAAAATGAGTGAGTATAAAAATTGGACAAAAAGTTCTGTAGCATTAGGGTTTCGGTTATAGAGTGAATATAAATGTCAGCACATGTGAAGAGTCAGTCACAATGATTAACTGGGGAAAATATGTAGGAAGGAAAATATCAATAGAGACATTACGAAATGAGGCAATTATATAGTGAGTGATAGGATTAGACATTTTCAACAGGGTTGAGATTGAATACATAATCTTAGGAAGAAACAAATATGGAGTCACCAATAGGAATGACATTTGAAAGCATTAGGCAACCTGGACATGGATGTTTTTAGTAAGCCATGTTCACTTTCAATTTAGGATTTGGTACAATCATAAGTGTGACCTTTGCATTTTGTGCCCAGAAAATTATTGTGATCAAATATATATGTAGATCATATGATGTGTGTATTTCTTCCACCATTTCTGGGAGCAATGTTTGAGGACACATAAATTAGTATTGTGGGTACCAAGTGGTGTACCCTGTGTCAATGAATATAGAGATAATGCATGAATAGACCATAGTGTGAATAAATAATATAACTTTTTTCTCTTTAAATAATGGATTAAATTGATATCTTAAAATATATAGGAAATCATATATTGACATACAATCATTCACTCCAACCAGTTACATATATAATGGTAATCTTAGGGTTATTGTTTATCATGAAGTGTGTGTGAGTTTTGTTTCAAAAGTGTTTATGGAAATCGAAAATAATGTGTTTGGAAAGAAGTCTCATGAAAAGACTAGTCAAGAAATATGGAGGAATCCATGTGTTCTGAAGCTGGAATTGATTGAAAGTGAAACAAATGCCTATAACTTTCCTAAATTGTGGATGAAATATATATCCTGTGATGTGCATAAACTGATGAAATAGTAATGTACCAGTGTTGAATAAAAATGAAGGTCAAAGTACACATCATGTCCCATATGAATCTACTTGCATTGATGTTAAACTGGGTCAGTTACTGTAGAAATATTAGGATTGCATGCATTATTCACCGTAGTTAGTTTTATTTCATTTTTATTTATGGTTGTTCAAAACATTACATAGTTGTTGTTATAACATATTTCACACTTTGATTCAAGTGCGCTATAAACTCCCATTTTTACCCCGTGTACAGATTACAGAATCACATCAGTTACACATCTATTGATTCACATATTGCCATACTAGTGTCTATTGAATTCTGCTGCCTTTCCTATCCTCTACTATCCCCCCTCCCCTCCCCTCTTCTCTCTCTACCCCCTCTACTGTAATAAATTTGTCCCCCTTGTATTATTTTTCTCTTTCCCCTCACTTTCTCTTGTATGTAATTTTGTATAACCCTGAGGGTCTCCTTCCAATTCCATGCAATTTTCCTTCTCTCTCCCTTTCCTTTCCACCTCTCATCCCGCTTTAATGTTAATCATCTTGTCATGCTCTTCGTCTCTCCTCTGTTCTTAGTTACTCTCCTTATATCAAAGATGACATTTGGCATTTGTTTTTTAAGGATTGGTTAGCTTCACTTAGCATAATCTGCTCTAATGCCATCCATTTCCCTCCAAATTCTATGATTTTTTTTTTATTTTTCAATGCAGAGTAATACTCCATTGTGTATAAATGCCACAGTATTTTATCCATTCTTTCATTGAAGGTTATCTAAGTTGGTTTCACAGTCTTGCTGTTGTGAATTGTTCTGCTATGAACATCGATGTAGCAGTGTCCCTGTAGCATGCTGTTTTTAGGTCTTTAGTGAATAGACTGAGTAGGGGAATAGCTGGGTCAAATGGTGGTTCCATTCCCAGCTTTCCAAGAAATTTTCATACTGCTTTCCAAATTGGCTGCACCAATTTGCAGTCCCACCAGCAATGTAGAAGTGTACCTGTTTCCCCACATCATTGCCAGAACTTGTTGTTTGACTTCATAATGGCTGCCAATCTTACTGGAGTGAGATGGTATCTTAGGGTGGTTTCGATTTGCATTTCTCTGACTGCTGGAGATGGTGAGCATTTTTTCATGTACTTGTTGATTGATTGTAAGTCCTCATCTGATAAGTGTCTGTTGAGGTCCTCAGCCCATTTGTTGATTGGGTTCTTTGTTATCTTATTGTCTAATTTTTTGAGTTTTTTGTATACTCTGGATATTAGGGCTCTATCTGAAGTGTGAGGAGTAAAGATTTCTTCCCAGGATGTAGGCTCCCTATTTACCTCTCTTATTGTTTCTTTTGCTGAGAAAAAACTTTTTAGTTTGAGTAAGTCCCATTTGTTGATTCTAGTTATTAACTCTTGTGCTATGGGTGTCCTATTGTGGAATTTGGAGCCCAACCCCACAGTATGTACATCGTAACCAAATTTTTCTTCTATCAGACACTGTGTCTCTGATTTGATATCAAGCTCCTTGATCCATTTTGAGTTAACTTTTGTGCATGGCAAGAGAAAGGGATTCAGTTTCAATTTGTTACATATGGATTTCCAGTTTTCCCTACACCATTTGTTGAAGATGCTATCCTTCCTCCATTGCATGCTTTTAGCCCCTTTATCAAATATAAGATAGTTGTAGTTTTGTGGATTGGTTTCTGTGTCCTCTATTCAGTACCATTGGTCCACAAGCCTGTTTTGGTACCAGTACCATGCTATTGTTGTTACTATTGCTCTGTAGTATAGTGTGAAGTCTGGTATCGCTCTACCGCCTGATTCACACTTCCTGCCTAGCATTGTTTTTGCTATTCTGGAACTTTTATTTTTCCATATGTATTTCATGATTGCTTTCTTTATTTCTACAAGAAATGCCTTTGGGATTTGATTGGCATTGCATTAAACCTATAGAGAAATTTTGGTAATATCACCATTTTGATGATGTTAGTTCTGCCTTTCCATGAACAGGGTATATTTTTACATCTTCTAAGATCTTCTTATATTTCTCTCTTTAGGGTTGTGTAGTTTTCATTGTATGAGACTTTCCCCTCTTTTGTTAGGTTGATTCCCATTTTTTTTTTAGGATATTGTGAATGGAGTGGTTGTTCTCATTTCCATTTCAGAGGATTTGTCCCTGATATAGAGGAATGCCTTTGATTTATGCGTGTTGATTTTATATCCTGCCACTTTGCTGCATTCATTTATTAGCTCTATTAGTTTCTTTGTAGACCCTTTTGGGTCTGCTAGGTATAGAATCATGTCATCTGCAATAGTAATAATTTAAGTTGTTCTTTTCCTATTTTTATGCCTTTAATTTCTTCCGTCTGTCTAATTGCTCTGGCCAGTGTTTCGAGAACTGTATTGAACAGAAGTAGTGAGAGAGGGCATTCCATTCTTGTTCCAGATTTTAGAGGGAATGCCTTCAATTTTTCTAGATTCAGAATGATGCTAGCTTGAGGATTAGCATAGATTGCTTTTACAATATTGAGGTATGATCCTGTTATTCCTAGTTTTTCTAGAGTTTTGAAGATAAAGGGATGCTGTACTTTGTCGAATGCTTTTTGTGCATCTATCGAGATGATCATATGGTTCTTATTTTTAAGTCTATTGATGTGGTGAATAACATTTATTGATTTTCGTATATTGAACAAGCCTTGCATTCCATGGATGAATCCTACTTGATCATGGTGCACAATTTTTTTAATATGTTTTTGTATCTGATTCACCAGAATTTAATTAGGGATTTTTGCATTTAGATTCCTTAGGGATATTGGTCTGCAGTTTTCTTTGTTTGAAGTGTTTATGTCTGGTGTAGAAATCAGGGTGATATTGGCCTGGTAGAATGAATTTGGAAGATCTCCCTCTTTTTCAATTTCCTGAAATAGCTTGAAAAGTATTGGTATTAGTTCATATTTAAAGGGTTTGTAAAACTCTGCTGTATACCCATACTGTCCTGGTCTTTCCTTAGTTGGTAATCTTTGGATGGTTTCTTCTATTTCCTCAATTGATACTGGTCTGTTTAGGTTGTCTATATCCTCCTGACTCAATCTGGATAGATCATATGACTTAAGAAATTTTTCGATGCTTTCACTATCTTCTATTATATTGGAGTATAACGAATCAAATTAATTTCTGATTATCTTCTGTATTTCAGAAATATCTGCTGTGATTGCCAGGGGGTGACAAATAACTTGTGTAGATTGATACAGCAGGAATGGAAGCCGTTTATTGTAGCATCTGAGCGATATTTATACATTTTATATAGCTTATCTAATTAGCATAAAATAGATCCAGCAGTCAACCAATAAGGAATCTCCACACTTAATGGCTTGCTTTTGTTACTTCACAAACCACTCTCTATGGCATTTTTCCAGGTTCCATCCTGACTTGTTTATATACCTTAACATGTGATGTTGCCCTTTTCATCCCGTATGCTAGTAATTTGAGTTTTCTCTCTTCTTCTCTTCATTAGCATGGCTAAGGGTCTGTCGATTTTATTTATTTTTTCAAAGAACCAACTTTTAGTTTTCTCAATATTTTCAATTGTTTCTTTTGTTTCGATTTCATTAATTTCAGCTTTGATTTTAATTAAATCTTACCTTCTACTTATTTTGCTGTTGTTTTCCTCTTCTTTTTCTAGGATTCTGAGATGAAGTATGACATCATTTATTTGTTTTGTTTTTTTTTTTCTTTTTTTAAGGAATGAAATCCAAGCAATGAATTTTCCTCTTAGAACGGATTTCAGTGTGTCCCATAGATTCTGATATGTTGTGCCTGTTTTTTCATTTATCTCTAAGAATTTTTTAATTTCCTCCTTGATGTCTTCTATAACCCATTGATCATTCAGTAACCTATTGTTCATTCTCCAAGTGATGCATGATTTTTCCTTCCTTCGTTTATCATTGATTTTTAGTTTATATTAGATTATGATCAGATAAGATGCATGGTATTATCTCTACTTCTTTATATTGTCTAAGAATTGCCCTGTGACATAATATATGATCTATTTTTGAGAAGGATCCATGTGCTGCTGAGGAAAAATGTAACTGCTTGATGTTGAGGAGTATATTCGATATATGTCAATTAAGTCTAGGTTATTAATTGTGTTATTGAGTTCTATAGTTTTCTATTTCAACTTTTGTTTGGAAGACCTGTCCAGTGGTGAGAGAGGTGTGTTGAAGTCTCCCATGATTATTGTATGGTGGTCTATTAGACTCTTGATCTTGAGAAAAGTTTGTTTGATGGACATAGCTGCACCATTGTTTGGGGCATATATATATTTATAATGGTTATGTCTTGTTGGTGTATGGTTCTCTTGAGCAGTATGTAGTGTCCCTCTTTATCCCTTTTGATTAACTTTGGCTTGAAATCTATTTTATTTGATATGAGTATGGACACTCCTGCTTGTTTCCGAAGTCCATATAAGTGATATGATTTTTCCCAACCTTTCACCTTCAGTCTATGTATGTCTTTTCCTATCAAATGCGTCTCCTGTAGGCAGCATATTATTGGGTCTTGTGTTGTGATCCATTCTACTAGCCTGTGTCTCTTAATTGGTGAGTTTAAGCCATTAACATTTACGGTTATTATTGAGATAATGGTTGTTCTTCCAGCCCTATTTGTTTATTTATGTTATTAAACATGGATTGTTTTCTACATTGATTATTTCCCCCTTTTACTGTACTACCTCCCACTGTTGGTTTTTATTGTTATTTTCCATTTCCTCTTCCTGTAATATTTTGCCGATGATGTTTTGAAGAGATGGTTTTCTAGCTACAATTTATTTTAACTTTTTTTTTAACATAGAAGGTTATGATTTTATCTTCCATCCTGATGCTTAATTTCACTGGATACACAATTCTTGGTTGGAATCCATTTTCTTTCAGTGTTTGAAAAATGTTAATCCAGGATCTTCTAGCTTTCAGAGTCTGTGTTGAAAGATCAGCTGTTATCCTGATTGGTTTACCCCTAAATGTAATCTGCTTTTTTTTTCTCTTGTAGCATTTAAAATTCTCTCCTTATTGTGTACGTTGGGCATCTTCATTATAATGTGTCTAGGTGTGGGTCTCTTATGATTTTGCACATTCGGCGTCCTGTAGGCTTCTAGGACTTGGGAGTCAGTCTGATTCTTCAAGTCTGGGAAGTTTTCTCGTATTATTTCATTGAATACATTGCTCATTGCTTTGGTTTGGACCTCTATACCTTCCTGTATTCCAATGACTCTTAAGTTTGGTCTCTTTATGTTATCCCGTATTTCTTGGATATTCTGTTGATGGTTTCTTAACAGTCTTGCTGAGCTGTCTATGTTCTTTTCAAGTTGGAATACTTTGTCTTCATTGTCTGATGTTCTATCTTCTAAGTGTTCTACTCTGCTGGTAGTATTCTCAATTGAGTTTTTAAGTTGGTTTATTGCTTTCTGCATTTCTAGGATTTCTGTTTGTTATTTTTTACAACCTCTATCTCCCTGTATAGCTGATCTTTTGCTCCTTGGATTTGTTTATGTAATTCATTGTCGAAGTGATTTTTCATTGTCTGATTTTGCTGTCTAATGTCTTCCTTGAGACTCCAGATCATCTGAAGCATGTATATCCTGAGTTCTTTATCTGACATTCCATTTACTGCAGCTATTACCTCTTCTAAAGTTGTGCTGACCTGCATTGCTTGTGGTCTTTTTTTTCCTTGTCTTATCATACTGCTCGCTTTTCTTTCTGCTTGGTGAAACTGTTGTGATTTTGAAATTTTCCTCCTATATATTTATATTGCTCTTGTATAGTTGCAAATTCTCCCTTGCATGGGCGCAGGAGGGCTGTGCTGCTCCTCCAATTAGGGTGATCTAACTACCTTGCTGACGGGCCGCTGGGCTTGTTTTCCTGATCGGTTGCAGGTCTGCCTACCATGCAGGCGCGGGAGGCGGCTCTGCTCTGCCCCTCCTCCAATTGGTGTCACGTGTCTACCAGGCCCGTGGACCCCTGGGGTGTTCTGCCGATCAGTCGCAGGTCTGCCTACCTTGTAGGTGCTGGCGGCGGCTCTGCTCTGCCCCTACTCCAATTGGGGTGACGTGACTACCATGCAGGTGTGTTGCTGGGCCTGTTCCGCCAGTTTGTCGCAGGTCTGCCTACCTTGCGGGCACGGGCAACGGATCTGCTCTGCTCCTATTCCAAATGGGGTGAAGTGTCTGCCGCTCCGGCAGGGTGATGGGCCTCTTCTGCCAGTCAGGTGCAGGTGTGCCTACCTTGCGGGTACGGGTGATGGCTCTGCTCTGCCACTACTCCATTTGGGGGGTCGTGACTACCATGCCGGCAGGTTGTTGGGCCTGTTCTGGGTGCGGGCGAAGGCTCTGCTCTGCCCCTACTAATATTGGGGTGACCTGACTACCATGCCGGTGGGCCACTGGGATTGTACTAGGTGAGGGAGAAGGCTCTGCTCTGCAACTATTCCAATTCGGGTGATTTGACTACCACGCCTGCGGGTCACTGGGCCTGTTCTGGGCAAGGGCGGCGGCTCTGCTCTGCCTCTATTCCAATTGGGGTGACGTGACTACCATGCAGGTGTGTCGCTGGGCCTGTTCCGGGCGTGGGCGGCGGCTCTGCTCTGCCCCTCTGGCTTGATGACAAAGTGAGAGAGACCCGGGTGTTTGTGACTCACTTTCTTTACCAGGAGACCAACTGTTTCTGTCACCGATGGTATCAATGAAGTTATCTCCTCTGCTGCTTTCTGATGACATCAGATCTCTGCCATGTTGGTATCCCATGCAAAAGGCAGCATTTTGTTCCCTTTGCTGGGTGACTAAAGCAATGGGTGAGTTCTGACCGGCACTCACAAGCCCCGTCTCAATCCTGTTGCACTCCCTATGAAGGCTCGGTTGATATTTACCTCCACAGTATTCAGCAAGACCCGGACCGAGAAGCAGTTTCCGCAGGTTCTTTAGCCCAGGGCCAGATCAGTTCCGGGAGGCGGAATTCGGCCGCTCTGGGCTCGGTGTATGTTCTAATAGAAGCAGGCTCCAAGACGCAGTTTCTGCGGGTTCTCTAGCACTGAGCCTGAGTAATTTGTCTGCAAGACAAAGGTGAATGGCATCCTGAAATTACCGGTTCTATAGCTGAATAAGCTGCGATCAGTCGAAAACAGGGATGGTGACGTCACCTCTCCAAGATGGTGGCCGCTGGGTTCCTCTGTGGTCTGACTGGTGCGGAGAAACGAGTTGGACTGCATGCTTCCCCGTCTCAAACCCAGAATTCAGCACTGAGCACAGTGATTGCATACCTGGCAGGAGCCCACAGTATCTGCACCACTGTATATTTGCGTTGCTATCTCGTCGTTTCCCAGCACGCACCACAGACTCTAGCCACGGAGCGATTTCCTGAATAAGCCACATGACCTTCTGTGAGGACAAATCACTCGCGTTTGAGTTCCCGTAGCTGATCCTCGTGAGATGGAAATTAGTACACTAGGTTTTGGAGAACCACAATTTTGCTGCAAATTCCTAACAAGATAGGTTTTAGCCATTCTAACTCGTCATTCTCCCGCACAGTGATGCGGTATATGGGGGTGATGCACTCCCTTCGCAGCCATCATATGATCCCCTGAATTTAGTTTTCAGTACTAGGAAACAAATAAGTATTTCAGGTGGATGAATATTTCTGAGAAAAATCTTTTGAAAAGTTGATTATAAATCCACATACATGAATATGAATGAATTTAGGGAGTGTATAATAAGAAAAATATACTTCATATTTTGAAAAATCTGCAGAGTGAAAAAAAAAAAAAAAATATATATATATATATATATATATATATATATATATATATACATACACACAGAGACATTAAAAAAGTAGCATTATGTATGCCAATCGAAATTCACCATGAAATATATATCATCCACAGATCCAAAAATATTCATTTTAATGAACATGGATTTATGTCGTTCAACTAAGAAGCTCACCCGTATCTTGAATTTTCGGTTCCAACAGCATTTAGTAGGAGTGATCTCTTCTCACAATTTGTATCTGCCAAGCCAGCCACCTCACAAAATGTACGAGTTATACCAGGTAGAATTCGATATGTGCATATAAAAATACATGTTATGAATAGGCTACAGAGAAAGGGAGACAGTTATTCACATATTTGTTAACTTTTAAAACACATGGAGGACTATTTCAATTAAAATTCGCTAGATTTATAACACCTACCATTTATCATACGAAAGGCAAGTCCAACTATACACCATGCCTCCTGTGAACCTCTTGTATTTCTATTCTTTTTGGGTTATTTTTCTCCATAATATTAGGATTAGAAGTCAAAGACTATTAGGGTATGTGTTAGTGTCAGGGTTTCAGTATTTCGATAGGAAAATTTGAAAATGTATCCAATGTATATGCAAATATGTGCTACACAAAAAACTTCCCACTCTCATTCATAACAATGCCTTGACATTACCTTCACCCCACATAAGACACAATTAGAGGAGAGGAGTTAGAAAATCTGTGAATACATATGTGGAATGGAAAATGCTCAGGAGTTCACAATTTGGAGGTGGTAGAGGAGTTTCCAAAAGTAAGGGACAGGGTAAACACTCCACAAACATGAAGTTCTGCCAGCCTGACATCTGGAGAAACTGCCTCTAAGGTTGGGCAATGAAATATATGCTGTTGTCAGGAGCATTAGCTTCATTTGGAGTGAGACCATCAAAGCTGGGTCTTCATCTATGTGACATGAATGACATTGTTTCTTATTTTCCAATGAACATGAGGCATCAGTGCTGAATTTTCTATTTGTATGTAACTTGTGGCCACTGGGGTCTAAGTGTCTCCCCGTGTGGACTGTAAATCCATTTGGTCATCCTCCACTATTCGTGGTGTTTCTTGCTGCTGCACTGGGAGTTTGGAATTTGCTTCATGAAATACAAGGAGTTCAACAGGGACACAGTGCTGAAGTGAGTTCTGTCAATTGTGGTGGGTCGGGTTCTGCAGGAGAATGCACCAACCAGGCTTCTATCCCACATTGCTTGCCCCATTGACCATAGCAACCTGATTCTGAACATTGCCCTGAAACCTCTCCTATAACAATATGCTTTTACATATAAGAGTCTACTGCCTTCAAAATGTCAGTCACAATCCATTTGCAAGACAATGGCAGATCCACATGGCCCAACACAGATGTTTTATCACACACCTGCCAACCACTGCTCTAGGACAACTACTCAACAGGATCCAACTTACTGGCATCTCTGTTCTACACCATTTTCATAAAACCAAGTCAATCAAGGCACTGTCTTACATACTCATGATCAGCAACAGGACATCCAAATGTTCTCCAGTGCCACCCAGTCATGGGAATTTCAAAAATTTTTATGGTATTTATCTAGCCAATTTTCAAGGAAGAAGTTGGAGGCACTGTGGGTTTCAATTTATTCAGGAACCATTAAATGGTGAGTAAGTTCATTTCAATGAAAACTCTGGAGAATTCTCACAGGCAAGGCTTCCCAAAGAGTGGCCAAAATGTCAGATTAAGCCAGGCCCATTGAGGTCTACAATGTGAGGTCCATGTGTGTTTTGACTCTCAAAAATGGCTGCCAAGTCTTTAAGAATAAAATCATGTGATATCCTGGCTGAGATTCCCTGTGATCTGTGGAAAGTCAACTTGGGCCTAGATGTCTTTCCAAGGGCAACTCTCATGCATGGCCATCTAAAATCCCAACACAATTCATGGCAATACTTCTCTGAGATCAGTACCACAACTCAGTCTCTAAGGGGAATCACACCAGGGTGCAAGCCCACGTGGACCCAGTCATCTCTTCAAACCACCATTCAAATGTCCACAATTAAAACCCAAACACTCCCACATGGCCCAAATCTTCTTCCATATATACACTCATCATAACCTGTGGCTGGAGGTTTCCATGAGGGGAGCAGCCCACGTCAGTGTCCAAAATAAGCTTCCTGCACCTCATTTGCCTAAAGTCAGGGTGGCATGGACACCCTTCCTGTAAACCAGGAGTGATCAAATAGGCCTTCCTTTAATACTGCTTAGCTTCTCCAACTTGAGGCCTACTGACTTTGAGGTTTAGATTCTTTAAGTGAATTGGAGTCATGAGAAAAACAAGCACCTATGGGCTAGCCTCTGCTGGGTTTTGAAGAACTCATTTGACCCAAAGGATCCCTGTTCTCACTTGATGGATGTCAGGAACCTACAAGAGGAAGGCAAGAGAGTTAATCAACAATATCTGATCTCTTTGCCATTTTGGTTTTCGATGCATGCATGGGATGTATCTTTAGATCCATCAGGTGCTGAGAATCTAAGCCTCAGCCTCACACAGGGCCAAGAGACTGATTCAGACATATCCCTTTTCAAAGCAATTAAGCATGGATCCACACGTGATGCCCATTCATTTGCATTTGAAAACTGTTTTCCTCAGGCTTCACAAAGTGGTGGCTTGAGGCAAAGTTCTTCCTGACATTCAGGGCAACAGAACAATAGGTAAGCAAAAGGACCAAAGCAGGGTTTCTCCACTGAGACTTTCCTGGTCAACTGATATCTGAGATTTCTGAGATGCTAGCCATTCCCTTCAACTATCTAGTACATGGCCATGTCACAGATATTGGAGGTGGTACATATCTTGGACACAAAACCATGATACTATTCTGGAGTGTTGCCAGAATTGAAGGAGAAAACAGGAAATTATGAAGCTAGTAGGTGTTGCCCATCCATAAGGCAAGCCTGATTCCACTCATATATTGGGCACAATGAATGCTGGCAAGCTTTCTAGTAGACAGGAAACATCCATTGATGCCTTCTCTCTTCTAATGTCTACAATCATGAACACAGTGGGATACACAGACACTCGCATTGTCAAAGGACTTACTAAAAGTAGTCCACTCCAAACCAAACAAACTGCCTTTCCCACCTATTCTGAGAACTTGAAACAAAACCACAAAATCACACCCACACCCACAAAGGCACCTCCTTCCCCCAAGTAGGTCTGTGACTCTCCGGAGTGTCCTCTGACTGGTGGGCCATACTATGTTTCCCCAAAATGACCTCTCCTGTCTCAGTTCTGGTCTGCTTGGCCAACTCTGTGAAGTTGTCAAGAGCCAGTGGTGAGACACTACCTGCTTTCTGAGGAAAAGCCCCTCTTCAAAGGTTTCCTGGCATTTGGCCATCCTCACATCTGTAGGTTCAAAGAAAGACTGACTCTGTCCTTGGTAAATCCAAACATATGAGACCACTGGGACTGGGACAGGGACTGTGTCTGGGTTCCTGGCTTCCTGGATCCCAAGTTCAGAGAGTTTCATCACCAAGGAAGTGAGGTGAGGTCACTTCCTTCAGGATCTGAATTACATCACTGCCTTGGCAACCACTTTGCCCTAACAGTTGCTTCCAAAAGTCCCATTAGGTGGAGGCTGCCCCTGTTTTCCTGTAACACTTTCACAAGTTGGAATGTTATATCAATCATAAGCACCCCGGAACAGCTCTCCACACAGAACTGGTTTGGTCCATCTTGTATACATTAAGAAGAGAGAGTGATTCAGACACAACCCTTCAACCCGACCAGGATGACTGCCATGGAAGATGACTTTTGCTTTCTGAGGTATTTCATAGCTGCCTTCATCTTCACCAGGGATCATTTCTGCATGAACATTTGAGGTTCTCAGCAGGTGAAGATACCCTACATTCCTGTATTTTAAAACCAACTCTGTCCCTGCTCTTCGGTAAAGTTAGTGTATGGTTAGGGTTCATTATATGTTTGATTTGGGTTAGGAATCATTCTGCAGGATGAATAAAGGGATTGGGTACCTGCGATATTTATAAGAATATATAAGTGAAATATATGTATGAAAACGGAAATCTAAGAAAGATTTGAAGCCCAGAAGGGCATTGGGCCCTTGATTGGGATGCATAGTGTTGAATTACGTTCTGTACAATTGTCTCAGTTAAATCGATATACAATGGCATAGGACCTTGTACCTTGGATGATTGAATGTAGAAGAGAACATCCAGTTAAAAAGGGATAGTCGGTAGGATTAGAAAGATAGTCGGTAGGTTTAGGAAGAAGAGTGAGAATATGATTTGGAATAAAAAGCTTCTTTAGCAATAGGGTTTCGTTTAGAGAGTGAATGTAAATGTCAGTACATGTGAAGAGTCTTTCACAATGCTGAACTGGGGAAATTATGTAGAAAAGCAGGTATCAATAGAGACATAACGAAATCAGGCAAAGTATAAATGAGTGATAGGATTAGACATTTTCAACAGGGTTGAGTTTGAATATATAATCATAGGAAAAAACAAATATGTTGTCACCAATGGGATTGACATTTGAGAGCATTAGGCAACCTTGACACGGATGTTATTACTTATCCATGTTCACTTTCCTTTTAGGCTTTGGTACAATCATAAGTGTGACCTTTACATTTTTTTTTGTTCAGAATATTTTGGTGGTAAAATGTATATGTAGATCAGGTAACATGAGTATTTCTTTCACCATGTCTGGGAGCAATATTTTGAAGACATATACATTAGTATTAGGGGTACAAAGAGGTGTACCCTGTGTCTATGAATATAGAGATAATGCATGAATAGATGATAATATGAATAAATAATGTATCTGGTTCCACTTTAAATAATGGATTGAATTGAAATCTGAAAATATATAAGAAATCTTATATTGATATATAATCATTCATTTCAACCAGTTATATATCTAATGGTAATATTAGGATTATGGTTTATCATGAAGGGTGTTTGAGTTTTGCTTTATAAGTGATGATGTTAAACGAAAATAATGTGTTTGGAAAGAAGTCTCATGAAAAGACCAGTCAAGAAACATAGAAGAATCATGTGTTCTGAATCAGAAAGTGATTGATCGTGAAACAAATGCCTATAAATTTTCTAACTTTTGAATGAAATATATATCCTATGATGTGCATAAACTGAAGACATCGTAACGTATAAGTGTTGAATAAAAATGAAAATCAAAATACACATCATGTCCCCTAAGAATATACTTACATTGATGTTAAACTAGCTCAGTAACTGTAGAAATATTAGGTTTTGTTTGCACCTTTCACTGAATTTAGTTTTCAGTACTAGAAAACAAATATGTATTTCAGGTGGATGATTATTTCTGAGAATAATCTTGTGGAAAGTTGATTATAAATACACATATATGAATATGAATGAATTTAGGGAGTGTATAATAAGACACATATATTTCATATTTTAAAAAATCTGGAGAGTGTATATATATATATATATATATATATATATACACTCTCATACATACACACTCACATGCACAGATATAAAAAAGTAGCAATACAGGAAATCCATCATGAAGGCAGGCATGGAAAAATCAAGTCTCTGACCTCTTCAGCTGCGCGGGCATCGGGAGTCGTAAACTGTCTAAATGCTGTTTGCTCAGAATCACTAGGCAATGTTGACCTAATGTGGATCTGGTGCGAACATTCTGGGCCCCTCAGAACACACACCGAGCCTGGATCGGCTGCATTCAACCTCCGGTTTGCCTGGTTCTCGTGACTCAGCACTAAGATCCCTCTGAAATAACTGTTCGGCCCTTCTGAACTTTCAGAGGTAAAAGCCAACCAAGCCTTCAAAGGCAGTGGCCACAGGATTGAAACGGCGCTTGGGAGAGACAGTCAGGACCCACCCGTTGCGTTGGTTACCTTGCAAAGGGAACAAACGGTCACCATTTGCATGGGATACCACCATAGCATAGAAATGATGTCACGGGCAGAGGAGATAACTTCATTGAAACCAGCGTGACAGGTGTGTAATCCCCTAGCCATCTCTCTCAACACAGCGGGGAAACCTTAAGGGCCCCTCCCAGCTCTGCCGTAAGGGCCTCTTCCAGCTCTCCCGTGAGCGCGATAGCCAGACCTAGGGAATCTGGATTGGCTCGGGACTAGCGGCGTGGAATTCCGGGCTCCTGATCCCACAAGTGCTGACAATTGAGGTCTCTTACACCACGTACCGGTGGTGTGGCTCCCAGAGGGCAAGAAAATTCGCTGGGGGTCCTCAGCCCCAAGCTCTACAAACTTAGGGTCTGAGGGAGGCAAACAGGGAGAGTGTGCACAGGCGTTCATGAAAACAGGGCTGCCAGGAGTAGAGTTCTGGCTTGTAACCACTATTGTGGTGAGCGTCACAGGTGATCAGGGCATGGCTTGAGGAACCACAAGAGAAGGCCCTAGGCACTCAGGATTGGAGATCCGCCAAGTTTGGGAGGAAGAGCTGCTGCACAGTGATTGGTTCCCACTTATTCAGAGGAGGAGCTTGGCCCAGTGCACACAGCTCCACATACTGAAAGAGAAGTTAATTGAACTCTATGACTGCATGTATTATTATTATTTTTTTAATTTATATTTTTTATATTTCTTTCATTTTCATTTTTGTTGTTGTTGTTCTTTAACTTTTTTAATGTTTTTATTTTTTTATTTTTTATTTTATCATTATTATTATTAATATTATTTTAAATTTTAATTTTCATTTTTTAATTATAATTATTATTTAAATTTTTTTTCTTTCTTTATTTTCTATTTTTTTCTTTTGTCTTTTCATTTCTTTTCAATTTTCTTATTCTCCCTTCCTTGAATTCTACCTGTCTACTCTCATTCTCTTTAGTGACTTCTTCCCTTTCCTTCTAATATCTTTCCTCCCAAGCATCAAATAAATTTATAAGAGTAAGCAGTAACTCAGCAGTCAAACAAAACAAGAAGTAACATGAGCAGCATAAAAAAGCAAGGAAGAAAAGGAGTACAAACAATGATGGACAGCCTAAATATTCAGAAGGACCTAGAGTCATCAGAAAAATGGTCATATAAAGAACTCAAGAAATACCTTAGACAGATGGAATGGAACCTTAAAGAGGATACGAGACATCAAAACCAAACAGTGAAAGAACACATTGAAAATGAATTACATAAACAGATATAAAAAGAAATTAAGCATCTTAATTAGGAGATAGAGATTATAAAAAAAAATCAAACAATAATTCTAGAAATGAAGGAAATGATAAAACAAATTAAAAACTCAATTGAGAGTATCACTAACAGAGTGGAGCAAGTAGAAGACAGAATGTCAGATAATGAAGACAAAATATATCATCTTGAAAAAAGTCTAGCCAACAAAGAAATGCTGGTAAAAAGTCATGAGAAAAACATCCAAGAGATATGGGATAACATAAGAAAAAAAAAAAAACTAATGAGTCATCTGGATAGAGGAAGGTACAGAGATTCAAACCAAGGGAATGAGTAACCTGCTGTATGAAATAATTACAGAAAACTTTCCAGAAATAAAAATGGAAACGGATAAAAAAAATTGTAGATGCTTACAGGACACCGAGCACACAAAATCACAGTAGACCAATGCCAAGACACATTGTTATGAAGATATCCAATATACAGAACAAAGAGAAAATATTAAAAGCTACAAGAGAAAGGAGGCAGATTACAATCAGGGGTAAACCAAAAATGTTAACAACAGATTTTTCATCACAGACGCTGAAAGTGAGAAGATCCTGGAACAACGTATTTCAAACACTTAAAAACAATGGATGCCAACCAAGAAATCTGTATTCAGCAAAATTAAGCTTCAGGTAAGACAACGAAATAAAAACATTTCGTGATAAACGAAAGCTAAAAGAACTTGCAGCCAGAAAACCAGCATTGCAAAGCATCTTAAGGAAAACACTACACGAGGAAAAAATGAATATCAACAAAGAAAACCATCAGTGGGAAGTGCCTCATTAATGACAGAGGGCGGGGGAAAAGTTAATCATGGATAAACAAACTAAATTAAAAAAAAAGATAAATAATCAAAGACGGGTGGCAATACAAACCATATATCAATACTAACTCTAAACTTTAATGGCTTAAACTCTCCAATAAAGTGACATAGACTTGTAACGTGGATTAAAAAAAACAAATCCAACAATATGTTGCTTCCAGGAGACACATCTGAATGGAAAAGACATACACAGGCTGAAGGTGAAAGGTTGGGAAAATTTATACCATGCACATGGTCCTTGTAAGCAAGCAGGGGTGGCCATCCTCATATGGAATAAAATCGACTTCAAGACTAATTTAATCAAAAGGGATAAGGAAGGACATTATATACTGTTGAAAGGAACCATTCACCAACAAGACATAACAATTATCAATATTTACGCAGCAAATAATGGTGCTGCAACATTTATAAAACAAATTCTCCTCAAGTTCAAGAATCAAATAGACCACAACACAATAATTATGGGAGACTTCAACTCACCTCTCTCACCATTGGACAGATCCTCCAAACAAAAGTTGAATAAAGAAAATATAGAATTCAATATCACAATCAATACCCTAGACTTAACTGACATATATAGAATATATCAACCATCATCAAGTGGATATACTTTTTTCTCACCAGCACATGGATCCTTCTCAAAAATAGACCATATATTATGCCATAGGGCAACACTCAGTAAATATAAAGGGGTGGAGATAATACCATGAATTTTTTTCTGATCACAATGGAATGAAACTGGAAACCAACGGTAAAAGAAGGAAGGAAAAATCCTACATCACATGGAAAATGAACAATATGTTACTGAATGATCAATGGGTTACAGAAGACATAAAGGAGGAAATCAAAAAATTCTTAGAGATAAATGAAAATACAGACACAACATATCAGATTCAATGGGACACAATGAAACAAGATTCAAGAGGCAAATTCATCGCCTGGAGGTCATTCCTCAAAAAAAGAAAAAAACAAAAACAACAAATAAATGAGGTCTCACTTAATCTCAAAGCCCTAGAAAAGGAAGAGCAAAACAACAGCAAATGTAGCAGAAGGCAAGAAATTGTTAAAATCAGAGAGTAAATCACGAAATTGAAACAAAAGAAACTATTAAAAAATTAACAAAACTAATAGTTGGTTCTTCGAAAAAATAAATAAGATTGACAGACCCTTAGCCATGCTAATGAGGAGAAGAAGAGAGAGAACTCAAATTACTAACATACGGGATGAAAAAGGCAATATCACAACAGATGCTACATAAATACAGAAGACAATTAGAAATTATTTTGAAAACCTATATTCCAATAAAATAGAAAATAGTGAAGACATTGATACATTTGTTAAGTCATATGATTTGCCTAGACTGAGTCAGGAGGATACACACAATTTGAACAGACCAATATCAATCGATGAAATAGAAGAGGCAATCAAACTACTACCAACCAAGAAAAGCACAGGATCGGATGGGTATACAGCGGAGTTTTACAAAACCTTTAAAGAAGAATTAATACCAATACTTTTCAAGTTATTCAGAAAATAGAAAAACAGGGAGCTCTGCCAAATTCATTCTATGAGGCCAACATCACCCTGATTCTGAAACCAGACTAAGACACCTCAATGAAAGAAAACAACAGACCAATATCTCTGATGAACCTAGATGCAAAAATTTTCATTAAAATTCTGGTGATTTGGATACAAAGGCACATCAAAAAAATTGTGCACCATGATCAACTAGGATTCATCCCTGGGATGCAAGGAGGGTTCAATATATGGAAATCAGTAAATGTTATTCACAACATCAATAGACTTAAAAATAAGAACCATAAGATGATCTTGATAGATGCAGAAAAACCATTAGAAAAAGTAGAGCATTCCTTTACGTTCAAAACATTAGAAAAACTAGGGATAAAAGGAACATACCTCGACATTGTAAAAACTATCTATGTTAATCCTCAGGCTAGCATCATTCTGAATGGAGAAAAATTGAAGGCATTCTTTCTAAAATTTGGAACAAGACAGGGATGTCCTCTATCACCACTTCTATTCAATATAGTTCTCGAAAAACTGGCCAGAGCAATTAGAAAGTTGAAAGACATTAAAGACATAAAAATAGGAAAAAAAGAACTTAAATTATCACTATTTGAAGATGACATGATTCTATACATAGAAGACCCAAAAGGGTCTACAGAAAAAAACTACTAGAACTAATAAATGAATTCAGCAATGTGGCTGGAAATGAAATCAACATGCATAAATCAAAGGCATTTCTGTATATCAGCGACAAAACTTCTGAAATGAAAATGAGGAAAAACACTGCATTCACAATATCCTCATAAAAAATTAAATACTTGGGAATCAACCTAACAAAAGAGGTGAAAGATTTATACAATGCAAACTACAGAACCCTAAAAATAGAAGTAGAATAAGATCTTAGAAGATTGAAAAATATACCCTGTTCATGGATAGGCAGAACTAACATCATCAAAATGGCGATATTACTAAAAAGTTGTCTGTAGGTTTAATGAAATGCCAATCTAAATCCCAAATGAATTTTTTGTAGAAATAGATAAACCAATCATGAAATTCATATGGAAAAATAAACGACCCAGAATAGCAAAAGCAATTCTAAGCAGGAAGTGTGAATCAGGCGGTATAGCGATACCAGATTTCAAACTATATTACAGAGCAATAATAACAAAAACAGCATGGTACTGGTACCAAAACAGGCGGGTGGACGAATGGTACAGAATGGAGGACACAGAGACTAATCCAAAAAGCTACAACTATCTTATATTTGATAAAGGAGCTAAAAGCTTGCAATGGAGGAAGGATAGCATCTTCAACCAATCGTGTTGGGAAAACTGAAAATCCATATGCAACAAAATGAAACTGAATCCCTTTCTCTCGCCATGCACAAAAGTTAACTCAAAGTGGATCAAGGAGCTAGATTCAAATCAGAGACTCTGCATCTGATAGAAGAAAAAGTTGGTTCCGATCTACATATTGTATGGTAAGGCTCCAAATTCCTTAATAGGACACCCATAGCACAAGAGTTAATAACAAGAATCAACAAATGGGAGTTACTTAAACTGAAAATTTTTTTCTCAGAAAGAGAAACAATAAGAGAGGTAAATATGGAGCCTAGATCATGGGAACAAATTTTTACTCCTCACCCTTCAGATGGAGCCCTAATATCCAGAGTATACAAAGTATACAAAGAACTCAAATAATTAGACAATAAGATAACAAATAACCTAATGGGCCAAGGACCTGAACAGACACTTCTCAGAGGAGGACATAGAATCAATCAACAAGTACATGAAAAAATGCTCTCCATTTCTTGCAGTCAGAGAAATGCAAATCAAAACCACCCTAAAATACCATCTCAATCCAGTGAGATTGGCAGCCATTATGAAGTCAAACAACAACAAGTGCTGGCGACGATGTGGGGAAAAGGGTACTCTTGTACATTGCTGATGGGACTGAAACTGGTGTAGCCAATTTGGAAAGCAGTATGGAGATTCCTGGGAAGGCCGGGAATGGAAGCACCATTTGACCCAGCTATTGCCCTTCTCGCACTATTCCCTGAAGACCTTAAAAGAGCGTACTACAGGGATACTGAAAATCGATGTTCATAGCAGCACAATTCACAATTGCTACACTGTGGAACCAACCCAGATTACCTTCAATAGATGAATGGATAAAAAAAAATGTTTTTTTTTTATATACTATGGAGGATTACACAGCACTAAAAAATGACAAAATAATGGAATTTGCAGGGAAATGCATGGCACTAGAGCAGATTATGCTTAGTGAAGCTAGCCAATCCCAAAAAAACAAATACCAAATGACTTCTTTGATATAATGAGAGCAACTAAGAACAGAGCAGAGAGGAAGAGCATGAAGAAAAGATTAACATTAAGCAGAGACATGAGGTGGGAGGGAAAGGTAGAGATAAGAGAAATTGCATGGTAATGGAGGGAGACCCTTATTGTTACAAAAAAAATACATATAAGAGGTTGTGAGTGTAATGGAAAAATAAACAATAAGTGAAATGAATTACAGTAGGTAGCGTAGAGAGAGAAGATGGGAAGAGAGCGGAGGGGGGATAGTAGGGCATAGGAAAGGTAGCAGAATACAACAGTAACTAATAAGACATTATGTAAAAATATGGATGTGTAACTGATGTGATTCTGCATTCTATATTTGGAGTAAAAATGGGAGTTCATAACCCACTTGAATCTAATGTATGAAATATGATATGTCAAGAGCTTTGTAATGTTTTGAGCAACCAATAAAAGAAAAAAAAGGTAGCAATATATATGCCAATCGAAAATCTTCATCAAATATATATAATCCAAAGATCGAAAAATATTCATTTTACTGAAATGGATTTATGTATAATGTTATTCAACTAGGAAGCTCACCCGTAGGTTGAATTTTCAGTTCCAACAGCGTTTAGGAGGAGTGATCTCTTCTCACAATTTGCATCTGCCAATTCAGCCACCTCACATGTGTGTACAAGTGATATCAGGTAGGATTCTATATGTGCATATAAAAATACATGTGCTGAATAGGCTACAGAGAAAGGGAGACAGGGATTCACATATTTGTTAATTTTAAAAACACATCTAGAACTATTTCAACAGAAAATTGACTAGATTTAAAACTCCTACATTATATAATGCAAAAAGCAATTCCAACTATACACCATGCCTCCTCTGAACTGCTTGTATTTCTATTCTTTTTGGGTTATTTTTCACCATCATTTTAGGATTATTAGTCAGAGACTAGTAGGGTACAGGTTAGTGTCAGGGATTAAGTATTTCAAATGGAAAATTGGAAAATGAATCCAATGTGTATGTAAATATGTGCTACACAAAAATCTTCCCACTCACATCCAGAACAATGCCTTGACATTACCTTCGCCCCAAGTAAGACACAATTAGAGTTGAAAAGTGTAAAAATCTAGGAATACATACATGGAATGGAATATGCTCGGGAGTTCACAACTTTTGAGGTGGTAGAGGAGTTTCCAAAAGTAAAGGACAGGGTAAACACTCCACAAACAAGGAGCTCTGCTGGCCTAAGAATTCTTGGGAAATGGCCTCTGAGGTTGGGATCCTGAAATATATGTTGCTGTCATGAGCTTTAGCTTCCTTCGTAGTGAGACCATCAAAGCTGGGTCTGCATCTATGTGACCGGGAAGAGATGGTTTCTTATATTCCAATGAACATGAGGCAGCAGTGCTCAATTATCTCTTTGTAGGTAAACTGTGGCCACTGGATTCTAAATGTCTCCCAGTGGGGACTGTGAAGACATTTGGTCATCCTCCACTTTTCATGGTGTTTTTTGCTGCTGCACTGGGAATTTGGTATTTGCTTCACAAAATATAAGAAGTTCATTTGGGATACAGTGCTGGAGGGAGTTCTGTCACTTGTGGTGGGTCAGGGTCTGCAGGAGAATGCACCAACCAGGCTTCTATCCCACAGAGCTTGCCCCAGTAACCATAGTAAACTTATTCTGAACATTGCCCTTAAAACTCTCCATATAACAGGATGCCTTTACATATAAGGGTCTCATGTCTGCACTATATCAGTCACAAGCCATTTGGAAGCCAATGGCAGATCCACATAGCCCCTCCATGATGTTTTTTCACACACCTTCCCACCACTGCTCTAGGACCACTACTCAGCAGGCTCCAAATTACTGGCATCTCGTGTTCTACATCATTTTCATGAAACCCAGTTAAACAAGGCACTGTCTGGTATACACATGATAAGCAACAGGACATCAAATTTTCTGCAGTTCCACCTGGTCATGGGAATTTAAAAAATTTCATGGTATTTATTTAGCAATTTTTCAAAAATGAAGTTAGAGGCACTGTGGGTCTCAATTCATTCAGCAACCATTAAGTGTGAGAAAGTTCATTTCAATGAAAGCTCTGGAGAACTCTCAAAGTCAAGGCTTCTCAAAGAGTTACCAAATGGTCACATAAAGCCAGGCCAATTCACGTCTACAATGTGAGGTCCATGTATGTTTTCACTCTCATCTATGGCTGCCAAGTCTTTCAGAATAAAATCATGTGATATCCTGGCTGAGATTCCCAGGCCTCTGTGGAAAGCCACCCTGGGCATAGATCTCAGTTTCCAAGAGTGAGTCTTATGTGTGCCCTCCTAAAATCCCAACACAATTCATGGCAATACTTCTCTGAGGTCAATTCCAGAATGCAGTCTCTAAGGGGAATCACACCAGAGTTCAAGCCCAGGTGGACCCAGTCATCCCTTCCAACCGCCACAAAAATTACCACAATTAAAATCAAAACACTCCCACAGGGCCATCATCTTCTTCCATGTAGACACTCATCATAACCTCTAGCTGGAGGTTTCTATGAGCCCAAGGTAGTGTCCAAAATAAGCTCACTTGCCCCTTATTTGTCTAAAATCATGGTGGCCTGGACACTCTTCCTGTGAACCAGGAGTGATCAAATATTCCTGCTGTTAAAGTGTTCCACTTCTCCAATTTCAGCCTACTGGCTGTAGGGTATAGATTCTTTATGTGATTTGGATTCATGAGAAAATCGAAGCACATATGGGCTAGCCTCTGCAGGGATTTCAAGAACTCATTTGACCCAAAGGATCCCTATTCTCACTTGATGGAGTTCAGGAACCTAAAACAAGAAGGCAAAAATATTCATCCACAATGACTGCTCTTTTGGACATTTTAGTTTTGGAAGAACATGGGATCTTTCTTTAGATCCATCAGGTGCTGAGAATCTAAGCCACAACCTCATACAAGGACAAGAGGCTGATTCAGACACATCCCATTCCAAAGAAATTAAGCAAAGAGCCACAGGTGGGGTCCATTCATTTCCATATGAAAACAGTGTTTTTCAGGCTACACAAAGGGGTGGCCTGAGGCAAAGACCTTTCTGACATTTAGGGTAATAGAAATAGAATTAAGCAAATGGCCCAAAGAAGGGTTTCTCCACTGAGACTTTACTGCACACACTGATATCTGAGTTTTCTGAGATGATCTCATTCCCTTCAGCTATCCAGAACATGGCCATGTCACAGAGCCTTGTGGTGTTACATATCTGGGAAACAAAACCATGAGTCTATTCTGGAGAGTGGCCAGAATTCACGTAGAAAACAGGAACTTTAGAAGATAGTAGATGTTGCCCATCCATAAGGCAAGCTGCAGTGCATTCATCAATTGCGCAGTATGAATTGCGGAAGCTTTCAACTAGAGACAACACATCCATTGGTGCATTCTCTTTTCTAATGTCTACAACCATGGATACAGTGGGATACACAGACATAGAAACACTCACAATGTAAAACGACTTACTAGAAACAGTCCACTCCAAACCAAACAAACCACCTTTCCTACCTATTCTCAGAACATGAGAAAAAACCACAAACTCACACCTACAACGGCAAAGGCACTTCCTTCCCCCAAATAGGTCTGTGACTATCCGGAGTGTCTTCTGACTGGTGGGCCATATTATGTTCCCCCAAAATGGCTTGTCCTGTTTCACATCTGGTCTCAATGTCCAACTCCGTGAAGTTGTAAGGAGCCAGCAGTGAGCCACGGCCTGCTTTCTCAGGAAAGGCCCCTCTTCAGAGCTCTGCTGGCATTTGGCCATCCTCACATCAGCAGGTACCAAGAAAGACTGACTATGTCTTTGGGAAAAGCAAACAAGTTAGCCCACTGGGTCTGGAGTGGGACTGGCTCTGGGTGCCTGGCTTCCTGGATCCCAAGTTCAGAGAATTCCATCACCAAGGAAGTGAAGTGAGGTCACTTCTTTCAGGAACTGAATATGGTCACTGCCTTGGTAACCACTTTGTCCTAACAGTTGCTTCCAAGGTTCCCATGAGATAGAGGCTGCCCCAACATCCTGTGACACATTCAGAAGTTATAATGGTATATCAACCATAGGCACCCTGGAACAGCTCTCCACAGAGGCCTGGTTTGGTCCATCTTCTCTACATTAAGAAGAGAGAGGCTGATTCAGACACATCAATTCATCCTGACCAGGTTGTTTGCATGGAAGATGACTATTGCTCTCTCAGGTCCTACATAGCTGCCTACATCTTCTCCAAGGATCATTTCTTCATGGATCTTTGAGGTTCTAAGCAGGTGGAAGATCTTCTACATTTCTATATTGTAAGACCCACTCTGTCGCTGCTCTTAAGTTAGTTATATTGAGGGAACAGTGTATGGTTAGGGTTAATAACAAGTTCGATTTGGGTTACGAATCATTCTGCGGGATGAATAATGGTATTGGCAACCTGCGATATTTACAAGAGTATACATGTGAAATATAAGTATGAAAGCAGAAATCTAGGTAAGATTTGAAGCCCAGAAGGGCATTGGGGACTTGAGTGGGATACTTAACTTTGAGTTATGTGCTGCACAGATGTCTCAGATAAATCAATATACACTGGCATCGGACCTTGTACCTTGGATGATTGAATGTTGAAGAGAGCATCCAGTCAAAAACCGATAGTCGGTAGGATTAGGAAGGTAGTTGGTAGATTTAGAAAGAAGAGTGAGCATAGGATTTGGACCAAAAGTTCTTCAGCAATAGGGTTTCGGGTAGAGAGTGTATGTAAATGTCAGCACATGTGAAGAGTCAGTCACAATGATGAACTGGGGAAAACATGTAGGAAAGCAGATATCAATAGAGACATTAGGAAATCAAGCAAAGTATAAAGTGTGTGATAGGGTTAGACATTTTCAACAGGTTTGAAGTTGAATATATAATCTTAGGAAGAAACAAATATGTAGTCACCAATAGGATTGATATTTGAGAGCATTAGGCAACCTGGACATGGATGATTTTAGTAATGGATGCTATCTTTTCATTTAGGCTTTGGTACAATTGTAAGTGTGACCTTTGCTTTTTGTGTCCGGAATATTTCTGTGATAAAATGTGTATGTAGATCAGGTGACATGAGTATTTCTTCCACCATTTCTGAGAGCAATATTTTGAAGATTTATAAATTCGTATGGGGGTACAAATAGGTGTACCCTGTTTCTATTAATATAGACATAATGCATGAATAGACAATACTGTGAATAAATAATATAACTAGATCCACTTTAAATAATGGATTGAATGGATATCTGAAAATATATAAGAAATGTTATATTGATATACAATCATTAATTCCAACCAGTTATATATCTAATGATTATCTTATGGTTATGGTTAATCATGAAGGGTGTGTGAGTTTTTCTTCAAAATTGATTATGGAAATCGAAAACAATATATTTGGAAAAAAGGTCTCATGAATAGACCAGTCAAGAAACATAGAGAAATACATGTGTTCTGGAGCAGGAAGTGACTGAAAGTGAAACAAATGCCTATAAATTTGCTAACTAGTGAATGAAATATATATGCTAAGATGTGCATAAACTGAAGAAATAGTAATGTACCAGTGTGGAATAAAAATTAACGTCAAAATACACATCGTGTCCCATAGGAACCAACATGCATTGATGTTCAACTGGGTCAGTTAATGTAGACATATTAGAATTTGTATGCACCTTTCACTGAAGTTAGTTCTCAGTACTAGGAAACAAATATGTATTTCAGGTGTTTGAGTATTTCTAAGAATAATCTTGTGAAAAGTTGATTATTAATCCACATACATGAACATGAATGAATTTAGGGAGTGTATATAAGACACATAATTTTCATATTTTTAAAAATCTGGAGAGTATATACACACACACACACACACACAAACACAGAAATTAAAAAATAGCAATATATATGCCAATCGAAATTCATCATGAAATATATATCATAAAGATGCAAAAACATTCATTTTACTGAACATGGGTTTATGTATAATGTTGTTCCACTGGGAAGCTCACCCATAGGTTGAATTTTCAGTTCTAACAGCGTTTAGGACGAGTGATCACTTCTCACAATTTGTATCTGCCAAGTCATGTAACTCAAAAGAATGTACGTGTGATACCGTGTAGGATTCTATTTGTGCATATAAAAATACATGTGCTGAATAGGCTCCAGAAAATGGGAGACAGTAATTCACATATTTGTTAACTTTCAAAACACATGGAGAACTATTTCAATTAAAAATTGACTAGATTCATAATACCTACCCTTTATCATGCAAAAGGCAAGTCCAACCCTGAACTGCATGTATTTATGTACTGTTTGGGTTATTTTTCTCCAACATATTAGAATTAGTAGTCAGAGTCTATTAGAATATGGGTTAGTGTCAGGGATTCAGAATTTCGAATGGAAAAATAGGAAAATTAATCCAATGTGTATGCAAATATGTGCTAAAACAAATCTTCTGACTCTCATCCAGAACAATGCCTTGAAATTATCTTCGCCCCAAGTAAGACACAATTAGAGAAGAAAAGTTGCAAAATCTGTGATTACATTTCTGGAATGGAAAATGCTCAGGAGTGCACAAACTTGGAGGTGGTATAGGAGTTTCCAAAAGTAAGAACACGGTACACACTCCACAAACATGGAGCTCTGCATGCCTAAAACTTTTAGAGAAACTGCCACTGAGGTTGGGCAATGATATATAGGTTTTTGTCAGGAGTTAAGCTTCCTTTGTAGTGATACCCTCAAAGCTGGGTCTGCATCTATGTGACCTGGAGGACAAAGTTTCTTATTTTCCAATGAACACAAGGCAGCACTGCTGAATTCTCTCTTTGTAGATAAACTGTAGCCCCTGGGGGTTTATTTTCTCCCCGTGTGAACTGTGAAACAATTTGGTCATCCTCCACTTTTCGTGGTGTTTCTTGCTGCTGCACTTGGAGTTTGGTACATGCTTCACGAAATACAAGGAGTTCAACTGGGAAACAGTGCTGGAGAGAGTTCTGTCATGTGTGGTGGGTTATGGTCTGCAAGAAAATGCACAAACCAGGCTTCTATCTCTCAAAGATTGCTCCCTTGTCCATAGCAACCTGATTCTGAACATTGCCCTGAAACCTCGCCATAGAACAAGATGCCTTTACATATAAGGGTCTGAAGTCTGCACTATGTCAGTCACAAGCCATTTGGAAGCCAATGGCAGATCCACATGGACCCACCATGATATTTTATCACACACCTGCCCACCACTGCTCTACGCCCACTACTCAGCAGGCTACAAATTACTGGCATCTCTGTTCTAAACAATTTTCAGAAAACCCTGTCAATCAAGGAACTGTCTGGTACACTCATAATAAGCAATAGGACATCGAATGTTTCTGGAGTGCCACCTGGTCATGGGAATTTCAAAAATTTCATGGTATTTATCTAGCCATTTTTCAAGGATGACATTGGATGCACTGTGAATTTCAATTATTCAGGAACCATTAAATGTTGAGAAAGCTCAATTCAAAGAAAATTCTGGAGAACTCTCACAGGCAAGGCTTTCCAAAGAGTGGACAAAAGGTCACTTGAAGCCAGGACCATTGAGGTCTACAATGTGAGGTCCTATGTGTTTTGACTCTCAACTATGGCTGCCAAGTCTTTCAGAATAAAATCATGTGATATCCAGGCTGAGATTCCCAGTTCTTTGTGGAAAGCCACCCTGGTCCTAGATCTCAGGTTCCAAGGGCGACTCTCATGCGTGGCCTCCTAAAATCCCAACACAATTCATGGCAATACTTCTCTGAGGTCAGTTTCAGAACTCAGTCTCTAAGGGGAAACACACCAGGTTTCAATCCCTGGTGACCCAGTCATCTCTTCCAACCGCCACACAAATGACCAGAATTAAAACCAAAACACTCACACATGCCCCTCATCTTCTTCCATATAGACACTAATCATAACCTTGGCTAGAAGTTTCCATGAGGCACACAGCACAAGACAATGTCAAAATAAACTCCCTTGCCCTTCATTTGTCTAAAGTCAGTGTTTCTGGACACTGTTCCTGTGAACCAGGGCTGATCAAAGATGCCTGCCATTAATACTGTTCCACTTCTCCAATTTGAGGCATAGTGACTGTCAGGTATAGTTTCTTTATGTGATTTGGAGTCATGAGAAAACCCAAGCACCTATGGGCTAGCCTCTGCAGGGCTTGAAGGACTCAGTTGACCCAAAGGATCCCTCTTCTCACTTGATGGAGATCAGGAACCTTACAGAGGAAAGCAAGAGACTTCATCCACAATGATTGCTCTTTTGGCCATTTTGGAATTGGATGCACACATGGGATCTTTCTTTAGATCCATCAGGGTTGAGAATCTGAGCCATGGACTCACACTGCACTAAGAGGTGGATTCAGACATATCCCTTTGCAAAGCAATTAAGCAAAGATCCACAGGTGATGCCCATTTATTTCCATTTGAAAACTGATATTTTCAGGCTTTGGAAAGGTGTGGCCTTAGGCAAAGACCTTCCTTACATTCAGGGCAACAGAACAATAGAAAAGCAAATTCCCAAAGCAGAGTTTCTCCACTGAGACTTTCCTGGTCACACTGATATCTGAGTTTTCTGTGATACTCACCATTCCCTTCAGCTATCCAGTACATGGCCATGTCCCAGATTGTGGAGGAGATACATATCTTGAACACAAAACCATGAGCCTATGGGAGAGTGGCCAGAATTCAGGAAGAAATCAGGAATGTAGAAAGGTAGTAGGTGTTGCCCATCTATAAGGTAAGCTGCAGTCCATTCATAAATTGGACAAGATGAATGCTGTGAAGATTTCTACTAGACAGGACACATCCTTTGATGCATTCTCTTTTCTATTGTCTACAACCACGGACACAGTGGGATACACAGAATCACTCACCTTCTCAAAGCACTTACTAGAAACAGGCCACTCCAAATTAAACAAACCGACTTTCCTACATATTCTTAGAAGATGAGACAAAATCACTAACACACAAACACACCCAAAAAGGCACCTTCTTTCCCCAAGTAGGTCTGTGACTATCCGGAGCATCCTCTGACTGGTGGACCATACTATGTTCCCCTGAAATGGGCTGTCGTATGTCAGATCTGGTCTCCTTGGCCAAAACTGTGAAGTTGTCAGGAGCCAGCGGTGAGCCACTGCCTGCTTTATCAAAAAAAAAGCCCCTATTCAGAGGTTTCCTGGCATTTGTCCATCTTCAATTCAGTAGTTGCCAAGAAAGACTGACTCTGTCCTTGGTTAATCCAAACATGTGAGACCACTGCAACTGGGACTGGGCCTGCCTCAGAGTGCCTGGCTTCCTGGATCCAAAGTTCAGAGTGTTACATCAACAAGAAAGTGACGTAGGTCACTTCCTCTAGAACTGAATGAGGTCACTGCCTTGGCAACCACTTTGTCCTAACAGTTGCTTCGAAGGGTCCATGAGATGGAGGCTGCCCCTACTTCCTTTGACACTTTCACAAGTTAAAATGGAATATCAACCATAGGCACCCGGGAACAGCTCTCCACACAGGCCTGGTTTGGTCCATCTTCTCTACATTAAGAAGAGAGAGACTGCTTCAGACACATCCCTTCATCCTTACCTGGTTGTTTGTCATGGAAGATGACTTTTGCTCTCTCAGGTCCTTCATAGCTGCCTATATCTTCTCCAGGGATAATTTCTGCATGGACCTTTGAGGTTCTCTGCAGGTTGAAGATCTCCTACATTCCTGTATTGTAAGACCAACTCTGTCCCTGCTCTTCTATAAAGGTAGATTGAGGGAATCGTGTATGTTTAGGGTTAATAACATGTTTGATTTGGGTTAGGATCATTCTGCTGGATGAATAATGGTATTGGAAAAGTGCGATATTTATAAGATTATAGAGGTGGAATATATGTATGAAAACAGAAATCTCAGTAAGATTTAAAGCCCAGAAAGTCATTGGGTCCTTGATTGGGATAGTTAGCTTTGAATTATGTTCTGTGCAGATGTCTCAGATAAATCTATACACAATGGCATAGGATCTTGTACCTTAGATGATTGAATGTTGAGGAGAACATTCATTCAAAAAGGGAGAGTTGGTAAGATTACGAAGAGAGTTGGTAAGATTAGAAAAAAGTGTGAGTATAGGATTTGGACAAAAAGTTCTTTAGCAATAGGGTTTTGGGTAGAGAGAAAATGTAAATGTCAGCACATGTGAAGAGTCAGTCACAATGATGAACTGGGGAAAATATGTAGGAAAGCAGATATCAATAGAGACATAAGGAAATCAGGCAAAGTATAAAATGAGTGATACCAATAGACATTTTCAACAGGCTTGAGATTGAATATATAATCTTAGGAAGAAACAAATATGTAGTCACCAATAGGATTGACATTTGAGAGCATTAGGCAACCTGGACATGGGTGATTTTCATAATCCATACTCACATTCCATTTAGGCTTTGGTACAATCGTAAGTGTGACTTTGCATTTTGTGGCCAGAATATTACTGTGATAAAATGTATATGTAGATCAGGTGACATGAGTATTTCTACCACCATTTCTTGGAGCAATATTTTGAAGAGGTGTAAATTAGTATTGGGGGTACATAGAGGTGTACCATGTGTGTATGAATATAGACATAATGCATGAATAGTCCATACTGCGAATAAATAATACAACTGGTTCAAACTTTAGAAATTGGAATAAATTGATATCTGAAAATACACAGGGAATCATATATTGATATACATACATTCATTCCAACCATTTATACATCCAATGGTAATATTACGGTTGTGGTTCATCATAAAGAGTGTGTGAATTTTGCTTCAAAATTGATAATGGAAATCGACAGTAATGTGTGTGGAAAGAAGTCTCATGAAATGACCAGTCAAAAACAAAGAGGAATACATATGTTCTGAAGCAGGAAGTGATAGAATGTGTTACAAATTTCTTTAAATTTATGAAGTTGTGGCTGAAATGTATATTCTATGATGTACAAAAACTGAAGAAATAGTAATGTACCAGTGTTGTATAAAAATGAACGCCAAAATACACATCATGTCCCATAGGAATCTACTTGCATTGATGTTAAAGTGGGTAAGTTACTGTAAAAATATAAGGATTTGTTTGCACCATTTACTGAAGTGAGTTTTCAATACTATAAAACAAATATGTATTTCAGATGGATGAATATTTCTGAAAATAATCTTATGAAAAGTTGAATATAAAACCACATACATGAACATGAATGAATTTAGGGAGTGTATAATAAGATACATATATTTCATATTTTGACAAATCTAGAGTGTATATATATATATATATATATATATATATATATATATATATACAAAATACACACAGAGACATTAAAAAGTAGCAATATATATGCCAATTAAAATTCATCGTGAAATATATATCATCCACAGATCCAAAAATATTAATTTTACTGAACATGGATTTATGTATAATGTTTTTTAACTAAGAAGCTCACTCATAATTTGAATTATCAGTTCCAAAAGCGTTTAGGAGAAGTGATTTCTTCTCACACTTTGTATCTGCCAAGTTAGCCACCTCTCAAGAATACAGGTGTGATACCAGGTAGGATTCTATATGTTCATATAAAAATACATGTGCTGAATTGGCTACAGAAAAAGGGAGACAGGAATTCACATATGTGTTAACTTTAAAAACACATGCAGAACTCTTTCAACAAAAAAATTGACAAGATTTACAACTCCAACCCTATATCATGCAAATAGGAAGACCAACTATACACCATGCCTCCTATGAAGTGCTAGTATTTCTATTCTGTTTGGGTTATTTTTCTCCATTATATTAGAATTAGTAGTCAGAATCTAGTAGGGTATGGGTTAGTGTCAAGGATTCAGTATTTCGAATGGAAAATTGAAAAATGAATCCAATGTGTATGTAAATATGTGCTACACAAAAATCTTCCCACTCTCATTCAGAACAATGCCTTGACAATACCTTCGCCCCAAGTAAGACACAATTAGAGGAGAAGATTTAGAAAACCTGTGAACAAATATCTGGAATGGAATATGCTCAGGAGCCCACAACCTTGGAAGTGGCAGAGGAGTTTCCAAAGGTAAGGGAAAGGGTAAACACTCCACAAACATGGAGGTCTGCTGGCATAGAGACTTCTTGAGAAACTGCCTGTGAGATTGGGCACTTGAAAAATATGTTGTTGTCAGGAGCTTTAGCTTCCTTTCTAGTGAGACCATAAAAGCTTGGTCTGCATCTATGAGACCTGGAGGACATGCTTTCTTATTTCCCAATGAACATGAGGCAGCAGTGCTAAATTCTCTTTTTAGGTAAACTGTGGCCACTGGGGGCTAAAGGTCTCCCCATGTGCACTGTGAAGCCATATGGTCATCCTCCATTTTCATGGTGTTTCTTCCTGCTGCACTGGGAGTTTGGTATTTGCTTCACGAAATAAAAGGAGTTCAATTGGGTCACAGTGCAAGAGGGAGTTCTGTCATGTGTGGTGGGTCAGGTTCTGCAGGAGGATACAAGAACCAGGATTCTATCCCACATAGCTTGCCCGCTTGACCATAGCAACCTGATTCTGAACAATGTCCTGAAAACTCTCCATATAACAAGTTGCCTTTACATGGAAGGTTCTGCTGGCTGCACCATGTCAGTCACAAGCCATTTGGATGCCAATGGAAGATCCACATGGCCCCACCACAGATGTTTTATCACATACCTGCCCACCACTGCTCTAGGCCAACTACTCAACAGAGTCCAACTTACTGGCATCTCTGTTCTACACCATTTACATGAAACCCAGTCAATCAAGGCACTGTCTGGTATATTCATGATCAGTAACAGGACATCCAAATGTTCTCCAGTGCCACCTGGTGATGGGAATTTCAAAAATTGTATGGTATTTTTCTAGCCATTTTTCAAGGATGAAGTTGGAGGCACTGTGAGTTTCAATTCTTTCAGGAACCATTAAATTTTTAGGAAGCTAATTTCAATGAAAGCTCTGGAGAACACTCACAGGTAAGGCTTCCCAAAGAGTGGCCAAAAGATCACATGATATTATTCCCATTGAGGTCTACAATGTGAGGTCCATATGAGTTTTGACTCTCAACTCTGGGTGCCAAATCTTTCAGAATAAAATCATGTGGTATCCTGGCTGAGAGGCCTAGTGCTCTGTGGAAAGCCATCCTGGGCCTAGAACTTAGTTTCCAAGGGCGACACTCATGCCTGGCTTCCTTAAATCTCAACGCTATTCATAGCAATACTTCTCTGAGGTCAGTTTGAGAACTCAGATTCTAAGGGAATCACACCAGAGTTCAAGAACATGTGGACCAAGTCATCTCTTCCAACCGCCACCCAAATGACCACAATTTAAAACAAAACACTCCAACGTGGCGCTCATCTTTTTCCATATAGACACTCATAATGACCTCTGGCAAAAGTTTTCCATGAGGGGCACAGCCCAAGACCGTGTCCAAAATAAGCTCTCTTGCACCTAATTTGCCTAAAGTCAGGGTGGCCTGGACACCCTTCTTGTGAACCAGGAGAGATCAAATAGGCCTCCCATTAATACTGCTTCGCTTCTTCAATTTGAGGCCAACTGACTGTGGGGTTTGGATTCCTTATGTGAATTGGAGTCTTGAGAAAACCCAAGCAACTATGGGCTAGCCTCTGCAGGGCTTTGAAGAACTCATTTGAACCAAAGGATCCCTATTCTGACTTGATGGAGGTCAGGAAAGTTACAGAAGAGGCGAGAGACTTCATCCACAAGGACTGCTTTTTTGGCCATTTTGGTTTTGCATGTACACCTGGCATCTTTCTTTAGATCCATCAGGAGCTGAGAATCTAAGCCACACCCTCACACAAGGCAAATAGGCTGATTCAGACACATCCATTCCAAAGCAATTAAGCAAAGAGCCACAGGTAATGCCCATTCATTTCCATTTGGAAACTGTTTTCTTCAGGCTTCACAAAGTGGTGGACTGAGGAAAAGACCTTCCTGACATTCAGGGCAACAGAAGAATTGGTAAACAAAAGGCCCCAAGCAGGGTTTCTTCACTGAGACTTTCCTGGTCACACTGATATCTGAGTTTTCTTAGATGCTCGCCATTCCCTTCAGCTATTCAGTACATGGTCATGTCACAGAGCTTCAAGGTTGTACATATCTTAAACACAAAACCATGAGCCTATTCTGGAGAGTGGCGAGAATTCAGGAAGAAAACAGGACCTTAGGTAGATAGCAGGTGTTGCACATCAATAAGGCAAGCTGCAGTCCATTCATAAATAGGGCAGGATGAATGCTGGGAAGCTTTCTACTAGATAGGACATATTCATTGATGCATTCTCCTTTCTAATGTCTACAACCACGGACATAGTGGGATACACAGACATAGAAACACTCACCTTGTCAAACGACTTAGTAGAAACAGTTCACTCCAAACAAAACAAACCACCTTTCATACCTATTCTCAGAACATGAGACAAAACCACAAACCCACACCCACACCACAAAGGCACCTCCTTCCCCCATGTAGGTCTGTGACTATCCGGAGTGTCCTCTGACTGGTGGGCCATACTATGTTCTCTGGAAATGGCCTGTTCTGTCTCAAATCTGGTCTTTTGGCCAACTCTGTGAAGTTGTCAGGGGCCAGCGGTGAGCCACTGCCTGCTTTCTCAGGAAAGGCCCCTATTCATAGCTTTACTTGCATTTGGCCATCCTCACATCAGTAGGTTCCAAGAAAGACTGAGTCTGTCCTTGGTAAATCAAAATAAGTTTGACCACTGGGACTTGGACTGGGACTGGCTCTTTGTGCCTGGCTTCCTGGATTCCAAGTTCAGAGAGTTCCATCACCAAGGAAGTTAGGTGAGGTCACTTCCTTTAGGAACGGAATGAGGTCACTGCCTTGGCAACAACTTTGTCCTAACAGTTGCTTCCAAGGTTCCCATGAGAAGGAGGCTGCCCCTACTTACTGTGACACTTTCACAAGTTACAGTGGTATGTCAACCATAGGCATGCAGGAGCAGCTCAACAAATGCCTGCTTTGGTCCATCTTCTATACATTAAGAAGAGAGTGGCTGATTCAGACACATCCCTTCATCCTGAGCAGGTTGTTTGCCATGGAAGACTTTTGCTGTCTCAGGTCCTTCATAGTTGCCTACATCTTCTCCAGGGATCATTTCTGCATGGACCTTTGAGTTTCTCAGCAGGTGGAAGATCCTCTATATTCCTGTATTTTAAGACCAACTCTGTCCCCACTTTTCTGTAAAATTAGATTGAGAGAACAGTGTATGGTTAGGTTTAATAACATGTTCGATTTGGTTTAGAAAGGAAACTACACGGTTGAGCAAACAGGGTCCTACCGTTAGCAATAATATGAGGATTATAAATGGACCGGCCATGGCAGATAAAAGCATAGTTAACCAGGTTGACTATGTGAACAAAGAATCAAACCTCCCTTCTGGGGCCGCTGTCTCTCTTTGACGCTCTTCAAGTCGTTTTCTTAATTTACTCATAGATTCTTTTACAACTCCAGTATTGTCGGCATAAAAACAACATTCTTCCCTCAATGCAAGCAAAAAGGCAACTTTCTCTCATGAAGAGGAGGTCCAACACTCGCCTGCTCTGTAAAACAACTTCAGAGAGAGAGAGGTTAAAATTCCTGTAAAGCTGTGATGTCGGTTTTTAATGTCTTTAAGCTTTGGTCTATTTCTGCTTCTAATTGTGTCTTTGTTGTGTCTCATGGACTAGGGCAGTTGTTCCTATGCCCACCCCTTCAGCAATTATTATTCCTCATAGGATGGCCAAAGTGAGGGATACAGGTTCCCGGTGGAACCGGGTTGTATGCCCCCCTATTTGAACTTTAAATGAACCTACGTCATGATAGAGCACTCTGAAAAACATCTGCATGATTACATAATTAATCACATCTATTGACCATTTTATGTAAACATAAATAATGTTAAAGTGTATAGAATTATACTGTTTTAGGAATGGACAAGAAAATGCACCTAAGATAGCACCAAAGTGAGGAAAACATTCTTATTTGGTTGCATCCGGATTTAGAGGGCATTGCTTCTGTTGTAATCAATTAATCCCCTGAACCCCAAGTTTTGGTAGTTTTAGAATTTGTACCCAACATGTAAGGGAAGGGGCTCAGAAGTTCACAATCTGCAGAAATTCACAAAAATTAGTTTTTGTTTCTGTTTTTTTTTTTTCCTCTGTTCTGGGCAAGTTAACTTTTCAAGGACACCTTGGAAGGGGAGAGCTTTTTTGTCTCTTTTTTTCTCCCTGCCAGCTGTCACCATGGAGACCAGTTGCTAACTTTTTTATCTTAGAAATGTAGGCATCTAGGTGAAGCCCCAGCTCAAGGCCAGAGGCCTTGTTAACATATTTTGTGAAAAACTGGAAAGGCAGTGTCTAGCTTAGGGGTGGTGATTTTTCCAGCCAGTGGCCAAGTAGAACAGGGCAACACGAAAAGTGGAAGTTTATGTACATTGAACTCTTTCAGAGGGACTCTTTTGCTGAAAGACCTAAAGTAAGCCTTGGTGAAGACTTCTGGAGAAGGTCATTTAAGACATTTCTGTGGACCTGGTACAGAGGGGGAAGACGGGGTAGTCGAGGCTGAGAGCAGCTCCATGGATCTAAGAATGAGAAAAGAGAGATGTAAAAGAAAAATGGTAAAGGGGTTTGGGATTTTCCTAGAACAAAACTTGAGCATTAGAACAGGTATAGCAGAGGGGAAGATGGGAGTAAATATTCCAAAAAGCCTTTGAGGGACTTTAAATTCTTAGAAACCTCTTTTCAGTGATGACAAAGCAACTTTAAATGCCATTTTCATTACATCGTGGATAGGGGTCTGAGGGCTCTTCTCAGCTGGTTTGAGCTTTGGGTTAGCTTGCTAGAGGACTTGGTGGGACCTAGTGCAGGCCCTGACAGGAAAAGAGAGGAGTGAGTGGGTGAAGGGGTACCTCGGTACCTGCTACCTCAGCAACGGGGCAATGTTCTGAGAACCAGCGGAGGTTTGGGTTTTTGATTTAGTAATTGGAGAGGAGAAATCAGGTTGCTAAGATGGGAGTGATAGCAGAGAGTCTAGAGCAGAAGGCTGAGGGTGAGAAACTATTGGAGAAGTATAGTACAGGATGTGAGAAAAAGAGGAAAAATGATTCCACATAGGGAAATTTCCTCCTTTTGAGAACTTGCCGAAGTTAAAAATGTCACTCAGAATTTGAGGATCTAGAGAACCCTCTGGGGGCCATAGTATTTGGTTGTCTAATTGGTAATATGGCCAATGCTGTGTACTGAATTTGATGAGGAGTTTGGGTTCCACCAGGCAGCCCCTGTATGCTCACATTCCCTTGACTTACACAAGAAGTCGGCTTCTCCCCCACACAGCCGTGGCTGTTTGTGGCTTTGATAGTACGCCAGGCAAACATAGTAATCTAGGCTAGTAAAACCTGAATCTGTCTCGCGTGTCCCTGCATCCATAATATTTGTTTCTATTATCTATGGTACAGAAGAGATTTAATGGGATTTTAGTGGGATCCTCTTCATCAGGGATATCTCAATAGGAAAGACCTATACCGACCTGACAAATGTCTGGGTGGAGAGATGGCCACCAGGTCTCTATGGGGCCTGTATGCGAGATAGACTATACTTCTTGTCTAGTAGGATTTGTGATCAGCCATTGCTGCTGAACGGGGTGATGAGGGTTAGAACTACTGGTGGCCAAGGGGAGAGTCTATAGTCTTATCCACATAGCGAATACGCAATTTGAAATGGTTACCACGCTTTTCCAGTTTCCAACAAGAGTCTGGACACAGCGAAGGCTTGAGATGAGAGGCATGGATCCAAAAAGTGATTCCGTCTACTTTAATGCTTTAGGTTTTATAAGTAGCACCTGGTATGTTTCTTTCCAGTGGGGTTCCAGGGATGACACCTGATGTTGTCTTATGTAGACGAAGTCTCTTACATGATATTGATTTAGAGTCCCCTCCTCCCCTGGTTGGTAGGCAGTGGCCAGCTGTTTCCACAGTTATCGCTGAGTTCTTTCAATGACTTTAAGTCTGTCAAGCAAGGGGGTGTGGAAGTGATCGTTAAGCCTTAGAGTTGGGGTTAGGTCCCTTATTGGATGATGGGAATCATAGAGAATTTCATAGGGGTGAGGTTACACAAAGAAAGAGAGGGAATATTTCTCGCATGAAACAGTGCATAAGGCAGGAGCATAATCCAATCTTTTATGCCGGGCTCTAAGCTTAATTTTGTGAAGGTCTCTTTAATGGTTCTATTTATTTTTTCTACCTGTCCTGAGCTCTGGTGTATATAAGCATAATGTAACTTAAAATTAATCCACAGGGTCCCAGTGAACACCTGACTTACCTGGGCCATGAACACCAGTCCATTATCAGACCCTATTACCTTAGGCAGACCGTATCTTGGAAAAATATCTTTCAGAATCTTCTTGAAAATCATTTGTGCAGTTTTTTTTTTGTGTGTGTGTGTGTGTGTGTATGTGTGGAAGGCTTCAGTCCATCCTGAAAATGTATCTACAAAGACTAGGAGGTATTTAAGTCCATACCTTGCTGGCTTAATTTCACTATTGTCCACTTCCCAAAATTATCGTTTTCTGGTTCCTCATAGGTGCTTTCCTATAGGAAACTGGAAGGGTAAGCATTAACCAATTGACGGACTCGACAGGCTTTTGTTACCCGTTCAGTTATTTTCTTTCGCTGTGAGTCGGTTAGTGGAAAACTCTGTTCTTAATCCTACAGGAATGCCTGCAGTTTCATTGAACCAAGGTGAGTGAGTTGGTGTACATTTTTAACGTAGTGTAGGGCTTTCTGTAATTGCAGCCTGAGCTCAGTGAAGTTGAGGTGTTCAGTGTCAGTGTCCATAGATATTATAAAAAACTTCCTGGTGATCAGGGGTCCATTGGAATTGGGCATCTCCCTCTAACACCGGGTATAAAGGAGCAGCTAAAAACGCAAACCCAGGTATCCATAACCTGCAAAAGCCAGCAGTCTCAAGAAACTCTCTGAGTTGTCTCCTGTTAGATGGGGGTGGTATCTAGGCAATGGTTTGTTTTCTGGGCTCAGTGAGCCATCGTTTACTGCCCCTAAGGAAACAGCCCAGTAAGATTACTTCATGCCAGCAAATTTGGGCCTTTTTGGCCGAAACTCTATACCCGAGTTGAGCAAGCTCATATAATAGTGCTTGGGTCCCAGACTCACAGTTTTCCTTGGTGTTGGCTGCCAGTAGCAGGTCATTCACGTATTGAAGCTGGGTGACTTTGGGGTGCGTAGTTCTGAAATTGCTGAGATCTCTGTGGAGGGCTTCATCAAAGAGAGTGGGGGAGTTTTTGAACCCCAGTGGGAGTCTAGTCCAAGTTAGTTGACCAGACGTTCAGGTTTCTGGGTCTACCCACCCGAAAGCAAACAGCAACTGACTATCTTTATGCAGAGGCAAGCAAAAGAAAGCATCTTTTAAGTCCAGAACAGTATACCATTTCCGCTCAGGGTTCAGAGTGCTAAGCAGATTGTACGGATTAGGTACCGTGGGGTGAATGTCCTGCACTCTGTTGTTGATCTCTCTTAGGTATTTAACAGGGCGATTGTCCCGGTTCCTGGCTTTTTTTTCTAGTAGCAGGGGAGTGTTCATGGCCAATTGACAGGGCCTTAGGACGCCTAAGGTCAGATATTTCTGAATATGGGGCCTTATCTCATCTTTAGCTTTTTTTGCTTAGAGGATATTATTTGACATTAATTGGGGAGGCTGAGGTTTTTAACTCCACTGTTATTGGAGGTTGTTTCACGGCCAGGCCTAACCCAGCAGTTTTTGCCCAGGCATCTGCGTAATCTGTTATCCATTTCTGGCGTAGCTTGCCTGTTTGATCAGACTTGGGGGGTGTGAAGAGTGGATGTTCATCTTCTACTAATTTAGTTAAAGCCGTGACTATAGGAGTTTATACTAAAGGATTTAGAAATTTCATTTGGTAGCCTTCAGGGTTAAAAGTTATTAAGGCCAAGAGCTTGGTGAGCAGATCTCTGCCCATCAATGGGTCCAGGCATTCCTGGATTACTAGGAAGGAGTGATGGATTTTTCCTTTACCTAGGTCCATGGTCCTCTTAGTAGTCTAAGCCCGATATTTACTGCCATTAGCCCTTTGAATTACAGACCTTTTATTTGATAGAGGGCCCAATGGGGCCTTAAGGGCTTCGTATACTGCTCCTGTATTCATTTCAAAGTTTACTGGGGTCCGCTACACTTCAAAAGTTACCCTGAGCTAGGGGAAGTGATCTGAGCCCCAACTTTCTTAGTCATGCACCAGAGTCACAATGGCTGGCTGGCGTGGCTGTCTCTTTATAGGGCACTTTTTGGCCCAGTGTCCTTTTTTTTTTACAGTAGGCACATTGATCTGAGGCCAGGGGTGGCCTCTTGCATGGCCCCAGGTAACCCTTACTGTCACCTTATGTCTTAATTTCTGGCCTCTTTCTTGTTGTGACAAGGATCTTGGTCAATCCCTTAGTCTGTCTTTTGCTTCTCTCATCCTTCCTTTGCTCCCTTTCTTTCTCCCTGTTTCTCTCTTATAGTATACTTTCTCAGCTTCTCTGACTAAATCTCTCTTTTAAATTTTTTTAATATCCATGGCAGCTTGCCCAATTAAGGCCATTGTTACAGATGAATTTTGATCCGCTGCCTGAGGATCGAAAGGAGTATATCTTTTATATGCCTCCATAATTCTTTCTAGAAACAAAGAGGGAGATTCATCAGGCCTTTGAATAATTTCTCTTACCATGGCCAAATTAGTTGGTCACCTAGCAGCCCCTTGGAGACCTGCTATTAGAGCCAGGCAATAATTGGACAGATGCTCTTTATCTTCAAAGGTGTTGGGGTTCCAGTTGGGTTGGTTTAAGGGTAAGCTCGCTTTGATTATGTTGGGAAGTTGTGTTGGTCGCCAATCAGGTCCGAGGATATTTTTTTTTTTTTTAGCTTCTTGGAGGTTTTTCTCTTATTCCTCTGTCATAAAGAAAGTCCCTATGAGTTGTTGGCAGTTATCCCAAGTAGGCAGGTGTAAAAGCGTTGGCGAGTTCTCTGAGTTCTTTTAGCCGGGCCAGCTTCCTCCAGGGAAGGAGGGGCTCTGTGTGCCACGGGACTGTCATCTGGATGGCGCTGGGCCATCCTAGCTTCTTTGAATGGTGGAGAGGCTGAGTCAGCAGCAGGGGAATCACTTAGAGGGTGTTGGCAGTTGGGGGATGAAGGCAGAGGATAAGGAGGGGGAGGAGAGTCCAGTAGAGTCTTGAGACTCAGGGAGAACAGAGGGTGCAGGAGGAGGAGCAGAGAGTTAAAGAGATAGAATCATGGGGGAAGGAGTAGGAGTCCGTGCAGGGACAAGGAAAGGCTTCACCCTTGGAGGAGGAGATTTGCAGAGGTCCTGACAAGTTAAGATATATGGCTGTTGATCTGGACGTCTACGTGGCCCCGGCTAAAAGACAATATCTCGAACTTTTCAAATTAGTGCGAAGTAGAAAGATCCTTCTAGGGGACATCTGACTACAAAGTTGGGTCATTCTGAGACACAGAATCTGCAAGATCCGGCGTTTTACTGAAAAAGAAAGATTCTGAGCCCTTAAGCAGACTTTGGTCTAGTGATCAAGGGTCATGAACAGAGGCATTGAAGTGCTCTGTCCCATAATGAAATATACACAGACAATAAAAGCAATGACACAAGACACAGACAAGACAAGACAATAAAGACAGGCAATGGACGTCCAATACTGAGACCATGACTGAGTAGCTGGCAAAACATGATGGGCTGGCAATAACGAATCCGAAACAAAATATCACTGAATAAAGGAGACTATTGTTCCTCGACTTCATGAGTTCATCCCCCAGGGACATGGCCTGTGGCTCTGTTACATGTGTGTCAGCCACCATGGGAGAGAGCTCACGCTCTTTACCAATAGCCATTTTGTGATACCCTAACCTGAATCCTGTAACCAGAAAGAGGGGCCTTATTTATCCCCAGAGGAGCCCGTTGGGGGTCTTTCATCTGCGGCTGCCGGATCTCACTGGGGCCACCAGATGTAAAGATCGGGCGAGGGTGGGTGGAAGAGACCACCAAGAGACTGTCTCATGCAACAGCAAAGGCTTTATTGGGAGTCCGGCATGCAAGGGCTCAGAGCTCACTTGAATAGATCAGAGAGCCCTGAGAACAGCTTAAGAAGTGCTTATATATTTTCCTTGGAGAGGGCAGGAAGGAAAGTTTATTGATGGGTAAGTGCGAGTGGGCGGTTTGCGTGCAACTGGTTGACCGAGTACATTCTGCAGTTTGGCAGTTGGGGACAGCACATTCTGGGAACAAGAATAGCAAACAGTTCTCAAGATTTCAACAGTGTTTTGTTAAGCATACAGAAAATCAAGAAGTGACAAGTACCTATTTTATTAACCTTTCAATATAAGTATGAAAACAGAAATCTAGGTAAGATTTGAAGCCCAGAAGTTCATTGGGCCCTTGATTGGTATACTTAGCGTTGAATTACATTCTGTAGTGATGTCCCAGAAATATGGATATACAATGGCATAGGACCTTATACCTTCTCGGAGGTCAATTCCAAAACACAGACTCTAAGGGGAATCACACCGAAGTTCAAGCCAAGGTGGACCCAATTATCTCTTCCAACCGCCACACAAATGACCACAATTAAAACCAAAACACTCCCACATGGCACTCATCTTCTTCCATATAGACACTCACCATAACTTCTGGCAAGAGGATTCCATGAGAGGTGCAGCACAAGACAGTGTCCCAAATAAGCTCCCTTTCCCCTCATTTGCCAATAGTCAGGGTGGCCTGGACACCCTCCCTGTGAACCAGGAGTTATCAAATATGTCTGCCATTAATACAGCTCTGTTCTCCAATTTGAGGCCCACTGACTGTGGGGTTTAGATTCTTTATTTGAATTGGATTCATAAGAAAACCCAAGAACCTATGGGCTAGCATCTGCAGGGCTTTGAAGAACTCATTTGACTCAAAGGATCCCTATTCTCACTTGATGTAGGTAAGGAACCTTACAGAAGAATGTGAGGCACTTCATCCACAGTGACTGATTTTTGGCCATTTTGATTTTGGATTCACACATGGGATCGTTCTTTAGATCCATCAGGTGCTGAGAATCTAAGCCACAGGCTCACACAGGACCAAGAGGCTGATTCAGACACATCCCTTTACAAAGCAATTAAGCAAAGAGCCACAGGTGGTGCCCATTCATTTCCGTTTGAAAACTGTTTTCTTCAGGATTCACAAAGGCGTGGCCTCAGGCAAAGAACTTACTGACATTCAGGGCAACAGAAAAATAGGCAATCAAAAAGCCCATTGCAGGGGTTCTCCACTGAGACTTTCCTGGTCACATCGATATCTGAGTTTTCTGAGATGCTTGCCAATCCCTTCAGCTATCCAGTACATGTCCATGTCACAGTGCTTGGAGGTGGTACATATCGTGGACTCAAAAGCATGAGCCTATTTTGGAGAGTGGCTAGATTTCAGGAAGAAAACAGGAACTTAGGAAGATAGCAGGTGTTGCCCATCGATATGGCAAGCCCTAGTGCATTCATAAATTGGGCAGGATGAATGCTGGGAAACTTTCTACTAGACAGGAAACATCCATTGATGCATTCTCTTTTTCTAATGTCTACAACCACGGACACAGTGGGATACACAGACATAGAAACACTCGCCTTGTCAAACAACTTACTAGAAACAGTTCACTCCAAACCAAACAAACCGACTTTCCTACCTCTTCTCAGAACATGGGGCAAAACCACAAACACACATCCACACCCAAAAAGGCACCTCCTTCCCCCAAATAGGTCTCTCACTATCCGGAGTGTCCTCTGACTGCTGGGCCATACTATGTTCCCCAGATATGGCCTATCCTGTCTCAGATCTGGTCTCCATATCCAACTCTGTGAAGTGCTCAGGAGCCAGCTGTGAGCCACTACCTGCTTTTTTAGGAAAGGCCCCTCTTCAGAGTACTCCTGGCATTTGGCCATCCTCACATCAGTAGGTACCAAGAAAGACTGACTCTGTCCTTGTTAAATTGAAGCAAGTGAGACCACTAGGACTGGGACTGGGACTGACTCTGTGTGCCTGGCTTCCTGCATCCCAAGTTCAGAGAGTTCCATTACCAAGGAAGTGAGGTGAGGTTGCATCCTTCAGGAACTGAATGAGGTCACTGCCTTGGCAACCACTTTTTCCAAACAGTTGCTTTCAAGCGTACCATGAGAAGGAGGCTTACCCTACTTTCTGTGGCACTTTCACAAATTAGAATGGTATATCAACCATAGGCACCAAGAAACAGCTCTCCACACAGGCCTGATTTCGTCAATCTTCTCTATATTAGGAAAAGAGCCTTTAGTCCGGGGAGCACTGCAGTGAACCTCTGCACTAAAACTATTAGCAAGCACCTGGTGGAGGAGTCCTCCATAGGTAAGTGGGGCTTTTATAACATCTGATATCCGGTTAAGGGAGATCTCTTCTGATGACGGAGATGTGGCCTGGGGAGGCTCACATATACTCCTTTCCAGGAGAGTAACCAGAATCGTTCTGTCCTCTGTTCTGTTCTGTAGGGAATTCCTCTGGAACTGTAGAGAGGGGCCGACGGGCACGCATGCACTCCTACCCTGGAGCTATAGCAAGATGTTGCACTGTTCCACTGTTTTTCTGTTTAGGCGCATGGTTTCTGTTTTTTGTGTTTTGTTTTGTGTTCTATTTTTTTGATTGTTTGTTTGTTTTTGTTCATTTTGTTGTGTGATTTCAGTGGTAAAGACTTAAGGATTTTGGACGTAAAAATAGGTAATAAAGAGAGTAAGCCTGACACCCCTTTGGACTGTGTTTTAGGGAACTGCGATGAACTTTACTCGCCTTTGTTAAGCAGGATGATAGAAGCTCCTAGCTGGCTGCCTGGAGCACACCCATTGCAGAGGGCAATGCTTGGTGGGGACCTAAGAACTGAGCATCTCCGAGGTTAACAAGTGAAACTCCTTTAAAACCCCTTGTCACTCCAGATCAAGAGAGTCACAACCTTTGGCAGAGTCCCCTGTGTTTCTCCTTTGTTCGCAAAGCAATAAACCTCCCTTTTTCTTTTTCTCAAAACTCAGTCCTCGTTATTAAATTGGTATTAATTGGCGTCAAGTTGAGGAATCGAACTTTAATTTACAAATTTGGTACCCGCCCTCCACCCCTGAACTTTGTGAGAGCTGTCTACTGAAATATTAGGAGATGAAGCATGCTTGGTGTGGAACTGAACAAGAGGAGCTAATCCTGTAAGTAAAAGGAGGGACTGAGGGACTCCCAGCAGCTGCCAAAGCCCTGTTGATTCAGGGAATTACCTCCTTCCTCCCTGCACTGTAAGAATTATGCCACCTCTGTCTTGTTAAAAAAGAGAAAAAGAAAAAGGGGACACTAAATGCAGTGAAGTCACCATGGAGACACTTTATTTTACATTTCAGGTTTCCCCTCTGTTAAAACATGTGGTCCCCCCCCCCGTGGATATCTATGGTGCACACTGGTGTAGGAGATTTTTCTCTTATCTGCTCTGGTTTAAACGGTTCTCTCTGACAGCCATAGTCTGAACCTCCTTTCTGTCTGTCTTGTGTCTTTGTATCTGGCCCTTTAAGACATGTGCAATAATGTGTTGATATTATAAATTGTTTCTTGGGAATGATCTTAGCTGAATGTGTGTCTAAATGATGATGTTTTATTTTAACAATCTGGTATCTGAATGGGTTTTTGAAGCATTGCAGAATCTTGCAGTTAAAAGTCGGGTTTAGGTAATTGTTTAGTTTATGATTTCAGATAATTCATGCCAGAAAACTTAAATACTTAGTATGGAAGACTGAAGAACTCTACTTCCAAGTTGGCAAGTAAATTCCCAATCATACAGTCTTTTTTTCACCAATTTTGAATTGGATAGCCTCGGGAAATGTCACTGTGTGTACCACTGCATTAATTTGGACAAGGATAGTAAATCATAGAATGGTATCTGTTGACAAAACAAGATGTAAAAATATAAAATTTTGTGAATTGTATCTTAAATTTGTATCATAATTTTCAACATCCGAACCTCAAAATTATGGTTAAAATGCCTTAGGCCTGAGGTGTCTGCTCAGAATAGCAGTTTTTCCTGCTCCTTCCAGACCTCAGCCATGATTTATATTGAAATGTAAATGAAAGAAGCCTGAAAGCTTAGTAGGAGACTGATTTGAGGCCTAAGGGAAAAAAAAAGGTAAATTGTATGGTATTTACTAATTACTAGCCAGTCACTTTTTCTAGGACTCTTTTTTTTTCCTTAGATACTTTTTTTTTTGAGCTCATGATTTTGAGCATACAGACCTAGGTTAATGTTTTTCAGATCAGTTCTATCTTTGACCAACTGTAGACTTTTTGAAACATTGCAATGGAGATTTCACCTGAGAAAAGCTACAAGGCCTTTACTATTATTATGTGTGCACACTTTTGTTATGTGTTGTATGTCCACATATACATATGTCCGTATATCATATATATGATACACAAATTAACATATACAAGGAGCGCTCATAAAAAAGCGCTCATTAAAACAAATTTAAATAGGAGATCCAAAGATCTTTAATTCACGTGATTTAAATGTTTCAATTTAAATTGGATAAACAGATAAAAATCAATGTCTTTAAATTTCAGCTTACAATTTTTTTAGGTGTTCAAAAATCTAATAAAATATTAATATCTACAAAATGTCTAATATGCCTTGGTTCTAGGACCTTTCCTTCAACATAAAAAATGGTTTACACTGTCAACACATTTCTCTAATATTTTGATAAATAAGTAAAGTAAATTTGATATGGGATTGCTCATTCATGAGTACTTTTCTTAGATATCTGATTGATTTACTAAGGTCTGAATAAGTTCTTATTAAAGTCTGTATAGAATATAAAAATAAGTCATGTGTTAATGAGACAAAAATTTCTTAAAACATAAGTTTACCCATAACGTTGTGTTTATTAAGTTTTCTTTTCTCCAGAGCAAGCAACCATAAAAATTAAACAACTGATTAAATAAGAACTGTTACTTTAGAGCACTGTACTGCCATTGCTTTAAAAGCTAAACTTGGTTAATGTAGAAACATCAATGTAATTGTGATGCTATCAATGTTTTCATATCTTATAGGTATGCAAGTCTGTAAGGTAGAAACTTTAAAAGAGCATTATATCAAGCTGGTGCTCTGAAGTTGTATGGTAAAAAATATATTGGGGATTTATTTACCTGTTATCAATAAGATATGTAAACTTTTATGTTACTTTTTACATTGGGGAACAATTTAAATGTATTTTTTAGTTAATGAGAGCCTAATCGATGTAAAGGTTAAAAACTTTCAGCCTTTCTTTAATTCATGTTTTAAATGTGATATCATATGGTGTTAGCTAATGTTCATGTGACCTCAAACAATTTATGTAAACTTTGTCAAATGATATTTAAAAATAAGAATTAGCTTTAGAACTAAAATACTTAAGATTTATAAAGAGCCCTGCCTTAGCTGAGATAAGGCTCTGTGTCCCATCTTACTACATGTGAGAATGACTACGAAACCAGTAGGTTAGATAATATTTCTTTAAAGTTATGTTAAAAAGTTGGTTTTTTTTAAGGTCAATATTCCTAGGATCTCAAACAGGGGATATAATGTATAACTCAGCCAAAAAATTCAGGGTAGCTGTTACACAAGCTAAGTATTTTTACTTTTGTTAATTTTATTTTGAAATTTTCTTATAAGTGATCTAAAGATTCTCTTTTACTGTTTTACAAACGTGTTGCTTTAAGAACACAACATGGGTTTATTCAATATAATAAGTCATTACTTACAATACAGACAGAATAATACAGATCCCAATTAATAAAAAGATAATTATATAGTTATAGACATTAAAGCCCAGTACTCTTAATATAAGGCTGTTAAAATTTATTTGCTGGATGTTTAAGATTAGGATTTAAAATTAAAGTTAAATGAAAAGAGCCAAGAAAACCAATATTTGGCTTTTGCCCTATGAGTCAGTCTGAATCCAGGGAACAGGGGACTTCTCTAAAGAGCTTTGAAACTCTGAGCCACATAACCTCCTCCTGATCAGGGAGATTAATGAGACCACTGGAGAACAGAAAGCCAATCAGTGTATTTGTAACGAAGAGGAGAGTCATCAAAGAAAGGAGACATCCCTGATGCTTCCGAGGGAAGCCAAATGGTCAAGCAAGATCTGGACCCACCTAGCGCAAATGGCACTAGCAGAACTGAGAATCTGCTCTCAAGTTTCCCCAGAATTGACTCCCATAAAAGGTCAGCTGACTGTTAACAATAGATGGAAACAAAAGTCAGTTTGACTGCTTCATCTTAAACACTTAGCAAAGACAGTTAAGAACAAAATACATCCATTCCTGGGCATTTTAAATTATAATTATAATAATAATAATAATAATAATAATAATAATAATAATAATAATAATATAATGTTAAGGTATGCACTTTATGTTTGCCTCCCAAAATAAGTAAGACTGGTGGCTACAAAGAAGAATTCTCAGACAGGAATGCCTGATACTTATAAAAAGAGACTATCAAGAAGACCTGCCACAGGGAGAAGTTTTCAGTTTAAGGCCTACAGATATTCCTAACCTACACAGGTTGGCTTGGTGTTTGCTAGTACAATTATCCAGCCCTGAGTAACAGAATTAAAGGTTTCTCAAAGAGACACAGAGGTCATAATAGTAAAAGGATTTTACAAGATCAGATGACATTAAATAATTAAACTGTATCTTATGGGGAGGGACAAGTGTAACAGTAAAAGTTAAATATTAAATTGACAGTCCTAATAACTGGGGATATTAAAGACTGGTGAGGGAACTTCTATACAGTGACATGTTCCAGGTGCTGCAACATTTATTCAGTACTCATGGTTTTTGTTTCTCTCATAGAAGAACCCATCCCCAGATGACTTTACAACCTGTTCTTCCCCAATCAGACTTCAAACCGAACTGACTTCTAAAAGGCAACTCATGTCCCTCAACTGACTTCTAAAAGGCAACTCATGTCCCTCATCCCATGCCCACTCACGTCACCCTGTCTCAGGTCAGAAGAAGAAAAAATGAGTGACACCACTCTTCTTATAACAATGGAGAGAAAGATAAATAGACTATCAATATAAGTAATTAATTAAGTCAGGTAAAATCAGGGAAATCGGTTTTGGGTGAGTTCTAAAAATTTGGAGACTCTTACCTGAGGGATTAAAATTTCCTCAGTGCTCTTCCAGTAATCTATCAAAGATTTGAAGGGGACACAAAGAAAAGGCGGGAATGATAGACCCAACCTGATCTTTAATTTAAATTGGGAGCCATCTTGCCAAAAAGCCATGAAAAGATAATTTTGGCTTTACCATAAATTACTTCAAATTCTAAACCTGCTTGGAATGCCTGCCCATGCCTTGAACTCACCCATGCCCGGCTCTCTGACCAGATAGCAGCCCTCTCTGAAACTTTAGTGACACATCATAAATATTTGCCTTCTCTGGCCAGACAACAACCCTCTCTGAGGCTCTAATGGTCTTCATGAACTCTGATGTAGGGACAGCAAAAAAAATGTAGACTGCCATTGGTGTGATGTTTGTCAGAGTTCTGTTATCTGTAAACCCCCTTTTGTGTAATTTTCTGGGCTATTAAGCTGCCTGTAGGAAAGCTGGGGTTGCTGTCTTTTTCCCGCCGTTTTGTGAGGGAGAGGTAGCACAGCCAGTGGAAATAATAAGCTTAATTTAATTTGATTTTAATTAGAGTCAGTGGTCTTTTCTTGTGTCCTGGTCTAACAGGTAAACACTCCAAAAACATGGAGCTCTGCCAGCCTAAACACTTCTTGAGAAACTTCCGCTGAGTTTGGGCACTTGAAATATATGTTGTTGTAAGGAGCTTTAGCTTCCTTTCTAGTGATACCATCAAAGCTGAGTCTGCATCTATGTGACCTGGAGGACATGGTTTCTTGTATTCTAATGAACATGAGGCAGCAGTGCTGAATTTTCTCTTTGTAGGTAAACTGTGGCCACTGGATACTAAGTGTCTCCCCGTTTGGACTGTGAAGCCATTTGGTCATCCTCCACTTTGTGGTGTTTCTTGCTGCTGTACTGGGAGTTTGGTATATGCTTTATGAAATACAACGAGTTCAACTGAAACCCAGTGTTGAAGAAAGTTCTGTCACTTGTGGTGGGTCAGGGTCTGAAGGAGAATGCACCAACCAGGCTTTTATCTCACAGAGCTTGCCCCCTTGTCCATAGAAATCTGACTCTGAACTTAGCCCAGAAACCTCTCCATATAAAATGATGCCTTTACATAGAAGGGTCTGCTGGCTGCACCATGTCAGTCACAAACCATTTGGAAGGCAATGGCAAATCCTCATTGCCACACCACAGATGTATTATCACACACCCACCCACCACTGCAATAGGCCCACTTCTCAGCAGGCTCCAACTTACTGGCATCTTTGTTCTACACCATTTTCATGAAACCCGGTCAATCATGGCATTCTCTGGTACACTCCAGATCAGCAACAAGACATCTAAAGGTTCTCCAGTGCCACCTGGTTAAGGGAATTTCAAAGATTTCATTGTATTTATCTAGCCATTTTTCATGGATGAAGTTGGAGGCACTGTGGGTTTCAGTTCATTCAGGAAATATTAAATGGTGAGGAAGCTGTTTTCAATGAATTCTCTGGAGAAATCTCACAGGCAAGTCTTCCCATAGAGTGGTCAAAAGGTCACATGAAGCCAGGCCCATTGAGGTCTTTAATGTGACGTCCATGGGTGTTCTGACTGTCAACTATGGCTGCCAAATCTTTCAGAATAAAATCATGTGATATTCTAGCTGATATTCCAAGGCTCTGTGGAAAGCCACCCTTGTATTTGATCTCAGTTTCCAAGGGAGAATCCCATGCGTGGCCTCCTAAAATCTGAACACAGTTTATGGCAATATTTCTCTGAGATCAGTTCGAGAACTCAGACTATAAGTGGAATCACACCAGAGTTCAAGCCCAGATAGACCCAGTCATCACTTCCAACCACCAAACAAATGACCACAATTAAAACCAAAGCACTCCCACAAGGCCCTCATCTTCTTCCATATAGACACTCATCATAACCTGTGGCTGGAGGTTTCCATGAGGGGCTCAGCCCAATACAGTGTACAAAATAACCTCCCTTGCCCGTCATTTGCCTAAAGTCAGGGTTGCCTGGACACCCTTTCTGAGAACCAGGAGTTATCAAATGAGCCTGCCGTAAATACTGCTCTGATTCTCCAATTTGAGGCCTACTGACTCTCGGGTATAGATTCTTTATGTGAATTGGAATCATGAGAAAACCCAAGCACCTATGGGCTATCCTCTGCAGGGTTTGAAGAACTCATTTGACAAAAAGGATCCCTATTTTCACTTGATGGAGATCAGTAATCTTACAGAGGAAGGCAAGAGACTTCGTCCACAATGACTGCTTTTTTGGCCATTTTGGTTTTGGAAGCACACATGTAATTGTTCTTAGATCCATCAGGTGCTGAAAATCTATTCAACAACCTCAAACATGGCCAAGAGTCTGATGCAGACACATCCCTTTCCAAAGCAATTAAGCAAAGATCTACAGGTGATGCCCATTAATTTCCATTGAAAACCGTTTTCTTCAGGCTTCAAAAAGGGGTGGCCTGAGGCAAAGACCTTTCTGACATTCAGGGCAACAGAACAATAGGTAAGCAAATGGCCCAAGGCAGGGTTTCTAAAATGATATCTGAGTTTTCTGAGATGATCCCATTCCCTTCAGCTATCCAGTACATAGCCATGTCACAGAGCTTGGAGGTGGTTCATGTCTTGGAAACAAAACCATGAGCCTATTCTGGAGAGTGGCCAGAATTCAAGAAGAAAACAGGAATTTAGGAAGACAGTGGTTGTTGCCCATCCATTAGGCAAGACAAAATCCATTCATAAATTGGGCAGGATGAATGTTGTGAAGCTTTCTTCTATTCAGGACACATCCATTGATGCATTCTCTTTTCTAATGTCTACAACCACGGACACAGTGGGATAAACAGAAATAAAAACACTCGCATTGTCAAAAGACTTACTAGAAACAGTCCACTCCAATCCTAACAAACCGACTTTCCTACCTATTCTCAGATCATGAGACAAAACCACAAACTCACACCCACACCCAAAAAGTCACCTCCTTCCCCCAAGTAGGTCTATGACTATCCGGAGTGTCCTCTGACTGATGGGCCATAGTATGTTACTCCAAAATGGACTGTCCTATGTCAGATGTGGACTCCTTGGCCAACACTGTGAAGTTGTAAGGTGCCAGTGGTGAGACACTACCTGCTTACTCAGGAAAGTCCCCTCTTCAGACCTTCCTGGCATTTGGCCATCCTCACATCAGTAGTTACCAAGAAAGACTGCTTCTGTCCTTGGTAAATCCAAATATGTGAGGCCACTGGGACTGGGACTGGGACTGCCTCTGGGTGCCTGTCTTCCTGGATCCCTAGTTCAGAGAGTTCCATCACCAAGAAAGTGATGTAGGTCACTTCCTTCAGGAACTGAATGAGGTCACTGCCTTGGCAACCACTTTGTCCTAATAGTTGCTTCCAAGTGTCCCAATTGATGGAGGCTGCCCCTACTTCCTGTGACACTTTCACAAGTTTGAATGGTATATCAAACATAGGCACCCGGGAACAGCTCTCCACACAGGCCTGGTATTGTCCATCTTCTCTACATTAAGAAAAAAGAGACTGCATCAGACACACCCCTTCATCCTGACCAGGTTGTTTGTCGTGGAAGATGACTTTTGCTCTCTCAGGTCCTTCATAGCTTCCTATAGCTTCCCCAGGGTTCATTTCTGCATGGACCTTTTCATTTCTCAGCAGGTGGAAGATTTCTTACATTCCTGTATTGTAAGACCAACTCTGTCCCTGCTTTTCTGTAAAGTTAGATTGAGGGAACAGAGTATGGTTAGGGTTAATAACATGTTTGATTTGGCTTAGGAATCATTCTGCTGGATGAATAATGTTATTGGGAACCTGCAATATTTATTAGAATATATAGAGGGGAAATATATTTATGAAAACCGAAATCTAGGTAAGATTTGAAGCCCAGAAGGGCTTTGGATCCTTGATTGGGATACTTAGGTTTGAATTATGTTCTGCACATGTGTCTCAGATAAATCTATACACAATGGCATAGGACCTTGTACCTTGGATGATTGAATGTCAAAGAGAACATCCAGTCAAAAAAGGATAGTTGGTAGGATTAGGAAGATAGTTGGTAGGATTAGGAAAAAGAGTGAGTATATGATTTGGACAAAAAGTTCTTTAGCAATAGGGTTTTGGGTAGAGAGAAAATGTAAATGTCAGCACATGTGAAGAGTCAGTCACAATGATGAACTGGGGAAAATATGTAGGAAAGCAGATATCAATAGAGACATTAGAAAATCAGCAAATGATAAAGTGATTGATAGGATTAGACATTTTCGACAGGCTTGAGTTTGAATAAATAATCTTAGGAAGAAACAAATATGTAGTCACCAATAGGATTGACATTTGAGAGCATTAGGCAACCTGGACATGGGTGATTTTCATAATCCATACTCATATTCCATTTAGGCTTTGGTACAGTCGTAAGTGTGACTTTGCATTTTGTGGCCAGAATATTACTGTGATAAAATGTATATGTAGATCAGGTGACATGAGTATTTGTTGCACCATTTCTGAGAGCAATATTTTGAAGAGATATAAATTAGTATTGGGGGCACAAATAGGTGTACCATGTGTGTATGAATATAGAGAGAATTCATGAATAGACCATACTGTGAATAAATAATATAACTGTTTCCAAATTTAGAAATTGGAATAAATTGATATCCCAAAATACACAGGAAATCTTATATTGATATACATACATTCATTCCAACCAGTTATATATCTAATGGTAATATTAGGGTTGTAGTTTATCATAAAATGTGTGTGAGTTTTGCTTCAAAATTGATTATGGAAATCGAAAATAATGTGTTTGGAAAGAAGTCTCATGAAATAACCAGTCAAAAACAAGGAGGAATACATGTGTTCTGAAGCAGGAAGTGATTGAATGTGTTACAAATGTCTTTCAATTTGTGAACTTGTGGATGAAATGTATATTCTACGATGTATAAAAACTGATGAAATAGTAATGTACCAGTGTTGAATTAAAATGAACATCAAAATACACATCATGTCCCATAGAAATCTACTTTCATTGATGTTAAATTGGGTCAGTTACTGTAGAAATATAAGGCTTTGTTTGCACCATTCACTGAAGTGAGTTTTCAGTACTAGGAAATAAATATGTATTTCAGGTGGATGAATATTTCTAAAAACAATCTTATGAAAAGTTGATTATAAAAGCACATACATGAACATGAGTGAATTATTTAGGGAGTGTATAATAAGACACATATATTTCATATTTTGAAAATATATATATCACACAGATACATTAGAAAGTAGCAATATATATGCCAATCAAAATTCATCATGAAATATATATCATTCACAGATCCAAAAATATTAATTTTACTGAACATGGATTTATGTATAATGTTTTTCAACTAAGAAGCTCACTCATAGTTTGAATTTTCAGTTCCAAAAACATTTAGGAGGAGTCATCTCTTCTCATACTTTGTATCTCCCAAGTTAGCCACCTCACAAAAATGTACGTGTGATACCAGGTAGGATTTTATATGTGCATATAAAAATACATGTGCTGAATTGGCTACAGAAAAAGGGAGACAGAAATTCACATATGTGTTAACTTTAAAAACACATGGAGAACCATTTCAACAAAAAATTAACAAGATTTATAACTCTTACCCTATATCATGCAAAAGGCAAGACCAACTATACGCCATAACTCCTCTCAACCGCTTGTATTTCTATTCTGTTTGGGTTATTTTTCTCCATCATATTAGGATTAGTAGTCAGAGTCTAGTAGGGTATGTGTTAGTGTCAGGGATTCAGTATTTTGAATGGAAAATTGAAAAATGAATCCAATGTGTATGTAAATATGTGCTACACCAAAATCTTCCCACTCTCATCCAGAACAATGCCTTGACAACACCTACGGCCCAAGTATGACACAATCAGAGGAGAAAAGTTAGAAAATCCGTGAATACATATCTAGAATGGAATATGATCAGAAGTTCACAACCTTGGAAGTGGTAGAGGAGTTTCCAAAAGTAAGGGACAGGGTAAACCCTCCAAAAACTTGAATGTCTGCTGGCCTAGAGACTTCTTGAGAAACTGCCTGTGAGGTTGGGCACTTGAAATATATGTTGTTGTCAGGAGCTTTAGCTTCCTTTCTAGTGAGACCATAAAAGCTGGGTCTGCATCAATGTGACCTGGAGGACATGGTTTCTTATTTTCCAGTGAACATGAGATAGCAGTGCTGAATTTTCCATTGTAGGTAAACTGTGGCCCCTGGGGGCTGAATGTCTCCCTGTGTGGACGTTGAATCCATATAGTCATCCTCTATTTTCATGGTGTTTCTTGCTGCTGCACTGGGAGTTTGGTATTTGCTTCATGAAATACAAGGAGTTCAACGAGGACACAGTGCAGGAGGGATTTCTGTCACGTGTGGTGGGTCAGGGTCTGCAGGAGAATACAAGAACCAGGCCTCTATCCCACATAGCTTGCCCCCTTGACCATAGCAACCTGATTCTGAACAATGTCCTGAAACCTCTCTATGTAACAAGGTGCCTTTACATATAAGGGTCTGCTGGCTTCACCATGTCAGTCACAAGCCATTTGGAATCCAATGAAAGATCTACATGGCCCCACCACAGATGTTTTATCACACACCTGCCCACCATTGCTCTAGGCCCACTACTCAGCAGGATCCAACTTTCTGGCATCTCTGTTAAACACCATTTTCATGAAAACCAGTCAATCAAGGCACTGTCTGGTATACTCATTGTTGGGAAAAGTATAAACGGCAGCCATACCCAGAGAAAAACCCCAACATGGTGCCTAAGGACTTCTTCTTCCTACCTTCTTTTTTCTACAGTGGTGCCAAATGTTCCCACCCGTGTGAACTCTCCCGCTGGCGCCAATTTGAAATCTCGCTGGTGGGGAACCTTAGCCCCAATAAGAACTAATTCCTGGGCTCCAGAGCTGATATCTGAAAGAACTAACCAATAAACGGTTTGCCTGCCATTTATCTAAGCCCTTCCATCTTCCCCTTAGTTCTATATAAGCACACAGCTTTTTGCAATAAAATTGGAATTCTCCCAGCGAAGTGCCTTTGCGTGGGAAGTTCTTTCATTCTGGTGCCCCATGTGAGGATACGGGTGAGCTCTTTCTAACAAGAGCCCCGTCCCCTGCTCCCCCGGAGACAGCCAGCTTCCTGCACCCACCACAGATCTGATATATGTAAGCCTCCCCTGACCCTGGCTCTGCAACTCCCTTCGGGCTACCACTGGTTTTGTAACCTTGATCTTCCGGCCCACTCTCGACGCCCTGTAGGGGGCAGGAAATTCCTGCCACTAAGACCTTTACTGGTCGCAGTGGACCCTCTGGTGATCCGTTTTCCTTTGGGGCGTGAGGCTTCTGAGTTTACACAAGAGGCTCTGTGGTTTTTTCTCCTCTGCTGCCGCTGCCGCTGCTGGCTAGAGTTGCTGTTTGCTGCGGGGCTGCTGTGTCTGGCTGAAGCTGCCTCTCTGCTCGGGGAAAACTGAACTCCCGTCCTGGAACTACATTCTGCCGGAACCGGAGTTCTGTTTTCATTACTGACTTTTTCCGCTGTGTTCAAAAACTTTCCTGACGTCAGGTTGCCCGTGGCTCCGAACCCATTGGGTCTCACAGATCGCACTTCACTGGTGACGCCCAGGTAGTGCCCTCTGTATTTCCTCATGACGGCTGGTCATTTTGGGGACGCCCACCTGACCCCCATTCGCCCTGAGCTTCCTGAAAGCCGTTCCAGCCCGGGATTTCTCTTTGTCTCTCTCGCTTACTCTTATTCTCTCTCTCTCTCTCTCTCTCTCTCTCTCTCTCTCTCTCTCTCTCTCTCTGTCTGTCTTCCTTTTCTCCCTGTGACTATGGGCACCTCTTCATCTGTACCTGAAGCCTCACCTCTCAAATGTCTACTAAAAAATCTGGCCACACTCTCCCTCACACCAGACATCAAGCCCAAACTTCTAATCAAATTCTGTACCCAAGATTGGCCTACATATCCACTGAATAATGGCAATCATTGGCCTCCAGAAAGCTCCTTACATCCAAACTTCATCTGCGACCTTTTTAACTACTGCCAGCATCTGAAAAAGTGGAGTGAGATTCCCTGCATTTAAGGTTTTAGCCTTCTCACACAGCACCCTGTCGCTGCTCCTCCTGCCCTCCCTCTCAGGTCCTCCTTGTTTGCAAACCCTTCTCTTCCCCTACGTCTACTCCTGACTTCACAGATTCTTCCTCATTCAACCCAGCAGATGAACCCCCACCTTATCCCCCAGTCCTATCTGCCCCTTCTCTCCCACTATACCCTCCTCTTCCTCTGCCTGATTCCAGGGATCCTCAGCCTTCCATTTCATCCTCCTCCCCTCCGCCCTCTTCTGCCTGCTCCACCTCCTCCTCTTCCAAAGAGACACTCCCTGCCCCTCCCTCTCCTTCCTGTCCGCCTCCTGCCTCTTTCAGTCCTCCTGTTACCAGGTCTAAGGGACTCCTTCCCACCCCCAAGACAATCGCACCCCTTTGTGAGGTAGCTGGTCCCGAGGGTGTCATCAGAGTCCAAGTGCCCTTCTCCATGTCGGACATTACTCAGCTAGAGAGGAAGTTAGGCTCATTCACCACTGACCCCACCACTTACATTCGGGAGTTTCAATGGGTCCTGCAAGCATATAGTCTCACTCATCATGACATCTACATGCTCTTGGCCAATACACTTCTCCCTGAGGAAAGTCAATGGGTCTGGGAGCTAGCCCAAGCCCATGCTTATGAAAATCATAGGACCAATCCTAACCACCCCACAGGCCCTCATGCTGTCCCAGAGCAGGATCCCCTATGGGATTACAACACCCCTGAAGGCTTACAGTCTAGTGACCTTTTTACATCCTGCCTCTTGGTGGGCTTGAAAAAGGCCATCCGCAAGGCTGTTAACTTTAAAAAGGTGCAGGAGGTCATTCAAAGGAAGGAGGAAACACCTTCAGAATTCCTGGATACACTAACCAAGGCCCTTTAACAGTACACAAACCTCAACCCAGAAACCCCTGATGGCCGTCATGTCTTAATGAAATATGTTCTGGCCCAAAGCTACCCTGACATTAAAGCCAAGCTTAAAAAGCTTGAACAGGGCCCTGCTACTCCTTAGACTAAAATCCTCGCTGTCGCTTTCAAGGTTTTTTATGATAGAGAGGATGAAAGTGAATGCCGTAGGCAGAGGGCTGAAAATGCCAAGTTCCAAATGTTGGCCCAGGTCATTCAGAGAAGGCCATCACCACGCCATCCCAATATGACACCCCCGGGAGCTTGCTTCAAATGTGGTAAGGAGGGACATTGGGCCAGGGATTGTCCTTCACTGAGGACACCCTACAACCCCTGCCCAAAATGCCATCAAAGGGGACACTGGGGGGCAGACTGTCCAACAACCCGAAAGGGAGGTTGGTCAGCCGCCAGGCAACCACAGCCTTTCTTGGGCTTAGCAGCGGAGGATTGACGGATTCCTGGGCTTTCCCTCCAGACTATTACCATCAAGAATCAAGAGCCTAGGTTTACCTTCCTGGTGGATGGATGCTTCATTACCTTCCTCTTGGATACTGGTGCCACTTTTTCGGTCTTAAGGGAGTATGGGGTTCTACCACACCCTCAAAAACTCCTATTGTCAGGGTAGGAGGTAAACAGATTTTCCCTCAAACCCTCCCATCATGTTATATGCAGGGATCCCTTTTGTCCTTCACTCACTTCTTTCTCATTATGAGCCATTGCCCCATTCCCCTTCTGGGAAGGGACATACTCTCACTATTAAAAGTCAGCATTCACATATCACCCCACACCTCTCCTACCTCTCATTTCCTCATGATGTTCCTAGGGGCAGATACACCTCCTTAATGCACTCTCCCATGACTCTCTAAACCAGTTAAGCCTGAGGTTTGGGACACAACTACACCCCTTATGGCTAAATGCAGTCCTATTCATATTGTCTTACGGGACCCTTCAAGATATATTAGTCAATCACAATATCCACTCACAACCACAGCCCTCCTCGAATTAGAACCCATCATCCAGGATTTATTACGAAAGGGGTATCTTAGGCCTACACACTCTCCTTTCAACACCCCCATTCTGGCACTTAAGAAACCTAAAGTGTCCTACAGGCTGGTTCAAGACCTTCTCCTTGTCAACTCCTCTGTGGTCCCCATCCACCCACTAGTGCCCAACCCTTACACCCTCCTCTCTCAGATCCCTGCCACTACTACCCACTTCTCGGTCCTAGGTTTAAAAGATGCATTCTTTTCTATTCCCTTGTTCTCAGAATCTCAGAATATCTTTGCTTTTACATGGACTGACTCTCACATCCACCATTCTCATCAGCTTTCCTGGACTGTCCTCCCACAGGGATTCAGGGATAGCCCCCATCTCTTTGGCCAAGTTCTTGCCCAGGACCTCACATCCTTTCACCCGACCTGTCCTGACACTATTCTCCTTCCATATGTCAATGACCTTCTTCTATGTAGTCCCTCTGGGAACACTCTCAATCCCACACCGCTCAGCTTCTTAATTTCCTAGCAGACAAGGGATATAGGGAGTCTCCCCACAAGGCCCAGGTTTCCCATTCTTCTGTCACCTCTCTTGGTTTTTGCCTTAGACCCGGGAAAAAGGAAATAACACTGGATAGGAGGCAACTCCTCTCTGATCTTCCAGTGCCCCATATGAAAGCCAAAATACTATCATTCCTAGGATTAGCAGGTTATTTTAGGGCCTGGATCCCAAATTATTCTCTTCTATCCAAACCCCTGTATGACCAAGCAAATGGACCCCCTAGTGAATCTCTTGTCTCCTCCCCCATCTACCACTTCCGCAGGTTTCAGCAACTCCTCTTAAAGGCACCTGCCCTTCACCTTCCTGATCTTTCAAGACCATTTCATCTATATGTCCATGAAAAAGGGGGGCAAGCACTTAGGGTCTTAGGTCGAAACTATGGGCCTACATTTGCACCTGTGGCATATTTTCCAAGAAACTAGACTCTACCATCCGTGGGTGAGCCCCTTGCTTAAGAGCTCTGGTTGCTGGACAAATTTTACACCAAGAAGCCTCTAAGCTGAGTTTTGGGGCACCTTGAACTATCCACTCCCCACATCACTTGAAAGATCTTTCAGCTTATAAGGGCCTTCAAACCCTTCCTCCATCCAGGGTTCTGTCGCTCCTCACTTCCTTTCTGGAAAACCCTAATATTACTTTCCTCCCCTGCTCTGCACTGATCCTTCCCTCACTGCTCCCAATGACTCCCACGTCTAACACACCAACTCATAATTGCTTGGAAACCTTAGAAGATTTCCTCCCCTGTCATTCTTCCATTTCTGAGGAACCACTCACCAAGCCTGACCTTATCTGGTTTACTGACAGCAGTTCCTTTAGGCAGAACGGCACTCATTACTCTGGATATGCTGTAGTTTCAGCCACTGAGATTATAGACGCCAAAGCTTTGCCTTCAGGAACTACCAACCAGCAGATTGAACTTATAGCAGCCACTCGTGCCTGCCTTCTAGCACAAGGCAAATCCCTCACCCTCTATACTGATTCAAAATATGTCTTCCAGATCTTATTATCCCATGCTTCAATATGAAGGGAGCGACGCCTACTTACCACCAAAGGTAATGCGATCACTAATTCGGCTCTTATAACCAATCTGATGGAGGCCTCCCACTTACCCACCCAGTTGGGAGTTGTCCATTGTAGGTCCCATCAGAAGGATGGCTCTCTTATCACTGAGGGCAATGCCAAAGCTGACCAGGCGCCACGAATGCGTGCTACCACTTCCAATTATGGCCCCTATGGGGTACATATTATGGCCACTTTAGACAGCTCATCTGAAGCCCCTACTTCTTCCAGTAAGAACAAGGATCTTTTCAAGTTCCTTCATACTCTACACCATTCCAATTCTCAGTCTTTGACCCTTTTTTTACAGAGCTTCTTCTCCCTCAACCCTTCTGACATAGCCATGATAGAGAATATAGCCTCTAATTGTCAGATCTGTCAGCGGACCAAACCTCATATTCCTTTAAGGCCCAAACCTTTCCCTTTCCACCAAGCCCAGGGACACATTCCCATTGCTGACTGGCAAGTAGACTTCACCAACATGCCCACAGTATGGCACACTAAATACCTCCTTGTCTTTGTGGACACTTTCTCTGTTTGGGTTGAGGCATTTCCCACTTCCAATAAAAAGGCTTCCACTGTAGCTTCAATCTAACTGACAGACATCATCCCTAGGTTTTGTATGCCCACTTCCCTACAATATGACAATGGCCCTGAGATTATTTCTAGGATCACACAAAAGGTCTCTCAAGCCCTCTCCTTCAAGTGGCATTTCCACTGTCCATATTACCCCCAGGCTTCAGGGAAAGTGGAAAGGGTAAATCATACTCTGAAGGAAGTCCTTACCAAATTGACAATGGAATTAAACTTAGACTGGGTCAAAATCCTTCCCTTTGCTTTGCTTCGAATCAGAGCTCTCCCTAAGAAACCATCTTTACTGTCTCCCTTTGAGATAATGTATGGAAGACCTCTTATACCCTCTGGGTTGGTCACTTCACAAGGACCTCTCACCCGAGATTTGTCTTTGCCTCTCTTGTTTCATCTCCGCTCTGAACACTGGAAATGTCAGAACTGGCTTCTTCCGGACCCAGTCTCCACTCCAAACACTCCTCCCTTAACACCTGGGAGTCTAGTCTATTATAATACCCCAGAGGAGAAAGGGACTCTTGCACCAAAATGGGAAAGCCCCTATCCTTTCATTCTCTGTACCCCCACCGCCGCCAAACTCTCCTTACCAGACAACCGTCTCACTCCCTGGATTCCCATTTCTAGGTTGAAACCATATCACCAGGAGGCCCCACCTGCTGACGACAGGACCATGCCAGAGGAACTCCAAGAATCACCTCCTGAAGCTCCCCTTTAATCCTGCTTTCCACACCCATCTCACCCATTTAAGTTGCGGCTCACACGGTGTTCCCTGCAGCCCAATTCCTCTTAAAGAAGGCACAATGAGCTCTCCCAACACCCTAGTCTTCTCTAACTGCTTGTTTTTTGTGCTCTGCTTTTTTTCTGTGCTCTGTTGGGACTTGTCTTTACCCTCCTAACCTACCATGTATTTATTCACTCTTCGGGAACGATACTCAGAACATGGCATGCAGAAGGTCCGCGCAGTGGATGCAACTACTTGCTTCATCCACAACTGCACCTCTATTTCCCTAAAATTGTCACCTTCAAGGACCTTCGTCCCTGGTAGCTGGAACTGGCCTTTCATTTGCTTCCTTTTTAATCAAACCAAAGACTATTGTCATTGGTGGCCTGAGATATATAATGGGTGTCCCCATTGGTCATGCAGGTTCCATGATGAACGTGGTAGCTGTTCTTACCACTCACTTGGCTACTCTGAAGGGTTGACTTCTAGTTACCTAAAGTGGCATAAAGGCTCTTCATCCGATAACAATGGATCGTATACTTCAGATATACCTGACCCCAAGGCCAAACGTTGGGGCTATGTTGAGTTTGCTCTCTATGCTCGGACAACCTCAGCAAGACCCACAGGGTGGATGACTGTTGGCCGCACCCTGATTACGCCACCTAAGGCAACCAATCATGTAGTCGAACACATTAAGGAGTCAGAATCAAAACTGGATAAAGGCCATTGCAACACATGTTTTTTCGTCCTCTGCCTGAGGATCAAAAGAAGTATATTTCCTATATGCTTCCATAATTCTCTCCAGAATCATAGAGGGAGACTCATTAGGACCTTGGATTATCTCTCTTACCATGGCCAAATTAGTCGGCCCTCTGGCGGCCACTTGGAGCCCCGCCATTAGAGCCCTGTGATAAGTGGAAAGATGCTACCAACCTTCAAAGGTGTTGGGATCCCAGTTTGGTCGGTTCATGGGCCCATAAGGATGAAGAGGGAGCATCACAGTGGCTTCTGAGTTTTCTATTTTCCGTAGCTGGCGGGTTTCTTTAGGTGGCCCAGCTTCCACCAGAAAAGGAGGGGCTGCTGCTGCTGCGGAGAAGTCCCTTGGAGGGCTTGGGTCTGGCCCAATTGCCTCTAGTGGCGGAGAGGCTGAGTCAGTGGCGGGAGAATCATCTGGAATGTGTTGGGGGTTGGGGAGCGAGGGCAGAGGATAAGGAGGGGGAGGATTGTCCAGTCTTGTGACTCAGGAAGAATGGGGGGAAGATGGGGAGGGAACGGAAGGTTTGAATGATAGGATCCTGGGGAAGGGGTATATGGCTGTTGATCTGGGTGGCCACGTGGTCCCGGCTGAAAGACAATATCTCTGACTTTTTGGATTAGATTGAAGTAGAAAGATCCTTCTGGGGGCCACCTGACTTTGAGGATGGGCAATTCTGAAGCACAGAGAGTCTGCCAGGTCTGACATTTAACTGAAAAATAATGATTCTTGGCCCTTGAGCGGACATCAGTCCAATGATCAAGGGTCAGGGACAGAAGCGTGAAAGTGCTTTGTCCCATAATGGGAGTTACTCAAAAAGAGACAGTGAAGACACAAACGCAACACAAACAAAGACAAACAGTAAACGTTTAACATGGGTCCAAGACAAATATTAGAACTCAGTAACTGGCAAAACCTGATGGGTTAGACAATAAAGACAGACAGTAAACTCAACATGAGTTCGGGACAATGAACAAAACTGTGTAGCCAGCAAAACCTGATGGGCTGGCAAACCGAATCCTGAAGCAAAATATAACCGAGTTGAGGAAACTAATATTCCTTGATTTCCCTCGTCCTCTGGAGTGTCCCCCAGGGACGTGGCCAGTAGCTCTGTGACACGTCTGCCACCCACTGTCAGAGAGAGCTAATGCTCTTCACCGGCAGCCACTTTGCCAAGCCCTAACCTGAAACCCGAAACCAGAAAGAGGCGCCTTTCTTACCCCGAGAGGAGTCCCTTGGGGTCTTTCATCCGCTGCTCCGGATATCTCACCTGGGACCTCAAGATGAAAAGGTGGGGCGAACATCGGAGGAAAAGACCACCAACAGGCTTTCTCATGCAACACCAAAGGGTTTATTGGGGGTATAGCGTGCTGGAGCTCAGGGCTCACTTCAGAGGAACAAAGAACAAAGAGCCCCGAGAACCACTTGAGTGGAGTTTATATACATTCTTTAGAGAGGGCAGGGACTTTACATACATCATAGCCTCTTTAGCAAATCATCATATACCGCGGGAAAATCAAATAACAACTCTAAAACATGATTAGCACATTCATTGGCGGGAACAGGTTGGGCAGGGGGTGATTGGTCAGCCGTAAGAAGGGGTATACATTTAAATTGATTGGTGGATGCACTGTGATGTATACGTGGTGAGCTGCATGGTTTCTGGGAAGGGGCTGTTAAGTAACTAGGTCCTCAGGGAAGATTTCAACACACATCTAATGTGCAAATCCGGGAATTGTCTTAACTGCCACAGAAATTTCAGGTGCTGAGTGCAGCTTGGAAACTTTACAAAACCTGGTTCTTTACATTTCAATTTCAATTTCTTTTATTCTTTCAGAACCTTACAGAGGAAGGCGAGAGAGTTCATAGACAATTACTGCTCTTTTGGCCATTTTGGTTTTGGATGCACACAAGGGATCTTTCTTTAGATCCATCTGGTGCTGATAATCTAAGCCACAGCCTCAAACAGGGCCAAGAGGCTGATTAAAACATATCCATTTCCAAAGCAATTACTACTCTGAAGTCAGTTACAGAACTCAGTCTTCTAGGAGAATCACGCCAGTGTTAAAGCCCAGGTGAACACAGTCATCTCTTCCAAAAGCCACACAAGTTACCACAATTAAAATCAAAAAAATCCCACATGGCCCTCATCTACTTCCATATAGTCACTCATCATAATCTCTGGCTGGAGGTTTCCTTAAATGGCACAGCCCAATAGAGTGTCCATAATAAGCTCCCTTCTCCTCATTTACCTAAATTCAGGGTGGCCTGGACACCCTTCCTGTGAACCAGGATTGATCACATAGTTCTGGCATTAATACTGCTCTACTTCTCCAATTTGAGGCCTACTGACTATCAGGTATAGTATGTGATTTGGAGTCATTATTAAACCCAAGCACCTTTGCAGGGATTGGAAGAACTCATTTGACACAAAAAATCCCAATACTCCCTTGATGGAGGTCAAGAACCAAACACAGGAAGGCAAGAGACTTCACCCACAATGACTGATTTTTTGCCATTTTGGTTTTGGATGCACACATTGGTTCTTTCTTTAGATCCATCCGATGCTGATAATCTAAGCCACAGCCTCACACAGGGCCAAGAGGCTGATTCAGACACATCCCTTTCCAAAGTAATTAAGCAAAGAGCCACTGGTGATGCCCATTCCTTTCCATTTTAAAACTGTTTTCTTCAGGCTTCACAAAGGGTGGCCTGAGGCAAAGACCTTCCTGACATTCAGGGCAACAGAACAATAGGTAAGCAAAAGGCCCAAAGCAGGGTTTCTCTACTGAGACTTTCCTGGTCACACTGATATCTGAGTTTTCTGAGATGCTTGCCATTCCCTTCAGCTATGGATTACATGGCCACGTCACAGAGTTTGGAGGTGGTACATATTTTGGACACAAAACCATGAGCCTATTGTGGAGAGTGGCCAGAATTCAGGAAGAAAACAGGAACTTAGGAAGACAGTACATGTTGTTCATCGATAAGGCAACCTGCAGTCCATTCCTAAAATGGGTAGGATGAATGCTGGGAAGCTTTCTACTAGACAGGACACATCCATTGATGCATTCTCTTTTCTAATGTCTACAACCACGGACACAGTGGGATACACAGACATAGAAACACTCGCCTTGCCAAAAGACTTTCTAGAAACATTCCACTCCAAACCAAGCAAGCCGCCTTTCCTACCTATTCTCAGAACATAAGACAAAACCACAAACTCACACCCACACTGAAAAAGGCACCTCCTTCCCCAAAGTAAGTCTGTGACTATCCAGAGTGTCCTCTGACTGGTGGGCCATACTATGTTCCCCAGAAATGGCCTGTCCTGTCTCAGATCTGGTCTCCATGGCCAACTCTGTGAAATATCAGGGGCCCGCGGTGAGCCACTTCTTGCTTTCTCTGGAAAGGCCAGTCTTCAAAATTTCCTGGCATTTGGCCATCCTCATATCAGTAGGTACCAAAAAAGACTTACTCTGTCCTTGGTAAATCCAAACAAGTGATCCCACTGTACTGGGACTGGGACTGGTTCTGGATGCCTGGCTTCCTGAATCCCAAGTTCAGAGAGTTCCATCACCAAGGAAGTGAGGTGAGGTCACTTCCTTCAGAAACTGAATGAGGTCACTGCCTTAGCAACCACTTTTTCCGAACAGTTGCTTCCATACTTCCTCTGACACTTTCACAAGTTAGATTGGTATCTCAACCATAGGAACCCGGGAACAGCTCTCCACAAAGGCCTTTGTTGGTCCATCTTTTCTACATTAAGGAGAGAGGGTGAATGAGACACAACCCTTCATCCTTACCAGGTTGTTTTCCATGGAAGATGACTTTTGCTCTCTCACGTTCTTCATAGTTGCCTACATGTTCTCCAGGGATCATTTCTGCATGGACCTTTGAGGTTTTCAGCAGGTGGAAGATCCACTACATTCCTGTATTGTAAGACCAACTCTGTCCCTGCTGTTCTGTAATGTTAGATTGAGGGAACAGTGTATGGTTAGGGTTAATAACATGTGTGATTTGGGTTAGGAATAATTCTGCTGGATGAATAATGGTATTGGGAACCTGCGATATGTATGAGAATATATAGGTGAAATATATGTATGAAAACAGAAGTCTAGGTAAGATTTGAAGCCCAAAAGAGCATTTTTCCCTTGATTGGAATACTTAGATTTGAATTAGGTTCTGCACAGATTTGTCAGATTAATCAATATACAATGGCATAGGACCTTGTACCTTGGATGATTGAATGTCGAAGAGAACATCCAGTCAAAAAGGGATAGTCGGAAGTGAAAGGTTAATAAAATAGGTATTTGTCACTTCCTGGGAAGAATGTTGTGTTTATTCCGAGCATAATGGAGTTGTAAAAAAAAAATATGATTAAATTAAAAAGACACCATGAAGAGTGTCAATGAGAGAGTGAGAGGACCAAAAAAAGTGGTTTGAGTCTTGGTTCACATAGTCCCCCTGTTTGACTACTTTTTTATCAACCCTGGCCTGTCCGATAATAATCTCCATATTATTGCTAACTATAAAACCCTGTTTGCTCAACCGTGTAATTTCTTTTCTCTAAGCTCAAATTGGACAAGTTAAACTCATGGTAATACCCCACTAGCAGACATAGAATGTGACACCCCACAATGATCACTTTTATGATTAAAAGTAGCTAGAAGAAGAAGTGGGGAATGAAAGATTAATAAAATAGGTACTTGTCACTTTTTTTTCTGTATGCTTAACAAAACACTGTTGAAATCTTGAGAACTGTTTGCTAATCTTGTTCCCAGAATGTCCTGTCCCCAAATGCCAAACTGCAGAATGTACTCCCTCACCCGGTTGAATGCAAACCGCCCACTCTCCCTCACCCATCAATAAACTTCACTCCCTGCCCTCCCCAAAGAAAGTATATAAGCTCTGCTTAAGCTCTTCTCAGGGCTCTCTGCTCTATTCAAGTGAGCTCCGATCCCCTGCATGCTGACCCCCTATAAACCCTTTGCTGTTGCATGAGATAGTCTTTTGGTGGTCTCTTCCTCCGAAGCTCGCCCAGTGTTTACTTTGATGATTGGGTGTAGAAAAGAACATTCAGTCAAAAAGGGATAGTCGGTAGGATTAGGAAGATAGTTGTTAGGTTTAGGAAGAAGAATGAGTATAGGTTTTGGAAAAAAAATATTCTTTATCAATAGGATTTTGTTTAGAGTGTGAATGTAAATGTTAGCCCACGTGAAGAGTCAGTCACAATAGTGAACCGGAGAAAATATGTAGGAAAACAGATATCAATAGAGATATTATGAAATAAGGCAAAATATAAAGTGGGTGATAGGATTAGACATTTTCAACAGGGTTGAATGTGAATATATGATCTTAGGAAGAAACCAATATGTAGTCACTAATTGGATTGATATTTGAGAGCATTAGGCAACCTGGACATGGCTGTGTTTAGTAATCCATGTTCATTTTCAATTTAGGCTTTGGTACAATAATAAGTGTGAACCTTGCATTTTGTCTGCAGAATATTACTGTGATAAAATGTATATGTAGATCAGGTGACATGAGTAATTTTTCCATCATTTCTGGGAGCAATATTTTGAAGATTAATAAGTTAGTATTGGGGGTACAAAGAGGTGTACCTTGTGTCTATGAATATAGAGCTAATGCATGAATAGACCATACTGTTAATAAATAATATAACTGGTCCACTTTAAATAATGCATTGGATTCATATCTTAAAATATATAAGAAATCTTATATTGATATACATACATTCATTCCAACTAGTTATACATCTAATAGTAAAATTAAGGTTATGGTTTATCATGAAAGGTGTGTTAGTTTTTCTTCAAAAGTGATTATGGAAATCAAAAATAATGTGTTTTGAAAGAAGTCTCATGAAAAAACCAGTCAAGAACCATGAAAAAATACATGTGTTCTGAAGCAGGAAGTGATTGAAAGTGAAACAAATGCCTCTAAATTAGCGAACTTGTGGATGAAATATATATCCTATTATGTGCATAAACTGAAGAAATAGTAATGTACCAGTTTTGAATAAAAATGAACGTCAAAATACACATCATGTCCCATAGGAATCAATTTGCATTGATGTTAACCTGGGTCAGTTACTGTATTAATTTTAGGATTTGTAGGCACCATTCACTGAAGATAGTTTTCAGTACTAGGAAACAAATACATATTTCAGGTGGATGAATATTTCTGACGATAATCTTGTGAAAAGTTGATTATAAATTCACATATATGAATATGAATGAATTTAGGAAATGTATAAAAAGACACATGTATTTCATATTTTGAAAAATCTGGAAAGTTTGTATATATATATATATATATATATATATATATATATATATATATATATATACACACACACACACACACACACATACACACACACATGCACACAGACATTAAAAATTAGCAATATATATGCCAATTGAAATTCACCATGAAATATATATCATCCACAGATTCAAAAATATTCATTTTACTGAACATGGATTTATGTATAATGTTGTTAAACTAGGAAGCTCACACAGAGTTCGAATTTTAACTCCCAACAGCATTTAGGAGAAGTGATCTCTTCTCACAATGTGTATCTGCCAAGTCAACCACCTCACAAGAATGTACGTGTTGTACCTTGTAGGATTCTATATGTGCATATAAAAATACATGTGCAAATAGGCTACAGAGAAAGGGAGACAGGAATTCACATATTTGTTAACTTTAAAAACACATGGAGAACAATTTCTACAAAAGTTGACTAGATTTATAACTCCTACACTACATAATGCAAAAGGCAAATTCAACTATACACCATGCCTCCTCTGAACTGCTTGTATTTCTATTCTGTTTGGATTATTATTCTCCATCATATTAGGATAAGTAGTCAGAGTCTAGTAGGCTAAGGGTTAGTGTCAGGGATTCAGTATTTCCAATGGAAAATTGGAAAAGGTATCCAATGTGTATGTAATTATGTGCTTTGAAAAATCTTCCCACTCTTATCCAGAACAATGCCTTGACATTACCTTTGCCCCAAGTAAGACACAATTACAGGAGAAGAGTTCGAAAATCTGTGCATATATATATGGAATGCAATATGCTCAGTTGTTCACAAACTTGGAGGTGGTAGAGGAGTTTACAAAAGTAATGGACAGGGTAAACCCTCCACAAAAATGGAGCTTTGCTGGCCTAAAGACTTCTTGAGAAACTGCCTCTGAGGTTGGGCACTTGAAATATATGTTGTTGTCAGGAGCTTAATCTTCATTTGTGGTGAGACAATTAAAGCTGGATCTGCATCTATGTGACGTGAAGGATCTTGTTTCTTATTTTCCAATGAACATGAGAAAGCAGTGCTGAATTCTCTCTTTGTAGGTAAACTGTGGCCACTGGGGGCTATGTGTCTCCCTGTGAGGACTGTGAAACGATTTGATCATCCTCCAATTTTCGTGGTGTTTCTTGCTGCTGTACTGGGAGTTTGGTATTTGCTTCGTGAAATACAAAGATTTCAACTGGGACAAAGTGCTAGAGGGAGTTCTGTCACGTGTGGTGTGTCAGGGTCTGCAAGAGAATGCACCAACCAGGCCTTTATCCCACATAGCTTGGCCCCTTGACCATAGCAACCTGATTCTGAACATTGCCCTGAAAACTCTCCATATAACAGGATGCATTTACATATAAGGGTCTGCTGGCTACACTATGTCAGTCACAAGCTATTTGGAAGCCAATGGAAGGTCCACATGACTCCACCACAGATGTTTTATCACACACCTGCACACCACTACTCTAGGCCCACTACTCAGGAGGCTCCAACTTACTGGCATCACTGTTCTTCAACATTTTCATGAAACCCAGTCAATCAAGGCACTGTATTGTATACTCATGATCAGCAACAGGACATCCAAAGTTTCTCCAGTGCCACCTGGTCATGGGAATTTCAAAAATTTGATGGTATTCATCTAGCCATTTTTCAAGGATGAAGTTGGAGGCACTGTGGGTTTCAATTCATTCAGGAACCACTAAATGGTGAGGAAGTTCATTTCAATGAAATCTCTGGACAACACTCACAGGAAAGGCTTCCCAAAGAGTGGCCAAAAGGTCACATGAAGCCAGGCCCATTGAACTGTACAATGTGAGGTCCATGTGTGTTTTGACTCTCAAATATGGCTTCCATGTTTTTCATAATAAAATCATGTGATATCCTGGCTGAGATTCACAGTGCTCTGTGGAAAACCAACCTGGGACTAGATTTCAGATTCCAAGGGTGAATCTCATGCGTGGCCTCCTAAAATCCCAACTCAATTCATGGCAATACTACTCTGAGGTCAGTTCCAGAACTCAGTCTATAAGGGGAATCACCCAAGAGTGAAGCCCTGGTGGACCCAGTCATCTCTTCCAACTGCCACAAAAATGACTACAATTATAACCAAAACACTCCCACATGGCCCTCATTTTCTTCCATATAGATATTCATCATAACTTCTGGCTAGAGGTTTCCATAAGTGGCGCAGCTCAAGACAGTGTCCAATATAAGCTTCTTTGCCCCTCATTTGCCTAAAGTAAGTGTGGCCTGCACACTCTTCCTGTCAACCAGGAGTGATCAAATAGGCCTGCCATTAATACTGCTCTGCTTCTACTATTTGAGGCCTACTGACTGTCAGGTATAGATTCTTATGTGGTTTGTAGTCATGAGACAACACTAGCACATCTGCAGGGCTTTGAAAAACTCATTTTACTCAAGGGTCAATAATCACACTTGATGGAGGTCAGGAACCTAACAGAGGAAGGTGAGAGACTTCATGCACAATGACTGATCTTTTTGAATTTTGTTTATGGATGCACACATGAGATATTTCTTTAGATCCATCAGGAGCTGACAATCTAAGCCCCAGCTTCACCGAGCGCCAAGAGGCTGATTCAACACATCCATTTCCAAAGCAATTAAGCGAAGTGATGCCCACTCATTTCCATTTGAATACTGTTTTCTTCAGGCTTCACAAAGGGGTGGCCTGAGCCAAAGACTTTCCTTACATTCAGGGCAACAGAAAAATAGGTAAGCAAATGGCCCAAAGCAGGGTTTCTCCACTGAGACTTTCCTGGTATCTGAGTTTCCTGATATCTGAGTTTTCTGACATGCTCCACTTCCCTTCAGCTATCCAGTACATGGCCATGTGACAGAGCTTGGAGGTGCTACATAGCTTGGACACAAAACTTTGAGCCTATTCTGGAGAGTGTCCGGAATTCAGGAAGAAAACAGAAACTTAGAAAGATAGTAGGTTTTGCCCATTGATAAGGCTAGTCGCAGTCCATTCATAAATTGGCAGTATGAATGCTGGGAAGCTTTCTACTAGACAGAACACATCCATGATGCATTCTTTTTCTAATACTAAGACCACGGAGAGAGTGGGATACACAGTAATAGAAACACTCACCTTGTCAGAGGACATACTAGATACAGTCCTCTCCAAACCAAACAAATCGCCTTTCCTACATATTCTCAGAACATGAGACAAAACCACAAACTCACACCCACACTCAAAAAGACACCACCTTTCCCAAAGTAGGTCTGTGACTATCCGGAGTGTCCTATGATGGGTGGGACATACTATATTTCCACGAAATGCACTGTGCTGTCTCAGTTCTGGTCTCCTTGGCCAACTCTGTGAAGTTGTCAAAAGTCACTGGTGAGCCACTACCTTCTTTCTCAGGAAAGGCCCCTCTTCTTAGCTTTCCGAGCATTTGGCCATCCTCACATAACTAGGTACCAAGAAAGACTGACTCTGTCCTTGGTTTACCCAAACAAGTGAGACCACTGGAACTGGGAATGGAACTGGCTGTGGTTGCCTGGCTTCCTGAATCCCAAGTTTAGAGAGTTCCATCACCAAGGAAGTTATGTGAGGTAACTTCCTTCAGGAAGTGAATGAAGTCACTGCCTTGGCAACCACTTTGTCCTAACAGTTGCTTCCAAGGGTCCCATGAGATGGAGGGTGCACCTACTTGCTGTGACATTTTCACAAGTTAGAATGGTATATCAACCATAGGCACCTGGGCACAGCTCTCCACACAGGCTTGGTTTGGTCCATCTTCTCTACATTAAGATGAAAGAGGCTGATTCAGACACATCCCTTCACCCTGACCAGGTTGTTTGCGATGGAAGTTGACTTTTCCTCCCTCAGGTCCTTCATTGCTGCCTACATCTTCTCCATGGATCATTTCTGTATTGACCTTTGAGGTTCTCAGCAGGTGGAAGATCCCCTACACTCCTGATTGTAAGACCAACTCTGTCCCTGCTTTTCTGTAAAGTTAGATTGAGGGAACAGTGTATGGTTAGGGTAATAACAGGTTCGATTTGGGTTAGGAATCATTCTGCATGATGAATAATGGCATTGGGAACCTGTGATATTTACAAGAATATACAGGTGAAATATAAGTATGAATACAGAAGTCTAGGTAAGATTTGAAGCCCAGAAGAGCATTGGGTCCTTGATTGGGATACTTAGCTTTGAAATACCTTCTGCACAGCTGTCTCAGAAAAATCGATAAACAATGGCATAGGACCTTGTAAATTGGATGATTGAATGTAGAAGAAAACATCCACTTAAAAAGGGTAGTCGGTAGGATTGGAAAGATAGTCAGTAGGTTTAGGAAGAAGAGTGAGTATAGGATTTGGTCCAAAAGTTCTTTAGCAATAGGGTTTCTCGTAGAGAATGAATGTAAATGTCAGAACATGTGATGAGTCAGTCACAATGATTAACTAGGGAAAATATATAGGGAAGCAGATATCAATAGAGACATGAAGAAATCAGGCAAAGTATAAATTGATTGATAGGATTAGACATTTTCAACATGGTAGATGTTGAATATACAATCTTAGAAAAAAACAAATATTTAGCACCAATAGGATTAACATTTGAGAGCATTAGGCAATCTGGACTTGGATGTTTTTAGTAATCCATGCTCACTTTCCATTTAGGTTTTGGTACAATCATAAGTGTGAACTTTGCATTTTGTGTCCAGAATATTACTGTGATAAAGTGTATATGTAGATCAGGTGACATGAGTATTTCTTCCACCAATTCTGTGGTCAATATATTGAAGATGTATAAATTAGTATTGGGTGTAAAAATAGGTCTACCCTGTGTCTACAAATATAGATAAAATGAATGAATTGACCATACTGTGAATAAATAATATAACTGGTTCCAACTTTAAATTATGGATTGAATTGATATCTGAAAATATACAGGAAATCTTATATTGATATACATACATTCATTACAACCATTTATAGATCTAATGGTAATATTAAGGTTATGGTTTGTCATGAAGAGTGTGTGAGGTTTGCTTCAAAAGCGATTATTGAAATCTAAAATGAAAAGTAGTCTCATGAAAAGACCAGACAAAAAACATGGAGGAATACATGTGTACTGAAGCAGGAAGTGATAGAAAGTGAAACAAATGCCTATAAATTTGAAAACTTGTGAATGAAATATTTATCCTATGATGTGCATAAACTGAAGAAATAGTCATGTAACATTGTTGAATAAAAATGAATGTCATAATACACATCATGTACCATAGTAATCTACTTGCATTGATGTTAAAGTGGGTCAGATACTGTAGAAAAATCAGGACTTCTATGCACCATTCACTGAATTTAGATTTCAGTACTAGGAAACAATATGTATTTGAGGTGGATGAATATTTCTGAGAATAATTTTGTGAACATTTGATTATAAATCCACATACATGAATATGAATGCATTTAGGGATTGTATAATAAGACACATATATTTTATATTCTGAAAAATCTGGAGAGTGTGTATATATATACACACACACACACACACACACACACACACAGACATTAAAAGGTAGCGATATATATGCCAATCGAAATTTATTATGAAATATATATCTTTCACAGATCCAAAAATATTCATTTTACTGAACATGGATTTATGTATTATCTTGTTCAACTAGGAAGCTCACCCGTAGTTTTAATTTTCAGTTCCAACAACGTTCAGGAGGAGTGATCTCTTTTGACAATTTGTATCTGCCAAGTCAGCCACCTCACAAAAGTGTACATGTGATACCAGGTAGGATTCTATATGTGCATACAAAAATACATGTGCTGAATAGGATACAGATAAAGGGCGACAGGAATTCACGGATTTGTTATCTTTAAAACACATGGAGAACTACTTCAATTTAATATTGACTTGATTTATAACACCTACCCTTTATCATACAAAAGGTAAGTCCAGCTATACACCATGCCTCCTCTGAACTGCTTGTATTTCTATTCTGTTTTGGTTATTTTGCTCCATCAATTTAGGATTGACACAGTCTGGCTGGGCACAATTCAGGAGCCACTTGTCAAAAGCTAACTTTATTTTTAGAACCACACACGCCAAAAAATAGCTCCTCGGGAAAAACACTCAGAGCACAACTGCCACCACCGGCTTCCCACAAGCTCTCAACCTCCCCTCTCCTCCTGCTCTTGAGGTCGATTGGCTGGGTTGTTTGAGCAGAGCCAAAAAAGTCCCCCAAAAAGCAGCTCCATAATTTGAAAGGGTGGGGAAACAGCCCAATGGGCATCACCGCAGAGGAGCCAATCAGCTAGATGTTGCTGGGGCCGCTGTGAGCCAAACATCAGCTGGCAGTCTGAAAGTTTGCTTTGGCCCCTTGGGCTGTGGCTCTCAACATCTAACCCTCTCTGTTTAAACAACAAGCATGTGGCTTAGGGACCATGCCTGCCTTAGGTTGTCCAATAGTACATATGATTCTTACCCATTATCGAATGAGCTGACCTCAAGGTGTCAGCCTCCTGTCTTAGATTGGTACCATTGTAATTGGATCTTACCCGTCACTGACTACAGGTCCAGTATACATCCACACCTGTGGAGAGGTCTTTGTACCAGCGGGCGGGTGAGGCTCTTTGCCTCATCTCTGTTGGCCCCCTAATTTTAGCTGAACAACCATGACAAGCAGAAGGGAGGAAGATACACCAAGGCAATTGATGGCTCTTTTTGAAAAAATTGTACCACCGATGACATCATCAGAGAAATACCCCAACACTACCACACGTCACTGCACCAACAGATAGTTCACAATGCAGGCAGGTGAGTGCACAATGCATACAAGTGATACATAGTCCAGGCAAGATCTGCAAGCAGTTCAGTGATGGCTATTGCAGAAGCTGTAGATTGGTTTTATCTTTGACTTCACATGCACTGGGATGAAGATAGAAATTCTGGCAACAATGTCTAAAGAAAGAATTATGTAACATTCCAAAAGGCACTAAAAGAAAACAATTTTCTTAACAATTTACATTGTCTAGAAGAGAATTATTAAATATAATGAAAAGAAAAGGTGGATCCAACATGGCGGCGGGCAGAGAGGCTGCACTTTTAATGCACTCCCAGTGATGGGGTCATAAAGTCGCAAGGATAACTCTTTGATTCTACCAACGGAGATTCTCCTAGCAAAATTCCACTGAAGGGAGACTGCCCGGGAGCTACAAGAATTTTTTTGAAGCGTCTGTGTGACCCGGACGAGTGGGACCCTGCCACTAGACGCGGAGTTCGAGATTCACCAGCCACAGTCTGCGCACCGCGGGCACAGCTGCAGATCCGTCCACCAGCCCGCAGCCAAAGTGACTGGGTCCTGCTAGACGCCGAGACACAGCTTGGCAGGAAGAAGTCTTTAGCCAAGCCTCCACGCGCCAGGAGCTGAGGTGAACTGGGCCGGACCAGTCCCACCCCTCCCCTCGGTCCATCCGGCAAGAAGCCTGGGGCCCACCATAGCAGAGAGGTGACATCATCGGAGTTCGGCCGGCGAAATTCCTTCCCAGCAAATTCCACTTTAGCAGGTGTGTGACTCCCCATACTGATACAAGCAGCCAGGAAACTTCATTGACTTCTCAGGGGTCGTGTCCGTAGGGAAGCAGAGGGGAGCCCAGAACCCAAGGCCCCCATATCACCAGTGGTGACCCCTAAGGTCTTATCCGCCAGTTTACCACAGCACTGAGGATTAAAAGGGGCACTCGGTGGGGCTGCAAGTGTAACTAGATCTCTGGAGAATCACTTCTGGGGAACAGGACCTGGCTGGCAGGCTGACAGGAGGAAGGGGGTTAAGAGCTGGAGAAGTGAAATGGCTCTGGACTGACAAGTCTGAGAGACCCCCAGAAGACGCCCTACAGGGATAGCTCTCGGCAGGTAGAGAGCAGATACTCCGCTTGGAAGGCACAGCTCCGCCTACTGGAAGAGAAGAAGGTGGATCTCTAAGACTTTAATTTTTTTGTTGTTGTTGTTGCTGTTGTTGATATTTTTTTCTCTCCTTCTTCTCTCCCTGTTCCTTTCCCCCCTTTTCCTTCTCTCTTTCTATCCCATTTCAAGTTTTATTGTTCTTTTCATTCCCCTCTAATCTATCTCTCCCTCTATCCTTTTTTTCTTTTTAAGAGCACCTTCATTCTCCTACCCCCCAACTCTCATTCCAAGCATTACATCTTTCATTGTGTGTAATTGTCTAAATGCAAATAGGTGAATGTCTCGAGGCTGTCTATAAGACTCCTAAATACCTAGCTACTACCAACACCCTGATCCAATTGCCTGGTAGTATCCACCTTCAGTGGAGCAATCTTCTAAAGTAGCCGAGACATACTAACCATTGTACCACCAGAGCACCCAACCTAAACATATAGTCCTAAGAACAAACAGCAAATCATTATATGCATACAGAACCTAGAAGCCTTATATGAATTAAATGAATCAGCTTTAAAGTACAACAAAGCCCAAAATTTTTAGGCATAATCTTCCACCACAAAAGAGAGACAACAGAGATATACAAAGCCAAAACAAATGTATAGGAGAAAGCAGTTACAAAGCAGTCAAACAGAGCTGGAAAGCAACGTGAACAATATGAAAAAACAAGGGAAAACGGGGTTACAAAAAATGCAGGACAATCTAAATATACAGGAGGACCTAGAAGAATCAGAAATATGGACAGGAAAAGAAATCAAGGCATTCCTAATTCAGATGGAACGGAATATTAGAGAAGACATGAGACAGCAAATCCAAGCATTGGAAGTATATTTTGAAGAGGAACTAACCACACAAATTAAATCCGCAAAGAATGAGCTTTATCAGGAGATAGAGGTGTTAAAAAATAATCAAGTTGTAATCATAGAAATGCAAGAAACTGTAAATCAGATTAAAAGCGCTAATGAGAATATTACAAACAGACTAGATCAAGTAGAAGTCAGAACATCAGATAATGAAGACAAAGTATATCAACTTGAAAAGAATATAGTCAACACAGAAAAGATGTGAAATCAAACATATAACACAAAACACAAGTGCACAAATAATATAATACATACAACACATGACATAATATTAAAGGCCTTATGACTTTTTACAGGTGAAATCTCCATTGCAATGTCTAAAAACTCTATTGTCCAAAAATAGAACTGATCAGCAAAACATTAACCTAGTTCTGTATGAGCTAAAAAAAAACAAAATAAAACTTCATGATATGAGAAAGGGGAATAATAAAATAGATTTGAAAAAAACATTCTGGTTCTGTCACAGATGTAAGAACAGCCAAACTGGATTTCTGCATATCAGCTCTTATTGATTTGAGCCAAATCATCTTATTTTTGGTCTGTAGAAATCTCTTTAGTTAATCTCTCTGGAATCCAAATTGGCTACTGTTCTCCCTGTGGAAACACAAAAACAGACGCCGGACTCCAGACAATTACTTGGTCAGGACCTTTCCATTGTTCTGTTAGAATATCCTTCCAAAGTACCTTGGGCTTATGTACATTTTTTGGACATATATGCCTTTCTGCAGCACTAAGCCCTGATGAACCCAAATTTAAAAAGTTTAGAGTAAAAGGGTTATTTTAAGTTTACCTTTGGGGAATATATACCCCTTCCCAATTTGTTCTTTTTGCTTTAATATGTACGTTTTAATAGTTTCATGTGCTCTTTCAACTATGCCTTCTCCCTGTGGATTGTATGGGATTCCTGTTATATGAGTAATGCCAAATGATGAGCAAAATTGTTTAAAAGAAGTAGAAGTATAAGCAGGGGCATTATCTGTTTTTAACTCTTTTGGAACGCCCACAGTGGCAAAATTTTGTAAGCAATGAGCTATAACATCTTTAGTTTTTTTCTCCAGCAAGAATGGAGCCCATCAAAAATCCAGAAGAAGTATCAACTGTAACATGCAAATATTTTAATTTTCCAAATTCTGGCAAGTTTGTGACGTTCATCTGCCAAATATGGTTAGGTATCAATCCTCTAGGATTGACTCCAAGATTAACTTGTGGTAAAAAGGTCACACAATTTTGACATTGTTTTATTATTTGTCTAGCTTGTTCCTTAGTTACTTTGAAACGCTTTTGTAAAGTATTAGCATTGACATGAAACTTTTTATGAAAATTTGTAGCTTCTTCTAGTGTATAGAAAATATGTATGAATGTCATGTGTTGTTTTATCTGCTAAATAATTGCCCAAACTAAGGGCTCCAGGCAATCCTGTATGTGTCCTGAAATATCCTATAAAAAACGGATCTTTCCTGTCCCAGATTAGACTTTGTATAGTCGAAAGCAAAGAGAAAATAGTAGAGGAAGGGGAAATCCTTCTACCATCTTCAAGTGATACTATAGCACTAACTATATACTGATTATCGGAAAATAAATTAATTACAGATGCTTTAAGCATCACAAAAGCTTGTAATACTGCATTAAGCTCTACATTTTGAGCTAATTGTTTGGGTACTAAAAATCTAAAAGTTTGATCAGGTGTAAATATTACTGCTGTACCATTATTTGACCCATCAGTGAATATATTTGTAGCATTTATAATAGGTGTTTTTCTTGTCATTTTTGGAAAAATTACATGATGTGATGACCAAAAAGACAATAAAGGATTAGATGGTAAGTGGTTATCAAATGAAACATTAGATTTGCACATGATTATTGCCCAAGAATTTAACTAATTATCTAAATCATCAATTTGATTCATAGTATATGGAGTAATAATTTTATCTTCTTGGGTTGTATTATAGTTATAGTAGAAATATTCAAGTAAAAGAGAAGGTCTCTCGAGCTAGTCAGACAGAGATAAAAATTCAATTAAAAGAGAAGGTCTCTCTAGCTAGTTAGACAGAGGAAAAAATCAAGTGATTGATCCTGATAATGTGTCTGAATCAGCCTCTTGGACCTGTGTGAGGTTGTGGCTTAGATTCTCATCACCTGATGGATCATTCCGTGTGTGAATCCATACCCAAAATGGCCAAAAGAGCAGTCCCTGTGGATGAAGTCTCTTGCCTTCCTTTGTAAGTCTACTGAACTCCATCAAGTGAGAATACGCATCCTTTGTGTCAAATGAGTTCTTCAAAGCCCTGGAGAGTCTAGCACATAGATTCTTGGGTTTTCTCATGACTCCAATTCACATAAAAATATCTATACCTGACAGTCAGTAGGCCTCAAATTGGAGAAGCAGAGGTGTATTAAGGGCAGGCCTATTTGATCACACCTGGTTCACAGGAAGGGTGTCCAGGCCACCATGACTTTAGGCAATGAAGGGCAAGAAAGCTTATTTTGGACACTGTCTTGGACTTCGCCACTCATGGAAACCTCCAGACAGAGCGTAGTATGAGAGTGTATATATGGAAGAAAATGAGGACCATGTGGGAGTGTTTTGGTTTTAATTGTGGTCATTTGTGTGGTAGTTGGAAGATATGACTGGGTATACCTGGGCTGAACTCTGGTGTGATTCCCCTTAGAGACTGAGTTCTAGAGCTGACTTAGAGAAGTGTTATCATGAAATATGTTGGGATTTTAGTTGGTCACGCATGAGAGTCGCCCTTGGAAACCGAGATCTAGGCCCAGGTTTGCTTTCCACAGAGCACTGGGAATCTAATCCAGGATATCCCATGGTTATATTCTGAAAGACATGGCAGCCATAGTTGAGAGTCAAAACACACATGTACCTCACATTGTAGACAGCAATAGGTCTGGCTTCCTGTGAAATTTGGCCACTCTTTGGAAGCCTTGTCTGTGAGATTTCTCCAGAGCTTTCATTGAAATGAGCTTCCTCACCATTTAATTGTTCCTGAATGAAGTTAAACACACAGTGCCTCCAACATCATTCTTGTAAAATGGCTAGATAAATACCATGAAATTTTTGAAATTCCCATGACCATGAAAATGGTGTAGAAAAGAGATGACAGTAAGTTGGAGCCTGATGTGAAATGGGCCTAGAAAAGTCGTGTGCAGTTGTGTGATAAAATATCTGTGGTGGGGCAATGTGGATCTGCCATTGGCTTCCAAATGGCTTGTGACTGACATGGTGCACCCAGCAGACCCTTCTATGTAAAGGCATCTTGTTATGTGGAGAGTTTTCAGGGCAATGTTCAGAATCAGATTGCTATGGTTAAGGATGCAAGCTATGTGGGATTGAAGCCTGGTTGGTTCATTATCATGCAGAACCTGACACACCACACGTGACAGAACTCCCTTTAGCACTGTGTCCCAGTTTAACTCCTTGTATTTTGTGAAGCAAATACCAAACTCACATTGCAGCAGCAAGAAACACATCGACAAGTGGAGGATGGCCAGATGGCTTTACAGTCCACACGGAAAGAGTTTGCCCGCAGTGGCCACAGTTTACCTACAAAGAGAGAATTCAGCACTGCTGCCTCATGTTCATTAGAAAATAAGAAACCATGTCCTCCAGGTCACTTAGATACATACCTAGCTTTGATGGTCTCTCTACAAAAAAAGCTAAAACTCCTGACAACAACAAATATTTCAAGTGCCCAAACTCAGAGGCAGTTTCACCAGAAGTCTTTAGTCCAGAAGAGCTCCATTTTTGTGGAGTATTTACCTGTCCCTTACTTTTGGAAACTCCTCTACCACCTTCAAGGTTGTGAACTCTTGAGCATATTACATTCCAGATATGTATTCACAGATTTTCTAACTCGTCCACTCTAATTGTATTTTACTTGGAGTGAAGGTAAAGTCAAGGCATTGTTCTGGATTAGAGTGGGAAGATTTTTGTGAAGCACATATTTACATACACATTGGATTCATTTTCCTATTTTCAATTCAAAATGCTGAATGCCTGACACTAACACATACCCTACTAGACTCTGACTACTAATTCTAATATGATGGAGAAAAATAACCCAAACCGAATAGAAATACAAGCAGTTTAGACGAGACATAGTGTATTGCTGGACTTGCCTTTTGCATTATACAGGGTAGGACTTATAAATCTAGTCAATATTTTGTTGAAATAGTTCTCCATGTGTTTTTAAAGTTAACAAATAGATGAATTCCTCTCTGCCTTTCTCTGTAGCCAATTCAGCACATGTTATTTCATATGCACATATTGAATCATACCTGTTATCACATGTACATTCTTGTGAGGTGGCTGACTTTGCAGATACAAATTGGGAGAAGAGATCACTCCACCTAAACACAGTTGGAACTGAAAATTCAACCTATGGGTGAGCTTCGTAGATGAACAACATAATAAATAAAATCATGTTCAGTATAATGAATATTTTTGGATCAGTGGATGATATACATTTCATGATGAATTTCGATTTCCATATATATTGCTACTTTTTAATGTCTGTGTGTGTGTGTGTGTGTGTGTGTGTGTGTGTGTGTGTGTACACTCTCCAAGTTTTTCATAATATGAAATATATGGGTCTCAATGTACACTCCCTAAATTTATTCGTATTCATGTATGTGGATTTATAATCAAATATTCAAAAGATTTTTCTCAGAAATATTCATCCACCTGAAATACATATTTGTTTCCTAGAAATAAAAACTAACTTCTGTGAATGGTGCATACGGATCCTAATATTTCTACAGTAACTGACCCAGTTTAACACCAATGCAAGTAGATAATTATGGAACGTGATGTGTATTTTGATGTTCATTTTTAGTCAACACTTGAACATTACTATTTCTTCAGTTTATGCACATCATAAGATATATATTTCATACACAAGTTAGCAAATTTATTGGCATTTGTTTCACTTTCAATAACTTCATTCTTCAGAACACATGTATTCCTCCATGTTTTTTAACAAGACTTCTTTCTAAACACATTAATTTCGATTTCCATAATCACTTTTGAAGCATAACTCACACACTCTTCATGATGAAATATCACCTTAATATTACCATTAGAAGTATAACTGGTTGGAATGAATGATTTTATATCAACATTAGATTTTCTGTATATTTTCAGATATCAACTCAATCCATTATTTAAAGCGGACCAATTATATTATTTATTCACAGTATGGTCTATTCTTGCATTATCTCTATATTCTTAGACAGATACTACACCACTTTCTACCCCCAATACTCATTAATACGTCTTCAAAATATTGTTCCCAGAAATGGTGGAAGAAATACTCATGTCACCTGATCTACATATACATTTTATCACAGTAATATTCTGGAAAATAAAGCAAAGGTCACACTTATGATTGTACCAAAGTCTAAATTTAAAGTGAGCATGGATTTCTAAAAACATCCATGTCCAGGTTGCCTAATTCTCTCAAATGTCAATCCAATTGTTGACTACATATTTGTTTCTTTCTAAGATTATATATTCAAACTCAACCCTGTTGAAAATGTCTAATCCTATCACTCACTTTACTTTGCCTGATATCCTAATGTCTCTATTGATATAGGCTTTACTTCATAAATTCCCAGTTCATCATTTTGACTGTTCATTTGTGCTGACATTTACATTCACGCTCTACCTGAAACCCAATTGCTAAATAACTTTTGGTCCAAATCCTATACTCACTCTTCTTTCTGAATCTACCAACTATCTCCCAAATCCTACTAACTATCCTTTTTTGAATGGATGTTCTCTTCGACATTCAATCATTCAAGGTACAAGGTCCGATGCCATTGTGTATTGATTTATCTGAGACATCTGTGCAGGACATAATTCAAAGCTAAGTCTCCCAATCAAGGGCCCAATCCGTTTCTGGGCTTCAAATATTACTTAGATTTCTGTTTTCATACATATATTTCACCTCTATATTTTTATAAATATCACAGATTTCCAATACCATTATTCATCCAGCAAAATGATTCCTAACCCAAATCGAACATGTAATTAACCCAAACCATATACTATTCCCTCATTCTAACTTTATAAAAGAGCAGAGAAAGTGTTGGTCTTACAATATAGGAATGTAGGGGATATACCACCTGCTGAAAACCTCAAAGGTCCATGCAGAAATAATCCCTGGAGAAGATGTAGGCAGCTATTAAGGACCTGAGAGAGCAAAAGTCATCTTCCATGGAAAACAACCCTGTCTGGAGAGGGGTTGTGTCTGACTGAGTGTCTCTGTTCCTAATGTACAGAAGATGGACCAATCCAGGCCTGTGTGCAGAGCTGTTCACGGGTGCCTATGGGTGATATAGTATTCTAACTGGTGAGAGGGTCACGGGAAATAGGGGCAGCATCTATCTCATGGGACCCTTGGAAGCAACTGTTAGGAAAAAGTGGTTGCAAAGGCAGTGACCTCATTCAGTTCCTGAAGGAAGTGACCTCATCTCTATTCCTTGGTGATGGAACTCTCTGAACTTGCGATCCAGGATTCCAGGCACCCAGAGCCAGTCCTAGTCCCAGTCCCAGTGGGCTCATTTGTTTGGATTTTGTAAGGACAGAGTCAGTCTTTCTTGGTATCTATTGATGTGAAGATGGCCAAATGCCAGGAAAGCTTTGAAGACTGGCCTTTCCAGAGAAAGCAAGTAGTGGCTCACCACGGGCTCCTGACAATTTCACAGAGTTGGCCAAAGAGACCAGATCTGAGACAGGACAGGCCATTTTGGAGGTACATAGTAAGGCTCACCAGTGAGAGTACACTCCGAATAGTCACAGACCTACTTGGGGGAAGGCGTTGCCTTTGTGGTTTTTGTTGTGTGTTTGTGGTTTTATCTCATGTTCTGAGAAAAGGTAAGAAAGGCGGTTTGTTTGGTTTGGAGTGAACTGTTTCTAGTAAGTCGTTTGACAAGGCAAGTGTTTCTATGTCTGTGTATCCCAATGTGTCTGTTTTTGTAGACATTAGAAAAGAGAATGCATCAATGGATGTGTCCTGTCTAGTAGAAAGCTTCCCAGCATCAATCCTGCCCAATTTATGAATGGATTGTGGCTTGCATTATCGAAGGGCAACACCTACAAACTTCCTAAGTTCCCATTTTCTTCCTGAATTCTGGCTACACTCAAGAATAGGCTCATGGTTTTGTGTCCAAGATATTTACCACCTCCAAGCTCTGTGATATGGCCATGTACTGGATAGCTGAAGGGAATGGCGAGCATCTCAGAAAACTCAGATATCAGTGTGACCAGTAAAGTCTCAGTGGAGGAACCCCGCTATGGGCCTTTTGCTTACCTATTGTTCTTTTGCCCTGAATGTCAGGAAGGGCTTTGCCTCACGCCACCCCTTTCTGAAGCCTGAAGAAACCAGTTTTCAAATGGAAATGAGTGGGCATCACCTGTGGCTCTTTGCTTAACTGCTTTGGAAAGGGATGTGTCTGAATCAGTCTCTTGGCCCTGTGTGAGGCTGTGGCTTAGATTACCAACACCTGATGGATGTAAAGAAAGATCCCATGTGTGCATACAAAATCAAAATGGCAAAAATTCGCAGTCATTGTAGATGAAGTCTCTCGCCTTTCTCTGTAAAGTTCCTGACCTCCATCAAGGGGAATAGGGATCCTTTGGGTCAAATGAATTCTTCAAAACCATGCAGAGGCAAATCCATAAGTGCTTCGGTTTTTTCTTGACTCCATTTCACATAAAGAATCTAAACGCCAAAGTCAGAAGGCCTCAAATTGGAGAAGTGGAAAAGTATTAATGGCAGACTTATTTGATCACTCCTGGTTCACAAGAAGGGTGTCCAGGCCACCGTGACTTTAGTCACACACACACACACACACACACACACACACACACACACACATATATATATATATATATATATACACTCTCCAGATTTTTCAAAATATGAAATATGTGTCTTATTTTACACTCACGAAATTCATTCATATTCATATACGTAAATTTATAATCAACTTTCCAAAGATTATTCTTAGAAATATTCATTAACCATAAAAACATATTTCTTTCCTATACTGAAAAGTAACTTGAGTGAATGGTGAACACAAATCCTAATATTTCTACAGTACCTGACCCAGTTTAACATCAATGCAAGTAGATTCCAATCGGACATAATGTGTATTTTGACGTTCATTTTTATTCAACACTGGTAGATTACTATTTCTTCAATTTATGCACATCATAGGATATATATTTCATCCACAAGTTAGAAAATTAATAGGCATTTGTTTCACTATCAATCATTTTCTGCTTCAGAGCACATGCATTCCTCCATGTTTCTCGACTGGTCTTTTCATGAGAAAAGGGATGGACAAGGCAAGGTAAGGCAACTAAGATAGCACCGAAGACACGGAAACAGTCCTATTTGGTTGCAACCGGATTTAGAGGGCATTGCTTCTGTTGTAATCATTTAATCCCCTGCACCCCAAGTTTAAATTGTTTCAGAATTTTGTACCCAACATGGATGGGAGGGGCTCAGAAGTTCACAATCTGCAGAAGTTTATAAAAAGCAGTTTTTGTTTCTGTTTTTTTTTTTTCTCTGTTCTGGGCAAGTTAACATTTTAAGGATACCGGGAATGGGGCAGAGCTATTTTCTTCTCTTTTTTTTTTCTCTCAGCCAGATGTTACCATGGAGCCCAGTTGGTAACTTCTTTATCTTAGAAATGTAGCCATCTCTGTGAAGCCCCAGCTCAAGGCCAGAGGCCTTGTTTACATATTGCCAGCATTATGACTGACTCTTTCCAAACACATTATTTTCGATTTCCATAATCACTTTTGTAGCAAAACTAACATATCTTCATGATAAACCGTAACCCTAATATTAATATTAGATGTATCATTGGTTGGAATGAATGATTGTATATCAATATAAGATTTCTTATATATTTTCAGATATCTATTCAATCCGTTATTTAATGTGGAACCAGTTATATTATTTATTCACTTATGGTCTATTCATGCATTATCTGTATATTCAATGACACAGTGTACACCTCTTTGTACCCCCAATACCCATTTATATGTCTTCAAAATATTGCTCCCAGAAATGGTGGAAGAAACACTCATGTCACCACATCTACATATACATTTTATCACAGTAGTATTCTGGAGACAAATGTAAAGGTCACACTTTTGATTGTACCAAAGCCTAAATGGAAAGTGAGCATAGATTACAAAAAACATCCATGTCAAAGTTGCCTAATGCTCTCAAATGACAATCCTATTGGTGACTACATATGTGTTTCTTCTTCAGATTATATATTCTAACTCAATTCTGTTGAAAATGTCTAATCGTATCACGCACTTTATACTTTGCCTGATTTCGTAATGTCTTTATTGATATCTGCTTTCCTACATATTTTTCCCACTTCATTATTGTGACTGTTCACATGTGCTGACATTTACATTCACTCTCTAACCGAACCCCTATTGCTAAAGATATTGTTTTCCAAATCCTATACTCACTCTTCTTCCTAAACCTACCGACTATCTTCTTAATCTTACCGACTATCCGTTTATGACTGGATTTTCTCTTCTACATTCAAACATCCAAGTAATGTTCCTGCAAGCGTCGGTGGAAGAGATCACCAAGATAGTGTCTCATGCAACAGCAAGGGGTTAATTGGGGGTCCAGCAAGCTGGGGCTCAGAGCTCACATGAATAGAGCAGAGAGCCCTGAGAAGAGCTTAAGCAGAGCTTATATACTTTCCTTGGAGAGGGCAGGGATGGAAATTTATTGATGGGTCAGAGCGAGTGGGTGGTTAGTGTGAAACTGGGTGAGGGAATACATTCTGCAATTTGGCAGTTGGGGACAGCACAATCTGGGAACAAGATTACAAACAGTTCTCAATATTTCAACAGTGTTTTGTTAAGCATACAGAAAAACAGGAAGTTACAAGTACCTTTTTTATTAACCTTTCATTCCCCACTTCTTCTTCTTGCTACTTTTAATCATAAAAGTGATTATTGGGACGTGTCACATTCTATGTCTGCTAGTGGGGTATTACCATAAGTTTAACTTATCCAATTTGAGCTTGGAGAAAAGAAATTACATGGTTGAGCAAACAGGGTTTTATAGTTAGCAATAATATGAGGATTATTATTGGACAGGCCAGGGTTGATAAAAGCGTAGATAAGCAGGGGGACTGTGTGAACCAAGACTCAAACCACCCTTTTTGGGCCTCTCTCTCTCGTTGACGCTTTTCAAGGCATCCTTTTATTTTACTCAAAGGTTTTTTTTACAACCTCAGTATGGTCGGCATCAAAACAACATTCTTACATCAATGCAGCACAAAGGCCCCCTTCTCTCATGAAGAGGAGGTCCAACTCTCAACTGGAGTGTAAAACAACTTCAGAGAGACATGTAAAAGATTCCTGGAAAGCTGTGATGGAGGTTTCTATTATCTTTAAGTTTTGGTCTCTTGCTGCTTCTATTTGGGTCATTTGTTGTGTACCATGGAGCAGGGCAGTGGTTCCTGTGACTACCACTGCCGCAACTCCAATTCCTAATATGATGGCTAAAGTGAGGGATATATGTTCCCAGTGGAACCGGGTTGTATGCCCCCGTGTTTGAACTTCAAATGAACCTGGGTCATTATAGAGCAATCTGGGAGACATCTTCACCATTACACAATTAATCACATCTGTTGACCATTTCATGAAAACATGAACAATGTTTAAGTATATAGAATTATACTGTTGTAGGGACGGACAAGGCACGGCACTTAAGATAGCACCAAAGACAGGGAAACAGTCCTATTTGGTTGCAACCGGATTCAGAGGGCATTGCTTCTGTTGTAATCAATTAACATCCTGAACCCCAAGTTTAGGTAGTTTCAGAATTTTGTACCCAACATGAAAGAGAAGGGATTCAGAAGTTCACAGTCTGCAGAAATTCACAAAAAGAAGCTTTTTTTTCTGTTTTTTCCTTTATTGTGGGCAAGTTAACTTTTCAAGGACACCTGGGAGGCAGAGAGCTTTTTTTTCCTTTTCTTTTATCCCCCTGCCAACTGTTACCATGGAGCCCAGTTTGGAAATTTTTATCTTAGAAATGTGGCCATCTCTGTGAAGCCCCAGCTCAAGGCCAGAGGCCTTGTTAACATATTCTGTGAAAAACTATTAAGGGGGTGTCTAGCTTAGGAGTGCTGATTTTTCCAGCCAGTAGCCAAGTAGAAAAGGGCAACAGAAAAAGAGGAAGTTAATCTACACTGAACTCATTTATAGAGACTCTTTTGCTGAAAGTCCTAAAGTCAGCCATGGTGAAGACTTCTGGAGAAGTTCAGTGAAGATTTTTCTGTGGGCCTGGTACAGAGGGGGAAGACGGGGAAGGCAGGGGGTGAGAGCAGCTCCGTGGATCTGAGAATAAGGAAGGAGAGATGTAAAGGAATAATGGGAAAGGGGTTTGGGATTTTCCTAGCAACATAAATTGAGCAGTAGAATCGGTAGAGCAGAAAGGAAGACGGGAGTGAGTATCCCAAAAAGCCTGTGAGGGACTTTAAATTCTTAGTAACCTGTTTTCAGTGATGACAAAGCAACTTTAAAGGCCATTTTCATTACATCTTCGATAGGTGTCTGAGGGCTCTCCTAAGCTGGTTTGAGCTTTGGGTTAAGTGGTAAGAGGACCTGGTGGGACCCGGTGTGGGCACTGACAAGAAAAGAGAGAAGTGAGTGGATGGATGGGTACCTCAGTACCTGCTACCTCAGCAAGAGGGCAATGCTCTGAGAACCGGCGGAGGTTTCGGTTTTTGATCTAGTAATTGGAGAAGAGAAATCAGGTTTGCTGAGGTGGGAGTGACAGCAGAGAGTCTGGAGCAGAAGGCTGAGTTTGAGGAACTATTGGAGAAGCATAGTTCAGGATGTGAGCGAAAGAGGAAAAAGGCCTTCACATAGGGGAATTTCCTTTCACCCTTTTGAGCACTTGCAGAAGTTAAAAAGGTCACACAGAATTTGAGGATCTAGAGACTCCTCTGTTGGCCATCAGTTTGGGTTTTCTAAGTGGTAATATGGCCAATGCTGTGTACTGAATTTGATGAGGATTTTGGGTTCCACCAGGCAGCCCCTGTATGCTCAAATCCCCATGACTTACAGAAGAAGTTGGCTTTTCCCCCACACAGCCGTGGTGGTTTGTGGCTTTGATAGTCTGCCGGGCAAACATACTAATATAGGCTAGCCAACCTGCATCTGGCTTGCCTGTCCCTACAACCATAATGTTTGTTTCCATTATCTATGGTACGGAAAGGATTTAATGGAATTTTAGTGAGATCCTCTTCATCAGGGATATCCTAATAGGAAAGACCTATAGCCAGCTGACAAATGTCTGGGTGGAGAGATGGCCACCAGGTCCCTAAGGGGGCTGTATGCAAGATAGACCATACTTCTTGTCTAGTAGTATTTGTGATCAGCCATCGCTGCTGAAGCGACTGATGAGCGTTAGGACTACGGGTGGCCAAGGAGAGAGTCTATAGCCTTAACCACGTGGCGAATATGCAATTTGAAAGGGTTAACAGTCTTTTCCAGTTTTCAGCCAGAGTCTGGACATGGCACAGGCTTGAGATGAGAGGCATGGATCCAGGAAGTGATTCCCTCTACTTTTACTGCTGTAGGTGTTATAAGTAGCACCTGGAATGGTCCTTTCCAGTGGGGTTCCAGGGATGACACCTGATGTCATCTTATGTAGAGGAAGTCTCTTTCTTGATATCAATGTGGATTCCCCTCGTCCCCAGGTTGGAAGGCAGTGGCCAGCTGTTTCCACAGGTATAGCTGAGTTCTTACAAGAGATTTAAGTATGTCAAGCAAGGGTGTGTGGAAGGGATCCTTAGGTCTTAGAGTCGGGGTTAGGTCTCTTAGTGTAGGAAGGGCCCCATAGAGAATTTCATAGGGGGTGAGGTTACACAAAGAAAGAAAGGGAGTATTTCTTGCATGAAACAGTGCATAAGGCAGAATCATAGTCTAATCTTTTATGCCGGTCTCTAAGCTTAATTTTGTTAAGGTCTCTTTAATGGTTCTATTTATTTTTTTTAAGTGTCCTGAGCTCTGGGGTCTATAAGCACAATGTAACTTCCAATTAATCCCCAGGGTCCTGGCTAACCCCTGATTTACCTGGCCCATGAAGGCTGTTCAATTATCAGACCATATTAAATTAGGCAGGACGTGTCTTTGATAAATATCTTTCAGGATCTTCTTGACCACAATTTGTGCCGGTTTTCTTTTCTTTTCTTTTTTTTTTTGGTGGGAAAGGCTTCAATCCATCCTGAAAATGTATCTACAAAGACTAGGAGATATTTAAGTCCATACCTTGCTGGCTTAATTTCAGTAACGTCCACTTCCCAGAATTGTCCTGGTCTGGTTCCTCATAGGTGCTTTCCTGCAGGAAGCTTGGAAGGGTAAGCATTAACCAATTGACAGAACTGACAGGCTTTTGTTACCCATTCAATTATTTCCTTTCACTGTGAGTGAATTAGTCTAAAACTCTGTTCTTGATCCTACAGTAATGCCGGCAGTTTTTTTGAACCAAGTTGATTGAGTTGATGTACATTTTTAATGTAGTGTAGGGCTTTCTGAAATTGCAGTCTGGGCTCAATGAAGTTGAGGAGTTCAGTGTCAGTGTTCTTAGATGTTATCAAAAGCTTGCTGGTGCTCAAGGGTCCATTGGAATTGGGCCTTCTCATTTAACAGCGGGTATAAAGGAGCAGCTAAGAACACAAACCCAGGTCCATAACCTGCTAAAGCCAGCAGTCCCAAGAAACTCTCTATGTTGTCTCCTGTTAAATGGGGGTGGTATCTGCACAACGGTTTGTTTTCTGGGCTCAGTGAGCCATCATTTACCGCGCCTAAGGAAATACCCCAGGAAGATTACTTCTTGCTTGCAAATTTGGGCCTTTTTGTCCAAAGCTCTCTACCCAAGTTGAGCAAGCTCAGATAATAGTGCTTGGGTCTCAGACTCACAGTTTTCTTTGGTGTTGGCTGCCAGTAGCTGGACATCCACATATTGAAGCAGAATGACTTCGGGGTGCGTAGTTCTGAAGTTGTAGAGATGTCTGTGAAGGGCTTCATCAAAGAGAGTGGGGGAGTTTTTGAACCCCTGTGGAAGTCTAGTCCAAGTTAGTTGACAAGACGTTCCGGTTTCTGGGTCTACCTACTCGAAAGCAAATAGCAACTGACTATCTTTATGCAGAGGCAAGCAAAAGAAAGCATCTTTTAAGTACAGAACAGTATAGCATTTTCACTCGGCCACAGCAAAGAGGTTATTGGGGGTCCAGCATGCTGGGGCTCAGAGCTCACTTGAATAGAGCAGAGAGCCCTGAGAACAGCTTTAACAGAGCTTATATACTTTTCTTGGAGAGGGCAGAATGGGAAATTTATTGATGGGTCAGGGCGAGTGTGCGGTTTGCATGCACCCGGGTGAAGGAGTATATTCTGCAGTTTGGCAGTTGGGTACAGCACATCCTGGGAACAAAATTAGCAAACAGTTCTCAAGATTTCAACAGTGGTTTGTTAAGCATACAGAAAAACAGGAAGTGACAAGTGCCTATTAACCTTTCACCAAAGCAAAATGGAAAGTGAGCATTGATTACTAAAAGCAACCATGTCCAGGTTGCCTAATGCTCTCAAATGTCAATCCTATTGGAGGCAACATATTTCTTTCTTCCTAAGATTATATATTCAACCTCAACCATGTTGAAAATGTCTAACAATATTACATTATACTTTGCCTGATTTCCTAATGTCTCTATTGATATCTGCTTTCCTACATATTTTCCCCAGTTCATCATTGTGACTGACTCTTCATATGTGCTCATATTTATGTTCACTCTCTACCCAAAACCCTATTGCTAATGAAACTTTCGTTCAAATCCTATATTCACTCTTTTTTCTAAACCTACTGACAACCTTCCTAATCCTGCCGACTATTCCTTTTTGACTGGATGTTCTCTAGGACATTTAATCATCCAAGGTACAAGGTCCTTTGCCATTGCACATCGATTTATCTGAGATATCTGTTCAGAACATAATTCAAAGCAAAGTATCTCACTAAAGGGCCCATTGCCCTTCAGGGCTTCAAATCGTACCTAGATTTCAGGTTTCATACTTATATTTCACCTATATATTCTTGTGAATATCGCAGGTTCCCAATACCATTATTCATCCCGCAGAATGTTTCCTAACCCAAATAGAATATGTTATTAACCCTAACCATACACTGTTCCCTCAATCTAACTTCACAAAAGAGCAGGGACAGAGTTGGTCTTACAATACAGGAATGTAGGGGATCTTTCACCTGCTGAGAACCTCAAAGTTTGATGAGAAATGATCCCTAGAGAAGATGTAGCAGCTATGAAGGACCTGAGAGAGCAAAAGTCATCTTCCATGCCAAACCACCTGTTCAGGATGAAGTGATGTGTCTGAATCAGCCTCTCTCCTACTGATATAAAGAAGATGGACCAAAGCAACCCTGTGTGGAGAGCTTCTCCTTGGTGTCTACGGTTGATATACCATTCTAACTTCTGAAAGTGTCACAGGAAGTAGGGGCAGCCTCCATCTCAAGGGACCCTTGGAAACAAGTGTTAGGACAAAGTGGTTGCCAAGGCAGTGACCTCATTCCCTTCCTGTTGGAATTGACCTACCTCACTTCTTTGGTGATGTAACTCTCTGAACTTGGGATCCAGGAAGCCAGGCACACAGAGCCAGTCCCAGTCCCATTCCCAGTGGACTTACTTGTTTGGATTTACCAAGGAGAGAGTCTGTCTCTCTTGGTACCTAATGGTTTGAGGATGACAAAATGCAAGTAGAGCTCTGAAGATGGGCCTTTAATGAGAAAGCAGGTAGTGGTCAGCACAGGCTCCATACAACTTCACAGAGATGGACAAGAAGACCAGACCTGAGACAGGACAGGCCATTTTGGGGGAACATAGTATGGACCACCAGTCAGAGGACACTCTGGATAGTCACAGACTTACATGGGGGAAGGAGGTGACTTTTTGATTGTGGGTGTGAGTTTGGGGTTTTGTCTCATGTTCTGAGAATAGGTAGGAAAGGTGGTTTGTTTGGTTTAGAGTGGACTGTTTCTAGAAAGTCCTTTGACAAGGCGACTGTGTCTGTGTCTGTGTATCCCACTGTGTCCTTGGTTGTACATATTAGAAAGCAGAATAGATCAATGGATGTATCCTGTCTAGTAGAAAGCTTCCCAGAATTCATCCTGCCCATTTTAGGAAAGGACTGTTGGTTGCTTTTCGATGGGCAACACCTACTATCTTCCTAAGTTCCTGTTTTCTTCCTGAATTCTGGCCACTCTCCAGAATAGGCTCATGTTTTTTTGTCCAAGATATGTACCACATCCAAGCTCTGCGACATGGCCATGTACTGGATAGCTGAAGGGAATTGCAAGCATCTCACAAAACTCAGAAATCATTGTGACTAGTAAAGTCTCAGTGGAGAAACCCTGCATTGGGATTTGCTGACTTATTGTTCTGTTACCCTGAAGTCAGGAAGGTCTTTGCCTCAGGCCACCCCTTTGTGAATTTTGAAGAAAAAAGTTTTCAAATGGAAGTGAATGGGCATCACCTGTGGCTCTTTGCTTAACTGCTTTGGAAAAGTATGTGTCTGAATCAGCCTTGTGGCTCTGTGTGAGGCTGTGGCTTAGATTATCAGCTCCTGATGGATCTAAAGAAAGATGCAATGTGTGCATCCAAAACCAAAATGGCAAAAAGATCAGTCATTGTGGATGAAGTCTCTCGCCTTCCTCTGTAAGTTTCCTGACTTCCACCAAGTGAGAATAGGGATCATTTGGGTCAAATAAGTTCTTTCAAGCGCTGCAAAGTTGCTTTTGTTTCCTAATTACTCCAAATCACATAAGGAATCTAAACCTGACAGTCAGTAGGCCTCAAATTGGAGAAGCAGAGCAGTATTAAAGGAAGAACTATGTGATCAATCCTAGTTCACAGGAAGGGTGTTCAGGCCACCCTGAGGTTAGGCAAATGAGGGGCAAGGGAGCTTATTTTGGACACTCTCTTGGGCTGCGCCATTCATGAAAACCTCTAGCCAAAGGGTATAATGAGTGTATATATGTAAGAAGTTGAGTGCCATGTGAGAGTGATTTGGTTTTAATTGTGGTCATTTGTGTGGCAGTTGGAAGAGATGACTGGGTCCACCTGGTTTTGAACACTGGTGTGATTCTCCTCAGAGACTGAGTTCTGAAACTGACCTCAGAGAAGTAATTGCTTTGGAAAGAGATGTGTCTTAATCAGGCTCTTGGCCCTGTGTGAGGCTGTGGCTTAGATTATCAGCAACAGACGGATCAAAAAAATGATCCCATGTGTGCATCCAAAACCAATATAGCCAAAAGAGCAGTCATTGTGAATGAAGTCTCTCACCTTCCACTGTAAGGTTCTGAAAGAATAAAAGAAATTGAAATCGAAATGTAATGAACCAGGTTTTGTAAAGTTTCCAAGTTGCACTCAGAACCTGAAATTCCTGTGGCAGTTAAGACAATTCCTGGAACTGCCCATTAGATGTGTGTTGAAATCTTCCCTGACCACCTAGTTACTTAACAACCCCTTCCCAGAAGCCGTGCATCTCACCACGTATACATCTCAGGGCTTCAACCAATCAGTTTAAATGTATACCCCTTCTGAGGGCTGACCAATCACCCCCTGCCCCAACTTTTCCCGCCAATGAATGTGCTAATCATGTTTTAGAGTTGTTATTTCATTTTCCCGTGGTACATGATGATTTCCTAAAGGAGGCTATGATGTAGGTAAAGTCCCTGAACTCTCTAAAGAATGTATATAAACTCTGTTCAAGTTGTTCTCGGGGCTCTTTGTTCTTTGCTCCTCTGAAGGGAGCTCTGAGGCCTAGCATTCTGGACCCCCAATAAACCCTTTGCTGATGCATGAGAAATCCTCTTTGTTGTCTTTTCCTTTGATGTTCGCAGCACCTTTTCATCTGGAGGCCCCAGGTGAGATATCCGGGAGCGGTGAATGGAAGACCTCAAGGGAGTCCTCTCGGGGTAAGTAAGGTGCCTCTTTCTGGTTTCGGGTTTCAGGCTAGGGCGTGGCAAAGTGGCTGTTGGTGAAGAGCATTAGCTCTCTCCTATGGTGTGACAGACGTGTCACAGAGCCAAGATCACGTCCCTGAGGGACACTCCGGAGGACTAGGGAATTCAAGGAATAGTAGTTTCCTCAACTCGGTTATGTTTTGCTTCAGGATTTGATTTGCCAGCCCATCAGGTTTTGCCGGTAACTCAGTTTTGGTCATTGTTCTGAACTCATGTTGAGTTTACTGTCTGTTTTTATTGTCTAACCCATCAATATTTTCCAGTTACTCAGTTCAAATCTTTGTCTTGGACTCATGTTAAACGTTTACTGTTTGTCTTTGTGTTGTGTTTGTGTCCTCAATGTCCCTGTTTGAGTAACTCCCATTATGGGACAAAGCACTTCCTCTTCTCTGTCCCTGACCCTTGATCATTGGACTGATGTCCGCTCAAGGGCCCAGAATCTTTCTTTTTCAGTAAAACACCGTACCTGGCAGACTCTCTGTGCTTCAGAATGGCCCATCCTCGAATTCAGATGGCCCCAGAAGAATCCTTCCACTTTCCTCTAATCCGAAAATTCAGAGATATTTTCATTCAGCCGGGGCCACGTGGCCACCCAGATCAACAGCCATATACTCCTTCCCCCACATTCCTATCATTCAAACTTTCCGCTCCTCTCCCTCTTCCTTCCATTCTCCCTGAGTCACAAGACTGGACACTCCACCCCCTCCTTATTGTCTACTCTCCCTCCCCAACCCCCAACACAGTTCCTGATGATCCTCCCACCGCTGACTCAGCCTCTCCACTGCTAGAGGCAATTGGGCCAGACCCAAGCCCTCCAGGGGACTTCCCCACAGCAGCAGCAACCCCTCCTCCCCTGGAGGAAGATGGGCAACCTAAAAGAACCCACCGGCGATGGATAATAGAAAACTCAGAAGCCCCTGTGATGCTCTCTCTCCATCCCTATGGGCCCATGAACCGACCCAACTGGGACCCCAACACCTTTGAAGGTAGGAAGCATCTGTCCACTTATCACCGGGCTCTAATAGCGGGTCTCAGAGTGGCCGCCAGAGAGCCGACCAATTTAGCAAAGGTAAGAGAGATTATCCAAGGGCCTAATGAGTCTCCCTCTATGTTTCTGGAGAGAATTATGGAAGCATATAGAAAATATACTCCTTTTGATCCTCAGGCAGATGACCAAAAGGCATTTGTTACAATGGCCTTTATTGAGCAGGCTGCCCAAGATATTAAGAGAAAGTTACAATGTCTAGATGGGTTACAAAATACGACCTTAAGAGATTTAGACAGAGAAGCTGAGAAAGTATATTATAAGATATATATTATAAGTATATATTATAAGTATATAAGTATATTATAAGAGAGAAACTGAGGAGGACACGGAACAGAGGAGAGAGAAGGAAAGGGAAGAAAAAAAGGATGAAAGGAGCAAAAGGCAGACAAAAGCATTGGCTAAGATTTTCTTCACAGCAGCAAATACGCCAGAAATTAAAAAGCAGGGAGTCAGAAAGGGATACTTGGGCCCACGCCAAAGGCTTTCCCTGGCCTCAGATCAATGTGCCTACTGTAGAGAAAAAGGACACTGAGTCAAAGAGTGCCCCAAAAAGAAGAAGCCACGGCAGCCCGCCATGCTGACTCTAGAAGAGGACTAGGAATGTCAGGACTCGGATCCCCTCCCCGAGCTCAGGGTAACATTTGAAGTGGAGGGGCCTCCAGTGAACTTTGAAGTGGATACAGGAGCAGTATACTCAGCCTTTAAGGCTTCACTGGGCCCCATATCAAATAAATGGTCCCTAGTTCAAGGGGCTAATGGCACTACTTATCGGGCTTGGACAACTAAGAGGATTATGGAAGTAGGAAAATGTAAAGTCCACCACTCTTTCCTAGTAATCCAAGAATGCCCAGCCCCATTGATGCACAGGGATCTGTTTACCAAACTCGGGGCTAGAGTAACCTTTAACCCTGATGGTCCCCAAGTGGATGTTCTAAAACCTTCAGTAAAAACTCCCATAGTCACAGAATTGACTATGTCCATAGAAGATGAACATCAACACTTCGTGCCCCCTAGGACTGATCAAAGAGGCAAACTACAACAGAAATGGATAAAAGATTATCCTAATGCCTGGGCAGAAACTGCTGGGTTAGGTCTAGCCATAAAACAACCTCCAATAGTAGTAGAATTAAAAGCCTCTGCCTCTGCAATCAGTGTTAAACAATATCCTCTAAGCAAAGAAGCTAAGGATGGGATAAGTCACCATATTCAGAAATAATTGGCCCTTGGGGTCCTAAGGCCCTGTCAATCAGCCTGGAATACCCCCCTGCTACCAGAAAGAAAGCCAGCAACTAGGGACTACAGTCCTGTTCAAGACCTAAGAGAGATCAACAACAGAGTGCAGGACATTCACCCCACAGTACCCAATCCATATAATTTGCTTAGCACTCTGAATCTGGACCGGGAATGCTACACTGTGCTGGACTTAAAAGATGCTTACTTCTGCTTGCCCCTACATAAGGACAGTCAGTTGCTGTTTGCTTTCGAGTGGATAGACCCAGAAACTGGAACATCTGGCCAAGTAACCTGGACTAGACTCCCACAGGGGTTCAACCCCCCCCCCCACTCTCTTTGATGAAGCCCTCCACAGGGACATAAACGACTTCAGAACTGCACACCCCGAAGTCACACTACTCCAATATGTGGATGATCTGCTACTGGCAGCGGACACCAAGGAAAACTATGAGTCTGGGACCCAAGCACTATTATCCGAGCTTGCTCGGCTTGGATATAGGGCTTCTGCCAAAAGGCCCAAATTTGTCAGCAAGAAGTAATCTTCCTGGGTTATTCTCTTAGGGGTGGCAAATGATGGCTAACTGAGAACAGAAAACAAACCATTGTGCAGATACCACCCCCATCTAATAAGAGACAACTCAGAGAGTTTCTTGGGACTGCTGGATTTTGCAGGTGATGGATTCCTGGGTTCGCCTCTCTGGCTGCCCCTTTATACCCGCTGATAAAGTGGAATGCCCAATTCCAATGGACCCCTGAGCACCAACAAGCTTTTGATAATGTCAAAAAAAGGTGCTGCTATCTGCTCCGGCCTTAGCACTCCCAGATATAGATAAACCCTTCACTCTCTACATCGAGAAAAAGAAAGGAATAGCATGGGGAGTGTTCACTTAGACTTTGGGACTTTGGAAAAGGCCGGTAGCATTCTTATCAAAAAAACTGGACCCAGTGGCTACTGGGTGGCCCCGTTGCTTAAGAGCTATAGCAGCGGCAGCGCTTCTAATAAAAGATGCTCATTAATGAACGTTGGGACAGAAGCTATCCATTATAGCCCCCATGCCCTGGAGAGCATCATCTGTCAACCTCCAGATAGGTGGCTATCAAACTCCAGAATAAACTACTACCAGAGCCTCTGGATTAGCAAAGACAGAATAACTCTTAGACCTTCTGCTCCACTCAACCTGGCTGCCAGAAGAATCATCAGGACCTGTCGCTCATGAGTGTCAACACATACTGGCAGAGGAAACCAGTATAGGACGAGACTTGAAGGATCCAGCCACTGCCTCACCCTGAAGTCGTATGGTTTACGAAAGAGAGCAGCTTCCTCCAAGATGGTATGTGGTGGGCTGGAGCAGCAGTAGTTAGCAAAACTAATGTCATCTGATCCTCTGGTCTCCCAGAAGAGACATCAGTCCAAATGGCAGAACTGATTGCCCTTACGAAAGCATTGGAACTAGCAACAGGCAAAAGGGCCACCATATACACTGATAGCCACTATGCATTTGGCAATGCTAATGTGCACAGGGCTATTTACCAGCAAAGGGGGCTATTAACCTCCACTGGGAAAAAAATAAAGAACAAAGTTGAGATTCTCCACCTTCTCTCAGCAGTGAAGGGCACTAAGGAACTAGCTATAGTGCACTGTCCAGGGCACCAGAAGGGAAACGACCTCGTTGCAGTTAAAAACAGAAGGGCAGATGAGGAAGCTTAATTGGCAGCCCTAAACGGAGTGACTCTGTAACTTTTTCCACACCAGGGGGATCAACATTCAGGAGACTTGGCCACACTGGAACATTCAGGCAACTTATCATCTGAGGAGACAGATGCAGAACTCTGGGACCCTACAGAGCCAAGTTTACAATTTCAAAAAGCCCACCTTTATGTCAAAGACATACACTAGCTCACCCACTTAAGCTCAAAGAAGTTATAGGCACACTTAAAGGACCGAAGAAAGGATTTTTTATTGACTGACTTACAGAGGAAAGAAATAGCTTAGAAGGTGACTAGAGCTTGTCAAGTCTGCCAATTAGTTAATGCTTACCCATCCAAGCTTCCTGCAGGGAAGCGCTTACGAGGAACCAGACCAGGACAATTTTGGGAAGTGGACTTTTCCTGAAATTAAGCCAGGAAGGTATGGACTTAAATATCTCCTAGTCTTTGTAGATACTCTTTCAGGATTGGTTGAAGACTTCCCCATGAAGAAAGAAACGGCTCAGACGGTGCTCAAAAAGATTCTAGAAGACATTTTTCCAAGGTTTGGCCTGCCTAAGGTAATAGGGTCCAATAATGGACCGGCATTTGTTGCCCAGGTAAGTCAGGGATTCACCAGGACCCTGAAGATTAATTGGAAGTTACATTGTGCTTATAGATGCCAGAGCTCAGGACAGGTAGAAAAAATGATTAGAACCATCAAAGAGAATTTAAAGAAATTAAGCTTGGAGACCTGCATAAAAAAATTGGACTATGCTCCTACCTTAAGCACTGTTTCGTGCAAAAAGTACACCCTCTGCCTCTTTGTGTAAACTCACCACTTATGAAATTCTCTATGGTGCCCCTCCTTTAGTAAGGGACCTAACCCCAACTCTGAGACTTAATGATTCCTTTCACACCCCCTTGCTTGACAGACTTAAAGCCCTTGAACAAACACAGCACCCAGCGATACCTGTGGAAACAGTTGGCCAGTGCTTATCAGCCTGGAGACGAGGGAACCCCACATCGATATCAAGTGGGAGTCTTCGTCTACGTGAGACGGCATCAGGTATCATCCCTGGAACGCCGCTGGAAAGGACAATACCAGGTGCTGCTTATAACACTTACAGTGGTGAAAGTGGATGGAATCACTTCCTGGATCCATGCCACCCATCTCAAGCCTGCGCCCTGTCCAGCCTCCGGCTGGAAACTGGAACAGACTGGTAACCCTCTCAAGTTGCGTGTCCGTCATGTGGGTAAGGCTATGGATTCTTCCCCTGACCACCAGCAGTCCTAATCACCATCAGCCTGTTCAGCAACAATGGCAGCTATAAATCCTACTGGGCAAGTAGTGTGGTCTATTTCACATACAGCCCTCTTATGGACTTGGTGGCCATCTCTCTACCTGGACATTTGTCAGCTTGACATAGGCCTCTCTGACTGGGATCTCCCTGACATAGAGGACTTCACACAGATCCCACTCAAACCCAAACCAGGGCAACATAGACCACCTTACCCCATGAATTATGGATATCATCTTCCCCAGCTCAGGTGTAAACTAGCCAGTCTTGATTTTTATGTGTGCCCAGCTGATTTCTTAAGTCGCAAACAGGCCCAAACCTGTGGAGGACCCAGTGACTTTTATTTAAGATCTTGGGGTTGTGAACAAACGGGAGCTACATGGTTGAACCCAAACTCCGCAGACAGTATCATTCAGGTAGGAAAAAATGACACCTGGATTGATCCCAAGAAATGTGCCACTAGCCAAGTTGTGTCAAAAACTCGCTGAGGAAAGAATAGTCTATGTTACCCCCTCAATATAACTTTCACTTCCAAAAAAAGGGGCTACCTCAGAACAACATGGTCTATGGGAAATACATGGGAAATGCGATTCTATATTTATGGCCCTCGTTATGACTTTGGTCACTGGTTCACCATCCTGCTTAAAAAGGAAGAAAATCCCACAGCAATAGGGCCCAATCCCCTCAAGCCAGGAATTAAGCCTCCAAAACCTCCCATGCCTAGATCTACCAGAACCCCTCAACCATCTCATACTTCCCAGTTTCCATCTTTGCCTACTTCCCCAGTCCAGAGTACAGCTGACTCCTGCCCCTGGGAACTAATTAAAGGAACCTTAATTGTACTGAACTCCACACAGTCAGAACTCCTTGCATTTCAACCCATGTATTTGACAGCTTTGTAAATTATTGTTTAATGGTGCAGATACTTCCCAGGGTGGTTTATTATGATGCAGAATCATTTTAAGGCCTACTAGGGGGACAAACAACCTGATTTTGCTGGCATCCAGTGTCCCTTACTATAGCCATCCTATTGAGGATAGGAGCTGCTGCAGGAGTGGGTACAGGAACAGCTGCTATGATCCATGGGTCACAACAAATGGCCTGATTAGAAACAGCAATAGATCAAGACTGGAATACATTAGAGACCTCCATCACAGTGCTGTAGGAATCCTTAAACTCTCTCTCTGAAGTTGTTTTACAGGACAGGCGAGGATTAGACCTCCTTTTCATGAGATAGTGGGGCCTCTGTGCTGCACTGAGAGAAGAATGTTGTTTTTATGCTGACCATACTGGAGTTGTAAAAGAATCCATGAGTAAATTGAGAAAATGCCTTGAAGAGCGCCAGAGAGAAAGGGAGATTCAACAAGGGTGGTTTGAGTCATGGTTTACCCAGTCCCCCTGGTTAACTACACTCCTATCAGGCTTAGCTTGACCCCTGATCATCCTTATGGTGTTGCTAACTTTGGGACCTTGTTTGCTTAACCGCATAGTTTCGTTTCTCCAGGCTCAAATTGGGCAGGAAAAACTCATGGTAATCAGACAGAAATACGCTCCACTGGCAGAAATAGAGTGTGAGACCCCGCAATAATTATGATTCATTACTTTTAAGATTAAATGTAGTAAGAAAAAGGAGTGGGAAATGAAAGAATAAAAGAAATTAAAATTGAAACATAAAGAACCAGGTTTTGTAAAGTTTCCAAGCTGCACTCAGAACCTGAAATTCCTGTGGCAGTTAAGACAATTCCCGGAACTGCCAATTAGATGTGTGTTGAAATCTTCCCTGACCACCTAGTTGCTAAACAACCCCTTCCCAGAAACCGTACAGCTCATCACGTATACATCTCAGGGCTTCAACCAATCAGTTTAAACGTATACCCCTTCTCAGGGCTAACCAATCACCCCCTGTCCGACCTCTTCCTGCCAATGAATGTGATAATCATGTTTTTGGGTTGTTATTTGATTTTCCCGTGGTATGTTGATTTGCTAAAGGAGGCTATGATGTATGCAAAGTCCCTGCCCTCTCTAAAGAATGTAAATAAACTCTGCTCAAGTTGTTTTTGGGGCTCTTTGTTCTTTGCTCCTCTGAAGTTAGCTCTGAGCCGCAGCATGCTGGACGCCCAATAAACCTTTTGCTGTGGCATGAGACAGTCTCTTGGTGGTCTTTTCCTCCGACTTTTGACCGACCTTTTTACCTATGAAGGACCTGAGAGAGCAAAAGTCAAATCCATGTCAACTTCCATGTCAAACATCCTGGTCAGAATGAAGGAATGTGTCTGAATCAGCCTCTCTCTTCTTAATGTAGATTAAATGGACCAAACCAGGCCTGTGTACAGAGCTGTTCCCAGATGCCTATGGTTGATATACCATTCTAACTTGTGAAAGTGTCACAGGAAGTAGGGGCAGCCTCCATCTCATGGGACCTTTGGAAGCAACTGTTAGAACAAAGTGGTTTTCCATCACAGTGACCTCATTCAGTTCCTGAAGGAAGTGACCTACCACACTTCCTTGGTGATGGAACTTTCTGAACTTGGGATCCAGGAAGCCATGCACCCAGAGCAAGTCTTAGTTTCAGTCCCAGTGGTCTCAATTGTTTGAATTTACCAAAGACAGAGTCAGTGTTTCTTGGTACCTACTTATGTGATGATGGCCAAATTTCAGGAGAGCTCTGAAGAGTGGCTTTTTCTGAGAAAGCAGGTAGTGGCTCAACCATGGCTCCTGACAACTTCTAAAAGTTTGAAAAGAAGACCAGATCTGAGATTGGACAGGCCATTTCGTGGGAACATATTATGGCTCACCAGTCAGAGGACACTCAGGATAGTCACAGCCATACTTGGGGGAAGGAGGTGCCGTTGTGGGTGTCGGTGTGAGTTTGTGGTTTTGTCTCATGTTCTGAGAATAGGTAGGAATGGCTGTTTGTAGGTTTGGACTGGAAAGTTTCTAGAAAGTCGTTTGACAACACGAGTGTTTCTATGTCTGTGTATCCCACTGTATCCGTGGTTGTAGACATTTGAAATGCGAATGCATCAATGGTTGTGTCCTGTCTAGTATAAAGCTTCCCAGCATTCTTCCCACCCAATTTAAAAATGGAGTGCGGCTTGCCTAATGGATGGTGAACAGCTACTCTCTTCCTAAGTTCCTCTTTTCTTCCTGAATACTGGCCACTCTCCAGAGTATCCTCATGGTTTTGTTTCCAAGATATGTACCACGTCCAAGCTCTGTTACATGACCATGTACTGGATAGCTGAAGGGAATGCGAGCATCTCAGAAAACTCAGATATCAGTGTGACCAGTAATGTCTCAGTGGAGAAACCCTGCTTTGGGCCATTTTCTTACTTATGATTCTATTACCCTTAATGTCAGGAAGGTCTTTGCCTCAGGCCACCCTTTTGTGAAGCCTGAAGAAAACAGTTTTCAAATGGAAATGAATGGGCATCACCTGTGGCTCTTTGCTTAATTGCTTTCGAAAAGGATGTGTCTGAAACAGCCACTTGGCCCGGTGGGGTGGCAGTGGCTTAGAGTCTCAGCACCTGATGGATCTAAAGAAAGTTTCCAAGTGTGCATCCAAAACCAAAATGGCCAAAAGAGCAGTCATTGTGGATGAAGTCTCTCACTTTCCTCTGTAAGCTTCCTGAGCTAAATCAAGTGAGAATAGGGATTTTTTGCGTCAAATCATTTCTTCAAATCCCTGCAGAGCCTAGCCGATAGGGGCTTGGGTTTTCTATGATACCAATTCACATAAAGAATCTATACCAGACAGTCATTAGGCCTCAAATTGGAGAAGCAGATCAGATATAGGGCAGGCCTATTTGATCACTCTTGGTTCACAGCAAGGGTGTCCAGGCCACCCTGACTTTAGGCAAATGAGGGGCAAGGGTGCTTATTTTGAACAGTGTATTGGGCTGTGCCCTTCATGGAAACCTCCAGCCAGAGTTTATGATGAGTGTCTATGTGGAAGAAGATGAGGAGCATGTGGGAGTGTTTTAGTTTTAATTGTGGTCATTTGTGTGGTGGTTGTAAGAGATGCCTGGGTCCACCTGGGCTTGAACTCTGGTGTGATTCCTCTTAGAGAATGTGTTATGGAACTGACTTCAGAGAAGTATCGCCATGAATTGTGTTGGGATTTTAGGAGGCCACACATGAGAGTCGCCCTTGGACACCGAGATCTAAGCCCAGAGTGGCTTTCCACAGAGCACTGGGAATCTCAGCCAGGATATCACATGATTTTTTTTCTGAAAGACTTGGAAGCCATAGTTGAGAGTCAAAACACACATGGACCTTACATTGTAGACCTCAATGGGGCTGGCTTCATGTTACCTTTTGGCCAGTCTTTGGGAACCCTTGCCTGTGAGAGTTCTCTAGATTATTCATTGAAATGTGCTTCCTCTAAATTTAATGGTTCCTTAATGAATTGAAACCCTCAGTTTCTCCAACTTTGTCTTTGAAAATGGCTAGATAAATACCATGAAATTTTTGAACTTCCCATGGCCACCTGCCACTGGAGAACCTTTGGATGTACAGTTGCTGATCCTGAGTGTACCAGACAGTGCCTTGATTGACTGGGTTTTATGAAAATGGTGTAGAACAGAGATGCCAGTATGTTGGGGCCTGCTGAGTAGTGGGCCAAAAGCTGTTGTGTGCAGCTGTGTGATAAAACATCTGTGGTCGGGACATGTGATTCTGCCATTGACTTCCAAATGACTTGTGGCTGACATGTTACAGACAGGAATCACTTATATGTCTGAAACCTCTCCATAAAAGGCATTTTGTTATATGGAGACGTTTCAGGGCAATGTTCAGAATCAGGTTGCTATGGTCAAAGGGTCAAGCTATGTGGGATAGAAGCCTGGTTGGTGCATTCTCCTGCAGACCCTGACCCACCACACGTGACAGGACTCCCTACATCACTGTGTACCAGTTGAAGTCATTGTATTTCATGAGGCAAATACCAAACTCCCAGTGCAGTAGAAAGAAACACCATGAAAAGTGGAGGATGACCAAATGGCTTCACAGTCCACATGCGGAGACACTTAGCTTTCAGTGGCCACAGTTTACCTACAGAGAGAAGTCAGCACTGCTTCCTCATGTTCTTTGGAAAAATTGAAACAATATCCTCCAGGTCTCATAGATGTAGACCCAGCTTTGATGGTCTCATTTGAATGGAAGCTAAAGCTTCTGACAACAACATATATGTCGAGTGCCCATCGTCAAAGGCAGTTTCTCAAGAAGTCTTTAGTCCGGCAGAGCTCCAGGTTTGTGTAGTGTTTACCTTTTAGACCAGGTTGCAAGAAAAGACCACTGTCTCCAATTAAAATCAGATTAAAGCAAGCTTATTATTTCCACCACCCTGGCTGCCTCTCCCTCCCAAAACGTTGGGAACAGGAGAGCAGCCCAGCTTTATAGCCCAGAAAGTTACACAAAAGTGGGGTTAAAAATAACAGAATTCTGACAAGCATCACACTAATGGTAGTTTACATTTTTGTTTGCTGGCCCCAACATCAGAATTTATGAGGACCATTAGAGCCTCAGAGAGTGTCGTCTGGCCAAGGAAGGCCAATATTTATGAGGTGTCAACAAAGTTTCAGAGAGGGCTGTTATCTGGTCAGAGAGCCAGGCATGGGTGAGTTCAAGGCACGGGCATGCTTTCCAAGCAGGTTCAGATCTTGCTGCAATTTATAGTTAAGCCAAAATTATCTTTTCACGGCTTTGTGGCAAGATGGCTGCCAATTTTAATAAAAGATCAGGTTGGGTCAATCATTCCCCCCTTTTCTAATGTGTTTTTTTCATATATTTGATTGGGTAGGAAGAGCACTGTGGGAATTTTAATCCCTCAGGTAATAGTCTCCCGATTTTTTGAACTCACCCAAAAACAGGTCTCCCTGATTTTACCTGACTTAATTAATTACTTATATTGATATTCTATTTATTTTTGTCTCCATTGTTGTAAGAAGAGAGGCGTCACTCATTTAGACTTCTTCTGAGCTGAGAGAGGGTGACGTGAGGGGGCACCGCCTGAGGGACATTAGTCGCCTTTTAGAAGTCAGTTAGGTTTGAAGTCTGGATGGGGAAGAACAGGTAGTAAAGTCATCTGGGAATGGGTTCTTCTATGAGAGAAACAAAAAAACATGAGTACTTAATAAATGTTGCAGCAGCTGGAACATGTCACTGTATAGAAGTTCCCTCACCAGTCTTTAATATCCCCAGTTATCAGGACTGTCAACTTAATATTTAACTTTTAGTGTTACATTTGTCCCTCCCCATAAGATTCAGTTTAATAATTTAATGTCATCTGATCTTGCAAAATATTTTTACTAGTATGACCTCTGTGTCTAATAGAGAAACCTTTAATTCTCTTACTCATTGCTGGATAATCATACTAACAAATACCAAGCCTATGTGTTTAGGTTAAGAATATCTGTAGGCCTTCAACTAAAAACTTCTGCCACTGGCAGATAATCTTGATAGCCTCTTTTTATAGTTATCAGGCATTCCTGTCTGAGAATCCTTCTTTGTAGCCTCCAGTCTTACTTATTTTGGGAGGCTAACATAAAGTGTATACCTTAAAATATTATTATTACTATTATTATATAAAATGCCCAGAAATGGCTGTAATTTGTTTTTAACTGTCTTTTCTAAGTGTTTAAGATGAAGCAGTCAAACTGACTTTTGTTTCTATCTATTCTGAACAGTCAGCTGAGATTTTATGGGAGTCATTCCTGGGGAAACTTGAGAGCAGCTTCTCAGTTCTGCTAGTGCCATTTGCGCTAGGTGGGTCCAGGTCTTGCTTGACCATGTGGCTTCCCTCGGAAGCATCAGGGATGTTTCCCTTCTCTGATGACTCTCCTCTTCTTAGCAAATGCACTGATTGGCTTTCTGTTCTCCAGTGGTCTCATTAATCTCCCTGATCAGGAGGTTATGCGGTTCAGAGTTGCAAAGCTCTTTAGAGAAGTCCGCTGTTCCCTGGATACAGACTGACTCAGAGGGCAAGAGCCAAATATTGGTTTTCTTGTCCCTTTTCATATAACTTTAATTTTAAATCCTAATCTTAAACATCCATCAAATAAATTTTAACAGACTTATATAAAGAATACTGGGCTTTAATGTCTATAATTTAAAATTATTTATCTTTTTATTATTTGGGATCTGTATTATTCTGTCTGTCTTGTAGGTGATGACTAGTTATCTTAAATTAACCAATGTTGTGTTCTTAAAGCAACACTGCTGTAAAACACTAACAGGGAATCTTTATATCACCCATAAGGAAATTACAAAATAAAATTAACAACAGTAAACAAACTTAGTTCGTGTAATAGCTACCCTAAAATTTTTGGCTGAGTTATACATTATATCCTCTGTTTGAGATGCTAGTAATGTTGACAGGAAAAAAAAAACTTTTGAAAATAACTTTAAATGAAATAACATGTGACCTACTGCTTTCGCAGTCATTCTCACATAATAAGATGGGACACAGAGCCTTATCTCAGGTAAGGCAGGGCTCTTTATTAATCTTAAGTGTTTTAATTCTAAAGCTAATCTTTGTTTTTTAAATATCATTTTACAAAGTTTACATAAATTATTTGAGGTCACATGAACATTAGCTAACACCGTATGATATAGCTTTTAAAACATGAATTAAAAAAAGGCTGAAAGTTTTTAACCTTTACATAGATTAGGCTCTCATTAACTTAAAATACATTTAAATTGTTCCCCAATATAAAAAGTAACATAAAAGTTTACATATCTTATTGACAACAGGTAAATAAATCCTATATATATATGTATATATATATATATATATATATATATATATATATATATATATATATATATATATATATTTTACCATACAACTTCAGAACACCACCTTGATATAATGCTCTTTTAAAGTTTCTACCTTACAGACTTGTATACCTGGAAGATATGAGCACATTAATAGCATCACAATTGCATTGATGTTTCTACATTAACCAAGTTTAGCTTTTAAAGAAATGGCAGTACAGTGCTCTAAAATAACAGTTCTTATTTAATCAGTTGTTTAATTTTTATGGTTGCTTGCTCTAGAAAAATAAAACTTAATAACCACAATGTTATGGGTAAAATTATGTTTTGAGAAATTTTTGTCTCTTTAACACATGACTGATTTTTACAATCTTATACAGACTTTAGGACAAACTTATACAGACCTTAGTAAATCAATCAGATATCTAACAAAAGTACTCATGAATGAGTAGTCCCATATCAAATTTACTTTACTTATTTATCAAAATATTAGACAAATGTATTGAACAGTGTACCATTTTTTGTTGAAGAAAAAGTTCTAGAACCAAGGCATATTAGGCCTTTTGTCGGCATTAATATTTTATTAGATTTTTGAACACCTAGAAAAACTTGTAAGGTTAAATTTAAAGACATTTATTTTTATCTGTTTATCCAATTTAAATTGCACCAATTAAATCATGAGAATTTAAGATCTTTGGATCCACGTTTTAAAATTTGTTTATATGAGTGCTTTTTTTATGAGTGCTCCTTATATGTGTTAATTTGTATAACATATATATGATATAGGGATATATGTATATATAGACATACAACACTAACAAAAATGTGCACACATAATAATAGTAAAGGCCTTGTAGCTTTTTGCAGTTGAAATCTCCATTGCAATGTTTCAAAAACTCCACTGTTGGTCAAAGATAGAGCTAATCAGAAAAACATTAACCTAGGTCTGTAGGATCAAAATCATGAGCTCAAAAAAAGAATACAGAATCTAAGGAAAAAAATAAGAGTCCTAGAAAAAATGACTGGCCAGTAATTAGTAAATAGCATACAATTTACCTTTTTTCCTGCCTTAGGCCTCAGATCAGTCTCCTACTGAGCTTGCAGGCTTCTTTCATTTGCATTTCAACAAAAGTCCTTGCTGAGGTCTGAAAGGAGCAGGGTAAAACTGCTATTCTGAGCAGACACCTCAGGCCTAAGGCATTTTAACCATAATTTTGAGGTTCGGATGTTGAAAATTATGATACAATTTTAAGATGAAATTCACAAAATTTTATATCTTTACATCTTGTTTTGTCAACAGATACCATAATATGATTTACTATCCTTGTCCAAATTAATGCACTGGTACACACTGTGATATTTTCTCAGTCTACCCAATTCAAAATTGGTGAAAAATAAAACTGAATGTTTGGGAAGTTACTTGCCAACTTGGAAGTAGAGTGCTTTAGTTTTCCATCCTAAGCATTTAAGTTATCTGGCATGAATTATCTGAAATCATAAACTAAACAATTACCTAAACCCGACTTTTAACTGCAAGATTGAACAATGCTACAAAAACCCATCCAGATACCAGATTGTTACAATAAAACACCATCATTTAGACACACATTGAACTAATATCATTCCCAAGAAACAATTTATAATATCAGCACATTATTGCACATGTCTTAAAGGGCCAGAAACAAAGACACAAGACAGACAGAAAGGAGCTCCAGACTATGGCTGACAGACAGAAGCCTTAAAAACAGAGCAGATAAGAGAAAAATCTCCTACACCAGTGGCAGGATAGATGTCCTCACAAGGGGATCAGATGTTTTCACAGACGGCAACCTGAAATGTAATATCAAGGGTTTCCATGGTGACTTTACTGCATTTAGTGTCTCCTTTTTCTTTTTCTTTTTTTTAAGAAGACAGAGGTGGCATAATCCTTACAGTGCAGGGAACGAAGGAAGGAATTCCCTGAAGCAACAGGGCTTTGGTAGATCCTGGGAGTCCCTCAGTCCCTCCTTTTACTTATAGGATTAACTCCTCTGGTTTGGTTCCACCCCAATCTCGCTCCATCTCCTAACATTTCAGTAGTCAGCTCTCAAAAAGTTCCAGGGTCGGGGGGTTATCAAAATTTGTAACTTAAATTTCGGTTTCTGACCTTGAAGCGAATTAATACCTATTTAATAATGAGGACAGGGTTTGAGAAAAATAAAAAGGGAGGTTTACTGCTTTGCTAACAAAGCAGAGACACAGGGGACTCTGCCCAAAGGTTGTGACTCTCTTGAACTGGAGCAACAAGGGGTTTTAAAGGAGTTTCCATTGTTAACCTGGGAGATACTCTGTTCTTTGGTGGCCAGCAGGCATTGCCCTCTGCAGTGGGTGAGTTCCAGGCTGCCAGCTAGGGGCTTCTCTCATCCTGCTTAACAAAGGGGGGTAAACTTCAACACAGTTTTTTAGAACACAGTCCAAAGGGTGTAAGGCTTACTTGCTTTATTACCCATTTTTACGTCCAATATCTTTAAGTTTTTACCACAGAAATCACACAACAAAATGCACAAAAACAAACAAACAAGAAAACATATAGAACACAGAACAAAACACAAAGAAACAGAAACCTGGTGAAGATACAGAAAAACAGAGGAGCAATGAAATGTCTTGCTGAAGCTCCGGGGTAGGAGCTCCTGCGTGCCCGGCTGCACCTTTCTACCCTTTCAGAGAAATTCCATACAGAACAGAACAGAGGACAGAACAATTCTTGTTACTGTCCTGGACAGGAGTACATGTGAGCCTCCCCAGGCCACCTCTCTGTCATCAGAAGACATCTCCCTTAACCGGATATCAGATGTTATAAAGGCACCACCTACCTATGGAGGCCTCCTCCACCAGGTGCTTGCTAATAGTTTTAGTGCGATGGTTCACTGCAGTGCTCCCTGGACCAAATGCTCACTCCAAGGCTTTGGAACTTGGCTCTCCAGCCCTGAGCCCTGGAGGAAAGGCCAGCGTCAGAATTTCCAGCAGTCTGGTCTTATGATCTGGTAACGTCATCTCGCTGGGGAACTCCAAAATGTTAGACCAGGATGCAAGAAAATACCACTGACTCCAATTAAAATCAAATTAAGGCAAGCTTATTAGTTCAACCGGCTAGGCTGACTCTCCTTCTCAAAACGGCTGGAAAAAGACAGCATCCCCACCTTTCCTACACCCCAGCTTTATAGCCCAAAAAGTTACACAAAAAGGGAGTATCAGAAAACAGAAATTTGACAAGCATCACACTAATTGTAGTTTACATTTTTTATTTGCTGGCCCCAGCATCAGAAATTATGAGGACCATTAGAGCCTCAGAGAGGGTCGTTGTCTGGCCAGGGAAGGCCAATATTTATGAGGTTTCAGTAAGGTTTCAGAGAGGGCTGTGATCTGGTCAGTAAGACAGGCATGGGTGAGTTCAAGGCATGGGCAGGCATTCCAAGCAGGTTCAGAATTTGCAGTAATTTATAGTAAAGCAAAAATTATCTTTCCATGGCTTTGTGGCAAGATGGCTCCCAATATTAATGAAAGATCAGGTTGAGTGATCACCCCTGTCCCTTCCTTTTGGAAACTCCTCTACCACCTCCAAGGTTGTGAACTCCTGAGCATTTTCCATTCCAGATAAGTATTCACAGAATGTCTAACTCTTCTCCTCTAATTGTGTCTTACTTGGGGCAAAGGTAATGTCAAAGCATTGTTCTGGATGAGAGTGGGAAGATTATTGTATATCACATATTTGCATACACATTGGATTCATTTTCCAATTTTCCATTTGAAATACTGAATTCCTGGCACTAACCCATACCCTACTAGACTCTGACTAATAATCCTAATATGATGGTGAAACATAACCCAAGCAGAATAGAAATACAAGCCGTTCAGAGGAGGCATGGTGTGTAGTTGGAATTGCCTTTTGCATTATATAGTATAGGAGCTATAAATCTAGTCAATTTTTTGTTGAAATAATTCTACATGTGTTTTTAAAGTTAACAAAAATGGGAATCCTGTCTCCCTTTCTCTGTAGCACATGTATTTTTATATGCACATAGAGAATCCTACCTGGTATCACACGTACATACTTGTGAGGTGGCTGAATTGGCAGATACAAATTGTGAGAAGAGATCACTACTCCTAAACGCTGTTCAAACTGAAAATTCAACCTATGGGTGAGCTTCCTAGTTCAATAACATTATACATAAATCCATGTTCAGTAAAATGAATATTTTTGCATCTGTGGATTATATATATTTCATGATGAATTTCGATTGGCATATATATTGCTACTTTTTTTCTTTTTTTGGTTGTTCAAAACGTTACAAAGCTCTTGACATATCATATTTCATACATTAGATTCAAGTGGGTTATGAACTCCCATTTTTACCCCAAATAAAGATTGCAGAATCACATTGGTTACATATCCACATTTTTACATAATGCCCTATTAGTTAATGTTGTATTCTGCTACCTTTCCTATACTCTATGATCCCCCCTCTTTCCCCCTCCCATCTTCTCTCTCTACCCCATCTACTGTAATTAATTTCTCTCCTTGTTTATTTTCCCATTCCCTTCACAACCTGTTATGTGTAATTTTGTATAACAATGAGGGTCTCCCTTCATTACCATGCAATTTCCCTTTTCTCTCCCTTTCCCTCCCACCTCATGTCTCTGTTAATGTAAATATTTTCTTCCTGCTCTTCCTCCCTGCTCTGTTCTTAGTTGCTCTCATTATATCCAAGAAGACATTTGGTATTTGTTTTTTAGGGATTGGCTAGTTTCACTAAGCATAATCTGGTCTATTACCATCCATTTCCCTGAAAATTCCATGATTTTGTCATATTTTAGTGCTGCGTAATACTCCATGGTGTATAAATGCCACATTTGTTATCCATTCATCTATTGAAGGGCATCTAGGTTGGGTCCACAGTGCAGCAATTGTGAATTGTACTGCTAAGAACATCGATGTGGCAGTATCCCAGAGTTACACTATTTTAAGGTCTTCAGGAAATAGTCCAAGAAGGGCAATAGCTGGGTCAAATTGTGGTTCCATTCCAAGCTTTCCCAGGAATCTCCATACTGCTTTTCAAATTGGCCGCACCAGTTTGCGGAACAGCTCTCCTCATAGGCCTCATTTGGTCCATCTTCTCTACATTAAGAAGAGAGAGGCTTACTCAGACACAACCCTTCATCCTGACCAGGTTGTTTGCCAGGTTGTTTTGGTCTTTCAGGTCTTTCATAGCTGCCTACATCTTCTCCAGGGATCAAATATGCATGGACCTTTGAGGTTCTCAGTAGGTGGCAGATCCCCTACATTGCTGTATTGCAAGACGAACCCTGTCCCTTCTCTTTTGTAAAGTTAGATTGAGGGAACAGTGTATGGTTAGGGTTAATAACATGTTCAATTTGGGTTCGGAATCATTCTGATTGATGAATAATGGTATTGGGAACCTGCGATATTTATAAAACTATAGAGGTGAAATATATGTATAAAAACAGAAATCTAGGTAAGATTTGTAGCCCAGAAGGGAATGAGGCCCTTTATTGGGATACTTAGCTTTTAATTATGTTCTGCACGTTTGTCTCAGATAAATTGATAATCAATGGCATAGGACCTTGTACCTTGGAAGATTGATTGTAGAAGAGAACATGCACTCAAATTTGGATAGTCGGTAGGATTAGGAAGAGAGTCGGTAGGTTTAGGAAGAAGAGTGAGTATAAAATTTGGATCAAATGTTCTTTAGCAATACGGTTTCATTTACACAGTGAATGTAAATGTCAGCACATGCGAAGAGTCAGTCACAATGATGAACTGCGGAAAATATAGGAAAGAAGATATCAATAGAGACATTACAAAATCAGGCAATTGTAAAGTGAATGATAGGTTTACACATTTTCAACAGGATCGAGATTGAATACATAATTTTAGGAAGAAACAAATATGTAGTCACCAATAGAAATGACATTTGAAAGCATTATGCAAACTGGAAATGGATGTTTTTAGTAATCCATATTCAACTTCCATTTAGGATTTGGTGCAATCATAAGTGTGACCTTTGCATTTTGTGCCCAGAAAATTATTGTGATAAAATATATATGTAGATCATGTGACATGAGTATTTTTTCCACCATTTCTGTGAGCAATATTTTAAGACATATAAATTAGTATTGGGGGTACAAAGTGGTGTACCCTGTGTCTATGAATATAGAGATAATGCATGAATAGAACATACTGTAAATAAATAATATAACTGATTCCACTTTAAATAATGGATTGAATTGTTATCTGAAAATATATAAGAAATCATATATTGACATACAATCAATAATTCCAACCAGTTATATATCTAATTGTCATCTTAGGGTTATTGTTTATCATGAAGTGTGTGTGAGTTTTGCTTAAAAAGTGATTATGGAAGTCGAAAATAATGTGTTTGGAAAGAAGTCTCATGAAATTACCAGTCAAGAAATATGGAGGAATCCATGTGTTCTGAAGCAGGAAGTGATTGAAAGTGAAACAAATGCCTATAAATTTGCTAAATTGTCGATGAAATATATATCCTGTGATGTGCATAAACTGAGGAAATAGTATGTACCAGTGTTGAATAAAAATGAACGTCAAAGTACACATCATGTACCATTGGAATCTACTTGCATTGATGTTAAACTGGGTCAGTTACTGTAAAAATATTAGGATTCGCGTGCATCACTCACCGAAGTTAGTTTTCTTTTTTTTTAATTTTTATTTATGCTTGTTCAAAACATTACATAGTTCTTGATACATCATATTTGTCACTTTGATTCAAGTGGGTTATGAACTCCCATTTTTACTCCGTTTACAGATTGCAGAATCACATCAGTTACACATGCATTGATTCACATATTGCCATACTAGTGTCTGTTGTATTCTGCTGCCTTACCTATCCTCTACTATCCCCCCTCCCCTCCCCTCTCCTCCCCTCTTCTCTCTCTACCCCCTCTACAGTAATAAATTTCTCCCCCTTGTATTATTTTTCCCTTTCTTCTTGTATGTAATTTTGTATAACCCTGAGGGTCTCCTTCCATTTCCATGCAATATCCCTTCTCTCTCCCTTTCCCTCCCACCTCTCATCCCTGTTTTAATGTTAATCTTCTTCTCATCCTCTTCATACCTATTCTGTTCTTAGTTAATCTCCTTATATCAAAGAAGACATTTGGCATTTGTTTTGAAGGGATTGGGTAGCTTCACTTAGCATAATCTGCTCTAGTGCCATCCATTTCCCTGCAAATTCTATGATTTTGTCATTTTTTAATGCAGAGTAATACTACATTCTGTATAAATGCCACATTTTTTAATCCATTCATCTATTGAGGGGCATATAGGTTGGTTCCACAGTCTTGCTATTGTGAATTGTGCTGCTATGTACATCGATGTAGCAGTGTCCCTGCAGCATGCTCTTTTTAGGTCTTTAGGGAATTGACCGAGAAGGGGAATAGCTGGGTCAAATGGTGGTTTCATTCCCAGCTTTCCAAGAAATCTCCATACTGCTTTCCAAATTGGATGCACCAATTTGCAGTCTCACCAGCAATGTACAAGTGTACCTGTTTCCCCACATTCTCACCAACACTTGTTGTTTGACTTCATAATGGCTGCCAATCTTACTGGAGTGAGATGGTATCTTAGGGTGGTTTTGATTCACCTTTCTCTGACTACTGGAGATGGTGAGCATTTTTTCATGTACTTGTTGATTATATGTCCTCCTCTGAGATGTCTGTTGAGGTCCTCGGCCCATTTGTTGATTGGGTTATTTGTTATCTTATTGTTTAATTTTTTGAGTTCTTTGTATACTCTGGATATTAGGGCTCTATCTGAAGTGTGAGGAGTAAAGATTTGTTCCCAGAATTTAGGCTCCCTATTTACCTCTCTTATTGTTTCTTTTGCTGAGAAAAAACTTTTTGCTTTGAGTAAGTCCCATGTGTTGATTCTAGTTATTAACTCTTGTTATTAACTCTTGTGCTATGGATGTCCTATTGAGGAATTTGAAGCCCGACCCCACAGTATGTAGATCGTAGCCAACTTTTTCTTCTATCAGACGCCATGTCTCTGTTTTGATATCAAGGCCCTTGATCCATTTTGAGTGAACTTTTGTGCATGCAAGAGAAAGGGATTCAGTTTCATTTTGTTACATATGGATTTCCAGTTTTTCCAGCACCATTTGTTGAAGATGCTATCCTTCCTCCATTGCATGCTTTTAGCTCCTTTATCAAATAGAAGATTGTTGTAGCATTGTGGATTAATCTCTGTGTCCTCCATTCTGTACCATTGGTCCACCCACCTGTTTTGGTACCAGTACCATGCTGTCATTGTTACTATTGCTCTGAAATTTAGTTTGAAATCTGGTATCGCTATACCGCCTGATTCACACATCCTGGTTAGAATTGCTTTTGCTATTCTGGATCTTTTATTATTCCATATGAATTTCATGATTGCTTTCTCTATTTCTACAAGAAATGCCGTTAGGATTTTGATTGGCATTACATTAAACCTATAGAGAACTTTTAGGAATATCACCATTTTGATGATATTAGTTCTCCCTATTCATGAACAGTGTATATTTTTCCATCTTCTAAGATCTTATTCTACTTCTCTTTTTAGGGTTCTGTAGTTTGCATTGTATAAATCTTTCACCTCTTTTGTTAGGTTGATTCCCAAGGATTTTAGTTTTATTTTTTGAGGATATTGTGAATGGAGTGTTTTTTTTTTCTCATTTCCGTTTCAGAAGTTTTGTCACTGATATACAGAAATGCCTTTGACTTATGAATGTTGATTTTATATCCTGCCACATTGCTGAAATCCTTTCTTACTTCTAGTAGTTTTTTTTGTAGACCCTTTTGGGTCTTCTATATATTGAATCATATCAGCTGCAAGTAGTGATAATTTAAGTTATTCTTTTCCTATTTTCATGCCTTTTATTTCTTTCATCTGTCTAATTGCTCTGGCCAGTGTTTCGAGAACTATATTGAATAGAAGTGGTGGTAGAGGACATCTCTGTCTCGTTCCAGATTTTAGAGGGAATGCTTCAATTTTTCTTCATTCAGAATAATGCTAGCCTGAGGCTTAACATAGATAGCTTTTACAATGTCGAGGTAAATTCCTGTTATCTCTAGTTTTTCAAATGTTTTGAACATAAAGGGATGCTAAGGGTCTATCCTTCTTATTTATTTTTTGCAGAACCAAGCTTTAGTTTTGTAATTTTTTCAATAGTTTCTTTTGTTTCAATTTTGTTGTTTTCCGCTCTGATTTTAGTTATTTCTTGCCTTCTGCTACATTTGCTGTTGTTTTGCTCTTCCTTTTCTAGGGCTTTGAGATGAAGTGTGAGCTCATTTATTTGTTGTTCTTTCCTATTTTTGAGGAATGACGTCAAGGTGGTGAATTTCCCTCTTAAAACACCTTTCATTGTGTCCCATAGACTCCGATATGTTGTTTCTGTATTTTCATTTATCTTGAAGAATTTTTTGATTTTCTCATTTATGTCTTCTGTAACACATTAATCATTCAGTAACATGTTGTTCATTTTCAATGTGATGTAGGATTTTTCCTTCCTTCTTTTTCATTGGTTTCCAGATTCATTCCATTATAATCCAATAAAATTCATGGTATTAAGTCCACCCTTTATATTTACTGAAGGTTGCTCTATGGCATAATATATGGTCTATTTTTTAGAAGGATCCATGTGCTGCTAAAAAATATTATATCCACTTGATGATGGTTGATATATTCTATATATGTCAGTTAAGTCTATGTTATTGATTGTGATATTGAGTTCTATAGTTTCTTTATTCAACTTTTATTTGGAGGATCTGTCCAATGGTGAGAGAGGTGTGTTGAAGTCACCCATAATTATTGTGTTGTGGGCTATTTGATTCTTGAACTTGAGGAGAATTTGTTTTATGAACGTCACAGCACCATTTAATGGTGCGTAAATATTGATAATTTTTATGTCTTGTTGGTGAATGGTTCCTTTTAACAGTATATAATTTCCTTCATTATCCCTTTTGATTAAATTAGTCTTGAAGTCGATTTAATTCGATTTGAGGATGGCCACCACTCCTTGCTTATGAGGACCGTGTGCATGGTATATTTTTTCTCAACCTTTCACCTTCAGCCTGTGTATGTCTTTTCCATTCAGATATGTCTCCTGGAGGCAACATATTGTTGGATTTGTTTTTTGAATCCAAGTTACAAGCCTATGTTGCTTTATTGGAGAGTTTAAGCCATTAATGTTTAGTGTAACTATTGATATATGGTTTCTACTGCCAGCCATGTTTGAATATTTATCGCTTTTTAAAATTTACTTTGTTTCTCCATGATTAGCTTTTCCCCCGCCGTCTGTCATTACTGAGGCACTTCCCACTGATGGTTTTGGTTGTTGTTTTTCATTTCTTTCTCGTGTAGTGTTTTGCTCAAGACACTTTGCAATGGTGGTTTTCTGGCTGCAAATTCTTTTACCTTTGTTTATCATGAAAGATTTTTATTTCGTTGTCGTACCTGAAGCTGAATTTTGCTGGATACAGAATTCTTGTTTGGCATCCATTGTCTTTCAATGTTTGAAATACGTTGTTCCAGGATCCTCTCACTTTCAGTGTCTGTGATGAAAAATAGGTTGCTAACCTTATTGGTTTACCCCTGAATGTAATCTTCCTCCTTTCTCTTGAAGCTTTTAAAGTTTTCTCTTTGTTCTGTATATTGGATAGCTTCATAACAATGTGTCTTGGCGTTGGTCTACTGTGATTTTGTGTGCTCTGTGTCCTGTAAGCATCTTCAATTTGTATATCCATTTCCTTTTTTATTTCTGGAAAATTTTCATTCCCATAGTTTGAATCTCTGTACCTTCCTCTAACCAGATGACTCATAAGTTTGGTTTTTTTATGTTATACCATATCTCTTGGATGTTTTTCTCGTGATTTTTTACCAGCCTTTCTGTGTTGGCTAGACTCTTTTCAAGATGATATATTTTGTCTTCATTATGTGACATTCTGTCTTCTACTTGCTCCACACGGTTAGTGATACTCTCAATTGAGTTTTTAATTTGGTTTATCGTTTCCTTCATTTCTAGAAATATTCTTTGAATATTTATAATCTCTATCTCCTGATAAAGAAGATTAACTTCTTATTTATCTGTTTATGTAATTCATTTTCAATGTGTTCTTTCACTGTATTTATTTGCTCTCTCGTATCCTCTTTAAGGTTCCATTTCATCTGTCTAAGGTATTCCTTGAGTTCTTTATATGACCATTTTTATGATAATTCTAGGTCCTCCTGAATATTTAGGTTATCCTTCATTGTTTGTACTCCTTTTCTTTCTTGCTTTTTGATGCTGCTCATGTTACTTCTTGTTCTGTTTGAGTGCTGAGTTACTTCTTATTCTTATAAATTTATTTGAAGCTTGGGAGGAAAGATATTAGAAGGGATGGGAAGAAGTCACTAAAGAGAATGAGAATAGGCAGGTAGAATTCAAGGATGGGGGAATAAGAAAATTGAAAAGAAATGAAAAGACAAAAGAAAAAAATAGAAAATAAAGAAAGAAATAATTTTTTTAAAATAATAATGATAATTAAAAAATGAAAATTAAAATTTAAAATAATAATAATAGTAAAATTAAAAAAATAAAAACATTAAAATAAGTTAAAGAACAACACAAAAAATTTAAATGAAAGAAAAAAAATAAAAATAAAATAATAATAATAATAATAATACATGCAGTCATAGAGTTCAATTAACTTCTCTTCCAGTAGGTGGAGCTGTGCTCACTGGGCCAAGCTTCTCCTCTCAATAGGTGGGAACCAATCACTGTGCAGCAGCTCTTCCTCCCAGACTGGGCGGGTCTCTAATCCTGAGTGCCTAGGACCTTCTCTAGTGTTTCCTCAAGCCAGGCTCCGCTCAACTGTGACGCTCACCACAATACTTGCTACACGTCAGGTCTCTGCTCCTGGTAGCCCTGTTTTCATCAACGCTTGGCACTCTCTCCCTGTTTGCCTCCCTCAGACCCTAAGTTTATAGAGCTTGGGGCTGGGAACCCCCAGCGAATTTGCTTGCTCTCTGGTATCCATGCCCACATTAGCTGGTGTAAGAGACCTCAGTTGTCAGCACTGGTAGGAGCGGTAGCCAGGAATTCCACGCCACAAGTCCCACAGCACACATGATTCCCTCGGTCTGGCCATCTTTCTCACGGGAGACCTGGGAGGGCCCCTTAAGGGAGAGCTGGGAGGGGCCCTTAATGTTTCCCCGCTGTGTGGAGAGAGATGCATAGGGAATTACACACCTGTCGTACTGGTTTCAATGAAGTTATCTCCTCTGCCCATGACATCAGTTCTCTTCCACGGTGGTATCCCATGCAAATGGTGACCATTCGTTCCTTTTGCCAGGTGACCAATGCAATGGATGGGTCCTGACTGTGTCTCCAAAGCCCCATTTCAATCCAGTGGCCTTTTACCTCTGTAAATTCAGAAGGGCCGACCAGTTATTTCAGAGGGAACGTTAGTTCTGAGTCACAAGAAGCAGGCAAATCTGAGCTTCTATGCAGCCGATCCGGGCTCTGTGTGTTTTCTCAGGGGCCCAGACTGTTCGCACCAGATCCACGTCAGGTCAGCATTGCCTAGTGATTCTGAACAAACAGCATTTAGACAGTTTACGACTCCCTATGCCTGCGCAGCTAATGAGGTCAGATACTTGATTTCTCCATGTCCGCCACCATGTTGGATCTCTTATATTGCTACTTTTTAATGTCTGTGCGTGTGCGTGTGTGTGTGTGTGTGTGTGTGTGTATATATATATATATATATATATATATATATATATATATATCAATATAAGATTTCTTATATATTTTTAGATATCAATTCAATTCATTATTTGAAGTGGAACCAGTTATATTATTTATTCACAGGATGGTCTATTCATGCATTATCTCTATATTCATAGACACAGGGTACACCTCTGTGTACCCCTAACACTAATGTATATGTCTTCAAAATATTGCTCCCAGAAATGGTGGAAGAAATACTCATGTCACCTGATCCACATATATATTTTATCACAGTAAAATTCTGAACAAAAAATGTAAAGGTCACACTTATGATTGTACCGAAGCCTAAAAGAAAAGTGAAAATGTTTAACTAAAAACATCCATGTGAAGGTTGCCTAATGCTCTCAAATGTCAATCCTATTGGTGACAACATATTTGTTTCTTCCAATGATTATATATTCAAATTAAACCCTGTTGAAAATGTCTAATCCTATAACTCACTTTATACTTTGCCTGATTTCATAATGTCTCTATTGATAACTGCTTTCCTACTTATTTTCCCCAGTTCATCATTGTGACTGACTCTTCATATGTGCTGACATTTTCATTCATTCTCTAACCGAAACCCTATTGCTAAAGAACTTTTGGTCCAAATACTATACTCACTCTTCTTCCTAAACCTACCGACTATCTTCCTAATCCTACCGACTATCCATTTTTAACTGGATGTTCTCTTCTACATTAAATCTACCAAGGTACAAGGTCCTGTGCTTCAAATCATACCTAGATTTCTGTTTCCATACTTATATTTCACCTCTATGTTCTTTTAATTATCGCAAGTTCCCAATACCATTATTCATCGCACAGAATGATTCCTAACCCAAATTGAACCTGTTATTAACCCTAAACATACACTGTTCCCTCAATCTCATTTTACAGAAGAGCAGCGACAGAGTTGTTCTTAAAATACAGGGAATTAGGGGACCTTCCACCTGCTGAAAACCTCAAAGGTCCATGCAGAAATGATACCTGGAGAAGTTGTAGGGAGGTATGAAAGACCTGAGAGAGCAAAAGTCCTATTCCATGGCAAACAACCTGGTCAGGATAAAGGGATGTGTCTGAATCAGCCTCTCTCTATTTATGTTAGAGAAGATGGACTAAACCAGACCTGTGTGGAGAGCTGTTCCCAGGTGCCTATGGTTGATATACCATTCTAACTTGTGCAAGTGTTCCAGGAAGTAGGAGCAGCCTCCATCTCATGGGACCCTTGGAAGCAAGTGTTAGGACAAACTGGTTGCCAAGGCAGTGACCTCATTCATTCAATTCCAAAGAAAGTGACATACCTCATTTCCTTGGTGATGGAACTCTATGATCTTTGTATCCTAGTGGCCAGGCACCCAGACGCTATCCCATTCCCAGTCACAGTGGTCTCACTTGTTTGGATTTACCAAGGACAGAGTCAGTATTTCTTGGTACCTACTAATGTGAGGATGGCCAAATGCCAGGAGAGCACTGAAGAGGTACCTTTTCTGAGAAAGCCAGTAGTGGCTCACCACTATTTCCTGACAACTTCACAGAGTTAGCCAAGGAAACCAGACCTGAGAGAGGACAGACTATTTCGAAGGAATATAGTATGGCCGAGCAGTTAGAGGACACTCCAGATAGTCACAGATCTACATGGGGGAAGGAGGTGCCATTATGGGAGTGGGTGTGGGTTTGTGGTTTTGCCTCATGTTCTAACAAAAGGTAGGAATGGCGGTTTGTTTGGATTGAAGTGGACTGTTTCGAGTAAGTCATTTGACAAGGTGAGTGTTTCTATGTTTGTGTATCCGACTATGTCTATTGTTGTAGACATTAGAAAAGAGAATGCATTAATGGATGTGTCCTGTCTAGTATAAATCTTACCATAATTCATCCTGCTCAATTTATGAATGGACTGCACCTTGTCTTATCGATGGGCAACACCTGCTATCATCCTAAGTTCCTGTTTTCTTCCTGAATTCTGGCCAGTCTCCAGAATAGGCTCAGGGATTTGTGTGCAAGATATGTACCACCTCCAAGCTCTGTGACATGGCCATATACTGGATAGCTGAAGAGAATGGAGATCATCTCAGAAAACTCAGATATCAGTGTGACCAGGAAAGTCTCAGTGGAGAAACCCTGCTTTGGGCCTTTTGCTTACCTTATGTTCTGTTGCCCTGAATGTCAGGAAGGTCTTTGCCTCAGGCCACCCCTTTGTGAAGCCTGAAGAAAACAGTTTTAAATTTGAAATGAATAGGCATCACCTGTGGCTCTTTGCTTAATTGCTTTGGAAAGGGATGTGTCTGAATTAGCCTCTTGGCCTTGTATGTGGCTGTGATTTTTATTCTCAGCACATGATGGATCCAAAGAATGATCGCATGTGCGCATCCAAAACCAAAATGGCCAAAAGATCAGTCATTGTGGATGAAGTCTCTCGCCTTCTTCTGTTAGGTTCCTGACATCCATCAAGTGAGAATACTGATCCTTTGGGTCAAATGAGTTCTTGAAATCTCTGCCGAGGTGCTTGGCTTTTCTCATGACTCTATTTCACATAAACATTCCATACCTGAAAGTCAGTAGGCCTCAAATTGGAGAAACAGAGCAGCATGAACGGCAGGCTTATTTGACCACTCCTGGTTCATATTAAGAGTGTCCAGGCCACCCTGACTTTAGGCAAATGAGGGGCAAGTGAGATTATTTTGGACACTACCAATGGCTGCACCCCTCATGGAAACCTCCAGCCAGAGGTCATGATGAGTGAATATATGGAAGAAGATGAGGGCCATGTGGGAGTGTTTTGGTTTTAATTGTGGTCATTTGTGTGGCGGTTGGAAGAAATGTCTGGGTCCACCTGGGCTTGAACTCTGGTGTGATTCCCCATAGAGACTTAGTTCTGGAACTCACCTCAGAGGAGTATTGCCATGAATTGTTTTGGGATTTTAGGAGGCCACGCATGAGAGTTGCCCTTGGAAACTGAGATCTGGCTTTCCACAGAGCACTGGGAATCTCAGCCAGCATATCACATGATATAATTGTGAAAAACTTGCAGCCATAGTTGAGAGTCAAAACACACATGGACCTCACATTTTACACCTCAATGTGCCTGGCTTCATGTGACCTTTTCCCCACTCTTTGGGAAGCCTTGCCTGTGAGAGTTCTCCAGAGTTTTCATTTAAATTAGCTTCCTCAACATTTAGTGGTTCCTGAATGAATTGAAACCCAGAGTTTCTCCAACTTCATCCTTGAAAAATGGCTTGATAAATACCATGAATTTTTGGAAGTTCCCACAACCAGGTGGCACTGGAGAACATTTGGATGTCCTGTTGCTGATCATGAGTATACCAGACAATGCCTTGATTGACTGGGTTTCATGAAAATGGTGTAGAACAGAGATGCCAGTAAGTTGGAGCCTGCTGAGTAGTGGGCCTAGAGCAGTGGTGGGCAGGTGTGTGATGAAACATCAGTGGTAGGGCCATGAGGATCTACCATTGGATTCCAAATGGCTTGTGACTGACATGGTGCAGCCAGCAGTCCCTTATATGTAAAGGCATCTTGTTATATGGTGAGGTTTCAGGTCAATGTTCTGAATCAGGTTGATATGGACGAGGGGGCAATGGGGCAAGCTAGGAGGGATAGAAGCCTGGTTGGTGCATTCTCCTGCAGACCCTGACCCAACACACGTGACAGAACTCCCTCCAGCAATATGTCCCAGTTGAGCTCCTGGTATTTCGTGAAGCAAATACCAAACTCCCAGTGCAGCAGGAAAAACACCACAAAAAGTGTAGGAGGACCAAATGGCTTCGCAGTCAACACGGAGAGACACTTAGTCCTCAGTGGTCACAGTTTACCTACAAAGAGAGGATTCAGCATTGCTGCCTCATCTTCATTGGAAAATAAGAAACCATGTCCTTCAGGTCACATAGATGCAGAACCAGCTTTGATGGTCTCACTACTAAAGAAGCCAAATCTCCTGACAACAACATATATTTCAAGTGCCCAAACTCAGAGGCAATTTCTCAAAAAGTTTTTAGGCTCTCAGAGCTCCCTGTTTGTGTTGTGTTTACCCTGTCCCTTAATTTTGGAAACTCCTCTACCACCTCCATGGTTATGAACTCTTGAGCATTTTCCATTCCAGATATGTATTCACTGATTTTCTAACTCTTCTCCTCTAATTATGTTTTACCTGGGGTGAAGGTAATGTCAAGGCATTTTTCTGGATGAGAGTGAGAGGATATCAGACCTTAACAGATATTTGTGAAGCACATATTTGCTTACACATTGAATTCATTTTCCAATTTTCCTTTTGAAATACTGAATCCCTGACACTAACCCATACCTTCTAGAATCAGACAACTCATCCTAATATAATGGAGAAAAATAACCCAAACAGAATAGAAATTCAAGCAGTTCAGAGGAGGCATCTTGTATATTTGGACTTGCCTTTTGCATTATATAAGGTAGGAGTTATAAATCTAGTCAATTTTTATTTGAAATAGTTCTCCATGTGTTTTTAAAGATAACAAATGTGTGAAATCCTGTTTCCCTTTCTCTGTAGCCAATTCACACATGTATATTTATATGCACATATAGAATCCTACCAGGAATCCCACGTACATTTTTGTGAGGTTTCTCACTTCGCAGATTCAAATTGTGAGAAGAGATCACTCCTCTTAAACGCTGTTAGAACTGAAGATTCAAACTATAGGGGAGCTTTCTAGTAGAACAACATTATACATATACTCATGTTCAGTAAAATAATTATTTTTGCATCTGTGGATGATATATATTTCTTGATGAATTTTGATTTTCATATATAATGCTGCTTTTTAATGTCTGTGTGTAGTTTGTATGTGTGTGTGTGTGTATATATATATATATATACACACACACACACTATTCAGATTTTTCAATATATAAAATATATGTGTCTTATATACACTTTCTAAATTCATTCATGTTCATGTATATGGATTTATAATCAACTTTTCACAAGATTATTTTCCGAAATATTCATCCACCTGAAATACATATTTGTTTCCTAGTACTGAAAACAAACTTCAGTGAATGGTGCCTACAAATTCTAATAATTTTACAGTAACTGACCCAGTTTACCACCAATGCAAGTAGATTCCTATGGGACATGATATGTAATTTGAGGTTCATTTGTATTCAACACTGGTACATTATTATTTCTTCAGTTTTTGCACATCATACGATATATATTTCATCCACAAGTTCACAAATTTACAGGCATTTGTTTCAACTTTAATCAATTCCTGTTTCAGAACACAAGTATTATCAGGGTTTCTGAACTCGTCTTTTCATGACGCTTCTTTCCAAACAAGTTATTTTCGATTTCCATAATCACTGGTGAAGTAAAACTCACACCCTTCGTGATAAACCAAAACACTAATATTACCATTATATGTATACCATTTTGGAAAGAATGATTGTATATCAATATAACATTTCCTGTAATTTTTCAGATATCAGTTCAATCCATTATTTATAGTTGGAACAAGTTATATTATTTATTCACAGTATGTTCTATTCATGCTTTATCTTTATATTCATAGACACAGTGTACACCTCTTTGGACCCCCAATACTAATTTTACGTCTTCAATATATTGCTACCAGAAATGGTGGAAGAAATACTTATGTCACCTGATCTACATATACATTTTATCACAATAATATTCTGAAAAAAAATGTAAAGGTCACACTTATGACTGTACCAAAGCCTAAAAGGAAAGTGAACATGGATTAATAGAAACATCCATGTCCATGCTGCCTAATGCTCTCAAATGTCAATCCTATTGGTGACAACATATTTGTTTCTTCCTAAGATTATATATTCAAACTCAACCCTGTTGAAAATGTCTAATCCTATCACTCACTTTATATTTTGCCTGATGCAATAATGTCTCTATTGATATCTGCATTTCTACATATTTTCCCAGTTTATCATAGTGACTGACTCTTCATATGTGCCGACATTTACATTCACTCTCTAACCGAAACCATATTGCTAAAGAACTTTTGGTCTAAATCCTATAATCGCTCTTCTTCCTAAACCTACCGACAATCTTTCTAAACCTACTGACTATCCCTTTTTACTGGATGTTCTCTTCTACGTTCAATTATCCAAGGTACAAGGTCCTATGCCATTGTATATTGAATTATCTGAGACATTTTTAGAGAACATAAATCAAGCTAAGTATACCAATCAAGGGCCCAATGCCCTTCTGGGTTTCAAATTATACCTAGATTTTTATTTTCATACTTATATTTCACCTCTACATTCTTGTAAATCTCACAGGTTGCCAATACCATTATTCATCGCACAGAATGATTCCTAACCCAAATTGAACCTGTTATTAACCCTAAACATACACTGTTCCCTCAATCTCATTTTACAGAAGAACAGGGACGGAGTTGTTCTTACAATACAGGAAAGTAGGGGAACTTCCACCTGCTGAAAACCTCAAAGGTCCATACAGAAATGATACCCGGAAAAGTTTTAGGCAGCTATGAAGGACCTGAGAGAGCAAAAGTCATCTTCCATGGCAAACAACCTGGTCAGGATGAAGGGATGTGTCTTAATCAGCCTCTCTCTTCTTATTGTAGAGAAGATGGACCAAATCAGGCCTGTGTGGAAAGCTGTTCATGGGTGCCTATGGTTGATATACCATTCTAACTTGTGAAAGTGTCACAGGAAGTAGGGGCAGCCTCCATCTCATGGGACCCTTGGAAGCAACTGTTAGGAAAAAGGGGTGCCAAGGCAGTGGCCTCATTCAGTTCCAAAGAAAGTGACATATCTAATTTCCTTGGTGATAGAACTCTCTGAACTTGCTATCCAAGAACCAAGACACCGAGAGGCAATCCCAGTCCAAGTCCCTGTGGGCTCACTTGATTGGATTTTCCAAGGACAGAGTCAGTCTTTCTCGGTACCTAATGATGTGAGTATAGCCAAATACCAGGAGAGCACTGAAGAGGTACTTTTCCTGAGAAAGCAGGTAGTGGCTCGCCACTTTTTCCTGACAACTTTACAGAGTTGGTCAAGGAAAGCAGATCTGATAGAGGACACGCCATTTCGGGGGAACATAATATGGCCCACCAGTCAGAGTTAACTCCGGAGAGTCACAGAACTACTTGAGGGAAGGAGGTGCCTTTGTGAGTGTGGGTTTGTTGTTTTGTCTCATATTCTGAGAATAGGTAGGGAAGGCGGTTTGTTTGATTTGGAGTGAACTGTTTCTAGTAAGTCGTTTGACAAAATGAGTGTTTCTATGTCTGTGTATCCCACTGTGTCCGTGGTTGTAGACATGAGAAAAGAGAATGCAACAATGGATGTGTCCTGTCTAGTAGAAAGCTTCCCATTATGCATCCTGCCTAATTTATGAATGGAGTGCGGCTTGCCTTATGGATGAGCAATACCTATTACCTTCCTAAGTCCCTGTTTTCTTCTGAATTCTGGCCACTCTCCAGAATAGGCTCATGGTTTTGTGTCCAAGATATGCAACAACTCCAAGGTCTGTGACATGGCCATGTACAGGATAGCTGAAGGGAATGGCCAGCATCTCAGAAAACTCAGATATCAGTGTGACCAGGAAAGTCTCAGTGGATATACCCTGCTTTTGGCCTTTTGCTTACCTATTGTTCTGTTGCCCTGAATATCAGGAAGGTCTTTGCCTCAGGCCACCCCTTTGTGAAGCCTGAAGGAAACAGTTTTCAAATGGAAATGAATGGGCATCACTTGTGGCTCTTTCTTAGTTGCTTTGGAAATGGATGTGTCTTAATTAGACTCTTGGCCTTGTATGTGGCTGTGTCTTTGATTCTCAGCAGCTGATGGATCTAAAAATGATCCCATGTGTGCATCCAAAACCATAATTGCCAAAAGATCAGTCATTGTGGATGAAGTCTCTCGTCTTCCTCTGTTAGGTTCCTGACCTCCATCAAGTGAGAATAGGTATTCCTTGGGTCAAATGAGTTCTTCAAATCACTGCAGAGGTGCTTAGGTTTTCGTATGACTCCAAATCACATAAAGAATCTATACTTGAAAGTCAGTAGGCCTCAAATTGGAGAAACAGAGCAGTATTAACGGGAGGCTTATTTGATCACTCCTGGTTCACAGAAAGGGTGTCCAGGCCAACATGACTTTAGGCAAATGAGGGGCAAGGGAGTTTATTTGGACACTGTCTTTGGGTGAGCCCTTCATGGAAACCTCCAGACAGAGGTTACGATGAGTGACTATATGGAAGAAGATGAGGACCATGTTTGAGTGTTTTGTTTTTAATTGTGGTCATTTGTGTGGTGGTTGTAAGAAATATCTTGGTCCACCTGGGCTTGAACTCTGTTGGGATTTTCCTTAAAGACTGCGTTCTGGAACTGAACTCAGAGAAGTATTGCCATGAATAGAAATACAAGCAGTTTAGAGGAGGCATGGTGTATATTTGGACTTGCCTTTTGCATGATACAGAGTAGGAGTTAAATCTAGTCAATTTTTTGTTGAAATAGTTCTCCATGTGTTTTTGAAGTTAAAAAATTGTGAATTCCTGTCTCCCTTTCTCTGTAGCCTATTCAGCACATATATTTTTATATGGATATATAGAATCATACCTGGTACCACACATACATTCTTGTGAGGTGGATGAGTTGGCAGATACAAATTGTGAAAAGAGATCACTCCTAATTAACCGTGTTGGAACTGAATATTCAACCAATGGGTGAGCTTGCTAGTTGAACAACATTATACATAAATCCATGTTCAGTAAAATGAAAATTTTTGGATCTTTTTATGATATATATTTTATGAAAATTTTGATTGACATATATTTTGCTATTTTTTTTTCTGTGTGTGTGTGTGTGTGTGTGTGTTTTGTGTCATTCGCCTGTTCTGTAAAACAACTTCAGAGAGAGAGGTTAAAAATTCATGCAAAGCTCTGATGGAGGTATCTAATATCTTAGTTTTGGTCTATTGCTTCTTCTAATTGGGTCATTTGTTGTGTCCCATGGACGAGGGCAGTGGTTCCTGTGCCCACCCCTGAAGCAACTCCTATTCCGAATAGGATGGCTAAAGTGAGGGATATATGTCCCCAGTGGAAACGGGTTGTATGCCCCTCTATTTCATTTTCAAATGAACCTGCATCATGACAGAGCACTCTGGGAAACATCTGCACCATTACACAATTAATCACATCTGTTGACAATTTCTTTAAAACATAAACAATGTTTAATTATATACAATTATGCTGTTGTAGGGACGGACAAGGCAAGGTACCTAAGATAGCAACGAAGACAGGGAAACCGTCCTATTTGGTTGCAACCAGATTCAGAGGGCATTGCTTCTGTTGTAATCAATTATTCTCCTGAAACTCAAGTTTAGGTAGTTTCAGAATTTTGTACCCAACATGTAAGGGAAGGGGCTCAGAAGTTCACAGTCTTCAGAAGTTCAAAAAAGCCGTTGTTGTTTCTGTTTTTACCTCAGTTCTGGGCAAGTTAACTTTTCAAGGACACCTGGGAGGGAAGGAGCTTTTTCCTACCTTTCTTATTTTTCGCCCCTGACAGCTGTTAACATGGAGCCCTGATGGTAACTTCTTTATCTTAGAAATATAGCCATCTCTGTAAAGCCCCAGCTCATGGCCAGAGGCCTTGTTCATTATTTTGTGGAAAACAAGTAATGGGGTGTCTAGCATAGAAGTGCTTATTTTTTTAGCCAGTGGCCAAGTAGAACAAGGCAACACTAAAAGAGGAAGTTTATCTACATTGAACTCTTTTATAGGGACTCTTTTGCTGAAAGTCCTAAAGTCAGCCATGGTGAAGACTTCTGTAGAAAGTCAGTTAAGAATTTTCTGTAGGCCTGGTACAGAAGGGGAAGACAGGGAAGGTGGGACTGACAGCAGCTCCGAGGATCTGAGAATAAGGAAGGAGAGATGTAAAAGAATAATGGGAAAGGGGTTTGGGATTTTCCTAGCAACAAAAACTTGAGCTGTAGAACAGGTAGAGCAGAGGGGAAGACAAGAGTGAGTATCCCAAAATGCATGTGAGGGACTTTAAATTCTTAGTAAACTGTTTTCAGTGATGACAAAGCAACTTTAAAGGCCATTTTCATTACATCTTTGATAGGAGTCTGAGGGCTCTCCTCAGCTAGTTTCAGCTTTGTGTTAGCTGGTAAGAGGACCTGGTGGGACCCGGCGCGGGCACGGACAGGAGAAGAGAGGAGTGAGTCGGTGGATGGGAACCTGAGTACCTGCTACTTCAGCAAGATGGCGATGGTCTGAGAACCAGCAGAGATTTGGGTTTTTGATCTAATAATTGGAGGGGAGAAATCAGGTTGCTGAGGTGAGAGTGACAGCAGAGACTCTGGAGCACAAGGCTGAAGGTGAGGATTGATTGGATAAGCATAGTTCAGGATATGAGTGAAGGATGGAAAAGGCATGCCCATAGGGGAATCTCCTTTCACCCTTTTGAGCACTTGCAGAAGTTAAAAAGGTCACACAGGGCTGGGGATGTGGCTCATTTGTAGCACGCTCGCTTGGCATGCGTGCGGCCCGGGTTCGATCCTCAGCACCACATACAAACAAAGATGTCGTGTCCAGCAAAAAACTAAAAAATAAATATTAAAAATTCTCTCTGTCTCTCTCTCTCTCACCTCTCTCTTTAAAAAAAATGGTCACGCAGAATTTGAGGATCAAGAGACCCCTCTGGGGGCCATCGGTTTTGGTTATCTAATTGGTAATATGGCCAATGCTGTGTACTGAATTTGATGAGGAGTTTGTGTTCCATCAGGCAGCCCCTGTATGCTCACATCCCCATGACGTACAGCAAAAGTCTGCCAGGCATTCTGGGATTACTAAAAAGGAGTGATGGATTTTTCCTTTCCCCAGGTCCATGATCCTCTTAGTTATACAAGTCCGATATTTACTGCCATTAGCCCCTTGAACTAGAGACCTTTTATTTGATAGAGGGCCCAATGGGGCCTTAAGGGCTGAGTTTATTGCCCCTGTATCCACTTCAAAGTTTACTGGTGTCTCCTCCACTTCAAAAGATACGCTGAGCTCAGGGAGGGGATCTGAGCCCCGACTTTCGTAGTCATGCTGAAGAGTCAGAAAGGCTGGCTGGCGTGGCTGCCTCTTTCTAGGGAACTCTTGAACCCAGTGTCCTCTTTCTTTACAGTAGGCACATTGATCTGAGGTCAGGGGTGGCCTCTGGCGTGGGACCAGGTATCCCTTCCTGTCTCCCTGTTTCTTAATTTCTGGCCTTTTTGTTATTGTGACCGGGACCTTAGTCAACTCCTTAGTCTGTCTTTTGTTTCTTTTATCCTCCTTTTGCTCCCTTCTCTTCCTCAGTTTCTCTCTTATAGTATACTTTCTCGGCTTCTCTGACTAAATCTCTCAAAGTCATATCTTGTAATCCATCTAAGCATTGTAACTTTCTTTAAATATCCAAGGCAGCATGCCCAATAAAGGCCATTGTGACAGATGATTTTTGATCCTCTGCATGAGGATCGAAAGGAGTATATCTCCTATATGCCTCCGTAATTCTCTCTAGAAACATAGAGGAAGATTCATCAGGCCCGCATTCGTGGTACCCACGTCACCCCAAATGGAGTAGGGAAAGAGCAGTGCCACTGCCTGCTCCCGGATCAGGCCCAGCCACCAGCTGGTGTGGTAGTCACGTCACCCAAATTGTAGTAGGGGCCAAGCAGGCTGCCCCCCGCGCCCGCCACAAAAGCAGACCTGTGACTGTCCTTCGGAACAGGCCCAGAGGCCTGCCACCATGGTAGACATGACACCCCAATTGGAGTAGTGGCAGAGCAGAGCTTTCTCCCGCGCCCAGTACAAGCACAATGGCCCACCGGCGTGGTAGTCACGTCAACCCAATTGGAGTAGGGGCAGAGCAGAGTCTTTGCCCGCACCCGGAACAGGCCCAGCAATCTGCCAGCATGGTAGTCACGACACCCCAATTGCAGTAGGGCCAAAGCAGAGCCACCACCCGCTCCCGCAAGGTAGGCAGACCTGCAACTGACCGGCGGAACAGGACTAGCGGCCTGCAAGCACAGCAGACACATCAACCCATTTGGTTCTTTGAAAAAATAAAAAAAATCTACAGACCCTTAGCCATGCTAACGAAGACAAAAAGAGAGAGAACTCAAATTACTAGCATACAGTATGAAAAAGACAATATCATAACAGATATTTCAGATATACAGAAGATAATCCGAAACTATTTTGAATCTTTGTACTCTAATAAAATAGAAGACAGTGAAGGCATCGATAAATTTCTTAAGTCATATGATCTGTCCAGATTGAGTCAGGAGGATATAGACAACCTAAACAGACCAATATCAATTGAGGAAATAGAAAAAACCATCAAAACACTACCAAGTAAGAAAAGCCCAGGACCTGATGGGTATACAGCAGAGTTTTACAAAACCTTTAAAGGGGAACTAATACCAATACTTTTCAAGCTATTTCAGGAAATTGAAAAAGAGGGAGAACTTCCAAATTCATTCTATGAGGTCAACATCACTCTGATTCCTACACCAGACAAAGACACTTCAAAGAATGAAAACTACAGACCAATATCTCTAATGAGCCTAGAGGCAAAAATCCTCAATTAAATTCTGGCAAATCAGATGCAAAAGCATATCAAAAAAATTGTGCACCATGATCAAGTAGGATTCATCCGTGGGATGCAAGGCTGGTTCAATATACAGAAATCAATAAATGTTATTCATCACATCAATAGACTTAAAAATAAGAACCATATGATCATCTCGATAGATGCAGAAAAAGCATTCGACAAAGTACAGCATCCCTTTATGTTCAAAATTCTAGAAAAACTAGGGATAACAGGAACATACCTCAATATTGTAAAAGCAATCTATGCTAAGTCTCAGGCTAGCATACTTCTGAATGGAGAAAAATTGAAGGCGTTCCCCCTAAAATCTGGAACAAGACAGGTATGCCCTCTTTCACCACTTCTGTTCAACATAGTTCTCGAAACACTGGCCAGAGCAATTAGAGAGATGAAAGAAATTAAAGGCATATAAATAGGAAAAGAAGAAATTAAATTATCACTATTGCAGATGACATGATTCTATTCCTAGCAGACCCAAAAGGGTCTACAAAGAAACTAATAGAGCAAATAAATGAATTCAGCAAAGTGGCAGGATATAAAATCAACACTCATAAATCAAAGACATTCCTGAATATCAGTGACAAATCCTCTGAAACGGAAATGAGGACAACCACTCCATTCACAATATACTAAAAAAAAAAAATAAAATAATTGGGAATCAACCTAACAAAAGAGGTGCAAGTTTTATACAAGGAAAACTACAGAAACCTAAAGAGAAAAATAGAGGAAGATATTAGAAGATGTAAAAATGTACAATGTTCATAGATAGACAGAACTAACATCATCAAAATGGCGATATTACTAAAAGTTCTCTATAGGTTTAGTGCAATGCCAATCAAAACCCAACGGCATTTCTTGTAGAAATAGAGAAAGCAATCATGAAATTCATATGGAAAAATAAAAGACCCAGAATAGCAAAAACAACACTAAGCAGGAAGTGTGAATCAGTCGGTATAGGGATACCAGACTTCAAACTATACTGCAGAACAATAGTAACAAAAATAGCATGGTACTGGTACCAAAACAGGTGGGTGGACCAATGGTACAGAATAAAGGACACAGAAACCAATCCAAAAAATACAACTATCTTACATTTGATAAAGGGGCTAAAAGCATGCAATGGATGAATGATAGCATCTTCAACAAATGGTGCTGGGAAACCTGGAAATCCATATGTAACAAAAAGAAACTGAATCCCTTTCTCTCGCCATGCACAAAAGTTAACTCAAAATGGATCAAGGAGCTTGATATCAAATCAGACATGGTGTCTGATAGAAGACAAAGTTCACTACGATCTACATACTGTGGGGTCGCCTCCAAATTCCTCAATAGGACACCCATAGCACAAGCGTTAATAACTAGAATCAACACATGGGACTTACTCAAACTAAAAAGGTTTTTTCTCAGCAAAAGAAACAGTAAGAGAGGAAAATAGGGAGCCCACATCCTGGGAACAAATCTTTCCTCCTAACACTTCAGATAGAGCACTAATATCCAGAGTATACAAAGAACTCAAAAAATTAGTCAATTAGATAACAAATAACCCAAACAACAAATGGTCCAAGAACCTGAACAGACACTTCTCAGAGGAGGACATAAAATCAATCAACAAGTACATGAAAAAATGGTCACCATCTCCAGCAGTCAGAGAAATGTGAATCAAAACCACCCTAAGATACCATCTCACTCCAGTAAGATTGGCAGCCATTATGAAGTCAAACAATCACAAGTGCTGGCGAGGATCTGGGGAAACAGGTACACTTGTATATTTCTGGTGGGACTGCAAATTGGTGCGGGCAAATGGGAAAGCAGTATGGAGATTTCTTGGAAAGCTGGGAACGGAACCACCATTTGACCCAGTTATTCCCCTTCTCGGTCTAAAACCTAAAGACCTAAAAAGAGCATGCTACAGGGACACTGCTACATCGATGTTCATAGCAGCACAATTCACAATAGCAAGACTGTGGAACCAACCTAGATGCCCTTCAATAGAAGAATGAATGAAAAAAATGTGGCATTTATACACAATGGAGTATTACTCGGCATTAAAAAATGACAGAATCATAGAATTTTCAGGGAAATGGATGGCATTAGAACAGATTATGCTAAGCGAAGCTAGCCAATCCCTAAAAAACAAATGCCAAATGTCTTCTTTGATATAAGGAGAGTAACTAAGAACAGAGTAGGGACGAGGAGCATGAGAAGAAGATGAACATTAAACAGGGATGAGAGGTGGAAGGGAAAGGGAGAGAGAAGAGAAACTGCATGAAAATGGAAGAAGAACCTCAGGGTTATACAAAATTACATACAAGAGGAAGTGAGGGGAAAGGGAAAAATAATACAAGGGGGAGAAATTTATTACTGTATAGGGGGTAGAGAGAGAAGAGGAGAGGAGACTGGAGGGGAGGGGGGATAGTAGAGGATAGGAAAGGCAGCAGAATACAACAGACACTAGTATGGCAATATATGAATCAATGGATGTGTAACTGATGTGATTCTGCAATCTGTATACGGGGCAAAAATGGGAGTTCATAACCCACATAAATCAAAGTGTGAAATATTATTTATCAAGAACTATGTAATGTTTTGAACAACCATATATAAAAATTTAAAAAAAGAGATAACTAAATTCGGTGAATAATGCACGAGAATCCTAATATTTCTACAGTTTAAAATCAATGCCAGTAGATTCCTATGGGACATGATGTGTATTTTGACGTTCATTTTTATTCAACAATGGTACATTACTATTTCATGAGTTTATGCACATCATAGGATATATATTTCATCCACAAATTAGCAAATTTATAGGCATTTGATTGAATTTCAATCGCTTCCTGCTTTACAATATATGCATTCCTCCAGGTTTCCTGAAAGGTCTTTTCATGAGACTTCTTTCCAAACATATTATTTTCGATTTCCATAATCACTTTTGAAGCAAAACTCACACACTGTTCATGATAAACCAAAACACTAATATTACCATTAGATGTATAATTGGTGGGAATGAATGATTGTATATCAATATAAGATTTCCTGTAATTTTCCAGATATCAGTTCAATATATTATTTAATGTTTGAACAAGTTATATTATTTATTCACAGTATTGTCTATTCATGCTTTATCTCTATATTCATAGACACAGGGTGCACCTCTTTGTACCCCCAATACTAATTTTACGTCTTCAATATATTGTTTCCAGAAATGGTGGACGAAATACTCATGTCACCTGATCTACATATACATTTTTTCACAGTAATATTCTGGACAAATAATGTAATGGTCACGGTTATGATTGCATGAAGGACTAAATGAAAAGTGAACATGGATTACTAAAAACATCTATGTCCAGGTTGCCTAATGCTCTTAACTGTCAATCCTATTGGTGACTACATATTTTTTTCTTCAAAAGATTATGTATTCAAACTCAACCCTGTTGAAAATGTCTAATCCTATCACTCACTTTATACTTTGCCTGATTTCATAATGTCTCTATTGATATCTGCATTTCTACATTTTTTCCCAGCTCATCATAGTGACTGACTCTTCATATGTGCTGACATTTACATTCACTCTCTAACCCAAACCCTATTGTTAAAGAACTTTTGTCCAAATCAAATACTCACTCTTCTTCCTAAACCTACCGACTAGCTTCATAATCTTACTGACTATCCCTTTTTGACTGGATGTTCTCTTCTACATTCAATCATCCAAGGTACAAAGTCCTATGCCATTGTGTATTGAATTAACTGAGACATCTTTGCAGAACATAATTCAAAGCTAATTATCCCAATCAAGGGCTCAATGCCCTTCTGGGCTTCAAATCATACCTAGATTTCTGTTCTCATACTTATATTTAACCTCCATATTCTTTTAAATATCGAAGGTCCCCAACACTATTATTCATCACACAGAATGATTCCTAACACAAATAGAACCTGTTATTAACCCGAAACATACACTGTTCCCTCAATCTCATTTTACAGAAGAGCAGGGACAGAGTTGTTCTTACAATACAGGAAAGAAGGGGACAGTCCACCTGCTGAGAACCTCAAAGGTCCATGCAGAAATGATACTTGGACAAGTTGTAGGCAGGTATAAAGGACCTGAGTGAGCAAAACTCATCTTCCATGGCAAAACACCTGGTCAGGATGAAGGGATGTGTCTTAATCAGCCTCTCTCTTCTTATTGTAGAGAAGACTGACAAAACCAGACCTGTGTGTAGAGCTGTTCCTGGGTGCCTATCGTTGATATTTCATTCTCACTTGTGAAAGTGTCACAGGAAGTAGGGGCCGGCTCCATCTCATGGGACCCTTGGAAGCAACTGTTAGGGAAAAGTGGTTGCCAAGGCAGTGACCTCATTCAGTTCCAAAGAAAGTGACATACCTCATTATTTGGTGATGGAACTCTCTGAACTTGGTATCCAAGAAGCCAGGCACCCAGAGGCAGTCCCAGTTCCAGTCCCAGTGGACTCGCTTTTTTGGATTTTCCAAGGACAAAATCAATCTTTCTTGGTACCTACTGATGTGAGGATGGCCAAATGCCAGAAGAGCTCTGAAGAGGGACCTTTCCTGAGAAAGCAGGTAGTGGCTCACCACTTTTTCCTGACAACTTCACAGAGTTGGCCATGGAAACCAGATCTGAAAGAGGACAGGCCATTTTGGGAGAACATAGTATGGCTCACCAGTCATAGGACACTCCTTCTAATCACAGACATACTTGGGGGAAGGAGCTGCCTTTGTGGGAGTAGGTATGGCTTTGTGGTTCTGTCTCATGTTCTGAGAATAGGTAGGAAAGGCGTTTTTTATTTGTTGTTTTTTTTTTTTTGTTTTTGGTTTTCAGTGGACTGTTCTAGTAAGTCGTTTGACAAGGCAAGTATTTCCATGTCTGTGTATTCCACTGTGTCCGTTGTTGTAAACATTAGAAAAGAAAATGCATTAATGAATGTGTCCTTTAAAGTATAAATATTCCCAAAATTCATCCTGCCCAATATATGAATGAACTGCAGCTTGTCTTATCGAAGGGAAACACCTGCTATCTTCCCAAGTTAATGTTTTCTTCCTGTATTCTGGCCAGTCTCCAGAATAGGCTCATGGTTTTGTGTCCACGATATGTACCACCTCCAAGCTCTGTGACATGGTCATGTACTGGATAGCTGAAAAGAATGGCGAGCATCTCAGAAAACTCAGATATCAGTGTGACCAAGAAACTCTCAGTGGAGAGACCCTGCTTTGGACCTTTTGCTTAAGTACTGTTTTGTTACACTGAATATCTGGAAGGTCTTTGCTTCAGGGCACCCCGTTGTGAAGCCTGAAGAATATAGTTTTGAAATGAAAATGAATAGGCATCACCTGTGGCTCTTTGCTTAATTGCTTTGGAAATGGATGTGGCTGAATTAGCCTCTTGGCCTTCTTTGTGGCTGTGATTTAGATTCTCAGCACATGATGGATATAAAGAATGATCCCATGTGTGCGTCCAAAACTATAATGGCAAAAAATCAGTCATTGTGGATGAAGTCTCTCGTCTTCCTCTGTTAGGTTCCTGACCTCCATCAAGTGTGAATAGGGATTCTTTGGGTCAAATGAGTTCTTCAAAGCCCTGATGAGGTGCTTGGGTTTTCGCATGACTCCAAATCACATATAGAATCTATACCTGAAAGTCAGTAGGCCTCAAATTGTAGAAACAGAGCAGTATTAACGGCAGGCTTATTTGATCACTTCTGGTTCACAGGAGGGCTGTCAAGGCCACCCTGACTTTAGCCAAATGAGGGGCAAGCGAGCTTTTTTTGGACACAGTCTTGGGCTGTGCCCCTGATGGAAAACTCCAGCCAGAGGTTACGATGAGTGACTATATGGAAGAAGATGAGGGCCATGTGGGAATGTTTTGGTTTTAATTTTGGCCATTTGTTTGGCGGTTGGAAGAAATGACTGGGTCAACTTGGGCATGAACTTTGGTGTGATTCCCCTTAGAGACTGAGTTGTGAAACTGAACTCAGAGAAGTATTGCCATGAATTTTGTTTGGATTTTAGGATGCCACGCATGTGAGTCGCCCTTGTAAACTGAGATCTAGGGCCAGGGTGGCTTTCCACAGAGCACTGTGAATCTCTGCCAGGATATCACATGATTTTATTCTCAAAGACATGGCAGCCATATTTGAGAGTCGAAAAATACATAGGACTCACATTGTAGACTTTAATGGGCCTGGCATCATGTGACCATTTTGGCACTCTTTCAGAAGCCTTGCCTGTGAGAGTTCTCCAGAGCTTTTATTGAATTGAGCTTCCTCAACATTTAATGGTTACTGAATGAATTGAAAGCCACAGTGCCTCCAACTTCATCCTTGAAAAATGGCTAGATAAATACCATGAAAATTTTGAAATTCCCATGACCAGGTGGCACTGGAGAACCTTTGAATGTCCTATTGCTGATCAAGAGTATACCAGACAGTGCCTTGATTGACTGGGTTTCATGAAAATGGTGTAGTACAGAGATGCCAGTAAGTTAGAACCTGCTGAGTAGTGGGCCTAGAGCAGTTTTGGGCAGGTGTGTGATAAATCACCAGTGGTTGGGTCATGAGGATCTACCATTGTATTCCAAATGGCATGTTACTTACATGGTGCAGCCAGCAGACCCTTATATGTAAAGGCATCTTGTTATATGGAGAGGTTTCAGGGCAATGCTCAGAATTAGGTTGATATGGACAAGGGGGCAATGGGGCAAGCTATGAGGGATAGAAGCCTGGTTGGTGCATTCTCCTGCATACCCTGGCACACCACACGTGACAGAACTCCCTCCAGCATTGTGTCCCAGTTTAGCTCCTTGTATGTCATGAAGCAAATACCAAACTCCGAGTGCAGTAGCAAAAACACGACAAAAAGTGGACCAGGACCAAATGGCTTCACAGTCCACATGGGGAGAAACTTAGTCCCCAGTGGTCACAGTTTACCTACAAAGAGATAATGCAGCACTGCTGCTCATCTTTATTGGAATATAAGAAGCCATGTCCTCCAGGTCACATAAATGCAGACCCAGCTTTGATGGTCTCACGCAAAGAAGTCAAATCTCCTGACAACAACATATTTTTCAAGTGCCCAACCTCACAGAAAGTTTCTCAAAAAGTTTTTAGGCCAGACGAGCTCCATGTTTGTGGAGTGTTAACCCAGTCCCTTACTTTTGGAAACTCCTCTACCACCTCCAAGATTGTGAACTCCTGAGCATTTCCATTCCAGATATGTATTCACTGATTTTCTAACTCTTCTCCTCCAATTGTGTCTTAATTGGAGCAAAGGTATTGACAAGGCATTGCTCTGGATGAGAGTGGAAGGATATTTATGCAGCACATATTTGCATACACATTGGATTCATTTTTCAATTTTCCTATTGAAATAGTGAATCCCTGACACTAACCCGAACCTATAAGGCTCAGACTACTCAACCTAATAAAAAGGAGAAAAATAACCCAAACAAATATAAATACAAGCAGTTCAGAGGAGGCATGTTGTATATTTGGACTTGCCTTTTGCATTATATAAGGTAGGAGTTATAAATCTAGTCAATTTTTAATTGAAATAGTTCTCCATGTGTTTTTAAAGTTAACAGATATGTGAATTCTTGTTTCCAATTCTCTGTAGCCATTTCACCCATGTATATTTATATACATATATAGAATCCTACCAGGTATCACATGTACATTTTTGGGAGGTGGCTGACTTGGCAGATACAAATTGTGAGAAGAGTTCACTCCTCTTAAACGCTGTTGGAACTGAAAATTCAACCTACAAGCTTCCTAGTAGAACAACATTATACATAAGCTCATGTTCAGTAAAATAAATATTTTTGCATCTGTGGATGATATATATTTAATGATGAATTTTGTTTGGCATATATATTGCTACTTTTTAATGTCTATTTGTGTTTTTTTTGTATATATACATACACTCTGTAGATTTTTCAAAATATGAAATATGTGTCTTATATACACTCTCTTAATTCATTCATGTTCATGTACTTGGATTTATAATCAACTTTTCACAAGATTATTCTCAGACATATTCATTTAACTGAAATACATGTTTGTTTCCTAGTACTGAAAACTAACTTCAGTGAATGGTGCATACAAATCCTAATAATTCTACAGTAACTAACCCAGTCTAACATCAATGCAAGTAGATTCCTATGGCACATGATATGTAATTTGACGTTCATTTGTATTCAACACTGGTACATTACTATTTCTTCAGGGTTTGCACATCATAGGATATACATTTCATCCACAAGTTCACAAATTTATAGGCATTTGTTTCAACTTTAATCACTTATTGCTTCAGAACACATGTATTATCAGGGTTTCTTGACTGGTCTTTTCATGAGAATTCTTTCCAAACACATTATTTTCAATTTCCATAATCACTATTGAAGCAAAACTCACACACTCTTCATGATAAACCAAAACACTAATATTACCATTTGATGTATAATTGGTCGGAATGAATGATTGTATATCAATATAAGATTTCCTGTAATTTTTCAGATATCAGTTCAATACATAATTTAAATTTGGAACAACTTATATTATTTATTCACATTATGGTCTATTCATGCTTTATCTCTATATTCATAGACACAGGGTACACCTCTTTGTACCCCCAAAACTAATTTTATGTCTTCAATATATTGCTCCCAGAAAAGGTGGTAGAAATACTCATGTCACCTGATCTACATAAACATTTTATCACAGTAATATTCGGAACTAAAAATGTGAAGGTCACACTTAAGACTGTAGCAAAGCCAAAAGGGAAATTGTACATGGATTACTAAAACATCCATGTCCAGGTTGCCTAATGCTCTCAAATGTCAATCCTATTGGTGACGACATATTTGTTTCTTCATAAGATTATATATTGAAACTCAACCTTGTAGAAAATGTCTAATCCTATCACTCATTTTATACTTTGCATGATTTCATAATGTCTCTATTGATATCTGCTTTTCTACATATTTTCCCAAGCTCATCATAGTGACTCACTCTTCATATGTGCTGACATTAACATTCACCCTCTAACCAAAACCCTATTAGGAAAGAACTTTTGATACAAATCCTATACTCACTCTTCTTCCTAAACCTACCGACTATCTTCTTAATCCTACCTACTATCCCTTTTTGACTGGATGTTCTCTTCTACATTCAATCATCCAAGGTACAAGGTCCTATGCCATTTATTATTGAATTATCTGAGACATCTTTGCAGAATATAATTAAAAGCTAAGTATCCCAGTCAAGGGCCGAATGATTTCTGGCCTTCAAATCTTACTTAGATTTCTGTTTTTGTACATTTATTTCAACTCTATATTCTTATAAATATCGTAGGTACCCAATACCATTATTCATCTCACAGAATGATTCCTAACTGAAATCGAACCTGTTATTAACCCGAAACATACACTGTTCCCTCAATCTCATTTTACAGAAGAGCAGGGAAAGAGTTGTTCTTACAATACAGGAAATTAGGGTACCTTCCACCTGCGAGAACCTCAAAGGTCCATTCAGAAATGATACCTGGAGAAGATTTAGGCAGGTATAAAGGACCTGAGAGAGCAAAAGCCATCTTCCATGGCAAACAACCTGGTCAGGATGAAGGGATGTGTCTGAATCAGCCTCTCTCTTCTTATTGTAGAGAAGATGGACAATACCAGGCCTGGGTGAAGAGCTGTTCCCAGGTTCCTCTGGTTGATATACCATTCTAACTAGTGAAAGTGTCACAAGAAGTAGAGGCCGGCTCCATCTCATGGGACCCTTGGAAGCAACTCTTAGGACAAAGTGTTTGCCAAGGCAGTGACCTCATTCAGTTCCAAAGAAAGTGACATACCTCATTTCCTTGGTGATGGAACTCTCTGAACTTGGTATCCAAGAAGTCAGGCACCCAGAAGCAGTCCCAGTCCCAGTATCAGTGGGCTCACTTGGTTGGATTTAACAAGGACAGAGTCAGTCTTTTTTGGTACCTACTGATGTGAGGAAGGACAAATGGAGGAGAGCTCTGAAGAGGGACCTTTCCTGAGAAAGCAGGTAGTGGCTCACCACTTTTTCCTGACACCTTAACAGAGTTGGCCAAGGAAACCAGATCTGATAGAGGACAGGCCATTTTGGGAGAAGATAGTATGGCCCACAAGTCAGAGAACACTTTGGATAGTCACAGACCTACTTGAGGGAAGGAGGTGCCTTTGTGGGAGTGGGTGTGTGTTTGTGGTTTTGTCTCATGTTCTGAGAATAGGTAGGAAAGTCGGTTTTTTCGTTTGCAGTGGACTATTTCTAGTAAGTCGTTTGACCAGACTAGTGTTCCTATGTCTGTGTATTTCACTGTGTCCGTTGTTGTAGACATTTGAAAAGATAATGCATTAATATATGTCTAGTCTAGTATAAATCTTCCCATAATTCATCCTGGCCAATTAATGAATGGAATGCAACCTGTCTTATCCATGGGCAACACCTGCTATCTACCTAAGTTCCTGTTTTCTTCCTGAATTCTGGCCATTCTCCAGAATTGGCTCATGGTTTTGTTTCCAAGATATGTACCACCTCCAAGCCCTGTGACATGGCCATGTACTGGATAGCTTAAGAGAATGGCGAGATTCTCAGAAAACTCAGATATCAGTGTGACCAGGAAAGTCTCAGTGGAGAGACCCTACTTTGGATCTTTTGCTTAACTATTGTTCTGTTGCCCTGAATGTCAAATATCAGTGTGACCAGGAAAGTCTCAGAGGAGAGACCCTACTTTGGATCTTTTGCTTAACTATTTTTCTGTTGCCCTGAATGTCTGGAAGGCCTTTGCCTCAGGCCACCCCTCTGTGAAGCCTGAGGAAAACAGTTTTGAAATGGAAATGAATGGGCATCATCTGTGGCTCTTTGCTTAATTGCTTTGGTACGGGATGTGGCTGAATTAGCCTTTTGGTCTTATGTGTGGCTGTGACTTAGATTCTCAGCTCCTGATGGATCTAAAGAATGATCGCTTGTGTCCATCCAAAACCATAATTGCAAAAAGATCAGTCATTGTGGATGAAGTCACTTGCCTTCCTCTGTTAGGTTCATGACCTCTATCAAGTGAGAATAGGGATTCTTTGGATGAAATGAGTTCTTCCAAGCCCTGCAGTGGTGCTTGGGTTTTCACATGACTCCAAATGAAATAAAGAATCTATATCTGAAAATCAGTAGGGCTCAAATTGGAGAAACAGAGCAGTATTAAAGGCATGCTTATTTTGTCACTCCTGGTTCACAGGAAGGGTGTCCAGGCCACCCTGACTTTAGGCAAATGAGGGGCAAGCGAGCTTATTTTGGAAACTGTCTTTGGCTGCGCCCCTCATAGAAACCTTCGCCAGAGGTGAGGATGAGTCTCTACATGGAAGAGGATTAGTGTCATGTGGAGGTGTTTTGGTTATAATTTTGGTCATTTGTGTGTCGGTTGGAAAAAATGACTGTGTCCACCTGGGCTTGAACTCTGGTGTGATTCCCCTTAGAGACTGAGTTGTGGAACTAAAGTCAGAGAAATATTGCCATGAATTTTGTTGGAATTTTAGTAGGCCATGCATGAGAGTCGCCATTGGAAACTGAGATCTAGGCCCAGGGTGGCTTTCCACAGAGCACTGGGAATCTCCGCCAGGATATAACATGATTTTATTATTAAAGACTTGGCAGGCTGAGTTGAGAGTCAAAACACACATGGGCCTCACCTTGTAGACCTCAATGGGCCTGGCTTTATGTGGCCTCTTTGGGCACTCTTTCAGAAGCCTTGCCTGTGAGAGTTCTTTAGAGCTATCATTGAAATGAGCTTCCTCACCATTTAATGATTCCTGAATGAATTGAAACCCACAGTGACTCCAACTTCATCTTTGAAAAATGGTTAGATAAATACCATGAAATTTTTGAAATTCCCATGACCAGGTGGCACTGGAAAACTTTTGGATGTCTTGTTGCTGATCATGAGTATACCAGACAGTACCTTGATTTACTGGGTTGCATGAAAATGGTTTAGAACAGAGATGCCAGTAAGTTGGATCCTGCTGAGTAGTGGCCCAGAGCAGTGGTGTGCAGGTGTTTGATAAAACATCAGTGGTAGGGCCATGAGGATCTACCATTGGATTCCAAATGGCTTGTGACTGACATGGTGTAGCCAGCAGACCCTTATATGTAAAGGAATCTTGTTATATGGAGAGGTTTCAGGGCAATGTTCTGAATCATGTTGCTATTGTCAAGGGGGCAAGCTACGTGGGATAAAATACTGTTTGGTGCATTCTCCTCCAGACCCTTCCCCCCACACCTGACAGAACTCCTCCAGTACTGTGTCCCATTTGAACTCGTATTTTGTGAAGCAAATACCAACCTCCCAGAGCAGCAGCAAAAACACCACGAAAATTAGAGGATGGCCAAATGGCTTCACAGTCCACACGAAGAGACAATTAGCCCTCAGAGGCCACAGTTTACCTACAAAGAGAGAATTCAGCACTGTTGCCTCATTTCATTGGAAAGTAAGTAACCATGTCATCCAGATCACATAGATGCAGACCCAGCTTTGATGGTCTCACTACAAAGTAAGCTAAAGCTCCTGACAACAGCATATATTTCAAGTGCTCAACCTCAGAGGCAGATCCTCAAAAATATTTAGGCCAGCAGAGCTCGAGGTTTGTGGAGTGTTTACCCTGTCCATTACTTTTAGAAACTCCTCTACCAACTCCAATGATGTGAAATCGGGAGCATTTTCCAATCCAGATAGGTATTCACAAATTTTTTAACTCTTCTACTCTAATTGTGTTTTTCTTGAGGCGAAGGTAATGTCAAGGCATTGTTCTGGATGAGAGTGGAAAGATTTTTCTGTAGCATATGTTTGCATACACATTGGATTCAATTTCCTGTTTTCCATTCAAAATACTGAATCCCTGACACTAACCCATACCCTACCAGACTCTGACTACTAATCCTAATATGATGGAGAAAAATAACCCAAACAGAATAGAAATACAAGTAGTTCAGAGGAGGCACGGTGTATAGTTGGACTTCCCTTCTGCATGATACAGAGTAGGAGTTATAAATCTAGTCAATTGTTTGTTGAAATAGTTCTCCATGTATTTTTAAAGTTAACAAACATGTGAATTCCTGTCTCCCTTTCTCTGTAGCCTATTCAGCATGTGTATTTTAATATGGACATATACAATCCTACCTGGTACCACACGTTTGTTCTTGTGATTTGGCTTACTTGGCAGATACAAATTGTGAGACGAGATCACTCCTACTAAACCCTGTTGGTACTGAATATTGAAACAATGGGTGAGCTTCCTAGTTGAACAACATTATACATAAATCCATGTTCAGTAAAATGAATATTTTTGGATCTGTGGATGATATATATTTTATGATGAATTTTGATTGACATATATTGCTACTTTTTTTGTCTGTGTGTACTCTCCAGATTTTTCTAAATATGAAATATATGTGTCTTATGTACACTCCCTAAATTCATTCATGTTCATGTATGTGGATTTATAATCAACTATTCACAAGATTATTCTCAGAAATATTCATCCACCTGAAATTTGCCTAATGCTCTCAAATGTCAATCCTATTGGTGACTACATATTTGTTTCTTCCTAAATTATGTATTCAAACTCAACCCTGTTCAAAATGTCTAATCCTATCACTCACTTTATACTTTGCCTTATTTTGTAATGTCTCTATTTATATCTGCTTTACTTCATGTTTTCCCCAGTTCATCATTGTGACTGACTCTTCACCTGTGCTGACTTTAACAATCACTCTGTAACCGAAACCCTGTAGCTAACAAACTTTTGTTCCAAATCCTATACTCACACTTCTTCCTAAACGTACTATCTTCCTATTTCTATCAACAATCCCTTTTTGACTGGATGTTCTCTTCTACTTTCAATCATTATAGTAAATGTCGGGCGAGCTTCGCAGGAGGAAACCACCAACAGACTATCTCATGCAACAGCAAAGGGTTTATTGAGTGTCCAGCATGCTGGTGCTCAGAGCTCACTTGAATAGAGCAGATAGCCCTGAGAATCGCTTAAGTAGAGCTTATATACTTTACCTGGAGAGGGCAGGGAGGGAAGTTTATTGATGGATCAGGGCGAGTGGGCGATTTGCGTGCAACTGGGTGAGGGAGCACATTCTGCAGTTGGGCAGTTGGGGACAGCACATACTGGGAACAAGATTTGCAAGCATTTCTCAAGATTTCAACAGTGTTTTGTTAAGCATACAGAAAAACAGGAAGTGACAAGTACCTATTTTATTAACCTTTTATTCCCCACTTCTTCTTCTGGCTACTTTTAATCATAAAAATGATCATTGGGGGGTGTCACATTCTATGTATACTAGTGGGGTATTACCATAAGTTTAACTCGTCCAATTTGAGCCTGGAGAAAAGAAATTACACGGTTGAGAAAACAGGGTTTAATAGTTAGCAATAATATGAGGATTATTATTGGACCGGCCAGGGTTGATAAAAAAACGTAGTTAACCAGGAAGACTGTGTGAACCAAGACTCAAACCACCTTTTTTGGGCCTCTCTGTCTCTTTGATGCTTTTCAAGGAATCTTTTTAATTTACTCTTAGATTTTATTACAACTCCAGTATGCTCGGCATACAAACAACTTTCTTCTCTCAATGCAGCACAGAGGCCCCTTCTCTCATGACAAGGAGGTCCAACCCTCGAGTGGTCTGAAAAACAACTTCAGAGAGAGAGGTAAAAGACTCATGCAAAGCTCTGATGGAGGTTTCTAATATCTTAGTTTTGGTCTATTGCTGTCATTTGTTGGGTCATTTGTTGAGTCCCATGGACAAAGGCAGTGGTTCCCGTGGCCACCAGTGCAGCAATTTCTATTCCTAATATGATGGCTAAGTTGAGGGATATATATTTTCAGTGGAACCGGGTTGAATGCCCCCCTATTTGATCTTCAAATGAACCTGCATTGTGATAGAGCACTCTGGGAAACATCTGCACGATTACACAATTAATCACATCTGTTGACCATTTCATGAAAACATTAACAATGTTTAAGTATATAGAATCATGCTGTAGTAGGGACGGACAAGGCAACTCACCTAAGATAGCACTGAAGACAGGGAAACAGTCCTATTTGGTGGCAACCAGATTCAGAGGGCATTGATTCTGTTGTAATCAAGTAATCCTCTGAAACCCAAGTTTAGGTAGTTTCAGAATTTTGTACCCAACATGTAATGGAAGGGGCTCAGAAGTTCACAGTCTGCAGAAGTTGAAAAAAGCAGTTTTGTTTCTGTTTTTTCCTCGGTTCTGGGCAAGTTAACTTTTCAAGGACACCTGGGAGGGAAAGAGCTTTTTCTTCCCTTTCTTATTTTCCCATTTCCAGCTGTTACCACGGAGCCCAGTTGCTAACTTCGTTAACTTAGAAATGTAGTCATCTCTGTGAAGCCCCATGTCAAGGCCAGAGGCCTTGTTCACATATTTTTGTGAAAAACTAGTAAGGGGGTGTCTTGATTAGGAGTGCTAATTTTTTTAGCCAGTGGCCAAGTAGAACAGGGCAACATGAAAATAGGAAGTTTAACTACATTGAACTTTTTTATAGGGACTCTTTTGCTGAAAGTCCTAAAGTCAGCCATGGTGAAGACTTCTGGAGAAGGTCAGTTAAAGACTTTTCTGTGGGCCTGGTACAGAGGGGAAAGACGGAGAAGGTGGGGCTGAGAGCAGCTCAGAGTATCTGAGAATGAGAAAAGAGAGATGTAAAAAAATAATTGGAAAGTGGTTTGGAATTTTCCTAGCAACAAATATTTGAGCAGTAGAACAGGTAGCGCAAAGAAGAAGATGGTTGTGAGTATCCCAAAACACATGTTAGGGACTTTAAATTCTTAGTAAACTGTTTTCAGTGATGACAAAGCAACTTTAAAGGCCATTTTCATTACATCTTGGATATGGGTCTGAGGGCTCTCCTCAGCTGGTTTGAGCTTTGGGTTAGTTGGTAAGAGGACCTGGTGGGACCCGGTGCGGGCACTGACAGGAGAAGAGAGGAGTGAGTGGGTGGAGGGGTACCTCAGTACCTGCTACGTCAGCAAGGGGGCAATGGTCTGAGAACCAGCAGAGATTTGGATTTTTGATCTAATAATTGTAGTGGAGAAATCAGGTTGCTGAGGTGGGAGTGACAGCAGAGACTCTGGAGCAGAAGGCTGAAGGTGAGGATCTATTGGGTAAGCATAGTTCAGGATGTGAGCGAAGAAGGGAAAAGGCCTCTACATAGTGGAATCCCCTTTTACCCTTTTGAGCACCAGCAGATGTTAAAAAGGTCACACAGGATTTGAGGATCTAGAGTCCCCTCTGGTTGCCATCAGTTTTTGTTTTCTAATTCGTAATATGGCCAATGCTGTGTACTGAATTTAATGCGGAGTTTGGGTTCCATCAGGCAGCCCCTGTATGCTCACATCCCCATGACTTACAGAAGAAGTCGGCTTTTCCCCCACATAGCCATGGCTGTTTATGGCTTTGACAGTCGGCCGGGTAAACACAGTAATCTAGGCTAGCCAACCTGCATCTGGCTCGTGTGTCCCTACATCCATAATGTTTGTTTCCATTATCTATGGTAAGGAAGGGATTTAATGGAATTTTAGTGGGATCCTCTTCATCAGGGATATCCCATTAGGAAAGACCTATAGCCAGCTGACAAATGTCTGGGTGGAGAGATGGTCACCAGGTCCCTAAGTGGGCTGTATGCGAGATAGATTATACTTCTTTTCCAGTAGAATTTGTGATCAGCCAACGCTGCTGAACGGGCTGATGAGGGTTAGGACTACTTGTGGCTGAGGGGAGAGTCTATAGGCTTATCCACATGGTGAATATGCAATTTGAAAGTGTTACCAGTCTTTTCCAGTTTCCAGCCAGAGTGTGGACAGGGCGCAGGCTTGAGATGAGAGGCATGGATCCAGGAAGTGATTCCGTCTACCTTTACCACTGCAGATGTTATAAGTACCACCTGGTATGGTCCTTTCCAGTGGGGTTCCAGGGATGACACCTGATATCATCTTATGTAGATGAATCTCTTACTTGATATCGATGTGGAGTCCCCTCGTCCCCAGTTTGGTAGGCAGTGGCCAGCTTTTTCCACAGGTATCACTGAGATCTTTCAAGAGCTTTAAGTCTGTCAAGCAAGGGGGTGTGAAAGGGATCGTTAGGTCTTAGAGTTGGGCTTTGGTCCATTACTGGAGGAGAGGCACCCTAGATATTCACAGGGGGTGTGGTTACTCAAAGAAACAGAGGGCGTATTTCTTGCACGAAACATTGTATAAGGCATGAGCATAGTCCAATCATTTATGCTGGTCTCTAAGCTTAATTTTGTTGAGGTCTCTTTAATGGTTCTATTCATTCTTTCTACCTGTTCTGAACTCTAGGGTCTGTAAGCACAATAAAACTTCCAATGAATCCCCAGGTTCCTGGCTAACCCCTGACTTACTTGGGCCACGAACGCCGGTGCATTATCAGACCGTATTACCTTTGGCAGGCCGTATCTTTGAAAAATGTCTTTCAGGATCTGCTTGACCACCATTTGCACTGTTTCTTTTTTTTTTTTCTTTTAGTGGGGAAGGCTTCAATCCATCCTAAAAATGTATCTACAAAGACTAGAAGATATTTATGTCCATACCTTGCTGGCTTAATTTCAGTAAAGTCAACTGCCCAGAATTGTCCTGGTCTGGTTCCTCGTAGGTGCTTTCCTGCAGGAAGCTTGGAAGGGTAAGCATTTACCAATTGATGGACTCGACAGGCTTTTTTTACCCATTCAGTTATTTCTTTTTGCTGTGAGTCAGTTAGTGGAAAACTCTGTTCTTGATACTTCAGAAATACCTGCAGTTTCTTTGAACAAAGGTGAGTGAGTTGATGTGCATTTTCTACTGACATATTTAGAGCTGTGACTATAGGAGTTTTTAGTGAAGGATTTAGAAATTCCACTTGGGGGCCTTCAGGGTTAAAAGTTATTTTGGCCCGGTACTAGGTGAGCAGATCTCTGCCCATCAATGGGGCCAGGCATTCTGTCATTACTAGGAAGGATTGATGGATTTTCCTTTTCCCAGGTCTATGGTCCTCTTAGTTGTCCAAGCCCGATACTTACTGCCATTTGCCCCTTGAACTAGAGACCTTTTATTTGATAGATGGCCCAATGGGGCCTTGAGGGCTGAGTATATTGCCCCTGTATCCACTTCAAAGTTTACTGGGGTCCCCTACAATTCAAAAGTTACCCTGAGCTCCGGGAGGGGATGTTAGCCCCGACTTTTGGAGTCATCCTGAAGAGTCAGAATGGCTGGCAGGAGTGGCTGTCTCTTTCTAGGGAACTCTTTGGTCCAGTGTCCTTTTTTTTTACAGTAGGCACAGTGATCTGAGGCAAGGAGTGGCCTCTGGCGTGGGCCCAGGTATCCCTTCCTGTCTCCCTGTTTCTTAATTTCTGGCCCTTTTGTTGTTGTGACCAGGACCTTAGTCAACGCCTTATTCTGTCTTTTGTTTCTTTTATCCTCACTTTGCTTCATTCTCTTCCTCAGTTTCTCTCTTAAAGTATATTTTCTTGGCTTCTCTGACTAAATCTCTCAAAGTCATATCTTGTAATCCATCTAAGCATTGTAACTTTCTTTTAATATCCAGGGCAGCTTGCCCAATAAAGGCCATCATGACAGATGCCTTTTGATCCTCTGCCTGAGGATCGAAAGGAGTATATCTCCTACTTGCCTCCATAATTCTCTCTAGAAACATAGAGGGAGATTCATCAGGCCTTTGAATAATCTCTATTACCTTGGCCAAATTAGTTGGACGCCTAGTGGCCACTCGGATGCCCACTATTAGAACCTGGCGATAAGTGGACAGATGCTTTCTAACTTCAATGGTGTTGGTGTCCCAGTTGGGTTGTTTCAAAGGAAAACCAGCTTTGATTAAGTTGGGAAGATGTATCACTCTCCAATCTGGTCGGAGGACATTTTTTTATAGCTTCCAGGAAGATTCTCTTTTGTTCCTCTGTCGTGAAGAGAGTCCCTAGGAATTGTTGACAGTCATCCCAAGTAGGCAAATGTGAAAATATCAATGACTCAACCAGACCTGTGAGCCCTGTGGGGTCCTCGGAAAAAGGGGGATTGTTATATTTCCAGTTATATAGGTCGGAAGAGGAGAAAGGCCAATATTTGTAGGCTTGCATTTTCCCCCCATGGCCTTCGTCAATCAATGGTCTGTAGAGACATAGTGGGAGCATCACAGGAGTTCCAGGGTTTTCAATCATTCACCACCATCAAGTTTCCTTAGCTGGGCTAGCTTCCTCCTGCGAAGGAGGGGCTGTGTGTGCTGCGGGGGAGTTATCTGGAGGGCGCTGGGCCAGCTTATATTCCTCCAGTGGTAGAGAGGCTGAGTCAGCTGCAGGGGAATCACTTAGAGGGTGTTGGTGGTTGGGGGACGAAGGCAGGGTATAATAAGGGGGAAGAGAGTCCAGAAGAGTCAAATCTTTTGACTCAGGGATTACAAAGGGTGGAGGAGGAGGAGGAGCAGTGGGATTGAGAGATCATGGGGGAAGGAGTAGGAGCAGGGGAAGGGACAAAGAAAGGCTTCACCCATTGAGGAAGAGATTTGCAGAGGTCCAGCAAAGTTAAGATATATGGCTGTTGATCCGGATGGCTATGTGTGCCCGGGTGAAAGACAATATCTCTGACTTCTTAAATTAGTGGGAAGTAGAAAGATCCTTCTAGGGGCCATCCAAATTCAAAGGTGGGCCATTCTGAGGCACAGAGATTCTGAAAGGTCCAGCGTTTAACTAAAAAAGAAAGATTCTGAGCCCTTAAGCGGACTTTGGTCCAGTGATCAAGGGTCAGGGACAGGGGCATTGAAGTGCTGTGTCCCATAATGAAAGATACACAAAGAGTGAATGCAAGACACACGACACAGACAAGACAAGACAATAAAGACATTCAATGGACATCCAAAACTGAGACCAGGACTGAGTAGCCAGCAAAACCCAATGGGCTGGCAATTCCGAATCAGATACAAAATATTACTGAGTCGAAGAGACTATTGTTCCTCGATTTCCCGAGTCTTTGGGAAGTTCCCCAGGGACGTGGCCTGTGGCTCTGTGATACGTCTGTCAGCCACCATCGGAGAGAACTCACGCTCTTCATCGACAGCCATTTTGCCCAGCACTAACCTTAACACTGAAACAAGAAAGAGGCGCCTTACTTAACCCAAGAGGAACCCGTTAGGGTCTTTTGTCCGCCGCTGCCAAAACTCGGTGGAATCTCCATATGTAAAGGTCGGGTGAGCATGGAAGGAAGAGACCACTAACAGACTGTCTTATCCAACAGCAAAGGGTTTATTCTGGGTCCAGCATGCTGGGGCTCGGAGCTAACTTGAATAGAGCAGAGAGCCCTGAGAACAGTTTAAGCAGAACATATATATTTTCCTTGGAGAGGGCAGGGAGGGAAGTATACTGATGGGTCAGGGCGAGTGGTCGGTTTGCATGCAACCGGGTGAGGGAGTACATTCTACACTTTGGCAGTTGGGGACAGCACATTCTGGGAACAAGATTAGCAAACAGTTCTCAAGATTTCAACAGTGTTTTGTTAAGCATACAGAAAAACAGTAAGTGACAAGTACCTATTTTATTAACCTTTCACTACCGACTATCCTTTTTGACTGGATGTTCTCTTCTACATTCTATGATCCAAAGTACAAGCTCCTATGCCATTGTATATCAATTTTTTCAAAGCTAAGTATCCCAATCAAGGGCCCAGTGCCCTTCTGGGCTTCAAATGTTACTTAGATTTCTGTTTTTATACATATATTTCACCTATATATTTTTATACATATTGCAGGTTCCCAATACCATTATTTATTCAGCATAATGATTCCTAACCCAAATCAAACATGTTATTAACCCTAACCATACATGGTTCCCTCAATCTAACGTTACAGAAGAGCAGGGACAGAGTTGGTGTTACAATACAGGAATATAGGGAATCTTCCACCTGCTGATAACCTCAAAGGTCCATGCAGATATAATCTCTGGAGAAGATGTAGGCAACTCTGAAGGACCTGAGAGTGCAAAAGTCATCTTCCATGGAAAACAACCTGTTCAGGGTGAAGGGTTCTGTCTGAATCAGCCTCTCCATTCTTAATGTAGAGAAGATCGACCAAATGATACCTGTGTGGAGAGCTGCTCCTGGGTGCCTATGGGTGATATACCATTCTAACTTGTGAAAGGGTCACAGGAAGCAGGGGCAGCCTCCATCTCATGGGAAGCTTGGAAGCAACTCTTAGGACAGATTGGTTGCCAAGGCAGTGAACTCATTCAGTTCCTGACGGAAGTGACCTCACCTCACTTCCTTGGTGATGGAACTCTGTGAACTTGCCATCCAGGAAGCCAGTCAAACATTGACAGCCCCAGTCCCAGTCTCAGTGGTTTTACTTTTTGAATTTCCCAAGGACAGAGTCAGTCTTTCTTGGTACCTATTGATGTTAGGATGGCCAAATGGCAGGAAAACTCTGAAGAGGGGCCTTTCCTGAGAAAACAGGTAGTGGCTCACTGCTGGCTCCTGACAACTTCAGAGACTTGGCAAAGGACACAAAATCTGAGACAGGACAGGCCATTTTGGGGGAACCTAGAATGGCCCACAGTCAGAGGACACTCCAAATAGTCACAACCTACTTGGAGGAAAGAGGTGCCTTTGTGGGTGTGGGTGTGGGTTTGTGGTTTTGGCTCATGTTCTGAGAAGAGGTAGGAAATGAGGTTTGTTTGGTTTGGGGGGAATTGTTTCTAGTAAGTCATTTGACAATGCGAGTGTTTCTGTGTCGCTGTATCCCACTGTGTCCGTGATTGTAGATATTAGAAAAGAGAAAGCATCAATGGATGTGTCCTGTCTTTTAGAAAGCTTACCAGCATTCATGCTGCCCAATTTATAAATAGAATGCGGCTTGCCATAATGATGGGCAACACCTACGATCTTCCTAAGTTCCTGTTTTCTTCCAGAAATCTGGTCACTCTCCATAATAGGCTTATGGTTTTGTATCCAAGATATGTACCACCTCCATGCTCTGTGACATGGCCATGTACTGAATAACTGAAGTGAATGGCGAGCATCTCAGAAAACTCACATACCAGTGTGACCTGTAAAGTCTCATTGGAGAAACCCTGCTTTGGGCCTTTTGCTTACCTATTGTTCTGTTTCCCTGAATGTCAGGAAGGTCTTTGCCTAAGGAAAACGCTTTGTGAAGTCTGAAGAAAACCTTTTTCAAATAAAAAAGAATGGGCATCAGCTGTGGCTCTTTGCTTAATTGCTTTGCAAAGAGATGTGTCTGAATCAGCGTCTTGGCCCTGTGTTAGGCTGTAGCTTAGATTCTCAGCAACTGATGGATCTAAAGAAAGATCCCATGTGTGCATCCAAAACCAAAATAGCAAAAGAGCAGTCATTGTGGATGAAGTCTTTCGCCTTCTTCTGTAAGGTTTCTGACATCAATCAAGTGTGAATAGGGATCCTTTAGGTCAAATGAGTTCTTCAATTCCCTGCAGAGGCTAGCACATAGGTGGTTGGGTTTTCTCATGACTCCAATTCACATAAAGAATCTAAACCCCACAGTCAGTAGGTCTCAAATTTGAGAAGTGGATCAGTATTAACGGCAGGCCTATTTGATCACTCCTGGTTCACAGGAAGGGTGTCCAGGTCACTCAGAATTTAGGTAAATGAGGGGCAAGAAAGCGTATTTTGGACACTGTCTTGGGCTGCATTCCTCATGGAAATCTACAGTCAGAGGTTATGATGAGTGTCTATATGGAAGAAGGTGAGGGCCATGTGGGAGTGTTTTGGTATTAATTGTGGTTATTTTTGTGGCAGTTGAAAGGGATGACTGAGTCCACCTGAGTTTGAACTGTGGTGTGATTCCCTTAGAGACTGAGTACAGGTACTGAACTTAGAGAAGTATTGCCATGAATTGAGTTGGGATTTCAGAAGGCCAAGCATGAGAGTCACCCTTGGAAACTGAGATCTAGGCCCAGGGTGGCTTTCCAGAGACCACTGGGAATCTCAGGCTTGATATCACATGATTTTATTCTTAACGACTTGGAAGTCTTAGTTGAGAGTCAAAACACACATGGACGTTACATTGTAGACCTCAATGGGCCTGGATTTATGTGACCCTTTGGCCAATCTTTGGGAAACCTTGCCTGTGAGAGTTCTCCAGAACTTCATTTGAAATGAACTTCCACAACATTTAATGGTCCCTGAATAAATTGAAACCCACATGCTGCCAACTTCATCCTTGAAAAATTGCTAGATAAATACCATGAAATTTTTGAAATTCCCATGACCAGATGGCACTGGAGAAACTTTGGTTGTCCTGTTGCTGAACATGATTATGCAGGACAGTGACTTGATTGACTGAGTTTCATGAAAATGGTGTATAACAGAGATTCCAGGAAGTTGGACCCTGCTGAGTAGTGGGCCTAGTGCAGTGATGGGCAGGTGTGTGATAAAAAAACAGCTGTGGTGGGGCCATGTGGATCTGCCATTGGCTTCCAATTGGCTTGTGACTGACATGATGCATCCAGCAGACGCTTCTATGTAAAGGTATCTTGTTATATGGAGAGGTTTCAGGCCAATGTTCAGAATCCGGTTGCTATGGTCAAGGAGGCAAGCTATGTGGAATAGAAGCCTGGTTGGTACATTCTTCTGCAGACCCTGACTCACCACAGGTGACAGAACTCCCTCCAGCACTTTGTCCCAGGTGAATTCCTTGTAATTCGTGAAGCAAATACGAAATTCCCAGTGCAGCAGCAAGCAACACCAGGAAAACTGGAGGATGACCAAATGGCTTCAGAGTCCACAAGAGTAGACTATTAGCCCCCAGTGGCCACAGTTTACCTACAAACAGAAAATTAAATACAGCTTCCTCATGTTTATTGGAAAATAAGAAATCATGTATTCCAGGTCACATAGAAGCATACCCAGATTTGATGGTCTCACTACAAAGGAAGCTGAATCTCCTGACTACAACATATATTTCAAGTGCCCAACCTCAGAGGCAGTTCCTCAAGAAGTCTTTAGTCGAGCAGAGCTCCATGTTTGTGGAGTGTTTACCCTGTCCCTTACTTTTGGAATCTCCTCTACCACCTCCAAGTTTGTGAACTCGTGAGCATATTTGATTCCAGATATGTATTCACAGATTTTCTAACTCTTCTCCTCTAATTGTGTCTAACTTGGGGCCAAGGTAATCTCAAGGCATTGTTATGGATGAGAGTGGGAAGATACTTTTGTAGCATATATTTGCATAAACATTGGAATCATTTTCCAAATTTTCATTCAAAATACTGAATCCCTGACACAAACCCATGCCAACTAGACTCTGACTACTAATTCTAATATGATGGAGAAAATTAACCCAAACAGAATAGAAATACAAGCAGTTCAGAGGAGGAATGGTGTATCATTGGAATTGCCTTTTGCATTATATAGGGTAGGAGTTATAAATCTAGTCAATTTTTTGTTGAAATGGTTCTCCATGTGTTTTTAAAGTTAACAAATATGTGAATTCCTGTCTACCTTTCTCTGTATCCTATTCAGCACATGTATTTTTATATGCACATATAGAATCCTACCTGGTACCACACGTACATTCTTGTGAGGTGGCTGACTTGGCAGACACAAATTGTGAGAAGAGATCACTCCTCCTAAACGCTGTTGAAACTGAAAATTCAAACTATTGATGAGCTTCCTAGTACAATAAAATTATACATGAATCCATGTTCAGTAAAACAAATTTATTTGGATCTGTGGATGACATATATTTCGTGGTGAATTTCAATTGGGATATATTGCTACTTTTTAATGTCTGTTTGTGTGCGTGTGTGTGTGTGTGTGTGTGTGTGTGTGTGTGTGTGTGTGTGTTTATATATATACACACACACTCTACAGATTTTTCAAAATATGAAATATATGTGTCTTATTATACACTCCGTAAATTCATTCATATTCATGTATGTGGATTAATAATCAACTTTTCACAAGATTATTCTGAGAAATATTCATCCACCTGAACTACATATTTGATTCCTATTACTGAAAACTAACAGTAAATGGTGCATACAAATCCTAATATTTCTGCAGTAACTGACACAGTTTTATATCAATGCAAGTAGATTCCTATGGGACGTGATGTGTATTTTGTCATGCATTTTTATTCAATACTGGTACATTTCTTTTTCTTCAGTTAATGCACATGATAGGATATATATTTAATTCACTAGTTCAGAAATTTATAGGCATTTTGTTTTACTTTTCATCACTTTCTAATTCAGAAAACATGTTTTCCACAGGGTTTCATGACTGGTCTTTTCATGAGACTTCTTTCACAAAATGCAAAGGTCACACTTATGTTTGTACCGAAGTCTAAATGGAAAGTGAGTATGGATTACTAAAAACATCTATGTCCAGGTTGCCTAATGCTATCAAATGTCAATTTTATTGGTGACTACATATTTGTTTCTTCCTAAGATTATATATTCAACCTCAACACTGTTGAAAATGCCTGATCCTATCACGTACTTTATACTTTGCCTGATTTCCTAATGTCTCTATTGATATATGGTTTCCTACATACTTTCCAGAGTTCATCAATGTGACTGGCTCTTCACATGTGTTGATATTTACATTCATTCTCTACCCGAAACCCTACTGTTATAGAACGTTTGGTTCAAATCCTATACTCACTCTGCTTTCTAAACCTATGAATATCTTCCTAATCCTACTGACTATCCTTCTGACTGGATGTTCTTTTTGACATTCAATCATCCAAGGTACAAGGTCCTATGCCATTGTATATCAATTTATCTGAGACATCTGTGCAGAATATAATTCAAAGCTGAGTATTTCAATCAAGGGCCCAATGCACTTCTGGGCGTCAAATCTTACCTAGATTTCTGTGTTCATACTTATATTTCACCTATATATTCTTGTAAATATCGCAGGTTCCCAAAACCATTATTCATTGCACAGAATGATTCCTAAGCCAAATCAAACTTGTTATTAACCCTAAGCATACACTGTTCCATCAATCTATCTTTACAGTAGAGCAGGGACAGAGTTGGTCTTACAATACAGGTATGTAGGGGATCTTCCACCTGCTGAAATCCTCAAAGGTCCATGCAGAAATGATCCCTGGAGAAGACTTAGGCAGCTATGAAGGACCTGAGAGCACAAAATCATCTTCCATGGCAAAAAAACCGGTGAGGATGAAGTATTGTGTCTGAATCAGTCGCTCTGTTCTTAATGTAGAGAAGATGGACAAAACCAGGCCTGTGTGGAGAGCTGTTCCATGGTGCCTGTGGTTGATATACCATTCTAACTTATGACTGAGTCAGAGAAAGTAGGGGCAGCCTCCATCTCATGGGACCCTTGTAAACAACTGTTAGGACAAAGTGGTTGCCAAGGTATTGACCTCATTCAGTTCCTGAAGGAAGTGACCTACCTCACTTCCTTGGTGATGGAACTCTCTGAACTTGGGATCCAGGAAGCCAGCCACCCAGAGCCAGTGCCAGTCCCATTCCCAGTGGGCACACTTGTTTGAATTTTCCAAGGACAGAGTCAGTCTTTCTTGGTACCTCCTGATGTGAGGATGACCAAATGCTAGGAGAACTCTGAAGAGGGGCCTTTCCTGAGGAAGCAGGTAGTGGCTCATTGCTGGCTCCTGACAACTTAACAGAGTTGGCAAAAGGGACCTGATCTGATAAAGGACAGGCCATTTTGGGGGAACATAGTATGGTCCACCAGTCAGAGGACACTCCGGATAGTCACAGACCTTGTTGTGGGAATGAGGTGCCTTAGTGGGTGTGGGTGTGAGTTCGTGGTTTTGTCTCATGTTCTGAGAATAGGTAGCAAAGGTTGTTTGTTTGGTTTGGAGTCGACTGTTTCTAGTAAGTCATTTGAGAAGGCGAGTTTTTCTATGTCTGTGTATCCACTGTGTCCGTGGTTGTAGTTATTAGAAAAGCGAATACATCAATGGAGGTGTCCTGACTAGTAGGAAGCTTCCAGGCATTTATTCTGCCCTTTTTATGAATGGACTGCGGCTTGCCTTATGGATAGACAACACCTACTATCTTCCTAAGTTCCTGTTCACCTCCTGATTTCTGGCCTCTCTCCAGAATAGGCTCATGGTTTTGTGTCCAAGATATGTACCACCTCCAAACTCTGTGACATAGCCATGTACTGGATAGCTGAAGGGAATGGGAACATCTCAGAAACCTCAGAGATCAGTGTAACCAGAAAAGTCTCAGTGGAGAAACCCTGCTTTGGGCAATTTGCTTACCTATGGTTCCCTTGCCCTGAATGTTAGGAATGTCTTTGCCTCAGGCCACCCCTTTGTGGAGCCTGAAGAAAACAGTTTTCAAATTAAAATGAATGGGCATCACCTGTGGCTCTTTGCTTAATTACTTTGGAAAGGGATGTGTCTGAATCAGCCTCTTGGCCCTGTGTGAGGTTGTGGCTTTGATTCTCAGAACCTGATAGATCTAAAGAAAAATCCCATGTGTGCATCCAAAACCAAAATTGCCAAAAGAGCAGTCATTGCTGATGAAGTCTTTCGCCTCCCTCTGTAAGTTTCCTGACCTCTATCAAGTGAGAATAGGGAAGATACACCAAGTCAATTGATGGCTCCTATTGGAAAAATTCTATCACTGATGACAGCATCAGCATAAGTACCCCAACACTGCCACAATTCGCTGCACCAGCAGATAGTTCACAATGCATACAAGTGAGTTCACAATGCATACAAGTGATACATAATCCAGGCAAGTTCTACAAGCAGTTCAGTGATGGCTATTGCAGAATCTGTAGATTGATTTTATCTTTGTCTTCACTGGCACTGGGATGAAGATAGGAATTCTGGCAATAATGGCTAAAGAAAAAATTCTGTAACATTCCTGAAGGCACTAAAAGAAAACAATTTTCTTAACAATTTACGTTATCTTGAAGAGAATAATTAAATATAATGAAAAGGAAAAGTGAAAGTAAACAAACACGTCTGTTAACCTCCTATTTTTTCACATATTAAAACAATCCTGAACAGTTGTTTACCCAATTTAAATTAAACAATTTAATTCACGTGAATAAAAAAAATGGATATATTATTTCATTAGCACTCATCATATGTGATATATGGACATACGCACATTCAAATATATAACACAAAACACAAGTGTGCACACATAATAAATACATACAACACATAATATAATAGTAAAGGCCTTATAACATTTTACATGTGAAATCATCATTGCAATGTTTAAAAACTCTACAGTCAAAAAATAGAACTGATAAGCAAAACATTAACCTAGGTCTGTATGAGCTCAAAAAAACAAAAGAGAACTTCATGATTTGAGAAAGGGCAATAATAAAATAGATACTGAAAAAAGCATCCCTGTTCTGTCGCAGATGTAAGGATAGCCAAACTGGAGTTTTGGATATCAGCTGTTATGGATTTGAGCCAAATCATCTTATTTTGGTCTATCGAAATCGCTTCAGTTAATCTCTCTGGAATCCAAATCGGCTGCTGTTCTCCCTGTGGAAACACATAAACAGACCTCCAACTCCAGAAAATTAATGGGTCAGGACCTTTCCATTGTCCTGTTAGAATATCCTTCCAAAGTACCTCGGGCTTATACACATTTTTTGGACACTTATGCCTTTCTGCAGCACTAAGTCCTGAAAATCCAAATTTAAAAAGTTTAGAGTAAAAAGGGTTATTTTAAGTTTATCTTTGGGGAATTTATATCCCTTCCCAATTCTGTCTTCTTACTTTAATGAGTACATTTTAATAGTGTGATGTGCTCTTTCAACTATGGCTTGTCCCTGTGGATTGTATGGGTTTCCTGATATATGAGTAATGCCAAATGATGAGCAAAATGGTTTAAAAGAGGTAGAAGTATAACCGGGGGCATTATCAGTTTTTAACTGCTTTGGAATGACCACAGTGGCAAAATTTTGTAAGCAATGAGCTATAACATCTTTAGTTTTTTTCCCCCATGAAGGGAGCCCATCAAAAATCCAGAAAAAGTATCAACTGTAACATGCAAATATTTTAATTTTCCAAATTCTGGCAAGTGTGTGACATCCATCTGCCATATATGGTAAGGTATCAATCCTCTACGATTGACTCTAAGATTAAAATGTGGTAAAATGGTCACACAATTTTGACATTGTTTTATTATTTGTCTAGCTTGTTCCTTAGTTATTTTAAAATGCTTTTGTAAAGTATTAGCATTGATAATGAACTTTTTATGAAAATTTATAACTTCTTCTAGTGTACAGAAAATATGTATGTATGTCATGTGTAGTTTTACCTGCTAAATCATTGCCCAAACTAAGGGCTCCAGGCAATCCTGTATGTGCCCAGATATGTCCTTTTAAGAATGGATATTTTCTGTCCCAGATTAGACTTCGTATACTGGAAAGGAAAGAGAAAACAGTAGAGCAAGGGGAAATCCTACCAGCATCTTCAAGAGATACTATAGCATTAACTATATACTGACTATTGGAAAATAAATTAAACACAGAATCTTTAAACATCACAAAAGCTTATAATACTGCATTAAGCTCTACCTTTTGAGCTGATTTTTGGGGTGCTAAAAATGTAAAAATTTGATCAGGTGTAACTATTGCTGCTGTACCATTATTTGACCCATCAGTGAATATATTTGGAGCATTCATGATAGGAGTTTTCTTGTAATTTTTGGAAAAATTACAGGATGCAATGACCCAAAAGACAATAAAAGATTAGATGGTAAGTGGTTATCAAATAAAACATTAGATTTACACATGATTATTGCCCAAGTATTTAACTCATTAGCTAATTCATCAATTTGATTCATAGTGTATGGAGTAATAATTTTATTGGGAGAAATTCCAAACACTCCCTTTTCTGCTTTTATTCCTATGAGTATTAATTGTCCCTCAGCCTCAGGATAGCAAGTAATAATAGTGTTAGAAGAATAAGATAAATGTATCCATAATAATGGACCTTCTTGCCAAAATACTCCTGTAGGAATATTTTTTGTTGGTAGTACAATAAATAATAAAGGCATTATTTTATCAAATCTATCCAAATGCATATTTCCCATATATGTTTCAATGATTTTTAATGCCTTTATTGCTTCAGGCGTAAACATTCTGGGTGAATTTGGATCAGATGGACCTTTTAGGATATCAAATATAGGTCCCAACTGTCCTGTTGGTATACCTAGATAAGGCCTTATCCAATTAATGTCTCCTAATAACTTCTGAAAGTCATTAATTGATTTGAGTTGATCTACTCGTATTTGAATTTTTGGTGGACTGACCATGGTTGAGGATAATAGAACTCCTAAATAATTAATTGGAAAATTTAATTGTATTTTATCAATTGATATCCCTAGATTATAATTTTTTAATAAGTTTGTAAGTGTGGCATAACATTCTGGCAATGGGTTTTTAACTTGTGTGCTAATAACACATCATCCATATTGTGAAATATTTGTAGTTCAGGATTTTGATTTCTAAGTGGCTGGATTACTTTGTTAACATAAATATGACAAATAGTTGGGCTGTTAGCCATCCCTTGAGGGAGTACTTTCCACTCATACCTCTGATCAGGACCTTCATGATTCAGTGCAGGGATAGTAAATGCAAAACTTGGACTATCCTCAAGAAGAATTGGAAATGAAAAAAAAAAAAGCAATCTTTAATATGTATAACTAAAACATACCAAGTTTTTGGCAAAGCAGACAATTGAGGAATCCTTGATTGAGCAGGTCCCAAAATAACCATCTCATTATTAATGGCTCTTAAATCTTGCAATAATCTCCATTTACCAGATTTCTTTTTGATGACAGAAATGAAAGTATAATGGGGAGATACAGAAGGTTGTATATGTTCTTCCGCTAATTGTTGTTTGACCAGGAACTGGGCTGCTTGTATCTTTTCTTTAGTCAGGGTCCACTGAAGAAGCCATACTTGTCTTTCTGATTTCCAAGTAATTTTTATTGTCTCAGTGGCCCTTTCTGAAAATCCAACCCATGTCTGTCTGTTGCTTGGTCTATTTGTATTGGCGCTGCTATACCTTGTTCTTGTTTTTCTAATCTTTTTCCTTTCCTAAAACCTTCTCTAGCCATAATAGTGTGTACATTTTGATTGATGTTATTTGTTAATGTCAAACCTAATTGATCTAGGACATCTCATCCCAATAAATTTACGGGAAGATTATCCAATACATATGGCTGTATAGTTCCTTCACATTCTTCAGGATCCTTCCAATCCAATACCATTGCACTTCTATGGGGATTAGTTGCCACTCCTAGGTCTCAAAATGTTTGAGTGTATTGTTGTAATGGCCAATGTTTTGGCCATTCTTGATGAGAGACAATGCTAACATCTGCACCTGTATCAAGTAGCCCATTGAATTCGTGTCTTTGAATATTTAGTTTTAGCCTGGGGCAAGAATCTAAATTTAAAGAAAGCATAACCAAATCTACACCTGTGGAGCCTAATCCCTTGGAACCTCTTTCTACAGCACGACTGGAAAATTTATCATGCAGACTGAGTATTATTAGTAACTGTGCTATTCTATCTCCTGGTGAAATTACTGATATGTCCTTTGGAGAACTGGCTATAAATTTTATTTCACCTTCATAATCGGGATCAATTACCCAAGGACTTATCATAAGTCCTTTTAGATTAGAAGAGCTGCGTCCCAATAATAAGCCTACTGTTCCTTTGAGAAGAGGTCCTTTCACCATGTGTGAATGATTTGAACCCCCATCTCTACAGTTAGTACTGATCTGACGGAGGTGCAGATGTCTAACCCTGCGCTCCCTCTGATTTGTCTGATGAGGCGTCTGATGCACAATGTGTCCTGGGCACTACACTGAAGGGGTTGCTGGGTTCCTCCAGTGCTCCGTATATTTGTGGTTTTGGGCCCCAGAGCATTGGGCTCCCCTGTCCATTTTTTGGCAATGGAGCCCGGTGCCTTTCTCCATGATATCGTGGATAAACAGCTAGTCCTTGTTCGTTTTTGATAATGAAGTACCCTCTATGGTGGTTTGAGAACGGCATTCATTAGCCCAATGTCTCCCTCTACGGCATCGTGGGCAAATACCCAGTATTCTACTCCTTTGGTACCTATTTTTGTTAAACCCTCTTCCTATGGAGCAATTCCTTTTAAAATGTCCTGTTTGTTCACAATTGTAGCATGTTCCTGGCCTTGCATCTAAAGCCTGTTTAATGCAGCTGCCACAAATTGCCCTTGTTCATTGATGTCTCTGGCATCTAAAGCCTGTTTTACTGCAGCTGCCATGACTTCCTCTTATTCATTAATGTCTTTACATAATTTAATATATGTGTTTAAATCTTCATGTTTCCATGGTCTAGTGATATCTCTGCACCTACGATTCGCTTGGTCATAAGCCAGTTTTTTATTAATGGCATTGCTTGTTCTGTATTCCCCAAAACTCTGGTAGCTGTTTGAATAAGCCTATCTACAAATTCAGTGTAAGATTCATTAGCTCCTTGTATTACCTTAGATAATTGACCTTGTAAACCTCCATGTCCTTGTAAAGTCTTCCATGCCCTAACCGCCTCTGCAGCAATTTGTGCGTATACGCCAGGATCATATGCAATTTGTTGCTGCTGGTCCTCATAAGGTCCCTTTCCTAACAAAATATCTAGATTTCTCTGAGGATAACCAGCTTCTGCATTTCACCTAGCCGTCTCCTTGCAAAATTCCTCATTGGCAACCTTCCATAAAAGGTATTGACCTCCATTTAGCACAGCTTTACACATATTAGCCCAATCTACTGGCATCATATTCAAGTTGTTAATGGATTCGACCAAGCTTACAATGAAGGGTACTTGAGGACCATAGGTTGTTACAGCCCCTTTTAGCTGCTTCACTATTTTGAAATTTAAAGCATGGTGAATTCGCTGCCCTCCTACCTCAAATACAGGGCATGTTAATACTTGAGATCCTGTCTCAGGAACCGAACTATCAACTGCGGGGTTTGGGGGCCTCCTAGCATATGGAGGTGGCCTTGTTATTTGGACATTTACATACTCTGGTGATAGAAAGGTGTTAGTAACAGTCTCCTGTAGAGGAGGCGCTGTTGGTTGGACACTTACGCCCTCTAGTTATTGAAAGTTGTTAGTAGCAGTCTCCTTTTGTAACTTTGCCCCTGATGGCTTTTTCTGACCTAAGCTTTGTTCCTCTATCTTTGTCTGATCTGAAGTCTTTGGACTAAGCAAACCAGATATAAACGTCCTCAATGGCAATGTGCCAACTGTCAGAGTCCCTGGGCTGTTCTTTTCCCCCCTTTTAAATCTTCACCATGATGGTTCCATTATGGTATATTTAACAACTCCTTAAAAATCCATGGGGTACATTTTTGTATTGTATCAACGTATGCCCTGACTGTCCTTGACTTTACTGAGGTGCCTCCTTCCTCTAACAATTTACTTAACACTCTTTCAGTTTGTTTTTTTACTAATTTCTGATCCTGTATTTCTACTATAATACAACCCAAGAGGACGATGCCAAACAAAACCGAGACAGAATAAAATAAAAAGGGAACAACAAAAAGTCATTATAGCCTTTATATCCTACTGACATGTGCATCCGTCCTTTCTCCCTATCTGTTCCTCAGAAGTAAATAATTTTTTTCTCAGATGTGAGCGGTTTTTCATCCATCTCACTCATCTCCATGGACAGGCAACAAAAGTGAAGCAAAACAAAAGAGGAATCTTAAAATGGCTACCGATCCTCTCGCCCTTCCCTCAGGGGCTAGCAGTTTACCTTATCACTTACCCTCGGTGGCTCCCCGTGCGAGCTACCAAATGCTGCAGTCTGGCTGGGCACGATTCAAGAGCGACTTTTCAAAAGAAACAAAGTTTATTTTTAGAACCACACACGCCAAGCAAAACAGCTCCTTAGGAAAAACCCTCAGAGCCCAACTGCCACCACTGGCTTCCTTGCAAAGTTTCTGTCACACCCACAAGCCTCTCCACCTCCCACAATCCTCCTGCTCTTGAGGCCATATGGCTGGGTCAGGTGGGTGGAGCCAAAAAAGTCCCACAATGAGCAGCTCTGTGGTCTGAAAGGGCAGGGAAACTGCCCAATGTGCATCATCGCAGAGGAGCCAATCAGCTTGATGTTGCTGGGGCTGCTGTGAGCCAATCATCAGCTGGCAGTCGGAAAGAGCGGGGAAAAAGCTCAATGAGCATCTCCATTGTGCATCACCACAGAGGAGCCAATCAGCTAGATGTTGCTGGGGCCGCTGTGAGCCAATAATCATCTCGCAGGGGAATGTTGCTGGTAACTGGAAGTTTGATGGGGCCCCTTAAGCTGTGGCTCTCAACAAATTGGTGTCTCCTTTCTCTGTAGACTATTCAGCACATGTATTTTTATATGCACATATAGAATCCTACCTGTTATCAAACGTACATTTTTGTGAGGTTGCTGACTAGGCATGTACAAGTTATGAGAAGAGATCACTCCTCTTAAACACTGTTGGAATTGAGAATTCAACCTATGGGTGAGCTTGTTATTAGAACAACATTATATATAGATCCATTTTCAGTGAAATCAATATTTTTGCACCTGTGGATGTTACATATTTCATGATGAATTTCAATTGGCAAATATATTGCTAGTTTAAATGTCTGTCTCTGTGTGTGTGTGTGTGTGTGTGTGTGTGTGTGTGTGTGTATATATATATATTTATTTATATATATATATATATATATATATATATATATATATATATATACTCTCCAAATTTTTCAAAACATGAAATATATGAATCTTATTATACACTCCTTAAAATCATTCATATTTATGTATGTGGATTTATGATCAACATTTCACAAGATTATTCTCAGAAATATTCATCCACCTTAAATACAGATTTGTTTCCTAGTACTGAAGACTAACTTCAGTGAATGGTGCACACAAATCCTAATATTTCTACAGTAAAACCAAGTTCAACATCAATGCAAGCATTTTCCTATGGGACATGATGTGTATTTTGCGGTTCATTTTTATTAAACAGTGGTACATTACTATTTCTTCAGTTTATGCACATCATATGATATATCTTTCATCCACAAGTTCACAAATTTATAGGCATTTGTTTCAATTTCAATCACCTCCTGCTTCAGAACACATATATTCCTCCAGTGTTCTTGACTGGTCTTGTCATGAGACTTCTTTCCAAACACATTATTTTTGATTTTCATAATCATATTTGAAGCAAAACTCACACACTCTTCATGATAAACCATAACCCTAATATTACCGTTAGATGTATACCTGGTTGTAGTGAATGTATGAATATCAGTTTAAGATTTCCAGTATATTTTCAGATATCAAATCAATCCACTATTTAAAGTTGGAATCAGTTATATTATTTATTCACAGTATCGTCTATTCATACATTATTTCTATATCCATTGACACAGGGTACTCCACTTTGTTCCCCCAATATTTATACGTCTTCAAAATATTGCTCCCAGTAATGGTGGAAGAAATGCTCATGTCACCTGATCTACATATAAATTTTAACACAGTAATATTCTGGACACAGAAAGCAAAAGTCACTCTTATGATTGTAGCAAAGCCTAAAAGGAAAGTGAGCATGGATTACTAAAAATATCCATGTCCCGGTTGCTTAATGCTCTAAAATGTAAATCCTATTGATAAATCCTATGTATTTGTTTCTTTCTAAGATTATATATTCAAACTCAACCCTGTTGAAAATGTCTAATCCTATCCCTCACTTTATACATTGCCTGATTTGTTAATGTCTCTATTGATATCTGCTTTCCTACATATTTTCCCCATTTCATCATTGTGTCTGACTCTTCACATGTGCTGATATTTACATTCACTCTCTTATTGAAAACCAATTGCTAAAGAACGTTTGGTCCAAATCCTATACTCATTGTTGTTTCTAAACCTAGAGACTATCGTCCTAAACCTACGGACTTTCCCTTTGTGACTGGATGTTCTCTTCAACTTTCAATCATCCAAGGTACAAGGTCCTATGTCATTGTATATCGATTTATCTGAGACATCTGTGCAGAACATAATTCAAAGCTAAGTAACCCACTCAAGGTCCCAATGCCCATCTGAGCTTCAAATCTTGCCTAGATTTCTGTTTTCATACTTTTATTTTACCTATATATTCTTGTAATTATTGCAGATTCCCAGTACGAATATTCATCCTGCAGAATGATTCCTAACCCAAATCGAACGTGTTATTAACCCTAACCATACACTGTTCCCTCAATCTAACTTTACAGAAGAGCAGGGACAGTGTGACCAGGAAAGTCTCAGTGCAGAAACCCTGCTTTGGGCCTTTTGCTTACCTATTTTTCTGTTGCCCTGAATGTCAGGAAGTTCTTTACCTCAGGCTAACCCTTTGTAAAGCCTGAAGAAAACAGTTTTCAAATGGAAATGAATGGGCATCACCTATGGCTCTTTGCTAAATTTCTTTGGAAAGGGATGTGTCTGAATCAGCATCTTGGCCCTGTGTGAGGCTGTGACTTAGATTCTCAGCACCTGATGGATCTAAAGAAAGATCCCATGTGTGCATCCAAAACCAAAATGGCAAAAAGTTCAGTCATTTTGGATGAAGTATCTTCCCTTCCTCTGTTAGATTCCTGACCTCCATCAATTGAGAATAGGGATCCTTTGGGTCATATGAGTTCTTCAATCCCTGAAGAGGTGCTTGGGTTTCTCATGATTCCAATTCACATAAAGAATCTGTACCTATCAATCAGAAGTAGTCAGTCAATACTGCTCCCAGAAATGGTGGAAGAAATACTCATGTCACCTGATCTACATATACATTTATTCACAGAAATATTCTGGACACTAAATTCAAAGTTCACATTTATGATTGTACCAAAGCCAAAATGGAAAATTAACATGGATTACTAAAATCATCCATGTCCAAGATTACTTATGCTCTCAAATGTCAATCCTATTGATGACTACGTATTTGTTTCTTCCTAAGATTGCATATTCAAACTCAACCCTGATTTCATAATGTCTCTATTGATATCTGCTTACCTACATATTTTTCCCACTTCATCATTGTGACAGACTCTTCACATGTGCTGACATTTAAATTCATTTTCTATCCGAAACCCTGTTGCTAAAGAAATTTTGTTCCAAATCATACACTCACCCTTCTTCCTATACCTACCTACTATCTTCCTATTCCTACTGACTATCCCTTTTTGACCGGATGTTCGCTTCTACATTCAATCATCCAAGGTATAATGTCCTATGCCATTGTATATCAATTTATCTGAGACATCTGTGCAGAATGTAATTCAATGCTCAGTATCACAATCAAGGGCCCAATGCACTTCTGGGCTTCCAATCTTACTTGGATTTCTATTTTCATACACACAGTTCACCTCTATATTCTTATAAATTTCACAGGTTGCCAATACCATTATTCATCCAGAAAATGATTCCTAATTCAAATTGAACCTGTTATTAACCCTAAACATACAGTGTTCCCTCAATCTTACTTTACAGAAGAGCAGGGACAGAGGTGGTCTTATAATACTGAAATGTAGGGATCCTCTACCTGCTGAGAACTTCAAAGGTCCATGCTGAAAGTATCCCTGGAGAATATGTAGGCAGCTATGAAGGACCTGAGAGACCACAAGTCATCTTCAATGGCAAACAACCTGGTCAGGATGTAGGGTTGTGTCTTAATCAGCTTCTCTCTTCTTAATGTGGAGAAGATGGACCAAATCAGGCCTGTATGGAGAGCTGTTCCCGGGTGCCAATGGTTGATATACCATTTTAACTTGTGAAATTGTCACATTAAGTAGGGGAAGCCTCCATCTCATGGGACCCTTGGAAGCAACTGTTAGGACAAAGTGGTTGCCAAGGCAGTGACCTCATTCAGATCCTGAAGGAAGTGACCTCACATCACTTCCTCGGTGATGGAAATTGGCATCCAGGAAGCCAGGCACACAGAGCCAGTCCCAGTCCCACTCCCAGTGGTGTCACTAGTTTTGAATTACCAAGGACAGAGTCAGCCTATCTTGGTACCTACAGATGTGAGAATGGCCATATGCCAGGAAAGCTCTGAAGAGGGGGCTTGTATGAGAAAACAGATAGTGGCTCACCACTGGCTTCTGACAAGTCTCAGTGAAGAAACCCTGCTTTGGTACTTTTAATTACCTATTGTTCTGTTGCTCTGAATGTCAGGAAGTTTTTTGCCTCAGGCCACCCCTTTGGGAAGCCTGAAGAAAAGAGTTTTCAAATGGAAATGAATGGGCATCATCTGTGGCTCCTTGCTTAATTGCTTTGGAAAGGGATGTGTCTGAATCAGCCTCTTGGCCCTGTGTGAGGCTATGGCTTAGATTCTTAGCACCTGATGGATCTAAAGAAGCATCCCACGTTTGCATCCAAACCCAAAAGAGCCAAAAGAGCAGTCATTGTGGATGAAGTCTCTCACCTTCCTCTGTAAGGTTCCTGACGTCCATCTATGAGAATAGGGATCCTTTGGGTCAAATGAGTTCTTCAAAGCCCTGCAGAGACTAGATCATACGTTCATAGGTTTCTCATGACTCCAATTAACATAAAGAATCTAAACCCCACATTCATTAGGCCTCAAAATGGAGAATCAGAGCTGTATTAAGGGCAGGCCTCTTTGATCACTCCTGGTTCACTAGAAGGGTTTCCCAGCCACATTGACTTTAGGCAAATGTGGGCAAGGGACCTTATTTTGGATACTGTCCTTGGCTGTGCCCCTCATGAAAAACTACAGCCTGAGATTATGATGAGTGTCGATATGAAAGAAGATGAGGGCCATGTGGAAGTGTTTTGGTTTTAATTGTTGTCATTTTTGTGGCTGTTGGAAAAGATGATGGGTCCACCTGGTCTTGAACACTGGTGTGATTCCCCTTAGAGACTGAGTTTTGGAATGGACCTCAAATAAGTATTGCCATGTATTGTGTTGGGATTTTAGGATGCCACACATGAGAGTTGCCCTTGGAAACTGAGATCTAGGCCCAGGGTGGCTTTCCACAGAGCACTGGGAATCTCAGGAAGAATATCACATAATTTTATTCTTAAAGAATTGGCAGCCATAGTTGCAAGTCAAAACACACATGGACCACACATTGTAGACCTCAAACGCCTGGCTTTATGTGACCTTTTTGCCTGTCTTTGGGAAGCCTTGCCTGTTAGAATTCTCCAGAATTTTCAATGAAATGAGCTTCCTCTCCATTTAATGGTTCCTGAATGAATTGAAACCCACAGTGCCTCCAACTTCATCCTTGAAAAATGTCTGATAATTACCATGAAATTTTTGAAATTCCCATGACCACTTTGCACTGTAGAATCTTTGGATGTTCTATTGATGATCACGAGTATACCAGACAGTGCCTGTTTGATTGGGTTTCAGGAAAATGGTGTAGAACAGAGATGGCAGTAATTTGGACCCTGCTGAGTAGTCGGCCTAGAGAAATGGTGTGAAGGTGTGTGTTAAAACATTTGTGGTTGGGTGATGTGGATCTCCATTGGCTTTCAAATGGTTTGTGACTGACATGGTGCAGCCCCCAGACCCTTGTATGTAAAGGTATGTTGTTATATGGAGAGGTTTCAGTGCAATGTTTAGAATCAGATTGCTATTGTGAAGGGGGCAAGCTATGTGGGATAGAAGCCTGGTTGGTGCATTCTCTCGCAGACCCTTACCCATCACATGTGACAGAACTCCCTCCAGTACTGTGTCCCAGTTGAACTCTTCGTATTTCATGAAGCAAATACCAAACTCCCAGTGCAGCTGCAAGAAACACAACAAAATTGGAGGATGAGCAAATGGCTTCCAAACTGGAAGACACTTAGCACTCAGTGACAACAGTTTACCTACAAAGAGAGAATTCAGCACTGCTGCCTCATGTCCTTTGGAAAATAAGAAACCATGTCCTCCAGGTCACATACATGCAGACCCAGCTTGATGGTCTCACTACAAAGGGAGCTAAAGCTCCTGACAACAACATATATTTCAAGTGCCCAACCTCAGAGGCAGTTTCTCAAAAAGTCTTTAGTCTAGCAGAGCTCCATGTTTGTGGAGTTTTACCCTCTCCCTTACATTTGGAAACTCCTCTACCACCTCCAAGGTTGTGAACTCCTGAGCATTTTCCATTCGTGATGTGTATTCACAGATTTTCTAACTCTTCTCCTCTAATTGTGTCTTACTTGGGGTGAAGGTAATGTCAAGGCATTGTTCTGGATGAGAGTGGGAAGATTTTTGGGTAGCACATATTTGCATACACATTGGATTCTTTCTCCAATTTTCCATTTGAAATACTGAATCCCTGACTGTAAGGGGTAGAAGGAATTCTCCTTCAAAGAATAGTCTGACACTTACAAGAAACAGCCCCCAGGGAGACATCCTGTCTGGGAGACATCCTGTAGTCATCTGTGTTCCTGAGACATCCTGTGGCCATCTGTCTTCCTGAAATATCCTGAGGTTATCTCACCTTGTGAAGACATCCAGGAACTGCTGATAAGAGAGCTTTCAAATCTCCAGCATATAAATTCCTCTGTGTGAACAATAAAAGTTTGCAGCTTGATCAGAACTTTTGTCTTGCTGTCATCTCTCGTGTCTCTTGTCCCTTCATTCCTCCCCACCTAGGTTTGCTACCCACTTTGATGTGTCCTGCAGGCCAGGACAACTGGCGCCCAACGACTGGGGCTCGAGCCTTTGACTGAGGGGGAACCCTGTCCTCCTGGAAGATTTGGACAAGTGGAGCTCGCGATTGCCTCAGCAGACACCACTGAGAGACAGATCCAGGAGGAGAGTGGGGATGACGCACAGTGAGTGACCCACCATGGGACAAGCAGTTTCGTCACATGATTTGTTTTTGTCAGGCCACAAGGAATCCTTAAATACATGGGGGGCACGTGTTAAGAAAAATGACTTAATATTTTTCTTTTCATACATCGAAGAATTTTTTCCATGGTTTCCCCTTGAAGGTACCATTGATGGTAAAAGATGGCTTAGAGTAGGAGACATTTTAAAAGATTATTATGAATCCTTTGGCCCAGAAAAAGTGCCTGTTCCTACCTTTTCTTTCTGGAAATAAATTAGTGAAATTCTTAAAAGTTCACCCTTTGACAATGGTACCTTAATACTTGTCAGGATTGGGGAAGAGACTATGCAAAAGACCTCTCGTCCCTTCTCGGCATGCCCATCAGTTAGTATAGACATAGACCCTTCTTAGTCTCCCCAGGACCCTGGGACCTTCCTGATCTTCCTCAAAATCCCACCCTAATGAATAAGGCTCCAATGGTTTCCAACCGCCTTTATGCAGTTTTAAATCCCGGAGAAACATTGACCCCTGGGGAGGAGGCTACCTTGGAGAAGGAAGCAGCTCGCTACCATTCAGAAGACTCTCCACCTCTCAGGACCCTGCCACAGACTAAAGGACTTACACATTCCCCTCCCTCCTATATCCCTCCTGCCTTTTGTGCTCTGGCCCTTCAGGGGCCAAATGTCCCCCCAGATATTTTTTCCCCACTTCCCTTGCCTAACCTGGCTCCCTTGAGAGAGTCTCTCCAACATGGACAGGAACAGATCCAATTTTTAAAAGAATAAAGATCCCTTGACTCTGAGCTCTCTTCATTAGCCTTAGGAATGGAGTCAACACAAGCTGGCCCACAGTGGTCTAATACAAAGGCGAAGCCGCTCCATCGGCCTGTGCTCGCCTTCCAGTCACCACCAGTCAGATAGATAAGCCTGCCCAGGCTGAGGTCAAAGACTTAGAAGAGGAAAAAGAGGAGAAAGCGGGGGAAATGGATCAAGGAGATCAGGACGTAGAGGATGAGGAGTTCACCCCTAGGCAGGAAGGAACCCAGAGTGTCTACAAAAAATTTAGCCTCCATTTTCTTGAAAAACTTAAAAAGGCTTGTGCTCACTATGGCCCCACTGTGCCCTATACGTTGGCTTTATTAGAAAGCTGCAGCACACAATTTCTTACTCCCAATGATTGGAAATTTTTAGACCTAGCTGCCCTCAGTGCCGGAGACTTCCTGCTATGGAATGCAGATTTCAAAGAGCCCTGTCAGAAACTACTCAAAAAAAATTAACAAAGGCCTCCTCTAAATCCTGGACTTATGTTAAGCTAGTGGGCAATGCAACTTTTGACACTAAAACTAAACGGGCACGTTTCCCTGCTGGACTTTTTGCGCAGATTTAGATGGCTTGCTTAGTTGCTTGGAGACGCCTCCCTGAAAGGGCCTCGGCTATCACTTCCCTGGCAAGAACTCGACAAGGGCCCGATGAGCCTTATAGCGACTTTGTTCCCCGGCTTTACCTAGCTGTGGAATGCTTGCTTGGACCAAGCGAAAGCGAAAGCACCTTTGTAAAACATCTTGCCTTTGAAAATGTCAACCCGGCATGTCAGGATGTTCTTCGACATCATAAGGATAAAGGGAAACTTTCTGACTTTATTAGAATCTGTGCAGGCGTGGGTGCAGCCCATGCGATGGGTCTCAAATTAGTGCCGCATTTACCAAGGCCTTTTACAATACTGGCTCAAGTACTTGCTTTACTTGTAAACAACCAGGCCATTTTGCATGCAGGTGTCCGACAGGCAAACAAAGAGTAAGAATAGTGTCTCCTCAAACTGGAGCTAAACCGACCCCAGCTACACTTTGTCCTTGATATGGTAAAGGTCATCACTGGGCCAGTGAGTGTAGATCAATGACAAATGCCCTCAGACAGCCTATTTCTTCCTACTTCTCAGGAAACTCCCTGGGGCAATGAGGATTGTTCCCTCCCAAACTCCCAACCTACCTCAAAATCCTTCTCCACAATTGGCTCCCTCCAACTACCCACTCCAGGCAGTGCAGGATTGGACCTCTGTGCCACCACTGATACAATATTAGACTCAATGCAAGGGCCCCAGATAATACCAACTGGAATTATGGGTGCCCCTCCATCTCATACGTGTGCCCTTATTCTTGGAAGAGCCTCTACTACCTTACAAGGTGTTCAGGTCTTCCCTGGCATTAATGATAATGATTTCACTGGAGAAATAAAAATAATGGCCACAGTTATTAATAGAGTTGCGGCCATCCCAGGAGGAAAAAGTCTTGCACAATTAATACTTCTTCCCTTAGATTAAGGGGCATTTCCACCTCCCAAACCTACTGTGGGGGACTGCCTCCTTGGGCTCCTCTGAGGTATATTGGGTTCATCCCATTTCTCATATTAGACACACCCTTACCTTACTTATTGAAGGAAAGGAATACCAAGCAATTGTACTTACTGGAGCTGATGCGACAATTATTTCTCAAAAATACTGGCGATCAGGTTGGCCCCTCACCCCATCCTTGACTGACCTTAAAGGGATAGGAAAGTCAAAAAATCCTCTGGTCAGCTCTACTGCTCTTAGCTGGACTGATAAAGAGGGTAATAAGGGAACTGTCACTTCTTTCGTTGTTCCTGACCTCCCTGTTTACCTATGGGCTGGAGATATTTTGAGTCAAATAGAAGTTATTCTTGCCAGTCCCAATTCCATGGTGACTCATCAAATGCTCCGTATGAATTTTGTCCCTGGTACAGGCCTTGGGAGGCTGAGACAAGGACTGGTGGAGCCTATACAACCAATAAAAAAAAATACATATGGACTTGGATATTTGGATTTTTAGTGTCGGTTCCTGACCCTCCTGTTCCCATGGAGATAAAATTATTTGGGAGACTCAGACTCTTGTGTGGGTGGATCAGTGGCCCCTTACCCAAGAAAATTTGGAGGCTGCCTCCATGTTAGTGAAGGAACAGCTGGCAGCCCGCCATGTAGAGCCCTCAACCTCACCATCGTACACTCCTATTTTTGTTATCAAGAAAAAATCAGGCAAGTGGCGCCTTTTACAAGATTTGTGTGCCATTAATAAAGTTATACTCCCGATGGGAGCACTACAGCCAGACATTCCCACACCAGTGGCTATTTCCAAAAACTATTGTAAAATGGTTATGGACTTAAAAGATTGCTTTTTTACCATTCCTTTGTATCCTGTGGATAGACCCTATTTTGGCTTTAGTCTTTCTTGCATTAATATTCAGGGCCCTATGCAGAGACTTCAATGGAAGGTTCTTCCCCAAGGTATGGCCAACATCCCTACTCTTTGCCAAAAATACGTTGCTCAAGAAGTAGACCCTGTGAGAGAGCGAGGGCCACAAATTTATATTTTACATTATATGGATGATTTGTTAATTGCTGCACCTAATACCCATGATCTTAATAATTGTTACTTGGACTTTTACAAAATCCTCACTACCTTGGGACTACAGATAGCTCCTAATAAGGTTCAAACACAGGACTCTTATAAAAGTTTGGGCCTTAAAATTCTACAGAAATCAGATCCAAATTTCTAAAATACAACTACGTGTGGACCATCTTCACACCCTTAAAGATTTTCAGAAATTACTGAGGCATATTCAATGGCTAATAACATATTTAAAATTATGCACTTGTGTACTTTTGACCCTTAATGATATTTTGAGAGGTAATTCCCACCCCTCCTCCCCTCAAAATCTTACTCCCAAGGCATAACAGGCATTAAACCAAGTCACAGAAGCCATTGCCCAACAATTTGTTACGCAAATTTCTTATAACCTTCCTCTGGTTCTGGTTATTTTACACACTCCTCATACACCCACAGGAATATTTTGGCAGCGAGATCCACATTTTAATAATAAAGACTGCCCCTTGTTTTGGGTCCATTTACCCACCACATCCTCGAAGGTTATTACTGTTTATCTTGCTCAGGTAGCTTCTATTATTTTTAAAGTCATTTGATTTCTCTACAACATTTTGGCAAAGACCCTGATAATATTTTTATTCCATATACTAAGGACCAAACCCAATTTTTACTAGAGACAAGGGATGAATGAGGTATTTCCCTATCAGGCTTTTGGGAACAATTGATCACCACCTCCCCAATGACCCCCCTTTACATTTTGTCCAGTTACATCCATTTACTTTTCCTGAAATTACTCAAAATGCTCCCATTCCTCAATCCCTTACTGTCTTTACAGATGGTTCCTGTAATGGCCGAGCGGTCTTTGTTGTCAATAACCAGCCTACCACCTTTGATACTGTCTATCAGTCACCACAGTTTGTGGAATTGTTTGACATAACACAAGTTTTTATAACATTTTTTATAATCCTGTTAATATTTATAAAGACAGTGGCTACATTGCTCATTCTGTGCACCTGCTGGTGATTTCACCCCCCATTAAGGCTTCTAACAATGCGGCCTTTCTGTTTCACCAGCTTCAGCAGCTAATTCAGGTCAGACAACACCCATTTTTCTTAGGACACATAAGGGCACACTCTGATCTTTCCAGCCCTCTAATTCAAGGTAATGCCCAAGCTGATTCAGCAACTCGTTCCATCTTTCCAATTTTTGTTGGATCCATTCAAAAGGCCACGGAGTTACACAATCTACACCATTTAAATTTCCAGAGCCTTTGATTACTTTGTAAAATTACCAGGCAACAGGCACGAGAAATAGTAAAAGCATGCCCTAGTTGCGCTGCCTCCCTCCCCATTCAACACTTGGGAGTTAACCCCCGAGGATTACTGCCCGATCAGTTTTGGCAAATGGATGTTACTCGTTTTCTTGAATTTGTAATTGCCAAATATATATACACATTTCTGTAGATACCTTCAGCGGCTTTATTTTTGCATCACCACATTCTGGAGAGGCTACCAAAAATGTCCTTTCTCATCTTGTTTCAGCCTTTTCTGTTATGGGTAAACCAATACATATTAAAACAGATATTTATCCTACATATACCATTGCCAAGTTTAAACAGTTTTGTGCTACCTTGCAAATTTGTCATACTCCTGGAATTCCATACAACCCTCAGGGCCAAGGCATTGTGGAACTTGCCCACCTTACCTTAAAAACTTGGCTAACCCTCCTTAAGGCTTCCTCCCTTGTATTTACCACACCCAGGCATCGCCTTAACAATGCATTATTTGCCCTTATTTTTCTTACCCTAGACAATGAAGGCCATTTGGCAGCAGACAGACACTGCCATCCCTCGTCCAATTCTGTTCGCCCACCTGTTATGTGACACAATCCCCTTACAAATAAATAAAAAGGCCCAGATCCTGTCCTCATCTGGGGAGGAGGCTCAGCTTATGTTTTGGACCAAGATCAAACAGCCCCAAGATGGTTACCAGAACTCCTGGTTAAACAGGTTAATGACTTACCTCAAAACAGGGACAGAGGGACTCCTCATGAGGACAAAATTTCTTCTTTTTCAGATGCAGCCAACAATCTGCCAGCCTTGGAATAACAGTTCCTGTGGGCACAGGTACACTGGCTTAGGCACGTCTATTCACTCTTACCATCGCCTGTCTCAACAAATTATAAACTCTATCAGTAACAACTGATAAAAACTCTATCATGAACCATTAAAGATTTGCAGGACCAAATAGACTCCCTGGCAGAAGTGTTCCTTCAAAAAAGACGAGGCTTAAATTTGCTGACAGCTAACCAGGGAGGTATTTGCTTGGCCTTAGGGGAATGATGCTGCATTTATGCCAATAATTCTGGCATAGTATGCACTAAAATTAAGCAGCTTCAAGAAGATCTAGAAAAGAGACGAAGGGAAATATTTGAAAATCCCCTCTGGACTGGGCTTAATGGATTTCTGCCCTATCTTCTTCCCCTATTAGGCCCTTTGTTGGGTTTACTTTTAATGGTGTCCCTAGGACCCTGCATTATAAACAGGTTGTTACAATTTATTAAAGAACAGATTAATATTTTGGCCTCTAAGCCCCTACAGGTCCACTATCATCGCCTGGATATGGAAGACCGTGCTGCCAACATTTAAAAGGATGTTCTACCCTCCTCACAAGCTTATTTCTTAAGGTTACATGCCCACAGATCTCGCTTTCTTATATAAAACTCTAAGTAACAGCTCTGACCAACCATCTTCTGCCCTTGCCATAAGGGTTCATCCTCCATGGGCCCCTCTGTTTGGGGGAGGACACACCCATGGAGTGAGGACGTTAGGCCATAATAACAGAGGGTGCAGGAAGGACTGCAGGAGGATGGATCCATGGTTCCCAAAACCCAAGTCTTCTGAGTGACACGCTCTGGTGCATGGCAGTTGGCATGCTTCCCCCTCAAAGCCGTCTCCATAAAAAACATGCCTAGGCCACCACGAAATCTCCTAGTAAACATGCTCGATCAGATCAGGAGATATTCTAAGGCCTGTTAGAGAAACAGAGCCTCTATAACCCCCTAAAACATTGGCCTGTAAGGTATGGTCAAATATTTAATATAAGAAAGGGGGAAGATGTCAGGGGCTGAAAGGAAGTTCTCCTTCAAAGAATAGCCTGACACTTACAAGAAATAAACCCCTGCGAGATTTCCTGCCTGGGAGACATCCCGCAGCCATCTATCACCCTGAGACATCCTGCGGCTATCCGTCTTCCTAAAATATCCTGAGGTTATCTCACCCTGTGAAGACATCCAGCAACTGCCGATGAGAGAGCTTTCTCATCCGCAGCATATAAATACACTGTGAGAACTATAAAAGTTTTCAGCATGATCAGAACTGTTGTCTTGCTGTCTTCTCTCATCACTCTTGTCCCTTCATTCCTCCCCAACAAGGTTCAACGCCCACGTTGAAGTGTCCAGCCGGCCCGGACACCTGACACTAAACCATAACCTACTAGACTCTGACTACTAATCCTAATATGATGGAGAAAAATAATCCAAACAGAATGGAAATACAAGCAGTACAGAGGAGGCATGGTGTATAGTTGGACTTGCCTTTTGAATGATATAGGGTAGGTGTTATAAATCTAGCTAATTTTTAACTGAAATAGTTCTCCACATGTTTTTAAAGTTAACAAATATGTGAATACCTGTCTCCCTTTCTCTGTAGCCAATTAAGCACATGTATTTTTATATGCACATATAGAATCTTACCTGGTATCACACGTATATTCTTCTGAGGTGTCTGACTTGGCAAATACAAATTTTGAGAAGAGATCACTCCTCCTAAACTCTGTTGGAACTGAAAATTCAACCTATGGGTGAGCCTCCTAGTAGAACAACATTATACATAAATCAATGTTCGGTAAAATAAATATTTTTGCATCTGTGGCTGATGTACATTTCATGAAGAATTTCGATTAGCATATATATTGCTACATTTTATTGTCTGTGTGTGTTTTTTAATATATATATATATATATATATACTCTCCAAATTTTTCCAAATATAAAATATATGTGTCTTATATACACTACCTAAATTCATTCATGTTCATAAATATATGTGTCTTATATACACTACCTAAATTCATTCATGTTCATGTATGTGGATTTATAATCAACATTTCACAAGATTATTCTCAGAAATATTCATCCACCTGAAATACATGTTTGTTTCCTATTACTGAAAACTAACTTCAGTGAATGGTGCATACAATCCTAATATTTCTACATTAACTGACCCTGTTTAACATCAATGCAAGTAGATTCCTATGGGACATGATGTGTATTTTGAAGTTCATTTTATTCAACACTGGTACAATAGAATTTCTATAGTTTACGAACATCATAGGACATATATTTCATCCATAAGTTCACAAATTTATAGGCATTTGATTCACTTTCAGTCATTTACTGATTCAGAACACATGTATTCCTCCAGGTTTCTTGACTGGTCTTTTCATGAGACTTCATTTCAAACACATTATTTTTGATTTCCATAATCATTTTGAAGCAAAACTCACACACTCTTCATGATAAAACATAACCCTAATATTACCATTAGATGTATTACTGGTTGGAATGAATAATTGTATATCAATATAAGATTTTCTGTATATATTCAGATATCAATTCAATCCTTTATTTAAAGTTGGAACCAATTATATTATTTATTCACAGTATGGTCTATTCATGCATTATCTCTAAATTCATAGACACAGGGTACATCTATTTGTAACCCCAATACTAATTTATTCGTCTTCAAAATGTTGCTCCCAGAAATGGTGGAAGAAATACTCATGTCACCTGATCTACGTATGCATTTATCACAGTAATATTCTGGACACAAAAAGCAGAGGTCACACTTATGATTGTACCAAAGCCTAAATGGAAAGTGAGCATGGATTACTAAAAACATTCATGTCCAGGTTGCCTAATGCTCTCAAATGTCAATCCTATTTATGACAACATATTTGTTTCTTCCTAAGACTATATATTCAACCTCAGCCCTGTTGCAAATGTCTAATCCTATCACTCACTTTATACTTTCCCTGATTTCCTAATGTCTCTATTGATGTCTGCTTTCCTAAATATTTTCACCAGTTCACAATTTTGACTAACACTTCACATGTGCTGACATTTACATTCACTGTCTATGTGATACCCTATTGCTAAAGGACTTTTGTTACAATTCCTGTACTCACTCTTTTTCTGAAACCTACAGAATATCTTCCTAATCCTACCGACTATCCCAGTTTGAGTGGATACTCACTTCTACATTCAATCATCCAAGGTACAAAGTCCTATGCCATTGATTATTGATTTATCTGAAACATCTATGCAGAACATGTATCAAAGCTAAGTATCCCAATCAAGAGCGCAATGCCCTAGTGGGATTCCAATCTTACCTAGATTTCTGTTTTCATACTTATATTTCACCTATATATTCTTATAAATATCACAGGTTCCCAATACCATTATTCATCAAGCAGAATGATTCCTAACCCAAATCAAACCTGTTATTAAGCGAAACGATACACTGTTCCCTCAATCTAACTTTACAGAAGAGCAGGGACAGTGTTGGTCCTAAAATAGAGGAATGTAGTGAATCTTCCACCTGTTGAAAAACTCAAAGTTTCATGCAGAAGTGATTCCTGGAGAAGATATAGGCACCACTGAAGGACCTGAGAGAGCAAAAGTCAACTTCCATGGCAAACAACCTGGTCAGGATGAAAGGTTGTTACTGAATCAGCCTCTCTGTTCTTTTTTTTATTACTGGTTGTTCAAAACCTTACAAATCTTTTGACATAACATATTCATACATTAGCATACATTAGCTTCAAGTGATTTATGAACTCCCATTTTTACCCCAGATACAGATTGAAGAATCACTTCGGTTACACATCCACATTTTTACATAATTCCATACTAGTAATTGTTGTATTCTGCTACCGTTCCTATCCTCTACTATCCCCCCTCCCCTCCCCTCGGATCTTCTCTGTCCACCCCATCTACTGTAATTCATTTCTCACCTTGTTTATTTTCCCATTCCATTCACAACCTCTAATATGTAATTTAGTATAACAATGAGGGTCTCCCTCCATTTCCATGCAATTCCCCTTTTCTCTCTCTTTCCCTCCCACCTCATGTCTCTGTTTAATGTTAATCTTTTCTTCCTGCTCTTCCTCCCTGCTCTATTCTTAGTTGCTCTCATTATATCAAAGAAGACATTTGGTATTTGTTTTTTAGGGATTGGCCAGCTTCACTAAGCATAATCTGCTCTAGTGCCACCCATTAGAATATGGACTCAAACAGTCCTGTTTGGAGAGCTGGTCCCGGGTGCCTATGGTTGATATACATTCTAACTTGTGAAAGTGTCACAGGACGTAGGGGCAGCCTCCATCTCATGGGACCCTTGGAAGCAACTGTTAGGACAAAGTTGTTGCTAAGGCAGTGACCTCATTCAGTTCCTGAAGGAAGTGACCTCACCTCACTTCCTTGGTGATGGAACTCTAAGAACTTGGGATGCAGGAAGACAGGCACCCAGAGCCTGTCCCAGTCCCAGTCCCAGTGGTCTCACTTGTTTGGATATACCAAGGACAGAGTCAGTCTTTCTTGGTACCTACTGATATGAGAATGGCCAAAAGCCAGAAAAGCTCTAAAGAGGGGCCTTTCCTGAGAAAGCAGATAGTGGTTCACCAGTGGCTCCTGACATCTTCACAGAGTTGGTTAAAGAGACCAGATCTGAGACAGGACAGGCCATTTCGGGGGAACATACTATAACCCACCAGTCAGAGGACACTCTGGATAGTCACAGACCTACTTTGGGGAAGGAGGTGCCTCTGTGGGTGTCGCTGTGTGTTTATGGATTTGCCTCATGTTCTGAGAATAGATAGAAAAGGCGGTTTGTTTGGTTTTGAGTGAACTGTTTCTAGTAAGTCATTTGACAACGCGAGTGTTTCTATGTCTGTGTATCCCACTGTGTCCATGGTTATAGACATTAGAAAAGATAATGCATCAATTGATGTGTCCTGTCTAGTAGAAAGCTTCCCATCATTTATTCTGCCAAATTGATGAATGGATTTTGGCTTGCCTTATCGATGGGCAACACGCGCTATCTTCCAAAGTTCGTGCGTTCTTCCTGAATTCTGGCCACTCTACAGAATAGGCTCATGGTTTTGTGTCCAATATATGTACCATTTCCAAACCCTGTTACATGGCCATGTACTGAATAGCTGAAGGGAATGGCGAGCATCTCAGAAAACTCAGATATCAGTGTGACCAATAAAGTCTCAGTGGAGAAACCCTGCTTTGCTTACCTATTGTTCTGTTGCCCTGAATGTCAGGAAGGTCTTTGTTTCAGGCCACCCCTTTGTGAAGCCTGAAAAAAACAGGTTTCAAATGGAAATGAATGGGCATCACCTGTGGCTCTTTGCTTAATTGCTTTGAAAAGGGATGTGTCTGAATCAGCCTCTTGGCCCTGTTTGAGGCAATGGCTTAGATTCTCACCACCTGATGTATCTTAAGAATGATCCCATGTGTGCATTCAAAACCAAAATGGCCAAAAGAGCAGTCATTGTGGATGAAGTCTCTCCCCTTCCTCTTTTAGGTTCCTGACCTCCATCAAGTGAGAATAGGGATCTTTTGGGTCAAATGATTTCTTCAAAGCCCTGCAGAAGCTAGCCGATATGTGCTTGGGTTTTATAATGACTCCAATTCACATAAAAAAATAAACCCCACAGTCAGTAGGCCTCAAATTGGAGAAGCAGAGAAGTATTAACAGCAGGCCTATTTGATCACTCCTAGTTCACAGGAAGTGTGTCCAGGCAACCCTGATTTTAGGCCATTAAGGGGCAAGGGAGATTATTTTGGAGACTGTCTTGTGTTTCGCCCCTCATGGAAACATCCAGCCAGAGGTTATGATGAGTGTCTATATGAAAGATCATGAGGGCCATGTGGGAGTGTTTTGGTTTTAATTGTGGCCATTTGTTTGGTGTTTGGAAGAGATGACTGGGTCCACCTTCACATGAACTCTGGTGTGATTCCCCTTAGAGACTGAGTTCTGGAACTGAACTCAGAGAATTATTGCCATGAATTGCGTTGGGATTTTCGGAGGCCATGCATGAGAGTCCCCCTTGAAAACTGAGATCTATGTGCAGGGTGGCTTTCAACAGAGCACTGGGAATCACAGCCAAGATATCACGTGATTTTATTCTGAAAGACTTGTCAGCCATATTTGAGAGTCGAAACACACATGGACCTCATTGTAGACCTCAATGGGACTGGCTTCATGTGACCATTTGGCCACTTTTTGAGAAGCCTTGCCTGTGAGAATTCTCCAAAGCTTTCATTGAAATGTGCTTCCTCTACATTTAATGGTTCTGGAGTGAATTTTAACCCACAGTGCCTCCAACATCATCATTGAAAAATGGCTACAAAAATACCATAAAATTTTTGAATTTCCCATGACCAGGTGGCAATGGAGGACCTTTGGATGTCCTGTTGCTGATCATGAGTATACCAGACAGTGCTTTGATTGACTCGGTTTCATGAAAATCGTGTAGAACAGAGATGCCAATAAGTTGGAGCCTGCTGAGTAGTGGGCCTAGAGCCGTGGTGGTCAGGTGTATGATAAAACATCTGTGGTGGGGCCTGTGGATCTTCCATTGGCTTCCAAATGGCTTGTGACTGACATGGTGCAGCAAGCAGTCCCTTCTATATAAAGGCATCTTGTAATACTGAGAGATTTCAGGGCAATGTTCAGAATCAAGTTGCTATGGTCAATGGGGCAATATATGTGGGCTAGAAGTATGTTTGGTGCATTCTCCTGCAGAAACTGACCCACCACATGTGACAGAACTCCCTCCAGCACTGTGACCCACTAGAACTCCTTGTATTTTTGAATCAAATAGCAAACTCCCAGTGTAGCAGCAAGAAACACCATGAAATTTGGAGGATGACCAAATGGCTTCACAGTCCACATGGGGAGACACTTAGTCCCCAGTGGTCACAGTTTACCTACAAAGAGCAAATTCAGCACTGCTGCCTCATCTTCACTGGAAAATAAGAAACCATGTCCTCCAGGTCACATAGATGTAGACCCAGCTTTGATGGTCTCACTACAAATGAAGCTAAAGCTCCAGAAAACAACATATTTTTCAGGTGCCCAACCTCAGAGGCAGTTCTCAAGAAGTCTTTAGGCCAGCAGAGCTCCATGTTTGTGGAGTGTTCACCCTATCCCTTACTTTTGGGAACTCCTCTACCACCTCCAGTGTTGTGAACTACTGAGCATATTCCATTCCAGATATGTATTCACAGATTTTCTAACACTTCTCCTCTAATTGTGTCTTACTTGGGGCAAAAGTAATGTCAAGCCATAGTTCTTGATGAGAGTGGGAACATTTTTGTGTAGCACATATTTACATACACATTGGATTCATTTTCCAATTTTCCATTTGAAATACTGAATCCCTGACACTAACCCCTACCCTACTAGACTCTGACTACTAATCGTAATATCATGGAAAATAATAACCCAATCAGAATAGAAATACAAGCAGTTAAGAGGAGGCATGTTTGGTATTCTTGGACTTGCCTTTTGCATTATATAGGGTAGGAGTTATAAATCTAGTCAATTTTTTTGTTGAAATAGTTCTCCATGTGTTTTTAAAGTTAACAAACATGTGAATTTATGTCTCCCTTTCTCTGTAGCCTAGTCAGCAAATGTATTTTTATATGCATATATAGAATCCTACCTAGTATTACACGTACATTTTTGTGAGGTGGCTGACTTGGCAGATACAAATTGTGAGAAGATATCACTCCTCCTAAATGCTGTTGAAACTGAAAATTCAACCTATGGCTGAGCCTCCTATTTGAACAACATTATACATAAATCCATGTTCAGTAAAATTAATATTTTTGGATCTCTGGATGATATGTATTTCACGATAAATTTCCGTTGGCATACATAATGCTACATTGTAATGTCTCTCTGTGTATATATATATATATATATATATATATATATATATATATATACTCTCAAGATTTTTCAAAATATGAAATATATGTGCCTTATTGTGCACTCCCCAAATTCATTCATATCATGAATGTGGATTTATAATCAACTTTTCAAAAGATAATTCTCAGAAATATTCATCAACCTGAATTACATATTGGTTGCCTAGTACTGAAATCTATCTTCAGTAAATGGTGCATACAAAACATAATATTTCGACATTGCAAGTTGGCCGCGAATAGAGTGCGTCACACCCAGTGTACCACGCCACATTGCAGGTGAATAACGAGTTAAAATGACAAAAGACTATCTTGTTAGGATCTTATAGAAAAATGGGTGTGCACCGAAACCTAAAAGAATGATTTCCACCAACGAGGTCCGGTAATTGAGTCTCAAACGTGAGCTGAATATGCAACCGGAGATCCGGGCTTACTGATCCGTGCGGCCCGCCCCGTGGCTACAGACGTCGGGGCACCACCGAGAAGCGACTAGCATCCAGGGAGAAACGTTGCTGCAGATTCTGTGGAATCCTGCCGGCTGACCCCCCACTGAGCCCCAGGCGGAGTTCGGGATCTCAGTCAGGGAAGGAAGCGCTACAGTTCTATCCCCCACAACGGAAACTCCACCATGGAAACCAACGGCAACCATCTTGGAGAGCTGAAGTAACCACCGCCACTCTCCGACAGATTGCAACAATTAAACAGTTGTGTGTTTTCCGCTCATCTCCCATACAGTAGGATATTTGCATAAAATCTTTCCTAAGCTTTCCAGGGGAGGGATTATCAGAGAGAGCCTGAATAAAGATGGGGGGGGAAACTAGAGGCACCTGACCTTCTACTCCCCCTCCCATCAGTGGTGAAAACAAAATCTGTCTAGCCAGCGATGGGGAAGGGGCAAACGGAAAAAAAAAAAAAAAACAATAGAGTGCTGGGGTTCCCAATAGACACAATCCACACCCAAGAAACGGCAGGCCAGAGTACAGTTTGAGCTGCCGAGGGCATTACTCAGGGGAAAACTGGTGTAGCAAGAGAAACCAGGACTAGCAGGAGAAACCAGGGGACTAGAGGCCAGGCCCGCGTGACTGGGCGCCTGGAGAACGCTCGCCCGCCGGCAACAGCTGGCCCGCTGCAGGTGCGACTAGACGGCTGGAGACCGCCTGCCCACCAGCGACCAATAACCTGCCATATGCCTGCCCTAATGGGTGGCTAGAGATCGCACAACCGCCGGTGACAGCCCACCCGCTGACTGCGTGACTGGACAGCTTGTGACCGCCTGCACACCCGCGACCAGGAGCTGAAAACAAACAGAGACAGTACAGTCCCACACCCCCATGCGAACACCCGGGCAAAGAGCCTGGGGCCCACCATAGCAGAGAGGTGACATCACTGGAGCTCGGCCGTCGGAATTCCTTCCCAGTGGAATCCACTTTAGCATGCACAGTCTACCAATACAAAGGAGCTACAATAGAGATATATAAAACCAAAACAAATATATAGAAGAGAGCAGAAACACAGCAATCAAACGGAGCTGGAAAGTAATGTGAACTTCATGAAAAAACAAGGGAAAAAGGTGTACAAATAATGCCGGACAACTTAATTCTACAGGAGGACCTAGAATCATCAGAAACAGGGATAGGGAAAAAACTCAATGCATCCCTAACTCAGATGGAAAGAAATATTAGAGAAGACATGAGGCAGCAAGTCCAAGCAATAAAAGAATATTTTGAAAATGAATTAAACAAACAAATTCAAATGGCAAAGAAGGAGCTTTACCAAAAGACAGAGTTCTTAAAAAAATCAAACAGTAATCCTAGGAATGCAGAAAAATATAAACCACATTAAAAACTCAAACGAGAATATTGTAAATAGACTAGATTAAGTAGAAGTCAGAAGATCAGATAATGAAGACAAAGTTTATCAACTTGAAAAGAATATAGTGAACACAGAAAAGATGCTTATATCCCATGAGCAATCTATTTAAGAGATATGGGATGTCATAAAAAAACAAATTTGAGAGTCATCAGGATAGAAGAAGGCATAGAGATTCAAACCAAAGGAATGGACAACATATTAAATGAAATAATTCTAGAAAACTTCCCAGAGATAAAAGATGGAATGGATTGCCAAATCCTTGAAGCCTACATGACCTCAAACATTCAAAACCATAATAGACCAACTCCAAGACATAGAATTATCAAGATAGCTAACATACAGAACAAGGAGAGAATATTAAAAGCTAAAAGAGAAATGAGGCAGATTACATTCTGGGGTAAACCAATTAGGTTAACGACTGAATTTTCATCACAAACTTTGAAAGCGAGTAGATCCTGGAACAATGTATTTCAAACGCTGAAAAATAATGGATTCCAACCAAGAGTACTGTATCCATCAAAATTAAGTTTGGGATTTGACAATGAAATTAGTGTCTTTCACGATAAACAAAAGCTAAAAGAATTTGCAGAAAGAACACCAGCACTGCAAAGCATTTGAGCAAAATACTAGAAGAAGAGGAATTGATAAATAGTGCCCCAAACTAACAGCAGGAGGTATCTCAGTAAAGGGGGAGAAAAATAACCAAAAAGTAAAAACTAGCCAAACTAAAAATAAATAAATAAATAAACATGAATGAAAGTAAAAATCATATTTCAATTGTAACCTTAAATGTTAATGGCATAAACTCACCAATCAAGAGACATAGGTTAGTAACCTGAATCAAAAAAACAAATCCTACAGTCTGCTGCCTTCAGGAGACTCATATGATAGGTAAAGACATACACAGGCTGAAAGTAAAAGGTTGGGATAAATCATACCACTCACATGGCCCTCGGAAGCAAGCAGGAGTAGCCATACTCATATCAAATAAAATCAATTTCAAACCTACGTTAATAAAAAGGGATAACGAAGGACACTATGTACTGTTAAAAGGAACCATCCACCAACAAGACATAACAATTATCAATTTGTATGCACCAAACAATTGAGCTGCAACGCTCATGAAACAAACTCTCCTCAAGTTCAAGAGTCAAATAGACTACAACACAATAACTACGGGTGACTTCAACACACTGATCTCGCCATTAGAAAGATCCTCTAGACAAAAACTGAATAAAGAAACTATGGAATTCAACAGCACAATAAATAACCTAGGCTTAACCAACATATATAGAATATATCAACCATCCTCAAGTGGATACACGTTCTTCTCAGCAACACAAGGATCCTACTCAAAGATAGTTCATATATTATGCCATAGGTCAACCCTTAGTAAATATAAAGGCTTGGAGATAATACCATGCACCATATCTGATCATATTGGAATGAAACTGGAAATAAATGATAAAAGAAGGAAGGAAAAATCCTACATCATATGGAAAAATGAACAATATTCTACTGAATGATCAATGGGTTACAGAAGACATAGAGGAGGATATAAAAAATTCTTATAGACAAATGACAATACAGACACAACATACTGGAATCTATGGGACACAATGAAAGCAGTTTTAAGAGGGAAATTCATTTCTTGGAGTTCTTTCCTCAAAAAAATAAAATAAAATAAAATAAATGAACTCACACTACACTTCAAAAACCTAGAAAAAGAAAAGAAAAACAACAGCAAATGTAGTAGAAGACAAGAAATAATTAAAATTAGAGCAGAAATCAACGAAATTGAAACAAAAAAAAACATTGAAAAAATTGATAAAACTAAAGGTTGGTTCTTTGAAAACATAAATAAGATCGACAGGCCCTTAGCCATGCTAACAAAGAGAAGAAGAATGAGAACTCAAATTACTAACATACGGCATGAAAAAGGCATTATCATAACAGACACTACAGAAATACAGAAGATAATTAGAAAGTATTTTGAAACCCTATATTCAAATGAAATAGAAGATAGTGAAGATATCAATAAATTTCTTAAGTCATACGATGTGCCAAGATTGAGTCAGGAAGACACACACAATTTAAACAGACCAATAACAAAGGAAGAAATACAAGAAGCCATCAAAAGACTACGAACCAAAAAAAGCCCTGGAGCGGATGGGTATAGAGCAGAGCTCTACAAAACCTTAAAAGAAGAATTAATACCAATACTTTTCAAGCTATTTCAAGAAATAGAAAATGAAGGTGCTCTTTCAAATTCATTCTATGAGGCCAAAATCACCCTGATCCCGAAACCAGACAAAAACACTTCAAAGAAACAAAACTACAGACCAATATCTCTAATAAACTAGGATGCAAAAATTCTCAATAAAATCCTGGTGAATGTAATACAAAAGCATATCAAAAAATTGTGCACCATGATCAAGTAGGATTCATCCCAGGGATGCAAGGCTAGTTCAATATACGGAAATCCATAAATGCTATTCACCACATCAATAGACTTAAAGACAAGAACCATATGATCATCTTGATAGATGCAGAAAAAACATTCGACAAAGTTCAGCCTCCCTTTATGTTCAAAACACTAGAAAAACTAGGGATAACAGGAACTTACCTCAACATTGTAAAAGCTATATATGCTAAACCTCAGGCTAGCATCATCGTAAATGGAGAAAAACTGAAGGCATTCCCTCTAAAATCTGGAACAAGACAGGGATGCCCTCTATCACCACTTCTATGCGATTTAGTTCTTGAAATACTAGCCAGAGCAATTAGACAGACAAAAGAAATTAAAGACATGAAAATAGGAAAAGAAGAACTTAAATTATCGCTATTTTCAGATGACATGATAATATATTTAACAGACTCAAAAGGGTCTACAAACAACTGCTAGAGTTAATAAATGAATTCAGCAAAGTGGCAAGATATAAAGTCAACACGCATTAATCAAAGGCATTCCTGTATATCAGCAGAAAAACTTCTGAAATTGAAATGAGGAAAACCACTCCATTCACTATATCCACAAAGAATATAAGATACTTGGGAATCATCCTAACGAAAGAGGTGAAAGATTTATATAATGAAAACTACAGAACCCTAAAGAGAGAGATAGAAAAAGATCTTAGAAGATGGAAAAATGTACTTTGTTCAAGGATAGGCAGAACTAACATCATCAAAATGTTGATATTACCCAAAGTTCTCTACAGGTTTAAATCGGTGCCAATAAAAATCCCAACGGCATTTATTGTAGAAATGATAAAGAAATCATGAAATTCATATGGAAAAACAAAAGACCCTGAATACCAAAAGCAATTCTAAGCAGGAAGTGTGAATCTGGAGGTATAGCGATACAAGAGTTCAAACTGTACTACAAAGCAATAGTAATAAAAACATCGTGGTACTGGTACCAAAACAGGCAGCTGGACCAATGGTATAGAATAGAGGACACAGAAACCAATCCACAAAATTACAACTTTCTTATATTTGATAAAGGGGCTAAAAACATCCAATGAAGGAAAGATAGCATCTTCAACAAATGGTGCTGGGAAAATTGGAAATCCATATGCAACAAAATGAAACTGAATCCCTTTCTCTCACCATGCAAAAAGTTAACTCAAAATGGATCCAGGAGCTAGATATCAAATCAGAGACACTGCGTCTAATAGAAGAAAAAGTTGGCTACGATCTACATACTGTGGGGTCGGGCTCCACATTCTTTAATAGGATGCCCATAGCCAAAGAGTTAATAACAAGAATAAACAAATGGGACTCACTTAAACTAATTTTTTTTTCTCAGCAAGAGAAACAATAAGAGAGGTAAATAGAGAGCCTACATCCTGGGAACAAATTTTTACCCCTCACACTTCAGATAGAGCCCTAATATCCAGAATATACAAAGAACTCAAAAAAATTAAACAATAAGATAACAAATAACCCAATCAACAAATGGGTCAAGGACCTGAACAGACACTTCACAGAGGAGGACATTCAATCAATGAACAAGTACATGAAAAAATGCTCACTATCTCTAGCAGTCAGAGAAATGCAAATCAAAACCACCCTATGATACCATCTCACTCCAGTAAGATCGGCAGCCATTATGAAGTCAAACAAAATAAGTGTTGGTGAGAATGTGGGGAAAAGGGTACACTTGTACACTGCTGGTGGGACTGCAAATTGGTGAGGCCAATTTGGAAAGTACTATGGTGATACCTGGGAAAGCTGGGAATGGATCCACCATTTGACCCAGCTATCACCCTTCTCGAACTATTTCCTGAGGATCTTAAAAGAGCGTACTGTAGAGATACTGCCACATCAATGATCATAGCTGCACAATTCACAATAGCTAGACTGTGGAACCAACCTAGATGCCCTTCAATAAATGAATGGATAAAAAAAATGTGGCTTTTATACAAAATGGAGTATTACTCTTCATTAAAAAATGACAAAATCATAGAATTTGCATGGAAATGGATGGCATTAGAGCAGATTATGCTAGGCGAAGCTAGCCAATCCTTAAAAAAACAAATGCCAAATGTCTTCTTTGATATTAAAAGAGCAACTAAGAACAGAACATCGAGGAAGAGCATGAGGAAAAGTTTATCATTAAACAAAGACGAGTTGGGGGAGAGAAAGGGAGAGAGAAGGGAAAGCATATGGAAATAGTAGGAGACCCTCAATGTTACACAAAATTACATATAAGAGGATTTGAGGGGAAATGGGGGGGAAACAATGGAGAGAATTGAACAACAGCAGATGAGGTAGAGAGGGAAGATGGGAGGGGAGGGGAGGGGGGATAGTGGGGGATAGGAAAGGTCGCAGAATACAACAGTCACTAATATGCTATTGTTCAAAAATGTGAATGTGTAACCAATGTGATTCTGAAATTCATATTTGTGGAAAAAATGGGAGTTCATAACCCATTTGAGTCAAATGTATCAAAGATGATATATCATGAGCTTTGTAATGTTTGGAACAACCAATAGAAATAAATAAATAAATAATGGTTTAAAATTGAGAGGGAAGAAATCAGCTAAAAATGGGTTGAGATGCATTCATTTTGCTAAGCAGAAACTTTGTTTCGTTTAGTTGTAACTATCACAAATTTATTTTACCAGGAAATTGGCTTTTGAAAATGCACATAAATTGAGATTAAAGGATAATTCACCTACCTTCATGAAAAATTCATAGCATTTTCTATATTTTTCATATTTCATTTTTTTTCGTGAATATTTTGTCATGGACCAGGTCTAGTCTTAGGCTATTCTTCCAGAATACTACCTCATCTGACAAATTCGTACAATGTGTTGGATTGTTGTTTTCACCTTTTATTTAATAGTTTCTAGCTGATAATGTGTATTTTCTTTATCTTTATTTGCACATATATACCCAACAATATCTTTGCATTTTATGTTTTACTGGGGAAGAGACTCATTAAAAGCTCTTTGTTATATGTATCAACAATCAGACATTTAGAGCACACAATTATTCTTAATTTTGCATGAAAATATCTTTGTACTATTTTCTTATACAGATTTAGAATTATTAATAATGTCCCTACTGTAATAAGTAATTATTTACAAGAAGAATTAAACAATTGACTTTATATCAATTATGAATATGAAAAGTACTAAAATAAGCATTTGGCAATTAATACACAATTGATAGAAATTGAAATCACAAGAAAGCCTTTAAAATGTCAGTGCATATGGTCCTTAAATAATAGGTTATTCAAAAAACTTTTTCTAATTCATAAGATTTAATATGCCGTATTATAGCTTAATGTGATATAAAACCTTAAATTATCAGTATTGATAAAAAGAATGATACCTGTTTATTTAAATATGTTTATTTGATTTTCACTGTAAGATGTTAATTCTGGAAGGCTTGAGAATTAAGAAAGTTTTGGTCTATATTATTTTTAACAGGCTAATCAAAGTACTTTTAAATGTATATGTATGTATATATATATAATATGTAATGCATATGCATGAATATAGATACATATGTATAAAAATTTATTTTAATATATCTATCAGGTGATTATAATTATTAAATTTTCTCAAGAAAAGAACAATGACTATAAAAAACAGTCTTAAATTTAAATTTCATAGCATACTACTGTTTGTAATGACATGAGAGAAAAACAGATATGAAAGGAAAACGAAAAAGCAAGAGAGAGAAGGGGGAAAATGAGGAAGAAAGTGAGTAAAGATGAGGGAGAGGCATGTTCGATGTAAAGATAAAAGTGGAGGGGCTGGGTTTGTGGTTCAGTGGTAACATGCTTTTCTAGCATGTGTGGGACACTGGGTTCTATTCTAAGCACCACATACAAATAAACAAAATGAAGGTCAATCACAACTGAAAAAATTAAAAATAAAAAAGTAGAAATATTACCAAAACTCCAAGCTTTAATGAATGTTAAATTAAAAAAATTATGTTACATAGCCTTATGTAATTTCTAGACTATCCAAAAGAGTCATTAAATGTTAGATTATTAGTGCAATAACTAAAAATCCATTGCTCTTTCCTCAACATTCTGTGGCATGCTAGTGGTAAAATAAATTCTATTATAACACCAAAAAAAAAATCTAATATTTCTATAGTAACTGACCCAGTTTAATATCAAGGCTAGTAGATTCCTATGGGACATGATGTGTATTTTGACATTCATTTTTATTCAACACTGGAACATTACTATTTCTTCAGTTTATGCACATCATAGGATATATATTTCATCCACAAGTTCGCTAATTTATACGCATTTGTTTCACTTTCAGTCACTTCCTGCTTCAGAACACATGTATTTCTCTATGTTTCTTGACTGCTCTTTTCATGAGACTTCTTTCCAAACTCATTATTTTCGATTTCCATTATCACATTTGAAGCAAAACTCATACACCCGTCATGATAAACCAAACCCTAGTATTACCATTAGATGTACAACTAGCTGGAATGAATGATTGTATATCAATATAAGATTTCTTACTTAGTTTCAGATATCAATTAAATCCATTATTTAAAGTGGAACCAGTTATATTATTTATTCACAGTATGGTCTTTTCATGCATTATCTCTATATTCATAGACACAGGATACACCTCTTTGTACCCCCAATACTAATTTATACGTCTTCAAAATATTGCTCCCAGAAATGGTGGAAGAAATGCACATGTCACCTGATTTACATATACATTTTATCACAGTAATATTCTGGACACAAAACGCAAAGGTGACACTTATGATTTTACCAAACCTAAATGGAAAGTGAACATGGATTACTAAAAACTTCCATGTCCAGTTTGCCTAATGCTCTCAAATGTGAATCCTATTCTTGACTACATATTTGTTTCTTCCTAAGATTATATATTCAACCTCAAGCCCGTTGAAAATGTCTAATCTTATCACTCACTTTTTCATTTGCCTGATTTCCTAATGTCTCTATTGATATCTGCTTTCCTACATATTTTCCCCAGATTATCATTGTGACTGACTCATCACATGTGCTCACATTTACATTCAATCTCTACCAGAAACCCTATTGCAAAAGAACTTTTGGTCCAAATCCTATACTCACTCTTAGTTCTAAACCTACAGACTATCTTTCTAATAATACCGACTATCCCTTCTTGACTAGAAGTTCTCTTTGACCTTCCATCATTCAAGGTACAAAGTCCTATGCCATTGAACATTGATTTATCTGAGACATTTCTGCAGAACATAATTCAAAGCTAAGTATCCCAATCAAGGGCCCAATGCCCTTCTAGGCTTCAAATCTTACCTAGATTTCTGTTTTCATTCTTATATTTCACTTTTACATTCTTGTAAATATTACAGGTTCCCAATACCATTATTCATGCCGTGGAATGTTTCTTAACCCAAATTGAACTTTTATTAACCGTAACCATACACTCTTCCCTGAATCAAACTTTACAGAAGAGCAGGGACAGAGTTGCTTTTACGATACAGGAATGTAGGGGCTCTTAAACCTGCTGAGATCCTCAAAGGTCCATGCAGAAATGATCCCTGGAGAAGACGTAGGCAGCTATGAAGGAGTTGAGAGAGCAAAAGTCATCTTGCATGGCAAACCCCCTTGTCAGGATGAAGGGATGTGTCTGAATCAGTCTCTCTATCTAAATGTAGAGAAGATGGACTAAACCAGTCCTGTGTGGGGAGATGTTCCCAGGCGCCTATGTTTGTTATACCATTCTATCTTGTGAACTTGTCACCGAAAGTAGGGGCAGCCTCTATCTCATGGGACCCTTGGAAGCAAATGTTAAAACAAAGTGATTGCCAAGGTAGTGACCTCATACATTTCCTGAAGAAAGTGACCTACCTCACTTCCTTGGTGATGTAACTCTCTGAACTTGGGATCCAAGATGCCAGGCTGCCAGAGCCAGTCCCAGTCCCAATCCCAGTGGGCTCACTTGTTTGGATGTACCAAGGACAGAGTCAGTATTTCTTGGTATCTACTAATGTGAGGATTGCCAAATGCCAGGACAGATCTGAAGAGGGGCCTTTCCTGAGAAAGCAGGTAGTGGCTCACCGCTGGCTCCTGAGAACTTCACAGAGTTTGCAAAGGAGACAGATCTGAGACAGGACAGGACATTTCATTGGAACATAATACGGCCCAACAGACAGAGGACACTCCAGATAGTCAGAGACCTACTTGCAGGAAGGAGATGCCTTTGTGAGTGTGAGTGTCAGTTTGTGGTTTTGTCTCATGTTCTGAGAATAGGTAGGAAAGACAGTTTGTTTGGTTTGGAATGGACTGTTTCTAGTAAGTCTTTTGACAAGGTGAGTGATTCTATGCCTGTGTATCCCACTGTGTCCGTGGTTGTAGACATTAGAAAAGAGAATGCATCAATGGATATGTCTTGTCTTGTAGAAAGCTTCCCAGCATTCATCCTGCCCAATTTATGAATGAACTGCAGCTTGCCTTATGGAGGGACAACACCTACTATCTTCCTAAGTTCCTGTTTTCTTCCTGAATTCTGGCAACTCTGCAGAATAGGCTCATGGTTTTGTGTCCAAGATATGTACCACCTCCAAGCTCTGTTACATGGCCATGTACTGGATAGCGGTAAGGAATGGCGAGCATCTCAGAAAACTCAGATATCAGTGTGACCAGGAAATTCTCAGTGGAGAAACCCTGCTTTGGGCCATTCTCTTACCTATGTTTCTGTTGCCCTGAATGTCAGGAAGGTCTTTGCCTCAGGCCACCCCTTTGTGAAGCCTGAAGAAAACAGTTTTCAAATGAAAATGAATGGTCATCACCTGTGGCTCTTTGCTTAGTTTCTTTGGAAATGGATGTGTCTTAATCAGCCTCTTGGACCTGTGTGAGGTTGTGGGTTAGATTCTCAGCACCTGATGGATCTAAAGAAAGATCCCATGTGTGCATCCAAACCAAAATGGCAAAAAGATCAGTTATGGTGGATGAAGTGTCTTGCCTTCCTTTGTTATGTTCCTGAACTACATCAAGTGAGAATAGGGATCATTTGGTTCAAATGAAATCTTCAAAGCCCTAAAGAAGTGCTTGGGTTTTCTCATTATTCCAAATCACATAAAGAATCTATACCTGACAGGCAGTAGGCTTCAAAATGGAGAAGCAGAGCAGTATTAACTGCAGTCCTATTTTATCACTCCTGGTTCAAATGCAGGGTGTCCAGGCCCCCATGACTTTAGGCAAATGAGGGGTAAGAGAGCTTATTTTGGACACTAACACATACCCCACTAGACTCTGACTACTAATCCTAACATGATGGAGAATAATAACCAAAACAGAATAGAAATACAAGCAGTTCAGAGGAGTCATGTTGTATAATTGGACTTGCCTTTTGCATTATATAGGCTAGGAATTATAAATCTACTCAATTTTTAATTAAAACAGTTCTCCATGTGTTTTTAAAGTTAACAAATATGTGAATTCCTCTCTCCCTTTCTCTGTGGCCTATTCAGCACATGTGTTTTTATATGCACATATAGAATCCTACCTGGTATCACATGTATATACTTGAGAGGTTGCTGACTTGGCAGATGCAAATTGTGAGAAGAGATCACTCCTCTTAATGCTGTTGGAACTGAAAATTCAAACTATTGGTGACCTTTCTAGCTGAACAAAATTATATATAAATCCATGTTCAGTAAAAAGTATATTTTGGGATGTGTGGATTATATATATTTCGTAATAAATTTCGATTGGCATATATATTGCTACTTTTTAATGTCTGTGTGAGTGTGTGTGTGTGTATATATATATAGGCATATGTATATATATGTATCTATATATATATATATCTATATATCTATCTATATCTATATCTATATCTATATCTATATCTATATCTATATATATACACACTCTCCAGATTTTTGAAAATATGAAATATATGTGTCTTATTATACACTCCCAAAATTTATTCATGTTCATGTATGTGGATTTATTATCAACTTTTCACAAGATTATTCTCAGAAATATTCATCCACCTGAAATACATATTTGTTTCCTAGTACTGAAAACTAACTTCAGTGAATGATGCATACAAATCCTAATATTTCTACAGTTACTGACCAAGTTTAACATCAATGCAAGTAGATTCCTATGGGACATGATATGTATTTTGACGTTCATTTGTATTCAACACTGGTACATTACTATTTCTTCAGTTTATGCACATCATGGGATATATATTTCATCCACAAGTTCGCTAATTTATATCAATTTGTTTCACTTTCAATTACTTCCTGCTTCAGAACACACGTATTCCTCCATGTTTCTTGACTAGTCTCTTCATGAGACTTCTTTACAAACACATTATTTTCGATTTCCATAATTACTTTTGAAGCAAAACTCACACACCCTTAATGACAAACCATAACCCTCATATTACCATTAGATGTATAACTGATAGGAATGAATGACTGTGTATCAATATAAGATTTCTTGTAAATTTTAAGATATCAATTTAATCCATTATTTAAAGTGGAATCAGTTATATTATTTATTCACAGTATCATCTATTCATGCATTATCTCTATATTCATACACACAGGGTACACCTCTTTGTACCCGCAATACTAATTTATACATCTTCAAAATATTGCTCCCTGAAATGGTGGAAAAAATACTTATGTCACCTGATCTACCTATACATTTTATCACAGTACTATTTTGGATACAAAATGCAAAGATCACACATATGTTTGTACAAAAGCCTAAATTGAATGGGAGCATGGATTACTAAAAACATTGATGTCTAGGTTGCCTAATTCTCTCAAATGTCCATCCTATTGGTGACTACATATTTGTTTCTTCGAAGATTATATAGTCAACATCAACCCTGTTAAAATGTCTAATCCTATCACTCACTTTATACTTTGCCTGATTTCCTACTGTCTCTATTGATGTTTCCTTTCCTACATATTTTCCCCAGTTTACCTATGTGACTGACTCTTCACATGTGCTGACATTGACCTTCATTCTATTACCGAAACCCTATTGATAAAGAACTTTTGGTCCATATCCTGTACTCACACTTCTTGCAAAACCTACCGACTATCTTCCTAATCCTATGGACTATCCCTGTTTGAGTGGATGTTCTTTTCTACAATCTATCATCCAAGGTACAAGGTCCTATGTCATTAATAATCAATTTATCTGAGACATCACTGCAGAACGTAATTCAAAGCTAAGTATCCAAATCAAAGGCCCAATGCCAATATGGACTTTAAATCTTACTACATTTCTGTTTTCATACATATTTTTCAACTCTATGTTCTTATATATATCACAGATTCCCAATACCATTATTCATCCAGCAAAATGATTCCTAACCCAAAACAAACATGTAATTAACCCTAACCATAAACTGTTCCCTCAATCTACATTTACAAAAGAGCAGGGACAGAGTTGGTCTTACAATACAGGAAAGTAGGGGATTGTCCACCTGCTGAGAACCTCAAAGATCCATGCAGAATTGATCCCTGGAGAAGATGTAGGCAGGTATGAAGTTCCTGAGAGATCAAAAGTCATCTTCCATGCCAAACAACCTGGTCAGGATGAAGGCTTTTGTCTGAATCAGCCTCTCTCTTCTTAATCTAGAGTAGATGGACCAAATGAGGCCTGTGTGGAGAGCTGTTCCCAGGTGCCTATGGTTGATATACCATTCTAACTTGTGAAAGTGTCACAGAAATACGGTCAGCCTACATGTCATGGGACACTTGGATGCATGTGTTAGGACAAACTGGTTGCCAAGGCAGTAACCTCATTCAGTTCCTGAAAGAAGTTACCTCACCTCACTTTTTTGTTCATGGCACTTTCTGAACTTGGGATCCAGGAAGCCAGGCACCTAGAGCCTGTCTCAGTCCCAGACCCAGTGGTCTCACTTGTTTGATATAACAAGGACAGAGTCAGTCTTTCTTGGTATCTACTGATGTGAGAATGGACAAATGACAGGAAAGCTTTTAAGAGGGGCCTTTCCTGAGAAAGAAGGCAGTGGCTAACTGCTGGCTCCTGACAACTTCACAGAATTGGCCATGGACACCAGATGTGAGATAGGAGAGGCCATTTCAGGGGAACATAGTATGGCCTATCAGTCAGAGGACACTCCGGATAGTCACAAACCTACTTGGAGGAAGGAGGTGCTTATCTGGCTGGGGGTGTGGGTTTGTGGTTTTTTTCTCATGCTCTGAGAATATGTCTGAAAGGCGGTTTGTTTGGTTTGGAGTAAAGTGTTTCCAGAAAGTCGTATGAAAAGGCGAGTGTTTCTATGTCTGTGTATCTCACTGTGTCAGTGGTTGTAGACATTAGCAAAGAGAATGCATCAATGGATGAGTCTTGTCTAGTAGAAAGCTTCCCAGCATTCATCCTTCCCAATTTATGAATGGACTGCGGCTTGCCTTATGGACCGGCAACACCTGCTATCTTCCTAAGTTACTGTTTGCTTCCTGAATTCTGGCCACTCTCCAGAATAGGCTCATGGTTTTGTGTCCAAGATATGTACCACCTCCAAGCTCTGTGACACGGCCATGTGTTGGTTAAATGAAGGGCATGGCGAGCATCTCAGAAAACTCAGATATCAGTGTGACCAGTAAAGACTCAGTGGAGAAACCATGCTTTGGGCCTTTTCCTTACCTAATGTTCTGTTGCCCTGAATGTCAGGAAAGTCTTTGCCTCAGGCCACCCTTTTTGAAGCCTGAAGAAAAGTTTTCAACTGCAAATGAAGGGGCATCAACTGTGGCTCTTTGCTTAATTGCTTTGGAAAGGGATATGTCTTAATCAGCCTCTTGGCCTTGTGTAATTCTGTGGCTTAGATTCTCTGCACCTGATGGATCTAAAGAGAGATCCCATGTATGCATCCAAAAGCAAAATGTCCAAAAGAGCAATCATTGTGGATGAAGTCTCTCTCCTTCCGTGGTAAGGTTCCTGACCTCCATTAAGTGAGAATAGGCCTCCTTTGGGTCAAATAAGTTCTTCAAAGCCCTGCAGATTCTAGCCCATAGGTGATTGGGTTTTCTCATGACTCCAATTCACATGAGGAATCTAAATCCCACCATCAGTAGGCCTCAAATTTAAGAAGCAGAGCAAAATAAACGGCAGGCCTATTTGATGACTCTTAGTTCACAGGAAGGGTGTCCAGGCCACCCTGACTTTAGGCAAATGAGGGGCAAGGAAGCTTATTTTGGACACTGTCTTGGGCTGCACCCCTCACGGAAACCTCCAGCCAGAGGTTATGATGAGTGTCTGTATGGAAGAAAATGAGGGCCATGTGGGAGTGTTTTGGTTTTAATTGTAGTCATTTTTGTGGCGGTTAGTAGAGATTACATGGTCCACCTTGGCTTAAACTTTGGTGGGATTCTGCATGAAGACTGAGTTCTCGTACTGAACTCAGAGAAGTATTGCCATGAATAGTGTTGGAATTTTAGGAGGCCACGCATGAGAGTCGCCCTTGGAAACTGAGATCTAGGCCCAGGGTAATTATTCACAGAACACTGGAAATCTCAGCCAGGATATCACATGATTTTGTTTGAAAAACTTGGCAACCATTGTTGAGAGTCAAAACACACATGGACCTCACATTGTAGACCTCAATGTTCCTGGATTCATGTGACCTTTTGGCCACTCTTTGGGAAGTCTTTCCTGTGAGAGATCTCCAGATATTTCATTGAAATGAGCTTCCTCACCATTTAATAGTTCCAGAATGCCTCCAACTTCATCCTTGAAAAATGGCTAGGTCAATATATCATGAAATTTTTAAAATTCCCATGACAAGTTGGCACTGGAGATTCTTTGGATATCCTGTGGCCGATCATAAGAATAACAGTCAGTGCCTTGATTGACTGGTTTTCATAAAAATTGTGCAGAACAGTGATGCCAGGAAGCTGGAGCCTGCTGTGGAGTGGGCCTAGAGCATTGGTGGGCAGGTGTGTGATAAAACATCTGCGGTGTGTTCATGTGGATCTGCCTTTGGCTTCCAAATGGCTTGTGACTGATGTGGTGCAGCCAGCAGTCCCTTCAATGTAAAGGCATCTTGTTATATGCAGAGGTTTTAGGGAAATATTTAGAATCAGGTTGCTATGGTCAAGGGGGCAACTATGTGGGATATAAGCCTGTTAGGTGCATTCTCCTGCAGACCCTGACCCACAACACGTGATAGAACCCCCTCACGCACAGAGTAACAGTTGAATTCTTTGTATTTCTTGAAGCAAATACCAAAATCCCAGTGCAGCAGCAAGAAACACCACGAAAAGTGGAGAATGACCAAATAGCTTCACAGGCCCATGTGGATACACTTAGCCCCTCGTGTCCACAGTTTACCTACAAAGAGAGTATTCAGCACTGCTGACTCATGTTCAGGGAAAATAAGAAACCATGTCCTCCAGGTCACATAGATGAAGACGCTGATTTGATGGTCTCACTACAAACGAAGCTGAAGCTCCCGACAACAACATATATTTCAAGTGCCCACCCTCAGAGGCAGTTTCTCAAGAAGTCTTTACGCCAGCAGAGCTCCATGTTTTTGGAATGATTACACTGTCCCTTACTTTTGGAATCTCCTCTACCTCCTCCAAGGTTGTGAACTCCTGAGCATATTCCATTCCAGATATTTATTCACAGATTTTCTAACTCTTCTCTTCTAATTGTGTCTTACTCTGCGCGATTGTAATGTCAAGGCATTGTTCTGGATGAGAGTGGGAAGATTTTTGTGTACCACATATTTACATACACTTTGGATTCATTTTCCAATTTTCCTTTCAAAATACTGAATACCTCACACTAACACTTACCCTACTAGACTCTGACAACTAATCCTAATAAGATGGAGAAAAATAAACCAAAAAAAATAGAAATACAAGCAGTTCAGAGAAGGCATGGTGTATAGTGGAATTGCCTTTTGCATTATTTAGGGTAGGAGTTATAAATCTAGTCAATTATTTGTTAAAATATTTCTCCATGTGTTTTAAAGTTAACAAATATGTGAATTCCTGTTTCCCTGTCTCTGTAGTCTATTCAGCACATGTATTTTTACATGCAATTATAGAATCTTACCTGATACCACACGTACATTTTTGTGAAGTGGCTGACTTGGCAGATACAAATTTTAAGAGATCACTCCTCCTAAACGCTTTAGAACTGAAAATTCAACCTATGCGTGAGCTTCCTAGTTGAACAACATTATACATAAATCCATGTTAAATAAAATAAATATTTTTGGATCTCTGGATGATATAAATTTCATGGTGAATTTCATATAGCATATATTATGCTATTTTTAATGTCTGTGTGTGTTTGTGTGTGTATATATATATATATATATATATATATATATATATATATATATATTCTCCAGATTTTTCAAAATATGAAATATGTGTCTTATTATACACTCCCTTAACTCATTCATATTCAAGTATGTGGATTTATAATCAAATTTTCTCAAGAGTTTTCTAAAAATATTCATTCTCCTGATATACATATTTGTTTCTTAGTACTGAAAACTAACTTTAGTGAATGGTGCATACAAATCCTAATATTTCTACAGTAACTGACCTAGTTTAACATCAACGCAAGTAGATTCCTATGGGACATGATGTGTATTTGGATGTTCATTTTATTCAACACTGGTACATTACTATTTCTTCAATTTATTCACATCATGGGATATATATTTCATCCACAAGTTCGCAAGTTTATAGGCATTTGTTTCACTTTCAATCATTTTCTTCTTCAGATCACATGTATTCCTCCATGTTTCTTGACTGGTCTTTTTATGAGACTTCTTTCCAAACACATTAATTTAGATTTCTATGATCACTTTTGAAGCAATACTCACACACCTTTCATGATAATCATAACCCTAATATTACATATAGATGTATTACTGGTTGGAATGAATGATATTATATCAATACAAGATTTCTTATAATATTTCATATATTAATTCAATCCATTATTTAAAGTGGGAACAGTTAAATTATTTATTCAAAATGTGGTCTATTCATGCATTATGTCTATATTCATGGACATAGGGTACACCTCTTTTACCCCCAATAGTAATTTATAGGTCTTGAAAACATTACTTCCAGAAATGCTTGAAGAAATGCTCATGTCATCTGATCCACATATACATTCTATGACAGTAATATTCTGGACAAAAAATGCAAAGGTCACACTTATAATTGTACCAAAGCCTAAAATGAAAGTGAACATGGATTACTAAAAGCATCCATGTCCAGGTTTCCTAATGCTCTCAAATGTCAATCCTAATGGTCACTGCATATTTGTTTCTTCTTAAGATTATATATTCAAACTCAACAGTGTACAAAATGTCTAATCCTATCACTCACTTTATACTTTGCCTGATTTTGTAAAGTCTCTATTATTATCTGCTTTTCTACATATTTTTCAAAGTTCATCATTGTGACTGAATTTTCATATGTGCTGACATTTACATTCACTCTCTAACTGAAAGCCTATTGCTAAAGAAATTCCCGTCCAAATCCTGTACTCACTCTTCTTCCTAAACCTACCGACTATCTACCTAATCGTACCGACTATCCCTTTTTGACTGAATGTTCTCTTCCTCATTCAATCATCCAATGTACAAGGTCCTATGCCATTGTAAATGGATTTATCTGAGACATCTGTGCAGAACCTAATTCAACACTACGTATCCCAATCAAGGGCCTAATGCCCTTCTGGGCTTCAAATCCTAGATTTCTGTTTTCATACATATATTTTACCAATATAATTTAATAAATATCGCATGTTCCCAATACCATTATTCATCGCGCAGAATGATTCCTAACCGAAATCGAACCCGTTATTACCCTAACCATCATCGCCTGGAGGTCATTCCTCAAAAAAAGGAAAAACCAATAAATAAATGAGCTCACACTTCATCTCAAAGCCCTAGAAAAGGATGAACAAAACAACAGCAAATGCAGCAGAAGGCAAGAAATAATTAAAATCAGAGCGGAAATCAACAAAATTGAAACAAAAGAAACTATTGAAAAAATCAACAAAACTAAAAGTTGGTTCTTCGAAAAAATAAACAAGATTGACAGACCCTTAGCCATGCTAACGAAGAGGAGAGAGAACTCAAATTACTAACATACAGGATGAAAAAGGCAATATCACAACAGATGCTACAGAAATTCAGAAGACAATTAGAAATTATTTTGAAAACCTATATTCCAATAAAATAGAAGATAGTGAAGACATCGATAAATTTCTTAAGAAATATGATTTGCCCAGACTGAGTCAGGAGGATACACACAATTTGAACAGACCAATACCAATGGATGAAATTGAAGAAGCAATCAAGAGACTACCCACCAAGAAAAGCCCGGGACCGGATGGGTATACAGCGGAGTTTTACAAAACTTTTAAAGAAGAATTAATACCAATACTTTTCAAGTTATTTCAGAAAATAGAAAAAGAGGGAGCTCTTCCAAATTCATTCTATGAGGCCAACATCACGTTGATTCCGAAACCAGACAAAGACACATCAAAGAAAGAAAACTTCAGAACAATAACCCTGATGAACCTAGATGCAAAAATCCTCAATAAAATTCTGGCGAATCGGATACAAAGGCACATCAAAAAAATTGTGCTCCATGATCAAGTAGGATTCATCCCTGGGATGCAAGGATGGTTCAATATACGGAAATCAATAAATGTTATTCACCACATCAATAGACTTAAAGATAAGAACCATATGATCATCTCGATAGATGCAGAAAAAGCATTTGACAAGTACAGCATCCCTTGATGTTCGAAACATTAGAAAAACTAGGGATAACAGGAAATTACCTTGACATTGTAATAGCTATCTATGCTAAGCCTCAGGCTAGCATCATTCTGAATGGTGAAAAATTAAAGGCATTCCCTCTAAAATCTGGAACAAGACAGGGATGCCCTCTATCACCACTTCTATTCAATATAGTTCTCGAAACACTGGCCAGAGCAATTAGACAGACGAAAGAAATTAAAGGCATAAAAATTGGAAAAGAAGAACTTAAATTATCATTATTTGCGGATGACATGATTTTATACATAGAAGACCTAAAAGGGTCTACAAAAAAACTACTAGAACTAATAAATGAATTCAGCAAAGTAGCAGGATATAAAATCAACACGCATAAATCAAAGGCATTCTTGTATATCAGCAACAAAACTTCTGAAATTGAAATGAGGAAAACCACTCCATTCACAATATCCTCAAAAAAAATAAAATAGTTGGGAATCAACCTAACAAAAGAAGTGAAAGATTTATACAATGAAAACTACAGAACCCTAAAGAGAGAAGTAGAAGAAGATCTTAGAAGATGGAAAAATATACCCTGTTCATGGATAGGCAGAACTAACATCATCAAAATGGCGATATTACCAAAAGTTCTATATAGGTTTAATGCAATGCCAATCAAAATCCCAAAGGCATTGCTTGTAGAAATAGATAAAGCAATCATGGAATTCATATGGAAAAATAAAAGACCCAGAATAGCAAAAGCAATTCTAAGCAGAAAGTGCGAATCAGGCGGTATAGCGATACCGGATTTCAAACTATATTACAGAGCAATAGTAACAAAGACAGCATGGTACTGGTACCAAAACAGGCGGGTGGACCAATGGTACAGAATAGAGGACACAGAGAACAATCCACAAAGTTACAACTATCTTATATTTGATAAAGGGGCTAAAAGCATGCAATGGAGGAAGGATAGAATCTTCAACAAATGGTGTTGGGAAAACTGGAAATCCATATGCAACAAAATGAAACTGAACCCCCTCCTCTCACCATGCACAAAAGTTAACTCAAAATGGATCAAAGACCTTGATATCAAATCAGAGACTCTGCGTCTGATAGAAGCAAAAGTTGGCTACGATCTACATATAGTGGGGTCGGGCTCCAAATTCCTTAATAGGACACCCATAGCACAGGAGTTAATAGCAAGAATCAACAAATGGGACTTACTTAAACTAAAAAGTTTTTTCACAGCAAAAGAAACAATAAGAGAAGTAAATAGGGAGCCTACATCATGGGAACAAATATTTACTCCTCACACGTCAGATAGAGCCCTAATATCCAGAATATACAAAGAACTTAAAAAATTAGACAATAAGATAACAAATAACCCAATTAACAAATGGGACAAGGACCTGAACAGAAACTTCTCCGAGGAGGACATACAATCAATCAACAAGTACATGAAAAAATGCTCATCATCTCTAGCAGTCAGAGAAATGCAAATCAAAACCACCCTAAGATACCATCTCACTCCAGTAAGATTGGCAGCCATTATGAAGTCAAACAACAACAAGTGCTGGCGAGGATGTGGGGAAAAGGGTTCTCTTGTACATTGCTGGTGGGGCTGCAAATTGGTGCGGCCAATTTGGAAAGCAGTATGGAGATTCCTGGGAAAGCTGGGAATGGAACCACCATTTGACCCAGCTATTGCCCTTCTCGGACTATTCCCTGAAGACCTTAAAAGAGCGTATTACAGGGATACTGCCACATCGATGTTCATAGCAGCACAATTTACAATAGCTAGATTGTGGAACCAACCCAGATGCCCTTCAATGGATGAATGGATTAAAAAAATGTGGCATCTATACACCATGGAGTATTACGCACCACTAAAAAATGACAAAATCTTGGAATTTGCAGGGAAATGGATGGCACTAGAGCGGATTATGCTTAGTGAAGCTAGCCAATCCCTAAAAATCAAATACCAAATGTCTTCTTTGATATAATGAGAGCAACTAAGAATAAAGCAGGGAGGAAGAGCAGGAAGAAATGATTAACATTAAACAGAGACATGAGGTGGGAGGGAAAGGGAGAGAAAAGGGGAATTCCATGGAAACGGAGGGAGATCCTCATTGTTATACTAAATTACATATAAGAGGTTGTAAGTGGAATGGGAAAACAAACAAGGTGAGAAATGAATTACAGTAGAAGGGGTAGAGAGAGAAGATGGGAGGGGAGGGGAGGAGGGATAGTAGAGGATAGAAAAGGTAGCAGAATACAACAGTTACTAGTATGGTATGATGTAAAAATTTGGATGTGTAACCCATGTGATTCTGCAATCTGTACTTGGATAAAAAAGGGAGTTCAAAACTCACTTGAAGCTAATGTATGCTAATGTATGAAATATGATATGTCAAGAGCTTTGTAGGGTTTTGAACAACCAATAAAAAAAAAAGAAATTTCCGTCCAAATCCTGTACTCACTCTTCTTCCTAATCCTACCGACTATCTACCTAATCGTACCGACTATCCCTTTTTGACTGGATGTTCTCTTCCTCATTCAATCATCCAATGTACAAGGTCCTATGCCATTGTAAATGGATTTATCTGAGACAACTGTGCAGAACCTAATTCAACACTACGTATCCCAATCAAGGGCCCAATGCCCTTCTGGGCTTCAAATCCTAGATTTCTGTTTTCATACATATATTTTACCAATATAATTTAATAAATATCGCAGGTTCCCAATACCATTATTCATCGCGCAGAAGGATTCCTAACCCAAATCGAACCTGTTATTACACTAACCATACACTGTTCCCTCAATCTAACTTTACAGAAAAGCAGGGACAGAGTTGGTCTTACAATACAGGAGTGTAGGGAAACTTCCACCTGCTGAGAACCTCGAAGGTCCATGCAGAAATGATCCATGGAGAAGATGTAGGCAGCTATGAAGGACCTGAGGGAGGAGAAGTCAACTTCCATGGTAAACAACCTGGTCAGGATGAAGGGATGTGTCTGAATCAGCCTCTTTCATCTTAATGTAGAGAAGATGGACCAAACCAGGCCTGTGTGGAGAGCTGTTCCCGGTTGCCTATGGTTGATATACCATTCTAACTTGTGAAAATGTCAGAGCGAGTAGGTGCATCCTCCATCTCATGGGACCCTTAGAAGCAACTTTTAGGAAAAAGTTGTTGCCAAGGCAGTGACCTCATTTAGTTCCTGAAGGAAGTGACCTCACCTCACTTCCTTGGTGATGGAACTCTCTGAACTTGGGATACAGGAAGTCAGGCACCCAGAGCCAGTCCCAGTTCATGTCCCAGTGGTCAAACTTGTTTGGATTTTCCAAGGACAGAGACAGTCTTTCTTGGTACCTACTGATGTGAGGATGGCCTAATGCCAGGAAGGTCTGAGGAGGGGCCTTTCCTGAGAAAGAAGGTAGTGGCTCACCACTGGCTCCTAACAGCTTCACAGAGTTGGACACGGAGACCAGATCTGAGAGAGAACAGCCCATTATGGGGGAATATATTATGGCCCACCAGTCAAAGGACACTCCATATTTTCACAGACCTACTTGGGGGTCTGTGTGGGTGTGGGTGTGGGTGTGGGTTTGTGGTTTTGTCTCATGTTCTGAGAATAGGTAGGAAAGTCGTTTTGTTTGGTTTGGTGTGAATTGTTTCTAGTAAGTCTTTTGACAAGGCGAGTGTTTCTATGTCTGTGTATCCCACTGTGTCCGTGGTTGTAGACATTAGAAAAGAGAGTGCATCAATACATATGTCCTATCTAGTAGAAATCTTACCAGCGTTCATCCTGTCCTATTTATGAATGGTCTACGGCTTGCCATATGGATCGCCCACTCCTAATATCTTCCTAAGATCCTATTTTCTTTCTGAATTTTGGCCAAACTCCAGAATAGGCTCATGGTTTTGTGTCCAAGATATGTACCACCTTTAAGCTCTGTGACATGGCCATGTACTGGATAGCTGAAGGCAATGGTGAGCATCTCAGAAAACTCAGATATCAGTGTGATCAGGAAAGTCTCAGTGGAGAAACCCTGCTTTGGGCCTTTTGCTTACCTATTGTACTATTGCCCTTAATGTCAGGTAAGTCTTTGCCTCAGGCCACCCCTTTGTGAAGACTGAAGAGTTTTCAAATGGAAATGAATGGGCATCACCTTTGGCTCTTTGCTTAATTGCTTTGGAAAGGGATGTGTCTGAATCAGCTTCTTGGCCCTGTGTGAGGTTGTGGCTTAGATTCTCAGCACCTAATGGATCTAAAAAAATCCCATGTGTGCATCCAAAACCAAAATACCCATAAGAGCAGTCATTGTGGATGAAGTCTCTTACCTTCCTCTGTAAAGTTCCTGACCTCCATCTTTGAGAATAGGGATCCTTTGGGTCAAATGAGTTCTTCAAATCACTACAGAGGCTAGGCCATAGGTGCTTGGGTTTTCTCATGACCCCAATTAACATAAGGAATCTAAACCCCACAGTAATTAGGCCACAAAATGGAGAATCAGAGCAGTATTAAGGGCAGGCCTCTTTCATCACTTCTGGTTCACATGAAGGGTCTCCCTGCCACACTGACTTTAAGCAAATGGGGGAAAGGGACCTTATTTTGGATACTGTCTTTGGCTTTGGCCCTCATGGAAACCTACAGCCTGAGGTTATGATTAGTGTCTATATGGAAGAAGATGAGGGCCATGTGGGAGTGTTTTGGTTTTAATTGTGGTCATTTTTGTGGCCGTTGGAAGAGATGACTGGGTCCACCTGGGCTTGAACACTGGTGTGATTCCCCTTAGAAACTGAGTTATGGAACTGACCTCAAAGAAGTATTGCCATGTATTGTGTTGGGATTTTAGGAGGCCACGCATGAGAGTCGCCCTTGGAAACTGAGATCAAGGCCCAGGGTGGCTTTCCACAGAGCACTGGGAATCTCAGGAAGGATATCACATGATTTTATTTTTAAAGAATTGGCTGCCATAGTTGCAAGTCAAAGCACAAAAGGATCACACATTGTAGACCTCTAATGCCTGGCTTAATGTGACCTTTTAGCCTGTCGTTGGGAATCATTGCCTGTTAGAATTCTCCAGAGATTTCATTGAAATAAGCTTCCTCTCCATTTCATGGTTCCTGAATGAATTAAACACCACAGTGCCTCAAACTTCATCCTTGAAAAAAGGCTAGATAAATACCATTAAATTTTTGAAATTCCCATGAACAGGTGTCAGTGGAGAACCTTTGAATGTCTTATAGATGATCATGAGTGTACCAGACAATGCCTTGATTGACTGGGTTTCATGAAAATCATGTAGAACAGAGATGCCAGTAATTTGGAGCCCGATGAGTAGTCGGCCTAGAGCAGTGGAGTGTAGGTGTTTGTTAAAACATCTGTGATGGGGTCATGTGGATCTGCCATTGGCTTCCAAATGGTTTGTGACTGACATGGTGCAGCCCCCATACCCTTGTATGTAAAGGCATCTTGTTATACGGAGAGGTTTCAGGGCAATGTTTAGAATCAGATTGCTATTGTCAAGGGGGCAAGCTATGTGGGATAGAAGCCTGGTTGGTGCACTCTCCTGCAGACCCTTAACCAACACACGTAACAGAACTCCCTCCAGCACTCTGTCCTAGTTGACCTCTTCGTATTTCATGAAGCAAATACTAAACTCCCAATGCAGCTGCAAGAAACACCATGAAAAGTAGAGAAAGACCAAATGGCTTCAAAGTCCACACTGGAAGACACTTTGCCCCCAAATGGCAACAAATTACCTACAAAGAGAGAATTCAGCCCTGCTGCCTCATGTTTATTGGAAAATAAGAAACCATGTGCTCCAGGTCACACAGATGCAGACCCAGATTTGATGGTCTCACTACAAAGGAAGTTAAAACTCCTGACAACAACATATATTTCAAGTGCCCAACCTCAGAGGCAGTTTCTCAAGAAGTCTTTAGGCCAACAGAGCTCCATGTTTGTGGAGTTTTTACCATGTACCTTACTTTTCGAAACACCTCTACCACCTCCAAGGTTGTTAACTACTGAGAATTTTCCATTCCAGATGTGTATTCACAGATTTTCTAACTCTTCTTCTCTTATTGTGTCTTACTTGGGGTGAAGGTAATGTCAAGGCATTGTTCTGAATGAGAGTGGGAAGACTTTTGGGTAGCACATATTTGCATAAACATTGGATTCATTTTCCAATTTTCTATTCGAAATACTGAATCCCTGACTGTCAGAGGTAGAAGGAATTCTATTCTACTTCAAAGAATAGCCTGACACTTACAAGAAACAGCCACCAGGAGACATCCTGTCTGAGAGACATCCTGTAGCCATCTGTCTCCCTGAGACATCCTGCGGCCATTTGTCTTTCTGAAACTTCCTGAGGTTATCTCACCTTGTGAAGACATCTAGGAACTGCCGATAAGAGAGATTTCCCACATCCAGCATACAAATACCCCTGTGTGAACAAAAAAAGTTTGCAGCTTGATCAGAACTCCTGTCTTGCTGTCATCTCTCGTTTCTCTTGTCCCTTCATTCCTCCCTATCTAGGTTCGCTGCCCACGTTGATGTGTCCTGCCGGCTGGGACATCTGGCGCCCACCGACTGGGGCTTGAGCTTTTGATTGAGGGGGACCCCTCCTCCTGGAAGATTTGGTCAAGCGGAGCTTCCAATAACTGCAGAAGACACCTCCGAGAGACAGATCCAGGAGGAGCGTGGGGATGACGCACGGTGATTGACCCACTATGGGACAAGCAGTTTCGTCATATGATTTGTTTTTGTCAGGCTACAAGGAGTCCTTGCAGACATGGGGGCGCGTGTTTAGAAAAAAGACTTAATTTTTTTTTTCATACATAAGAGAGCAGTGTCCATGGTTTCCTCTTGAAAGGACCATTGATGGTAAAAGATGGCTTGGAGTAGGAGACTGTTTAAAAGATTATTATGAATCCTTTGGCCCAGAAAAAGTGCCTGTTCCCACCTTTTCTTACTGGAACTTAATTAATGAAATTCTTAAAAGTTCACCCTTTGACAATGGTACCTTAAAACTTGTCGAGGTTGGGGAAGAGGCTATGCAAATACTTCTCGTATCCCCTCGGCATGCCCATCAGTTAGTATAGACATAGACCCTTCTCAGGCTCCCCAGGACCATGGGAACCTTCCTGGTCCCCCTCAAAATACCACCCTAAGGATTAAGGCTCCAATGGTTACCAACTACCTTTATCCAGTTTTAAATTCCGGAGACTCATTGACTCCTGTAGAGGAGGCTACCTTGGAGAAGGAAGCAGCTCGCTACCATTCAGAAGACCCTGCACCTCTCAAGACCCTGCCACAGCCTATAGGACTTACACATCCAACCCCTCCTATATTCCTCCTGCCTTTTGTGCTCTGGCCCTTCAGGGTACAAATGCCCCCCCCAGATATTTTTTCCCCACTTCCCTTGCCTAAACTGGCTCCTTTGTGAGCATCCTTCCAACATAGACAGGAACAGATCCAACCTTTAAAAGAATTAAGATCCCTTCACTCTGAGCTCTGTTCATTAGCCTTAGGTATGGAGTCAAAGTAACTGGCCTACAGTGGTCTAATACAAAGGCGAAGCCACTCCATCAACCTGTGCTCGCCTTCCCAGTCACCACCAGTCAGATAGATAAGCCTGCCCAGGCTGAGGTCAAAGACTTAGACGAGGATCAAGAGGAGGAAGCGGAGAAATGGAATAAGGAGATCAGGACTCAGAGGATGAGGAGTTCAGCCCTAGGCAGGCAGGAACCCAGAGTCTACAAAAAATTAAGCCTGCATTTTCCTGAAAAACTTAAAAAGGCTTGTGCTCACTATGGCCCCTTTGCACCCTACATGTTGGCTTTATTAGAAAGCCACAGCACACAATGACTTACTCCCAATGATTGGAAATTTTTAGACCAAGCTACCCTCAGTGCCAGAGACTTCCTGTTATGGAATGCAGATTTCAAAGAGCACTGTCGGGAAACTGCTCAAAAAATTTTAACTAAGGCCTCCTCTAAGTCCGGGACTTATGTTAAGCTAGTGGGCAATGAGCCTTTTGACACTAAAACTAAACAGGCACATTTCCCTGCTGGACTTTTGATGCAGATTCAGATGGCTGGCTTACATGCTTGGAGACACCTCCCTCAAAAGCCTCGGCTACCACTTCCCTGGCAAAAATTCGACAAGGGCCCGACGAGCCTTATAGCGACTTTGTTCCCAGGCTTAACCTAGCTGTGGAATGCTTGCTTGGACCAAGTGAAAACAAAAGCTCTTTTGTAAAACATCTTGCCTTTGAAAACGCCAACCCGGCATGTCAGGATGTTCTTCAACCACATAAGGATAAAGGGAAACTTTCTGACTTTATTAGACTCTATGCAGGGGTAGGTGCAGCTCATGCCATGGGTCTTGCCCTAGATGTCACCTTTACCAAGACCTTTCACAATCCTGGCTCACGTACTTGCTTTACTTGTAAACAACCTGGCCATTTTGCACGCAAGTGTCCGACAGGCAAAGAAAGCCTAGGAATAGCATCTCCTTCAACTGGGGCTATACCGCCCCAAGCTACCCTTTGTCCTAGATGTGGTAAAGGTCATCAATGGGCCAGTGAGTGTAGATCTAAGACAAATGCCCTCAGACAGCCTATTTTTTCCTGCTTCTTGGGAAACTCCCTGCGGGGCCAGCCCCGGGCCACGACATCCCCCAGGACAAAACCAGGGGCAATAAGATTTTTTCCCTTCCAAACTCCCAACCTACCTCAAAATTCTTCTCCACAATTGCTTCCCTCCAACTAGCCACTCCAGGCAGCGCAGGATTGGACATCTGTGCCACCACTGAAACTATATTAGACTCAATGCAAGGGCCCCAGATAATACCCACTGGAATTATGGGTCCCCCTCCATCTCATATCTGTGCCCTTATTTTTGGAAGAGCCTCTACTAACTTACATGGTGTTCAGGTCTTCCATGGCATTAATTATAATGACTTCACTGGAGAAAAAAAATACTGGCCACAGCTATTAATGGAGTTTTGGCCATCCCAGCAGGAACAAGTCTTGCACAATTAATACTCCTTCCCTTGAATCCAGGAGGCACTTAACCACCCAAACCTACCACGGGAAACTGCCTCCTTGGGCTGCTCTGATGTAAATTGGGTTCAACCCGTTTCTCAAAATAGACCCACCATTTCCTTACTTATTGAAGGAAAGGAATTCCAAGGAATTCTAGATACTGGAGCTGATGCCACAATTATTTCTCAAAAATATTGGTCATCAGCTTGGATCCTCACCCCATCCTTGACTGACCTTAAAGGGATAGGACAGTCAAAAAATCCTCTGGTCAGCTCTACGGCTCTTATCTGGACTGATAAAGAGGGTAATAAGGGAATTGTCACTCCTTTCATTGTTCCTGACCTCCCTGTTAACCTATGGGCCCGAGATATTTTGAGTCAAATGGAAGTCATTCATGCCAGTCCCAATTCCATGGTGACTCATCAAATGCTTCGTATTTATTTTGTCCCTGGTATAGGCCTTGGGAGACTGAGACAAGGACTGGTTGAGCCAATAAAACCCATACAAAAAAGAAATACATATGGACTTGGGTATTCGGATTTTTAGTGTCAGTCTCTGACTCTCCTGTACCCCATGGAGATAAAATTATTTGGGAGACTCAGACTCTTGTGTGGTTGGATCAATGGTCCCTTACCCAAGAAAATTTGGAGGCTGCCTCCATGTTAGTGCAGGAACACCTGGCAGCCGGCCATGTAGAGCCCTCAACCTCACCATGGAATACTCCAATTTTTGTTATCAAGTAAAAATCAGGCAAGTGGTGCCTTTTACAATATTTGTGTGCCATTAATAAACCTATGTGCCGAATAAGAGCACTACAGCCAGGCATTCCCACACCAGTGGCTATCCCCAAAAACTATTGTAAAATGATTATTGACTTAAAAGATTGTTTTTTTTTTACCATTCCTTTACATCCTGAGGATAGACACTATTTTGCCTTTAGTCTCCCTCACCTTAATTTTCAGGGCTCTATGCAGAGATTTCAATGGAAGGTTCTTCCCCAAGGTATGGCCAACAGCCCTAGTCTTTGCCAAAAATATGTTGCTCAAGCAGTAGACCCTGTGAGAGAGCTATGGCCACAAATTTATATTTTACATTATATGGATGATTTGTAATTGCTGCACCTAATAACCATGACCTTAATAATTGTTACTTGGACCTTTACAAAATCCTCACAACCTTGGGACTACAGATAGCTCCTAATAAGGTTAAAACACAGGACTGTTATACCTATTTGGTCCTTAAACTTCAAGATAATCAGATCCAAATTCCTAAGATACAACTATGGGTGGACCATCTTCACACCCTTAATGATTTTCAAAAATTACTGGGGAATATTCAATGGCTAAAAACATATTTAAAATTACCCACTTGTATACTTTTGTCCCTTAATGATATTTTGAGAGGTGATTCCCACCCCTCCTCCCCTCAAAAGCTTACTCCCGAGGCATGACAGGCATTAAACCAAGTCACAGAAGCCATTGCCAAACAGTTTTTTACAGAACATTCTTATAACCATCCTCTGGTTCTGGTTATTTTACACACTCCTCATACACCCACAGGAATATTTCGGCAGCGAAATACACATTTTAGAAATAAAGGCTGCCTTTGCTTTGGGTCCATTTACCCACCACATTCTCCAAGGTTATTACTGTTTTTCTTGCTCAGGTAGCTTCTATTATTTTTAAATGTCGTTTGCTATCTCGACAACATTTTGGCAAAGACCATGATAATATTTTAATTTCATATACTAAAGACCAAACCCAATTTTTACTACAGACAGAGAATGAATGGCTTTTTGAGAACAATTGATAACCACCTCCCCAATGACCCCCTTTTATATTTTGTCCAGTTACATCCATTTATTTTTGCCAAAATTACTCAAAAGGCTCCCATTCCTCAAGTCCTTACTGTCTTTACAGACGGTTCCAGTAATGGCCTAGCAGTCTTTGTTGTCAATAACCAACCTAACACCTTTGATACTGTCTATCATTCAGCACAGTTTGTGGAATTGTTTGCCATAACACAAGTTTTTAAAACATTTCTTGATAATCCTGTTAATATTTATACATACAGTGCCTACATTGCTCATTCTGTGCCCCTGCTTCAGATTTCACCCACCATTAAGGCTTCTTCCAATGTGGCCCATCGGTTTCACCAGCTTCAGAAGCTAATTCAGGCCAGACAACACCCATTTTTCTTAGGACACATCAGGGCACACTCTGATCTTCCCAGCCCTCTAACACAAGGTAATGCCAAAGCTGATGCAGCAACTCGTTTCATCTTTTCAATTTTTGTTGGCTCCATTCAAAAGGCCACGGATTTACACAATCTTCACCATCTAAATTTCCAGAACCTTCGATAACTATGTAAAATTACCAGGCAACAGGCACGAGAAATAGTAAAAGCATGCCCTGGTTGCCCTGTCTCCCTCCCCATTCAACACTTGGGAGTTAACCCCCGAAGATTACTGTCCAATCAGTTTTGGCAAATGGATGTTACTCATTTTTCTGAATTTGGAAAAACCAAATATATACACGTTTCTGTAGATACCTTCAGCGGCCTTATTTTTGCATCACCACATTCTGGAGAGGCTATCAAAGATGTCCTTTCTCATCTTGTTTCAGTGTTTTCCGTAATGGGTAAACCAATACATATTAAAAAAAAAGATAATTGTCCTGCATATACCAGTGCCAAGTTTAAACAGTTTTGTGCTTCCTCGCAAATTTGTCATACTACTGGAATTCCATACAAGCCTCAGGCATTGTGGAACGTGCCCACCTTACCTAAAGACTTGGCTAACCCGCTTTAATGCTTCTGCACTTGTATTTACCACTCACAGGCATCGCCTTAATCATGCATTATTTGCCCTTATTTTTCTTTCCCTAGACAATGAAGGCCATTCGGCTGCAGACTGACACTGGCAATCCTCGTCCAATTCTGTTCGCCCACCTGTTATGTGGCACAATCCCCTTACAAATAAATGGAAAGGCCCAGGTCCTGTCCTCATCTGTGGACGAGGCTCAGCTTGTGTTTTGGACCAAGAGCAAGCAGCCCCAAGATGGTTACCAGAACGCCTGGTTAAACAGGTTAATGGCTTACCTCAACACAGGGATGGAGGCCCTCACCCTGAGGACAAATTTTCCTCTTTTTCAGATGCAGCCAACAATCTGTGTGAGGATCCTACTTAAGGCACTTCTGCTGAACAGGATTGTACACGGAGGCTTTGGCCCTCCACCTTCCAACATCATGGAGTACCTTTTTGGCCCTCCCTGTGAACGCAAGGGAGGATCTTGGACTCAGGCTCCCACTAGTTTGACCCAGACTGCTGACTGCGTGACTAAGGTGGCTTACCTCCGGGCCGAGGTTGACCATAAACTCAGAGGAGTTCATCAGCCTAAATTGGTATGGGTTAACAAGCCAAAGATTATTCCCCCTAGTACAAGTAATGCTCTCTAAAATTGTTCTGCAACTTGAACGCATACCCAAGAGATGCATGCCACTTGTTATGCGTCGGCCTCAATTTGCGTCAACAAGAAGGGAGAACAATTTTTTGAAGCCTCCCTAACTAAAACTCATGCAGCAGGAGGGACCACTATTCATTATACCCCCGTTCTTTTTGACCGGGGAGGAGAAGGCAAATACACCAAGCTACAGTCAGCTGGGTGCCAAGGCCCTGTTGGTAAACCCCCCTTCTGCCCCATTAAGGCACCTACAGGGGTCGCTGATGGTGGAGGATTCCCTTATGCTGTCAAGCATCCTCAGATAATCAAACTTTTGAAACCCCAAATCCCTGAGCTCACATATCATCTCTTAATATAGAGAAAATGCCAGCTCCCCGGTTTAGATAACAATATATTAGATATTTTGGAAACTACCTTCTCCTTGCTTAATAATTCCAACCCCACCTTTGCTGGTGATTGCTGGCTCTCCATGACAACAGGGGCAATCATGCCTATTGCAGTTCCTATTAATTCTATCATAGACGATGATAATACATGCCAACCCAGATTTCCTTTTAAAGTACAGTCTATAGGCACTTTTACAATATGTCTTTTAGGCGCGATGCAAAATAATACCTATGATATTGATGTTGGAGTTCCTTCCTTTGGAAATTGCTCAACAGTACAAAACTATTCCTCACCCACCCCATCTCTTTGTCCCTCCAATGGCACAGTTTTTATGTGTGGAGGAAACTCGGCCTTCCTGAGGCTTCCATCGAATTGGACCGTTGGCTGTGTTCTTGCCTTATTACTCCCTGATATAACTATTGTCCCAGGAGACAAAACTCTATGCATTCCTAGTCTAGACACCTTAGTCAAAAGACACAGGCGGGCAATACAGGCCTTACCACTCTTTGCCAGCCTTGGAATAACAGCTGCTGTGAACACTGGTACAGCTGGCTTAGGCATGGCTATACACTCTTAGCGTCGCCTGTCTCAACAACTTATAAATGATGTAAAAACTCTATCAGGAACCATTAAAGATTTGCAGGACCTAGTAGACTCTCTGGCAGAAGTGTTCCTTCAAAACAGAGAAGGCTTAGATTTACTGACAGCTAACCAGGGAGGTATTTGCTTGGCCTTAGGGGCACGATGCTGCTTTAATGCCAATAAATCAGTCATAGTATGCACTAAAATTAAGCAGCTTCAAGAAGATCTAGAAAAGAGATGAAGGGAACTTTTTGAAAATCCCCTCTGGACTGGGTTTAATGGATTTCTACCCTATCTTCTTCCCCTATTAGGCCCTTTGTTGGGTTTACTTTTAATGGTGTCCATAGGACCCTGCATTATAAACAGGCTTGTACAATTTATTATAGAACAGATTAATATTTTGGCCTCTAAGCCCATACAGGTCCACTATCATCACCTGGAGATGGAAGACCATGCTGCCAACATTTAAAAGGATGTTCTACCCTTCTCACAGGCTTATTTCTTAAGTTTACATCCCCACAGATCTCTCTTTCTTACATTAAACTATAAGTAACAGCTCTGACCAACCATCTTCTGCCATTGCCATAAGGGTTCGTCCTCCATGGGCCCCTTCACTTGGGGGGGGATGCACCCATGGAGTGAGGACGTTAGGCCATAATAACGGAGGATGCAGGATGGACTGCAGGAGGATGGATCCACGGATACCAAAACAGAAGACCTCTTAGTGACACGCTCTGGTGCATGGCGGTCGGCATGCTTCCCTTTTAAAGCTGTCTCCTCCAAAAATATGCCAAGGCCACCACGAAATCTTGTAAACATGCTCTCTCGAATCAGGAGATATTCAAAGGCCTGCTAGAGAAACAGAGCCTCTATCACCCCCTAAAACATTGGCCGGTAAGGTATGGTCAAATATTTTATATAAGAAAGGGGGAGAGGTCAGGGGCTAGAAGGAAGTTCTCCTTCAAAGTATAGCCTGACACTGAAAAGAAACAGCCCCCTGGGAGATATCCTGCCTGGGAGACATCCCGCAGCCATCTATCTCCCTGAGACATCCTGCAGCCATCTGTCTTCCGGCAACATCCTCAGGTTATCTCACTTTCTGAAGACATCCAGCAACTGCCGATAAGAGAGCTTTCCCATCCACAGCATATAAATTTCCATGTGAGAACAATAAAAGTTTGCAGCATGATCAGAACTCCAGTCTTGCTGTAATCTCTCGTGTCTCTTGTCCCTTCATTCCTCCCCAACTAAGTTTCTTGCCCACGTTGATGTGTCCCGCCGGCCGGGACAACTGACACTAACCCATACCCTACTACACTCTGACAACTAATCCTAATATGGTGGAGAAAAATAACCCAAACAGAATAGAAATACAAGCAGTTCAGAGGAGGCATGGTGTATATTTGGACTTGCCTTTTGAATGATATAGGGTAAGTGTTATAAATCTAGTTAACAACACCTACTATCTTCCTAAGCTCCTGTTTTCTTCCTGAATTCTGGCCACTCTCCAGAATAGGCTCATGGTTTTGTGTCCACGATATGTACGACCTCCAAGCTCTGTGACATGGCCATGTACTGGATAGCTGAAGGGAATGCGAGCATCTCAGAAAACTCAGATATCAGTGTGACCAGGAAAGTCTCAGTGGAGAAACCCTGCTTTGGGCCTTTTGCTAACCTATTTGCCTGTTGCCATGAATGTCAGGAAGGTCTTTGCCTCAGGCCAGCCCTTTGTGAATCCTGAAGAAAACTGTTTTCAAATGGTAATAAATGGGCATCACCTGTGGCTCTTTGCTTAAATGCTTTGGAAAGGGATGTGTCTGAATCTGCCTCTTTGCCCTGTGTGAGGTAGTGGCTTAGATTCTCAGCACCAGTTGGATCTAAAGAAAAATCCAATGTGTGCATCCAAAACCAAAATGCAAAAAAGATCAGTCATGGTGTATGAAGTTTCTCACCTTCCTCTTTTAGGTTCCTGACCTCCATCAAGTGAGAATAGGGATCCTTTGGGACAAATGAGTTCTTTCATGCCCTGTAGAGATGATTGGGTTTTCTCATGACTCCAAATCACATGAAGAAACTATACCTGACAGTCAGTAGGCCTCAAATTGGAGAAGCAGAGCAGTATTAATGGCAGACCTATGTGATCAATCCTGGTTCACAGAAATGGTGTCCAGGCTACCCTGAGGTTAGGCAAATGAAGGGAAAGAGACCTTATTTTGGAAACTCTCTTTGGCTGTGCCATTCATGGAAACATCCAGCCAGAGGTTATGATGAATGTATATATGGAAGAAGATGAGGGCCTTGGTGGAGTGTTTTGGTTTTAATTGTGGTCATTTGTGTGGAGTTTGGAAGAGATGACTGGGTCCACCTGGGCTTGAACTCTTTTGTGATTCCCCTCAGAGACTGAGTTCAGTGACTGACCTCAGAGAAGTAATTGCTTTGGAAAGGGATGTGTCTTAATCAGCCTCTTGGCCCTGTGTGAGGCTGTGGCTTTGATTACCAGCACCGTATGGATCTAAAAATGATCCCATGTCTGCTTCCAAAACCAAAATGGCCAAAATTGCAGTCATTGTTGATGAAGTCTTTCGCCTTCCTTTGTAAGGTTCTGAAAGAATAAAAGAAATTGAAATTGAAACGTAAAGAAACAGGTTCTGTAAAGTTTCCAGGCTGCACGCAGAACCTGAAATTCCTGTGGCAGTTAAGACAATTCCCGGAACTACCCATTAGATGTGTGTTGAAATCTTCCCTGACCACCTAGTTACTTAACAACCTCTTCCCCAAAACCGTGCAGCTAAGCACATATACATCTCAGGGCTTCAACCAATCAGTTTAAATGTATACCCCTTCTCAGGGCTGACCAATCACCCCCTGCCTGAACTGTTCCCACCAATGAATGTGCAAATCATGTTTTAGAGTTGTTATTTGATTTTCCCACAGTATACGGTGATTTGCTAAAGGAAGCTAGGATGTATGTTAAGTCCCTGCCCTCTCTAAAGAATGTACATAAAATCTGCTCATGTTGTTCTTGGGGCTCTTTGTTTTTTGCTCCTCTGAAGTGAGCTCTGAGCCCCAGCATGCTGGACCCCCAATAAACCCTTTGCTGTTTCATGAGAAATTCTCTTGGTGGTCTTTTCCTCCGACGTTCGGCCCACCTTTTCATCTGGAGGCCCTAGCTGAGAAATCCAGCAGTGACGAACAAAAGACCCCAATGGACTCCTTTCAGAGTAATTAAGGTGCCTCTTTCTGGTTTCAGGTTTCAGGTTAGGGCTTGGCAAAATGGCTGTCGGTGAAGAACATTAGCTCTCTGCGATGGTGGCTGACAGATGTGTCACAGAGTCACAGGCCACGTCCCTGGGGGAAACTCCAGAGGACTCGGGAAATTGAGGATTAGTAGATTCCTCAACTCGGTTATTTTTTGCTTCAGGATTCGGTTTTCCAGCCCATCAGGTTTTGCTGGCTACTCAGTTTTGTTCATTGTCAGGAACTCATGTTGAGTTTACTGTCTGTCTTTATTGTCTAACCCATCAGGTTTGGCCAGTTACTCAGTTCTAATCTTTTTCTTGGACTCATGTTAAACGTTTACTGTTTGTCTTTGTCTGTGTCACGTTTGTGTATTCACTGTCCCTGTTTGAGTAACTCCCATTATGGGACATTATGGGACAAAGCACTTCCATGCCTCTGTCCCTTAACCTTGATCATTGGACTGATGTTCGCTCAAGTACCAAGAATCTTTCTTTTTCAGTAAAATGCCGGATCTGGCAGACTCTCTGTGCTTCAGAATGGCCCATCCTAGGAGTCGGATGGCCCCGAGAAGAATCCTTCCACTTCCCTCTAATCCGAAAAGTCAGAGATATTGTCTTTCACCGGGGCCACTTGGCCACCTAGATTAACAGCCATATACCCCTTCCCCCATGATCTTATCATTCCAACATTCTGCTCCTCCCCCTCTTCCCTCCATTCTGAGTCAGAAGACTGGACACTCCTCTCTCTCCTTATCCTCTACCCTCGCTCCCCAACCCACAACATGTTCCAGATGATCCTCCCGCCGCTGACTCAGCCTCTCCGCCGCTAGAGGCAATTGGGCCAGACCCAAGCCCTCCAGGGGACTTCCCCGCAGCAGCAGCAGACCCTGCTCCCCTGAAGGAAGCTGGGCCACCTAAAGGAACCCGCAGGAGATAAATAATATAAAACTCGGAAGCCCCAGTGATGCTCCCTCTCTGTCCCTACGGGCCCATGAACCGACCCAACTGAAACCCCAACACCTTTGAATGTAGGTAGCATCTGTCCACTTATCGCCGTTCTCTAATAGTGGGTCTCTGAGCGGCCGCCAGAGGGCCGACTAATTTGGCCAAGGTAAGAGAGATTATCCAAGGGCCTAATGAGTCTCCTTCTATGTTTCTGGATAGAATTATGGAAGCGTATAGGAAATATATTCTTTTTGATCCTCAGGCAGAAGACCAAAAGCCATCTGTTGCAATGGCCTTTATCGAGCAGACTGCCCTAGATATTAAGAGAAAGTTACAACGTCTAGATGGATTATAAGATATGACCTTAAGAGATTTAGTCAGAGAAGCTGAGAAAGTATATTATAAGAGAGAAACTGAGGAGGAAAGGGAATAGAGGAGAGAGAAGGAAAGGGAACAAAAGAAGGAGGAAAGAAGCAAATGGCAGAGTAAAGCATTGCCTAAGGTTCTGGTCACAGCAGCAAATAGGCCAGAAGTTAAAAAGCAGGGATACATAAAGGCATACCTGGGCCCACGCCAAAGGCTGCCGTTGGCCTCAAATCAATGTGCCCACTGTAATAAAAAAGAACACTGGGCCAAAGAGTGCCCCCAAAAGAAGCAGCCACGCCAGCCCGCTGTGCTGACTCTAGAAGAGGACTAGGAAATTCGGGGCTCAGATCCCCTCCCCCAGCTCAGAGTAAAATTTGAAGTTGAGGGGAACACAGTGAACTTTGAAGTGATTACAGGAGCAGTATACTCAGCCCTTAAGACTTCACTGGCCCCCCTATCAATTAAATCGTCCCTAGTTCAAGGGGCTAATGGCAGTAGATATCAGGCTTGGACAACTAAGATGAATATGGACCTCGGAAAGGAAAAAGTCCACCACTCTTTCCTAGTAATCCCAGAATGCCCGGCCCCATTGATGGGCAGGAATATGCTTACCAAACTCTGGACTAGAATAACCTTTAACCCTAATGGTCCCCAAGTGGGGGTTCTAAAGCCTGCAGTATTAACTCCCATAGTAACATCTTTGACTATGTCTGTAGAAGATGAACATCAACTCTTCGCGCCCCCTAGGACTGATCAAACAGGCAAACTACCCCAGAAATGGATAAAAGATTATCCTAATGCCTGGGCAGAAACTGCTGGGTTAGGTCTAGCCATCAACAACCTCCAATAGTAGTAGAATTAAAAGCCTCTGCGTCTCCAATTAGTGTTAAACAATATCCTCTAAGCAAAGAAGCTAAGGATGGGATAAGGCCCCATATTCATAAATACCTGGGTCTTGGGGTCCTAAGGCCCTGTCAATCAGCCTGGAACACCCCCCGGTACCAGTAAGAAAGCCAGGAACTGGGGACTACCGTCCTGTTCAAGACCTAAGAGTGATAAACAACAGAGTGCAGGACATTCACCCCACAGTACCCAATCCATATAATTTGCTTAGCACTCTGAATCCGGAGCAGAAATGGTACACTGTGCTGGACTTAAAAGATGCTTACTTCTGCTCGCCTCTACATAAGGACTGTCAGTTGCTGTTAGCTTTAGAGTGGATAGACCCAGAACCTGGAACATCTGGCCAACTAACCTGGACTAGACTCCCACAGGGGTTCAAAAAATCCCCCATTCTCTTTGATGAAGCCCTCCACAGAGACATCAATGACTTCAAAACTGCACACCCCGAAGTCACCCTACTCCAATAGTGGATGATCTTCTACTGGCAGCCAACACCAAGGAGACCTATGAGTCTGGGACCCAAGCACTATTATTCGAGCTTGCTCGGCTTGGATATATGGCTTCTGCCTAAAGGCCCAAACTTGTCAGCAAGAAGTAATCTTCCTGGGTTATTCTCTTAGGGGTTGCAAACGATGGCTCCCTGAGCCCAGAAAAAAAACCGTTTTGCAGATACTGCCCCCATCTAATTAGAGAAAACTCAGAGAGTTTCTTGGGACTGCCAGCTTTTGCAGGTTATGGATTCCTGGGTTCACATCTCTGGCTGCCCCTTTATACCCGCTGATAAAGGGGGATGCCCACTTCCAATGGACCCCTGAGCACCAACAAGCTTTTGATAATGTCAAAAAAAGGTGCTGCTATCTGCTCCGGCCTTAGCACTCCCAGATGTAGAAAACCCTTCACTCTCTATATCGAGGAAAAGAAAGGAATAGCACGGGGAGTGCTCACTCAGTCTTTGGGACCTTGGAAAAAGCCAGTAGCGTATTTATCCAAAAAACTGGACCCATTGGCTAGCGGGTGGCCCCATTGCTTAAGTGCTATAGCAGCGGCAGCCCTTCTAATAAAAGATGCTCATTAATTAACGTTGGGACAGAAGCTAACCATTATAGCCCCCCATGCCCTGGAGAGCATCATCTGTTAGCCTCCAGAGAGGTGGCAATCAAACTCCAGAATAAACCACTACCAGAGCCTCTTGCTTGACAAAGACAGAATAACGCTGGGACCCCCTGCTCCACTCAACCCACCTACACTGCTGCCAGAAGAATCATCAGGACCCGTCACTCATGAGTGTCAACACATACTGGCAAGGAAACCAGTATACAACAAGACTTGAAGGATCAGCCACTGCCTCGCCCTGAAGTCGTATGGTTTACGGATGGCAGCAGCTTCCTCCAAGATGGTAAGCGGCGGGCTGGAGCAGCAGCAGTTAGCAAAACTGATTTCATCTGATACTCTGGTCTCCCAGAAGGGACATCAGTCCAAAAAGCAGAACTGATTGCCCTTATGAAAGCATTGGAACTAGCAACAGGGAAAAGGGCCACCATATAAACTGATAGCCACTATGCATTTGCCACTGTTCATATGCTCGGGACTATTTACCAACAATGTGGGCTATTAACCTCTGCCGGGAAAAAAATAAAAAATAAAGATGAGATCCTCCACCTTGGCTCAGCAGTGCAGGGCCATAAGGAACTAGCTATAGTGGACTGTCCCGGGCACCAGAAGAGAAACAACCCTGTGGCAGTTGGAAACAGAAGGGCAGATGAGGAAGCTTAATTGGCAGCCCTAAACAGAGTGACTCTGTTAACTTTTTCCACACCGGGGGGAACAAAAATCAGGAGACTTGGCTGCCCCGGAACATTTAGGCAACTTATCATCTGAGAAGACAGATACAGAAATCTGGGACCCTACAGAGCCAAGTTTACAATTTCAAAAAGCCCACCTTTATGTCAAAGACGTACACCAGCTAAACCACTTAGGCTCAAAGAAGTTATAGGCACTCTTAAAGGACCGAAGAAAGGACTTATTATTGACTGACTCAAAGAGGAAAAAAATAGCTGAGCAGGTGACTAGAGCTTTTCAAGTCTTCCAATTAGTTAATACTTTCCCATCCAAGATTCCTGCAGGGAAGCGCATACGAGGAACCAGACCAGGACAATTCTGGGAAGTGGACTTTTCTGAAATTAAGCCAGCAAGGTATGGACTTAAATATCTCCTAGTCTTTGTAGATACTTTTTCAGGATGGGTCGAAGCCTTCCCCATGAAGAAAGAAACAGCTCAGATGGTGGTCAAAAAGATCCTAGAAGACAGTTTTCCAAGGTTCGGCCTGCCTAAGGTAATAGGGTCTGATAACGGACCAGCATCTGTGGCCCAGGTAAGTCAGGGATTTTCCAGGACCCTGGGGATTACTTGGAAGTTATATTGTGCTTATAGACCCCAGAGCTCAGGACAGGTAGAAACGATGAATAGAACCATCAAAGAGACTTAACGAAATTAATCTTGGAGACCGGCATAAAAAATTGGACTATGCTCCTACCTCATGTACTTTTTCGTGCAAGAAATACCCCTCCGCCCCTTTGTGTAACCTCACCCCTTATGAAATTCTCTACGGTGCCCCTCCTCCATTAAGGGACCTAACCCCAACTCTGAAATTAATGATTCCTTTCACACACCCTTGCTAGACAGACTTAAAGCCCTTGAACAAACCCAGCACCCAGCGATACCTGTGGAAACAGTTGGCCACTGCTTATCATCCTGGAGACGAGGGAACTCCACATCGATATCAAGTGGGAGACTTCGTCTACATGAGACAGTATCGGGTGTCATCCCTGGAACCCTGCTGGAAAGGACCATACCAGGTGCTGCTTATAACACCTACAGTGGTGAAAGTGGATGGGATCACTTCCTGGATCCATGCCTCCCATCTCAATCCTGTGCCCTGTCCATACTCTGGCTGGAAACTGGAACAGACTGGTAACCCTCTCAAGTTGCATGTCTGTGGTGTGGGTAGGGCTATGGATTCTTCCCCTGACCACCAGCAGTCCTAATCCCCATCAGCCTGTTCAGCAACAATGGCAAGTTATAAATCCTACTGGGCAAGTAGTGTGGTCTATTTCACATACAGCCCCCTTATGGACTTGGTGGCCATCTCTCCACCCGGACATTTGTCAGCTTGCCATAGGCCTCTCTGACTGGGATCTCCCTGACATAGTGGACCCCACACAGATCCCACTAAAGCCCAAACCAACTTACCCCATGAATTATTGATGTCATCTCCCCAGCTCAGGTGTAAACTAGCCAGTCTTGTTTATTAAGTGTGCCCAGCTGATTTCTGAAATCGCAAACAGGCCCAAACCTGTGGAGGACCCAGTGACTTTTATTGTAGATCTTGGGGTTGTGAACACACGGGAGCTACATTGTGAAACCCAAACTCCCCAGACAGTATGATTCGGTAGGATGAAATGACATCTGGATTGATCCCAATAAATGTGCTGCTATCCAAGTGGTGTCAAAAACTTGCTGTGGAAAAAATAGTCTATGTTACCCCCTCAATATAACTTTCACTTCCAAAGGAAGGGGCTACCTCAGAACAACATGGCCTATGGGAAATACTTGGGGAATGCGATTCTATATTAATGGCCCTGGCTATGACTTTGGTCTCTGGTTCACCATTCAGCTTAAAAAGGAAGAAAATCCCACAGCAATAGGGCCCAATCCATTCAAGTCTGGAATTAAGCCTCCTAAACCTCCCATGCCTAGATCTACCAAAACCCCTCTACCATCTCATACTTCGCAGTTTCCGTCTTTGTCTACTTCCCCAGTCCAGAGTACAGCTGACTCCTCCCCCTGGGAACTAATTAAAGGAACCTTTATGGTACTGAACTCCACACAGTCAGAACTCCTTGCATTTCAGCCCAGGTATTTGACAGCTCTGTACATTATTGTGTAATAGTGCAGATACCCCCCAGGGTGCTCTATCATGATCCAGAATCCTTTGAAGGTCTACTAGGTGGACAAACAGCCCGATTTTGCCGGGAGCCAGTGTCCCTTACTCTAGCCATCCTATTGGGGCTAGGAGCTGCTGCAGGAGTGGGTACAGGAACAGCTGATATGATCCATGGGTCACAACAAATGGACTGATTAGAAACAGCAATAAATCAAGACTTGAAGACGTTAGAGACCTCCATTACAGTTTTGCAGGAATCCTTAACCTCTCTCTCTAAAGTTGTTTTACAGAACAGGTGAGGATTAGACCTCCATTTAATAAGGGAGGGGGGCCTCTGTGCTGTACTGAGAGAAAAATGCTGTTTTTATGCTGACCATACTGGAGTTGTAAAATAATCCATGAGTAAATTGAGAAAATGCCTTGAAGAGCACCAGAGAGAAAGGGAGATTCAACAAGTGTGGTTTGAGTCATGGTTTACCTTGTCCCCCTGGTTAACTACACTCCTATCAGCCTTAGCTGGACCCCTGATCATGCTTATGGTGTTGATAACTGTGGGACCTTGTTTGCTTAACCTCATAGTTTCCTTTCTCCAGGCTCAGATTGGGCAGGTAAAACTCATGGTAATCAGACAGAAATACACTTCACTGGCAGAAATAGAATGTGAGACCCCACAAAAATTATGATTCATTACTTTTAAAATTAAAAGTAGGCAGAAAAAGGAGAAATGAAAGAATTAAAGAAATTAAAATTGAAACGTAAAGAACCAGGTTTTGTAAAGTTTACAAGCTGTGCTCAGAACCTTAAATTCCTGTGTCAGTGAAGACAATTCCCGGAACTGCCCATTAGATGTGTTGAAATCTTTCCTGACCACCTAGTTACTTAACAACCCCTTCCCAGAAACCGTGCATCTCAGCACGTATACATCTCAGGGCTTCAACCAATCAGTTTAAATGTATACCCCTTCTCAGGGCTGACCAATCACCCCCTGCCCGAACTGTTCCCGCCAATGAATGTGCTAATCATGTTTTAGAGTTGATATTTGATTTTCCCACAGTATATGATATTTGCTAAAGGAGGCTATGATGTATATAAAGTCCCTGCACTCTCTAAAGATTGTATATAATCTCTTCTCAAGTTGTTCTCGGGGCTCTTTGTTCTTTCCTCCTCTGAAGTGAGCTTTGAGCCCCAGCATGCTGGACCCCCAATAAACCATTTGCTGTGGCATGAGACAATAGGTGCTTGGGTTTTCTCATGTCTCCAAATCACATAAAGAATCTATACCTGACAGTCAGTAAGCCTCAAATTGGAGAAGCAGTGCAGTATTAGCGGCAGGGCTATTTGATCACTCCTGATTCAAAGGAAGGGTGTTCAGGCCACCCAATGCCCTTCTGGACTTCAAATATTACCTAGATTTCTGTTTTCATACTTATATTTCACCAGTATATTCTTGTAAATATCGCAGGTTCCCAATACCATAATTCATCCTGCAGAATGATTCCTAAACCAAATCGAACCTGTTATTACCCTTAACCATGCAATATTTCCTCAATATAACTTAACAGAAGAACAAGGATATTGTTGGTCTTACAATACAGGAATGTAGGGGATCTTCCTCCTGCTGAGAACCTCAAAGTTCCGTGCAGAAATGATCCCTGAAGAAGATGTAGACACCTATGAAAGACCTGAGAGAGCAAAAGTCAACTTCCATGTAAAACAACCTGGTCAAAATGAAGGGATGTGTCTGAAAGCCTCTCTCTTCTTAATGTAGATTAAATCGACCAAACCAGGCCTGTGTGGAGAGCTGTTCCCGGGTGCCTATGGTTGATATACCATTCTATCTTGTGAAAGTGTCACAGGAAGTATGGGCAGCCTCCATCTCATGGGACCCTTGGAAGCAACTGTTAGGAAAAAGTGGTTGCCAACCCAGTGACCTCATTCAGTTCGTGAAGGAAGTGACCTATCACACTTCCTTGGTGATGGAACTCTCTGAACTCGGGATCCAGGAAGCCAGGCACCCAGAGCCAGTCCCAGTCCCAGTCCCAGTGGTCTCATTTGTTTGGATTTACCAAGGACAGAGTCAGTCTTTCTTAGTACCTACTGAAGTGAGAATGGCCAAATGCCAGGAGAGCTCTGAAGAGGGGCCTTTTCTGAGAAAGCAGGTAGTGGCTCAACCATGGCTTCTGACAACTTCACAGAGTTGGCAAAGAAGTCCAGGTCTGAGATAGGACAGGCCATTTTGGTGGAACATAGTATGGCCCACCAGTCAGAGGACACTCAGGATACTCACAGACATACTTGGGGGAAGGAGATTCCGTTGTGGGTGTCTGTGTGAGTTTGTGGTTTTGTCTCATGTTCTGAGAATAGGTAGGAAAGGCGGTTTGTTTGTTTAGACTGGAATGTTTCTAGAAAGTCGTTTGACAACGCGAGTGTTTCTATGTCTGTGTATCCCACTGAATCCGTTTTTGTAGACATTTGAAAAGAGAATTCATCAATGGTTGTGTCCTGTCTAGTAGAAAGCTTCCCAGCATTCATCTTGCCAAATTAAAGAATAAAGAGCTGCTTGCCTTATGGATGGGCAACACCTATTATCTTCTTAAGTTCCTCTTTTCTTCCTGAATACTGGCCACTCTCCAGAATAGCCTCATGGTATTATTTCCAAGATATGTACCACCTCCAAGCTCTGTGACATGATCATGTACTGGATAGCTGAAGGGAATGAGAGCATCTCAGAAAACTCAGATATCAGTGCGACCAGTAAAGTCTCAGTGGAGAAATACTACTTTGGACTTTTGCTTACCTATTGTTCTGTTGTCCTGAATGTCAGGAACGTGTTTGCCTCAGGCCACCCCTGTGTGAAACCTGAAGAAATCAGTTTTCAAATGGAAAAGGATGGGCGTCACCTGTGGCTCTTTGCTTAATTGCTTTGGAAATGGATGTGGCTGAATCAGCCTCTTTGCCCTCTGTGAGGCAGTGGCTTAGATTCTCAGCACCTGATGGATCTAAAGAAAGTTTCCAAGTGTGCATCCAAAACCAAAATGGCCAAAAGAGCAGTCATTGTGGATGAAGTCTCTCGCCTTCCTCTCTAAGCTTCCTGACCTCCATCAAGTGAGAATAGGGATCCGTTGGGTCAAACCAGTTCTTCAAAGCTCTGCAGAGGCTAGCCAATAGGTGCTTGGGTTTTGTCAGGACACCAATTCACATAAAGAATCTATACCAGTCAGTTGGCCTCAAACTGGAGAAGCAGAGCAGTATTAAAGAAGGGCAATTTGATCACTCTTGGTTCACAGGAATGGTGTCTAGTCCACTCTGACTTTAGGCAAATGAGGGGCAAGGGAGCTTATTTTGGACACTGTCTTGGGCTGCGCCCGTCATGGAAACCTCTAGCTAGAGGTTATTCAGAGTGTCTATGTTGAAGAAGATGAGGGCCATGTGGGAGTTTTTTGGTTTTAATTGTGGTCAATTGTTGGTGGTTAGAAGAGAATCCTGGGTCCACCTGGGCTGGAATTCTGGTGCGATTCCCCTTAAAGACTGATTTCTGGAACTGACCTCAGAGAAGTATTGCCATTAATTGTGTTGGGATTTTAGGCGGCCATGCATGAGAGTCGCCATTGGAAACTGAGATCTAAGCCTGGGGTGGCTATTCACCAAGCACTGTCAATCTCAGCCAGGACATCACATGATTTTATTCTGAAAGACTTGGCAGCCATTGTTGAGAGTCAAAACACACATGGACCTCACATTGTAGACCTCAATGGGCCTGGCTTCATGTGGCCTTTTGGCCACTCTTTGGGAAGACTTGCCTCTGAAAATTCTCCAGTGTTTTCCTTGAAATGTGCTTCCTAAAAATTTAATGGTTCCTGAATGAATTGAAACCCACAGTTTCTCCAACTTCATCCTTGAAAAATGTCTAGATAAATACCATGAAATTTTTGAAATTTCCACGACCAGGTGGCACTGGAGAACCTTTGGATGTCCTGTTGCTGATCAAGAGTGTACCAGACAGTGCCTTCCTTGACTGGGTTTCATGAAAATGGTGTAGAACAGAGCTGCCAGTATGGTGGAGCCTGTTGAGTAGTGGGCCCAGAGCTGTGGTGTGCAGTTGTGTGATAAAATATCTGTGGTGGGGTCATGTGGATCTTACTTTGGCTTCCAAAGGCTTGTGACTGACATGGTGCAGCCAGCATACCTTTGTATATTAAGCCATCTTGTTAGATGGAGAGTTTTCAGGGCAATGTTCAGAATCAAGTTGCTATGGTCAAGGGGGCAAGCAATGTGGCGTAGAAGCCTGGTTGGTGCATTCTCCTGCAGATCCTTACACACCACACGTGACAGAACTCCCTCCAGCACTGTGTCCCAGTGGAACTCCTTGTATTTTGTGAAGCAAATACCAAACTCCCAGTGCAGCAACAAGAAACACAACAAAATTGGAGAATGACCAAATGGCTTCACAGTCTACACGGAAAGATTCTTAGACCCCAGTGGCCACAGTAAACCCACAAAGAGAGAATTCAGCACTGCTACCTCATGTTCATTGGAAAATAAGAAACCATGTCCTCCATGTAACAGATGCATACACAGCTTTGATGGTCTCACTAAAAAGGAAGCTAAAGCTCCTGAAAACAACATATATTTCAAGTGTACAACCTCAAAGACAGTTTCCCAGATGTCTTGAGGCCTGCACACTTCCATGTTTGTGGAGTTTTTACAGTCTCCATTACTTTTGGAAACTCCTCTACCACCTCAAGTGTTGTGAACTCCAGAGCATTTTCCATTCCAGATATGTATTCCTAGATTTTCTAACTCTTCTCCTCTAATTGTATCTTACTTGGGGCTAAGGTAATGTCAAGGCATTGTTCTGGATGAGAGTGGGAAGATTTTTTTGTAGCACATATTTGCATACACATTGGATTCATTTTCCAATTATTCATTCAAAATACTGAATCCCTCATAGTAACCCACTCCCTACTAGACTCTGACTACAAATCCTATTATGATGGATAAAAATAGACCAAACCAAATTGAAATACAAGTAGTTCAGAGGATGCAAGGTTAACATTTGGACGTTCCTTTTGCATTATATATGGTAGGAGTTTTAAATCTAGTCATTTTTTTGTTGAAACACTTCTCCATGTGTTTTTAAAGTTAACAAATATGTGAATTCATGTCTCCATTTCTCTGTATCCTATTCAGCACATATATTTTTATATGCACATATAGAATCCTACCTGGTACCACACGTACATTCTTGTGAGGTGGCTCACTTGGCAGATACAAATTGTGAGAAGAGATCACTCCTGTTAAACACTGTTGAAACGGAAAATTCAACCTATGATTGAGTATCCTAGCTGAACAACATTATACATAAATTCATGTTCAGTAAAATGAATATTTTTAGATCTGTGGATGATATATATTTCATGGTGAATTTCATTTGGCTTGTATATTAATACTTTTTAATTTCTGTGTGTGTATTTTAATATATATATATATATATATATATATATATATATATATATATATATATATATACACTCTCCAGAGTTTTCAAAATATGAAATAAATGTATCTTATTATGTACTCCCTAAATTCATTAATATTTAAGTGCGTATTTATAATCAACTTTTCATAAGATTATTCTAAGACATATTCATCCTCCTGAAATACGTATTTGTTTCCTAGTACTGAAAACTAAGTTAAGTGAATTGTGCATACATATCCTAATATTTTTACACTAATTGACCCAGGTTAATATAAATGCAAGTAGATTTCTATAGGACATGATGTGTATTTTGACGTTCATGTTTTTTCAACACTTGTACATTACTATTTCCTCAGTTTATGCACATCATAATATATATATTTCATCCACAAGTTCACAAATTTAAAGGCTTTTGTTTCACTTTCAATCACTTCCTGCTTCAGAACACATGTATTCCTCCAGGTTACATGACTGGTCTTTTCATGAGACTTCTTTCCAAACACATTATTTTCGATTTCCACAATTACTTTTGAAGCAAAACTCACACATTCTTCATGATAAACCATAACCCTAATATTACCATTAGATGTATAACTGGTTTGAATGAATGGATATATATCAATATAAGGTTTCCTGTATATTTTCAGATATCAATTTGAACCATTATTTAAGTTGGAACCAGTTATATTATTTATTCACAGTATGGTCTATTCATGCATTATTTCTATTCATAGACACAGTGTACACCTATTTGTATTCAAAATACTAATTTACACGTCTTCAAAATACTGTTCCTAGAAATGGTGAAAGAAATACTCATGTCACCTGATCTACATATACATTTTATCACAGTAATATTCTGGAAACAAAAAGCAAATGTCACACTTATGATTGTACTAAAGCCTAAATGGAAATTGAACATGGATTACTAAAATCATCCATGTCCAGTTTGCCTATTGCTCTCAAATGTGGATCCTATTGGTGACTACATATTTGTTTCTTCCTAAGATTATATATTCAACCTCAAACCTGTTGAAAATGTCTAATCCTATTACTCACCTTATACTTTGCCTGATTTCCTAATGTCTCTATTGATATATATTTTCCCCAGTTCATCATTGTGACTGCCTCTTAACATGTGCTGACATTTACATTCACTCTCTACATGAAACCCTATTGCTAAAGACCATTTTGTCCAAATCCTATACTCACTCATCTTTCTAAAACTACCGTCTATCTTTCTAATCCTACCGACTATCCCTTTTTGACTGCATGTTCTCTTCGACATTCAATCATCCAAGGTACAATATCCTATACCATTGTATATTGATTTATCTGAGACATCTGTGCAGAAATTAATTCAAAGCTAAGTATCCCAATCAAGGGCCCAATGCCCTTCTGGGCATCAAATCTCACCTAGATTTCTGTTTTCATACCTATATTTCAACTGTATATTTTGTAAATATCACATGTTCCCAAAACCATTATTCATCCTGCAGAATTATTCCTAACCCAATTGAACATGTTGTTAACCCTAACCATACACTGTTCCCTCAATCTAACTTTACAGAAGATCAGGGAGAGAGTTGGTCTTCCAATACTGGATTGTAGGGTATCTTCCACCTGATGAGAACCTCAAAGGTCCATGCAGAAATGATACATGGAGAAGAAGGCAGCTATGAAGGACCTGAGAGAGCAAAAGTCATTTTCAATGTTAAACAACCGGGTCAGGATGAAGAGATGTATCTGAATCAGCCTTTCTCTTCTTAATATAGAGAAGATGGACCAAACCAGGCCTGTGAGAAGAGCTGTTCCCGGGTGCCTATTGTTGATATACCATTCTAACTTGTGAAACTGTCACAGAAAGTAGGGGCAGTCTCCATCTCCTGGGACCCTTAGAAGCAAATATCAGTACACACTTCCTTGGTGATGGAACACTCTGAACTTGGGATCCAGGAAGCCAGGCACCCAGAGTAAGTCCCAGTCCCAGTCCCAGTGGTCTCAATTGTTTGGATTTACCAAGGACAGAGTCAGTCTTTGTTGGTACCTACTGAAGTGATAATGGCCAAATGTCAGGAGACCTCTGAAGAGGAGCCTTTTCTGAGAAAGCAGGTAGTGGCTCAACCATGGCTCCTGACAACTTCACAGAGTTGGCGAAGGAGACCAGATCTGAGACAGAACAGGCCATTTTGGGGGAACATAGTATGGACCACCAGTCAGAGGACACTCAATATATTCACCAACATACTTGGGGGAAGGAGGTGCCGTTGTGGGTGTTGGTGTGAGTTTGTGGTTTTGTCTCTTTTCTGAGAATAGGTAGGAAAGACTGTTTGTTTGTTTGGACTGGAATGTTTCTAGAAAGTCGTTTGACAACGCGAGTGTTTCTATGTCTGTGCATTCCACTGTATCTGTGGTTGTAGACATTTGAAAAGCGAATGCATCAATGGTTGTGTCCTGTCTAGTAGAAAGCTTCCCAACATTCATACTGCACAATTTAAGAATGGAGAGAGGCTTGCCTTATGGATGGGCAACACCTACTATCTTCCTAAGTTCTTGTTTTCTTCCTGAATACTGGCCACTCTCCAGAATAGCCTCATGGTTTGGTTTCCAAGATATGTACCACCTCCAAGCTCTGTGACATGGCCATGTACTGGATAGCTGAAGAGAATAGAAGCATCTCAGAAAACTCACATATCAGTGTGACCATTAAAGTCTCAGTGGAAAAACACTGCACTGGGCCTTTTGCTTACCTATTGTTCTGTTTTCCTAAATGTCAGGAAGATCTTTGCCTCAGGAAACCCCTTTGTGAAGCCAGAAAAAAAGAGTTTTCAAATGGAAATGAATGGGCATCACCTGTGGCTCTTTGCTTAATTGCTTTGGAAAGAGATGTGGCTGAATCATCCTCTTTGCCCTGTGTGAGGCAGCGGCTTAGATTCTCAGCACCTGATGGATCTAAAGAAAGTTTCCAAGTGTGCATGCAAAACGAAAATGGCCAAAAGAGCAGTCATTGTGGATGAAGTCTCTCGCCTTCCTCTGTAAGCTTCCTGACCTCCATCACGTGAGAATAGGGATCCTTTGTGTCAAATCAGTTCTTCAAAGCCCTACAGAGGCTAGCACATAAGGGCTTGTGTTTTCTCATGACACCAATTCACATAAAGAATATATACCAGACAGTCAGTAGGCCTCAAATTAGAGAAGCAGAGCAGTATTAAGAGCAGGACTATTTGATCACTATTGGTTCACAGGAAGGGAGTCCAGGCCACCCTGACTTTAGGCAAATGAGGGGCAAGGGAGTTCATTTGGAAAACTGTCTTGGGCTGTGCCCCTCATGGAAACCTCCAGCCAGAGGTTATGAAGAGTGTCTATGTGGAAGAAGATGAGGGCCATTTGGGAGTGTTTTGGTTTTAATTGTGGTCATTTGTTTGGTGGTTGGAAGAGATGCCTAGGTCCACCTGGGCTTGAACTCTGGTGTGATTCCCCTTACAGATTGAGTTCAGGAACTGACCTCAGAGAAGTATTGCCATGAATTGTGTTGGGATTTTAGGAGACCACGCATGAGAGTTGCCTTTGGAAACTGAGATCAATGCCCAGGGTGGCTTTCCACAGAGCATTGTCAATCTCTGCCAGGGCATCACATTATTTTATACTGAAAGACTTGGCAGCCATCGTTGACAGTCAAAACACACATGGGCCTCACATTGTAGACCTCAATGGGCCTGGCTTCATGTGTCTTTTTGGCCACTCTTTGGGAAGCCTTGCCTCTGAGAATTCTCCAGAGTTTCCTTGAAATGTGCTTCCTCAAACATTAATGGTTCCTGAATGAATTGAAACCCACAATTTCTCCAACTTCATCCTTGAAAAATGGCTAGATAAGTACCATGAAATTTTTGAAATTTTCATGACCAGGTGGCACTGGAGAACCTTTCAATGTCCTCTTGCTGATGAAGTGTGTACCAGACAGTGCCTTGATTGACTAGGTTTCATGAAAATGATGTAGAACAGAGATACCAGTATGTTGGAGCCTGCTGAGTAGTGGGCCCAGAGCTGTGGTGTGCAGGTGTGTGATAAAACATCTGTGGTCGGGCCATGTGTATCTGCCATTGACTTCCAAATGGCTTGTGGCTGACATTGTGCAGCCAGGAATCACTTATATGTCTGATAACTCTCCATATAAGGCATCTTGTTATATGGAGATGTTTCAGGACAATGTTCAGAATCAGGTGCAATGGTCAAGGGGACAAGCTATGTGGGATAGAAGCCTGGTTGATGCATTCTCCTGCAGACCCTGACCCATCTCATGTGAAAGAACTCCCTCCAGCACTGTGTCCCAGCTGAATTCCTTGTATTTTGTGAAGCAAATAACAAATTCCCAGTGCAGCAGCAAGAAACACCACGAAAAGTGGAGGATGACCAAATTGCTTCACAGTCCACACGGGGAGTCACTTAGCCTTCAGTGGCGACAGTTTACCTACAAAGAGTGAATTCAGCACTGCTGCCTCATGTCCTTTGAAAAACAAGAAACCATGCCCTCCAGGTCACATAGATGCAGATCCAGCTTTGATGGTCTCATTAGAAAGAAAGCTAAAGCTCCTGACAACAACATATATGTCAAGTGCCCATCGTCAGAGGCAGTTTCTAAGGAAGTCTTCAGGCTGGCAGAGCTCCTTGTTTGATAGCATTTACCTATTAGACCAGGATGCAAGAAAAGACCACTGACTCCAATTAAAATCAAGTTAAAGCAAGCTTATATTTTCCACTGCCCAGGTGGCCTCTCCCTCCCAAAACAGTGGGAACAAGACAGCCACCCAAATTTCCTACAGCCCAGGTTTATAACCCAGAATTTTACACTACAGGGGGGTTAAAATATCAGAACTTTGACAAGCATCAAACTAATCGTAGTTTATATATATATATATATATATATATATATATATATATATATATATATTATATATATATATATATTTATATATATTTGCTGGCCCCAACATCAGAATTTATGAAGACCATTAGAGCCTCAGAGAGGGTCATTGTCTGGCCAGGGAAGGCCAGTATTTATGAGGTGTCAATAAAGTTTCATAGAGGGCTGTTCCTGGTCAAAGAGCCAGGCATGGGTGAGTTCAAGGCCACGGGCAGGCATTGCAAGCAGGTTCAGAATTTGGTGTAATTTATAGTTAAGCCAAAATTTTCTTTTCATGGCTTTGTGGCAAGATGGATCCCAATTTTAATAAAAGATCAGGTTGGGTCTATCATTCCCCCCTTTTCTAATGTGTCCCTTTCAAATCTTTGATAGGGTAGGGGAAGAGCACTGAGGGAATTTTAATACCTCACGTAACAGTCTCCATATTTTTTGAACTCACACAAAACCAGTCTCCCTGATTTTACCTGACTTAATTAATTACTTAAAATGAAAGTCTTTTTATTTTTGGCTCCATTGTTGTAAGAAGAGTGGCGTCACTCATTTTGGCTTCTTCTGAGCTGAGAGAGGGTGACATGAGGGGGCACAGCATGAGGGACATGAGTTGCCTTTTAGAAGTCAGTTCGGTTTGAAGTCTGGTTGTGGTAGAACAGTTTGTAAAGTCATCTGGGGATGGGTTCTTCTATGAGAGAAACAAAAACCATGAGTACTGAATAAATGTTGCAGCTGCTGAAACAAGTCACTGTATAGATGTCCCCTCATCTGTCTTCAATATCCCCAGTTATCAGGACTTTCAACTTAATATTTAACTTTTAGTGTCACAGTTGTCCCACCCCATAAGATACAGTTTAATAATTTAATGTCATCTGATCTTGCAAATTCCTTTTACTAGTATGACCTCTGTGTGTAATAGAGAAACCTTTAATTCTGTTAGTCAGGGCTGGATAATCATACTAGCAAACACCAAGCCTACCTGTGTAGGTTAGGAATATCTGTAGGCCTTAAACAAAAAACTTCTGCCTCTGGTAGCTCCTCTTGATAGTCTCTTTTTATTCTCATCAGGCATTCCTCTCTGAGAATCTTTCTTTGTAGCCTCCAGTCTTACTTATTTTGGGAGGCTACCATAAAGTGTATACGTTAAAATATTATTATAACTATTATTATTTAAAATGCCCAGGAATGGCTGTATTTTGGGTTTATCTGTCTTTGCTAAGAGTTTAAGATGAAGCAGTAAAACTGACTTTTGTTTCTATCTATTGTTAACAGTCAGCTGAGATTTTATGGGAGTCATTTCTGGGGAAACTTGAGAGCAGCTTCTCAGTTCTGCTAGTGCCATTTGCGCTAGGTGATTCCAGGTCTTGCTTGACCATGTGGCTTCTCTCAGAAGCATCAGGAATATCTCCCTTCTCTGATGACTCTCTTCTTCGTAGAAAATGCACTGATTGGCTTTCTGTTCTCCAGTGGCCTCATTAATCTTCCTGATCAGGAGTTTATGTGGCTGAGAGTTGCAAAGTTCTTTAGAGAAGTCTCCTGTTCCCTGGATACAAACTGACTCAGAGGTCAAGAGCCAAAATTTGTTTTATTGTCCCTTTTCATTTAAATTAAATTTTAAATCCTAATCTTAAACATCCAGCAAATAAATTTTAACAGCCTTATATTAAGAGTACTGTGCTTTAATGTCTATAATTTAAAATTATTTATCTTTTTATTATTTGGGATCTGTATTTTTCTGTCTTGTAGGTGATGCCTTATTATCTTAAATTAACCAATGTTGTGTTCAAAAGCAACTCTTTTGTAAAACACTAACAGGGAATCTTTAGTTAACTTATAAGGAAATTACAAAATAAAATTAACAAGAGTAAAAATACTTAGTTCGTGTAATAGCTACCCTGAATTTTTGGCTGAGTTATAAATTATATCCCCTTTTTGAGATCCTAGTAATCTTGACAGAAAAAAAAAAAAACTTCTGAACGTAACTTTAAATTAAATAACATCTGACCTACTGCTTTCGTAGTTATTCTCACATGTTGTAAGATGAGACACAGAGCCTTATCTCAGGTAAGGCAGGGCTCTATATAAATCTTAAGTCTTTTAGTTCTAAAGCTGATCTTTTTTTTTTAAATATCATCTTACACAGTTTACATAAATTGTTTGAGGTCACATGAACATTAGCTAACACCATATGATATCACATTTAAAACATGAATTAAAGAAAGGCTGAAAGTTTTTAACCTTTACATAGATTAGGAGCTCATTAACTTAAAAATATATTTAAATTTTTCCCCAATGTAAAAAGTAACTTAAAACTTTACATATCTTATTGATAACAAGTAAATAAATCCCCAATATATATATATATATTTTTACCATACAACTTCAGAACACCAGCTTGATGTAATGCTCTTTTAAAGTTTCTACCTTACAGACTTGTATACCTGGAAGATATGAGCACATTAATAGCATCACAATGACATTGATGTTTTTACATTAACCAAATTTAGCTTTTAAAGAAATTCCAGTACAGTGCTCTAAAATAACAGTTCTTATTTAATCAGTTGTTTAATTTTTATGGTTGCTTGCTCTAGAAAAATAAAAATAAACACAATGTTATGGGTAAACTTTTGTTTTCAGAAATTTGTGTCGCTTTATCACATGACTGATTTTTACAATCTTATACAGACTTTAGAACAAACTTATACAGACCTTACTAAATCAATCAGATATCTAACAAAAGTACTCATGAATGAGTAATCCCATATCAAATTTACTTCACTTATTTATCAAAATATTAGAGAAATGTATTGAACAGTGTAAACCATTTTTTTGTTAAAGGAAAAGTCCTAGAACCAAGGCATATTAGACATTTTATAGACATTAATATTTTATTAGATTTTTGAGCAGCTAGAAAAACTTGTAAGCTTAAATTTAAAGACATTTATTGTTATTTGTTTATCCAAATTTAAAGTGAACCATTTAACTCACGTGAATTAAAGATCTTCGAATCCACTTTTTAAAATTTGTTTTTATGAGTGCTTTTTTTTAATGATCGCTCCTTATATATGTTAATTTGTATATCATATATATGATATACGAACATATGGATATATGGACATACAACACATAACAAAAGTGTGCACAAATAATAATAGTAAGGCCTTGTAGCTTTTCACAGGTGAAATCTCCATTGTAATGTTTCAGAACTCCACTGTTGGTCAAAGATAGAACTGATGAGAAAAATATTAACCTAGTTCTCTAGGATCAAAATAATGAGCTCAAAAAAAATACAGAATCTAAGGAAAAAAATGAGAGTCCTAGAAAAAATGACTGGCCAGTAATTAGTAAATACCATACGATTTACCTTTTTTTTTTCCCACTTAGACATCAGATCAGTCTCCTACTGAGCTTGTAGGCTTCTTTCATTTACATTTCAACATAAGTCCTGGCTGAGTTCTGGAAGGAGCTGGACAAAACTGCTATTCTGAGCGGACACCTCAGGCCTAAGGCACTTTAACCATAATTTTCAGGTGAGGATGTTGAAAATTATGATACAATTTTAAGATACAATTCAAAATTTTATACCTTAACATCTTGTTTTGTCAACAGATACCATACTATGATTTACTATCCTTGTCCAAATTAATGCATTGACACACTGTGACATTTACCCAGGCTACCCAATTAAAAATTGGTGAAAAAAAAGACTAAATGATTGGGAAGTTACTTGCCAACTTGGAAGTAGAATTCTTTAGTTTTCCATTTTAAGTATTTAAGTTCTCTGGCATGAATTATCTGAAATCATAAACTAAAAAATTACCTAAACCCGACTTTTAACTGCAAGATTGAGCAATGCTACAAAAACCCATCCAGATACCATATTGTTACAATAAAACATCATCATTTAGACACACATTCAGCTAAGATCATTCCCAAGAAACAATTTATAATATCAACACATTATTGCACATGTCTTAAATGGCCAGAAACAAAGACAAAAGACAGACAGAAAGGAGCTCCAGACTATGGCTGACAGGACAGAAGCCTTTAAAACAGCAGATAAGAGAAAAATCTCCTACACCAGTGGCATGATAGATGTCCCCACAAGGGCATCAGATGTTTTCACAGAGGGGCAACATGAAATGTAATATCAAAGGTCTCCATGGTGACTTTACTGCATTTAGTGTCTCCTTTTTCTTTTTCTCTTTTTTTAAGAAAACAGAGGTGGCATAATACTTACAGTGCAGGGAAGGAAGGAGGAAATTTACTGAAGCAACAGGACTTCGGCAGCTGCTGGGAGTCCCTCAGTCCCGTCTTTTACTTAAACAGGATTAGCTCCTCTGGTTTGGTTCCACCCCAAGCACGCTGAATCTCCTAACATTTTAGTAGTCAGCTCTCAAAAATTCCGGGGTCGGGGGGGTATCAAAATTTGTAACTTAAATTTCGGTTCTGGACCTTGAAGCCAATTAATACCAATTTAATATAAGGACAGGGTTTGAGAAAAAGTAAAAGGGAGGTTTACTGCTTTGCTAACAAAGGATAAAAACAGGGGACTCTGTCCAAAGTTGTGACTCTCTTGATCTGGAGGGACAAGGGGTTTTAAAGGAGCTTCACTTGTTAACCTGGGAGATACTCAGTTATTAGGTCTCCAGCAGGCATTGCCCTCTGCAGTGGGTGTGCTCCAGACAGCCAGCTAGGGGCTTCTCTCATCCTGCTTAACAAAGGGGGGTATAGTGCATCCCATTTCTTTAAAACACAGTCCAAAGGGGTGACAGGCTTACATGCTTTATTACCCATTTTCACGTCCAATATCCTTAAGATTTTACCACAGAAATCACACAACAAAATGCACAAAAACAAACAAATAAAAAACATTTAGAACACAGAACAAAACACACACAAAAAAACAGAAACTCGGCGAATAAACAGAAAACCAGAGGAGCAATGCAGCGTCTTGCTAAAGCTCCGGGGTAGGAGCTCCTGCGTGCCAGTCGGCACCTCTCTACACTTTCAGAGGTATTCCCTACAGAAAAGAACAGAGGAAAGAAGGATTCCTATTACTGTCCCGGACAGGAGTATATGTGAGCCTTCCCAGGCCACCTCTCTGTCATCAGAAGAGAACTCCCTTAACCGATATCAGATTTTATAAAGGCGCCTCTTACCTATGAAGGCCTCCTCCACCAGGTGCTTGATAATAGTTTTAGTGCGATGGTTCACTGCAGTGATCCACGGACTGAAGGCTCATTCCAAGGCCTTGGAACTTGGCTCTCCAGCCTGGAGTCCTGGAGGATAGGCCAGCTTCAGAATTTCCAGCAGTATGGCTTTGTGATCTGGTCGGGTCATGTTGCTGGGGAACTCCAAAATGTTAGTCCAGGACACAAGAAAAGACCACTGACTCCAATTAAAATCAAATTAAGGCAAGCTTAATATTTCAAGCAGCCGGGCTGCCTCTCCCTCTCAAAATGGCGGGAACAAGACAGCAACCCCACCTTTCCTACAGCCCAGCTTTATAGCCCAGAAAGTTACACAAAAGGGGGATTACAGAAAACAGAACTTTGACAAGCATCACACTAATTGTAGTTTACATTTGTTTTTTCTGGCCCCAGCATCAGAAATTATGAGGACCATTAGAGCCTCAGAGAGGGTCATTGTCTGGCCAGGGAAGGCGAATATTTATGAGGTGTCATTAAAGTTTCAGAGAGGGCCGTTTTCTGGTCAGAGAGCCAGGCATGGGTGAGTTCAAAACATGGTCAGGCATTCTAAGCAGGTTCAGAATTTTCAGTAATTTATAGTAAAGCAAAAATTATCTTTTCATGGCTTTGTGGCAAGATGGCTCACAATTTTAATGAAAGATCATGTTGGGTGATCAACCCTGTCCCCTACTTTTGGAAAATCCTCTACCACCTCCAAGGTTGTGAACTCCTGAGCATTTTCCATTCCAGATATGTATTCACAGAATTTCTAACTCTTCTTCTCTAATTGCGTCTTACTTGGGGCGAAGTTAATGTCAAGCCATTGTTCTGGATGAGAGTGGGAAGAATATTGTGCAGCACATAATTGCATACACATTGGATTCACTTTCCAATTTTCCAATTGAAATACTGAATTCCTGACAATAACCCATACCCTTCTAGACGCTAACTACAAATACTAATATGATGGAGAAAAATAACCCAAATGGAATTGAAATACAAGCAGTTCAGAGGAGGCATGGTGTATATTGGACTTGCCTTTTGCAAGATAAAAGGTAGGTGTTATAAATCTAGTCATTTTTTAATTGAAATAGTTTTATATGTGTATTAAAGTTAACAAATATGTGAATTCCTATCTCCCTTTCGCTGTAACCTATTCAGCACATTAATTTTTATATACACATATAGAATCCTACCTGATATCACACGTACATTTTTGTGAGGTGCCTGACATTGCAGATACAATTTGTGAGAAGAGATTACTCCACCTAAATGCTGTTGGAACTGAAAATTCAAGCTAATGGTGAGCTTCCTAGTTGAATAACATTATACATAAATCCATGTTCAGTAAAATGAATATTTTTGGATCTGTGGATGATATATATTTCATAGTGAAATTCGATTGGCATATATAATTCTACTTTTTAATGTCTTTGTTTGTGTGTGTGTTTGTGTGTGTGTGTGTGTGTATATATATATATATATATATATATATATATATATATATATAAAATAAATCTCCAGATTTTTCAAAATATGAAATATATGTGTCTTATATACACTCCCTAAATTCATTCATGTTCATGTATGTGGATTAATAATCAACTTTTCACAAGATTATTCTCAGAAATATTCATCCACCTGAAATACATATTTGTTTCCTAGTACTGAAAACTAACTTCAGTGAAAGGTGCAAACAAATCCTAGTATTTCTACATTAACTGACCTAGTTTAACATCAATGCTAGTAGATTCCTATGGGACATGATGTGTATTTTGACATTAATTATTATTCAACACTGGTACATTACTATTTCTTCAGTTTATGCACATCATAGGATATATATTTCATCCACTACTTAGCAAATTTATAGGCATTTGTTTCACTTTCAATCACTTCTTGCTCCAGAACACATGTATTTCCCTATGTTTCTTGACTGGTCTTTTCATGAGACTTTTTTCAAATATATTATTTTCAATTTCCATGATCAATTTTTAAGCAAAACTCACACATCCTTCATGATAAAACATAACCCTAAGATGACCATTAGATATATAACTGGTTGGAATGATTGATTGTGCATCTTTATAACATTTCTTATATATTTTCAGATATCCATTCAATCCATTATTTAAAGTGGATCCAGTTATATTATTTATTCCCAGTATGGTCTATTCATGCGTTATTGCTATATTCATAGACAGAGGGTATACCTATTTGTACCCCAATACAAATTTATATGTCTTCAAAATATTGCTCCTGGAAATGGTGGAAGAAATACTCATGTCACGTGATATACATATACATTTTATCACAGAAATATTCTGGACACAAGAAGCAAAGGTCACACTTTCAATTGTACCAAAGCCTAAATGGAAAGTGAGCATGGATTACTAAAAACATCTATGTCCAGGTTGCCTAATGCTCTCAAATGTCAATCCTATTGGTGACTACATATTTGATTCTTCCTAAGATTATATATTCGACCTCAAGCCTGTTGAAAATGTCTAATCCTATCACTCACTTTGTACTTTGCTTGATTTCCTAATGTCTTTATTGATATCTGCTTTCCCTCATATTTTCCCCAGTTCATCATTGTGACTGACTCTTCACATGTGCTGACATTAACACTCACTCTCTAACCGAAACCCTATTGCTAAAGAACTTTTTGTCCAAATCCAATACTCACTCTTCATTCTAAACCTAACTACTACCTTCCTCATCGTACTGAATATCGCTTTTTGACTGGATGTTCTCTTCAACATTCAATCATCCAAGGTACAAGGTCCTATGCCATTGTATATTGATTTATCTGAGACAACTGTACAGCACATAACTCAAAGCTAAGTATACCACTTAAGGGTCCAATTCCCTTCTGGGCTTCAAATCTTTCCTAATTTTCTGCTTTCATACTTATATTTCACCTATATACTCTTGTAAATATCGAAGGTTGCCAATACCATTATTCATCTCGCAAAATGATTCCTAACCCAAATCAAACATGTTATTAACCCTAAACATACACTGTTCCATCAATATAACTTACAGAAGAGCAGGGACAGAGTTGGTCTTACAATATAGGAATGTAGGTGATCTTCCACCTTCTGAGAACCTCAAAGATCCATGCAGAAATGATCCTTGGAGAAGATTTATGCAGCTATGTTGGACCTGAGAGAGCAATAGAAATCTTCCATGGCAAACAACCTGGTCAGGATGAATTGATGGGTCTAAGTCAGCCTCTCTTTTCTTATTGTAAAGAAGTTGGAAGAAACCAGGCCTGTGTGGAGAGCTGTACCTGGGTGCCTAAGGTTGATGTTCCATTCTAACTTCTGAATGTGTCAGAGGATGTTGGGGCAGCCTCCATCTCATGGGACCCTTGGAAGCAACTGTTACGACAAAGTGGTTTTCAAGGCAGTGACCTCATTCAGTTCCTGAAGGAAGTGACCTCTCCTCACTTCCTTGGTGATTGAATTCTCTGAACTTGGGATCCAGGAAGACAGGCACCCAGAGCCAGTCCCAGTCCTAGTCCCATTGGGCTAACTTGTTTGCTTTTTCCAAGGACAGAGTCAGTCTTTCTTGGTACCTACTGATGTGAGGATGGCCAATTGCCAGCAGAGCTCTGAAGAGGCACCTTCCCTGAGAAAGCAGGTAGTGGCTCACCGCTGTCTCCTGACAACTTCACATAGTTGGCCAAGGAGACCAGATCTGAGAGAGGACAGGCCATTTCGGGGGAACATAATATGGCCCACCAGTCAGAAGACACTCTGGATAGTCACAGACCTACTTGGGGGAAGGAGGTGGCTTTGCCGTTGTGGGTGTGAGTTTGTGGTTTTTTTCTCATGTTCTGAGAATAGGTAGGAAAGGCGTTTTTTTCTGGTGTGGAGTGAACTGTTTCTAGTAAGTCCTTTGACATTGTGAGGGTTTCTATGTCTGTGTATCCCACTGTATCCGTGGTTGTAGACATTAGAAAAGAGAATGCATCAATGGATTTGTTTTCTCTAGTAGAAAGCTTCCCCACATTAATACTGCCCAATAGATTAATGGACTTCACTTTGCCTTATGGATGGGCAACACCTACTGTCTTCTTAAGTTACTGTTTTCTTCGTGAATTCTGGCCACTCTACAGAATACGCTCATGGTTTTGTGTCCCAGATATGTAACACCACAAGGCTCTGTGACATGGCCATGTACTGGATAGCTGAAGAGATTGAGAGCATCTCAGAAAACTCAGATATCAGTGTGACCAGTAAAGTCTCAGTGAAGAAACCCTTCTTGGGCCATTTGCTTACTTGTGTTTCAATTACCCTGAATTTCAGGAAGGTCTTTGCCTCATGCCAACCCTTTGTGAAGCCTGAAGAAAACTGTTTTCATATGGAAATGAATGGGCTTCACCTGTGGCTCTTTGCTTAATTGCTTTGGAATGGGATGTGTCTGAATCAGTCTCTGGTCCTTGTGTGAGGCTGTGACTTAGATTCTCAGCACCCAATGGATCTAAAGAAAAATCCCATGTGCTTCACAAACCGAAATGGCCAAAAGAGAAGTCATTGTGGATGAATTTTTTTGCCTTCTTGTTTTAGGTTCCTGACCTCCATTAAGTGAGAATAGGGATTCTTTGGATTAAATGAGTTCTTCAAATCCCTGCAGAGGCTTGTCCATATGTGCTTGGGTTTTCTCATGACTCCAAATCACATAAAGAATCTATACCTCACAGCCAGTAGGCCTCAAATTGGAGAAGCGGAACACTTTAACAGCAGGAATATTTGATCACTCCAGGTTCACAGGAGGAGTGTCCAGGCCACCATGATTTTAGGCAAATGAGGGGCAAGTGAGCTTATTTTTTACACTTTCTTAGGCTGTGCCCCTCATAGAAATCTCCAGCCAGAGGTTATGATGAGTGTCTATATGGAAGAAGATGAGGGCCCTGTGGGAGTGTTTTGATTTTAATTGTGGTCATTTTTGTGATGGTTGGAAGGAATGACTGGTTCCACCTGGGCTTGAACTCTGGCGTGATTCCCCTTAGAGACTGAGTTCTGGAACTGAACTCAGAGAAGTATTGCCATGAATTGTGTTGGGATTTTAGAAGGCCATGCATGAGACTCACCCATGGAAACTGAGATCTAGGCACAGGGTGTCTTTCCACAAAACAATGGGAACCTCAGCCAGGATATCACATGATTTTATTCTGAAAGATTGGCAGGTATAGTTGAGAGTCAAAACACACATGGACCTCACATTGTAGGCCTCAATTTGCCTGGCTTCATGTGACCTTTTGGCAACTCTTTGAGAAGCCTTGCCTGTGAGTGTTCTCCAGAGCTTTCATTGAAATGAGCTTTCTCAACACTTAATGGTTCCTGAATGATTTGAAACCCACAGTGCCTCCAACTTAATCTTTGAAAAATGGCTAGATAAATACCATGAAATTTTTGAAATTTCCATGACCAGGTGGCACTGGAGAATCTTTGGAAGTCCTGTGGTTGATCATGTGTATACCAGAGAATGCCTTGTTTTACTGGGTTTTATGAAAATGGTGTAGAACAGAGATGCCAGTAATTTGTATCCTGCTGATTAGTGGGCCTAGAGCAGTGGTGGGCAGGTGTGTGATAAAACACCATGGTGGGGCCATGTGAATCGGCCATTGGCTTCCAAATGGATTATGACTGACGTAGTGCAGAAATCAGACACTTATATGTAAAGGCATTTTTTTATATGGAGAGGTTCAGGGCAATGTTCAGAATCAGTTTACTATGGTTATTGGGGCAAGCTGTGTGGGATAGAAGCCTGGTTGGTGCATTCTCCTGCAGACCCTGACCCACCACACGTGACAGAACTCCCTTCAGCACTGTATCCTAGTAGAACTCCTTGTATTTGGTGAAGCAAATACCAAATTCCCAGTGCAGCAGCAAGAAACACCACGAAAAGTGGAGGATGACCAAATGTCTTCACAGTCCACACGAGGAGACACTTAGCCTCCAGTGGCCACAGTTTACATACAAAGAGAGAATTCAGCACTGCTGCCTCATGGTCATTGGAATATAAGAAACCATGTCTTCCAGGTCACATAGATGCAGACCCATTTTGATGGTCTCACTACAAAGGAAGTTAAAGATCATGACAACAACATATATTTCAAGTGCCCAACCTCAGAGGCAGTTTTCCAAGAAGTCTTAGGCCAGCAGAGCTCCATGTTGTGGAGTGTTTACACTGTTCTTTACTTTTGGAAACTCCTCTACCACCACCAAGGTTGTGAACTCCCGAGCATATTCCATTCCAGATATGTATTCACAGATTTTCACACTTTTCTACTCTAATTGTGTCTTACTTGGGCCAAGGTAATATCAAGGCATTGTTCTGAATGTGAGTGGGAAGATTTTTGTGTAGCACATATTTACATACACATTCGATTCATTTTTCAATTTTCTATTTGAAATACTGAAGCCCTGAAACTAACACATACCCTACTATACTCTGACTAATAATTCTAATATGATGGTGAAAAATAACCCAAACAGAATAGAAATACAAGCAGTTCAGAGGAGGCATGGTGTATTGTTACAATTGCCTTTTGCATTATATAGTGTAGGAGTTATAAATCTAGTCATTTTTTTGTTGAAATAGTTCTACATGTGTTTTTAAAATTAACAAATATGTGAATTCCTGTCTCCCTTTCTCTGTAGCCAATTCAGCACATGTATTTTTATATGCACATATAGAATTCTACCTGGTACCACACGTACATACTTGTGAGGTAACTGAATTGGCAGATGCAAATTGTGAGAAAGGATAACTCCTCCTAAATGCTGTTGGAACTGAAAATTCAACCTATGGGTGAGCTTCCTAGTTGAATAACATTATACATTAATCCATGTTCAGTAAAATGAATATTTTTCGATCAATGGATTATATATATTTCATGATGAATTTCGATTGGCATATATATTGCTACTTTTTTTCTTTTATTGGTTGCTCAAAACATTAAAAATCTCTTGACATATAATATTTCATACATTAGATTCAAGTGGCTTATGAACTCCCATTTTTAGCCCAAATAGAGATTACAGAATCACATCGATTACACATCCACATTTTTACATAATGCCCTATTAGCTACTGTTGTATTCTGCTACCTTTCCTATACTCTACTATCTCCCCTCCCCTTCCTTCCGATCTTCTCTTTTTTCCCCATCTACTGTAATTTATTTCACTCCATGTTTATTTTCCCATTCCACTCACAACAATATGTAATTTTGTGTAACAATGAGGGTCTCCCTCCATTACCATGCAATTTCCCTTTTCTCTCACTTACCCTCCCACCTCATGTCTCTGTTTAAAGTTAATCTTTTCTTCCTGCTATTGCTCCCTGCTCTGTTCTTAGTTGCTCTCATTATATCAAAGAAGACATTTGGTATTTATTTTTTAGGGATTGGCTATCTTCACTAAGCATAATCTGCTCCAGTGCCATCCATTTTTCTGCAAATTTTATGATTTTGTCATTTGTTAGTGCTGCGTAATACTCCATAGTGTATAAATGCCACATTTTTTTATCCATTCATCTATTGAAGGGCATCTGGGTTGGATCCACAGTGTATCAATTGTGAATTGTACTGCTATGAAAATCCATGTGGTAGTATCCCTGTATTACTCTCTTTTAAGGTCTTCAGGGAATAGTCAGAGAAGGGCAATAGCTGAGTCAAATTGTGGTTCCATTCACAGCTTTCCCAGGAATCTCCATACTGCTTTCCAAATTGGCCACACCAGTTTACAGTCCCACCAGCAATGTACAAGAGTATCTTTTACCCCACATCCTTGCCAGCACTTGTTGTTGTTTGACTTCATAATGGCTACCAATTTACTGGAGTGAGATGGTATCTTAGGGTGATTTTGATTTGAATTTCTCTGACTGCTAGAAATGGTGAGCATTTTATTATGTACTTGATGAATGATTGTATGTCCTCCTCTGAGAAGTGTCTGTTCAAGTCCTTGACCCATTTGTTTATTGGGTTATTTGTTATCTTATTGTCTAATTTTTTGAGTTCTTTGTATATTCTGGATATTAGGCCTCTATCTGAAGTGTGAGGAGTAAAAATTTGTTCCCATGATGTATGCTCCTTATTTACCTCTCTTATTCTTTCTCTTGCTGATAAAAAACTTTTCAGTTTAAGTAGTCCCATTTGTTGATTCTTGTTATTAACTCTTGTGCTATGGATGTCATATAAAGGAATTTGGAGCCCGATCCCATAATATGTAGATCAGAGCCAACTTTTTCTTCTATCAGACACAGAGTCTTTGATTTGATATCTAGCACCTTGATCCACTATGAGTTAACTTTTGTGCATGGCGAGAGAAAGGAATTCAGTTTCATTTTGTTGCACATGGATTTCCATTTTTCCCAACACCATTTGTTGAAGATATTATATTTCCTCCATTGCATGCTTTTAGCTCCTTTATCAAATATAAAATAGTTGTAGCTTTTTGGATTAATCTCTGTGTCCTCCATTCTGTACCATTGGTCCACCCGCCTGTTTTGGTACCAGCACCATGCTGGTTTTTTTTAAATTAATTTTATTGTAGGTTGTTCAAAACATTTCATAGTTCTTGATATATCATATTTCACACTTTGATTCAAGTGGGATATGAGCTCCCATTTTTACCCCATATACAGATTGCAGAATCACATCAATTGCACAACCATTGATTTACATATTGCCATTCTGGTGACTGTTGTATTCTGTTGCCTTTCCTATCCTCTACTATCCCCCCTCCCCCTCCCCTCCCCTCTTCTCTCTCTACCTCCTCTACTGTAATTCATTTCTCCCCCTTATATTTTTCCTCCTTTTCCCTCATTTCCTCTTGTATGTAATTTTGTATACCCCTGAGGGTCTCCTTCCATTTACATGCAATTTTCCTTCTCTCTCCCTTTCCCTCCCACCTCTCATCCCTGTTTAATGTTAATCTTCTTCTCATGCTCTTCGTCCCTACTCTGTTCTTAGTTAATCTCCTTATATCAAAGAAGATATTTGGCATTTGTTTTTAAGGGATTGGCTAGCTTCACTTAGCATAACCTGCTCTAATGCCATCCATTTCCCTCCAAATTCTATGATTTTGTCATTTCTTAATGCAGAGTAATACTCCATTGTGTATAAATGCCACATTTTTTTATCCATTCTTTTATTGAAGGACATCTATGTTGGTTCCACAGTCTTGCTATTGTGAAATGTGCTGCTATGAACATGGATGTAGCAGTGGCCCTATAGTGTGCTCTTTTTAGGTCTTTAGGGAATAGACCGAGAAGGGGAATAGCTGGATCAAATGGTGGTTCCATCCCGAGCTTTCCAAGAAATCTCCATACTGCTTTCCAAATTGGGTGCACCAATTTGCAGTCCCACCAGTAATGTACAAGAGTACACTTTTCCCGACATCCTCGCCAGCACTTGTTGGTGTTTGACTTCCTAAAGGCTGCCAATTTTACTGGAGTGAGATGGTATCTTAGGGTGGTTTTTATTTGCATTTCTCTGACTGCTAGAGATGGTGAGCATTTTTTCATATACTTCTTGATTGATTGTATGTCCTCCTCTGAGAAATTTCTGTCCAGGTCCTTGGCCCATTTGTTGATTGGGTTATTTGTTATCTCATTGTCTAATTTTTTTAGTTCTTTGTATCTTCTGGATATTAGGGCTCTGTCTGAAGTGTGAGGAGTAACGATTTGTTCCCAGGACGTAGGCTACCTATTTACCTCTCTTATTGTTTCTTTTGCTGAGAAAATAACTTTTTAGTTTGAGTAAGTCCCATTTGTTGGTTATAGTTATTAACTGTTGTGCTATGGGTGTCCTATTTAGGAATTTGGATCCCGACCCCACAGTATGTAGATCATAGCCAACTTTTTCTTCTATCAGACGCCATGTCTCTGATTTGATATCAAGTTCCTTGATCCACTTTGAGTTAACTTTTGTGCATGGTGAGAGAAAGGGATTCAGTTTCATTTTGTTGCATATGGATTTCCAGTTTTTCCAACACCATTTGTTGAAGATGCTAGCCTTCTTCCATTGCATGCTTTTAGCCCCTTTATCGAATATAAGATAGTTGTAGTTTTGTGGATTGGTTTCTGTGTCCTCTATTCTGTACCATTGGTCCACCCGCCTGTTTTGGTACCAGTACCATGCTGTTTTTGTTTCTATTGCTCTGTAGTATAGTTTGAAGTCTGGTATAGCTATACCGACTGATTCACACTTCCTGCTTAGCAATGTTTTTGCTATTCTGGGTCTTTTATTTTTCCATATGAATTTCATGATTGCTTTCTCTATTTCTACAAGAAATGCCATTGGGATTTTGATTGGCATTGCATTAAACCTATTGAGAACTTTTGTTAATATCGCCATTTTGATGATGTTAATTCTACCTATCCATGAACAGGGTATATTTTTCCATCTTTTAAGATCTTCTTCAATTCTCTCTTTAGGGTTCTGTAGTATTCATTGTATAAGTCTTACACCTCTTTTGTTAGGTTGATTCCCAAGTACTTTATTTTTTCTGAGGATATTGTGAATGGGGTGGTTGTCCTCATATATATTTTAGAGGATTTGTCGCTGATATACAGGAATGCCTTTGATTTATGCGTGTTGATTTTATATCCTGCCACTTTGCTGAATTCATTTATTAGCTCTAATAGTTTCTTTGTAGACCCTTTTGGGTCTGCTAGGTATAGAATCATGTCATCTGCAAATAGTGATAATTTGAGTTCTTCTTTTCCTATTTTTATGCCTTTAATTTCTTTTGTCTGTCTAATTGCACTGGCCAGTGATTCGAGAACTATGTTGAACAGAAGTGGTAAGAGAGGCCATGCCTGTCTTGTACCAGATTTTAGAGGGAATGCCTTCAGTTTTTCTCCATTCAGAATGATGCTAGGCTGAGGCTTAGCATAGATTTCTTTTACAATATTGAGGTATATTCCTGTTATCCCTAGTTTTTCTAGAGTTTTGAACATAAAGGGATGCTGTACTTTGTCGAATGCTTTTTCCGCATCTATCGAGATGATCATATGGTTCTTATATTTAAGCCTATCGATGTGGTGAATAACATTTATTGATTTTCGTATATTGAACCAACCTTGCATCCCAGGGATAAATCCTACCTGATCATGGTGCACAATTTTTTTGATATGTTTTTGTATCCGGTTCGCGAGAAGTTTATTGAGCATTTTTGCATCTAGGTTCATTAGAGATATTGGTCTGTAGTTTTCTTTCTTTGGAGTGTCTTTGTCTGGTTTAGGAATCAGGGTGATGTTGGACTCATAGAATGAATTTGGAAGTTCTCCCTGTTTTTCATTTTCCTGAAATAGCTTGAAAAGTATTGGTATTAGTTCCTCTTTAAAGGTTTTGTAAAACTCTGCTGTATACCCATCCGGTCCTGGGCTTTTCTTAGTTGGTAGTCTTTTGATGGTTTCTTTATTTCCTCAGTTGATATTCGTCTGTTTAGGTTGTCAATATCCTCCTAACTCAATCTGGGCAAATCATATGACTTAAGAAATTTATCGATGCCTTCACTATCTTCTAATTTATTGGAGTATAAGGCTTCAAAATAATTTCTGATAATCTTCTGTATTTCTGAAGTGTCTGTTGTGATATTGCCTTTTTCATCCCATATGCGAGTAATTTGAGTTCTCTCTCTTCTTCTCTTCATTAGCGTGGCTAAGGGTCTGTCAATTTTATTTATTTTTTCAAAGAACCAACTTTTAGTTTTGTCAATTTTTTCAATTGTTTCTTTTGTTTCAATTTCATTAATTTTTGCTCTGATTTTAATTATTTCTTGTCTTCTACTTTTTTGCTGTTGTTTTGCTCTTCTTTTTCTAGGACATTGAGTTGAAGTATTAGATCATTTATTTGTTGGTTTGTTTCTTTTTTTAAGGAATGAACTCCAAGCAATAAATTTTCCTCTTAGAACTGCTTTCAATGTGTCCCATAGATTCCGATATGTTGTGTCTGTGTTTTCATTTATCTCTAAGAATTTTTTAATATCCTCCTTGATGTCTTCTATAACCCATTTATCATTCAGTAACCTATTTTTCATTCTCCAATTGATGCATGATTTTTCCTTACTTCTTTTATCGTTGATTTTCAATTTCATTTCATTATGTTCAGATAAGTTGCATGGTATTATCTCTACTCCTTTATATTGTCTAAGAGTTGCCCTGTGACATAATATATGATCTATTTTTGAGAAGGATCCAAGTGCTGCTGAGAAAAAAGTGTAACTGCTTGATCTTGGGTGGTATATTCTATATATGTCAATTAAGTCTAGGTTATTAATTATGTTATTGAGTTCTATAGATTCCTTATTCAACTTTTCTTTGTAAGATCTATCCAGTGGTGAGAGAGGTGTGTTGAAGTCTCCCATAATTATTGTATGGTGGTCTATTAGACTCTTGAACTTGAGAAGAGTTTGTTTGATGAACATAGCTGCACCATTGTTTGGGGCATATATATTTATGATTGTGATGTCTTGTTGGTGTATGGTTCCCTGGAGCTGTATGTAGTGTCCCTCTTCATCCCTTTTGATTAACTTTGGCTTGAAATCTATTTTATTTGATATGAGTATGGACACTCGTGCTTGTTTCCGAAGTCCATAAGAGTGATATGATATTTCCCAACCTTTCACCTTCAGTCTATGTATGTCTTTTCCTATCAAATGCGTCTACTGAAGGCAGCATATTGTTGGGTCTTGTTTTGTGATCCATTCTACTAGCCTGTGTCTCTTAATTCGTGAGTTTAAGCCATTAACATTTAGGGTTATTATTGAGATATGGGTTGTTCTTCCAGTCATATTGGTTTATTTATGTTACTAAACATGGTTTGTTTTCCTCTTTGATTATTCCCCCTCTTTACTGTACTCCCTCCCGCTGTTGGTTTTCATTGTTATTTTCCATTTCCTCTTCCTGCAATGTTTTGCCGAGGATGTTTTGAAGAGATGGTTTTCTAGCTGCAAATTCTTTTCACTTTTGTTTATCGAGGAAGGTTTTAATTTCATCTTCCATACTGAAGCTTAATTTCGCTAGATACACAATTCTTGGTTGGAACCCATTTTCTTTCAGTGTTTGAAATATGTTATTCCAGGATCTTCTAGCTTTCAGAGTCTGTGTTGAAAGATCAGCTGTTATCCTGATTGGTTTACCCTTAAACGTAATCTGCTTCCTTTCTCTTGTAGCTTTTAAAATTCTCTCTTTTTTCTGTTTGTTGGGCATCTTCATTATAATGTGTCTAGTTGTGGCTCTCTTATGATTTTGCACATTCGGCATTCTGTAGGCTTCTAGGACTTGGGATTCTGTTTTATTTATCAAGTCTGGGAAGTTTTCTCGTATTATTTCATTGAATAGGTTGCTCATTCCTTTGGTTTGGACCTCTATACCTTCCTGTATCCCAATGACTGTTAAGTTTGGTCTCTTTATGTTATCCCATATTTCTTGAATGTTCTGCTCATGGTTTCTTAACAGCTTTGCTGAGCTGTCTATGTTCTTCTCCAGTTGAAATACTTTGTCTTCATTTTCTGATGTTCTATCTTCTAAGTGTTCTACTCTGCTGGTAGTATTCTCAATTGAGTTTTTAATTTGGTTTATTGTTTCCTGCATTTCCAGGATTTCTGTTTGTTTGTTTTTTATAACCTTGATCTCCCTGTATAATTGATCTTTTGCTTCTTGTATTTGTTTATGTAATTCATTTTCGAAGTGCTCGAAGTGGTCTTTCATTGTCTGATTATGCTGTCTAATGTCTTCCTTGAGACTCCAGATAATCTGAAGCATGTATATCCTGAATTCTTTATCTGACATTCCATCTGCTGCAGATATTACCTCTTCTAAAGTTGAGTTGACCTGCATTGCTTGTGGTCCTTTCTTTCCTTGTCTTTTCATACTGATCGCGTTTCTTTCTGCTTGGTGAAACTGTTTTGTTATTGATTTTCCCCCTATATATTTATATTGCTCTTATATAGTTGCAAAGTCTCCCTCGCAGGCTTTGGCGGTGGTTCTGCCCCTCCTCCAATTGGGGCAATGTGCCTACTACACCGGCAGGCTGCTGTGCCTCTACTTTCGGTGGGCCTGTTCTTTCGGTGGTCACAGGTTCGCCTCCCTTGCAGGCGTGAGAAGCGGCTCTGCACCTCCGCTGGCCGCTAGGCCTGTTCTGTCTGTCGTTTGCAGGTCTGTCTACCTAACAGGTGCTGGTGGCGGCTCTGCCCCTCCCCCAAACGGGGTGATGTGTCAGACGGCCATTGGGCCTGTTTTATCAGTGGTCACGGTATCGCCTACCTTGCAGGTGGGTGGGGCAGCTGTGCCCCTCTGCAGGTTTCTGGGCCTGACCTGCCGGTGGGTCGCAGGTCATTCATTTTTTAGTTCTAGTAGTTTTTGTACACCTTTTTGTGTCTTCTATGTATAGAATAATGTCACCCGAAAATAGTGATAATTTGCGTTCTTATTTTCCTATTTTTATGCCTTTTATTTGTTTAGTATGTCTAATTGCTCTGGCCAGTGTTTCGAGAACTATATGGAATAGAAGTGGTGAGAGAGGGCATCCCTGTCTTGTTCCAGATTTTAGAAGAAATGCCTTCAATTTTTCTCCATTCATAATGATGCTAGCCTGAGGCTTAGCATAGATAGCTTTTACAATGTCGAGGTAACTTCCTGTTATCCCTATTTTTTCTAATGTTTTGAACATAAAGGGATGCTGTACTTTGTCAAATGCTTTTTTTGCTTCTATCGAGATGATCATATGGTTCTTATCTTTAAGTCTATTGATGTGGTGAATAACATTTATTGATTTCGGTACATTGAACCATCCTTGCATCCCAGCTATGAATCCTACTTGATCATGGTGCATAATTTTTTTGATGTGCCTTTGTATTCGATTCACCAGAGTTTTATTGAGGATTTTTGCATGTAGGTTCATCAGATATATTGGTCTGTAGTTTTCTTTCTTTGAGGTGTCTTTTTCTGATTTCGGAATCAGCGTGATGTTGGCCTCATAGAATGAATTTGGAAGAGCTCCCTCTTTTTCTCTATGCTGAAATAACTTGAAAAGTATTGGTATTAAATCTTCTTTAAATGTTTTGTAAAACTCCGCTGTATAGCCATCCGTTCCTTGGCTTTTCTTGGTTTGTAGTCTTTTGATTGCTTCTTCTGTTTCATCCATTGACATTGGTCTGTTTAAATTGTGTGTATCCTTCTGACTCAGTCTGGGAATATCATATGACTTAAAAAATTTATCGATGTCTTCACTATATTCTATTTTATTGGAATATAGGTTTTCTAAATAATTTCTAATTGTCTTCTGTATTTCAGAAGCATCTGTTGTAATATTGCCTTTTTCATCCCATATGTTAGTAATTTGAGTTCTCTCTCTTCTTCTCTTCATTAGCATGCCTAAGGGTCTGTCGAACATATTTATTTTTTCGAAGAACCACCTTTTAGTTTTGTTAATTTTTTCAATAGTTTCTTTTGTTTCAATTTCGTTGATTTCTGCTCTGATTTTAATTATTTCTTGCTTTCTGCTACATTTTTTGTTGTTTTGCTCTTCCTTTTCTAGGGCTTTGAGTTGAAGTGTGAGCTCATTTATTTGTTCGTTTTTACTTTTTTTCAGGAATGACCTCCAGGCGATGAATTTCCCTCTTAAAACTGCTTTCATTGTGTCCCATAGATTCTGATATATTGTGTCTGTATTTTCATGTATCTCTAAGAATTTTTTGATTTCCTCCTTTATATCTTCTGTAACCCACTGATCATTCAGTAACATATTGTTCATTTTCCATGTGATGTAGGATTTTTCCTTCCTTTTTTTATCATTGGTTTCCAGTTTCATTCCATTATGATCAGAAAAAATTCATGGTATTATCTCAACCCCTGTATATTTACTGAGGGTTGCCCTATGACATAATATATGGTCTATTTTTGAGAAGGATCCATGTGCTACTGAGAAAAAAGTATATCCACTTGATGATGATTGATATATTCGATATATGTCAGTTAAGTCTAGGTTATTGATTGTGATATTGAGTTCTATAGTTTATTTATTCACTTTTGTTTGGAGGATCTGTCCAATGGTGAGAGAGGTGTGTTGAAGTCACCCATAATTATTGTGTTGTGGTCTATTTCATTCTGGAACTTGAGGTGAATTTGTTTTTTGAACATTGCAGCACCATTATTTGGTGCATAAATATTGATAATTTTTATGTCTTGTTGATGAATGGTTCCTTTTAACAGTATATAATGTCCTTTCTTATCCCTTTTGATTAAATTAGTCTTGAAGTCGATTTTATTCGATATGAGCATGGCCACCCCTGCTTGCTTATGGGGAGCGTTGCATGGTATATTTTTTCCAAAACTTGCACCTTCAGCCTGTGTATGTCTTTTCCATTCAGATGTGCCTCCTGGAGGCAATATATTGTTGGATTCATTTTTAATCCAAGTTACCAGCCTATGTCGCGTTATTGGAGAATTTAAGCCATTAACATTTAGAGTCACTATTGATATATGGTTTGTACTGCCGCTCATGATTGATGATTCATCTTTTTTTTTTTTAATTTAGTTTGTTTCTCCATGATTAGCTTTTCCCCCACCCTCAGTCATTACTGAGGCACTTCCCACTGATGGTTTTGGTTGTTGATTTTCATTTCTTCTTCGTGTATTGTTTTGCTCAAGATGCTTTGCAATGCTGGTTTTCTGGCTACAAATTTTTTTACCTTTTGTTTATCGTGAAATATTTTTATTTCATTGTCATACCTGCAGCTTAATTTTGCTGGATACAGAATTCTTGGTTGGCATTCATTGTCTTTCAGTGTTTGAAATACGTTGCTCCAGGATCTTCTCGCTTTCAGCGACTGTGATGAAAAATCCATTCTCAACCTTTTTGGTTTACCCCGTAATGTAATCTGCCTCCTTTCTCTTAGAGCTATTAATATTTTCTCTTTGTTTTGTATATTGGATATCTTCATAACAATGTGTCTTGGTGTTGGTCTACTGTGATTTTGTGTTCTCCGTGTCCTGTAAGCATGTCCAATTTGTATATCTATTTACTTTGTATTTCTGGAAATATTTCTGTAATTATTTCATTCAAAAGATTACTAATTCCCTTGGTTTGAATCTGTGTACCTATCCAGATGACTCATTAATTTTTTTTTTATGTTATCCCATATCTCTTGGATGTTTTACTCATGATTTTTTACCAGCCTTTCTGTGTTGGCTAGATTCATTTCAAGATGATATATTTTGTCTTCATTATCTGACATTCTGTCTTCTACTTGCTCCACAGTGTTAGTGATACTCTCAATTGACTTTTTAATTTGGTTTATCGTTTCCTTCATTTCTAGAATTATTGTTTGATTTTTTTATAATCTCTATCTCCTGATAAAGATGCATAACTTCTTCTTTTATCTGTTTATGTAATTCATTTTCAATGTGTTCTTTCACTGTTTGGATTTGCTGTCTCGTATCCTCTTTAAGTTTCAATTCCATCTGTCTAAGGTATTCCTTGAGTTCTTTATATGACCATTTTTCTGATGACTATAGGTCCTCCTGAATATTTTGGCTGTCCTTCGTTGTTTGTACTTATTTTCTTCCTTGATTTTTTGTGCTGCTCATGTTACTTCTTGCTCTGTTTGACTGTTGAGTTACTGCTTACTCTTATAAATTTATTTGATGCTTGGAAGAAAAGATATTAGAAGGAAAGGGAAGAAGTCACTAAAGAGAATGAGAGTACGCAGGTAGAATTCGAGGAAGGGGAAATCAGAAAATTGAAAAGAAATGATAAGACAAAAGAAAAAATAGAAAAGAAAGAAAGAAAGAAAAAAAATTAAAAATAATGATCATTTAAAAGATGTAAATTAAAGTTTAAAATAATAATAATAATAAAATAAAAATATTTAAAAAATGAAAACATATTAAAAAGTTAAAGTACAACAACAAAAAATATGAATTTACATAAAGAATCTAAACCCCACACTCAGTAGGCCTCAAGTTGGAGAAGTAGAGCAGTATTAACGCCAGGCCTATTTTTTCACTTCTGTTTCACAGGAAGGCAGTCCAGGCAACCCTGATGTTAGGCAAATGAGGGGCAAGGGAGCTTATTTTGGACACGGACGTGAGCTGTGTACCTCATGGAAACCTCCAGCCGGAGGTTATGATGAGTGTCTACATGGAAGAAGATGAGGGCCATGTTGGGGTGTTTTGGTTTTAACTGTGAACATTTGTATGGCGGTAGGAAGAGATGACTGGGTACACCTGGGCTTGAACTCTTGTGTGATTCAACATAGAGACTGAGTTCTGGAATTGACCTCAGAGAAGTATTGCCATGGATTGTGTTGGGCTTTTAGAAGGCCATGCATGAGAGTCGCCCTTGGAAAGTGAGATCTACGCCCAAGTTGGCTTTCCACAGAGCAAAGGGAATCTCAGCCAGGATATCACATGATTTTATTCTGAAAGACTTGGCAGCCATAGTTGAGAGTGAAAACACACATGGACCTCACATTGTAGACCTCAATGGGCCTGGCTTCATGTGACCTTTTGGCCACCCTTTGGGAAGCCTTGCCTCTGAGAGTTCTCCAGAGCTTTCATTGAAGTGAGCTTACTCAACATTTAATGGTTAATGAATGAATTGAAACCCACAGTGCCTACAACTTCTTCCTTGAATAATGGCTAGATGAATACCATGAAATTTTTGAAATTCCCAAAACTAGGTGTCACAGGAGAACCTTTGGATGTCCTCTAGCTGATCATGAGAATACAAGACATTGCCTTTATTGACTGGGTTTCATGAAAATGGTGTATAACAGAGATGCAAGTAAGTTGGAACCTGCTGAGTAGTGTTTCTAGAGCCGTGGTGGGCAGGTGTGTGATAAAATATCTCTGGTGTGGCCATGTTTATCTGCCATTGGTGTCCAAATAACTTGTGACTGACATTTTGCAGCCAGTAGACCCTTATATGTAAAAGAATCTTGTTATATGGAGAGGTTTCAGGGCAATGTTCAGAATCAGGTTGCTATGGTCAATGTTGCAAGCTATGTGGGATAGAAGCCTGGTTGGTGCATTCTCCAACAGAACCCAACCCACCACAACTGAAAGAACTCCCTACAGCACTGTGTCCCAGTTGAACTCTTTTTATTTCATGAAGCAAATACCACACTCCTAGTGCAACAGCAAAAAACACCACAAAGAGTGGAGGATGACCAAATGGCTTCACAGTCCAGATGAGGAGACACTTGCCCTCAGTGGCCACAGTTTACCTACAAAGAGAAAATTCAGCACTGCTGCCTCATGTTCATCGGAAAATAAGAAACCATGTCATCCATGTCACATAGATGCAGACCCAGCTTTGATGGTCTCACTACAAAGGAAGCTAATGCTCCTGACAACAAAATATATTTCAAGTGCTCACCCTCAGAGGTAGTTTCTCCAGATGTTAGGCCAGCAGAGCTTCATGTTTGTGGAGTGTTTACCCTGTCCCTTACTTTTGGAAACTCCTCTACCACCTCCAAATTTGTGAACTCCTGAGCATTTTCTATAACAGGAATGTATTCACAGATTTTCTAACTCTTCTCCTCTAATTGTGTCTTACATGGGGCGAAGGTAATGCCAAGGCATTGTTCTGAATGAGAGTGGGAAGATTTTTGTGTAGCACATATTTGCATACACATTGGATACATTTTCCAATTTTCCATTCGAAATACTGAATCCCTGACACTAACAAATTCCCTTCTAGACTTTTACTTCTAATCTTAATATGATGGAGAAAAATAACCCAAACAAAATAGAAATACAAGAGGTTCACAGGAGGCATGGTGTATAGTTGGACTTGCCTTTCCTATGATAAATGGTAGGTGCTATAAATCTAGCAAATTTTTATTGAAACAGTTCTTTATGTGTTTTAAAAGTTAACAAATATGTGAATAACTGTCTCCCTTTCTCTGTAGTCTATTCAGCATATGTGTTTTTTTATGCACATATTGAATTCTACCTGGTATCACACATACATTTTGTGAGGTGGCTGACTTGGCAGATACAAACTGTAAGAAAAGATCACTCCTACTAAACGCTGTTGGAACTGAAAATTCAACATATGGGTCAGCTTTCTAGTTGAACAACATAAATTGATGTTCAGGAAAATGAGTATTTTTGGATCTGTGGATGATATATATTTCATGGTGAATTTCAATTGGCATACATAATGCTACTTTTTAATGTCTCTCTCTGTGTGTGTATCTATCTATCTATCTATCTATCTATATATATGTATTCACTCTCCAGATTTTTCAAAATATGAAATGTATTTGTCTTATTTTACACTCCCTAAATTCATTCATATTTATGTATGTGGATTTATAATCAACTTTTCACAAGTTTATTCTCAGAAATGTTCATCCACCTGAAATACATATTCGTTTCCAGTACTGAAAACTAACTTCAGGGGATCATATGATGGCAGCGAAAGGAGTGCATCAACCCCATATACAGCATCACTGTGCAAGAGAATGACGAATTTCCAGCAAAATTTGGGTGCTCCAAAACCTAGTGGAAGTATTTCCATCTCATGAGGATTAGCTACGGGGCTCAAACGTGAGTGATTTGTCCGCATAGAGCGTCATGCTGCTTATTCAGCAAATCGCCCTGCGGCTAGAGTCTGTGGCGCATGCTGGCAAACAATGAGATAGCAACACAAATATTCAGTGGTGCGGATTCTGTGGGCTCCAGCCAGCTGTACAATCACTGTGCTCATTGCTGAATTCTGGGTTTGAGACCGGGGAAGGATGCGGTCCAATTCGGTTTTCCACACCAGTCAGACCACAGAGGAAGCCAGGGGCCACCATCTTGGAGAGCTGACGTCACCATTCCTGTTTTCAACTCATAGCAGCTCATTCAGCTATAGAACAGGTAATCTCAGGCTGCCATTCGCCTGTGTCTCGGAGACAAATTACTCAGGCCTGTTCCTATCAGAACATACACCAAGCCCAGAGCGGCCAAATTCTGGCTCCTGGAACTGATCAGGCCCAGGGCTAAAGAACCCGCGGAAACTCCTTCTCGGTCTAGGTCTTGCTGAATACTGTGGAGGTAAATACCTACCTAGCCTTATTAGGCAGTGGCAACAGGATTGAGACGGGGCTTGTGAGGGCTGGTCAGGACTCACCCATTGCTTTGGTCATCCGGCAAAGGGAACGAAATGCTGCCATTCGCATGGGATACCAACATGTTAGAGATCTGATGTCATCACAAAGTGGTGGAGGAGATAACTTCATCGATACCAGCGGTGACAGAAACAGTTGGTCTCCTGGTAAAAAAAGTGAGTCACAAACACCCGAGTCTCTCTCACTTTGTCTTCAAGCCAGAGGGGCAGAGCAGAGCCGCCGCCCATGCCCGGCACAGGCCCAGCGACCTGCAGGCGTGGTAGTCATGTCATCCCAATTGGAGTAGTGACAGAGCAGAGCTGCTGCCCGTGCCTGGAACAGGCCCATCAACCAGCAGGCATGGTAGTCACGTCACCCCAATTGGAGTAGGGGCAGAGCAGAGCCACCGCCTATGCCCAGAACAGGCCCAATGACCCGCTGGTGTGGTAGACACGGCACCCCTATTGGAGTAGTGGCAAAGCAGAGCCTTCTCCCGCGCCCAGTACAAGCCCAGCGGCACACCAGCGTGGTTGTTAGGTCACCCCAATAGGAATAGGGGCAGAGCAGAGCCACTGCCCAAAACAAAACAGTTTCAACAAGCAGAGAGAAACACGAGCAGTATGAAAAGACAAGGAAATAAAGGACCACAAGCAATGCAGGTCAACACAACTTTAGAAGAGGTAATAGCTGGATCAGATGGAATGTCAGATAAAGAATTCAGGATACTCATGCTTTAGATGATCTGGAGTCTCAAGGAAGACATTAGACAACAAAATCAGACAATTAAAGATCACTTCGACAATGAATTACATAAACAAATCCAATAAGCAAAAGATCAACTATATAGGGAGATAGAGGTTGTAAAAACAAACAAACAGAAATCCTAGAATTGCAGGAAGGAATAATCCAACTTAAAAACTCAATTGAGAATACTACCAGGAGAGTAGAACACTTAGAACATAGAACATCAGACAATGAAGACAAAGTATTTCAACTTGAAAAGAACATAGACCACTCAGCAAGACTGTTAAGAAACCATGAGCAGAATATCCAAGAAATATGGGATAACATAAAGAGGCCAAACTTAACAGTCATTGGGATACAGGAAGGTATAGAGGTCCAAACCAAAGGAATGAGCAACCTATTCAATGAAATAATACGAGAAAACTTCCCAGACTTGATAAATAAAACAGAATCCCAAGTCCTAGAAGCCTACAGAATGCCGAATGTGCAAAATCATAAGAGAGCCACAACTAGACACATTATAATGAAGATGCCCAACAAACAGAAAAAAGAGAGAATTTTAAAAGCTACAAGAGAAAGGAAGCAGATTACGTTTAAGGGTAAACCAATCAGGATAACAGCTGATCTTTCAACACAGACTCTGAAAACTAGAAGATCCTGGAATAACATATTTCAAACACTGAAAGAAAATGGGTTCCAACCAAGAATTGTGTATCTAGCGAAATTAAGCTTCAGTATGGAAGATGAAATTAAAACCTTCCTCGATAAACAAAAGTGAAAAGAATTTGCAGCTAGAAAACCATCTCTTCAAAACATCCTCGGCAAAACATTGCAGGAAGAGGAAATGGAAAATAACAATGAAAACCAACAGTGGGAGGTAGGACATATAGGGGGGGAAAATAATCAAAGAGGAAAACAAACCATGTTTAGTAACATAAATAAACAAATATGGCTGGAAGAACAACCCATATCTCAATAATAACCCTAAATGTTAATGGCTTAAACTCACCAATGAAGACACACTGGCTAGTAGAATTGAACAAAAAACAAGACCCAACAATATGCTGCCTACAGGAGATGCATTTGATAGGAAAATGCATACATAGACTGACGGTGAAAGTTTGGGAAAAATCATATCACTCATATGGACTTCGGAAACAAGCAGGAGAGTCCATACTCATATCAAATAAAATAGATTTTGATCCAAAGTTAATCAAAAGGGATAAAGAGAGACACTACATACTGCTCAAGGGAACCATACACCAACAAGAGACAGCAATCATTAATATATATGCCCCAAACAATGGTGCAGCTATGTTTATCAAACAAACTCTTCTCAAGTTCAAGAGTCTAATACACCACAATACAGTAATCATGGGAGACATGAACACACCTCTCTCACCACTGGACAGATCTTCCAAACAAGGAATAAGGAATAAGGAAACTATAGAACTCAATAACACAATTAATAACCTAGACTTATTTGAGATATGTAGAATATAACACCCAACATCAAACAGTTACCTTTTTTTCTCAGCAGCACATGTATCCTTCTAAAAAATGATCATATATTATGTCACAGGGCAACTCTTAGACAATATAAAGGAGTACAGATAATACCATGCATATTATCTGATCATAATGGAATGAAACTAAAAATCAATGATAAAAGAAGGAAGGAAAAATCATGCATCACTTGGAGAATGAACAATAGGTTACTGAGTGATCAATGGGTTATAGAAGACATCAAGGAGGAAATTTAAAAATTCTTAGAGATAAATGAAAACACAGACACAACATATCGGAATCTATGGGACACATTGAAAGCAGTTCTAACAGGAAAATTCATTGCTTGGAGTTCATTCCTTAAAAAAAGAAACAACCAACAAATAAATGATCTCATACTTCATCTCAAAATCCTAGAAAAAGAAGACGAAAGAAACAGCAAAAGAAGTAGAAGGCAAGAAATAATTAAAATCAAAGCTGAAATTAATGAAATTGAAACAAAAGAAACAATTGAAAAAACTTGACAAAAGTAGAAGTTGGTTCTTTGAAAAAATAAATAAAATTGACAGACCCTTAGCCATGCTATGAAAGAGAAGAAGAGAGAACTCAAATTACTAGCATAAGGGATTAAAAAAGAAAATATCACAAGAGATATTTCTGAAATACAGAAGATAATCAGAAATTATTTTTAATCCTTATACTCCAAACAAATAGAAGACAGTGAAGGCATCGATAAATTTCTTAAGTCATATGATATGCCCATATTGAGTCAGGAGGATATAGACAACATAAACAGACCAATATCAATTGAGGAAATAGAAGAAACCATCAATCCACTACCAACTTAGAAAAGCCCAGGAACGTATGGGTATACAGCAGAGTTTAACAAAACCTTTAAAGAGGAACAAATACCAATATTTTTCAAGGTGTTTCAGGAAATTGAAAAAGAGGGAGATTCTTCCAAATTCATTCTACGAGGCCAAGATCACCCTGATTCTTACACCAGACAAAGACACTTCAAAGAAAGAAAACTACAGACCAATATCTCTAATGAACCTACACGAAAAAATCCTCAATAAAATTCTGGCGAATTGGATACAAAAACATATCAAAAAAATTGTGAATCCTGATCAAGTAGGATTCATCCGTGTGATGCAAGGCTGGTTCAATATACGGAAATCAATAAATGTTATTCACCACATCAATAGACTTAAAAATAAGAACCATATGATCATCTCGGTAGATGCAAAAAAAGCATTCTATAAAGTACAGCATTCTGTTATGTTCAACACTCTAGAAAAACTAGTGAAAAGAGGAACATACCTCAATATTGTAAAAGCAATCTATGCTAAGCCTCAGGCTAGCATCATTCTGAATGGAGAAAAATTGAAGGTATTCTCTCTAAAATCTGGAACAAGACAGGGATGCCCTCTCTCACCACTTCTGTTCAACATTGTTCTCGAAACACTAGCCAGAGCATTTAGACAGACGAAAGAAATAAAAGGCGTAAAAATTGGAAAAGAAGAACTTAAATTATCAGATCACATGATTCTATGTCTAGCAGTCCCAAAAGGGTCTACAAAGAAACTAATAGAGCTAATAAATGAATTCAGCAAAGTGGCAGGATATAAAATCAACATGCATAAATCTAAGGCATTCCTGCATATCAGCGACAAATCCTCCGAAATAGAAATGAGGACAACCACTCCATACACAATATCCTAAAAAAAAATAATAATAATTAGGAATCAACCTAACAAAAGATGTGAAAGTCTTATACAATGAAAACTACAGAACCCTAAAGAGAGAAATAGAAGAAGATCTTAGAAGATGTAAAAATATATCCTGTTCATGGATAGGCAGAACTAATATCATCAAAATGGTGATATTACCAAAAGTTCTCAATAGGTTTAATGCAATGCCAATCAAAATCCAAACGGAATTTTATCTAGAAATAGAGAAAGCAATCATGAAATTCATATGGAAAAATAAAAGACACAGAATAACAAAAACAACACTAAGCAGGAAGTGTGAATCAGGCGGCATAGCGATACCAGACTTCAAACTATACTACAGAAAAATAGTAACAAAAATACCATGGTAATGGTACCAAAACAGGCAGGTGGACCAATGGTTCAGAATAGAGGACACAGAAACCAAGCCAGGAAACTACAACTATCTTATATTTGATGGAGGGGCTAAAAGCATGCAATGAAGGAAAATAGCATCTGCAAAAAATGGTGCTGGGAAAACTTGGAATCCATATGTAACAAAATGAAACTGAATCCCTTTCTCTCGCCATGCACAAAAGTTAACTCAAAATGGATCAAGGAGCTTGATATCAAATCAGAGACATGGCGTCTGATAGAAGAAAAAGTTGGCTACAATTTACATACTGTGGGGTCGGGCTCCAAATTCCTGAATAGGACACCCATAGCACAAGAGTTAATAACTAGAATCAACAAATGGGACTTACTCAAACTAAAAAGTTTTTTATCAGAAAAAGGAACAATAAGAGAGGTAAATAGGGAGCCTAAATCCTGGGAACAAATCTTTACTCCTCACACTTCAGATAGAGCCCTAATATTCAGAGTATACAAAGAACTCAAAAAAATAGACAATAAGATAACAAATAACCCAATAAACAAATGGGCCAAGAACCAGAACAGACACTTCTCAGAGAAGTACATACAATCAAAAAACAAGTACATGAAAAAATGCTCACCATCCCCAGCAGTCAGAGAAATGCAAATCAAAACCACCCTAAGATACCATCTCATTCCAGTAAGATTGGCAGCCATTATGAAGTCAAACACCAACAAGTGCTGGTGAGGATGTGGAGAAACAGGTACACTTGTACATTATTGGAGGCACTGCTAATTGGTAGAGCCAATTTGGAAAGCATTATGGAGATTTCTTGGAAAGCTGTGAATGGAACTACCATTTGACCCAGCTATTCCTCTTCCCTAAAGACCTAAAAGACCCTAAAGACCTCTATTCCCTAAAGACCCTAAAAGAGCATGCTACAGGGACACTGCTACATTGATGTTCATAGCAGCACAATTCACAATAGCAAGACTGTGGAACCAACCTAGATGCTGTTCAATAGAAGAATGGATAAAAAAAATGTGGCACTTATACACAATGGAGTATTACTCTGCTTTAAAAATGACAAAATCATAGAATTTGCAGGAAAATAGATGGCATTAGAGCAGATTATGCAAAGTGAAGCTAGCCAATCCCTAAAAAACAAATGCCAAATGCCTTCTTTGATAAAAGGAGAGTAACTACGAACAGAGTAGGGATGAAGAGCATGAGAAGAAGATTAATATTAAATAGGGATGAGAGGTGGGAGAGAAAGGGAGAGGGAAGGGAAATTGCATGGAAATGGAAGTAGACCCTCAGGGTTATACAAAATTACATAAAAGAGGATGTGAGGGGAAAGGGAAAAATAATACAAAAGGGAGAAATTTATTACAGTAGAGGTGGTAGAGAGAGGAGAGGGGAAGAGAGCGGAGGGGAGGAGGGATAGTAGAGGATAGGAAAGGCAGCAGAATACAATAGACACTAGTATGGAAATGTGTCAATCAATTGATGTGTAACTGATGTGATTCTGCAATCTGTATACGGGGTAAAAATGGGAGTTCATAACCCACTTGAATCAAAGTGTGAAATATGATATATCACGAAATAAATAATGTTTAGAACAACCATAAAAAATTAAAAAAAAAAAAGAAAACTAACTTCGGTGAATGAGGCACGCGAATCCTAATATTTCTACAGTAACTGACCAAGTTTAACATCAATGCAAGTAGATTCCAATGGACATGATGTGTATTTTTACGTTAATTTTTATTCAAAACTGGTACAATTTCATCAGTTTATGCACATCATAGGATATATATTTCATAAAAAATTTAGCAAATTTATAGGCATTTGTTTCACTTTCAATCACTTCCTGCTTCAAAACACATGTATTCCTCCATATTTCTTGACTGGTCTTTGCATGAGAATTCTTTCCGAACACATTATTTTCGATTTCCATAATCACTTTTGAAGCAAACTTCACACACTCTTCATGATAAATCAAAACACTAATATTACCATTAGATGTATAACTGGTTGGAATGAATGAATATATATCAATATAAGATTTATTGTATATTTTCAGATATCAATTCAATCCATTATTTAAAGTTGGAACCAGTTATATTATTTATTCACAGTATGGTGTATTCATGCTTAATCTCTATATTCATGGACACAGGGTACACCTCTTTGTACCCCCAATACAAATTTTACGTCTTCAGTATATTGCTCCCAGAAATGGTGGTAGAAATACTCATGTCACCTGATCTACATATAGATTTTATCACAGTAATATTCTGGACAAAAAATGTAAAGGTCACACTTAAGATTGTACCAAAGACTAAATGGAAAGCGATCATGGATTACTAAAAACATCCTTGTCCAGGTTGCCTAATGCTCTCAAATGTCAATCCTATTGGTTACTACATATTTGTTTCTTCCTAAGATTATATATTCAAACTCAACCCTGGTGAAAATGTCTACTCCTATCACTCACTTAATACTTTGCCTGATTTCATAATGTCTCTATTGTTATCTGCTTTTCTACATATTTTCCCAATTTCATCATAGTGACTGACTCTTCATATGTGCTGACATTTACATTCACTCTCTATCCGAAACCCTATAGCTAAAGAATTTTTAGTCCCAATCCTACACTCACTCTTCTTCTTAAACCTACCGACTATCTTCCTAATTCTACTGACTATCCCTTTGGATTGGATGTTCTCTTCTACATTCAAACATCCAAGGTACAAGGTCCTATGCCATTGTATATCAAATTGTCTGAGACATCTTTGCAGAATATAATTCAAAACTAAGTATCCCAATTAAGGGCCCAATGCCCTTCTGGGCTTCAAATCATACCTAGATTTTTGTTTTCATACTTATATTTCACCTCAATATTCTTGTAAATATCGCAGGTTCCCAAGACCATTATTTATCACACAGAATGATTGCTAACCCAAATCGAACCTGTTATTAAGCCTAAACATACACTGTTTCCTCAATCTCATTTTACAGAAGAGCAGGGATAGAGTCGTTCTTACAATACAGGAAAGTAGGGGACATTCCACCTGCTGAGAACCTCAAAGGTCCATTCAGAAATGATACCTGGAGAAGATGTAGGCAGCTATGAAGGACCTGAGAGAGCAAAAGTCATCTTCCATGGCAAACAACCTGGTCAGGATGAAGGGATGTGTCTGAATCAGCCTCTCTCTTTTTATTGTAGAGAAGATGGACCAAACCAGGCCTGTGTGGAGAGCTGGTGCTGGGTGCCTATGGTTGACATACCACTCTACCTTGTGAAAGTGTCACAGGAAGTAGGGGCAGCCTCCATCTCATGGGACACTTGGAAGCAACTGTTAGGACAAAGTGGTTGCCAAGGCAGTGACCTCATTCAGTTCCAAAGAAAGTGATATACCTCATTTCCTTGGTGATGGAACTCTCTGAACTTTGTATCCAAGAATCCAGGCACCCCGAGGCAGCCCCAGTCCCAGTGGACTCACTTGTTTGGATTTACCAAGGACAGAGTCAGTCTTTCTTGGTACCTACCGATGTGAGGATGGCCAAATGCCAGGAGAGCTCTGAAGAGGGACCTTTCCAGAAGAAGCAGGTAGTGGCTCACCCCTTTTTCTTGACAACTTCACAGAGTTGGCCAAGGAAACCAGATCTGAGAGAGGTCAGGCCATGTTCTGAGAATAGGTAGGAAAGTTGGTTTGTTTGGTTTGGAGTGGATTGTTTTTAGTAAGTCGTTTGACCAGGCGAGTGTTTCTATGTCTGTGTATCCCACTGTGTCCATTGTTGTAGACATTAGAAAAGAGAATGCATTAATGGATGCATCCAGTCTAGTATAAATCTTCCCATAATTCAACCTGCCCAATTTATGAATGGACTGCAGCTTGTCTTATCGAGAGGCAACACATTCTATCTTCCTAAGTTCCTGTTTTCTTCCTGAATTCTGGCCACTCTCCAGAATAGGATCATGGTTTTGTGTCCAAGATATGCACCACTACAAGCTCTGTGACATGGCCATGTACTGGATAGCGGAAGAGAATGGCCAGCCTTTCAGAAAACTCAGATATCAGTGTGAACAGAAATGTCTCAGTGGAAAAACCCTGCTTTGGGCCTTTTGCTTACCTATTGTTCTGTTGCACTGAATGTCAGGAAAGACTTGGTCTCAGGCCACCCCTTTGTGAAGCCTGAGGAAAGAGTTTTCAAATGGAAATGAATGGGCATCACCTGTGGCTCTTTGCTTAATTGCTTTGTAAAGGGATGTGGCTGAATTAGCCTCTTGGCCTGTGTGTGGCTGTGTCTTACATTCTCAGCACCTGATGGATCTAAAGAATGATCCCATGTGTGCATCAAAAACCATAATGGCAAAAAGATCAGTCATTGTGGATGAAGTCTCTTGCCTTCCTCTGTTAGGTTCCTGACCTCTGTCAAGTGAGAAAATGGATTCTTTGGGTCAAAAGAGTTCCTCAAAGCCCTGCAGAGGTGCTTGGGGTTTCGCATGACTCCAAATCACAAAGAATCTATACCTGAAAATTAGTAGGCCTCAAATTGGAGAAACAGAGCATTATTAATGACAGGCTTATTTGATCACTCCTGGTTCACAGGAAGGGTGTCCAGGCCACCCTGACTTTAGGCAAATGAGGGGCAAGTGAGCTTATTTTGGACACTTTCTTGGGCTTCGCCCCTCATGAAAATCTTCAGCCAGACATTATGATGAATGACAATATGTAAGAAGATGAGGGCCATGTGGGAGTCTTTTCGTTTTAATTTTGGTCATTTGTGTGGCGGTTGGAAGAAATGTCTTTGTCCACCTGGGCTTGAACTCTGGTGTGATTCCCCTTAGAGACTGAGTTGTGGAACTGACCTTAGAGAAGTATTGCATTGAATTTTGTTGGGATTTTAGGAGGCCACGCATAAGAGTCACCCTTGGAACTGAGATCTAGGCCCAGCGTTGCTTTCCACAGATTTTTCAATTTCTGAAAGAAGTGACCTCACCTCACTTCCTTGGTGATGGAACTCTCTGATCTTGGGATCCAGGAATTCAGGCAAAAAAGCCAGGGCCAGTTCCAGTCCGAGTGGTCTCATTTGTTTGGATTTACCAAGGACAGAGTCAGTCTTTCTTGGTACCTACTCATGTGAGGATGGCCAAATGGCAGGAAATCTCTGAAGAGGGGCCTTTCCTGAGAAAACAGGTAGTGGCTCACAGCTGGCTCCTGACAATTAAATAGAGTTGGCCATGGAGTCCAAATCTGAGACAGGAGTGGCCATTTCGGGGGAACATAGTATGGCCCATAAGTCAGAGGACACTCAAGATAGTCAAAGACCTACTTGGCAGAAGGAGGTGCCTTTGTAGGTTTGGTTGTGGTTTTGTGGTTTTGTCTCATGTTCTGAAAATAGGCAGGGAAGTCGGTTTGTTTGGTTTGGAGTGAACTGTTTCTAGTAAGTCGTTTGGCAAGGCGAGTGTTTCTATGTCTGTGTATCCCACTGTTATCTATGATTGTAGACATTAGAAAAGATATTGGATCAATGGATATGTCCTGTTTAGTAGAAAGCTTCCCAGAATTCATCCTGCACAATTTATGAATGGACTGCGGCTTGCCTTATCAATTGGCTACACCTGCTATCTTCCTAAGTTCCACTTTTCTTCCTGAATTCTGGCCACTCTCTAGAATAGGCTCATGGTTTTTTGTGCAAGATATATACCACCTCCAAGCTCTGTGACATGGCCATGTACTGGATAGCTCAAGGGAATGGCGAGCATCACAGAAAACTCAGAAATCACTATGACCATTAAAGACTCAGTGGAGAAACCCTGCTTTGGGCCTTTTGGTTACCTATTGTTCTGTTGCCCTAAATGTCAGGAAGGTCTTTGCCTTAGGCCACCCCTTTGTGAAGCCTGAAGAAAACAGTTTTCAAATGGAAATGAATGGGCATCACCTGTGGCTCTTTGCTTAATTGCTTTGAAAAAGATGTGTCTCATTCAGACCATTGGCCCTGTGTGAGGCTGTTGCTTAGTTTCTCATCACCTGATGGATCTAAAGAAAGATTCCATGTGTACATCCAAAACCAAAGTGGCAAAAAGAGCAGTCATTGTGGATGAAGTCTCTCGTCTTCCTCTGTAAGGTTCGTGACCTCCATCAAGTGAGAATAGGGATCCTTTGTCTCAAATGAGTTCCTCAAAGCCCTGCAGATTCTATCCCCTAGGTGCTTGGGTTTTATCATGACTCCAGTTCACATAAAGAATCTAAAACCCACAGTCAGTAGTCCTCAAATTGGAGAAGCGGAGCAGTATTAATGGCAGACCTATTTGATCACATCTTGTTCACAGGAAGTGTGTACAGCCACCCTCAGTTTAGTCAAATTAAGGGGCACGGGAGCTTATTTTTGACACTGGCTTGGGCGGAGCCCCTTATGGAATCCTCCAGCCAGAAGTTATGATGAGTGTCTATATGGAAGAAAATGTGGGTCATGTGGGAGTGTTTTGGTTTTAATTGTGGTCATTTGGGTGGTGGTTGGAAGTGACGACTGGGTCCACCTGGGCTTGAACTCTGGTGTGATTCCCCTTAGATACTGAGTTGAGGTACTGACCTCAGAGAAGTATTGCCATGAATTGAGTTGGGATATTAGGAGGCCACGCATGAGATTTGCCCTTGGAAACTGAGATCTAGGCCCAGGTTGGCTTTGCACAGAGCACTTGGAATCTCAGCCAGGGTATCACATAATTTTATTCTGAAAGACTTGGCAGCCATAGTTGAGAGTCAAAACACACATGGACCTCACATTGTAGACCTCAATGTGCCTAGCATCATGTGATCATTGACCACTCTTTAGGAAGCCATGCTTATGAGAGTTCTCCAGAGCTTTCATTGAAATGAGCATCCTCACCATTAAATGGTTCCTGAATGAAGTGAAACCCACAGTGCCTTCAACTTCATCCTTGAAAAATGGCTAGATAAATACCGTGAAATTTTTTTAAATTTCCATGACCAGGTGGCACTGGAGAACCTTTGGATATCCTGTTGCTGACTATGAGTATACCAGACAGTGCCTGATGGACTGGGTTTCCAGAAAATGGTGTAGAGCAGAGATGCCAGTAATTTGGAGCCTGCTGAGTAGTGGGCATAGAGCTGCAGTCGGCAGGTGTGTGATAAATCATCTGTGGTGGAGCCATGTGGATCTTCCATTGGCTTCCAAATTGCTTGTGACTGACATGGTGCAGCGAGCAGACCCTTATATGTAAAGGCGTATTTTTATTTGTAGAGTTTTTAGGGCAATGTTCAGAATCACGTTGCTATGGTCAAGAGGCAAGCTATTTGGGATAGAACCTTGGTGGGTGCATTCTCCTGCAGACCCTGACCCACCACACGTGAGAAACTCCCTCCAACACTTTGGCCCAGGTGGACTCCTTGTATTTTGTGAAGCAAATACCAAACTAACAGTGCAGCAGCAAGAAACACCACAAAATGTGGAGGATGACCAAATGGCTTCACAGTCCACACGGGGAGACACTTAGCCCCCAGTGACCACAGTTTACCTACAAAGATTGAATTCAGCACTGCTGACTCATGTTCATTGGAACATAAGAAACCATGTCCTCCAGGTCACATAGATGCAGACCCAGCTTTGATGCTCTCATTACAAAGGAATCTAAAGCTCCTGAAAACAACATATATTTCAAGTGCCCAACCTCAGTGGCAGTTTCTGAAGAAGTCTTTAGGCCAGCAGAGCTCCATATTTGTGGAGTGTTTACCCTGTCCCTTACTTTAGTAAACTACTCTACCACCTCCAATGTTGTGAACTTTTGAGCATATTAAATTCCAGCTATGTATTCCCAGATTTTCTAACTCTTCTCCTCTAATGATGTATTACTTGGGGCGAGGGTAATGTCAAGGCATTGTTCTGGAAGAGAGTGAAATATTTCTCCATGTGTTTTTTTTTCAATTATTTTATTTCATATTATTTTTTTATTTTTTTAATTGGGTGTTCAAAACATTACAAAGCTCTTGACATATTATATTTCATACATTAGATTCAAGTGGGTTATGAACTCCCATTTTTATCCCAAATACGGATTGCAGAATCATATGTGTTACACATCTGCATTTTTATAATGCCCTATTAGTAACTGTTGTATTCTGCTACATTTTCTATCCTCTAGTATCCCCACTCCCCTCCCATCTTCTCTCTCTACCCCATCTACTGTAATACATTTATATCTTTGTTAATTTTCCCATTCCCCTCACAACCTCTTATATGTAATTTTGTGTAACAATGAGGGTCTCCCTACATTACCATGCAATTTCCTTTATCTCTCTCTTTCCGACCCCCACCTCATGTCTCTGTTTAATGTTGATCTTTTCTTCCTGCTCTTCCTCCCTGCTCTGTTATTAGTTGCTCTCATTATATCAAAGAAGACATTTTTATTTGTTTTTTAGGGTTTGGCTAGCTTCACTAAGCATAATCTGCTCTAGTGCCATCCATTTCCCTGCAAATTCAATGATTTTGTCATTTTTTAATGATGCATAATACTCAATGGTGTATAAATGCCACATTTTTTTATCCATTCATCTACTGAAGGGCATCTGGGTTGGTTCCACAGTCTAGCAATTTTGAATGGTGCTGCTATGAACATCAATGTGGCAGTATCCCTGTAATATGCTCTTTTAAGGTCTTCAGGGAATAGTCTGAGAAGGGCAATAGCTGGGTCAAATGGTGGTTCCATTCCCAGCTTTCCCAGGATTCTCCATACTGCTTTTCAAATTTGCCACAACAGTTTGCAGTCCCACCAGAAATGTACAAGAGTACCCTATTCTCCACATCCTCGCCAGCACTTGTTGTTTGACTTCATAATGGCTGCCAATCTTACTAGAGTAGGATGGTTTCTTAGGGTGATTTTAATTTGCATTTATCTGACTGCTAGAGATGGTGAGCATTTTTTCATTTACTTACTGATTGATTGTATGTCCTCCTCTGAGTAGTGTCGGTTCAGGTCCATGGCCCATTTTTTGATTGGGTTATTTATCATCTTATTGTCTAATTTTTTGAGTTCTTGGTATACTCTGGATATTAGGGCTCTATCTGAAGTGTAAGGAGTAAAAATTTGTTCCCATAATTTAGGCTCCCTATTTACCTCTCTCATTTTTTATCCTGCTGAGAAAAAACTTTTCAGTTTAAGTAAGTCCCATTTGATGATTCTTGTTATTAACTCTTCTGCTATGGGTGTCCTGTTAAGGAATTTGGAGCCCGGCCCCACATTATGTAGATCGGAGCCAACTTTTTCTTGTATCAGATGCAGAGTCTCTTATTTGATATCTAGCTCCTTGATCCACTTTGAGTTAACTTTTGTGCATGGCAAGAGGAGGGGATTCGATTTTATTTTGTTGCATATGGATTTCCATTTTTTACAACACCATTTGTTGAAGATGCTATATTTCCTCCATTGCATGCTTTTAGCTCCTTTATCAAATATAGCATAGTTGTAGCTTTGTGAATTAGTCTTTGTGTCCTCTATTCTGTACCATTGGTCAACCTGCCAGTTTTGGTACCAGTGCCATGCTGTTTTTGTTAATATTGCTCTGTAGTATAGTTTTAAGTCCGGAATCGCTATACCGCCTGATTCACACTTCCTGCTAGAATTGCTTTTGCTATTCTGGGTCTTATATTTTTCCATATGAATTCCATGATTGCTTTATCTATTTTTACAAGAAATGCCATTGGGATTTTGATTGGCATTGCATTGAACCTATAGAAAACTTTTGGTAATTTCGCCATTTTGATGATGTTAGTTCTGCCTATCCAGGAACAGGGTATATTTTTCCATCTTCTAAGATCTTCTTCTACTTCTCTTTTTAGGGTTCTGTAGTTTTCATTGTATAAGTCTTTCACCTTTTTTGTTTGGTTGATTTTTAAGTATTTAATTTTTTTGAGGGTATTGTGAATGGAGTGTTTTTCCTCATTTCTGTTTCAGGAGGTTTGTCGCTGATATACAGAAATGCCTTTGATTTATGCGTTTTGATTGTATATCCTGCCACTTTGCTGAATTCATTTATTAGTTCTAGTAGTTCTTTTGTAGACCCTTTTGGGTCTTCTATGTATAGAATCATGTCACCAGGAAATAGTGATAATTTTCGTTCTTATTTTCCTATTTTTATGCCTTTGATTTCTTTCGTCTGTCTAATTGCTCTGGCCAGTGTTTTGAGAACTATATTGAATAGAAGTGGTGACAGAGGGCATCCCTGTCTTGTTCCAGATTTTAGAGGGAATGCCTTCAATTTTTCTCCATTCATAATGATGCTAGCCTGAGACTTAGCATAGATAGCTTTTACAATGTCGAGGTTAGTTCCTGTTATCCCTATTTTTCTAATGTTTTGAACATAAAGGGATGCTGTACTTTGTCAAATGCTTTTTCTGCATCTATCGAGATGATCATATAGTTCCTATCTTTAAGTCTATTGATGTGATGAATAACATTTATTGATTTTCGTATATTGCACCATCGTTGCATACCAGGGATGAATCCTACTTGATCCTGGTGAACAATTTTTTTGATTTGCCTTTGTATTCGATTAGGCAGATTTTTATTGAGGATTCTTGCATCTAGGTTAATCAGATATATTGGTCAGTAGTTCTCTTTCTTTGAGGTGTCTTTTTCTGGTTTTGGAATTAGGGTGATGTTGGCCTCATAAAATGAATTTGGCAGAGCTCCCTCTTTTTCTATTTCCTGAAATAACTTGAAAAGTATTGGTATTAATTCTTCTTTAAAGGTTTTGTAAAACTCCGCTGTATAGCCATCCGTTCCTGGGCTTTTCTTGGTTGGTAGTCTTTTGATTGCTTCTTCTATTTCATCCATTGATATTGGTCGGTTTAAATTGTGTGTATCCTCCTGACTCAGTTTGGGCAAATCATATGACTTAAGAAATTTATCGATGTCTTCACAATTTTCTATTTTATTGGAATAATGGTTTTCAAAATAATTTCTAATTGTCTTCTGTATTTCTGTAGCATCTGTTGTGATGTTGCCTTTTTCATCCCATATGTTAGTAATTTGAGTTCTTTCTCTTCTTTTCGCCTTTAGCATGGCTAAGGGTCTGTTGATCTTATTTATTTTTTCGAAGAAGCAACTTTTAGTTTTGTTAATTTTTTCAATAGTTTCTTTTGTTTCAATTTTGTTGATTTCCACTCTGATTTTAATAATTTCTTGCCTTCTGCTAAATTTGCTGTTGTTTTGCTCTTCCTTTTCTAGGGCTTTGAGATGAAGTGTGAGCTCACTTATTTGTTGGTTTTTCCTTTTTTTTCAGGAATGACCTCCAGGCGATGAATTTCCCTCTTAAAACTGCTTTCATTGTGTCCCATAGATTCCGATATGTTGTGTCTATAATTACATTTATCTCTAAGAATTTTTTGATTTCCTCCTTTATGTCTTCTGTAACCCATTGATCATTCAGTAACATATTGTTCATTTTCCATGTGATGTAGAATTTTTCCTTCCTTCTTTTATCATTGATTTCCAGTTTCATTCCATTATGATCAGATAAAATGCATGTTATTATCTCCACACCTTTATATTTACTGAGGGTTGCCCTATGGCATCATATATGGTCTTTTTTTGAGAAGGATCCATGTGCTGCTGAGAAAAAAGTATATCCACTTGATGATGGTTGATATATTCTATATATGTCAGTTACATGTTCGTTATTGATTGTGATATTGAGTTCTATACTTTCTTTATTCAACTTTTGTTTGGAGGATCTGTCCAATGGTGATAGATGTGTGTTGAAGTCACCCATAATTATTGTGTTGAGGTCTATTTCATTTTGGAGCTTGAGGAGAATTTGTTTCATGAACATCGTAGCACCATTATTTAGTGCATAAATATTGATAATTGTTATGTCTTGTTGGTGAATGGTTCCTTTTAACAGTATATAATGTCCTTCCTTATCCCTTTTGATTAACTTAGTCTTGAAGTCGATTTTATTTGATATGAGGATGTCCACCCCTGCTTGTTTATGAGGATAAGTGTGCATGGTGTATTTTTTCCCAACCTTTCACCTTCAGCCTGTGTGTCTTTGCATTTCAGATGTGTCTCCAGGAGGCAACATATTGTTGGATTTGTTTATTTAATCCAAGTTACCAGCCTATGTCGCTTTATTGGAGAGTTGAAGCCATTTACATTCAGAGTTACTATTGATGTATGGTTTGTACTGCCAGCCATGTTTGATTATTTATCTTTTTTTAAATTTAGTTTGTTTCTCCATGATAAGCTTTCACCCTGCCTCTGTCATTACCAAGGTACTTCCCACTGATGGTTTTGGTTGTTGTTTTTCATTTCTTTCTTGTGTAGTGTTTTTCTCAAGACGCTTTGTAAAGCTTGTTTTCTGGCTTCAAATTCTTTTAGCTTTTGTTTATCATGAAAGATTCTTATTTTATTGTAGTACCTGATGGTTAATTATGCTGGATACATAATTCTTGGTTGGCATCCATTGTCTTTCAGTGTTTGAAATACGTTTTTCCAGGATCTTCTCGCTTTCAGCATCTGTGATCAAATATCCGTTGTTAACCTTATTGGTTTACCACTGAATGTATTCTGCCTCCATTCTCTTGTAGATTTATTATTTTCTCTTTGTTCTGTATATTGGATATCTTCATAACAATGTGTCTTGGCATTCGTCTACTGTGATTTTGTGTGCTCTTGTCCTGTATGCATCTACAATTTGTATATCCATTTCCTTTTTTATTTCTGGAAAGTTTTCTGTAATTATTTCATTCAGCAGTTTTCTCATTCCCTTGGTTTGAGTCTCTGTACCTTCCTCTATCCTGATGACTCGTAAGTGTGGTTTTATTTATGTTATCCCAAATCTCTTGGATGTTTTTCTTGTGATTTTTTTGCCAGCCTTTCTGAGTTGGCTGGACTTGTTTCAAGATGATATATTTTGTCTTCATTATCTGACGTTCTGGCTTCTACTTGCTCCACTCTGTTAGTGATACTCTCAATGGAGTTCTTAATTTGGTTTATCATTTCCTTCATTTCTAGAATTATTGTTTGATTTTTTTTATAATCTCTATCCACTGATAAAGATGCTTAACTTTTTCTTTTATATGTTTATGTAATTCATTTTCAATGTTTTCTTTTACTGTTTGGATTTTCTGTCTCGTATCTTCTTTAAGTTTCCATTCCATCTGTCTAAGGTATTCCTTGAGTTCTTTATATGACCACTTTTCTGATGAATCCTGGTCCTCCTGAATATTTAGGGTGTTCTTCGTTGTTTGTTCTCCTTTTCTTCCTTGCTTGTTTATGCTGCTCATGTTACTTCTTGTTCTGTTTGACTGCTGAGTTACTGTTTACTCTTATAAATTTATTTGATGCTTGGGAGGAAAGATTTTAGAAGGGAAGGGAAAAAGTCACTAAAGAGAATGAGAGTAGGCAGGTAGAATGCAAGGAATGGGAAATAAGAAAATTGAAAAGAAATGAAATACAATAGAAAAAATAGAAAATAAAGAATGAAAATGATTTTTTTAAAAAAATGATAATGATAATATAAAATTAAAATTAAAATTTTAAAAAATAATAATAACAAAATAGGGGAGGGGATGGGGGATTGCAGAGGAAAGGAAAGGCAGCAGAATACAACAGTTACTAGTATGGTATTATGTAAAAATGTGGATGTGTAACCCATGTGATTCTGCAATCTCTACTTGGTTTAAAAAAGGGAGTTCATAACTCACTTGAAGCTAATGTATGCTAATGTATGAAATATGATATGTCAAGAGCTTTGTAGGGTTTTGAACAACCAATAAAAAATAAAATAAAATAAAATTATTTTGCCATTTAAAAAAAAAAATAATAATTTTGAAGTTTATCTATGATCCAGGGGCAAGTTAAATGAAACAGTTTCCAGTTGTTAAGTCACCAAAAAATTTATTATTTCATGTGTTATTTATTTGCTTTGTAGTATGTTTAAATTTTATTTTTGGAAAGTTTTTAACCTTATTAAATTTGTTTATTTGTTGTGGGGGAAACAATTGTATATAGGTTAAGTATTGTTTATCAAAAATGCTTAGAACAAGAAGCATTTCAGATTTTGGATTTTTTTGGAATTATGGAATATTTATACACACATAATCTTGGGGATAAGACTCAAGTGTAAATATGAAATTCATTTATATTTCATACATGCCTTAGACCCATAGCCTGGAGGAAATTTCATACAACATTTTTAGTATACCTGCATTTTGACTGTAACCTGTCAAATGAAGCCAAGTAGGAAACTTTTCACTTGTCACATTCCAGTACTAAAACACGTTAGATTTGGCATTTTGGATTTGGGATTTGGGGATTAGGGGTGCCCAGTTTCCAGAGGGCAAATTCTATTTTTCTACTAAAGTAAACTCATTTATCATAGTAAGTTGTCCTAAGTTAATTATCTTTGTATCCACAAAATTCCTAAAACTTATTGTGGTGCCTATATTTCTCCTTAAAATCATATTTCAAACATTTAATCTTGCTTCATTGAATAAAAACAAATCATATTTTCATCTAATTTTTAGATTCTTTAATTAATTAACACAATTGCTGTCTTATTAAAGGTTCTTTCACTTAAAATACATATTTTACATTCATATTAATAATAGATTTTCTGGAATTATCAATAAAATTTTTATACAATAGCTTTTGCTCCCTGTATTTTCAAACACCACTTAACTTGTGTGTTTGTGTTGCAAACAACTTAGAGCTGATTTTGTATTTTTACTTCAAATGACATTTTCTACACACTTTCATTTATTTTTTATAATTTATTCTTTTTTACTAGTTTTTTTAGTTGTTGATGGATCCTTATTTAATTAATTAATTTATATGCAGTGCTGAGAATCCAACCAGTGCCTCACACATGCTAGACAAGTGCTCTACCACTGATCCACAACTCTAGCCCACTCCAGTTTATTCTTAAAATTCACATTTTTTTTTAGTTTATGTATAGGTATTTTTTTATTGGCTCTACACAGCACTGGTATACTATCATATTTCTTTTTTTAATTGGTTCTTTTTATACATAACATTAAGATTATACATAACATTAAGATTCATTTTGGCATAATTATAAAAGCATGAAATATAATTTGCTCTAATTCAGTCCCCAGTACTTCCTCTTTTTCTCCTTTCCTCCCTCTTTCTGTTCCCTTCCCTCCACTCTACTGATCTTTCCGCTATTTACTTTTAGTTTGGGGGGATTGTGCAGGTGTGTGTTGTGTGTATACATAATGGTGAGATCCAATACGTTTTTTCCCTTTCATTTGTTGTTTTATGGTAATACCGTGTGATTATTTTTATAGTGTTTAAGTTCTTTTATGAGGATTTTGGAAAATAAAAGCAATAAATTTGTGTTCTCAGATGGTCATCATGAACCGGAAAAAAAAAATAAAATAAAATAAAAAATTTTAAAACATTTTTTAAAAGTTAAAGAACAGCAACAAAAAAATGAAAATAAAAGAAAACAAAAAAACAAAAACAAAAACAAAAACAAAAAAAAAACAAATTAAAATAATAATAATAACAATAAATGCAGTCATAGATTGCAATAAACTTCTTTTCCAGTACGTAGAGCTGTGCCCACTGGGCCAAGCTTCTCCTTTCAATAAGTGGGAACCAATCACTGTGCAGCAGCTCTTCCTCCCAGACTGGGTGGGTGTCCAATCCGAGTGCCTAGGGCCTTCTTTTGTGTTTCCTCAAGCCAGGCCCCACTCACCTGTGACACTCACCACAATACTGGCTACATGCCACGTCTGCTGCTCCTAGGAGCCCTGTTTTCATGAACGCCTGGGAACACTCTCCCTGTTTGTCTCCCTCAGACCCTAAGTTTGTAGAGCTTAGGCCTGAGAACCCCCAGCGAATTTGCTTGCACTCCGGAAGCCATGCCCCCAGAAGCTGGAGCAAGAGACTTCAGTTTTCAGCACTGGTGGGAGCGGTGGCCTGGAGGTCTGCACCACGAGTCCCGTGCCACTCCTAATTCCCTCGGTCTGGCTATCGCGCTCAAGGGAGAGCTGGGAGGGGCTCTTAAGATTTCCCCACAAGTTCGCAAATTTACAGGAATTTGTTTCACTTTCAATCACTTCCTGCTTCAGGACACATGTATTCTTCCATGTTTCTTGACAGGTCTTTTCATGAGAGTTCTTTCAAGACACATTACTTTCAATTTCCATAATCACTTTTGAAGCAAAACTCACATAAACTTTATGATGAATTATAACTCTGATATTACCATTAGATGTATGACTGGTTGGAATTAATGATTGCATAACGATATAGGATTTCTTATATATTTTCAGATAAAAATTCAATCCATTATTTAAAGTGGAACGAGTTATATTATTTATTCACAGTATGGTCTATTCATGCATTATCTCTATATTCATAGACGCAGTGTACACTTCTTTATACCCCCAATACTAATTTATATGTCTTCAAAATATTGCTCCCTGAAATGTTGGAAGAAATACTCATGTCACCTGATCTACTTATACATTTAATCACAGAAATATTCGGAACACAAAATGCGAAGCTCACACTTATGTTTGTACCAAAGCCTAAAAGGAAAGTAAACATGGATTACTAAAAACATCCATGTCCAGCTTGCCTAATGCTCTCAAATATCAATCCTATTGGTGACTACATATTTGTTTCTTCTTAAGATTATATATTCAAACTCAACCCTACTGAAAATGTCTAATCCTATCCCTCACTTTATACATTGCCTGATTTCATTATGGCTCTATTTCTATCTGTTTCCTACATATTTTCCCCAGTTCATCATTGTGACTGACTCTTCACATGTGCTGACATTTACATTCACACTCTAATCGATAACCTATTGCTAATAAGCGTTTGTTCCTAATCCTATACTCATTCTTTTTCTAAACCTACCGACTATCTTCCTAATCCTACCGACTATCCTTTTTTGACTGGATATTCTCTTCTACATTCAATCAAGCAAGGTACAAGGTCTTATGCCATTGTATATTGATCTATCTGAGACCTCTGTGCAGAATGTAATTTTATTCTAAGTATCACAATCAAGGGTCCAATGCCCTTCTGGGCTTCAAATGTTACCTAGATTTCTAGTTTCACACTTATATTTCACATATATATTCTAGTAAATATCGCAGTTTCAAATACCATTATTCATTCTGCAGGATGATTCCTAAACCAAATCCAACATGTTATTGACCCTAAACATACACTGTTCCCTCAATCTAACTTTACAGAAGAGCAGGGACAGAGTTGGTCTTACAATACAGGAATGTAGAGGATTCCTGCTGAGAACCTCAAAGGTCCATGCAGACATGATCCCTGGAAAAGAGGTAGGCAGCTATGAAGGACCTGAGAGAGCAAAAGTCATCTTCCATGGCAAACAACCTTGTCAGGATGAAGGGGTGTGTCTGAATCAGCCACTTTCTTCTTAATGTAGAGAAGATGGACCAAACAAGGTCTATGTGGAGAGCTGTTCCCGTGTGTCTATGGTTGATATACCATTCTAACTTGTGACAGTGTCACAGGAAGTAGGGGCAGCCTCCATCTCATGGGACCCTTGGAAGCAGCTATTAGGACAAAGTGTTTGCCAAGGCATTGACCTCATTCAGTTCCTGAAGGAAGTGACCTACCTTACTTCTTTGGTGATGGAACTCTCTGAACTTGGGATCCAGGAAGCCAGGCATCCAGAGCCAGTCCCAGTCCCAGTACCAGTGGGCTCACTTGTTTTGTTTTACCAATGACAGATTCTGTCTCTCTTGGTACCTACTGATGTGAGGATGGCCAAATATCAGGAGAGCTCTGAAGACGGGCCTTTCCTTAGTAAGTAGGTAGTGACTCACCGCTGGCTCCTAACAACTACACAGAGTTGGCCAAGGAGACCAGATCTGCCACAGTACAGGCCATTTCGGGTGAACATAGTAGGGCCCGCTAGTCAGAGGACACTCTGGATATTCAGAGACTTACTTGGGGGAAGGAGGTGCTTTGTGTTTGTGAGTGTGAGTTTGTGGTTTTGTCTCATTTTCTTAGAATAGGTAGGAAAGCTGGTATGTCTGGTTTGCAGTGGACTGTTTCTAGATAGTCTTTTGACAAGGCAAGTGTTTCTATGTCTGTGTATAACACTGTGTCCGTGGTTGTAGACATTAGAAAAGAGAATGCATCAATGAATGTGTCCTGTCTAGTAGAAAGCTTCCCAGCATTCATCCTGCCCAATTTATGACTGCACTGCAGGTTGCCTTATCGATGGGCAACACCTACTATCTTCCTAAGTTTCAGATTTCTTCCTGAATTCTGACCAATCTGCAGAATAGTCTCATGGTTTTGTGTCCAAGATAGGTACCACCCCAAGCTCTGTCACATGGCCATGTACTGAATAGCTGAAGGTAATGGCGAGCTTCTTAGAAAACTCAGATATCAGTGTGACCAGGTAAGTCTCAGTGGAGAAACCATGCTTTGTGCCTTTTGCTTACCTATTTTTCTGTTTCACTGAATGACAGGAAGGTCTTTGCCTCAGGCCACCCCTTTGATAAGCATGAAAAAAACAGTTTTCATATGGAAATGATTGGGCATCACCCGTGGCTCTTTGCTTAATTGCTTTGAATGGGATGTGTCTGAATCAGCCTCTTGGCCCTGTGTGAGGCTGTGGCTTATATTTTCAGCACCTGATGGATATAAAGAAAGGTCCCATGTGTGCATCCAAAACTAAAATGGCAAAATTCAGTCATTGTGGATGATGTCTCTCTCCTTCCTCTATTAGGTTGCAGACAATCATCAAGTGAGTATAGGGATCCTTTGGGTCAAATGAGTTTTTCAAAGCCATGCAGAGGTGCTTGGGTTTTCTCATGATTCCACTTCACATAAAGAATCTAAACCCCACAGTCAGTAGGCCTCAAATTGGAGAAGCAGAGTAGTTGTAATGGCAGGCCTATTTGATCACTCCTGGTTCACAGGAATGGTGTCCAGGCCACCCTGACTTTAGGCAAATGAGGGCCAAGGGAGCTTATTTTGGACACTCTCTTGCGCTGCACCCCTCATGGAAATCTCCAGCCAGAGGTTAAAATGAGGGTCTATGTGGAAGAAGATGAGGGCCATGTGGGAATGTTTTGGTTTTAATTTTGGTAATTTGTGTGGCAGTTGGAAGGGATGACTGGGTCCCCCTCGGCTTGTACTCTGGTGTAATACTCCTTAGAGACTGAGTTGTAGAACTGACCTCAGAGAAGTATTGCCATGAATTGTGTGGGGATGTTAGGAGGCCACGCATGAGAGTCGCCCTTGGAAACTGAGATCTATGCCAAGGGTGGCTTTCCACAGAACACTGAGAATCTCAGCCAGGATATCACATGATTTTATTCTGAAAAACTTGGCAGCCATAGTTGAGAGTCAAAACACACATGGACCTCACATTGTAGACCTCAATGGGCCTGGCTTCATGTGACCTTTTGGCCACTATTTGGGATGCCTTGCCTGTGATTGTTCTCCAGAGCTTTCATTGAAATGAGCTTCCTTAACATTTAATGGTTCCTGAATGAATTGAAACCCACAGTGACTACAACTTCTTCCTTGAATAATGGCTAGATAAATACCATGAAATTTTTGAAATTTCAATGACCAGTTGGCACTGGAAAACCTTTGGATGTCCTGATGCTGATCATGAGTATACCAGACAGTGCCTTGATTGACAGGGTTTCATAAAAATGGTGTAGAACAGAGATGCCAGTTAGTTGGTGCCTGCTGATTAGTGGGCCTAGAGCAGTGGTGAGCAGATGTGTGACAAAACATCTGTGGTGAGGCCACGTGGAACTGCCATTGGCGTCCAAATGGCTTGAGACTGATATGGTTTCAGCCAACAGACCCAATAGGTAAAGGCATCTTGTTATATGGAGAGGTTTCAGGGAAATGTTCAGAATCAGGTTGCTATGGTCAAGGGGGAAAGCTATGTGGGATAGAAGCCTGGTTATTGCATTCTCCTGCAAACCCTCACCCACCACACGTGACAGAACTCCCTCCAACAATGTGTCCCAATTGACCTCCTTTATTTCGTGAAGCAAATACCAAACTCCCAGTGCAGCAGCAAGAAACACCACTAAAAGTGGAGGATGAACAAATGTCTTCCCAGTTAGCACAGGGAGAAACTTAGCCCCAGTGTCCACAGTTTAGCTACAAAAAAATAATTCAGCACTGCTGCCACATGTTCAATGAAAAATAAGAAACCATGTCTTACAGGTCACATATATGCAGAACCAGCTTTGATGGTCTCTCTATAAAAGAACTAAATCTCCTGAAAACAACATGTATTTCAAGTGCCCAACCTCAGAGGCAGTTTCTCAAGAATTTTTTAGGCCAGCAGAGCTCCATGTTTGAGGAGTGTTTACCTTTTGCCTTACTATTTTGAACTCTGCTACCACCTCCAAGGTTGTGAACTCCTGAGCAAATTCCATTCCAGATATGTATTCACAGATTTTCTAACTCTTCTCCTCTAACTGTATCTTACTTTGGTAAAAGATAATGTCAAGGCATTGTTCTGGATGAGACAGGGAAGATTTTGGGGTAGCACATATTTGCATAGACATTGGGTTCATTTTTCAATTTCCCTTTAAAACACTGAATCTCTAACCCTAACCAATTCCAAACTAGACTCTGACTACTAATCCTAATATGATGGAGAAAAATAACAAAAAACAGAAAAGAAGTACAAGCAGTTCAGAGGAGGCAAGGTGTATACTTGGACTTGCCTTTTGCATAATATAGGGTAGGAGTTATAAATCTTGCAAATTTTTTTTGAAATAGTTCTCCATGTGTTTTTAAAGTTAACAAATGTGTGAATTCCTTTCTCCCTTTCTCTGTAGCCTATTAAGCACATGTATTTTTATATGCACATATAGAATTCTACCTGGTACCACACGTACATTCTTGTGAGGTGGTTGACTTGGCAGATACAAATTGTGAGAAGAGATCACTCCTCGTAAATGCTATTGGAACTGAAATTTCAAACTATGGGTGAACTTTCTAGTTGAACAACATTATACATAAATCCATGTTCAGTATAATGAATATTTTTGGATCTGTGGATGATATATATTTCATGATGGATTTTGATTGGCATATATATTGTTAGTTTTTAATGTCTCTCTCTCTGTCTCTCTCTCTCTCTCTCTCTCTCTCTATATATATATATATATATATATATATATATATATATATATATATACTCTCCAGATATTTCAAAATATGTAATATATGTGACTTATTATACACGCCCTAAATTCATTCATATTCATTTATGTGGATTTATAATCAACTTTTCACAAGATTATTTTCCAAACTATTCATCCACCTGAAATTCATATTTGTTTCCTAGTACTGACAACTAACTTCAGTGAATGGTGTATACAAATCCTAATATTTCTACAGTAACTAACCCAGTTTAACATCAATGCAAGTAGATTCCTATGGGACATGATATGTATTTTGACGTTCATATTTATTCAACAGTGGGACATTATTATTTCTTCAGTTTATGCACATCATAATATATATATTTCATCCAAAAGTTCAAAAATATATAGGAATTTGTTTCACTTTCAATCACTTCCTGCTTCTGAAAACATGTATTCCTCCATGTTTCTTTACTGCTCTTTTCATGAGACTTCTTTCCAAACACATTATTTTCGATTTCCATAATCAATTTTGAAGCAAAACTCACACACTCTTCATGAAAATCCTAATACTAATATTATCATTGATGTATAACTGGTTGTAATGAATGTCTGTATATCAATATTTGATTTCCTGTATTTTTTCAGATATCAATTCAATCCATTATTTATAGTGGAATGAGTATATGTTTTATTCAGAGTATGTTCCATTCATGCATTATCTGTATATTCATAGAAACAGGGTACACCTGTTTGTACCCCCAATACTAATTTATACATCTTCAAAATATTGCTCCCAGAAATGGTGGAAGATATACTCATGTCACCTGATCTACATATATATTTTATTACAGTAATATTATGGACACAAAATGCAAAGATCACACTTATGATTGTACCAAAGCCTAAATGGAAAGTGAGCATGGATTAGTAATAACATCCATGTCCAGGTTGCCTAATGCTCTCAAATGTCAATCCAATTGGTGACTACATATTTGTTTCTTGCTAAGATTATATATTCAACCTCAACCCTGTTGAAAATGTCTAATCCTATAACTCACATTATACACTGCCTGATTTCCTTTTGTCTCAATTGATATTTACTTTCCTACATATTTTCCCCAGTTCATCATTGTGAATGACTCTTCACATGTGCTGACATTTACATTCACTCTCTACCCGAAACCCTATTGCTAAAAAAGTTTTTGTCCAAATCCTATACTCACTCTTCTTTCTAAACCTACTGACTATCTTCCTAATCCTATCGACTATCCCTTTTTGACTGCATGTTCTCTTCGACATTCAATCATCCAAGGTAAAGGTCCTATGCCATTGTATAGCGATTAATCAGAGACATCTGTGCAGAACATAATTCAAAGCTAAGTATCCTACCCAAGGGCCCAATACACTTCTGGGCTTCAAAACTTACATAGATTTGGGTTTTCAAACTTATATTTCACCTATATATTCTTTTAAATTTCGCAGGGTCCCAATAACATTATTCATCCCGCAGAATGATTCCCAACCGAATTCGAACCTGTTATTAACCCTAACCATACGCTGTTCCCTCAATCTACCTTTACAGAGGAGCAGGGATAGAGTTGGTCTTACAATACAAGAATGTAGGGGATCTTCCACCTGCTGAGAACCTCAAAGGTCAATGCAGAAATGATCCTTGGAGAAGTTGTAGGCAGCTATGTAGTACCAAAGAGAGCAAAAGTCTTCTGACATGGTAAAGAACCTGGACAGGATGAAAGGATGTGTCTGAATCAGCCTCTCTCTTCTTAATGTAGAGAAGATGGACCAAAGCAGGCCTGTATGGAGAGAAGTTCCCCGGTGCATATGGTTGATATACCATTCTAACTTGTGACAGTGTCACAGAAAGTAGGAACAGCCTCCATCTCATGAGACCCTTGGCAGCAACTGTTAGGACAAAGTGGTTGCCAAGGCAGTGACCTCATTCATTTCATGAAGAAAGTGACTTCACCTAACTTACTTGGTGATGGAACTCTCTGAACTTGGGATTCAGGAAGCCAGGCATCCAGAGCCAGTCCCAGTAACAGTCCTAGTGGGATCACATGTTTGGTTTTACCAAGGGCAGAGAGAGTCTTTTTTGGTACCTACTGATGTGAGAATGGCCAAATGCCAGGACAGCTCTGAAGAGGGTCCTTTCCTAAGAAAACAGGTAGTTGGTCATCGCTGGCTCCTGACAACTTCACAGATTTGGCCACGGAGACCAGATCTGAGACAGGGCAGGCCATTTCAGGGTAACAATATGGTCCACAGTCAGAGGACACTCCGGATTGTCACAGACATATTGGGGGAAGGAAGTGCCTTTGTGGGTGTGGGTGTGAGTTTGTGGTTTTGTCTCATGATCTGAGAATAGGTAGGAAAGGCGATTTGTTTGGTTTGGAGTGGACTGCTTCTAAAAAGTCGTTTGACAAGGTGAGTGTTTCTATATCTGTGTATCTCACTGTGTCCGTGGTTGTAGACATAAGAAAAGAGAATGCATCAATGGATATGTCCTGTCTAGAAGAAAGTTTTCCATCATTCATCCTACCCAATTTATGACTGGACTGCAGGTTGCTTTATGGATGGGCAACCCCTACTATCTTCCTAAGTTCCTGTTTTCTTCCTAAATTTTGGCCACTACCCAGAATAGGCTCATGGTTTTGTGTCCAAGATATGTAACACCTCCAAGCTCTGTGACATGGCCATGTACTGGATAGCTGAATGGAATGGCGAGCATCTCAGGAAACTCAGATATCAGTGTGACCAGGAAAGTCTCAGTGGAGAAATACTGTTTTGGGCCTTCTGCTTACCTATTTTTCTGTTGCCCTGAATGTCAGGAAGGTCCTTACCTCAGGCCACTCCTTTTTGAAGCCTGAAGTAAACAGTTTTTAAATGCAAATGAATGGGCATCACCTGTGGTGCTTTGCTTAATTGCTTTCGAAAGGGATGTGTCTGAATCAGCTGCTTGCCTCTGGGTCAGGCTATGGATTAGATTCTCAGCACCTGATGGATATAAAGAAAGTTCCCATGTGTGTATTGAAAACGAAAATGGTAAAAATATCAGTCATTGTGGATGAAGTTTCTTGCCTTCCTCTGTTAGGTTCCTAACCTCCATCAAGTGAGAATAGGATCCTCTGGGTCAAATGAGTTCTTTGAACTCCTGCAGAAGTGCTTGGGTTCTCCCATGATGCCAAATCACATAAAGAATCTATACCTGACAGTCAGTTGGCCTCAAATTGGAGAAGCAGAGCAGTATTAAAGGCAGGCCTATTTGATCACTCCTGGTTCACAGGAAGGGTGTCAAGGCCACCCTCATTTTAGGCAAATGACGGGCAAGGGTGCATATATTGGACATTGCCTTGGGCTGCGCTCCTCATGGAAACCGCCAGCAAGAGTTTATGATGAGTGTCTATATGGAAGAAGATGAGGGTCATGTGGGAATGTTTTGGTTTCAATTGTGGTCATTTGTGTGGCGGTTGGAAGAGATGACTGGGTCCACATGGGCTTGAACTCGGGTGTGATTCTCCTTCGAGACTGAGTTCTGGAACTGACCTCAGAGAAGTATTGCCATTAATTGTGTTGGGATTGTAGGAGGCCACGCATGAGAGTCACCCTTGAAACCTGAGATTGGGCCCTGGGTGGCTTTCCACAGAGCACTGAGAATCTCAACCAGGATATCACATGATTTTATTCTGAAAGACTTGGCAGCCATAGTTAAGAGTCAAAACACACATGGACCTCACATTTTAGAGCTCAATGGGCCTGTCTGCATATGACTGACCACTCTTTGGAAAGCCTTGCCTGTGAGAGTTCTCCAGAGCTTTCATTGAAATGAGCTTCCTCACCATTTAATGGTTCTTGGATGAATGAAAACCCCAAAGTGCCTCCAACTTCATTCTTGAACAATGGATAGATAAATACAATGAAATTTTTGAAATTCCCAATGACCAGGTGGCACTGGAGAACCATTGGATGTCCTATTGCTGCTCATGAGTGTACCAGACAGTGCCTTGATTGACTGGAGTTCTTGAAAATGGTGTGGAACACAGATGCCAGTAAGTTGGAGCCTGCTGAGTAGTGGGCCTAGAGCAGTGGTGTGCAGTTGTCTGATAATATATTTGTGGTGTGGCCATGTGGGTGTGTCATTGGCTTCCAAATGGCTTGTGACTGACTTGGTGCAGCCAGCAGAAAATTATATGAAAAGGCATCTGGTTATATGGACAGGTTTCAGGGCAATGTTCAGAATCAGGTTGCTATGGTCAAGGGAGCAAGAAATGTGGGATAGAAGCCTGGTTGGTGCATTCTCCTGAAGTCCCTGACCCACCACACCTTACAGGACTCCCACCAGCACTGTGACCCATTTGAAATCCTTGTATGTTGTGAAGCAAATACAAAACACCCAGTGCAGCAGCAAGAAACACCACGAAAATTGGAGAATGACCAAATGGCTTCAAAGTCCACACAGGGAGACACTTAGCCCCCAGTGGCCACAGTTTATCTACAAAGAGAGAATTCATCACTGCTTCCTCATGTTCATTAGAAAATAAGAAACCATATCCTCCAGGTCACATAGATGCAGACCCAGCTTTGATGGTCTCCGTACACAGGGAGCTAAAGCTCCTGACAACAACATATTTTTCAAGTGTCCAACCTCAGAGGCAGTTTCTCAAGAAGTCTTAATGCCAGCATAGCTCCATGTTTGTGGAGTGTTTACACTGTCCCTTACTTTTGGAAACTCCTCTACCACCTCCAAGGTTGTGAACTCCTGAACATTTTCCATTCCAGGTATGTATTCACAGATTTTCTAACTCTTCTTCTCTAATTGTGTCTTACTAGGGGCGAAGATATTGTCAAGGCATTGTTCTGGATGATAGTGGGAATTTTTTGTAGCACATATTTGCATACACATTGGATTTATTTTCCTATTTTCCATTTGAAATACTGAATAACTGACACTAACCCATACCCTAATAGACTCTTACTACTAATCCTAATATGATGGAGTAAAATAACCCAAACAGAATAGAAATGCAAGCATTTCAGAGGAGGCATGGTGTATAGTTAGACTTGGCTTTTGCATGACAAAGTGTAGGTGTTATAATTCAAGTTAATTTTTAATTGAAATAGTTCCATGGGTACTTAAAGTAAACAAATATGTGAATTCCTCTCTCCCTTTCTCTGTAGCCTATTCAGCACATGTATTTTTATATGCACATATAGAATTCTACCTGGTACCACAGGTACACTCTTGTGAGGTGGCTGACTTGGCAGATAGAAATTGTGAGAATAGATCACTCCGCCTAAACGCTGTTGAAACTGAAATTTCAAACTATGGGTGAGCTTCCTAGTTGAACAACATTATACATAAATCCATGTTCAGTAAAATGAATATTTTTGGATCTGTGGATGATATATATTTCATGGTGAATTTCGATTGGCATATGTATTACTAATTTTTAATGTCTCTGTGTGTGTGTGTGTGTGTGTGTGTGTGTGTGTGTGTGTGTATATATACACACACACACACTAAATTTTTTTAAAATATAAAATATATGTGTCTTATTATACACTCCCTAAATTCATTCATATTCATGTATGTGGATTTAGAGTTAACATTTCACAAGATTATTCACGGAAATATTCATCCACCTGAAATACATATTTTTTCCTAGAAATGAAAAATAACTTCAGTGAATGGTGGATACAAATCCTAATATTTCTACAATAATTGATCCAGTTTGTCATCAATGCAAGTAGATTCCTATGGGACATGATGTTTATTTTGATGTTCATTTTTATTCACCACTGGTATATTACAATTTCTTCAGTTTATGCACATTATAGGATATATATTTCATCCATACGTTAGCAAAATTATAGGCATTTGTTTCACTTTCAATCATTTTCTGCTTTAGAACACATGTAATCCTCCATGTTTCTTGACTGGTTTTTTCATGAGACTTCATTCCAAACATATTATTTTCGATTTCCATAATCAAATTTGAAGCAAAACTCACACACCCTTCATGATAAAGTATAACCCTAATATTACTATTAGATGTATAACTGGTTGGAATGAATGATTGTATATCAATATAAGATTTCTTATATATTTTCAGATATCAAATCAATCCATTATTTAAAGTGGAACCAGTTATATTATTTATTCACACTATTGTCTATTCATGCATTGTCTCTATATTCATAGACACAGAGTACACCTCTTTGTAAACCCAATACTAATTTATACGTCTTCAAAATTTTGCTCCCAGTAATGGTGGAAGAAATACTCATGTCATCTGATCTACATATACATTTTATCAGAGTAATATTCTGGACACAAAAAGAAATGGTCACACTTATGTTTGCACGAAAGCCTAAATGTAAAGTGAACATGGATTACTAAAACCATCCATATCAAGTTTGGCTAATGCTCTCAAAATTCAATCCTATTTGTGACAACATATTTGTTTCTTGCTAAGATTATATATTCAAACTCAACCCTGTTGAAAATATCTAATCCTATCTCTCACTTTATACTTTTCCTGATTTCATAATGTCTCTATTTATATCAGCTTTCCTACATACTTTCCGCAGTTCATCATTGTGACTGACTCTTCAATTGTGCTGACACTTACATTCACACTCTAATCCAAACCCTATTGCTAAGGAACTTTTGTTCCAAATCCTATACTCACTCTTCTTCTTAAACCTACTGACTATCTTCCTAATCCTACCCATTATCCCTTTTTGACTGGATGTTCTCTTATACATTCAATAATCCAAGGTACAGGGTCTAATGCCATTGTATATCGATCTATCTCAGACATCTGTGCAGAACATAATTCAACGCTAAGTATCACAATCAAGGGCCCATCCCCATTCTGCGCTTCAAATCTTACTTAGATTTCTGTTTTCATACATATATTTCACCTATATATACTTATAAATGTCGCAGGTTCCCAGTACCATTATTCATCCAGCAGAATGATTCCTAATTCAAATTGAACATATTATTAACCCTAACCATACACTGTTCCCTCAATCTAACTTTACAGAAGAGCAGGGACAGAGTTGGTCTTACAATACAGGAATGTAGGGGATCTTCCACCTCCTGAGAACCTCAAGGTCCATGCAGAAATGATCCCTGGAGAAGATGTAGACAACTATGAAGGACCTGAGAGAGCAAAAGTCAGCTTCCATGGAAAACAACCTGGTCAGGATGAAGGGTTGTTTATGAATCAGCCTCTCTCTTCTTAATGTAGAGAAGATGGACCAAACCAGGTTGGTGTGGAGAGCTGTTCCTAGGTGCCTATGGTTGATATACCATTCTACCTTGTGAAAGTGTCACAGAAAGTAGGGGCAGCCTCCATCTCATGGTAGTCTTGGAAGCAACTGTTAGGACAAAGTGGTTACCAAGGCAGTGATCTTATTCAGTTCCTTAAGGAAGTGACCTCACCTCACTTCTTTGTTGATGGAACTCTCTGAACTTGGTATCCAAGAAGCCAGGCACCAAGAGGCAGTCCCAGTCTTAGTGGTCTCACTTGTTTGGACTTACCAAGGACAGAGTCAGTCATTCTTGCTACCTACTGATGTGAGGACGGCCAAAACCAGGAAAGCTCTGAAGAGGGGCTTTTCCTGAGAAAGTAGGTAGTGGCTCACTGCTGGCTCCTGACAACTTCACAGAGTTGGCCAAGGAGACAAGATCTGAGACAGGACAGGCCATTTCATTGGAACATAGTATGGCCCACCAGTCAGAGGACACTCCGGATAGTCACAGACCTACATGGGGGAAGGAGGTGTCTTTGTGGGTGTGGGTGTGGGTTTGTGGTTTTGTCTCATATTCTGAGAATAGGTAGGAATGGCGGTTTGTTTGGTTTGGAGGGAACTGTTTCTAGTAAGTCATTTGACAAGGCGAGTGTTTCTATGTCTGTTTATACCACTGTGTCCCTGGTTGTAGACATTAGAAAAGAAAATGCATCAATTGGTGAGTCCTGTCTAGTAGAAAGCTTCTCAGCTTTCATCCTGCACAATTCATGAATGGACTGTGGCATGACTTATCGATGGGGAACACCTGCTAACTTCTTAAGTTCCTGTTTTCTTCCTGAATTGTGTGCACTCTCCAGAATAGGCTCATAGTTTTGTGTCAAATATATGTACCACCTCAAATCTCTGTGACATGGCCATGTACTGGATAGCTTAAGGGAATGGCGAGCATCTCAGAAAGCTCAGATATCAGTGAGACCAGGAATGCCTCATTGGACAAACCCTGCTTTGGACATTTTGCTTACCGATTCTTCTGTTGCCCTGAAAGTCAGGAAGGTCTTTGCATCAGGTGTGTCATGTGGGAGTGTTTTGGTTTTAATTGTGGTCATTTTTGTGGCCGTTGGAAGACATGGCTATGTCCACCTGGGCTTGAACCCTTATGTGATTCCCCTTAGAGACTGAGTTCTGGAACTGACCTCAAAGAAGTATTGCCATGTATTGTGTTGGGATTTTAGGAGGCCACGCATGAGAGTCGCCCTTGGAAACTGAGATCTAGGCCCAGGGAGGCTTTCCGAAGAGCACTGGAAATCTCAGGAAGGACATCACATGATTTTATTCTTAAAGACTTGGCAGCCATCGTTGCAAGTCAAAACACACATGGACCTCACATTGTAGACCTCAAATGCCTGGCTTAATGTGACCTTTTAGCCTGTCTTTGGGAAGCCTTGCCTGTTAGAATTCTCCAGAGCTTTCATTGAAATGAGCTTCTTCTCCATTTAATGGTTCCTGAATAAATTGAAACCCACAGTGCCTTCAACTTCATCCATGAAAAATGCCTAGATAAATATCATTAAAGTTTGGAAATTCCCATCACCTGGTGGCACTGGAGAACCTTTAGGTGTCCTATTACTGATCATGAATGTACCAGACAGTGCCTTGATTGACTGGGTTTCATGAAAATGGTGTAGAACAGAGATGCCAGTAACTTGGAGCCTGATGAGTAGTCGGCCTAGAGCAGTGGTGTGCAGGTGTGTGTTAAAACATCTGTGGTGGGCTGATGTGGATATGCCATTGGCTTTCAAATGCCTTGTGACTGATATAGTGCAGCCCCCATACCCTTGTATGTAAAGGCATCTTGTTATATGGACAGGTTGAAGGGCAATGTTTAGAATCAGATTGCTGTGGTCAAGGGGGCAAGCTATGTGGGATATAAGCCAGGTTGGTGCATTCTCCTGCAGACCCTTACCCACCACACATGACAGAACTCCCTCCATCACTGTGTCCCAGTTGAACTTCTCGTATTTTGTGAAGCAAATACCAAACTCCCAGTGCAGCTGCAAGAAACACCACGAAAAGTGGAGGATGACCAAATGGCTTCACAGTCCACACTGCAAGACACTTAGCCCCCAGTGGCAACAGTTTACCTATAAAGAGAGAATTCAGCCCTACTGCTTCATGTTCATAGGAAAAAAAGAAACCATGTCCTCCAGGTCATATAGATGCAGACCCAGCTTTGATGGTCTCACTACAAAGGAAGCTAAAGCTCCTGTCATCAACATATATTTCAGGTGCCCAATCTCAGAGGCAGTTTCTCAAGAAGTCTTTAGGCCAGCAGAGCTCCATGTTTTTGGAGTTTTTACCCTGTCCTTTACTTTTGGAAACTCCTCTACAACCTCGAAGGTTGTGAACTCCTGAGCATTTTCCATTACCGATATGTATTCACAGATTTCTAACTCTTCTCCTCTAATTATGTCTTACTTGGAGTGAAGGAAATGTCAAGGCATTGTTCTGAATGAGAGTGGGAAGATTTTTGGGTAGCACATATTTGCCTACACATTGGATTCATTTTCGAATTTTCCATTTGAAATACTGAATCCCTGACTGTCAGGGGTAGAAGAAATTCTTCTTCAAAGAACAGCCTGACACTTACAAGAAACAGCCCCCAGGAGACATCCTGTCTGGAAGACATCCTGTAGCCATATATGTCCCTGAGACATCCTGTGGCCATCTTTCTTCCAGAAACATCCTGAAGTTATCTCACCTTGTGAAGACATCCAGGAACTGCTGATAAGAGAGCTTTCCCATATCCAGCATATTAATACCCATGTGTGAACAATAAAATTTTGCAGCTTGATCAGAACTCCTGTGTTGCTCTCATCTCTCATGCCTCTTGTCCCTTCATTCCTCCCCATCTAGGTTCGCTGACCACGTTGATGTGTCCTGCCGGCCGGGACATCTGGCGCCCACCGACTGGGGCTCAAGCCTTTGACTGAGGGGGAACCCCTTCCTCCTGGAAGACTTGGTCAAGAGGAGCTCACGATCGCCTCAGCAGACACCACCCGGAGACATATCCAGGAGGAAGGTGGGGATGATGCACGGTGAGTGACGCACCATGTGACAAGCAGTATCGTCACATGATTTGTTTATTTCAGGCCTCAAGGAGTCCTTCAAGACATGAGGGGCACATGTTAAGAAAAAGGACTTAAAATTTTTCTTTTCATACATAGGAGAATTGTGTCCATGGTTTCCTCTTGAAGGGACCATTGATGGCAAAAATGGCTTAGAGTAGGAGACTGTTTAAAAGATTATTATGAATCATTTGGCCCAGAAAAAAATGCCAGTTCCCACCTTTTCTTACTGGAACTTAATTAATGAAATTCTTAAAAGTTTTCGCTTTGACAATGGTACCTTACAACTTGTCAGGATTGGGGAAGAGATTATGCAAAAGACCTCTCGTCCCCCCTCTGCATGCCCATCATTAGTATAGACATAGAACCTTCTCAGTCTTCCCAGGACCCTGAGAACCTTCCTGGTCCCCCTCAAAATACGACCCTAATTAATAAGGCTCCAATGATTAAAAACCACCTTTATCCAGTTTTAAATCCCAGAGACACATTGACCCCTGGGGAGGACGCTATCTTGGAGAAGGAAGCAGCTCTCTACGATTCAGAACACCCGCGACCTCTCAGGACCGTGCCACAGCCTATAGGATTTACCAAGCGAAGGTGAAAGCACCTATGTAAAACATCTTGCCTTTGAAAATGCTAACCCAGCATGTCAGAATGTTCTTCAACCACATAAGGATAAAGGGAAACTTTCTGAAGTTATTAGACTCTGTGCAGACGTGGGTGCAGCCCATGCCATGGGTCTGGCTTTAGGGACCGCCTTTACCAAGGCCTTTCACAATCCTGGCTCACGTACTTGCTTTACTTGTAAACAACCTGGCCATTTTGCATGTGAGTGTCCCACAGGCAAACAAAGCCTAGGAATAGCGTCTCCTCAAACTGGGGCTTAACCGCCCCCAGCTACCCTTTTCCATAGAAGTGGTAAAGGTCATCACTGGGCCAGTGAGTGTAGATCTAAGACAAATGCGCTCACACAGCCTATTTCTTCCTACTTCTCGGGAAACTCCCTGCGGGGCCAGCCCCCGGCCACAACATCCCCCACGACAAACACAGGAGCAATAAAGTTTGTTCCCTCCTAAACTCCCAACCTACCACAAAATCCTTCTCCACAATTGCCTCCCTCCAACTAGCCACCCCAGGCAGCACAAAATTGGACCTCTGTGCTGCCACAAATACAATATTAGACCCAATGCAAGGGCTCCAGATAATACCCAATGAAATTATGGGTCCCCCTCCATCTCATACATGTGCCCTTAATCTTGGAAGAGCCTCCACTACCATACAAGGTGTTCAGGTCTTCGTTGGCATTAATGATAATGATTTCACTGGAGAAATAAAAATACTGGCCACTGCTATTAATGGAGTTGCCGCCATCCCAGCAGGAACAAGACTTGCACAATTAATTCTCCTTCCCTTGGATTCAGGAGGCATTTCCAAAACCCAAACCTACCTCGGGGGACTGCCTTCTTGGGCTTCTCTGATGTGTATTGGGTTCAGCCCATTTCTCACATTAGACCCACCCTTACCTTACTTACTGAAGGAAAGGAATTCCAAGGAGTTCTAGATATTGGAGCTGATGCCACAATTATTTCTCAAAAATAAAAGCCATCAGGTTAGCCCCTCACTCCATCCTTGACTGACCTTAAAGGGATAGGAAAATAAAAAAATCCTCTGGTCAGCTCTAGGTCTATTAGCTGCACTGATAAAGATGGTAATAAGTCAACTGTCACTCCTTTCGTTGATTCTGACCTCCCTGTTAACGTATAGGGAGGAGATATTTTGAGTTATTGGAAGTTATTCTCGCCAGTCCCAATTCCATGGTGACTCATCAAATGCTTCCTATGAATTTTGTTCCTGGTACAGGCCTGGGGATACTGAAACAAGGACTGGTGGAGGCTATACAACCCATACAAAAACAAATACATGTGGACTTGTGTATTCAGATTTTTAGTGTCAGTCCCTGACCCTCCTGTACCCCATGCAGATAAAATTATTTGGGAGACTCAGACTCCTGTGTTGGTGGATCAGTGGCCCCTTACCCAAGAAAAAATTGGAGGCTGCCTCCACGTTAGTGCAGGAACAGCTTGCAGCCGGCCATGTAAAGCCCTCAACCTCATCATGGATTACTCCTATTTTTATTATCAAGAAAAAATCAGGCAAGTGGTGCCTTTTACAATATTTGTGTGCCATTAATAAAGTTATGCGCCCGATGGGAGCACTACAGCCAGGCATTCCCACACCAGTGGCGATTCCAAAAAACTATTGTAAAATGGTTATTGACTTAAAAGATTGCTTTTTTACCATCTTTTTACATCCTGAGGATAGACCCTATTTTGCCTTTAGTCTCCCTCACATTAATTTTCAGGGCCCTATGCAGAGATTTCAATGGAAGGTTCTTCCCCAAGGTATGGCCAACAGCTCTAGTCTTTGCCAAAAACACGTTGCTCAAGCAGTAGACCCTGTGAGAGAGCGATGAGCACAAAATTATATTTTACATTATATGGATGATTTGTTAATTGCTGCACCTAATACCCATGACCTTAATAATTGTTACTTGGACTTTTACAAAACCTCACTACCTTGGGACTACAGATAGCTCCAGATAAGTTTCAAACACAGGACCCTTATACCTATTTGGGCCTTAAACTTCAAGATAATCAGATCCAAATTCCTAAAATACAACTATGTGTTTACCATCTTCACACACTTAATGATTTTCAAATATTACTGGGGGATATTCAATTGCTAGGAACATATTTAAAATTACCCACTTGTGTACTTTTGCCCCTTAATGATATTTTGATAGGTGATTCCCACCCCTCCTCCCCTCAAAAGCTTACTCCCGAGGCATGACATGCATTAAACCAAGCCACAGAAGCCATTGCCCAAAAGATTGTTACACAAATTTCTTATAACCTTCCTCTGGTTCTGGTTATTTTCCACACTCCTCATACACCCACAGGAATATTTTGGCAGCGAGATCCACATTTTAAAAATAAAGGCTGCCCCTTGCTTTTGGTCCTTGTATCCACCACATCCTCCAAGTTTATTACTGTTTATCTTGCTCAGGTAGCTTCTCTTATTTTTAAAGGTCGTTTGCTTTCTCGACAACATTTTGGCAAAGACCCTGATAATATTTTAATTCAATATACTAAGGACCAAACCCTTACTACAATTTTTACTAGAGACATGGATCAATGGGGTATTGCCCTATCAGGCTTTTTGGGAACAATTCATAACCACATCCCCAATGACCCCGTTTTAAATTTTGTCCAGTTACATTCATTTATTTTTCCCAAAATTACTCAAAAGGCTCCCATTCCTCAAGAACTTACTGTCTTTACAGATGGTTCCAGTAATGGCCGTGCAGTCTTTGTTGTCAATAACAAGCCTACCACCTTTGATACTGTCTATCAGTCAGCTCAGTTTGTGGAATTGTTCACCATAACACAAGTTTTCATAAAGTTTTTTTGATAATCTTGTTAATATTTATACAGACAGTGCCTACATTGCTCTTTCTGTGCCCCTGCTGGAGATTTCACCCACCATTATGGCTTCTTCCAATTCCCCCTTTCTGTTTCACCAGCTTCAGCAGCTAATTCAGGCCAGAAAACATGCATTTTCCTTAGGACACATCATGACACACTCTGACCTTCTGAGCCCTCTAACACAAGGTAATGCCCAAGCTGATGCAGCAACACGTTCCATCTTTCCAATTTTTGTTGGCTCCATTCAAAAGGCCATGGAGTTACAAAATCTTCACCATCTAAATTCCCAGAGCCATCGATTACTTTGGAAAATTACCAGGCAACATGCATGAGAAATAGTAAAAGCATGCCCTGGTTGCACTGTCTCCCTCCCCATTCAACACTTGGGAGTTAACCCCCGAGGATTACAGCCCAATCAGGTTTAGCAAATGGATGTTATTCATTTTCCTGAATTTTGAAAAACCAAATATATATACGTTTCTATAGATACCTTCAGCGGCTTTAGTTTTGCATCACCACATTCTGGAGAGGCTACCAAAGATGTCCTTTCTCATCTTGTTTCAGCCTTTTTCGTAATGGGTAAACCAATACATATTAAAACAGATAAATGTCCTGCATATACCAGTGCCAAGTTTAAACAGTTTTGTGCTACCTTGCAATTTTGTCATACTACTGAAATTCCATACAACTCTCAGGGCCAAGGCATGTGGAACTTGCCCAGCTTAGCTTAAAGACTTGGCTATCCCATCTTAAGGCTTCCGCCCTTGTATTTACAACTCCCAGGGATCGCCTTAACCATGCATTATTTGCCCTTATTTTTCTTACCTTAGACAGTGAAGGCCATTTGGCCACAGACAGACACTGGCATCCTTCGTCCAATTCTGTTCGCTCGCCTGTTATGTGGTGCAATCCCATTACAAATAAATGAAAACGCCCAGATCCTATCCTCATCAGGGGATGAGGCTCAGCTTGTGTTTTGGACCAAGAGCAAGCATCCCCAAGATGGTTACCAGAATGCCTGGTTAAACAGGTAAATTACTTACCTCAACCCAGGGACGGAGGCCCTCCCCCTGAGGACAAATTTTCCTCCATTTCAGATACAGCCAACAATCTGTGCGAGGATCCTGCTTAAGGCACTTCTGCTGAACAGGTTTGAACACGGAGACCTTGGACCTCCAATTTCCAACATCATGGAGTACCTTTTTGCCCCCCCCCGTGAATGCAAAGGAGGATTTTGGACTGAGGCTCCCACTAGTTGGACCCAGACTGCTGACTGCATGACTAAGGTGACTTACCTCCGTGCCAAGGTTGACCATAATCTCGGAGGAGTTCATCAGCCTAAATGGGTATGTGTTAACAAGCCAAAGATTATTCCCCCTAGTACAAGTAAAGCTCTCCAAAATTGTTCTGCAACTTGTACGCATACCCAGGCGATGCATGTCTCTTGTAATGTGTCGGCTTCACTTTGTGTTAATAAACAGTGAGAACAATTTTTTGAAGCCTCCCTAACTAAAACTCATGCAGCAGGGGGACCACTATTCATTATACCCCCATTCTCTTTGACCATGGAGGAGATGGCAAATACACCAAGCTACAGTAAGCTGGGTGCCAAGGCACTGTCGGAAAAGGTTCCTACTGGCCCATTAAGGCCCCTACAGGGGTCTCTGATGGTGGAGGACCCACTTATTCTGTCAAGCATCCTCAGATAATCAAACTTTTGAAACCCCAAATCCCTGAGCTCACATATCATCCCTTAATGTAGCCTAAATCCCAGTTCCCAGGTTTAGATACCAATACATTAGATATTTTGCAAACTACATTCTTCTAGCTTAATAATTCGAACCCCACCCTTGCTGGTGATTGCTTGCTCTGCATGACAGCAGGGGCAATCATGCCTATGGCAGTTCCTATTAATTCAATCATGGACAATGATAATACATGCCAACCCGGATTTCCCTTTAAAGTACAGCCTATAGGCACTTTTACATTATTTCTTTTAGGCGCGATGCAGAATAATACCTATGATACTGATGTTCGACTTACTTCCTTTGGAAATTGCTCAACAGTATAAAATTATTCCTCACCCACCCCATCTCTTTGTTCCTCCAATGGCACAGTTTTTATGTGTGGAGGAAACTCGGCCTTCCCACGCTTCCAGCGAATTGGACCATTGGTTGTGTTCTTGCTTTATTACTCCCTGATATAACTATTGTCCCAGGAGATGAACCTCTACCAATTTCTAGCCTAGACACTTTAGTCAAAAGACATAGGTGGGCAATACAGGCTTTACCACTCATTGCCAGCCTTGGAATAACAGCTGCTGTGGGCACAGGTACAGTGGCTTAGGCACGGCTATTCACTCTTACCATCGCCTGTCTCAACAACTTATAAATTATGTACAAACTTTATCAGGAACCTTTAAAGATTTGCAGGACCAAATAAATTCCCTGGCAGAAGTGTTCCTTCAAAACAGACGGGGCTTAGATTTGCTGACAGCTAACCAGGGAGGTATTTGCTTAGCCTTAGGGGAACGATGCTGCTTTTATGCCAATAAATCAGGCATAATACGCATTAAAATTAAGCAGCTTCAAGAAGATCCAGAAAAGAGACAAAGGGAACTATTTGAAAATCCCCTCTGGATTGGGCATAATGGATTTCTACCCTACCTTCTTCCCCTATTAGTCCCTTTGTTGGGTTTACTTTTAATGGTGTCCATAGGCCCCTGCATTATAAAGAGGCTGGTACAATTTATTAAAGAACAGATTAATATTTTGGTTTCTAAGCCCATACAGGTCCACTATCATGGTCTGGAGATGGAAGACAGCACTGCCAACATTTAAAAGAATGTTCAACCCTTCTCACAGGCTTATTAAGTTTACATCCCCACAGATCTCTCTTTCTTACAGAAAACTATAAGTAACAGCTCTGAGCAACCATCTTCTACCCTTGCAATAAGGGTTCGTTCTCCATGGGCCCCTCCGCTTGGGGGAGGACACACCCTTGGAATGAGCACGTTAGGCCATAATAACGGAGGGTCCAGGAAGGACTGCAGGAGGATGGATCCACGGATCCCCAAACACAAGACCTCTGAATGACACGCTCTGGTGCATGGCGGTTGGCATGCTATCCCCTCAAAGACATCTCCTCCAAAAACATGCCAAAGCCAACACGAAATCTCCTAGGAAAGATGCTCGCTCAAATCAGGAGATATTCTAAGGCATTCTAGAGAAACAGAGCCACTATCACCCCCTAAATCCATGGCCTGTAAGGTATGGTTGAATATTTTATATAACAAAAGGGGAGATGTCAGGGGCTAGAAGAAAGTTCTCCTTCAAAAAATAGACTGACACAAGAAACATCCCCCTGGGACACAACCTGCCTGGGAGACATCCCACAGCCATCTATCTCCTTTTGACATCCGGCTACCATCTGTCTACCTGAAACATCCTGAGGTTATCTCACCCTGTGAAGACATCCAGCAACTGCCGATAAGAGAGCTTTCCCATCCGCAGCATATAAATACCCTCTGAGAATAATAAAAGTTTGCAGCATGATCAGAACTCCTGTCTTGCTGTCATCTCTCGTGTCTCTTGTCCCTTCATTCCTCCCCAACTAGGATCGACACCCAAGTTGATGTGTCCTGCCAGCCGGGCCATCTGACACTAACCCATACCCTCCTAGACTCTGATGACAAATCCTAATATGATGGAGAAAAATAACCCAAACAGAATAGAAATACAAGCAGTTCAGAGGAGGCATGGTGTATAGTTGCACTTGCCTTTTGCATGATATAGGGTAGGTGTTATAAATCTAGTTAATTTTTAATTGAAATAGTTCTCCATGTGTTTTTAAAGTTAACAAATATGTGAATTCCTGTCTCCCTTTCTCTGTAGCCGATTCAGCACATGTATTTTTATATGCACATATAGAATCCTACCTGGTATCAGATGTACATTCTTGTGAGGTGGCTGACTTGGAAGATACAAATTGTGAGAAGAGATCACTCCTCCTAAACGCCGTTGGAACAGAAAATTCAACCTATGGGTGAGCCTCCTAGTAGAACAACATTATACATAAATCCATGTTCAGTAAATTAAATATTTTTGCATCTGTGGATGATATATACTTCATGATGAATTTCGATTGGCATATATATTGCTACATTTTATTGCCTGGGTGTGTGTGTTGTGTGTGTGTGTGGGTATATATATATATATATATATATATATATATATATATATATATATACACTCTCCAAATATTTCAAAATATGAAATATATGTGTCTTACATATACTACCTAAATTCATTCATGTTCATGTATGTGGATTTATAATCAACTTTTCACAATATTATTCTCAGAAATATTCATCCACCTGAATTACATATTTGTTTTATAGTACTGAAAACTAACTTCAGTGAGTGGTGCATACAATCCTAATATTTCTACAGTAACTGACCCAGTTTAACATCAATGCAACTAGATTCCTCTTGGATATGATGTCTATGTTGAAGTTCATTTTATTCAACACTGGTACATTACTATTTGTTCAGTTTATACACATCATAGGATATATATTTCATCAACAACTTCAATAATTTATAGGATTTTGATTCACTTTCAATCATTTCCTGATTCAGAACACATGTATTCCTCCAGGTTACTTGATTGTTTTTTCATGAGACTTCTTTCCAAACGCTTTTTTTTTCGATTTCCATAATCATTTTGAAGAAAAACTGACACACTCTTCATGATAAACCATAACCCTAATATTACCATTAGATGTATTTCTGGTTGGAATGAATGATTGCATATAAATATACGATTTTCTGTTTATTTTCAGATATCAATTCAATCGAATATTTAAAGTTGGAACAAGTTATAATATTTAATCACAGTATCGTCTATTCATAAATTATCTCTATGTTCATAGACACAGAGTAAATCTATTTGTAACCCCTATACTAATTTTTTCATCTTCAAAATGTTGCTCCCAGAAATGGTGGAAGAAATACTCATGTCACCTAATCTACATATACATTTTATCACAGTAATATTCTGGACACAAAAAGAAGAGGTCACACTTATGATTGTATCAAAGCCTAAATGAAAAGTGAGCATAGATTACTGAAAACATTCATGTCCAGTGTGCCTAATGCTCTCAAATGTCAATCCTATTGGTGACTACATATTTGTTTCTTCTTAAGACTATATTTTGAACCTCAACCCTGTTGCAAATGTCTAATCCTATCACTCAATTTATACTTTGCCTGATTTCCTAATGTCTCTATTGATGTCTGCTTACCTAAATATTTTCCCCAGTTCACCATTGTGACTGACCCTTCACGTGTGCTGACATTTACATTCACTCTCTACCCGATACACTATTGCTAAAGAACTTTTGGTCCAAATTCTGTACTCAGTCTTCTTCTGAAACTTATCGAATATCTTCCTAATCCTACCGACTATCCCTGTTCTAGTGGATGTTCACTTCTACATTCAATCATCCAAGGTACAAGGTCCTATGCCATTGATTATCGATTTATCTGAAACACCTGTGCAGAACGTATATCAAAGCTAAGTATCCCAATCAATAGCGCAATGCCCTTCTGGGCTTCAAATCTTACCTAGATTTTTGTTTTCATACTTATATTTCACCTATATATTCTTATAAATATCACAGGTTCCCAATACCATTATTCATCAATTAGAATAATTCCTAACCCAAATCAAACCTGTTATTAACCCTAACCATACACTGTTCCCTCAATCTAACTTTACAGAAGAGCAGGGACCAAGTTGGTCTTACAATACAGGAATGTAGAGAATCTTCCACCTGTTGTAAAACTCAAAGGTCCATGAAGAAGTGATTCCTGGAGAAGATGTAGGCAGCCATGAAAGACCTGAGAGAGCAAACGTCATCTTCCATTGCAAACAACCTGGTCAGGATGAAGGGTTGTGTCTGAATCAGCCTCTCTGTTCATAATGTAGAGAAGATGGACACAAACAGTCCTTTTTGGAGACCTGTTCCTGGGTGCCTATGGTTCATATACCATTCTAACTTGTGAAAGTGTCACAGGAAGTAGGAGAAGCCTCGATCTCATGGGACCGTTGGAAGCAACTGTTAGGACAAAGTGGTTGCCAAAGCAGTGACCTCATTCAGTTCCTGAAGGAAGTGACCTCACCTCACTTCCTTGGTCATGGAACTCTCGGTACTTGGGATCCAGGAAGCAAGGTACCAAGAGCCTGTCCCAGTCCCAGTCCCAGTGGGCTCACTTGTTTGGATTTACCAAGGACAGAGTCAGTCTTTCATGGTACCTACAGATATGAGGATGGCCAACTGCCAGGAAAACTCAGAAGAGGGGCCTTTCCTGAGAAAGCAGATAGTGGCTCACCGCTGGCTCCTGACAAGTTCACAGAGTTGGTGTTTTCCGGGGAACATAAGTTGGCCCACCAGTCAGAAGACACTCTGGATAGTCACAGACATACTTTGTAGAAGGTGGTGCCTCTGTGGTTGTCGGTGTGGGTTTGTGGTTTTGTCTCATGTTCTGAGAATAGGTAGGAAAGGCGGTTTGTTTGGTTTGGAGTGAACTGTTTATAGTAAGTCGTTTGGCAAGCAAGTGTTTCTATGTCTGTGTATCCCACTATGTGCATGGTTTTAGATATTAGAAAACTGAATGCATCAATTGTTGTCTCCTGTCTAGCAGAAAGCTTCCCAGCATTCATCCTGCCGAATTTATGAATGGATTTCAGCTTGCCTGATCGATGGGCAACATGTGGTATCTTCCAAAATTCCTGCATTCTTCATGAATTCTGGCTACTCTCCAGAATAGGCTCATGGTTTTGTGTCCAAGATATGTAGCAGTTCCAAGCCCTGTGACATGGCCATGTACTGGATAGCTAAAGGGAATGTCGAGCATCTCAGAAAACTCAGATATAATGTGACCATGATAGTCTCAGTGGAGAAACCCTGCTTTGGGCCTTTTGCTTACCTATTGTTCTGTTGCCCTGAATGTCAGGAAGGTCTTTGCCTCAAGACATCCGTTTGTGAAGCCTGAAGAAAACAGGTTCAAATGGAAATGAATGGACATCACCTGTGGATATTTGCTTAATTCCTTTGAAAATGGAAGTGTCTGAATCAGCCTCTTGGCCCTGTGTGAGGCCATGGCTTAGATTCTCAACCCCTGAAGAATCTAAAGAAACATCACATGTGTGCATCCAAAACAAAAATGGCCAAAAGTGCAGTTATTGTGGATGAAGTCTCTCCCCATTCTCTGTAAGGTTCCTGACCTCCATCAAGTTAGAATAGGGATCCATTGGGCCAAATCATTTCTTCAAATCCCTAAATTGCTTGAGTTTTCCCGTGACTACAATTCACATAAAGAATCCAAACTGCACAGTCAATACGCCTCAAATTGGAGAAGCAGAGAAGTATTAACAGCAGGCCAATTTGAACACTCCTGGTTCACAGGAATGGTGTCCAGGCCACCCTGAATTTAGGCAAATTAGGGGCAAGAGAGATTATTTAGGAGACTGTCTTGGGCTTTGCCCCTCGTGGAAATTTCCAGCGATAGGTTATGATGAGTGTCTATATAAAAGAACATGAGGGCCATGTGGGATTGTTTTGGTTTTAATTGTGGTTGTTAGTGTGGTGATTGGAAGAGATGACTGGGTCCACCTTGACATGAACTCTGGTGTTTTTCCCCTAAGAGACTGAGTTCTGGAACTGACCTCAGAAAAGTATTGCCATTAATTGTGTTGGGATTTTAGAAGGCCATGCATGAGAGTCGCCCTTGGAAACTGAGATCAAGGCCCAGGGTAGCTTTCAACAGAGCACTGGGAATCACAGCCAAGATATCACATAATTTTCTTCTGAAAGACTTGGCAGCCGTAGTTGAGAGTCAAAAGTCACATGGACATCACATTGTAGAACTCAATGGGCCTGGCTTCATTTGACCTTTTGGCCATTCTTTGGGAAGCATTGCCTGTGAGATTTCTCCAGAGCTTTCATTGAAATGAGCTTCGTCAACATTAATGGTTCTGGAATGAACTGAAACTCACAGTGCCTACACCTTCATTGTTGAAATATGGCTAGAAAAATACCATGAAATTTTTGAAATTTCCATGACCAGCTGGCACAGGAGAACCTTTGGATTTCCTGTTGCTGATCATGAGTATAACAGACACTGCCTTGATTGACTGGTTTTAATGAAAATTGTGTAAAACAGAGATGCCAATAAGTTGGAGCCTGATTATTAGTGGGCCTAGAGCAGTGGTAGGCAGGTGTGTGATAAAACATCTGTGGTGGGGCCATGTGGATCTGCCATTGGCTTCCAAATGGCTTGTGACTGACATGATGCAGCCAGAAGTCCCTTCTAAGTAAAGGCATCTTGTTATTTGGAGAGGTTTCAGGGCAATGTTCAGAATCGATTAGCTATCGTCAATGGGGCAAGCTATGTGATATAGAAGCATGGTTGGTGCATTCTCCTGCAGAAATTGAAATACCACACGTGACAGAACTCCCTCCTGCACTGTGTCCCAGTTGAACTCCGTGTATTTCATGAAGCAAATACCAAACTCCCATTGTAGCAGCAAGAAACACCAGAAAATTGGAGGATGAACAAATGGCTTCACAGTCCACACAGGGAGACACTTAGAACCCAGTGGCCACAGTTTACCTACAAAGATCAAATTCAGGACTGCTGCCTCATGTTCATTGGAAAATAAGAAACTATGTTTTACAGGTCACATAGGTGCAGACCCAGCTTTGATGATCTCACTACAAAGGAAGCTAAAGCTCCTGATAACAACATATGTTTCAAGTGACCAAACTCAGAGGCAATTTCTCAAGAAGTCTTTAGGCCAGCAGAGCTCCATGTTTGTGGAGTGTTCACCCTGTCCCTTACTTTTGGAAACTCCTCTACCACCTCCAAGGTAGTGAACTCCTTAGCATATTCCATTCCAGATAAGTATTCACTGATTTTCTAACTCTTCTCCTCTAATTATGTCTTACTTGGGGCGAAGATAATGTCAAGCCATTGTTCTGGAGGAGTGGGAAGATTTTGTGTAGCACATATTTGCATACACATTGGATTCATTTTCCAATTTTCCATTCGAAATACTGAATCCCTGACTCTAACCCCTACCCTACTAGACTCTGACTACTAATCGTAATATGATAGAGAATAAAAACTCAAACAGAATAGAAATACAAGCAGTTCAGAGGAGGCATGGTGTATAGTTAGAATTGCCTTTTGCATTATATAGGTTAGAAGTTATAAATCTAGTCAATTTTTTGTTGAAATAGTTCTCCGTGTGTTTTGAAAGTTAACAAATATGTAAATTCCTGTCTCCCTTTCTCTGTAGCCTATTCAGCACATGTAATTTTATATGCACAAATAGAATCGTACCTGGTATCACACGTACATTTTTGTGAGGTGAATGACTTGGCAAATACAAATTTTGAGAAGAGATCACTCCTCCTAAATGCTGTTGGAACTGAAAATTCAACCTATGGGTAAGCCTCCTAGTTGAACAACATTATACATAAATCCATGTAAAGTATATGAATATTTTTGGGTCTGTGGATGATATGTATTTCATGATGAATTTCAATTGACATATATATTGCTAGTTTTTAATGTCTGTGTGTGTGTGTGTGTATATGTATATATATATACATATACATATATATATATATATATATATATATATATATATATATATATGCTCTCCGGATTTTTCAAAATATGAAATATTTGTGTCTTATTATGCACTCCCTAACTTCATTCATATTCATGTATGTGGATTTATAATCCACTTTTTAAAAAATTAATCTCAGAAATATTCATCCACCTGAAATACATATTTTTTCCTAGTACTGAAACAGTTTTCAGTAAATGGTGCATCCATATCCTAATATTTCGGCATTGCAAGATGACTGTGAAGACAGTGTATCACACCCAGTGTACCCTGCCACTGCACAGGTGAATAACGAGTTAGAACGATGAAAAACTATCTTGTTAGGATCTTACAGGAAAATGGGTGTTTACCGAAATCTAGAAGAATGATTTCCACCACCGAGGTCCGGTAATTGAGTCTCAAACACAAGCCACTTGTGCAACCGGAGATCCATTCTGATTTATCCGCGTGACCTGCCCCGTGTCTACTAATGGTGAGGCACCACCGAGAAGCGACCAGCAAGCAGGGAGAAACGTTGCTGCAGATTCTGTGGAATCCTGCTGGCTGAGCATCCACTGAGCCCCCAGCTGAATTTGGGATTTCAGATGGGAAAGTTAGCAGTACATTTCTATCCCCCAAAGTGGAAACTCCACAAAGGAAACCAGCAGCCACCATCTTGGAGAGCTGAAGTAACCACCACCACTCCCAGACAGATTGCAACAATAAAACAGGTGTGTGTTTCTCAGCTCATCTCACATACAGAGGAAAATTCGCATAAAATCTCTCCTAGGCTTTTGGGGGAGGGATAATCAGAGCAAGTCTGCATAAAGACTGGGGGAAAACTAGAGGCACCTGACCTTCATCTCCCCTTCCCATCAGCGGCAAAAATGAAACTTGTCTAGCCAGTGCGGGGCGAGGGGCAAGCGGAAAATATTAAAACAATAGAGTTCCAGGGTTCACAATAGACACCCTCCCCACCCAACAAACGGCAGACCCGGAGAACAGTTTGAGCTGCCGAGAAGCATCACTCAGGAGAAATCTGGTCTAGCAGGAGAAATCAGGACTCACAGGATAAACCAGGGGACTAGAGGCCAGGCCCTCCTGACTGGGTGGCTGGAGAACGCCAGACCGCTGCCAGTGTGACTGGGCAACTGGAGACCACCTTCCTGCCGGCGCCAGCCCACCTGCTGACGGCATGTCTTGATGGCTGGAGAACGCTCGCCTGCCGACGACCAAACGCGCAACTGTGTGGCTAGAGATCACCCACCCCCCGGCGACAGCCCATCCGCTGCCCGCGCTACTGGGTGGCTGGAGACTGCCGGCATGCCAGCGACCGGGAGCTGAAACCAACAAGAGACAATCCAGTCCACCCCCCCAATTCGGACACTCCGGCAAGGAGCCTGGGGCCCACCACAGCAGAGAGGTGACATCACTGGAGCTCGGCTGTCAGAATTCCTTAACAGCAAAATCCACTTAAGCAGGCATAGTCTAGCAACACAAAGGAGAGAAAACAGAGATATATAAACCCATAACAAATCTATAGAAGAGAGCAGAAACACAGCAATCAAATAGAGCCAGAAAATAACGTGAACATCATGAAAAAACAAGGGGAAAAAAAGGTGTAGAAACAATGAAGGACAACTTAATACTACAGGAGAACCTAGAAGCATCAGAAACAGGGATAGGGAAAAAACTTAAGTCATACCTAACTCAGATGGAAAGGAATAATAGAGAAGACATGAGGCAGCAAGTCCAAGAAATAAAAGTATATTTTGAAAATGAATTAAACAACCAAATTCAAATGGCAAAGAACAAGGTTTACCAGGAGATAGAGATCTTTTAAAAAATCATACAGTAATTCTAGAAATGCAGGAAACTATAAACCAAATTAAAAACTCAAACAAGAATATTTCAAATAGACTAGATCAAGTAGAAGTCAGAACATCAGATAATGAAGACAAAGTTTGTCAACTTGAAAAGAATATAGTCAACACAGAAAACATGCTTAAATCCCATGAGCAACTATTCAAGAGATATGGGATGTCATAAAAAAACCAAAATTGGGAGTCATCGGGATAGAAGAAGGCATAGAGATTCAAACCAAAGGAATGGACAACATATTAAATGAAATAATTCTAGAAAACATCCCAGAGATGAAAGATGGAATGGATTGCCATATCCTGGAAGCCTACAGGACCTCAAACATTCAAAACCATAATAGACAAACTCCAAGACATATAATTATGAAGATAGCCAACATACAGAACAAGGAGAGAATATTAAAAGCTACGAGAGAAAGTAGGCAGATAACATTCAGGGGTAAACCAATTAGGTTAACAATTGATTTTTCATCACAGACTTTGAAAGCGAGAAGATCTTTGAACAATGTATTTCAAACACTGAAAAATAATGGATTCCAACCAAGAATACTGTATCCAACAAAATTAAGCTTCAGATTTGACAATGAAATTAAGTCTTTCTTGATAAACAAAAGCTAAAAGAATTCGCAGACAGAACACCAGCACTGCAAAGCATTTTGAGCAAAATACTACAAGAAGAGGAATTGAAAAATAGTGCCCAAAACTAACAGTGGGAGGTATCTCAGTAAAGGGGTAAGAAAATAACCAAAAAGTAAAAACTACCCAAATTAAAATAAATAAATAAATAAACATGACTGGAAGTATAAATCATATTTCAATTGTAACCTTAAATGTTAAAAATCTAAACTCACCAATCAAGAGACATAGGCTAGTAACCTGGATCAAAAAAATAAATCCAACAAAATGCTGCCTTCAGGAGACTCTTTTGATAGGTAAAGACATACACAGGCTGAAAGTGAAAGGTTGGGAAAAATCTTACCACTCACATGGCCCTCGGAAGCAAGCAGGAGTGGCCATACTCATATCATATAAAATCAACTTCAAACCTACGTTAATCAAAAGGGATAAAGTAGGACACTATATATTGTTAAAAGGAACCATCCACCAACAAGACATAACAATTATCAATTGGTATGCACCAAACAATTGAGCTGCAACGCTTATAAAACAAACTCGCCTCAAGTTCAAGAGTCAAATAGACTACAACACAATAATTATGGGTGACTTCAACACACCGCTCTCGCCATTAGACAGATCCTCTATAAAAAAATGAATAAAGAAACTATAGAATTCAACAGCACAATCAATAACCTTGACTTAACCGACATATATAGAATATATCAACCATCATCAAGTGGATACACTTTATTCTCAGCAGCACATGGATCCTACTCCAAGTTAGACCATATATTATGCCATTGGGCAACTCTTAGTAAATATAAAGGCGTGGAGATAATACCATGCACCATATCTGATCATAATGGAATGAAACTGGAAATCAATGAGAATAGAAGGAGGGAAAAATCCTACATCACATGTAAAATGAACAATATTCTACTGAATGATCAATGGGTTACAGAAGACATAAAGGAGGAGATAAAAAAATTCTTAGAATCAAATGACAATACAGACACAACATACTGGAATCTATGGGACACAAAGAAGGCAGTTTTAAGAGGGAAATTCATTTCTTGGAGTTCTTTCCTCAAAAAAAGAATAAAAAAACAAATAAATAAACTCACAGTACACATCAAAAACCTAGAAAAGGAAGAGCAAAACAACAGCAAATGTAGTAGAAGACAAGAAATAATTAAAATTGGAGCAGAAATCAACGAAACTGAAACAAACAAAAAAAAAACATTGAAAAAATTGATAAAACTAAAAGTTGATTCTTTGAAAAAATAAATAAGATTTACAGGCCCTTAGCCATGCTAAGGATGAGAAGAAGAGAGGGAACTCAAATTACTAACATACGGAATGAAAAAGGCAATATCACAACAGAGAGTACACAAATACAGAAGATAATTAGAAAGTATTTTGAAATCCTATATTCCAATAAAATAGAAGATAGTTATAATATCGATAAATTTCTTAAGTCATACGATCTGCCCATATTCAGTCAAGAAGACACACACAATTTTAACAGACCAAAAACAAAGAAAGAAATGGAAGAAGCCATCAAAAGACTACCAATCAAAAAAAGCCCTGTACCTGATGGGTATACAGCAGAGTTCAACAAAACCTTCGAAGAAGAATTAATACCAATACTATTCAAGCTATATCAAGAAATGGAATAATAAGGAGCTCTTCCAAATTCATTCTCGGAGTCCAAAATCACCCTGATCCCAAAACCAGACAAAGACACTTCAAAAAAGAAAACTACAGACCAATATCTCTAATGAAGTTGGATGCAAAAATTTTCAATAAAATCCGTGTGAATTGAATACAAAAACATATCAAAATAGTTGTGCACCATGATCAAGTAGGATTCATCCCTGGAATGCAAGGCTGGTTCAATATACGGAAATCAATAAATGCTATTCACCACATCAATAGACTTAAGGACAAGAACCATATGATCATCTCGATAGATGTAGTAAAACATTCAACAAAGTTCAGCATCCCTTTATGTTCGAAACACTAGAAAAACTAGGGATAACAGGAACTTACCTCAACATTGTAAAAGCTATATATGCTAAACCTCAGGCTAGGATCATCCTAAATGGAGAAAACTGAAGGCATTCCCTCTGAAATCTGGAACAAGACAGGGATGCCCTCTATCACCACTTCTATTCAATTTAGTTCTTGAAATACTAGCCAGAGCAATTAGACAGACAAAAGAAATTAAAGGCATAAAAATAGGAAAAGAAGAACTTGAATTATCGCTATTTGTGGATGACATGGTAATATATTTAACAGACCCAAAAGGGTCTACAAAGAAACTGCTAGAGTTAATAAATGAAGGATATAAAACCAACACGCATAAATCAAAGGCATTTCTGTATATCAGCAACAAAACTTCTGAAATGGAAATGAGGAAAACCACTCCATTCAAAATATCCTCAAAGAAAATAAGATACTTGGAAATCAACCTAACAAAAGAGGTGAAAACCACAGAACCCTAAAGAGAGAGATAGAAAAAGATCTTAGAAGATGGAAAAATGTACCCTGTTCATGGATAGGCAGAACTAAATTCATCAAAATGGCGAAATTACCCAAAGTTCTCTACAGGTTTAAAGCAATGCCAATCAAAATCCCAACGGCATTTCTTGTAGAAATGATAAAGCAATCATGAAATTCATATGGAAAAACAAAAGACACAGAATAGCAAAAGGAATTCTAAGCAGGAAGTGTGAATCGGGAGGTATAGCGATACTAGAGTTCAAACTTTACTACAAAGCAAGAGTAACAAAAACAGTGTGGTACTGGTACCAAAACAGGCAGGTGGACCAATGGTATAGAATGGAGGACAGAGAAACCAATCCACAAAATTACAACTTTCTTATATTTGATAAAGTGGCTATAAACATGCAATGGATGAAGGATAGCATCTTCAACAAATGGTGCAGGGAAAATTAGAAATCCATGTGCAACAAAATGAAACTGAATCCCGTTCTCTCACCATGCACAAAAGTTAACTCAAAATAGATCAAGGAGCTAGATATCAAATCAGAGACACTGTGTCTCATAGAAGAAAAAGTTGGCTATGATCTATATACTGTGGGGTCGGGCTCCAAATTCTTTAATGAGACATCAATAGCCCAAGAGTTAATAACAAGAATAAACAAATGGGACTTACTTAAACTAAAAAGTTTTTTCTCAAGAAGAGAAACAATAAGAGAGGTAAATAGAGAGCCTACATCCTGGGAACAAATTTTTACCCCTCACACTTCAGATAGAGCCCTAATATCCAAAATATACAAAGAACTCAAAATATTAAACAATAAGATAACAAATAACCCAATCAACAAATGGGCCAAGGACCTAAACAGACACTTCACAGAGGAGGACATACAATCAATCAACAAGTACATGAAAAAATGCTCACCATCTCTAGCAGTCTGAGAAATGCAAATCAAAACCACCCTAAGATACCATCTGACTCCAGTAAGATCAGCAGCCATTATGAAGTTAAACAACAATAATTGTTGGCGAGGATTTGGGGAAAAGGATACACTTGTACACTGCTGGTGGGACTGCAAATTGGTGAGGCCAATTTTGAAAGAAGTATGGATATTCCTGGAAAAGCTGGAAATGGATCCACCATTTGACCCAGCTATCATCCTTCTTGGAATGTTCTCTCAGGATCTTAAAATAGCGTACTATAGGGATACTGCCACATCAATGATCATAGCAGCACAATTCACAATAGCTAGACTGTGGAACCAACTTAGATGCCCTTCAATAGATTAATAGATAAAAAAAATGTTGCATCTATACACAATGGAGTATTACACAGCACAAAAAATGACAAAATCATAGAATTTGCAGGGAAATGGATGGCATTAGAGCATATTATGCTAAGCGAAGCTAACCAATCCTTAAAAAACAAATGCCAAATGTCTTCTCTGTTATAAAGAGAGCAAATAAGAACAGAACAGGGAGGAAGAGCATGAGGAAAAGATTAACATTAAACAAAGACGAATGGGGGGAGAGAAAGGGAGAGAGAAGGGAAAGCTTATGAAAATTGTAGGAAACTCTCAATGTTACACAAAATTGCATATAAGATGTTGTGAGGGGAAGTGAGGGGGAAACAATGGAGAGAATTGAACAATAGCAGATGAGGTAGAGAGGGAAGATGGGAGGGGAGGAGAGGGTGGATAGTAGGGGATAGGAAAGGTAGCAGAATACAACAGTCACTAATATGCCATTATGTAAAAATGTGAATGTGTAACCGATGTGATTCTACAATTCGTATTTGGGGAAAAAATGGGAGTTCATAACCCAATTGAGTCAAATGTATGAAAGATGATATATCTTGAGCTTTGTAATGTTTTGAACAACCAATAAAAATAAATAAATAAATAAAGGTTTAAAATTTAGTGGGAAGAAATCAGCTAAAAATGGGTTCAGATGTATTCATTTTGCTATACAGAAACTTTGTTTTGTGAATATCACAAATTTATTTTACCAGAAAATGCACATAAATTGAGATTAAAGGATAATTCACCTAACTTCATGAAAAATTCATAGCATTTTCTACACTTTTCATATTTCATTTTTTTCGTGAATATTTTGTCATGGACAAGGTCTAGTCTTAGGCTATTCTTCCAGAATACTACCTCATCTGACAAGTTCGTACAATGAGTTGGATTGTTCTTTTCATCTTTTATTTAATAGTTTCTAGCTGATAATGTGTATTTTTTCTTATCTTTATTTGGACATACAAACCTAACTATATCTTTGCATTTTATGTTTTACTGGGGAAGAGACTCATCAAAAGCTCTTTGTTATATGTATCAACAATCAAACATCTAGAGCATACAATTATTCTTAATTTTGCATGAAAATAAATTTGTACCATTTTTCTTATAAAGATGTAGTATTATTAATAATGTCCCTACTGTAATAAGTAACTACTTACAAGAAGAATTAAACAATTGACTTTATATCAATTTTGAACATGAAAAGTACTAAAATAAGTATTTGGCAATTAATACACAATTGATAGAAATTGAAATCACAAGAAAGCCATTTAAAATGTCAGTGCATATGGTCCTTAAATAATAGGTTGTTCAAATAAAATTTCTCTAATTCATAAGAGTTAATATGCCACATTACAGCTTAATGTGATATAAAACTTTAAATTATCAGTATTGATAAATAAGAATGATACCTGTTTACTTAAATATGTTTATTTGATTTTCACTGTAAGATGTTAATTATGGAAGAATTGAGAATTAAGAAAGACTTGGTCTATATTATTTCTAACAGGAAAATCAAAGTACTTTTAAATATATATATATATATATATATATATATATATATATATATATATATATATATATGTAATGCATATGCATGAATATAGATACATATGTATAATAAATGTATTGTAATATATCTATCAGGTGATTATAATTTTTAAATTTTCTCAAGAAAAAGAATGACTATAAAAAACAGTCTTAAATTTAAATTTCATAGCATACTACTGTTTGTAATGACATGAGAGAAAAATAGATATGGAGGGGAAACCAAAAAGGAAGGGAGAGAAGGGGGAAAATGAGGAAGAAAGTGAGTAAAGAAGAGGGACATGAGTGTATGATGTTAAGATAGAAGTGGAGGGGCTGGGTTTGTGGCTCAGAGGTAACATGCTTATCTAGCATGTGTGAGGCACATGGTTCTATTCTCAGCACCACATACAAATAAACAAAATGAAGGTCAATCAACAACTGAAAAAATAAAAAAAGAAAAAAGAAGAAATATTACGAAAATTCCAAGCTTTGATGAATGTTAAATAAAAAAAAAAACATGTTACATAGCCTTATGTAATTTCTAGACTATCCAAAATAGTCACTAAATGTTAGATTATTAGTGCTATAACTAAAATCCATTGATCTTTCCTCTACATTCTGTGGCATGCTAGTGCTAAAATAAATTGTATTATTAATTCCCCCCCAAATCCTAATATTTCTACAGTAACTGACCCAGTTGAACATCAATGCAAGTAGACTCTATGAGACATGATGTGTATTTTGACGTTCATTTTTATTCAACACTGGTACATTACTATCTTCAGTTTATGCACATCATAGCATATATGTTTCATCAAAATTTCTCAAATTTACAGGCATTTGTTTCACTTTCAAACACTTCCTGCTTGAGAACACATGTATTCCTCCATGTTTCATAACTGCTCTTTTCATGAGACTTCTTCCCAAAAACATTATTTTCGATTTCCATTATCACATTTGAAGCAAAACGCACAAACCCGTCACAATAAACCATAACACTAATATTACCATTAGATGTATAACTGGTTGGAATGAATGGTTGTATATCGATATAAGATTTCTTACTTAGTTTCAGATATCAATTCAATCCATTATTTAAAGTGGAACCAGTTTTATTATTTATTCACAGTACAGTCTATTCACGAATTATCTCTATATTCATAGACACAGGTACACCTCTTTGTACCCCCAATACTAATTTATACGTCCTCAATATATAGCTCCCAGAAATGGTGGAAGAAATACCCATGTCACCTGATCTCCATATACATTTTATCACAGTAATATTCTGGACACAAAAAGCAAAGGTCACACTTATGATTGTACAAAACCTAAATGGAAAGTGAACATGGATTACTAAAAACATCCATGTCCAGGTTGCCTAATGCTCTCAAATGAAAATCCTATTGGTGACTACATATTTGTTTCTTCCAAAGATTATATATTCAAACTCAAACATGTTGAAAATGTCTAATCCTGTCACTCACTTTATACTTTGCCTGATTTTGTAATGTCTCTATTGATATCTGCTTTCCTACATATTTTCCCCAGTTAATCATTGTGACTTCCTCATCACATGTGCTGATATTTACATTCACTCTCTTAGCTATACCCTAGTTCTAAAGAACTTTTGTTCCAAATCCTACACTCATTCTTCTTCCTAAACCTACCGACTATCTTCCTAATCCTACCGACTATCACTTTTTGACTGGATGTTCTCTTCTACATTCAATCATCCAAGGTGAAAGGTCCTATGCCATTTTATATCGATTTATCTGAAACATCTGTGCAGAATGTAATTCAATGCTAAGTATCCCAATCAAGGGACAAATGAAGTTCTGGGCTTCAAATCTTACTTAGATTTCTGTTTTCGTACATATATTTCACCTCTATATTCTTATAAATATCACAGGTTCCCAATACCATTATTCATCCAGCAGAATGGTTCCTAACCCATATCGAACATGTTAATAACACTAATCATACACTGTTCCCTCAATCTAACTTTACTGAGGAGCAGCGACAGTGTTGGTCTTACAATACAGGAATGTATGGGATCTTCCACCTGCTGAGAACATCAAAGGTACATGCAGAAATGATCTCTGGAGAAGATGTAGGCAGCTATGAAGGACCTGAGAGAGCAAAAGACATCTCCATGGCAAAGAACCTGGTAGGATGAAGGAATGTGTCTGAATCATCCTCACTCTTCTTAATGTAGAGTAGACCAAACCAGGCCTGTGTGGAAAGCTCTTCCCAGGTGCGTATGGTTGATATACCATTCTAACATATGAAAGTGTCACAGGAAGTAGGGGCAGCCTCCATCTCATGGGACCCTTGGAAGCAACTGTTAGGACAAAGTGGTTGCCAAGGCAGTTACCTCATTCAGTTCCTGAAAGAAGTGACCACACCTCACTTCCTTGATGATGAAAGTCTCTGAACTTGGGATCCAGGAAGCCAGGCACCCAGAGCCATTACCAATCCCAGTCCCAGTGGTCTCACTTGTTTGAATTTACCAAAGACAGAGTCAGTCTTTCTTCTTACCTGTTAAGGTCTGTAAACAAGTCAGATTGGCACCTGTTATTTTGCCAGAGAAATGTTAGAGTCTGTAAAAAAAGTCTGGATGGCGCCTGGCAAAATGCCAGAGGGAGTGGTTTGTGAAGTAACAAAAGCGAGCCATTAAGTGTGGAGATTCCTTATTGTTTGACTGCTGTATCTATTTCATGCTAATTAGATAGGCTGTGTAAAATGTATAAATACCGCTCTTATTCAACAATAATTGGCTTCCACTCCTGCTGCATCAGTCTACCCAAGTTGTTCGTCACCCCCCCCCGGTTATTTTGCCCAGCCAGCCGGGCTGCGGCACTTACCTACAGATGTGAGGATGGCCAAATGCCAGGGAAGCTCTGAAGATAATTCTTTTCTGATAAAGCAGGTATTGGCTCACCGCTGACTCCTGACTACTTCACAGAGTTAGCAAAGGAAAGCAGATTTGAGACAGGACAAGCAATTTTGGGGAACATAGTATGGCCCACCAGTCAGAGGACACTCTGGATAGTCACAGACCAACTTGGAGGAAAGAGTTGCCTTTGTGGGTGTGGTTGTGGGTTTGTGTATTCCACTGTGTCTGTGGTTATAGACATTAGAAAAGAGAATGCATCAATGGAATTGTTCTGTCTAGTAGAAAGCTTCTCAGCATTTATCCTGCCAAATTTATGAATGGACTACGGCTTTCCTTATGAATGGGCAACACCTGCTATCTTCCTAGGTTCCTGTTTTCTTCCTGAATTGTGGCCACTCTCAAGAATAGGCTCATGGTTTTGTGTAAAAGATATGTACCACCTCCAAACTCTATAACATGGCCTTGTACTGGATAGCTGAAGGGAATGGAGAGGAACTCAGAAAACTCATATATCAGTGTGACCAGTAAAGTGTCAGTGGAGAAACACTGATTTGGGCCTTTTGTTTACCTATTGTTCCGTTGCCCTGAATGTCTGGAAGGTCTTTGCCTCAGTCCACCCCTTTGTGAAACCTGAAGAAAACAGTTGTCTAATGGAAAATAATGAGCATCACCTGTGGCTCTTTGCTTAATTGCCGTGGAAAGGGATGTGTCTGAATCAGCCTCTTGGCCCTGTGTGAGGCTGTGACTTAGATTCTCACCACCTGATGAATCTAAGGAAAGATCTCATGTGTGCATCCAAAACCAAAATGGAAAAAGAGCAGTCTTGTGGATGAAGTCTCTCGCCTTCCTCTGTAAGGTTCCTGACTTCCATCAAGTGAGAATAGGTATCTTTGGTTCAAAAAGTTATTCAAAGCCCTGCAGAGGCAAGCCCATAGGTGCTTGGATTTTCTCATAACTCCAATTCACATAAAGAATCTAAACCCCACAGACATAAGGCTCAAATTGGAGAAGCAGAGCAGTATTAATGGCAGGCCTAATTGATCACTCCTTGTTCACAGATAGGTTGTCAAGCCACCCTGACATTAGACAAATGAGGGTAGGGAGCATATTTTGGATACTGTCTTCAGCTGCACCCCTCATGGAAACTTCCAGCCAGAGGTTATGATGAGTGTCTATGTGGAAGTAGTTGAGAGCCATGTGGGAGTGTTTTGGTTTTAATTGTGGTCATTTGTTTGGCTGATGGAAGAGATGACTGGGTCCACCTTGGCTTGAACTCTGGTGTGAGTCTTCTTAGAGACTGAGTTCTGGAAATGACTGCAGAGATGTATTGCCATGAATTGTGTTGGGATTTTTGGAGGCCACAGATGGTAGTGGCCTTTGGAAACTGAGATCTAGGCCCGGGGGGCTTCCCACAGAGCACTGGGAATCTGAGCCAGAATATCACATGATTTTATTCTGAAAGACTTGACAGCCATAGTTGAGAGTAAAAACACACATGGACCTCACATTGTAGACCTCAATGGGCCTGGCTTCATTTGATCTTTTGGCCACTCTTTGGGAAGTCTTGCTGTGAGAGTTCTCCAGATCTTTTATTGAAATGGGCTTTCTCACCTTTTAATGTTTCCAGAATGAATTAAATCCCACAGTGCCTCCAACCTCATCCTTGAAAAATGGCTAGATAAACATCATAAAAATTTGAAATTCCCATCACCAGGTGACACTGGATACACTTTGGATTTCCTGTTGCTCATCATGAGTGTACCAGACAGTGCCTTGATTGACTGGGTTTCATGAAAATGGTGTAGAACAATGATGCAAATAAGTTAAAGTCTGCTGAGTAGTGGGCCTAGAGCAGTGTTTTGCAGGTCTGTGATAAAACTTCTGTGGTGGGGTCATGTGGATCTGCCAAAAGGCTTGTAACTGACATGGTGCAGCCAGCAGACCCTTGTATGTAAAGGCATCTTGTTGAATGGAGAGGTTTCAGGGCAATGTTCAGAATCAGGTTGCTATGGTCAAGGGGGCAAGCTATGTGGGATAGAAGCCTGGTTGGTGCATTCTCCTGCAGACCCTGACGCACAACACGTGACAGATCTCCCTCCAGCACTGTGACCCAGTTGAATTCCTTGTATTTCCTGAAGCCAATACCAAACTCCCAGTGCAGCAGCAAGGACACCATGAAAAGTGGAGGATGACCAAATGGCTTCACAGTCCACACGGGGCCACACTTAGCCTTCAGTGGCAAGAGTTTACTTACAAAGAGAGAATTTAGCCTTGCTGCCTCACGTTCTTTGGAAAATAAGAAACCATGTTCTGCAGGTCACATAGATGGAGACCCAGCTTTGGTGGTCTCACTAGAAAGGAAGCCATAGGTCCTGACTACAACATATACTTCAAGTGGCCAACCTCAGAGGCAGGTTCTCCAGAAGTCTTTAGGCTGGGAGATCTCCATATTTGTGCAGTATTTACCCTGTCCCTTACTTTTGGAAACTCCTCTACCACCTCCAATATTGTGAACTCGTAACCATGTTCCATTCCTGACATGTATTCACAGATTTTCTAAATCTTCTTATTTTATTTTGTCTTACTTGGGGCAAAGATAGTGTCAAGGTATTATTGTGAATGAGAGTAGGAAGATTTTGTGTAGCACATATTTGCATACACATTTGATTCATTTTCCTATTTTACATTCAAAATACTGAATCCCTGACACTAACCCATACCCTACTAGACTCTGACTACTAACCCTAATATGGTGGAGAGAAATAATGCAAACAGAAGTGAAATACAAACAGTTCAGAGGAGGCATGGTGTATAGTTGGATTTGCCTTTTGCATGATAAAGTGTAGGTGTTATAAATCTAGTCAATTTTTAATTAAAATAGTTCACCATGGGTTTTTGTAGTTAACAAATACGTGAATTCCTGTCTCCCTTTCTCTGTAGCCTATTCAGCACATGTATTTTTATATGCCCTTTCTCTGTAGCCTATTCAGCACATGTATTTTTATATGCACATATAGAATCCTACCTGGTATCACACGTACATTTTTGTGACTTGGCTGACTTGGAGATACAAATTGTGAGAAAAGATCACTCCTCCTAAAAGCAGTTGGAACTGAAAATTCAACCTATGTGTGAGCTTCCTAGGAGAACAACATTGTACATAAATCCATGCTCAGTAAAATAAATTATTTTGCATCTGTGGATGTTATATATTTCATGATGAATATTGATTGGCTTATATATTGGTACTTTTTAATATCTCTGTGTGGGTTTTGGGTGTGTGTTTATATATATATATATATATATATATATATATATATATATATATATACACACTCTCAAGATTTTTCAAAATATGAAATATATGTGTCTTATATACACTACCAAAATTCATTCATGTTCATGTATGTGGATTTATAATAAAAATTTCACAAGATTATTCTCAGAAGTATTCATTTACCTGAACTACATATTTGTTTTCTAGTACTTAAAACTAACTTCAGTGAATGTGCATACAAATACTAATATTTCTACAGTAATTGACCCAGTTTAACATCAATGCAATTAGATTCCTATGGGACATGGTGTGTATTTTGATGTTCATTTTTATTCAACATTGGTTCGTTAATATTTCTTCAGTTCATGCACATCATAGGATATATATTTCATCCACAAATTCACAAATTTATAGGCATTTGTTTCTCTTTCAATCACTTACTGCTTCAGAACACATGTATTCCTCCAGGTTTCTTGACTGGTCTTTTAATGAGACTTCTTTCCAAACACATTATTTTCGATTTCTATAATCACTTTTGAAGCAAATCTCACACAATCTTTATAATAAAACATAACGCAATTATACAATTAGATGTGTAACTGGTTGGAATGAATGATTGTATATCAATATAAGTTTTTGTGTATATTTTCACATATCAATTCAATCCATTATTTAAAGTGGAAACAGTTATGTTATTTATTCACAGTATTGTCAATTCATGCATTAATTCTATATTCATAGACACAGAGTACAAATCTTTGTACCGCCAATAATAATTTATACATCTTCAAAATATTGCTCTCAGAAATGGTATAAGAAATACTTATGTCACCCAATCTACATATACATTTTATCACAGTAATATTCTGGACCCAAAATGCAAAGGTCAAACATATGATTGTACCAAAGCCTAAATTGAAAGTGAGCATGGATTACTAAAAACATCCATGTACATGTTGCCTAATGTTCTCAAATGTCAATCCTATTTGTGACAACATATTTTTTTCTTCCTTAGATTATATATTCAAACTCAACCCTGTTGAAAATATCTAATCCTATCACTCACTTTATACTTTTCCTGATTTCTTAATGTCTCTATTGATATCTGCTTACCGACATATTTTCCCCAGTTCATCATTGTGACTGACTCTTCACATGTGCTCACATTTAAATTCACTCTCTATCCGAAACCCTATTGCTGGAGAACTTTTGTCCAAAACCTATACTCACTCTTCTTTCTGAAACTGAATATCTTTCTAATAATTTCAACTATCCCTTTTTGACTAGAAGTTCTCTTCAACATTCCATCATCCAACGTACAAGGTCCTATGCCATTGTACTGAATTTATCTGAGACATCTCTGCAGAAAATAATTCAAATCTAAGTATCCCAATCAAGGGCCCAATGCCCTTCTGGGCTTCAAATCTTACCTACATTTCTGTTTTCATACTAATATTTCACCTATATTTTCTTGTAAATATTGCAGCTTCCCAATCATTCCTGCAGAATGATTCCTAATTCATATCGAACATGTTATTAATCCTAACCATACACTGTTCCCTCAATCTAACTTTACAGAAGATTAGAGACAGAGTTGGTCTTTCAATATAGGAATGTAGCAGATCTTCCACATGCTAAGATCCTCAAAGGTCCATACAGAAATGATCCCTGGAGAAGATGTATGCAGCTATGAAGGACCTGAGAGAGAAAAAGTCATCTCCATGTAATGGCTCACCGCTGGCTCCTAATAACCTCACAGAGTTGGCCAAGGAGACCAGATCTGAGACAGGACAGGCCATTTCTGGGAACATAGTATGGCCCACCAGTAAGAGGACACTCCGGATAGTCACAGACCTACTTGGGGGAAGGAGGTGCCTTTGTGGGTTGGGTGTGAGTTTGTGGTCTTGTCTCATTTTCTGAGAATAGGTAGGAAAGGCAGTATGTTCATTTTGGAGTGGATGGTTTCTAGAAAGTCGTTTGACAAGGAGTGTGTTTCTATGTCTGGGTATCCCACTGTGTTCGTGGATGAAGACATTAGAAAGAGCATGCATCAATGGATGTGTTCTGTCTAGTAGAAAGCTTCCCAGCATTCATCCTTCCCAATTTATAGATGGACTTGGCTTGCCTTCTGGAAGGGCAACACCTACTGTCTTCCTAAGTTCCTGTTTTCTGCCTGAATTCTGGCCACTAACCATAATAGGCTCATGGTTATGTGTCCAAGATATGTACCACCTCCAAGCTCTGGGACATGGCCATGTACAGGATAGCTGAAGGGAATTGGAGCATCTCAGAAAACTCAGATATCAATGTGACCAGTAAAGTCTCTGTGGAGAAACCCTGCTTTGGGCCTTTTGCATACCTATTCTTCTGTTGCACTGAATAACAGGAAGGTCTTTGATTAGGCCACGCCTTTGTGAAGCCTGAAGAAAACAGTTTTCAAATGGAAATGAATGGGCATCACCTGGGGCTCTTTGCTTAATTGTTTGGAAAGGGATGTGTCTGAATTGGCCACTTGGCCCTGTGTGAGGCTGTGGCTTAGATACTCAGCACCTAATGGACCTAAAGAAAGATCCCATGTGTGCACCCAAATCCAAAATGTCCAAAAAGCATTTATTGTGGACTACGTCTCTCGCCTTCCTCTGTAAGGTTCCTGATCTCCATCAAGTGAGAATAGGGATCCTTTGCATCAAATGAGTACTTCAAAGCCTTGCAGAGTCTAGCCCACTGGTGCTTGTGATTACTCATGACTCCAGTTCACATAAAGAATCTAAATCCCACAGTCAGTAAGCCTCAAATTGGAATTGTTGAGCAGTATTAAAGGCAGGGCTCTATGATCATTCCGTGTTCAAAGGAAGGGTGTCCAGGCAACCCTGACTTGTGACAAATGAGGTGCGAGGGTGCTTATTTTGAACACTGTGTTGGTCTGTGCCCCTCATGAAAACCTCAAGCCAGAGGTTATTATTAGTGTCTATATGGAAGAAGATGAGTGCCATGTGGGAGTCTTTTGTTTTTAATTGTGGTCATTTGTGTGGCGGTTGGAAGAGATGTCTGGTTCCACCTGGGCTTGAACTCTGGTGTGATTCCCCTTAGAGACTGAGTTGTGGAACTGTCCTCAGAGAAGTATTGGCATGAATTGTGTTGAGATTTTAGGAGGCCACACACGAGATTCGCCCTTGGAAACTGAGATCTAGGCCCAGGGTGGCTTTCCACAGAGCATAAGTAATCTCAGCCAGGATATCACACGATTTTATTGTTAAAGACTTGGCAGCCATAGTTGAGAGTCATAACACACATGGAGCTCACATTGTAGACCTCAATGAGCCTGGCTTCATGTGACCTTTTGGCCACACTTTGGGAAGCTTTGCCTGTGATAGTTCTCCATTTCTTTCGTTCAAATGAGTTTCCTCGCCATTTAATGGTTCCTGAATGATTGGAAACCCACAGTGCCTCCAACTTCATCCTTAAAAAATAGCTAGATAAATACCACCAAATTTTTGAAATTCCCTTGACCAAGTGGCACTGGAGAAACTTTGGATTCCTGTTGCTGATTATGAGTATACCAGACAGTGCCTTGATTGACTTGGTTTCACGAAAATGCTGTAGAACAGAGATGCCAGTAATTTGGAGCCTGCTGAGTAGTTGGCCTAGAGCAGTGGTGGGGAGGTGTCTGAAATAACATCTGTGGTGAGGCCATGTTTATCTGCCATTGGCTTCCAAATGGCTTGTGACTGACATTTTGCATCCAGCAGACCCTTGTATGTAAAAGCATCTTGTTATATGGAGAGGTTTCAGGACAATATTCAGAATCAGGTTGCTATGGTCAATGGGGCAAGCTCTGTGGGAAAGAAGCTTGCTTGGTGCATTCTCCTGCAGACCCTGACCCACCACATGTGACAGAATTCCCTCCAGCACTTTGTCCCAGTGGAACTCCTTGTATTTCAAGAAACAGATACCAAACTCCCAGTGCAGCAGCAAGAAACACCACAAAAAGTGGAGGATGAAAAAATGGCTTTACAGTAAAGACGAGGAGACACTTAGCGCGCAGTGGCTACAGTTTACCTACAAAGAAAAAATTCAGCACTGCTGCCTCATGTTCATTGGGAAATAAGAAACAATGTCCTCCAGGTCACATAGATGCAGACCCAGTTATGATGGTCTAACTAGAACGGAAGCTAAACCTCCTGACAGCAACATATATTTCAAGTGCCCAAACTCAGAGGCAGTTTCTCAAAAGTCTTTAGGCCAGCAGAGCTCCATGTTTGTGGAGTGTTTACCCTGTCCCTTACTTTTGGAAACTCCTATACCACCTCCAAGTATATGAACTCCTGAGCATATTCCATTCCAGATATGTATTCACAGATTTTTGTAAATCATGTCCTCTAATTGTGTCTTACTTTAAGCGAAGATGATGTCAAGGCATTGTTCTGGATGAGAGTGGGAACATTTTTTTGTATCACATATTTGCATAAATATTGAATTTATTTTCCTATTTTCAATTCGAAATACTGAATCCCTGACACTAACCCAAAACCTACTAGACTCTGACTACTAATCCTAATATGATGGAGTAAAATAACCCACACAGAATAGAAATACAACCAGTTCAGAGGAGGCATGGTGTATAGTTGTACTTTCCTTTTGCATGATAAAGGGTTGGTGTTATAAATCTTGTCAATTTGTAGTTAAAATAGTTCTCTATGTGTTTTTAAAGTTAACAAATATGTGAATTCCTGTCTCCCTTTCTCTGTAGTTGATTCAGCACATGCATTTTTATATGCACATATAGAATACTACATGGTATCACACGTACATATTTGTGAGGTAACTGACTTTGCAAATACAAATTGTTAGAAGAAAACACTTCTTCTAAATGCTGTTGGAACTGAAAATTCAACCTATGGGTGAGCTTCCTAGTTGAACAACATAAATCCATATTTAGTAAAATCAATATTTTTGGATCTGTGGATGATATATATTTCATGGTGAATTTCGATTGCCATACATAATGCTACTTTGTAATGTCTGTATTTAGGTGTGTGTGTGTGTGTGTGTGTGTGTGTGTGTGTGTGTGTGTGTATTCACTCAGCTGATTATTCAAAATATAAAATATATGTGTCTTATTATACACTAACTAAATTCATTCATATTCATGTATTTGGATTTATAATCAACGTTTGAGAAGATTATTCTCAGGAATATTTTTCCACCTGAAATACATGTTTGTTTCCTAGTACTGAAAACTAACTTCAGGGGATCATATTATGGCAGCGATGGGAGTTCATTACCCACCTGTACCGCGTCACTTTGCAGGAGAAGGATGAGTTAGAACGGCTAAAATCTATCTTATTAGAAATTTCCAGGAAAATTGGTGTGCTCCAAAACCTACAGGAAGGATTTCCATTGCACAAGGACCAGCTACGGGGACTCAAACACCAGCAATTTGTCCTCACGGAGGGTCACGCTGCTTATTTAGCAAATCGCCCCACGGCTAGTGTCTGCAATGCGCGCTGGGAAACGACGAGAGAGCAACACAAAGATACAGTCTGTGGATTATGCGGGCTCCTGCCATCTGGGCAATCACTGTGCTCAGTGCTGAATTCTGGGTTTGAAATGGGGGAAGGAAGCGGTCCAATTCGGTTTTCCACACCGGTGAGACCACAGAGGAAGATAGCGGTCACCATCTTGGAGAGCTGATGTCACCATCCCTGTTTTCGACTGATCACAGCTCATTCAGATACAGAATAGGTAATTTCAGGCTGCCATTCGCTTTCATCTTGCAGACAAATTACTCAGGGTCAGTGCTAAAGAACCCATGAAAATTGCTTCTTGGATCGTTCTCCTATCAGAACATACACCGAGCCCGGAGCGGCTGAATTCCGGGTCCCGGAACTGCTCTGGCCCAGGGCTAAAGAACCTGCGGAAACTGTTTCTTGGTCTGGGTCCTGCTGAATACTGTAGAGGTAAATGCCAACTGAGCCTTCATAGACAGTGGCAACAGGATTGAGACGGGGCTTGTGAGGGCCGGTCAGGACTCACCCGTTGCTTTGGTCACCCGACAAAGGGAATGAAATGCTGCCATTTACATGGGATACCAACATGGCAGACATCTGATGTGATCACAAAGCAGTGGAGGAGATAACTTCATCGATACCAGCGGCGAGAGAAATAGTTGGTCTCCTGGTAAAGAAAGTGAGTCACAAACATCTGAGTCTCTCTCATTTTGTCATCAAGCCAGAGGTGCAGAGCAGAGCTGCCACCTGTGCCTGGAACAGGCCCAGCGACCCACCGGCGTGGTAGTCACGTCACCCCAATTGGAGTAGGGGCAGAGCAGAGCCGACACCCATGCCTGCAAGGTAGGCAGACGTACGACCGACCGGCAGAACAGGCCTAGCGGCCGGTCAGCATGGTAGACAGATCACCCCAATTGGAGGAGCAGCACAGCCGCCAACCGCACCTGCAATGGAGACTTTTCCACAATACAAGAGCAATATAAATATACAGGGGGAAAATTACAAAAACACAACAGTTTCACCAAGCAGAAAGAAATGCAAGCTGTATGAAAAGACAAGGAAAGAAAGGACCACAAGCAATGCAGGTCAACTCAACTTTAGAAGAGGTAATAGATGCAGCATATGGAATGTCAGATAAAGAATTCTGGATATACATGCTTCAGGTGATCTGGAATCTCAAGGAAGACATTAGACAGCAAAAATCAGTCAATGAAAGATCACTTCGACAATGAATTACATAAAAAAATCCAAGTAGCAAAGATCAACTATACAGGGAGATAGAGGTTATAAAAAACAACCGAACTGAAATCTTAGAAACGCAGGAAGTAATGAACCATCTTAAAAACTCAATTGAGAATACTACCATCAGAGCAGAATACTTAGAAGATAGAACATCAGACAATGAACACAAAGTATTTCAACTCAAAAAGAACATATACAGCTCAGCAAGACTGTTAAGAAACCATGAGCAAAACTGCAAGAAATATGGGATAACATAAAGAGAATAAACATAAGAGTCATTGGGATACAGGAAAGTATAGAGGTCCAAACCAAAGGAGTGAGCCATCTATTCAATGAAATAATAGGAGAAAAATTCCTAGACTTGAAGAATGAGACAAAATCCCAAATTCTAAAAGTCTACAGGACGCCGAACGTGCAAAATCATAAGAGATCCACACCTAGACACATTGTAATGAAGATACCCTACATACAGAATAAGGAGAGAATTTTAAAAGCTACAAGAGAAAGGAAGCAGATTATAGTTAGTGGTAAACCAACAAGGATAACAGCTGATCTTTCAACACAGACTCTGAAAGCTAGAAGATCCTTTAATAACATATTTCAAACACTGAAAGAAAATGGGTTCCAGCCAATTATCATGTATCCAGTGAAATTAAGCTTCAGATGGAAGATGAAATTAAAACCTTCCACGATAAACAAAAGTGAAAAGAATTTGCAGCTAGAAAACCATCTCTTCAAAACATCCTTGGCAAAACATTACAGGAAGTGGAAATGGAAAATACCAATGAAAACCAACAGTGGGAGGTAGGACATTAAAGGGGGGAAAATAATCAAAGAGGAAAACAAACTATGTTTAGTAACATAAATAAACAAATATGGCTGGAAGAACAACCCATATCTCAATAATAACCAAAAATCTTAATGGCTTAAACTCACCAATTAAGAGACACAGGCTAGTAGAATGGATCACAAAACAAGAACCAACAAAATGCTGCCTACAGGAGACGCATTTTATAGGAAAAGACATACATAGACTGAGGGTGATACTTGGAAAAATCGTATCACTCTTATGAACTTCGGAAACAAGCAGGAGTGTCCATACTCATATCAAATAAAATAGATTTCAAGCCAAAGTTAATCAAAAGGGATAAAGAAGGACACTACATACTACTCAAGGGAACCATACGCCAACAAGACATAACAATCATAAATATATATGCCACAAACAATGGTGCAGCTTTGTTCATCAAACAAACTCTTCTCAATTTCAAGAGTCTAATAGACCACAATACAGTAATCATGGGAGACATGAACACACCTCTCTCACCACTGGACAGATCTTCCAAACAAAAGTTGAATAAGGAAACTATAGAACTCAATAACACAATTAATAACCTAGACTTAATTGACATATATACAATATACAACCCATCATCAAGAAGTTACACTTTTTTCTCAGCAGAACATGGATCCTTCTCAAAAATACATCATATATTATGTCACAGGGCAATTCTTAGACAATAAAAAGGAGTAGAGATAATACCATGCATTTTATCTGATCATAATGGAATGAAATTAAAAATCAACGATAAAAAAAGGAAGGAAAAATCATTCATCACTTGGAGAATGAACAATAGGTTTCTGAATGATCAATGGGTTATAGAAGACATCAAGGAAGAAATTAAAAAATTCTTAGAGATAAATGAAAACACAGACACAATATATCGGAATCTATGGGACACATTGAAAGCAGTTCCAAGAGGAAAATTCATTGCTTGAGTTCATTCCTTAGAAAAAGAAAAAACCAACAAATAAATGATCTCATACTTCATCTCAAAATCTTAGACAAACAAGAGCAAACAACAGCAAAAGAAGTAGAAGGCAACAAATAATTAAAATCAGAGAAGAAATTAATGAAATCAAAACAAAAGAAACAATTAAAAAAATTGACAAAACAATACATTGGTTTTTTGAAAAAATAAATATAATCGACAGACCCTTAGCCATGCTAACAAAGAGAAGAAGAAAGAGAACTCAAATTACTAGCATATGAAATGAAAAAGGAAATATAACAAGAGACACTTCAGAAATACAGAAGAAAATCAGAAATTATTTTGAATTAATATACTCCAATAAAATAGAATATAGTGAAGGCATTGATAAATTTCTTAAGTCATATGATGTGCCCAGATTGAGTCAGGAGGATATAGACAACTTAAACATTCCAATATCAATTGAGGAAATAGAAGAAACCATCAAAATACTACCAACTAAGAAAAGCCCAGGACCGTATGGGTATAGAGCAGAATTATACAAAACCTTTAAAGAAGAACAAAAACCAATACTTTTCAAGGTATTTCAGGAAAAATGCAAAAATCCTCAAAAAAATTCTGGCGAATCAGACACAAAAACATATATATATAAAAAATGTGCACCATAATCAAGTAGGATTCATTCCTGGGATGCAAGGCTGGTACAATATACGGAAATCAATAAATGTTATTCATCACATCAATAGACTTAAAAATAAGAACCATATGATCATCTCGAGAGATGCAGAAAAAGCATTTGACAAGGTACAGCATCACTTTACGTTCAAAACTCTAGAAAAACTAGGGATAACAGAATCATACCTCAATATTGTAAAAGCAATCTTTGCTAAGCCTCAGGCTAGCATCATTCTGAATGGAGAACAATTGAAGGCATTCCCCCTAAAATCTGGAGCAAGACAATGATGCCCTCTCTCACCCCTTCTGTTCAACATAGTTATCGAAACACTGGCCAGAGCAATTAGAAAGACTAAAGAAATTAAAGGCATTAAAATAGGAAAAGAAGAACTCCAATTATCGCTATTTGCAAAAGACATGATTCTATACCTAGCAGACCCAAAAGGGTCTACAAAGAAACTATTAGAGGTAATAAATGAATTCAGCAAAGTGGCAGGATATTAAATCACCACGCATAAATCAAAGGCATTTTTGTATATCAGCGACAAATCCTCTGAAATGGAAATGAGGACAATCAGTCCATTCACAATATCATCAAAAAAATAAATAAAATACTTGGGAATCAACCTAACAAAAGAGGTGAAAGACATATACAATGAAAACTACAGAACCCTAAAGAGAGAAATAGAAGAAAATCTTAGAAAATGGAAAAATATACCCTGTTCATGGATAAGCATAACTAACATCATCAAAATGACGATATTACCAAAAGTTCTCTATAGGTTTAATGCAATGCCAATCAAAATCTCAAGGTCATTTCTTGTAGAAATAGATAAAACAATTATAAAATTCATATGGAAAAATAAAAGACCCAGAATAGCAAAAACAGCTCTAAGCAGGAAGTGTGAATCAGGCAGTATACCGATACCAGACCTCAAACTATACTACAGATCAATAGTAACAAAAATAGCATGGTACTGGTGACAAAACAGGCGGGTGGACCAGTGATACAGAATAGAGGACACAGAAACCAATCCACAAAACTACAGCTATCTTATATTTGATAAAGGGACTAAAAGCATGCAATGGAGGAAGGATAGCATCTTCAACAAATAGTGCTGGGAAAACTGGAATTCCATATGTAACAAAATGAAACTGAATCCCCTCCTCTCACCATGCACAAGAGTTAACTCAAAATAGATCTAGGAGGTTGATATCAAATCAGAGACACTGCATCTGGTGGAAGAAAACTTTTGCCACCATCTACATACTGTGGTGTCGGCCTCCAAATTTCTCAATAGGACACCCATAGCACCAGAGTTAATCCCTAGAATCAACAAATGGGACTTACTCAAACTAAATACATTTTTTCTCAGCAAAAGAAACAATAAGAGAGGTAAATAGGGAGCCTACATCCTTGGAACAAATCTTTACTCCTCACACTTCAGATAGAGCCCTAATATCCAGAGTATACAAAGAACTCAAAAAAATTAAACAATAAGAAAATGAATAACCCAATCAACAAATGGGCCAATGACCTGAACAGACACTTCTCAGAGGAGGACATACAATCAATCAATAAGTACATGAAAAAATGCTCACCATCTCTAGCAGTCAGAGAAAAGCAAAACAAACCCACCCTAAGATACCATCTCACTGCAGTAAGATCGGCAGCCATTATGAAGTCAAACGCCATCATGTGCTGTCGAGGATGTGGGGAAAAGGGCACACCTGTACATTGCTGGTGGGACTGCAAATTGGTGCAGCCAATTTGGAAAGCAGTATGGAGATTTCTTGGAAAGCTGGGAATGGAACCACCATTTGACCTATTCCCCTTCTCGGTCTATTCCCTAAAGAACTAAAAAGAGCATGCTACAGAGATACTGATAAATCGATGTTCATAGCAGCACAATTCACAATTGCAAGACTGTGGAACCAACCTAGATTCCCTTCATTAGATGAATGGATTAAAAATGTGGCATTTATATAGAATGGCTTGTGACTCACAAGGTGCAGCCAGCAGACCCTTATATGTAAAGGCAAATTGTTATATGGTTTGGTTTCAGGTAAATGTTCAGAATCAGGTTGCTATGGACACGGGGGCAAACAATGAGAGATAGAATATTGGATGGTGCATTCTCCTGCAGAACCTGACCATACACACGTGACAGAACTCCCTTCAGCACTGTGTCCCAGTTGAACTCCTTGTATTTCGTGATGCAAATACCAAACTCCCAGTGCAGCAGCAAGAAACACCACGAAAAGTGGAGGATGACCAAATGGCTTCACAGTTCACACGGGGAGACACTTAGGTTCCAGTGTCCACAGTTTACTTAGGAAGAGAGAATTCAGCACTACGGTCTCATGTTCATTGGAAAATAAGAAACCATGTCCTCCAGGTCACATAGATGCAGACCCATCTTTGATGGTCTCACTACAAAGGAAGCTAAAGCTCCATACAACAAAATATATTTCAAGTGCCCAACCTCAGAGGGACTTTCTCAAGAAGTCTTTAGGCCAGCAGAGCTCCATGTGTGTGGACTGTTTAAACTTTCCCTTACTTTTGGAAACTCCTTTACCACCTCCAATTTTTTGAACTACTGAGTATATTTTATTCCACATATGAATTCACAGATTTTCTAACTCTTCTCCTCTAATTGTGTTTTACTAGGGTCGAAGGTAATGACAAGGCATTGTTCTTGATGAGAGTTGGAAGATTTTTGTGTAGCATATGTTTGCGTACACATTGGATTCATTTTCCTATTTTCCATCCAAAATACTGAATCTCTGACACTATCCCATACCCTACTAGACTTTGACGATTAATCCTAATATGGTGAAGAAAAATAACCCAAAGAGAATAGAAATACAAGCAGTTCAGAGGAGGCATGGTGTATACTAGGTCTTGCCTTTTGCATGATAAAGGGTAGGTATTATAAAAATTGTCAATTTTTAATTGAAATAGTTCTACATGTGTTTTTAAAGGTAACGAATATGTGACTTCCTGTTTTCTTTTCTCTGTAGCCTATTCAGCACATGTGTTTTTATACGCACATATAGAATCCTACCTGGTATCACACATAATTTCTTTTGAGGCTACTGACTTGGAAGATAAAAATTGTGAGTAGAGATCATTCCTCCTAAACGCTGTTGAAACTGAAAATTCAACCTATGTCAGCTTCCTAGTAGAACAACATTATACATGAATCCATGTTAAGCAAAATGAATATTTTTCGATATGTGGATTATATATATTTCATGATGAAATGCGATTGGCATATATATTGCTACTTTTAATGTCTGTGCATGTGTCTGTGTGTGTGTGTGTGTGTGTGTGTGTGACTCTCCAAGTTTTCTAAAATATGAAATATATGTGTATTATATAAACTCCCTAAATTCATTCATGTTCATGTATGTGGATTTATAATCAACTTTTCAGAAGATTATTCTCAGAAATATTCATCCACCTTGAATACATATTTGTTTCCCATTACTGAAATCTGACTTCAGTTAATGGTTCATACAAATCCTAACATTTCTACATTAACTGACCCAGTTTAACATCAATGCAAGTAGATTCCTATGGGACATGATGTCTATTTTGAACTTCATTTCTATTCAACACTGCTACATTACTATTTCTTCACGTTTAGCCCATCATAGCATATATATTTCATCCACAAGTTCACAAATTTAGAGGCATTTGGTTCACTTTAAATCCCTTCCTGCTTTAGAACACATGTATTCCTCCAGGTTTCTTGACTGGATTTTTTGAGACTTCTTTCCAAACACATTATTTTCGATTTCCATAATCCTTTTGAAGAAAATCAGACACACCCTTCATGATAAACCATAACCTAATATTACCATTAGATGTATAACTGGTTGGAATGAATGATTTTATATCAATATTAGATTTCCTGTATATTTTCAGATATCAATTAAATGAATTATTTAAAGTGGAACCAGTTATATTATTTATTCACAGTATGGTCTATTCATGCATTATCTCTATATTCACAGACACAGCGTACACCTCTTTGTACCCCCAATACTAATTTATACGTCTTCTCAATATTGCTCCCGGAAATGGTGGAAGAAATACTCATGTCACCTGATCTACATATTCATTTTATCACAGTAATATTCTTGACAAAACTGCAAAGGTCATACTTATGATTTTACAAAGCCTAAATGGAAAGTGAACATGGATTACTAAAAACATCCATGTCCAGGTTGCCTAATGCTCTCAAATGTCATTCTTTGGTGACTACATATTTGTTTCTTCCTAAGATTATATATTCAAACTCAATCCTGTTGAAAATGTCTAATCCTAACAATCACTTTGTACTTTGCCTAATTTCCTATTGTCTTCCTTGATATTTGCTTTCCTACATTTTTTCCCTAGTTCATCATTGTGAATGACTCTTCACATGTGCTGACATTGGCATTCACTCTCTAATCGAAACCCTGTTGCTAAAGAATTTTTTTTTTCCAAATTCTATACTCACACTTCTTCCGAAAACTACCGACTGTCTTTCTAATCTTACCGACTATCCCTTTTGGAGTTGATGTTCCCTTCTAAATTCAATCATCCAAGGTACAAAGTCTTATGCCATTGTATATTGATTTATCCAAGAAATCTCTGCTGAAGGTAATTCAATGCTAAGTATCCCAATCAAGGGCCCAATTCCCTTCTGGGCTTCAAATCTTACCTAGATTTCTGTTTTCATACATATATTTCACCTCTATGTTCTTATAAATATAGCAGATTCCCAATATCATTATTCATCCCTCAGAATAATTCCTAACCCAAATTGATCAAGTTATTAATGCTAACCATACACTGTTCCCTCAATCTAACTTTACAGAAGAGCGGGACAGAGTTGGTCTTACAATACAGGAATATAGGGGATCTTCCACCTGCTGAGAACCTCAAATGTCCATGCAGATATGACCCCTGGAGAAGATGTAGGCAGATATGAAGGACCAAACATGGCCTGTGTGGAGAGCTGTTCCCGGGTGCCTATGGTTGATATACCATTCCAATTTGTGAAAGTGTCACATGAAGTAGGGGTAGCCACCAGCACTTGTCCCCGTTGAACTCCTTGTATTTAGTTAAGCAAATACCAAACTCCCAGTGCAGCAGCAAGAAACACCACGAAAATGGAGAATGAACAAATGGCTTCACAGTCCACATGGGGAGACACTTAGCCCCCAGTGGCCACAGTTTACCTACAAAGAGGGAATTCAGTACTGCTGCCATATGTTCATTATAAAATAAGATACCATGTCCTCCAGGTCACATAGATGCACACCCAGCTTTGATGGTCTCACTACAAAAGAAGCTATAGCTCCAGACAACAATATAAATTTAAGTGCCCAACCTCTTAGCCAGTTTCTCAAGAAGTCTTTAGGCCAGCAGAGCTCCATGTTTGTGTTGTGTTTACAATGTCCCTTACTTTGAGAAACTCCTCCACCATATCCAAGGTTGTGAACTCCTGAGAATTTCCCATTCCAGATTGGATTTATTTTGCAATTTTCCATTCTACAGTAACTGACCTAGGTTTACATCAATGCAAGTAGATTCCTTATGGAACATGATGTGTATTTTGAAGTTCATTTTTATTCAACACTGTTACATTACTATTTCTTCAGTTTATGCACATAATAGGATATATATTTATTCCACAAGTTAGGAAGTTTATAGGCATTTGGTTCACTTTCAATCATTTTCTGCTTCAGAACACATGTATTCCTCCATGTTTCTTGACTGGTCTTCTCATGAGACTTCTTTCCAAACACATTATTTTCTATTTCCGTAATCACTTTTGAAACAAAACTCACACACCCTTCATTATAAACCATAACTCTAAGATTACCATTAGATGTATAACTCTTTGGAATGAATGATTGTATATCAATATAAGATTTCCTATATATTTTCAGATATCAATTCAATCCATTATTTAATTGGAACCAGTTATATTTTTTCCCAGTATGATCTATGTATGCATAATCTCTATATTCATAGACACAGCATACGCCTCTTTGTACCCCCAATACTAATTTATTCCTCTTCACAATATTGCTCCCGGAAATGGTGGAAGAAATACGCATGCCACCTGATCTACATATACATTTTATTACAGTAATATTCTGGACACCAAATGCAAAGGTCACACTTATTATTGTACCAAAGCCTAAATCGAAAGTGAGCATGGATTACTAAAAACATCCATGTCCACATTGCCTAATTCTCTCAAATGTCAATCCTATTCGTGACTACATATGTGTTTCTTCCTAAGATTATATATTCAACCTGAACCCTTTGAAAAAGTCTAATCCTATCACTTTATAGTTTGCCTGATTTTGTAATGTCTCTATTGATATCTGCTTTCCTACATATTTCCCAAGTTCATCATTGTGATTGACTCTTCACATGTGCTGACAAATATTCACTCTCTAACCAAAACCCTATTGCTAAAGAACTTTTGTTTCAAATACTATACTCACTCTTCTTCCTATACCTACCGACTATCTTCCTAATCCTACCGACTGTCCCTGTTTGACTCGATGTTCTCTTGTACATTCAATCATCCAAGGTAGAAGATCCTATGCCATTGATTATAGATTCATCTTAGACATCTGTGCATAACATAATTCAATGCTAATTATCCCAGTCAAGGTCCCAATGCCATTCTGGGCTTCGAATCTAAACTAGATTTCTGTTTTCATAATTATATTTCACCTCTATATTCTTTTAAATATTTTAGGTTCCAAATACCATCATTCATCCAGCAGAATGATTTCTAACCCAAATCAAACATGTTGTTAACCTTAACCATTCACTGTTCCATCAATCTAACTTTACAGAAGAGCAGGGATAGAGTTGTATGAGATCTTTCACCTGATGAAAACCTCAAAGGTACATGCATAAATGATCTCTGAAGAACATGAAGGCAGCTATAAAAGACCTGAGAGAGCAAAAGTCATCTTCAATGGCAAACAACCTGGTCAGGATGAAGGGTTCTGACTGAATCAGCCTCTCTCTTCTTAATGTAGAGAAAATGGACCAAACCCAGCCTGTGTGGGTAGCTGTCCCAGGGCGCCTATGATTGATATACCGTTCTATCTTGTGAAAGTGTAACAGGAAGTAGGGGCAGCCTCCTTCTCATGTGACACTTGGAAGCCACTGGTAGGACAAAGTGGTTGCCAAGGCAGTAACCTCATTCAGTTCCTGAAGGAAGTGACCTCACCTCACTTCCTTGGTGATTAAAATCTCTGAACTTGGGATTCATGAAGCCAGTCACCCATAGCCAGTCCCAGTCTCAGTCCCAGTGGTCACACTTGTTTGGATTTACCAAAGACAGAGTCAGTCTTTCTTGGTAACTACTGATGTGAGGATGGCCAAATGCCAGGAAAGCTTTAAAGAGGAGCCGTTTCTCAGAAAGCAGGTAGTGGCTCACCTCTGGCTCCTGACACCTTCACAGAGTTAGCCAAGGAGACCAGATCTGACACAGGTCAGGCCATTTCAGGGGAACATAGTATGGTCCACCAGTCAGAGGACACTCTGGATATTCACAGACCTACTTGAGTTAAGGAGGTGCCTTTGTCGGTGTGGGTGTGAGTTTGTGGTTTTGTCTCATGTTCTGAGAATAGGTAGGAAAGGCAGTTTGTTTGGATTGGAGTGGACTGTTTCTAGTAAGTCGTTAGACAAGGCGAGTGCTTCTATGTCTGTGTTTCCCACTCTGTCCGTGGTTGTAGACATTAGAAAAGAGAATGCATCAAGGATGTGTCCTGTCTAGTAGAATGCTTCCCAGCATTCTTCCTGCCCGATTTAGGAATGGACTGTGGTTCGTCTTATGCATAAGAAACACCTACTAACTTTCTAAGTTCCTGTTTTCTTCCTGAATTCCGGCAAACCTCAAGAATAGGCCCATGGTTTTGAGTCCAAGATGTGTACCACCTCCAAGCTCTGTGACATGGCCATGTGCTTGATAGCTGTAGGGAATGGGAACATCTTAGAAAACTCAAATATCTGTGTGACCAGTAAACTCTCAGTGGAGAAACCCTGCTTTGGTTCATTTGCATACTTATGGTTATGTTGCCCTGAATGTCAAGAAGGTCTTTGCCTCAGGCCACCCCTTTGTGAAGCCTGAAGAAAACTGTTTTCAAATGGAAATAAATGGGCATAACATGTGGCTCTTTGCTTAATTGCTTTGAAAAGGGACGTGTCCGAATCAGCCTTTTGGGCCTGTGTGAGGTTGTGGCTTAGATTCTCAGCACATGGTAGATCTAAAGATAGATTCCATTTGTGCAATCAAAACCAAAATGGCAAAAAATCACTCATTGTGGATGAGTCTCTTGCCTTCCTCTGTTAGGTTCTTTACCTCCATCAAGTGTGAATAGGAGTCCTTTAGGTCAAATGAGTTCTTCAAATCCCTGCAGAGGTGCTTGTGTTTTCTCAAGATTCCATATCACAAAAAGAATCTATACCTGAGAGTCAGTAGGTCTCAAATTGGAGAAGGAGAGCAGTATTAATGGTAGGCCTATTTGATCACTCCTGGTTCACAGGAAGGGTGTCCATGTCACCCTCACTTTAGGCAAATGAGGGGCAAGCGACATTATTTTGGACACTCTCTTGGGATGCATCCTGCATGGTAAACTCCAGCCAGAGGTTAAGATGAATGTCTATATTTAAGAAGATGAGGGCCATGTGGGTGTCTTTTGGTTCTAATTGTGGTCATTCTTGTGGCAGTTGGAAGAGATGACTGGATCCACCTGGGCTTGAACTCTGGTGTCATTCCCCTTAGAGCCTGAGTTCTGGAACACATATCAAAGAAGAATTGCCATAAATTGTGTGGGGATTTTAAGAGGCCGCGCATGAGAGTCGCCCTTGGAAACTGAGATCTATGCCCACGGTGGCTTTCCACAGAGCACTGGGAATCTCAGACAGGATATCACATGATTTAATTCTGAAAGACTTGGCAGCCATATTTGATAGTCAAAAAACACATGGACCTCAATTTTAGACCTCAATGGGCGTGGCTTCATGTGACCTTTTGGCCACTCTTTGGGAAGCCTTGCCTGTGAGAGTTCTCCAGAGCTTTCATTGAAATGATCTTCCTCAACATTGAATGATTCCTGAATGAATTGAAATAAACAGTGCCTCCAACTTCATCCTTGAAAATTGGCTAGATAAATACCATGAAATATTTAAAATTCCAATGACCAGGTGGCACTGAAGAACCTTTGGATGTCCTGTTGCTGATCATGAGTGTACCAGACAGTGCCTTGATTAACAGGCTTTCATGAATATGGTGTAGAACAGAGATGCCAGTAACTTGGAGCCTGCAGAATAGTGGGCCTAGAGCAGAGGTGATTAAGTGTGTGATAAAACATCTGTGGTGGGGTCATGTGGATCTGCCATTGTCTTCCAAATGGCTTGTGACTGACATGGTGCAGCCAGCAGAACATTGTATGTAAACGCATCATGTTATATGGAGAGGTTTAAGGGCAATGTTCAGAATCAGGTTGCTATGGTCACGGAGGCAACCTATGTGGTATACAAGTCCTGTTGGTGCATTCTCCTGCAGTCCCTGACCCACCATATGTGACAGAACTCCCTCCAGGACTGTGGTCAAGTTTAACTCCTTGTATTTCATGAAGCAAATACAAAACTCTCAGTGCAGCAGGAGACACTATAAAAAGTGGAGGATGATGAAATGGCTTCACAGTCCACATGGGGAGACACATAGCCCCCAGTGGCCATAGTTCACCTACAAAGAGAGAATTCAGCACTACTGCTTCATGTTCATTGGAAAATTATAAACCATGTCCTCCAGGTCACAGAGATGCATAAAGACGTTTGATGGTCTTACTAGAAAAAAAGCTAAAGTTCCTGAAAACTACATATATTTCAACTGTCCATCTTAGAGGCAGTTTCTCCAGACGTCTTTAGGCTGGCAAATCTTCATGTTTGTGGAGTTTTTACATTGTCCCTTACTTTTGGAAACTCCTCTACCATCTCCAAGGTTGTGAAATCCGGAGCAGTTTTCATTTCAGGTATGAATTCAAAGATTTTCTAACTCTTTTTCTCTAATTGTGTCTTACTTGGGGTGAAGGTAATGTCAAGTTATTGTTCTAAATGAGAGTGGGAAAATTTTTGTGTAACACTAATTTGCATACACATTGATCCATTTCCAATTTTCCATTCGAAATACTGAATCCCTGACAGTAACTCATACCCTACTATACTCTGACTACTAATCCTAATATGATGAAGAATAATACCCAAATAGAATAAAAATACGAGCAGTTCAGAGGAGGCATGCTGTACAGTTGGACTTCCCTTTTGCATGATTAAGGGTAGGTGTTATAAATCTACTCAATTTTTAATTGAAATAGTCCTCCATGTGTTTATAAAGTTCACAAATATGTGAATTCCTGTCTCCCTTTCTCTGTAGCCTACTCAGCACATGTATTTTTATATGCACATACAGAATCCTACCTGGTATCACACGTACATTTTCATGAGTTGGCTGAATTGGCAGATACAAATTGTGAGAAGAGATCAGTCCTCCTAAACGCTGTGGGAACTGAAAATTCAAACTATGTGTAAGCTTCCCAGTAGAACAATATTATACATAAATCCATGTTCAGTATAATAAATATTTTGCATCTTTGAATGATGTATATTACATGATGAATTACGATTAGCATATATATTGATACTTTTTAATGTATATTTGTGTTTATTTAAAAAATATATATATATACACTCCAGATTTCTCAAAATATGAAAGGTATGTGACTTATACACACTCTGTAAATTCATTCATGTTCATGTATATAAATTTATAATCAACTTTTCAGAAGATAATTCTCAGAAATATTCATCCACCTGAAATACATATTTATTTCCCAGTACTGAAAACTAATTTCAATCAATGGTGTTTACAAATCCTAATATTTCTACAGTAACTGACCCAGTTTAACATCAATGCCAGTAGATTCCTATGGGACATGATGTCTATATTGACCTTCATTTTAATCCAACACTGGTACATTACTATTTCTTCAGTTTTTGCACATCATAGGATATGTATTTCTTCCACAAGTTTAAAATATATAGGAATTTGTTTCACTTTCAAACACTTCTTGCTTCAGAACACATGTATTCCTCCATGTTACTTGACTGGTCTTTTCATGAGACTTCTTTCCAAATACATTATTTTCAATTTCCATAATCAATTTCGAAGCTAAACTCACACACTCTTCATGATGAACCATAACATTAATATTAACATTAGATGTATAACTGGTTGGAATGAATAATTGTATATCAATATAAGATTTCCTCTATATGTTCACGATTCAATTCAATCCATTATTTAAAGTTGGAACCAGTTATGCTTTTTATTCACAGTATTGTCTATTAATGCATTATCTCTATATTAATAGATACAGTGTACTCTTCTTTGTCCCTTCAATACTAATTTATACGTCTTCAAAATATTGCTCCCAGAAATGGTGGAAGAAATACTCATGTCACCTTATCTATATATAGATTTTATCACAGGAATATTCTGGACACAAAAAACGAAGGTCACACTCATGATTGTATCAAAGCCTAAATGCCAAGGGAGCGTGGATTACTAAAAAGAACCATGTCCAGGTTGCCTAATGCTCTCAAATGTAAATCAAATTGGTGACTACATATTTGTTTCTTCCTAAGATTATATATTCAACCTCAACCATGTTGAAAATGTCTAATCCTATCACTCACTTCATACTTTGCCTGATTTGGTAATATCTTTATTGATACCTGCTTTCATACATATTTCCCCCAGTTCATCATTGTGACTGACACTTCACATATGCTGACATTTACATTCACTCTCTACCCGAAACCCTATTGCTAAAGAACTTTTGGTCCAAATCCTATACTCACTCTTCTTTCTAAACCTACTGACTATCTTCCTAATGCTACTGACTATAGTTTTTTGACTCGATGTTCTCTTCGACAATCAATTATCCAAGGTATAAGGTCCTATGCCATTGTATATCAATTTATCTGAGACACATGTGCAGAACATAATTCAAACCTAAGTATCCCACTCAAGGGCCCAGTTCCCTTCTGGCTTCCAATCTTACCTAGATTTCTGTTTTTATACTTATATTTTACCTATATATTTTTGTAAATATCACAGGCTCCAAATACCATTATTCATCCGGCAGAAAGATTCCTAACGCAAATCAAACATGTTATTAACCCTAAACATACACTTTTCCCTCAATCTAACTTTACAGAAGAGGAGGGACAGAGTTGGTCTTACAATACAGGAATGTAGGGGATCTTCCACCTGCTGAGAACATCAAAGGTATATGCAGAAATGATCCCCTGAGATGATGAAGGAAGCTATGAAGGACCTGAGAGAGCAAAAGACATCTTCCATGGCAAACTATCTGGTCAGGATGAAGGGATGTGTCTGAATCAGCCTCTACCTTCTTAATGTAGAGAAGATGGACCAAACCAGGCCTGTGTGGAGAGCTGTTCTCAGGTACCTATGGTTGGTATACCATTCTAACTGTGAAAGTGTGACAGGAAGTAGGGACAGCCTCCATCTCATGGGACCCTTAGAAGTAACTGTTAGGACAAAGTGGTTGCCAAGTCAGTGACCTCTTTCAGTTCCTGAAGGAAATGACCTCACCTCACTGCCTTGGTGATGGAACTCTCTGGACGTTTGATCCTGGAAGACAGGCACCAAGAGCCAGTCAGAGTCCCAGTCCCAGTGGTCTCACTTGTTTTGATTTACCAAGAACAGAGTCAGTCTTTCTTAGTACCTACTGATGTGATGATGGCCAAATGACAGGAAAGCTCTGAAGAGGAGCTTTTCCTGGGAAAGCAGGTAGTGGCTCACCCATGGCTCCTAACAACTTCAAAGTGTTGGCCAAGGAGACCAGATCTGATACAGGACAGGCCATTTTGGGGGAACATACAATGGCCCACCATTCTGAGGACACTATGGATAGTCACAGACTTACTTGAGCAAAGGAGGTGCCTTTGAGTGTGTGTGTGTGGGTTTGTGGTTTTGTCTCATGTTCTGAGAATAGGTAGGAAAGGCTCTTTGTTTGGATTGGTGTGGACTGTTTCCAGTAAGTCGTTTGACAAGGCGAGTGCTTCTATGTCTGTGTATCCCACTCTGTCCGTGATTGTAGACATTAGAAAAGAGAATGCATCAATGGATGTGTCCTGTCTAGTAGAAGGCTTCCAAGAATTCATCCTGCCCAATTTACAAATGGACTGCAGCTTGTCTTATTGAAGGGCAACATCTGCTCTCAGTAGTTTCTGTTTTCTTCCTGAATTCTGGAAACTCTCCAGAATAGCCTCATGGTTTTGTGTCCAAGATATGTACCACCTCCAAGCTCTGTGAAATGGTGATGTACTGGATAGCTGAAGGGAATGGCGAGAATCTAAGAAAACTCAGATATCAGTGGGACCAGGAAAGTCTCAGTGGAGAAACCCTTCTTTGGGCCTTTTGCTTACCTATTGTTCTGTTGCCCTGAATTTCAGGAAGGTCTTTACCTCAGGACACTAATTTGTGAAGCCTGAAGAAAACTGTTTTCAAATGGAAATTAATGGGCATCACCTGTGGCTCTTTGCTTAATTGCTTTGGAAATGGATGTTTCTGAAACAGCCTCTTGGCCCTGTGTGAGGCTGTGGTTAGATACTCAGCACCTTATACATCCCACGTGTTCATCCAAAACCAAAATGGCCAAAAGAGCAGTTTTTGTGGATGAAGTCTCTCCCTACCTCTGTAAGGTTCCTGACCTCTATCAAGTGAGAATAGGGTGCCTTTGGGTCAAATGAGTTCTTCAAAGCCCTTCAGAGGCTAGCCCATAGGTGATTACAATGATTCCAATTCACATGAAGAATCTAAACCCCACAGTCAGTAGTCCTCAAATTGGAGAAGCAGAGCAGTATTAACGGCAGGCCTATTTGATAAGTCATGGTTCACAGGAAGGTGTTCAGGCCACCCCAACGTTAAGCAAATGAGGGGCAAGGGAGCTTATTTTGGACACTGTCTTGGGCTGTGCCCCTCATGGAAACCTCCAGCCAGAGGTTAAAATGAGTATCTATATGGAAGAAGATGACGGCCATGTGGAAGTGTTCTGGTTTTAATTGTGGTTATTAGTGTGGTTGTTGAAAAATATGACTGGCTCCACCTGGTCTTGAATTCTAGTGTGATTCCCCTTAGAGACTGAGTTCTGGAACTGATCTCAGAGAGGTATTGCCATGAGTTTTGTTGGGATTTTAGGAGGCCATGCATGAGAGTCACCCTTGGAAACTGAGATCTGTGCCCAGGAAGGCTTTCCACAGAGCACAGGGAATCTCAGCCAGGTTATCACATAATTTTTTTCTGAAAGAATTAGCACCCATAGTTGAGAGTCAAAACACGCAAGGATTTTACATTGTAGACCTCAATATGCCTGGCTTTATGTGACCATTTGGCAACTCTTTGGGAAGCCTTGCCTGTGAGAGTCTTCCAGAGCTTTCATTGAAATGGGATTCCTCACCATTTAATGGTTACTGAATTAAATGAAACCCTCAGTGCCTCCAACTTCAATCTTAAAAAATGGGCTCGATAAATACCATGAAATTTTTGAAATTCCCATTACCAGGTGGCACTGGAAAACCATTGGAGATCCTGTTGCTGATCATGAGTGTACGAGAAAGTGCCTTGATTGACTGGGTTTCACAAAAATGGTGTAGAACAGAGATGCCAGTAAGTTGGAACCTGCTGAGTAGTGGGCCTACAGCAAAGGTGGGTAGGTGTGAGATAAACCATCTCTGGTGGTTTCATGTGGATTGGCCATTGGCTTTCAAATGGCTTGTGACTGACATGATGCAGCCAGCAGACCCTTATATGTAAAGGCATCTTGTTATATGGATAGGTTTCTGGGCAATGTTCAGAATCAGGTTGATATGGTCAAGGGGGCAAGCTATGTTGGACATAAGCCTGGTTGGTGCATTCTCCTGGAGACCCTGTCCCACCACACGTGACAGAACTCCCTCCAGCACTGTGTCCCAGTTAAACTCCTTGTATTTCATTAAGCCAATACCAAACTCCCAGTGCAGCAGCAAGAATCACCACGAAAAGTAGAGTATGACCAAATGGCTTCACAGTCCACACGGAGAGACACTTATCCCCCAGTTGCCACAGTTTACCCACAAAGTGAGAATTCAGCACTGCTGCCTCATTTTAATTGGAAAATAAGATACCATGTCCTCCAGGTCACATAGATGTTGACCCAGTTTTGATGGTCTCACTACATAGGATGCTAAAGCTACCGACAACAACATACATTTTAAGTGTCCCAACTCAGAGGCAGTATCTCAAGAAGTCTTTAGGCCTGCAGAGCTCCATGTTGTGGAGTGTTTACCTTGTCTTTTACTTTTGGAAACTCATCTACCACCTCCAAGGTTGTGAACTCCTCAGCATATTCCATTCCGGGTATGTATTCACAGATTTTCTAACTCTTATCCTCTAATTGTGTATTTCTTCCAGTGAGGGTAATATCAAGGGATTGTTTTTAATGTGAGTGGGAAGATTTTTGTGTAGCACATATTTGCAAACACATTGGGTTTACTTTCCTATTTTCCATTTGAAATACTGAATCTCTGACACTAACCCATACCCTACTAGACTCTGACTACTAATCCTTATATGATGGAGAATAGTAACCCAAAAAGAATACAAATACCAGCAATTCAGAGAAGGCATGGTATGTAGTTGGACATCCCTTAATGTTTATTGACATAGTTCTCCATGTGTTTTTAAAATTAACAAATATGTGAATTCCTCTCTCCCTTTTTCTGTAGCCTATTAAGCACATGTATTTTAATATACACAAATAGAATCCTACCTGGTATCACATGTACATTCTTCTGAGGTGGCTGACATGGCAGATAAAAATTGTGAGAAGAGATCACTCCTCCTAACCTCTGTTGGAACAGAAAATTCAACCTATGGGTGAGCTTCCTAGTTGACCAACATTATGCATAAATCCATTTTCAGTAAAATGTATATTTTTCGATAAGTGGATGTTATATATTTAATGATGAATTTCGATTGGCATATATATTGCTACTTTTTAATGTCTCGGTGTGTGTGTTTGTGTGTGTGTGTGTATATATATATATATATATATACATACATATATATATATATATATATATATATATACTCTCCCGATTTTTCAAAATATGAAATATATGTGTCTTATTATACACTTCCTAAAATTATTCATATTCATGTATGAGGATTTATAATGAACTTTTCACAAGATTATTCTCAGAAATATTCATCCACCTGAAATACATATTTGTTTCCTAATACTGAAAACTAACTTTAGTGAATGGTGCATACAAATCATAATATTTTGACATTGCAAGATGGCCGCGAATAGAGAGCATCATACCCAGTGTACTGCGCCACTGCGCAGGTGACTAACGACTAAGAACGACAAAAAACTATCTTGTTAGGAACTTACAGCAAAATGGGGGTGCACTGAAACCTAGAAGAAGGATTTCTAGCACTGAGGTCCGGTAAATGAGTCTCAAACATGAGCCAACTCTGCGACCGGAGATCCTGTCTGACTGATCCGCGCTACCAGTCCAGTGGCTACAGAAAGCAGGGCACCACCGAGATGCGATCAATAATCACGGAGAAACGTTGATGCAGATTCTGTGGAATTCTGCCAGTAGAGTCCCCACTGAGCCCTGGGCTGAGTTCAGGGTTTCAGATGGGGAAGGAAGTGGTACAGTTCTAACCCCCACAATAGAAACTCCACGAAGGAAACCAACGGCCACCATCTTGGTGAGCTGAAGTAACGACAGCCACTCCCCTACAGAATGCAACAATAAAATGTTGTTATTCTGTTACTGTTACTCAGCTCCTCTCCCATACTTTGGGGAATTTGCATCAAATCTCTCCTAGGCTTTCTGGGGGAGAGATTATCAGAGGGAGCCTGCATAAAGATAGGGGAAAACTAGAGGCACCTGACTTTCAACTCCCCCTCCCATCAGTGGTGAAAAAAACCTGTCTAGCCAGCGCTGAGAGAGGGGCAAGCGGAAAAAAAAATCAAAACAATAGAGTGCCGGGGTTCCCAATAGCCAACTGTGCAATCAGAGATCCGGGCTGATTGAATCATGCAGCCAGGCCTGCTGTTTCAGATGGCGGGGCACCACCGAGAAGTGACCTGAAGCAGGGAGAAATGTTGCTGCGGATTCTGTGGAATCCTGCCGGCTGAGCTCCCACTGATCCCCGGGCTGAGTTTGGGAATTCAGACAGGGAAGAAAGTGGTATAGTTCTATCCCCCACAAAAGAAACTCCACCAAGGAAACAAGCGGCCACCATCTTTGAGATCTGAAGTAACCACCGCCCCTCTCCAATAGACTGCAACAATAAAACAGATGTGTGTTACTCAGCTCATCTCTCATACAGCGGGGAATTCGCATAAAATGTCTCCTAGGCTTTCCGGGGGAGGGTTAATCAGAACAAGCCTGCATAAAGACGCAAGAAAAACTAGAGACACCTGACTTTCGACTCCCCCTACCATCAGTGGCCATAACGAAACGTGTATAGCCAGTGCTGGGGGAGGGGTAAGTGGAAAAAATCAAAACAATAGAGTGTCTGGGTTCCCAAAAGACACCCTCCACACCCAACAAACGGCAGGCACAGAGTACAGTTTGAACTGCCGAGAGGCATCACTCAGGGGAAATCTGGTCTAGAAAAAGAAACCAGGACAAGCAGGAGAAACCAAAGGACTAGAAGGCAGGCCCTTGTGACTGGGCGGCTGGAGACCGCAGGCCTGCACATGACATTCCACCCACTGCCTGAGTGACTGGGGGGCTGAGGAATGCCCGCCCGCCGGCAACCGAGCGTGAGACTGCGTGGCTAGAGATTGACAACCCAACGGCGACATCCCAACTGCTGCCCGCGTGACTGGGCGACTGGAGACCGCCTGCCCGCTGGCGACCAACCGCACAATTGGGCGGCTGGAGACCGCCCGCCTGCCAGTGACCCAGAGCTGAAACAAACCAGAGACAGTCAAGTCCCACCCCCCAATTCGGACACCTCGGCAAGGAGCCTGGGGCCGGCCAAAGCAGAGAGGTGACATCACTGGAGCTCGGCCTTCGGAATTACTTCCAAGCGGAATCCACTTTAGCAGGCATAGTTTACCAACACAAAGGAGAGACAACAGAGATATACAATACCAAAACAAATCTAAAGAATAAAGCAGAAACACAGCAATCAAATAGAGCTGGAAAGTAACGAGAACATCATGAAAAAACAAGGGCAAAAAAGGAGTACAAACAATGCAGGACAACTTAAATCTACAGGAGGACCTTGAAGCATCAGAAACAGGGATAGGGAAAGAACTCAAGGCATACCGAACTCAGATGGAAAGGAATATTAGAGAAGACATGAGGCAGCAAGTCCAAGCAATAAAAGTATATTTTGAAAATGAATTAAGCAAACAAATTCAAATGGCAAAGAATGAGCATTACCAGGAGATAGAGATCTTAAAAAAAATATTAAACAGTAATCCTAGAAATGCAGGAAAATATAAACCAAATTAAAAACTCAAACGAGAATATTACAAATAGACTAGATCAAGTAGAAGTCAGAACATCAGATAATGAAGACAAAGTTTATCAACTTGAAAAGAATTGAGTAAACACAGAAAAGATGCTTAAATCCCACCAGGAATTTATTCAAAAGATATGGGATGTCATAAAAAAACAAAAAACAAATTTAAGAGTCATCAGGATAGAAGAAGGCATAGAGATTCAAACCAAAGGAATGGACAACATATTAAATGAAATAATTCTATAAAACTTCCCAGAGATGAATGATGGATTGGATTGCCAATTCCTGGAAGCCTACAGGACCCCAAACATTCAAAACCAAAATAGACCAACTCCAAGACATATAATTATGAAGATAGCCAACATACAGAACAAGGAGAGAATATTAAAAGCTATAAGAGAAAGGAGGCAGATTACATTCAGGGGTAAACCAATTAGGTTAACAACTGATTTTTCATCACATTCTTTGAAAGTGAGAAGATCCTGGAACAGTGTAATTCAAATGTTGAAAAAAAAAAAAGAATTCCAACCAAGAATACCATATAAAGAAAAGTTAAGCTTCAGATTTGACAATGAAATTAAAGTCTTTCACGATAAACAAAAGCTAAAACAATTCTCAGCCAGAAAACCAGCACTGCAAAGCATTTTGTGCAAAATACTACAAGAAGAAGAGTTAAAAAATAGTGCCCAAAACTAACAGTGGGAAGTATCTCAGTAAAGCGGGAGGAGAGTAACCAAAAAAGTAAAAACTATCCAAACTAAAATATAATAAATAAATAAACATGACTGGAAGTACAAATCATATTTCAATTGTAACCTTAAATGTTAATGGCCTAAGTTCACTAATCAAGAGACATGTGCTAGTAACCTGGATCAAAAAAACAAATCCAACAATATTCTGCCTTCAGGAGACTCATATGATAGGAAAAGACATACACAGGCTGAAGGTAAAAGGTTGGGAAAAATCATAACACTCACATGGCCCTCGGAAGCAAGAAGGATTTGCCATACTCATATGGAATAATATCAACTTCAAACCTAAGTTAATCAAAAGGGATAAAGAATGACACTATATTCTGTTAAAAGGAATCATCCACCAACAAGAAAAAAACAATTATCAATTTGTATGCACCAAGCAATGGAGGTGCAACGTTCATAAAACAAACTCTCCTCAAGTTCAAGAGTCAAATAGACTACAACACAATAATTATGGGTGACTTCAACACACCACTCTGGGCATTAGAGAGATCCTCTAGACAAAAACTGAATAAAGAAACTATAGAACTCAACAGCACAATCAATAACCTAGACTTAACCAACATATATAGAATATATCAACCATCATCAAGTGGATACATGTTCTTCTCAGCAGCACATGGATCCTACTCAAAGATACACCATATATTATGCCATAGGGCAATTCTTAGTAAATATAAAGGCATGGAGATTATACCGTGCACCATATCTGATCATAATGGAATGAAACTGGATATCAATGAGAAAAGAAGGAAGGAAAAATCCTACATCACATGGAAAATGAACAACATGCTACTGAATGACCAATGGGTTACAGAAGACATAAAGAAGGAGATAAAAAATTCTTAGAGACAAATGACAATACAGACACAACATACCGGAATCTATGGGACACAATGAAAGCAGTTTTAAGAGGGAAATTCGTTTCTTGGAGTTCTTTCCTCAAAAAAAGAAAAAAAAACAACAAATAAATGAACTTAAACTACACCACAAAAACCTGGAAAAGGAAGAGCAAAACAACAGCAAATGTAGTAGAAGACAAGAAATAATTAAATTTAGAGCAGAAATCAACGAAATTGAAACAAAAAAAAAGTTGAAAAAATTGATAAAAGTAAAAGTTGGTTCTTTGAAAAAATAAATAAGATCAACAGGCCCTTAGCCACGCTAAGGAAGAGAAGAAGAAAGAGAATTCAAATTACTAACATGTGGGATAAAAAAGGCAATATCACAACAGACACTACAGAAATATAGAAGATAATTAGAAAGTATTTTGAAACACTATATTCCAATAAAATAGAATATTGTGAAGATATTGATAAATTTCTTAAGTCATACAATCTGCCCAGATTGAGTCAGGAAGACACAAACAATTTAAACTGGCCAATAACAAAGGAAGACATAGAAGAAGCAATCAAAAGACTGCCAACCCAAAAAAAGCCCTGGACCGGATGGGAATACAGCGGATTTCTACAAAACCTTCAAAGAAGAATTAAAATCAATATTTTTCAAGCTTTTTCAAGAAATAGAAAAAGAAGGAGCTCTTCCAAATTCATTCTATGAGGCCAACATCACCCTGATCCCGAAACCAGACAAAGACACTTCAAAGAAAGAATACTACAGACCAATTTCTCTAATGAACTTGGATGCAAAAATTCTCAATAAAATTCTGACAAATCGAGTACAAAAGCATATCAAAATAATTGTGCAACATCATCAAGGAGGATTCATCCCTGTGATGCAAGGATGGTTCAATATACGAAAATCAATAAATGCCATTCACCACATCAATAGACTTAAAGACAAGAACTATATGATCATCTCGATAGATGCAGAAAAGCATTTGACAAAGTTCTGCATCCATTTATGTTCAAAACTCTATAAAAACTAGGGATAACAGGAACTTACCTCAACATTGTAAAAGCTATATATGCTAAACCTCAGGCTAGCATCATCCTAAATGGAGAAAAAACTGAAGGCATTCCTTCTGAAATCTGGAACAAGACAGGGATGCCCTCTATCACCACTTCTATTCAATTTAGTTCTTGAAATACTAGCCAGAGGAATTAAACAGACAAAAGAAATTAAAGGCATAAAAATAGGAAAAGAAGAATTTAAAGTATCACTATTTGCAGATGACATGATAATATATTTAACAGACACAAAAATGTCTACAAAGAAATGGCTAAAGTTAATAAATGAATTCAGAAAAGTGGCAGGATATATAATTAACACGCATAAATCAAATGCATTTCTGTATAACAGAAAAAAAACTTCTGAAATGGAAATGAGGAAAACCACTCTATTCACAACATCCTCAAATAAAATAAGATACTTGGGAATCAACCTAACAAAAGAGGTGAAAGATTTATATAATGAAAACTACAGAAATCTAAAGAGAGAAATAGAAGAAGAAGTCAGAAGATGGAAACATGTGCCCTGTTCATGAATAGGCAGAACTAACATCATAAAAATGGCAATATTACGCAAAGTTCTCTACAGGTTTAATGCAATGCCAATCAAAATTCCAACGGCATTTCTTGTAGAAATAGATAAATCAATCATGAAATTCATATCGAAAAATAAAAGACCCAGAATAGCAAAAGCAACTCTAAGCAGGAAGTGTTAATCTGGAGGTATAGCGATACCAGAGTTCAAACTGTACTACAAAGCAATAGTAACAAAAACAGCATGGAACTGGTACCGAAAAATGCAGGTGGACCAGTGGTACAGAAGAGAGGACACAGAAACCAATCCACAAAATTACAACTTTATTATATTTGATAAAGGGGCTAAAAGCATGCAGTGGAGGAAGGATAGCATCTTCAACAAATGGTGCTGGGAAAATTGGAAATCCATATGCAACAAAATGAAACTGAATCCCGTTCTCTCGCCATGCACAAAATTTAACTCAAAATGGATCAAGGATCTAGATATAAAATCAGAGACACTGCGTTTCATAGAAGAAAAAGTTGGCTACGATCTACATACTGTGGGGTCGGGCTCCAAATTTCTTAATAGGACGCTCATAGCCCAAGAGTTCTTAACAAGAATAAAAAAATGAGACTTACTTATACTAAAAAGTTTTTTTTTCTCTGCAAGAGAAACAAAAAGGGAAGTAAATAGATAGCCTACATCCCGGGAACAAATTTTTACCCCTCACACTTCAGATAGAGCCCTAATATCCAGAATATACAAAGAATTCAAAAAAATTATCAATAAGATAACAAATAACCTAATCAACAAATGGGCCAAGGACCTGAAAAGACACTTCACCGAGGAGGACATACAATCAATCAACAAGTACATGAAAAAATGCTCACCATATCTAGCAGTCAGAGAAATGCAAATCAAACCCACCCTAAGATACCATCTCACTCCAGTATGATTGGCAGCCATTATGAAGTCAAACAACAACAAGTGTTTACGAGGATATGGGGAAAAGGGGACACTTGTACACCGCTGGTGGGACTGCAAATTGGTGAGGCCAACATGGAAAGCAGTATGGGGATTCCTGGGAAAGCAAGGAATGGATCCACGATTTGAACCAGCTATCGCCCTTCTCGGACTATTCCCTGAGGATCTTAAAAGAGTGTACTAAAGGGATACTGCCACATCAATGATCATAGTGGCACAATTCACAATACCTAGACTGTGTAACCAACCTAGATGCAATTCAATAGATGAATGGATAAAAAAAAATGTGGCATCTATACACGATGGATGCAGCACTAAAAAATGACAAAATCATAGAATTTGCAGGGAAATGGATGGCATTAGAGCAGATTATGCTAAGAGAAGCTAGCCAATCCTTAAAAAAACAAATGCCAAATGTCTGCTTTGATAAAAATAGGGTAACTAAGAATAGAACAGGGAGGAAGAGCATGAGGAAAAGATTAATATTAAACAAAGACAAGTGGGAGAGAGAAAGGGAGAGAGAAGGGAAAGCATATGGAAATGGTAGGAGACCCTCATTGTTACACAAAATTACATATAAGACGTTGTGAGGGGAAAGGCGGGATCAAGAGAGAGAAGTGAAAAAGCAGATGAGGAAGAGAGGGAAGATAGGATGAAAGGGGAGGGGGGATAGTAGGGGATAATAAAGGTAGCAGAGGTCAACAGTCACTAATGTGACATTATGTAAAAATGTGAATGTGTAACTGATGTGATTCTGCAATTCGTATTTGGGGAAAATTGGGAGTTCATAACCCATTTCAGTCAAATGTATGAAAGATGATATATCATGAGCTTTGTAATGTTTTGAAAAACCAATAAAAATAAATAAACAAAGGTTTAAAATTGAGTGGGAAGAAATCAGCTAAAAAGGAGTTGAGATGCATTCATTTTGATAAGCAGAAAGTTTGTTTTGTGTAGTTGTAAATATCACAAATTTATTTTACCAGAAAACTGGCTTTTGAAATGAACATATATTGAGATTAAAGGATAATCCACCTACCTTCATGAAAAATTCATATCATTTCCTATATTTTTCATATTTCATTTTTTTTCGTGAATATTTTGTCATGGACCAGGTCTAGTCTTAGGCTACCTCATCTGACAAGTTCGTACAATGTGTTGGATTGTTCTTTTCATCTTTTATTTGATAGTTTGTAGCTGATAATGTGTATTTTTCCTTATCTTTATTTGGACATACATACCCAACTATATCTTTGCATTTTATGTTTTACTGGGGAAGAGACTCATCAAAAGCTCTTTATTATATGTATCAACAATGAAACATTTAGAGCATGCAATTATTCTTAATTTTGCATGAAAATATCTTTGTACCATTTTTCTTATAAAGATGTAGAATTATTACTGTAATAAGTAACTACTTACAAGAAGAATTAAACAATTGACTTTATATCAATCATGAATATGAAAATTAATAAAATAAGTATTTGGCAATAAATATGCAATTGATAGAAATTAAAATCACAAGAAAGCCATTTAAAATGTCAGTGCATATGGTCCTTAAATAAAAGGTTGTTCAAATAAAATTTCACTAATTCATAAGAGTTAATATGCCATATCACAGCTTAATGTAATATAAAAACTTAAATGATAAGTATTGATAAATAAGAATGATACCTGTTTACTTAAATATGTTTATTTGATTTTCACTGTAAGCTGTTAATTCTAGAAGACTTGAAAATTAAGAAAGACTTGGTCTATATTATTTCTAACAGGCTAATCAAAGTACTTTTAAATATATATGTATATATATCATATGTAATACATATGCATGAATATAGATACATATGTATAATAAATGTATTGTAATATATCTATAGGTTATTATAATTATTAAATTTTCTCAAGAAAAAAGAATGACTATAAAAAAATTCTTAAATGTAAATTTCATAGCATATTACTGTTTGTAATGACATGAGAGAAAAACTCCTATGGAGGGAAAATGAAAAAGGAAGAGAGAGAAGGGGGAAAATGAGGAAGAAAGTGAGTAAAGAAGAGGGAGAGGAGTGTTTGATTATAAGATAAATGTGGAGGGTCTGGGTGTCTGGCTCAGTGGTAACATGCTTGGCTAGCATGTGTGAGGCACTGGGTTATATTCTCAGCACCACATATAAATAAATAAAATGAGGTCGATCAACAACTGAAAAAATAAAAAAAAATAAAAAAGTAGAAATATTACCAAAATTCTAAGTTTTTATGAATGCTAAATAAAAAAAAATGTTACATAGCCTTATGTAATTTCTAGACTCCCCAAAATAGTCATTTAATGATAGATTACTAGTGCGATAACTAAAAATCCATTGCTCTTTCCTCGACATTCTGTGGCATGCTAGTGCTAAAATAAATTGTATTATAACACCAAAAAAAATTCTAATATTTCTACAGTAACTGACCCAGTTTAACATAAATGCAAGAAGATTCCTATGGAATATAATTGTATTTTGACGTTCATTTTTATTCAACACAGGTACATTACTATTTGTCCAGTTTATGCACATCATAGTATGTATATTTCATTCACAATTTAGCAAATTTATACGCATTTGTTTTACTTTCAATCACTTCCTGCTTCAGAACACATGTATTCCTCCACGTTTCTTGACTGCTCCTTTCATGACACTTTTTTCCAAAGACATTATTTTTGATTTCCATTATCATTTTTGAAGCAAAACTCACACACCCGTCATGATAAACCGTAAACCTAATATTACCATTAGATGTAAAACTGGTGGGAATGAATGATTGTATATCAATATAAGATTTCTTGTATACTTTCAAATATCAATTCAATCCATTGTTTAATTTGGAACCAGTTATATTATTTATTCACAGTATGGTCTATTCATGCATTGTCTCTATATTGATAGACACAGGGTACACCTCTGTGTACCCTCGATAATAATTTGTATATCTTCAAAATTTTGCTCACAGAAATGGTGGAAGAAAGACTCATGTCAACTGATCTACATATACATTTTATCACAGTAATATTCTGGACACAAAATGCAAAGGTCACACTTAGGATTGTCCCGAAGCCTAAATGGAAAGTGAACATGGATTACTAAAAACATCCATGTCTTGGATGCCTAATTCTCTCAAATGTCAATCCTATTGGTGAGTACATATTTGTTTCTTCCCAAGATTATATATTCAACCTCAACCATGTTGAAAATGTCTAATCCTATCACTCACTTTATATTTTGTCTGATTTACTAATGTCTCTATTGATATCTCTTTTCTTACATATTTTCCCCAGTTCATCATAGTGACTGATTCTTCACATGTGCTGACATTTACATTCACTCTTTATCCGAAACCCTATTGCTAAAGAACTTTTTGTCCAAATACTATACTCACTCTTTTTTCTAAACCTACCGACTATCTACCTAATCCTACCGACTATCCCTTTTTGACTGGATGAACTCTTCAACAATCAATCATCCAAGGTACAAGGTCCTATGCCATTGTATATTGATTTATCTGAGACATCTGTGCAGAACATAATTCAAAGATAAGTATCCCAATCATGGGCCCAATGCCTTTCTGGTATTCAAATCTTACCTAGATTTCAGTTTTCATAATTACATTTCACCTGTATATTCTTATAAATATTGCAGGTTCCCAATACCATTATTCATCCAACAGAATGATTCCTACCACAAATCGAACATGTTATTAATCCTAACTATACACTTTTCCCTCAATCCAACTTTACAGAAGAGCAGGGACAGAGTTGGTCTTACAATACAGGGGTGTAGGGAACCTTCCACCTGTTGACAACCTCAAAGGTCCATGCAGATATGATCCCTGGAGAAGATGCAGGCAGCTATGAAAGGCCTGAGAGAGCAAACGTCATCTTCCATGGCAAACAACCCGGTCAGGTTAAAAGCATGTGTCTGAATCATCCTCTCTCTTCTTAATGTAGGGAAGATTGACCAAACTAGGCCTGTGTGGAGAGCTGTTCCCAGGTGCCTATTGTTTCTATACCATTCGAACTTGTGAAAGTGTCACAGGAAGTAGGCGCATCCTCCATATTATGAGACCCTAGGAAGCAAATGTTAGGACAAAGTGGTTGGAAATGCAGTGACCACATTCAGTTGCTGAAGGAAGTGACCTCACCTCACATCCTTGTTGATGGAACTCTCCGAATTTGGGTTCCAGGAAGCCAGGCATCCAGACCCAGTCCAAGCTCCAGTCACAGTGGTCTCACTTGTTTGGATTTACCAAGGACAGAGTCTGTCTTTTGTGGTACCTAGTGATGTGAGGATGGCCAAATGCCAGGAAAGTTCTGAAGAGGGGCCCTTCCAGAGAAAGAAGTTAGAGGCTCACTGCTGTCTCCTGACAACTTCACAGAGTTGACCCAGGAGACCAGATCTGAGACAGGACAGGCCATTTCTGGGGAACATAGTATTGCCCTCCAGTCAGAGGACACTCTGGATAGTTTCAGACCTACTTGGGGGAAGGAGGTGACTTCGTGGGTGTTTGAGTGGGTTTGTGGTTTTTTCTCATGTTCTGAGAATAGTTAGGAAAGGGGGTTTGTTTGGTTTGGAGTGAACTGTTTCTAGTTAGTCCTTTGACAAGGCGAGTGTTTCTATGTCTGTGTATCCCACTGTGTCCATGGTTGTAGACATTAGAAAAGAGAATGCCTCAATGGGTGTGTCCTGTCAAAGAGAAAACTTCCAAGCATTCATCCTGCCCATTTTATAAATGGACTGTGGCTTGCCTTATCATTGGGCAACACCTATTATTTTCTTACGTTCCTGTATCCTTCCTGAATTCTGGCCACTCTGCAAAATAGGCTCATGGTTTTATGTACAAGATATGTACCACTTCCAAGCTCTGTGACATGGCCATGTACTGGATAGCTGAAGGGAATGCATCTCAGAAAACTCTGATATCAGTGTGACCAGTAAAGTCTCAGTGGAGAAACCCTGCTTTGGGCCTTTTGATTACCTATTGTTATGTTGCCCTGAATATCAGGAACATCTTTTCCTCAGGCTACTCCTTCCTGAAGCCTGAAGAAAACAGTTTTCACATGGAAATGAATGGGCATTTTACCTTTGTGTTTTACAATAAAACCTTCACAGAGATTAGGCTCTCATTAACTTAAAAATACTTTTAAATTTTATCTAAGGGTAAAAAGTAACATGTAACTGTACATATCTTTTTGATAACAAGTCCAATTATACAACACAAATGATACACATAAATCTACAACATGTTTTTATTTTAAGCCTAGAATTACCATACAACCTTAGAACATTTCTGTTTTCATACTTATATTTCACTTCTATAGTCTTATAAATATCGCAGGTTCCCAATAACATTATTCATACAGCAGAACAATTCCTAACCCAAATCGAACATGTTATTAACCCTAACCATACACTGTTCCCTCAATCTAACTTTACAGAAGAGCAGGGAAAGAGTTGGTCTTACAATACAGGAATTTAGGGGATCTTCCACCCGCTGAGAACCTCAAACGTCCATGCAGAAATGATCCCTGTAGAAGATGTAGGCAGCTATGAAGGACCTGAGAGAGTAAGAGTCACCTTCCATGGCCAACAACCTGGTCAGGATGAAGGGTTGTGTCTGAATCTGCCTCTCTCTTCTTAATGTAGAGAAGATGCACCAAAACAGGCCAGTGTGGAGAGCTGCTCTGGAGTGCCTATGGATGATATACCATTCTAACTTGTGAAAGTGTCACAGGAAGTAGGGGCAGCCTCCATCTCATGGGGCCTTGGAAGCAACAATTAGGACAATGTGTTTGCCAAGGCAGTGACATCATTCAGTTCCTGAAGGAAGTGACCTCACCTCACTTCCTTGGTGTTCGAAATCTCTGAACATGTGGTCCAGGAAGCCAGGCACCCACAGCCAGTCCCAGTCCCAGTCCCAGTGATCTCACTTGTTTGGATTTACCAAGGACAGAGTCAGTCTTTCTTGGTACCTACTGATGTGAGGATGGCCAAATGCCAGTAAAGCTCTGAAGAGGGCCCTTTCCTGAGAAACCAGGTTGTGGCTCACCGCTGGCTCCTGTCAACTTCACAGAGTTGGACAAGGAGAACAGATCTGAGACAGAACAGGCCATTTCATGGAAACATAGTATGGCCCACCACTCAGAGGACACTGCGGATAGTCACAGACCTACTTGGGGGAAGGAGGTGCATTTGTGGGTGTGGGTGTGTGTTTGTGGTTTTGTCTCATGTTCTGAGAATAGGTAAGAAAGGCAGTTTGTTTTGTTTGGAGTTAATTGATTCTAGTAAGTCGTTTGAAAAGGCGAGTGTTTCTAGGTCTGTGTATCCCACTGTGTCAGGGGTTGTAGACATTAGAAAAGAGAATGCTTCAATGGATGTGTCCTGTCTAGTAGAAAGCTTCCCCGGATTCATACTTCCCATTTATGAATGGACTGTGGCTTGCATTATTGATGGGCAACCCCCGATATCTTCCTAAGTTCCTGTTTTCTTTCTGAATTCTGGCCACTTTCCAGAATAGGCTCATGGTTTTGTGTCCAAGATGTATACCACCACCAAGCTCTGTGACATGGCTATGTACTGGATAGCTGAAGGGAATGGCGAGCAACTCAGAAAACTCAGATATCAGTGTAATCAGGAAAGTTTCAGTGGAGAAATACTGCTTTGGTTACCTATTGTTCTGTTGCCCTCAATGTCAGGAAGGTCTTTGCCTCTGGCCACCCCTTTGGGAAGCCTAAAGAAAACAGTTTTCAAATGGAAATCAATGGGCATCACCTGTGACTCTTTGCTTAATTGCATTGGAAAGGGATATGTCTGAATCAGGCTCTAGGTCCTGTGTTAGGCTTTGGCTTAGATTCTCAGCACATGATGGATGTAAAGAAAATCCCATGTTTGCATCCAAAACTAAATTGGCCAAAAGAGCAGTCATTATGGAAGAAGTCTCTCGCCTTCCCCTGTAAGGTTCCTCACCTCCATCAAGTGAGAATAGGAACCTTTGGATCAAATGAGTTCTTCAAAGCCCTTTAGAGGCTATCCCATAGGTGCTTGGGTTTTCTCCAGAATCCAAATCACATAAAGAATCTATACCTGACAGTCAGTAGGCCTCAAATTGGAGGAGCAAAGCAATATTAATAGCAGGCCTATTTGATCACTCCTGGTTCCCCGGACGAGTGTCCAGGACACCCTGACTTTAGGCAAATGAGGGGCAATGGAGGTTATTTTGGACACTGTCTTGGGCTGTGCCCCTCATGGAAACCTCAAGCCAGAGGTAATGATGAGTGTCCATATGGAAGAAGATGAGGGCCATGTGGGAGTGTTTTGGTTTTAATTGTGGTCATGTGTGGCCGTTGGAATAGATGACTGGGTCCACCTTGGCTTTAACTCTGTTGTGATTCCCCTTAGAGACTGAGTTGTGGACCTCACCTCAGAGACGTATTGCCATGAATTGTGTTGGGATTTTAGGAGGATTCACATGGGAGTCACCCTTGTAAAATGAGATCTAGGCCCAGGGTGGCTGTTCACTGAGCACTGGGAATCTCAGCCAGGTTACCACATGATTTTATTCTGAAAGACTTGGCAGCCATATATGAGAGTCAAAACACACGGATGTCACAATGTAGATCCCAATGGGCCTGAATTCATGTGATCATTTGGCCACTGTTTGGGAAGCCTTGCCTGTGAGACTTCTGCAGAGATTTCATTGAAATGAGCTTCCTAACCATTTAATATTTCCAGAATGAAATGAAACACACAGTGCCTCCAACTTCAACCTTGAAAAATGGGTAGATAAATACCAAGAAATTTTTAAACTTCCCATGACCAGGTGGCACTGGAGAATCTTTGGATATCCTGTGGCTGATCATGAGATTACAAGACAGTGCTTTGATTGACTGGTTTTCATAAAAATGGTTCAGAACAGAGATACCAGGAAGTTGGAGCCTGCTGAGAGGTGGGCCTACAGCAGTGCTGGGCAGGTGTGCAATAAAACAACTGTGGTGGGGCCATGTGGATCTTCCATTGGCTTCCAAATGACTTGTGACTGACATGGTGCAGCCAGCAGACCCTTGTATGTAAAGGCATCTTGTTATATGGACAGGATTCAGGGCAATGTTTAGAATCAGATTGCTATGGTCAAGGGGGCAAGTCATGTGGGATATAAGCCTGGTTGGTGCATTCTCCTGCAGACCCTGACATACCAAAAGTGACAGAACTCACTCACGCACCGGGTAACAGTTGAATTCTTTGTATATCATGAAGCAAATACCAAAATCCCAGTGCAGCAGCAAGAAACACGACGAAAAGTGGAGGATGACCAAATGGCCTCACAGTCCACATGTGAATACTCTTATCCCCCAGTTGCCACAGTTTACCTACTAAAGAAAATTCAGCACTGCTGCCACATATTCAGTGGAAAATAAGAAACCATGTCCTCGAGGTAACATAGATGCAGACACAGCTTTGATTGTCTCACTACAATGGAAGCTAAATCTCCCGACAACAACATATATTTCAAGTGCCCAAACTCAGAGTGAGTTTCTCAAGAAGGATTTAGGGAACCAGAGCTCCATGTTTGTGGACTGTTTTCCCTGTCCCTTACTTTTGAAATCTCCTCTTCCGTCTTCAAGGTTGTGAACTCCTGAGCATATTCCATTCCAGATATTTATTCACAGATTTTCTAACTCTTCTCCTCTAATTGTGCCTTAGTCTCCGTGATTGTAATGTCAAGGCATCCCTTTCTCTGTATCCTATTCAGCACATGTATTTTTACATGCAATTATAGAATCTTACCTGATACCACACGTACATTCTTGTGAGGTGACTGACTTGGCAGATACAAATTGTAAGAGATCACTCCTCCTAAAAGCTGTTGGAACTGAAAATTCAATCTATGAGTGAGATTCCTTGTTTAAGAACATTATACATAAATCCATTTTCAATAAAATAAATACATTTGGATCTGTAGATGACATATATTTCATGGTGAATTTCAATTGGAATATATTATGCTATTTTTAATGTCTGTGTGTTTGTGTATGTATATATATATATACACACTCTCCAGATTTTTCAAAATATGAAATATATGTCTTGTTATACACTCCCTAAACTCATTCATATTCAAGTATGTGTATTTATAATCAAATTTTCACAAGAGTATTCTCAAAATTATTCATTCACCTGAAATACATATTTGTTTCCTAGTACTGAAAACTATCTTCAGTGAAAGGTGCATACAAATCCTAATATTTCCACAGTAACTGAACCAGTTTAACATCAATACAAGTAGATTCCTATGGGACATGTTGTGCATTTTGACATTTATTTTATTCAACACTGGTACATTACTATTTCTTCAGTTTATGCTCATCATAGCAAATATATTTCATCCAAAAATTTGCAAATTTATAGGCATTTTGTTCACTTTCAATCACTTTATTCTACAGAACACATGTATTCCTCCATGTTTTTGATGGGTCTTTTCATGAGACTTCTTTCCAAACACATTATTTTCGATTTCCATGATCACTTTTGAAGCAAAACTCAAAGACACTTCGTGATAAACCATAACCCTAATATTACCATTAGATGTATTGCTGGTTGGAATGAATGATGGTATATCGATATAAGATTTCTTATATATTTTCAGATATGAATTCAATCTATTATTTAAAGTGGGACCAGTTATATTATTGATTCACAATGTGGTCTATTCATGCACTATCTCTATATTCATAGACACAGTGTACACCTCTTTGTACCACCAATACTAATTTATAGGACTTCAAAACATTGCTCCCAGAAATGCTGGAAGAAATACTAATGTCACACCATCTACATATACATTTTATCACAGTAATATTCTGGACACAAAATGCAAAGGTTACACTTATGATTGTACCAAAGCCTAAAAGGAAAGTGAACAGGGATTACTAAAAACATCCATGTCCACATTGCCTAATGCTCTCAAATGTCAATCCTATTGGTGACTACATATTTGTTTCTTCCTAAGATTATATATTCAAACTCAACCCTGTTCAAAATGTCTAATCCTATCACTCACTTTGTACTTTCCCTGATTTTGTAATGTCTCTATTATTATCTGATTTCCTACATATTTTCCAAAGTTCATCATTGTGACTGAATCTTCATATGTGCTGACATTTACCTTCACCCTCTAACAGAAACCCTATTGCTAAAGAAGTTTTTTTTTTCCAAATCCTATACTCACTCTCCTTCCAAAACCTACCAACTATCTTCCTAATCTTACCTACTATCCCTTTTTGACTGGATGTTCTCTTCCACATTCAATCATCCAATGTACAAGGTCCTATGCCATTGTATATTTATTTATCTGAGACATCTGTGCAGAAAGTAAGTCAACACTAAGTATACCAATGAAGGGCCCAATGCCCTTCAGGGTTTCAAATCTTAGATTTCTGTTTTCATACATATATTTCACATACATATTCTTATAAATATCGTAGGTTCCCAATAACATTATTCATCCAGCAGAATAGTTCCTAACACAGATTGAACATGTTATTAACCCTAACCATACACTCTTCCCTCAATCTAACTTTACAGAAGAGCAGGGACAGAGTTGGTCTTACAAGACAGAAATTAAGGGATCTTTCACCTGCTGAGAACCTCAAAGGTCATTAAAGATGATCCCTGGAGAAGATGTAGGAAGCTATTAAGGACCTCAGAGAGCAAAAGTCATCTTTCATTGCAAACAACCTGGTCAGGATGAAGGGTTGTGTCAGAATCAGCCTCTCTCTTCTTAATGTAAAGAAGATGCAGCAAACCAGGCCTGTGTGGAGAGCTGTTCCTGGGTGCCTATGGTTTTATACCATTCTAACTTGTGAAAATGTCAGAGTAAGTAGGTGCAGCCTCCATCTCATGGGACCCTTGGAAGCAACTGTTAGGACAAAGTGGTTGCCAAGGTATGGACCTCATTCAGTTCCTGAAGGAAGTGACCTCACCTCACTTCCTTGGTGATGGAATTCTCTGAACTTGGGATCCAGAAAGCCAGGCATCCAGAGCCAGTCCCAGTCACAGTCCCAGTGGTCAAAATTTTTCGGATTTACCAAAGACAGAGTCAGTCTTTCTTGGTACCTACTTATGTGAGGATGGCCAAATGCCAGGAAGGTCTGAAGAGGGGCCTTTCCTGAGAAAGCAGATAGTGGCTCACCACTGGCTCCTTACAGATTCACAAAGTTGGCCACAGAGACTAGATCTGAGACAGGACAGCCCATTATGAGGGAATTTCTTATGGCCCACCATCAAACGACACTCCGTATTGTCACAGAGGTACTTGGGGGTCTGTGTGGGTGTGGGTGTGGGTATTGGTTTGTGGTTTTGTCTCATGTTCTGAGAATAGGTAAGAAAGTCGGTTTGTTTGGTTTGGTGTGAACTGATTCTAGTAAGTCGTTTGACAAGGCTAGTCTTTCTATATCTGTGTATCCCACTGTGTCCATGGTTGCAGACAATAGAAAAGAGAATGCATAAATACATGTGTCCTTTCTAGTAGAAATCTTCCCAGCATTCATTCTGCCCAATTTATGAATGGTCTGCGGCTTGCCTAATGGATGGGCAACACCTAATATCTTCTTAAGTTCCTGTTCTCTACCTGAATTATGGGCAACCTCCAGAATACGCTCATGGTATTGTGTCCAAGATATGAACCACCTCCACGCTCTGTGATACGGCCATGTACTAGAGAGCTGAAGGAAATGATGAGCATCTCAGAAAACTCAGATATCAGTGTGACCAGGAAAGTCTCAATGGAAAAACCCCGCTTTGGGCCTTTTGCTTACATATCCTTCTGTTGCCCTGAATGTCAGGAAGGTCTTTGCCTCAGGCTATGCCTTTTTGAAGCCTGAAGAAAACAGTTTTCAAATGGAAATGTATAAACATTACCTGTGGCTCTTTCTTAATTGCTTTGGAAAGGGATGTGTCTGAATCAGCCTCTTGGCCCTGTGTGAGGCTGTGGCTTAGATTCTCAGCACCTGATGGATCTAAAGAAAAATCCCATGTGTGCATGCAAATCAAAAAGCCAAAAGAGCAGTCATTTTGGATGAAGTTTCTCGCCTTCCTCTGTAAGGTTTCTGACTTCCATCATTGATAATATGGATCCTTTGGGTCAAATGAGTTCTTCAAAGCCCTGCAGACACTAGACCATAGGTTCTTGGGTTTTCTCATGACTCCAATTAACATAAAGAATCTAAACACCACAGTCAGTAGGCCTCAAAATTGAGAATAAGATAAATATTAACGACAGGCCTCTTTGAACACTCCTGGTTCACAGGAAGGATGTCCCGGCCACACTGACTTTAGGCAAATGGATGCAAGGGAGCTTATTTTGGACACTGTCTTAGGCTGTGCCCCTCATGGAAACCTCCAGCCAGAGGTTATGATGAGTGTCTATATGGAAGAAAATGAGGGCCATGTGGGAGTGTCTTGATTTTAATTGCGGTCATTTGTGTGGCGCTTGGAATAGATGACTGGGTCCACCTGGGCTTGAACACTGGTGTGATTCTCCTTAGAGACTGAGTTCTGGAACTTACCTCAAAGAAGTATTGCCTTGTATTGTGTTGGGATTTTAGGAGGCCATGCATGAGAGTCGCCCTTGGAAACTGGGATCTATGCCCAGGTTGGCTTTCCACAGAGCACTGGGAATCTTGGGAAGGATATCACATGATTTTATTCTTAAAGACTTGGCAGCCATAGTTGCAAGTCAAAACACATATGGACCTCAAATTGTAGACCTCAATAGGTCTGGCTTCATGGGACCTTTTGGCCTGTCTTTGGGAAGCCTTGCGTGTGATAGTTCTCCAGAGCTTTCATTGAAATGAGCTTCCTCTCCATTTAAACATTCCTGAATGAATTGAAACCCACAGTGCCTCCAACTTCACCCTTGAAAAATGGCTAGATAAATACCTTTAAATTTTTGACATTCCCATGACCGGGTGGACCTGGAGAACCTATGGATGTCCTATTGATGACCATCAGTGTACCAGACAGTGCCTTGATTGACTGGGTTTCATGAAAATGGTGTAGAACGGAGATGCCAGTAATTTGGAGCCTGCTGAGTAGTCGGCCTAGAGCAGTGGTGTGCTGGTGTGTGTTAAAACATCTGTGGTCGGGTCATCTGCATCTGCCCTTCGCTTCCAAATGGTTTGTGACTGACATGGTACAAGCCCCAGATCCTTGTATGTAAAGGCATCTTGTTATATGGAGAGGATTCAGGGCAATGTTTACAATCAGATTGCTATGGTCAAGAGGGCAAGCTATGTGGGATAGAAGCCTTGTTGGTGCATTCTCCTGCAGACCCTTACCCACCACACGTGACAGAACTCCCTCTATCACTGTGTCCCAGTTGAACTTCTTGTATTTTGTGAAGCAAATATCAAACTCCCAGTGCAGCTGCAAGAAACACCACAAAAATTGGAGGATGACCAATGGCTTCACATTCCACCCTGGGAGACACTTAGCCACCAGTGGCCACAGTTTCCCTACAAAGAGAGAATTCAGCACTGCTGCCTCATGTTCATTGGAAAATAAGAAACAATGTCCTCTAGGTCACATAGATGCTGACCCAGCTTTGATCGTCTCACTATAAAGGAAGCTAAAGCTCCTAAAAACAACCTCAGATGAAGTTTCTCAAGAAATATTTAGGCCGGCAGAGCTCCATGTTTGTGGTGTTTTTACCCTGTCCCTGACTTTTGGAAACTCCTATACCACCTCCAAGGTTGTGAACTCCTGAGCATTTTCCATTCCAGATGTGTATTCACAGATTTTCTAACTCTTCTCCTCTAATTGTGTCTTACATGGGATGAAGGTAATGTCAAGGCATTGTTCTGAATACACATTGGATTCTTTTTCCAATTTTCCATTTGAAATACTGAATCCCTGACTGTCAGGCGTAGAAGGAATTCACCTTCAAAGAATAGCCTGACACTTACAAGAAACAGCCCCCATGGAGACATCCTGTCTGGGAGACATCCTGTAGGCAACTGTGTCTCTGAGACATCCTGTTGCCATCTGTATTCCTGAAACATCCTGAGTTTATCTCACCTTGTGAAGACATCCAGGAACTTTGGATAAGAGAGCTTTCACATCTCCAGCATATAAATGCCCCTGTGTGAAAAATAAAAGTTTGCAGCTTGATCAGAACTCCTGTCTTGCTGTCATCTCTCGTGTCTCTTGTCCCTTCATTCCTCCGCATCTAGGTTCACTGCCCCTGTTGATGTGTCTTTCCAGCCGTGACTACTGGCACCCACTGACTGGGGCTCAAGCCTTTGACTGATTGGGAACCCCGTCCTCCTGGAAGACTTCATCAAGTGGAGCTCGCGATTGCCTCAGCAGACACCACAAAGAGACAGATCCAGGAGGAGAGTGGGGATGACGCACGGTGAGTGACCCACCATGGGACAAGCAGTTTCGTCACATGATTTGTTTTTGTCAGGCCTCAAGGAGTCCTTCAAGACATGAGGGGTGCGTGTTAAGAAAAAGGACTTAAAATTTTTCTTCTAATACATAGGAGAATTGTGTACATGGTTTCACATTGAAGTGACCATTGATGGCAAAAGATGGCTTAGAGTAAGAGACTGTTTAAAAGATTATTATGAAACCTTTGGCCCAGAAAAAGTGCCAGTTCCCACCTTTTCTTACTGGAACTTAATTAATGAAATTCTTAAAAGTTCACCCTTTGACAATGGTACCTTACAACTTGTCAGGATTGGAGAAGAGACTATGCAAAACACCTCTCGTCTCCCCACGGCATGCCCATCAGTTAGTATAGACATTGACCCTTCTCAGTCTCCCCAGGACCCTGGGAACCTTCCTAGTCCCCCTCAAAATACCACCCTAATGAATAAGGCTCCAATGGTTACCAAACACCTTTATCGAGTTTTAAATCCCAGAGACACATTGACCCCTGGGACGGAGGCTACCTTGGAGAAGGAAGCAGCAAGCTACCATTCAGAAGATGCGCCACCTCTCAGGACCCTGCCACAGCCTATAGGACTTACACATCTACCTACCTCCTATATCCCTCCTGCCTTTTGTGCTCCAGCCTTTCAGGAGCAAAATGCAACCCAGATATTTTTCCCCACTTCCCTTGCCTAGCCTGGCTCCCTTGTGAGAGTCTCTCCAACATAGACGGGAACAGATCAAACTTTTAAAATAATTAAGATCCCTAGACTCTGAGCTCTGTTCATTAGCCTTAGGCACGGAGTCAATGCAAACTGGCCCACGGCGGTCTAATACAAAGGCTAAGCCACTCCATCAGCCTGTTCTCGCCTTCCCAGTCACCCGCAGTCAGATAGATAAGCCTGCCCAGGCTGAGGTCAAAGACTTAGACGAGGATCAAGAGGAGGAAGTGGGGGAAATGGATCAAGGAGATCAGGACTCAGAGGATGAGGAGTTCACCCCTAGGCAGGAAGGAACCCAGAGTGTCTACAAAAAAATTAAGCCTGCGTTTTCTTGAAAAACATAAAAAGACTTGTGCTCACAATGGCCCCACTGTGCCCTACAAGTTGACTTTATTAGAAAGCCACAGCGCACAATGGCTTACTCCCAATGATTGGAAATTTTTAGACCGAGCTACCCTCAGTGCCGGAGATTTCCTGTTATGGAATGCAGATTTCGATGAGCACTGTCAGGAAACTGCTCAAAAAAAATTAACTAAGGCCTCCTCTAAATCCTGAACTTATGTTAAGCTAGTGGGCTATGCGCCATTTGACACTAAAACTAAATAGGCACGTTTCCCTGCTGGAATTTTGGCGCAGATTCAGATGGCTTGCTTACATGCTTGGAGATGCCTCCCTCAAACTGGCTCGGCTACCACTTCTTTGGCAAAAATTTGACAAGGACCCAACGACCCTTATAGAAACCTTGTTCCCCGGCTTAACCTAGCTGCAGAATGCTTGCTTGGACCAAGCGAAAGCAAAAGAACTTTTGTAAAACATCTTGCCTTTGAAAACGCCAACCTGGCATGTCAGGATGTTCTTCGACCACATAAGGAAAAAGGGAAACTTTCGGACTTTATTAGACTCTGTGCAGGGGTGGGTGCAGCCCATGCCATGGGTCTCGCCCTACATGCCCCCTTTATCAAGGCCTTTCACAATCCTGGCTCATGTACTTGCTTTACTTGTAAACAACCTGGCCATTTTGCACGCAAGTGTCTGAAAGACAAACAAAGCGTAGGAATATCGTCTCCTCAAACTGGGGCTAAACCACCCCCAGCTACCCTTTGTTCTAGATGTGGTAAATGTCATCACTGGGCCAGTAAGTGTAGATCTAAGACAAATGGCCTCAGACAGCCTATTTCTTCCTGCTTCTCAGGAAAACCCTGCGGGGCCAGCCCCTGGCCACGACTTCCCCCAGGACAAAACCAGGGGCAATAAGGTTTATTCCCTTCCAAACTCCAAACCTACCACAAAATTCTTCCCCACAATTGCCTCCCTCCAACTAGCCACCCCAGGCAGCGCAGGATTGGACCTCTGTGCCACCACCGATACAATATTAGACTCAATGCAAGGGCACCAGATAATACCCACTAGAATTATGGGTCCCCCTTCATCTCATACGAGTGCCCTTATTCTTGGAAGAGTCTCTGCTACCTTAAATGGTGTTCAGGTCTTCCCTGGCATTAATGATAATGATTTCACTGGAGAAATAAAAATACTAGCAACAGCTATTAATGGAGTTGCGGCCATCCCAGCAGGAACAAGACTTGCACAATTAATATTCCTTCCCTTGGATTCAGGAGGCACTTCCACTGCCCAAACATAAAATGGGGGACAGCCTCCCTCGGCTGCTCTGATGTATATTGGGTTCAGCCCATTTCTCACAATAGACCCACCCTTACCTTACTTATTGAAAAAAAGGAATTCCAAGGAATTCTAGATACTGGAGCTGATGCCACAATTATTTCTCACAAATATTGGCCATCAGGTTGGCCCATCACCCCATCCTTGAATGACCTAAAAGGGTTAAGAGTCAAAAAATCCCCATGTCAGTTCTAGGGCTCTTAGCTTTACTGATAAAGAGGGTAATAAGGTGACTGTCACTCCTTTCATTGTTCCTGACCTCCCTGTTAACCTATGGGGCCGAGATATTTTGAGTCAAATGGAAGTCATTCTTGCCAGTCCCAATTCCATGATGACTCATCAAATGCTTCGTATAAATTTTGTCCCTGGTACAGGCCTTGTGAGACTGAGACAAGGAGAGGTGGGGACTATAAAACCCATAAAAAAACAAATACATATGGACTTGGGTATTCTGATTTTTAGTGTCGGTTCCTGACCCTCCTGTACCCCATGCAGATAAAATTATTTGGGAGACTCAGACTCTTGTGTGGGTGGATCAGTGGCCCCTTACCCCCCCAAAAAATTGGAGGCTGCCTCCATGTTAGTGCAGGAACAGCTGGCAGCCGGCCATGTAGAGCCCTCAACCTCACCATGGATTACTCCTATTTTTGTTATCAAGAAAAAATCAGACAAGCGGCATCTTTTACAATATTTGTGTGCCAGTAATAAAGTTATGTGCCTGATGGGAGCACTACTGTCTCGAATTCCCACACCAATGGCTATTCCCAAAACTATTGTAAAATGGTTATTGACTTAAAAGTTTGCTTTTTTACTATTCCTTTACATCCTGAGGATAGACCCTATTTTGCCTTTAGTCTCCCTTGCATTAATTTCCACGGCCCTATGCAGAGATTTCAATGGAAGGTTCTTCCCCAAGGTATGGCCAACAGCCCTAGTCTTTGCTAAATATAAGTTGTTCAAGCAGTAGACCCTGTGAGAGAGTGATGACCACAATTTTATGTTTTACATAATATGGATGAATTTTTAATTGCTGCACCTAATTACCATGACCTTAATAATTGTTACTTGGACCTTTAGAAAACCCTCACTACCTTGAGACTACGGATAGCTCCTGATAAGGTTTAAACACAGGACCCTTATACCTATTTGGGCCTTAAACTTCAAGATAATCAGATCCAAATTCATAAAATACAACTGCGTGTGAACCATCTTCACACCCTTAATGATTCTCAAAAATTACTGGGAGATATTCAATGGCTAAGAACATATTTATAATTATCCACTTGTGTACTTTTGCCCCTTAATGATATTTTGAGAGGTGATTCCTACCCTTCCTCCCCTCAAAAGCTTACTCCCGAGGCATGACAGGCATTAAACCAAGTCACAGAGGCCATTGCCAAACAGTTTGTTACACAAATTTCTTATAACCTTCCTCTGGTTCTGGTTCTTTTACACACTCCTCATATACCCTCAGGAAAATTTTGGCAGTGATATCCATATTTTAAAAATAAAGGCTTCCCCTTGCTTTGGGTCCATTTATCCACCACATCCTCCAAGTTTATTACCGTTTATCTTGCTCAGGTAGCTTCTATTATTATTAAAGGTCGTTTGCTTTCTCGACAACATTTTGGCAAAGACCCTGATAATATTTTAATTCCATATACTAATGACCAAACCCAATTTTTACTACAGAGAGGGGATGAATGGGGTATTGCCCAATCAGGCCATTTGGGAACAATTGATAACCACGTCCCCAATGACACCCTTTTACATTTTGTCCAGATACATCCATTTATTTTTCCCAAAATTACTCAAAAGGCTCCCAGTTCCAAGCCCTTACTGTCTTTACAGACGGTTCCAGTAATGGCTGTGCGGTCTTTGTTGTCAATAACCAGCCTACAACCTTTGATACTGTCTATCATTCAGCACAGTTTGTGAAATTGTTTGCCATAACACAAGTTTTTATAACATTTTGTGATAATCCTGTTAATATTCATACAGACAGTGCCTACATTGCTCATTCTGTGCCCCTGCTGGAGATTTCACCCGCCATTAAAGCTTCTTCCAATGCGGCCTTTCTGTTTCACCAGCTTCAGCAGCTAATTCAGGCCAGACAACACCCATTTTTCTTAGGACACATCAGGGCACACTCTGATCTTTCCGACCCTCTAACACAGGTAATGCTCAAGCTGATGCAGCAACTCCTACCATCTTTCCAATTTTTGGTGGCTCCATTCAATAGGCCACGGAGCTAAACAATCTTCACCAACTAAATTCCCAGAGCCTTCGATTACTTTGTAAAATTACCAGGCAACAGAAACGAGAAATAGTAAAAGAATGCCCTGCTTGCGCTCTCTCCCTCCCCATTCAACACTTGGGAGTTAACCCCCGAGGATTACTGCCAAATCAGGTTTGGCAAATGGATGTTACTCATTTTCCTGAATTTGGAAAAACCAAATATATACACGTTTCTATCGATAACTTCAGCAGCTTTATTTTTGCATCACCACATTCTGGAGAGGCTACCAAAGATGTCCTTTCTCATCTTGTTTCAGCCTTTTCCATAATGGGTAAACCAATACATATTAAAACAGATAATTGTCCTCCATATACCAGTGCCAAGTTTAAACAGTTTTGTGCTACCTTGCAATTTTGTCATCCTACTGGAATTCAATACAAACCTCAGGGCCAAGGCATTGTGGAATGTTCCACCTTACCTTAAAGACTTGGCTATCCCGCCTTAAGGCTTCCGCCCTTGTATTTACCACTCACAGGCATTGCCTTAACCATGCATTATTTGCCCTTTCTTTTCTTACCCTAGACAGTGAAGGCCTTTCGGCTGCAGACACACACTGGCATCCCTTTTCCAATTCTGATCAGCCACCTGTTATGTGGCGAAATCCGCTTACAAATAAATGGAAATGCCCACATCCTGTCCTCATCTGGGAATGTGGCTCAGCTTGTGTTTTGGACCAAGAGCTAGCAGCCCCAAGATGGTTACCAGAATGCCTGGTTAAACAGGTTAATGACTTACCTCAAACCGGGGACGGAGGCCCTCTCCCTGAGTACAAATTTTCCCCTTTTTCGGATCCATCCAACAATCTGTGTGAGGATCCTGCTTAAGGCACTTCTGCTGAACAGGTTTGTGCACGGAGGCCTGGGCCCTCCACCTTCCAACATCATGGAGTACCTTCCCCCCCCTCCCCCCGTGAAGGCAAGGGAGGATCTTGGACTCAGGCTCCCACTAGTTGGAACCAGACTGCTGACTGCATGACTAAGGTGGCTTACCTCCGTTCCGAGGTTGACCATAAATTCAGAGGAGTTCATCAGCCTAAATGGGTATGTGTTAACAAGCCAAAGATTATTCCACCTAGTACAAGTAAAGCTCTCCAAAATTGTTCTGCAACCCGTACGCATACCCAGGCGATGCATGTCTCTTGTTTTGTGTCGGCCTCAATTTGTGTTAACAAGCAGGGAGAATGATTTTTTGAAGCCTCCCTAACTAAAACTCATGAAGCAGGGTGGACCACTATTCATTATACCCCCGTTCTCTTTGACCAGGGAGGAGAAGGCAAATACACCAAGCTACAGTCAGCTGGGTGCCAAGGCACTGTCGGAAAAACTTCCTACTGGCCCATTAAGGACCCTACAGGGGTCTCTGATGGTAGAGGACCCACTGATGCAGTCAAGCATCCTCAGATAATCAAACTTTTGAAACCCCAAATCCCTGAGCTCACATATCATCCCTTAATGTAGCCGAAATCCCAGTTCCCAGGTTTAGATACCAATACATTAGATATTTTGCAAACTACCTTCTCCTTCCTTAATAATTCCAACCCCACCCTTGCTGGTAATTGCTGGCTCTGCATGACAACAGGGGCAAGCATGCCTATGGCAGTTCCTATTAATTCTACTATGGACAATGATAATACATGTCAACCCGGATTTCCCTTTAAAGTACAGCCTATAGGCACTTTTACATTATGTCTTTTAGGCGTGATGCAGAATAATACCTATGATATGGATTTTGGAATTGCTTCCTTTGGAAATTGCTCAACAGAACAAAATTATTCCTCACCCATCCCATCTCTTTGTCCCCCCAATGGCACAGTTGTTATGTGTGGAGGAAATGTGGCCTTCCCCAGGCTTCCAGCGAATTGGAACAGTGGCTGTGTTCTTGCCTTATTACTCCCTGATATAACTATTGTCCCAGGAGACGAACCTCTAGCCTAGACACCTTAGTCAAAAGACAGAGGCGGGCGATACAGGCCTTATCACTTATTGCCAGCCTTGGAATAACAGCTGCTGTGGGCACAGGTACACTGGCTTAGGCACGGCAATACACCCTTACCATCGCCTGTCTCAACAACTTAAAATGATGTACAAACTCTATCAGAAACCATTAAAGATTTGTAGGACCAAATAGACTTCCGGGCAAAAGTGTTCCTTCAAAACAGACGAGGCTTAGATTTGCTGACTGCTAACCAGGGAGATATTTGATTGGCCTTAGGGGAACGATGCTGCTTTTATGCCAATAAATCAGTCATAGTATGCACTAAATTTAAGCAGCTTCAAGAAGATCTAGAAAAGAGATGAAGGGAACTATTTGAAAATCCCCTCTGGACAAAGCTTAATGGATTTCTACCCTACCTTCTTCCCCTATTAGGCCCTTTGTTGGGTTTACGTTTAATGGTGACCATAGGACCCTGCATTATAAACAGTGTGGTACAATTTATTAAAGAACACATTAATATTATGGCCTCTAAGCCCCTACAAATCCACTATCATCATCTGGAGATGGAAGACCACGCTGTCAACTTTTAAAAGGATGTTCTACCCTTCTCACAGGCTTATTTCTTAAGTTTACATCCCCACAAATCTCTCTTTCTTACATAAAACTATAAGTAACAGCTCTGACAAACCATCTTCTGCCCTTGCCATAAGGGTTCGTCTACATGGGCCCTTCGGCTTGGGGGAAGACGCACCCATGGAGTGAGGACGTTAGGCCATAATATCGGAGGGTGCAGGAAGGATTGCAAAAGGATGGATCCACGGATCCCCAAACACAAGACCTGTGAGTGACATGCTCTGGTGCATGGCGGTTGGCATGCTTCCGCTTCAAGGCCATCTCCTCCAAAAACATGCCAAGGCCACCACGAAATCTGCTAGTAAAGATGCTCGCTCGGATCAGGAGATATTCTAAGGCCTCCTAGAGAAACAGAGCCTCTAACCCCCCCCCCTAAAAACATGGCCGGTAAGGTAGGTCAAATATTTTATATAAGAAAGGGGGAGATGTCAGGGGCTAAAAGGAAGTTCTCCTTCAAAGAATAGCCTGACACTTACAAGAAACAGCCCCCTGGGAGACATCCTGCCTGGGAGATATCCCACAACCATCTATCTCCCTGAGACATCCTGTCGCCATCTGTCTTCCTGAAATATCCTGAGGTTATCTAACCCTGTGAAGACATCCAGCAACTGCCGATAAGAGAGCTTTCCCATCAGCAGCATATAAACACCCTGTGAGAACAATAAAAGTTTGCAGCTTGATCAGAACTCCTGTCTGGGTGTCATCTGTCCTGTCTTTTGTCCCTTCATTCCTTCCCAACTATGTTCGATGCCCACGTTGATGTGTCCTGCCGGCCGGGACACCTGGCACTAACCCATACCCTACTAGAATATGACTACTAATCCTAATATGATGGAGAAAAATAACCCAAATAGAATAGAAATACAAGCAGTTCAGAGGAGGCATGGTGTATAGTTGGAGTTGCCTTTTGCATGATCTAGGGTAGGTGTTATAAATCTAGCTAATTTTTAAATGAAATAGTTCTCCATGTGTTTTTAAAGTTAAAAAATATGTGAATACCTGTCTCCCTTTCTCTGTAGCCTACTTGCCACATGTATTTTATATGCACATATAGAATCCTACGTGGTATCACACGTATATTCTTGTGAGGTGGCTGACTTAGCAGATTCAAATTGTGAGAAGAGATCACTTCTCCTAAACGCTGTTGGAACTGAAAATTCAACCTATGGGGGAGCCTCCTAGTAAAAAAAAACATTATACATAAATCCATGCTAAGTAAAATTAATATTTTTGCATCAGTGGATGATATATATTTCATGAAGAATTTCGATTGGCATATATATTGCTACTTTTCATTGTCTGTGTTTGTGTTTTGTGTACATATATATATTCCACTTGGGGGCCTTCAGGGTTAAAAGTTATTTTGGCCCGGAGCTTGGTGAGCAGAACTCTGCCCATCAATGGGGCCGGGCATTCTGGGATTACTTGGAAGGAGTGATGGATTTTTCCTTTCCCCTGGTCCCAGGTCCTCTTAGTTGTCCAAGCCCGATATTTACTGCAATTAGCCCCTTGAATTAGAGACCTTTTATTTGATAGAGGGCAAAATGGAGCCTTAATGGCTGAGTATATTGCCCCTGTATCCACTTCAATGTTTACTGGGGTGCCCTCCACTTCAAAAGTTAACCTGAGCTCGGGGAGGGGATCTGATCCCCAACTTTCTTAGTCATCCTGCAGAGTCAGGATGGCTGGCTGGCGTGGCTGTCTCTTTCTAGGGCTCTCTTTGGCCCAGTGTCCTTTTTCTTTACAATAGGCACATTGATCTGAGGCCAGGGGTGGCCTCTAGTTTGGGCCCAGGTATCCCTTCCTGTCTCCATGTTTCTTATTTCTGGCCTATTTGTTGTTGTGACCAGGACCTGAGTCAATTCCTTAGTCTGTCTTTTGTTTCTTTTATCCACCCTTTGCTTCCTTATCTTCCTCAGTTTCTCTCGTATAGTATACGTTTTTGGCTTCTCTGACTAAATCTCTCAAAGTCATATCTTGTAATCCATCTAAGTGTTGTAACTTTCTTTAAATATCCATGGCAGCTTGCCCAATAAAGGCCATCATGACAGATGCCTTTTGAGCCTCTGCCTGAGTATCAAAAGGAGTATATCTCCTATATGCCTCCATAATTCTCTCTAGAAACATAGAGGGAGATACATCAGGCCCTTGAATAAACTCTATTACCTTGGCCAAATTAGTTGGTCGCCTAGCAGCCACTAAGATACCCGCTATTAGAGCCCGGAGATAAGTGGACAGATGCTCCCTACCTTCAAAGGTGTTGGGGTCCCAGTTTTGTCGATTCTAGGGAAAGCCGGGTTGAATATGTTGGGAAGTGGTGTCAGTCAACCATCTGGTCCGAGGTTATTTTTTTCTAGCTTCCAGGAGGATTCTCTTTTGTTCCTCTGTCATGAAGAGAGTCCCTAGGTGTTGTTGGCAGTCATTCCAAGTAGGCTGGTGTGAAAACATCTATGAATCAACCACACCTGAGACACGAGTGGGGTCCTCTTAAAAGGGGGGATTGTTATTTTTCCAGTTATATAGGTCTGAAGAGGAGAAAGGCCAATACTGGTAGTCTTGCAATTTTTCCCCATGGCCATCATCAATCATTGGCACATAGGGACGGAGGGGGAGCATCACGGGAGTTCCAGGGTTTTCAATCTTTCATTGATGGTGAGTTCCTTTAGCCGGGCCAGGTTCCTCCAGGGGAGGAGGGGCTGTGTGTGCCGCGGGGGAGTTTTCTGGAGGGTGCTGGGCTGGCTTAGCTTCCTCCAATGGCGGAGAGGCTGAGTCAGCAGCAGGGGAATCACTTAGAGGGTGTTGGGGGTTGGGAGACCAGGGCAAGGGATAAGGAGAGGGATGAGAGTCCAGTAGAGTTAAATCTTGTGACTTAGGCAGAAAAGAGGGTGGAGGAGGAGGAGGAGCAGAGGGTTTGAGAGATCGTGGGGGAAGGATTAGGAGTGGGGGCAGGGGCAAAGAAAGGCTTCACCCATGGAGGAGATTTGCAGAGGTAATGCCGGGTTAAGATATATGGCTTTTGATCTGGATGGCTATGTGGCCCTTCCTGAAAGACAATATCTCTGACTTTTTAAATTAGTGAGAAGTAGAAAAATCCTTCTAAGGGCCATTCGAATCCAAAGGTGGGCCACTCTGAGGCACAGAGAGTCTGCCAGGTCCAGTGGTTTACTGAAAAAGAAAGATTCTGAGCCCTTAAGCCGAATTTGGTCCAGTGATCAAGGGTCAGGGACAGAGGCATTGAAGTGCTCTTTTCCATAATGAAAAATGCACAAACAGTAAAAGCAATGACACATGACACAGACAAGACAAGACAATAAAGACAGGAAATGGACGTCCAACACTGAGACGAGGACTGAGTAGCCGGCAATACCTGATGGGCTGGCAATACCGAATCTGAAACAAAATATCACTGAGTTGAGGAGACTATTGTTCCTTGATTTTCAGAGTCCTCTGGGGTGTCCCTCAGGGTGGTGGCCTGTGGCTCTGTGACACAGCTGTCAGCCACCGTGAGAGAGAGCTCACACTCTTCATTGACAGCCATTTTGCCAAGCTCTAACCTGAAACCTGACACCAGAAAGAGGCGCCTTACAAATCCCTTGAGGAGCCAGTTGGGGTCTCTCGTCCGCTGCTGCCAGAACTCGGTGGAACCTCCATATGTAAAGGTCGGATGAGTGTCAGGCGAAGAGACCTCTAAGAAACTGTCTCATGCAAAAGCAAAGGGTTTATTGGTGGCCAGCATGCTGGGGCTCAGAGCTCACTTCAATAGAGCAGAGAGTCCTGAGAACAGCTTAAACAGGGCTTATATACTTTCCTTGGGGAGGGCAGGGAGGGAAGTTAATTATACAGAAAAACATGAAGAGACAACTACCTATTTTACTAACTTTTCACTAACGACTATACTTTGCCAGATTTCCTAATGTATCTATTGATATCTATTTTCCTACATATTTTTCCCAGTTCATCATTGTGGCTGACTCTTCACATGTGCTGACATTTACATTTACTCTATACCCGAAAAGCTATAGCTAAAGAACTGTTGGTGCAAATTCTATACTCACTCTCCTTTCTAAACTACCAACTATCTTCTTAATCTTACCGACTATCACTTTTTGACTGGAAGTTATCTTTGACAATCAATCATCCAAGGCACAAGGTCCAATGCAATTGTATATCGATGTACCTGAGACATCTGTGCAGAAAATAAATCAAAGCTAAGTATCACAATCAAGGTCCTAATACACTTCTGGGTTTTAAATCTTACATAGATTTCTGTTTTCATACTTATATTTTACCTATATATTCTTGTAATTATCGCAGGTCATCAATACCATTATTCATCCAGCTGAATGATTCCTAACCCAAATCAAACCTGTTATTAACCCTAACCATACACTGTTGCCTCAATCTAACTTTACAGAAGAGCAGGGACAGAGATGGTCTTACAATACAAAAATGTAGGATTCCTTCCAACTACTGAGAAACTCAAAGGTCCATGCAAAAATGATCCCTGCAGAAGTTGTAGGCAGCTATGTAGGAACTGAGAGAGCAAAAGTCATCTTTCATTGTAAAAAACTTGGTCAGGATGAAGGAATGTGTCTGAATCAGCCTCTGTCTTCTTAATTTAGAGAAGAAGGACCCAACCAGGCCTGTGTTGAGAGCTGTTCCTGGGTGCCTATGGTTGATATACCATTCTAAGTTGTGAAAGTGTCACAGGAAGTAGGGGCAGCCTCCATTTCATGGGACTCTTTGAAGCAACTGTTAGGACAACATGGTTGCCAAGGCAGTGACCTTATTCACTTTCTGAAGGAAGTGACCTCACCTCACAACCTTGGTGACAGAACTCTCTGAACTTGGGATCCAGGAAGCCAGTCACCAAAATCCAGTCCCAGTCCCACTCCCAGGGGTCTCACTTGCTTGGATTTACCAAGGACAGATTTAGTCTTTCTTGGTACCTACTGATGTGAGGATGGCCAAATGCCAGAAAGCTCTGAAAAGTCACCTTTACTGAGAAAGCAGGTATTGGATCACCGCTGGCTCCTCAGTAGTTCAAAATGTTGACCAAAGAGACCAGATCTGAGACAGGACAGGCCATTTTGTGGGAATAAAATATGGTCCACAATTAGAGAAACTCTAGATAGTCACAGACCTACTTCGGGGAAGGAGGTGCCTTTGTGGGTGTGGGTGTGAGTTTGTGGATTTGTCTCATGTTCTCAGAATAGGTAGGAAAGTCGGTATGTTTGGTTTGGTGTAGACTGTTTCGAGTAAGTCGTTTGACAAGGCGAGTGTTTCTATGTCTGTGTATCCCACGGTGTCCATGGTTGTAGACATTAGAAAAGAGAATGCATCAATTGATATGTCCTGTCTAGTTGAAAGCTTCCCAGCATTCATCCTGCCCAATTTATGAATGGATTTCAGCTTGCCTTATCGATGGGCAACACTTGCTATCTTTCAAAGTTTCTGCTTTCTTCCTGAATTCTGGCCACTCTCCAGAATAGGCTCATGGTTTTGTGTCCAATATATGTACCACTTCCAAGCCCTGTGACATCGCCATGTACTGGATAGCTGAAGGGAATGGCGAGCATCTCAGAAAACTCAGGTATCAGTGTGATCAGGAGAGTCTCAGTGGAGAAACCCTGCTTTGGGCCTTTTAATTACCAATTGTTCTGCTGCCCTGAATGTCTGAAAGGTCTTTGCCTCAGGCCACCCCTTTTTGAAGCCTGAAAAAAAACTGTTTTCACATGGAAATGAATGGGCATCACCTGAGGCTTTTTGCTTAATTTCTTTGGAAAGGATGTGTCTGAATCAGCCTTTTGGCCCTGTGTGAGGCTTAGGCTTAGATTCTCAGCACCTGATGGATCTAAAGAACGATCCCATGTGTGCATACAAAACCAAAATAGCCAAAAGAGCAGTCATTCTGAATGAAGTCTCTCCCCTTCCTTTGTGAGGTTCTAGACCTACATCAAGTTAGAATAGGAATGCTTTGGGTCAAATAATTTCTTCAAAGCCCTGCAGAGGCTAGCCCGTAGGAGCTTGGGTTTCCTCATGTCTCCAATTCAGACAAAGAATCTAAACCCCACAGTCAGTAGTCCTCAAATTGGAGAAGCAGAGAAGTATTAACAGCAGATGGGGAAGAAAGTGTTACAGTTCTATCCCCCACAACCGAAACTCCACCGAGGAAACCAACGGCCACCATCTTGGAGAGCTGAAGTATCCACCACCACTCTCCGACAGATTGCAACAACAAAACAGGTGTGTGTTACTCAGCTTATCTCCCATACAGCAGGTAATTCGCAAAAATTCTCTCTTAGGCTTTCCGGGGGAGGGATTACCAGAGAAAGCCTTCATAAAGACGGGGGGAAAACTAGTGGCACCTGACCTTCAACTTCCCCTCCCATCACCGGTGAAAACAAAACTTTTCTAGCCAGCGCAATGGGTGGGGCAAGCGGAAAAAATCAAAACAATAGAGTGCCAGTGTTCCCAATAGACACCCTCCACAACCAAGGAACGGCAGGCAAAGAGTACAGTTTGAGCTGCCAAGAGGCATCACTCAGGGGAAATCTGGTGTCGCAGGGGAAATCAGGACTCACAGAGGAAACCAGGGGACCAGAGGACAGACACGCGTGACTCGGAGGCTGGAGAACGCCTGCCCACCAGCAACCAATCACCCGCTGGCTGCCTGCGCAATTGGGCAGCTAGAGATCACCCGCCCGCCGGTGACCGCCCATTCGCTGATTGCACGACTGGATGGCTGGAGACCGCCCACCCGCCAGCGACCGGGAGGTGAAACCAACCAGAGACAGTCCAGTCCCACCCCCCCATTCAAACACCCCGGCAAGGAGCCTGGGGCCCGCCATAGCAGACAGGTGACATCACTGGAGCTCAGCTGTCGGAATTCCTTCCAAGTGGAATCCACTTTTGCAGGCATAGTCTACAAACACAAAAGAGAGACAACAGAGATATATAAAACCAAAACAAATCTATTGAAGAAAGCAGAAACACAGCAATCAAATTGAGCTGAAAAGTAACGTGAACATCATGAAAAAACAAGGGAAAAAAAGGTGTGCAAAAAATGCAGGACAACTAAATTCTAAAGGAGGACCGTGAAGCATCAGAAATAGGGATAGGGAAAAAACTCAAGGCATACCTAACTCAGATGGAAAGGAATATTAGAGAAGACATGAGGCAGCAAGTCCAAGCAATAAAAGTATATTTTGAAAATCAAATAAACAAACAAATTCAAATGGCAAAGAATGAGCTTTACCAGGAGATAGAGACATTAAAAAGAAATATCAAACAGTAATCCTAGAAATGCAGGAAAGTATAAACCAAATTAAAAACTCAAACGAAGAGTATTACAAATAGACTAGATCAAGTAGAAGTTACAACGTCAGATAATGAAGACAAAGTTTATCAACTTGAAAAGAATAGAGTAAACACAGAAAAGATGCTTAAATCCCATGAGCAATCTATTCAAGAGATATGGGATGTCATAAAAAAAACAAATTTGAGAGTCATCGGGATAGAAAAAGGCATAGAGATTCAAACCAAAGGAATGGACAACATATTAAATAAAATAATTCTAGAAAATTTCCCAGAGATGAAAGATGGAATGGATTGCCAAATCCTGGAAGCCTACAGGACCCCAAGCATTCAAAACCATAATAGACCAACTCCAAGACAAATATTTATGAAGATAGCCAGAACAAGGACATACAGAACAAAGAGAGAATATTAAAAGCTACGAGAGAAAGTAGGCAGGTTACATTCAGGGGTAAACCAATTAAGTTAACGACTGATTTTTTTCATCACAAACTTTGAAAGCAAGAAGATCCTGGAACAAAGTATTTCAAACGCTCAAAAATAATGGATTCCAACCAAGAATACTGTATCCAGCAAAATTAAGCTTCAGATTTGACAATGAAATTTAAGTCTTTCACGATAAAGAAAAGCTAAAAGAATTCACAGCCAGAACACCAGCAGTGCAAAGCATTTTGAGCAAAATACTACAAGAAGAGGATTGGAAAAGTAACGCCTGAAACTAGCAGCAGGAGGTATCTCAGTAAAGGGAGAGGAAAATAACCAAAAAGTAAAAACTAACCAAAATAAATAAATAAATGAATAAATAAATAAATAAATAAACAAACAAACAAACATGACTGGAAGTAGAAATCATATTTCAATTGTAACCTTAAATGTTAATGGCCTAAACTCACCAATCAAGAGACATAAGCTAGTAACCTTGATCAAAAAAAAAAAAAAATCCAACAATATGCTGCCTTCAGGAGACTCATATGATAGGTAAAGACATACAGAGGCTGAAATTAAAAGTTTGGGAAAAATCATACCACTCACATGACCCTCGGAAGCAAGCAGGAGTGGCCATACTCATATCGAATAAAATCAACTTCAAACCTACGTTAATCAAAAGGGATAAAGAAGGACACTATATACTGTTAAAAGGAACCTTGCACCAACAATGCATAACCATTATCAATTTGTATGCACCAAACAATTGAGCTGCAACACTCATAAAACAAACTCGCCTCAAGTTCAAGAGTCAAATAAACTACAACACAATAATTATGGGTGACTTCAACACACTGCTCTAGCCATTAGACAGATCCTCTAGACAAAAACTGAATAAAGAAACTATAGAATTCAACAGCAAAATCAGTAACCTAGACTTCACCGACATATATAGAATATATCAACCATCAAAAAGTGGATACACGTTCTTCTCAGCAGCACATGGATCCTACTCAAAGATAGACCATATATTATGCCATAGGGCAATTCTTAGTAAATATAAAGTCGTGGAGATAATACCATGCAGAATATCTGATCATAATGGAATGAATCTGGAAATCAATGATAAAAGAAGGAAGGAAAAATCCTACATCACATGGAAAATGAACAACATGCTACTGAATGATCAATGGTTTACAGAAGACATAAAGGAGGAGATAAAAAAATTCGTAGAGACAAATGACAATACAGACACAACATACTGGAATCTATGGGACACAATGAAAGCAGTTTTAAGAGGAAAATTCATTTCTTGGAGTTCTTTCCTCAAAAAAAAAAAAGAAAAATCAGCAAATAAATGAACTCACACTACGCCTCAAAAACCTAGAAATGGAAGAGCAAAACAACAGCAAATGTAGTAGAAGACAAGAAATAATTAAAATTAGAGCAGAAATCAACGAAATTGAAACAAAAAAAAATTGAAAATATTGATAAAACTAAAAGTTGGTTCTTTGAAAAAATAAATAAGATCTGCAGGCCCTTAGCCATGCAAAGGAAGAGAAGAAAAGAGAGAACTCAAATTACTAACATACGGGATGAAAAAGGCAATATCACAACAGACACTACAGAAATAAGAAGATAATTAGAAAGTATATGGAAACCCTATGTTCCAATAAAATAGATGATAGTGAAGATATCAATAAATTCTTAAGTCATGCGATCTGCCCAGATTGAGTCAGGAAGACACACACAATTTAAACAGACCAATAACAAAGGAAGAAATAGAAGAAGCCATCAAAATACTACCAACCAAAAAAAGCCATGGACCGAATGGGTATACAGCAGAGATCTACAAAACCTTCAAAAAGAAATTAATACCAATACTTTCCAAGCTATTTCAAGAAATAGAAAAATAAGGAACTCTTCCAAATTCATTCTATGAGGCCAATATCACCCTGATCCCAAAACCAGACAAAGACACTTCAAAGAAAGAAAACTACAGACCAATATCTCTAATAAACTTGGATGCAAAAATTCTCAATAAAATCTTGGTGAATCGAATACAAAAGCATATCAAAAAAATTATGCACCATGATCATGTAGGATTCATCCCTGGGATGCAAGGCTGGTTCATTATACGGAAATCAATAAATGCTATTCACCACATCAATAGACTTAAAGACAACAACCATATGATCGTATCGATAGATTCAGAAAAAACATTCGACAAAGTTCAGCATCCCTTTATGTTGAAAACACTAGAAAAACTAGGGATAACAGGAACTTACCTCAAGATTGTAAAAGCTATATATGCTAAACCTCAGGCTGGCATCATCCTAAATTGAGAAAAGCTGAAGGCATTCCCTCTAAAATCTGGAACAAGAGGGATGCCCTCTATCACCACTTCTATTTAATTCAGTTCTTGAAATACTAGGCATAGCAATTAGACAGACAAAAGAAATTAAAGGCATAAAACTAGGAAAAGAAGAACTTAAATTATCGCTATTTGCGGATGACATGATAATATATTTAACAGACCCAAAAGGGTCTACAGAGGAACTGCTAGAGTTAATAAATAAATTCAGCAAAGTTACAAGATATACAATCAACACGTATAAATCAAAGGCATTCCTGTATATCAGCAGCAAAACTTCTGAAATGGAAATGAGGAAAACCACTCCATTCAAAATATCCTCAAAGAAAATAAGATAATTGGAAAAACAATTATATAGTTGGGAATCAACCTAACAAAAGAGGTGAAAGATTTATAAATGAAAACTACAGAAACATAAAGAGATAGAAGAAGATCTTAGAATATGGAAAAATATACCCAATTCATGGATAGGCAGAACTAGCATCAACAAAATGGCGATATTACCCAAATTCTCTACAGGTTTAAATTGATGCCAATCAAAATCCCAATGACATTTCTTGTAGAAAAGATAAAGCAATCATGAAATTCATATGGAAAAACAAAAGACCCAGAATAGCAACAGCAATTCTAAGCAGGATGTTTGAATCTGGAGGTATAGCGATACCAGACTTCAAACTGTACTACAAAGCAATAGTAACAAAAACAGCATGGTACTGGTACCAAAACAGGCAGGTGGACCAATGGTACAGAATAGAGGACACAGAAACCATTCCACAAAATTACAACTTTCTTATATTTGATAAAAGGGGCTAAAAACCTGCAATATACGAAGGACAAATGGTGCTAGAAAAATTGGAAATCGATATGCAACAAAATGACACTGAATCCCTTTCTCTCGCCAAGCAAGGAAGTTAACTCAAGATGGATCAAGGAGCTAGATATCAAATCAGAGACACTGCATCTGATACAAGAAAAAGTTGGCTACGATCTACATACTGTGGGATCGGGCTCCAAATTCCTTAATAGGACACCCATAGCCCAAGAGTTAATAACAAGAATAAATTAATGGGACTTACTTAAAATAAAAGTTTTTTTTTTTTTTTTTTCTCAGCAAGAGAAACAATAAGAGAGGTAAATAGAGAACCTACATCCTGGGAACAAATTTTTACCCCTCTCACTTCAGATAAAGCCCTAATATCCAAAATATACAAAGAACTCAAAAAATTAAAAAGTAAGGTAACAAATAACCCAATCAACAAATGGGCCAAGGACCTGAACAGACACTTCACAGAGGAGGACATACAATCAATCAACAAGTACATGAAAAAATGCTCACAATCTCTAGCAGTCAGAGAAATGCAAATCAAAACCACCCTAGGATACCATCTCACTCCAGTAAGATCGGCAGCCATTAGGAAGTCAAAAAACAGTAAGTGTTGGCGAGGATGTGGGGAAAAGGGGACACTTGTACACTGCTGGTGGGACTGCAAATTGGTGCAGCCAATTTGGAAAGCAGTATGGAGATTCCTGGGAAAGCTGGGAATGGATCCACCATTTGACCAAGCTATCACACTTCTTGGACTATTCCCTGAGGATCTTAAAACAGCGTACTATTGGGATACTGCCACATCAATGATCATAGCGGGACAATTCACAACAGCTAGACTGTGGAACCAACTTAGATGCCCTTCAATAGATGAATGGATTAAAAAAAATGTGGAATCTACACACAATGGAGTATTACGCAGCACTAAAAAATTACAAAATCATTGAATTTGCAGTGAAATGTATGGCATTAGAGCAGAATATGCTAAGCAAAGCTAGCCAATCCTTAAAAAAACAAATGCCAAATGTCTTCTTTGATATAAAGAGAGCAACTAAGAACAGAAAGGGAGGAAGAGCATGAGGAAAAGATTAACATTATACAAAGACGTGTGGGGGGAGAGAAAGGGAGAGAGAAGAGAAAGCATATGGAAATGGTAGAATACCCTCAATGATACACAAAATTACACATAATAGGTTGTGAGGGGAAATGGGGCGGAAATAATGGAGAGAATTAAACAACAGCACATGAGGTAGAGAGGGAATATGGGAGGGCAGGGGAGGGGGGATAGTAGGGGATAGGAAAGGTAGAAGAATACAACAGTCACTAATATGCCATTATGTAAAAATGTGAATGTGTAAGCAATGTGTTTCTGCAATTCTTATTTGGGGAAAAAATGGGAGTTCATAAACCAAATGAGAAAAATGTATCAAAGATGATATATCATGAGCTTTGTAATGTTTTGAACAACCAATAAAAATAAATAAATAAATAAAGGTTTAAAATTGAGTGGGAAGAAATCAGCTAAAAAAGGGTTGAGATGCATTCATTTTGCTAAGCAGAAACTTTGTTTTGTGTAGTTGTAACTATCACAAATTTATTTTACCAGAAATTTGGCTTTTGAAAATGCACATAAAATGAGATTAAAGGATAATTCACCTACCTTCATGAAAAATTCATAGCATTTCCTATATTTTTCATATTTCATTTTTTTAGTTAATATTTTGTCATGGACCATGTCTAGCCTTAGGCTATTCTTCCAGAATACTACCTCATCTGACAAGTTCGTACAATGTATTGGATTTTTCTTTTCATCTTTTATTTAATTGTTTCTAGCTAATAATGTGTATTTCTTCTTATCTTTATTTGGACATACATACCCAACTATATCTTTGCATTTTATGTTTTACTGCGGAAGAGACTCATCAAAAGCTCTTTGTTATATGTATTAACAATCAAACATTCAGAGAAGGCAATTATTCTTAATTTTGCATGAAAATAACTTTGTACCATTTTTCATATAAAGATTTAGAATTATTAATAATGTCCCTGCTGTAATAAGTAACTACTTACAAGAAGAATTAAACAATTGACTTTATATCAATTATGAATATGAAAAGTACTAAAATAAATATTTGGCAATTAATACACAATTGATAGAAATTGAAATCACGAGAAAGCCATTTAAATTGTCAGTGCATATGGTCCTTAAATAATAGGTTTTTTAAAAAAAATTTTCTCTAATTCATAAGATATATTATGCCATATTATAGCTTAATGTGATATAAAACCTTAAATTATCACAATGATAATAATAATCCATTGTTCCTTCCTCTACATTCTGTGGCATGCTAGTACTAAAATAAATTGTATTATAACACCAAAAAAAAAAAGCCAAATCATAATATTTCTACAGTAACTGACACGAGTTTAACATCAATGCAAGTAGATTAGATTCCTATGGGACATGATGTGCATTTTGACGTTCATTTTTATTCAACATTGGAACATTACTATTTCTTCAGTTTATGCACATCAGAGGATATATAAATATTTCATCCACAATTTAGCAAATTTATACGCATTTGTTTAACTTCAAATCACTTCCTGCTTCAGAACCCATGTATTCCTCCATGTTTCTTGACTGCTCTTTTCATGAGACTTCTTTCCAAACACATTATTTTCGATTTCCTTTATCATATTTGAAGCAAAACACCCGTCATGATAAACCATAACCCTAATATTACCTTTAAATGTATAAGTGGTTGGAAAGAATGATTGTATATCAATATAAGATTTCTTACTTAGTTACAGATATCAATTCAATCCATTATTTAAAGTGGAACCAGTTATATTATTTATTCACAGTATGGTCTATTCATGTATTATCTCTATATTCATAGACACAGGGTACACCTCTTTGTACCCCCAATACTAATTTATACGTCTTCAAAATATTGCTCCCAGAAATGGTGGAACAAATACATGTAACCTGATCTACATATACATTTTATCACAGTAATATTCTGAACAGAAAAAGCAAAGTTCTCACTTATGATTGTACCATACCTAAATGGAAAGTGATCCTGGATTACTAAAAACATCCATGTCCAGGTTGCCTAATGATCTCAAATGAAAATCCTATTGGTGACTACATATTTGTTTCTTCCAAAGATTATATATTCAAACTCAACCCTTTGAATACGTCTAAAGCTGTCACTCACTTTACACTTTGAATGATTTTGTAATGTGTCTATTGATATCTGCTTTCCTACATATTTTCCCCAGTTCATCATTGTGACTGAATCTTCACATGTGCTATCACTAACATTCACTCTCTAACCGAAACCCTATTGCTAAAAAACTTTGGTCCAAATCCTATATTCACTCTTCTTCCTAAACCTACCTACTGTCTTCCTAATCCTATCGACTATCCCTTTTTGACTGGATGTTCTCTCCTACATTCAATCATCCAAGGTACAAGGTCCTATGCCATTGTATATCGATTTATCTGAGACATCTGTGCAGAACGTAATTCAATGCTAAGTATCCCAATCAAGAACCCAATGACCTTCTGGGCTTCAAATCTTACTTAGATTTCTCTTTTCGTTCATATATTTCACCTCTATATTCTTATAAATATCACAGGTTCCCAATACCATTGTTCATCGAGCAGAATGGTTCCTAATCAAAATTGAAAATGTTATTAACACTAACCATACACTGTTCCCTCAATCTAACTTTACAGAAAAGCAATGACAGTGTTGGTCTTACAATACAGGAATGTATGGGATCTTCCACCTGATGAGAACCTCAAAGGTATGTGCAGAAATGATCCCTGGAGAAGATGTAGGCAGCTATGAAGGACCTGAGAGAGCAAAAGTCATCTTCCATGGAAAACAACCTGGTAGGATGAAGTTTGGTGTCTGAATCAGCCTCTGTCTTCTTAATGTAGAGGAGACGGACCAAACCAGGCCTTTTGGAGAGCTGTTCCTGAGAGCCTATGGATTATATCCCATTCTAACTTATGAAAGGGTCACAGGAAGTAGGGGCAGCCTCCATCTAAAGGGACCATAAGAAGCAACTGCTAAAACAAAGTGGTTGCCAAGGCAGTGACCTCATTCAGTTCCTGAAGGAAGTGACCTCACCTCACTTCCTTGGTGTTGGAACTCTCTGAACTTGGGATCCAGGAAGCCAGGCACCCCGAGCCAGTCCCAGTCCCTGTCCCAGTTGTCTCACTTGTTTGGATTTACCAAGGAGAGGGTCAGTCTTTCTTGGTACCTACTGATTTGAAGATGTCCAAATGCCAGAAGAGCTCTGAAGAGGGGTCTTTCCTGAGAAAGAAGGTAGTGGCTCACCACTGGTTCCTGTCAACTTCACAGAGTTGACCAAGGAGACCAGATCTGAGACAAGACAGGCCATTTCGGAGGAACATAGTATGGCCCAGCAGTCAGAGAACACTCCGAATAGTCACAGACCTACTTGGGGGAAGGAGGTGCCTTTGTGGGTGTGGTTGTGGGTTTGTGATTTGGTCTCATGTTCTGAGAATAAGTTTTTTCAGATATCAGCTCCGGAGCCCAGGAATTAATTCTCATTAGGGCTAAGGTTCCCCACCAGTGAGATTTGAAATTAGCGCTGGCTGCAGAGTTAACAAGGGCAGGGACTTTTAACGCCACTGCAGAAAAGAAGAAGGTACGAAGAAGAAGTCCTTAGGTGCCATGTTGGGGTTTTTCTCTGGGGTATGGCTGCCATTTATACTTTTCCTAACATTCCTCCCTTTTTGTTTTCTTAGAAAGTGGGGCATTGTTTGTCATTTCTGGCTGCTGCCTGCTGTGTGGGGGTGCTGTGGGGCCTAGAAAGGGAAGTGGACAAATGCTCGGGGGCCAGGTCTGGGGATATCATGGCAGCCAGAAATAAAAGCCAGTGGTATAGATAGCTACTTCAGTAGGGGTAAAGTCTATGAAAGTTCCCTGATGCCACAAGTTGTCGATGGCATGAAACCAGTCCTGGATGGAGGAGATTGTTGGTATCAGCTACTGGTCCTGTAACAGAGACTCTAGGAAATACTGGAAGCGTTGCCTGGTCATGGCGTCACCAGCACTTGAAGAAGATCAGAGCGAATAAAAACAGAATGAAGATAAAAATTAAAGCAAAGGTCAATTTTTGGCAGAAGTTCCATGTTGGGGGACTGACATAGAAGAGGCCAAGGGCCATGAGGAAGCTTAGAAGGTCATAAAGACTCATGAATCCAGGATGGCAGCTTGAGAGGTTCTCCAAGCTCGTTGCCTCCCGCTGTCTGATGTACGTTGCATTCCATCGTGCCTGGTAGTGAGCTTCATCACTGAGTGAACTGTTCTCTTGGAGATGTTAGGGGTTCATCGGTCATCAGAGGATGGTAGTGCCTAAGCAAAAGCTGGTTGAAATTTTGATTAGAAATTTTTTGCAGTTGGGTTTGAAGGAACTTCATTATGCATGGCAAGAGAGCAAAAAAAGGGAGCATCCCAATAAGGGGCCCCAAGATAGGTAGTAAGTACATGGCAAGATAGGATTGGAAGAACCCTGTTATGGGATTGGAGGAGCTAGGTTTGAGCAATTTGGTCAATAATTTCTGCAATTTAACAACATTTTTTTCTATCAGCCCAGATTCATTAACATAAGAGCAACATTCCTCTCTGAGGAATAGGCATGTACCCACTTTTTCTGCAGTGAGAAGATCAATTGCCCTTTGGTTCTGTAAAGCCACTTGTGCCAATGAAGTAACCTGGCGCTGCAAGGAGCCCAGAGACTCAGCAGTGGTATCGAGTGCTTCCTGCAGTTTTTGTTGCAGGTCTTTGAATGCCCATAGAGCATGACCTATAGCTCCACCAGAGAATCCGAGACCCGCCACTGAGGTTGTTAAAGTGAGGCCTACCAGAACCGGCAGAAAGACTGCCCTACGGGTTCAGGAAGGTAGGGCCAACTGTCGGAATTCGGTGGGAGTATACAAAGACAGCTGAGGAACTACAGTAACCAAGAAACAGGTGCCAGAGACATTGATCGTTGAGGTACTTAAAGACCCATTACACCAGAGGAAATGTCCAGGTTGCATAAATGCAGGGCTCGATTGGGTGCTTAAGCTCAAGGAACAAATGGGTAAAGGATTCATTATTGGCAGGTGGAAACAGATGAAAGCAAATAAAGTATTGGTGAAATAACTTTCCCACAGTGGGATACGTGTCACATGTAGGGGTTGTCCTTTCTTAGAGAAATTGTAGGTTTTTGCTGAAATATTTCCTGCCGCTAATGGGACTAAGTGAAGCACAGAGAAAGCACTGAGAAGGAGGCACAAAAAGAGGGGTGGAGTTTAATAATCGAAGAGATTGGTGTAACAAATTGAGCCATGTGTCAGGGGGACCTGAGGGGGTTGAAGGGTCTGAATCCTTTGTGGATGAGCTATGGATAAGATCTAAAAGTTTTGATTCTGACTCCTTAATGTGTTCAACTACCTGGATGGTTGCCTTAGGTGGCATAATCAGGGTGCGGCCAACTGTCATCCACCCTGTGGGTCTGGCTGAGGTTGTCCGAGCATAGACAGCAAACTCAACATAGTCCCAACGTTTGGCCTTGGGGTCAGGTATATCTAAATTATACCATCCATTGTTATCAGATAAAGAGACTTTATCCCACTTTAGGTAACTAGAAGTCCACACTTTAGGGTAACAAAGTGAGTGGTAAGAATAGCTACCATGTTCATCATGGAACCTGCATGACCAATAGGGGCACCCATTATATATCTCAGGCCACCAATGACAATAGTCTTTTGTTTGATCAAAAAGGAAGCAAATGAAAAGCCAGTTCCAGCTACCAGGGACGAAGGTCCTTGAAGGTGACAATTTTAGGGAAATAGAGGTGCAGTTGTGGATGAAGCAAGTAGTTGCATCCACTGCACGGACCTTCTACATGCCATGTTCTGAGTATCGTTCCTGAAGAGTGAATAAATACATGGTAGGAGAGGAGGGTAAAGACCAGTCCCGATAGAGCACAGAAAATAAGCAGAGCACAAAAAACAAGCAGTTACAGAAGATTAGGGTGTTGAGAGAGCCCATTGTGACTTTTTTAAGAGGAATTGGGCTGCATGGAACACCGTGTGAGCCGCAACTTAAATGGGTGAGATGAGTGTGGAGAGCAGGAGTTAATGGGAGGTTCAGGAGGTGATTCTTGGAGTTCCTCTGGGTTGGTCCTGTCGTCAGCAGGTGGGGCCTCCTGGTGATATGGCTTCAACCTAGAAATGTGAATCCAGGGAGTTAGATGGTTGTCTGGTAAGGAGAGTTTGGCGGCAGTGGGGGTACAGAGAATGACAGGATAGGGGCCTTCCCATTTTGGGGCAAGAGTCCCTTTCTCCTCTGGGGTATTATAATATACTAGACTCCCAGGTGTTAAGGGAGGAGTGTTTGGAGAGGACACTGGGTCCGGATGAAGCCAGTCCTGATATTTCCAGAGTTCCGAGCGGAGATGATACAAAAGAGGCAAAGACAAATCTCGGGTGAGAGGTCCTTGTGAAATGACCAACCCAGGGGGTATAAGAGGTCTTCCATATATTATCTCAAAGGGAGACAGTAAAGATGGTTTTTAGGGAGAGCTCTGATTCGAAGCAAATCCAAGGGAAGGAGTTTGACCCAGTCTAAGTTTAATTCCATTGTCATTTTGGTAAGGACTTCCTTTAGAGTACAATTTACCCTTTCCACTTTCTCTGAAGCTTGTGGATAATATGGACAGTGGAAATGCCACTTGAAGGAGAGGGCTTGAGAGACCTTTTGTGTGATTCTAGAAATAAACTCAGGGCCATTGTCATATTGTAGAGAAGTGGGCATACCAAACCTGGGGATGATGTCTGTCAGTAAGATTAAAGCTACAGTGGAAGCCGTTTTATTGGAAGTGGGAAATGCCTCAATCCAACCAGAGAAAGTGTCCACAAAGACAAGGAGGTATTTAGTGCGCCATACTGTGAGCATGTTGGTGAAGTCTACCTGCCAGTCAGCAGTGGGAATGTGTCCCCGGGCTTGGTGGGAAGGAAAAGGTTTGGGCCTTAAAGGAGTATAAGTGTTGGTCCACTGACAGATCTGACAATTAGAGGCTATATTCTGTAGCATGGCTTTGTCAGAGAGGGTGAGCGAGAAGAAGCTCTGTAAAAAGAGGGTCAAAGACTGAGAATTGGAAAGGAATAGAGTATGAAGGAACTTGAAGAGATCCTTGTTCTTACTGGAAGAAGTAGGGGCTTCAGATGAGCTGTCTAAAGTGGCCATTATATGTCCCCCAGGGGGTCCATCATTGGAAGTGGTAGCAGCCATTTGTTCCGCCTGGTCAGCTTTGGCATTGCCCTCAGTGATAAGAGAGACGTCCTTCTAATTAGACCTACAATGGACAACTCCCACCTGGGTGGGTAAGTGGGAGGCCTTTATCAGATTGGTTATAAGAGCCGAATTAGTGATCACATTACCTTTGGTGGTAAGTAGGCTTCGCTCCTTTCATATTGCAGCATGGGATAAGATATGGAAGACATATTTTGAATCAGTATAAAGGGTTAGGGATTTTCCTTGTGCTAGAAGGCAGGCACTAGTGGCTACTATAAGTTCAGACTGCTGGTTGGTAGTTCCTGAAGGCAGAGATTTGGCCTCTATAATCTTAGTGGCTGAAACTACAGTGTATCCAAAGTAATGAGTGCAATTCTGCCTAAAGGAACTGCCATCAGTAAACCAGATAAGGTCAGGCTTGGCTAGTAGTCTCTCAGAAATGGAAGAATGACAGGGGAGGAAATCATCTAAGGTTTCCAACCAATTATGAGTTGGTGTGTTAGACGTGGGAGTCATTGAGAGCAGTGAGGCAGGGTTCTGTGCAGAGCAGGGGAGGAAAGTAATATTAGGGTTTTCCAGAAAGGAAGTGAGGAGTGACAGAACTCTGGATGGAGGAAGGGTTTGAAAGCCCTTATAAGCTAAAAGATCCTTCAAGTGATGTGGGGAGTGGATAGTTAAAGGGGCCCCAAAAGTAAGCTTAGAGGCTTCTTTGTGTAAAATTTGTCCAGCAGCCAGAGCTCTTAAGCAAGGGGCCCACTCACGGATGGTAGGGTCAATTTGCTTGGACAAATATGCCACAGGTGCAAATGTAGGCCCATAGTTTTGACCTAAGACCCCAAGTTCTTGCCTCCCTTTTTCATGGACATATACATGAAATGGTCTTGAAAGATCAGGAAGGTGAAGGGCAAGTGCCTTTAAGACAAGTTGCTGAAGCCTGCGCAAGTGGTAGTTTGGGGAGGAGGCAAGAGATTCACTAGGGGGTCCCTTTGCTAGTTCATACAGGATTTGTATAGAAGAGAATAATTTGGGATCCAGGACCTAAAATAACCTGCTAGTCCTAGGAATAATAGTATTTTGGCTTTTGTATGGGGCACTGGAAGATCAGAGAGGAGTTGCCTCCTATCCAGTGTTATTTCCTTTTTTCTGGGTGTAAGGCAAAAACCAAGAAAGGTGACAGAAGACTGGGAAACCTGGGCCTTGTGGGGAGACTTCCTATTTCCCTTGTCTGCTAGGAAATTAAGAAGCTGTGCAGTGTGGGATTGAGAGTGTTCCCAGAGGGACTACATAGAAGAAGGTCATCGACATATTGAAGGAGAGTAGAGTCAGGACAGGTCGGGTGAAAGGATGTGAGGTCCTGGGCAAGAACTTGGCCAAAGAGATGGGTGCTATCCCTGAATCCCTGTGGGAGGACAGTCCAGGTAAGCTGATGAGAATGGCGGGTGTGAGAGTCAGTGCAAGTAAAAGCAAAGATATCCTGAGATTCTGAGAACAAGGGAATAGAAAAGAATGCATGTTTCAAATTTAGAACCAAGAAGTGGGTAGTAGTGGCAGGGATCTGAGAGGAGGGTGTAAGGGTTGGACACTAGCGGGTGGATGGGGACCACAGAGGAGTAGACAAGGGGAAGGTCTAGAACCAGCCTGTAGGACACGTTAGGTTTCTTAACTGCCAGAATGGGGGTGTTGAAAAGAGAGTGTGTAGGCCTAAGATACCCCTTTAATTATAAATCCTGGATGATGGCTTCTAATCCGAGGAAGGCTGTGGTTGTGAGTGGATATCATGGTTGACTAATATATCTTGAAGGCTCCAGTAAGACAATATGAATGGGACTGCATTTAGCCATAAAGGGTGTAGTTGTGTCCCAAAACTCAGGGTTAACTGGTTTAGATAGTCGTGGGAGAGTGCATGGAGGAGGTGTATCTGCCCCTAGGAACATCATGAGGAAATGAGAGGTAGGAGAGGTGTGGGGTGATATGTGAATGGTGACTTTTAATAGTGAGAGTATGTCCCTTTCCAGAAGGGGAATGGGGCAATGGCTCATAACGAGAAAGGAGTGAGTGAAGGACAAAAGGGATTTTGAGGGAAAATATGTTTACCTCCTACCACGACAATAGGAGTTTTTGAGGATGTGGTAGAACCCCAATACTCCCTCAAGACCGAAAAAGTGGCACCAGTATCCAAAAGGAAGGTAATGAAGCGTCCATCCACCAGGAAGGTGACCCTAGGTTCTTGATTCTTGATGGTAATAATCTGGAGGGAAGGTCCAGGGCTCCATCATTCCTCCGCTGCCAAGCCCAGGAGAGGCTGGGGTTGCCGGGTGGCTGACCAACCTCCCTTCCGGGTTGTTGGGCAGTCTTCCCCCCAGTGTCTCCTTTGATGGCATGTTGGGCAGGGGTTGTAGGGTGTTCTCGGCGAAGGACAATCCTTACCACATTTGAAGCAAGCTCCAGGGGGTGTCACATTGGGACAGCGTGGTGATGGCCTTCTCTGAATGAGCTGGGCCAACATTTGGAATTTGGCATTTTCAGCTCTCTTCCTACGACATTCACTTTCTTCCTCTCTACCATGAAAAACCTTTAAAGAGACAGCGAGGATTTCGGTCTGAGGAATAGCAGGGCCCTGTTCAAGCTTTTTAAGCTTGGCTTTAATGTCAGAGTATTTTTGGGCCAGAACATATGTCATTAAGAGATGACGGCCATCAGGGGTTTCTGGGTCGAGTTATGTGCAGTGTTGAAGGGCCTTGGTTAGTCTATCCAGGAATTCTGAAGGTGTTTCCTCCTTCCTTTGAATGACCTCCTGCACCTTTTTAAAGTTAACAGCATTGTGGGTCGCCTTTTTCAGGCCCGCCAAGAGGCAGGATGTAAAAAGGTCATGAGTCTGTAAGCCTTCAGGGGTGTTGTAATCCCATAGGGTTCCTGCTCTGGGACAGCATGAGAGCCCGTGGGGTGGTCAGGATTGGTCCTATGATTTTCATCAGCATGGGCTTGGGCTAGCTCCCAGACCCATTGCCTTTCCTCGGGGAGAAGTGTATTGGCCAAGAGCATGTATATGGCATGATGAGTGAGGCTATATGCTTGCAGGACCCATTGAAACTCCCGAATGTAAGTGGTGGGTTTAGTGGTGATTGAGCCTAACTTGCTCTCTAGCTGAGTAATGTCTGACCTGGAGAAGGGCACGTGGACTCTGATGACACCCTCGGGACCAGCTACCTCACGAAGGGGTGCGATTGTCTTAGGGGTGGGAAGGAGTCCTTTAGACCTGGTAAAAGGAGGACTGAGAGAGGCAGGCGGAGGACAGGAAGGAGAGGGAGGGGAAGGGAGTGTCTCTTTGGAAGAGGAGGAAGTGGAGCAGGCAGAAGAGGACGGAGGGGAGGGGGATAAAATGGAAGGCTGAGGATCCATGGAATCAGGCAGAGGATGAGGAGGGTATTGCAGAAGAGAAGGGGCAGATGGGGCTGGGGAGAAGGTGGGGGTTCATCTGCTGGGTTGAATGAGGAAGAATCTGTGAAGTCAGAAGTAGAAGTAGGGAAAGAGAGGGGATTGCAAGCAAGGAGGACCTGACGGGGAGGGCAGGAGGAGCAGAGACAAGGTGCTGTGTGGGAAGGCTAATACCTTCAATGCAGGGAATCTCCCTCCACTTTTCCAGACGCTGGCAGTAGTTAAAAAGGTCCCAGGGGAGGTTTGGATCTAAGGAGCCTTCTGGAGGCCAATGATTGCCATTATACAGTGGATATGGAGGCCAATCTTGGGTACAGAATTTAATTAAAAGTTTGGGCTTGATGTCTGGTGTGAGGGAGAGTGTGGCCAGATTTTTTATTAAACATTTGAGAGGTGAGGCTTCAGGTACAGATGAAGAGGTGCCCATTGTCACAGGGAGAGATGGAAGAGAGAGAGAGAGAGAGAGAGAGAGAGAGAGAGAGAGAGAGAGAGAGAGAGAGAGAATAAGAGTAAGCGAGAGAGACAAAGAGAAAACCCGAGCTGGAACGGCTTCCAGGAAATTCAGGGCGAATGGGGGTCACGTGGGTGTCCCCAAAATGACCAGCTGTCGCGAGGAAATACAGAGGGTACTACCTGGTCGTCACCAGTGAAGTGCGATCTGGAAGACCCAATGGGTTTGGAGCCATGGGCAACCTGACGTCAGGAAAGTTTTCGAACGCAGCTGAAGAAGTCAGTAATGAAAACAGAACTCCAGCTCCAGCAGAATGCAGTTCTAGGACGGGAGTTCAGTTTTCCCTGAGCAGAGAGGCAGCTTCAGCCAGACACAGCAGCCCTGCAGGAAACAGCAAATCTAGCAGGCAGCAGCAGTGGCAGCAAAGGAGGAAAAACCACAGAGCCTCTAGTGTAAACTCAGAACCCTCATGCCCCAAAGGGAAACGGATCACTAGAGGGTCCACTGTGACCAGTAAAGGTCTTGATGGGAGGAATTCCCTCTCCCCTACCGGGCGTCTAGAGTGTGCTGGACGATCAGGGTCACAAAACTAGCGGTAGCCCGAAGGAAGTTGGCGAGCCGGGGTCAGGGGAAGCTTACATACATCAGATCAGTGGTGAGTGCAGGAAGCTGGCGTCTGAAAAGAGCGGACCAGGACGGAGTGTCTGGGCGGAACTGGGGACGGGGCTCTTGTTGGAAAGAGCTCACCCGTATCCTCAAACGGGGCACCAGAATGAAAGAACTCCCCACTCAAAGGCACTTCGCCGGGAGAATTCCAATTTTATTGCAAAAAGCTGTGTGCTTATATAGAACTAAGGAGGAGATGAAAGGACTTAGATAAATGGCAGGCAACCCGTTTATTGGCAAGTTCTTTCAGATATCAGCTCCGGAGCCCAGGAGTTAGTTCTCATTGGGGCTAAGGTTCCCCGCCAGCGAGATTTGAAATTGGCACCAGTGGGAGAGTTCACCCGGCGGGAACTTTTCGCGCCACTTCAGAAAAGAAGAAGGTAGGAAGAAGAAGTCCTTAGGCGCCATGTTGGGGTTTTTCTCTGGGGTATGGCTGCCGTTTATACTTTTTCCAACAATGAGTATACCAGACAGTGCCCTGATTGACTGGTTTTCATTAAAATGGTGTTTAACAGAGATGCCAGAAAGTTGGATCCTGCTGAGTAGTGGGCCTAGAGCAATGGTGGGCAGGTGTGTGATAAAACATCTGTGGTGGGGCCATGTGGATCTGCCATTGGCTTCCAAATGGCTTGTCACTGACATGGTCAAACCAGCAGACCCTTATATGTAAAGGCATCTTGTTATATGGAGAGGTTTCAGGACGCTGTTCAAAATCAGGTTGCTATAGTCAAGGGGGCAAGCTATGTGGGATAGAAGCCTGGTTCTTGTATTCTCCAGCAGACCCTGACTCACCACACGTGACAGAACTCCCTCCCGTACTGTGTTCCATTTAAACTCCTTGTATTTCGTGAAGCAAGTACCAAACTTCCAGTGCAGCAGCAAAAAACACCACGAAAATAGAGGATGACCATATGGCTTCACAGTCCACATGGGGAGACATTTAGCCCCCAGGGGCCACAGTTTACCTACAAAGGGAGAATTCAGCAATGCTGCCTCATGTTCATTGGGAAAAAAAGAAACAATGTCCACCAGGTCACATAGATGCAGACCCAGCTTTTATGGTCTCACTAGAAAGGAAGCTAAAGCTCCTGACAACAACATATATTTCAAGTGCCCAACCTCACAGAGAGTTTCCCAAGAAGTCTCTAGGCCAGCAGAATTCCATTTTTGTGGAGTGTTTACCCTGTTCCTTACTTTTGAAAACTCCTCTACCACTTCCAAGATTGTGAACTCCTGATTGTTTTCCATTCCAGATATGTATTCACGGAATTTCTAACTCTTTTCCTCTAATTGTTTCTTACTTGGGGCGAAGGTATTGTCAAGACATTGTTCTGGATAAGAGTGGGAAGATTTTTGTGTAGCACATATTTACATACACATTGGATACATTTTGCAATTTTTCATTCGAAATACTGAAACTCTGACACTAACCCATACCCTACTAGACTCTGACTACTAATCCTAATATGATGGAGAAAAATAACCCAAACAGAATAGAAATACAAGCAGTTCAGAGGAGGCATGGTGAATAGTTGGTCTTGCCTTTTCCATGATATAGGGTAGGAGTTACAAATCTTGTCAATTTTTTTCTTGAAATTGTTCTCCATGTGTTTTTAAAGTTAACACACATGTGAATTCCTGTCTCCCATTTTCTGTAGCCAATTCAGCACATGTATTTTTATATGCACATACAAAATCCTACCTGGAATACATGTACATTTTTGTGAGGTGGCTAACTTGGCAGATACAAAGTATGAGAAGTAATCACTCCTCCTAAATGCTTTTGGAACTGAAAATTCAAACTATGAGTGAGCTTTTTAGTTGAGCAACATTATACATAAATCCATGTTCAGTAAAATTAATATTTTTGGATCTGTGGATGATATATATTTCATGATGAATTTTGATTGGCATATATTTTCTACTTTCCAATGTATTTGTGTGTGTGTATATATATATATATATATATATATATATATATATATATATATACACTCTAGATTTTTCAAAATATGAAATACATATGTCTTACTATACACTCCCTAAATTCACTAATGTTCATGTATGTGGTTTTATAATCAACTGTTCATAAGATTATTTTCAGAAACATTCATCCACCTGAAATACATATTTGTTTTCTAGTACTGAAAACTTACTTCAGTGAATGGTGCAAACAAATCCTTATATTTCTACAGTAACTGACCCACTTTAACATCAATGCTACTAGATTCCTATGGGACATGATGTGTATTTTGACGTTCAATTTTATTCAACACTGGTACATTTCTATTTCTTCAGTTTTTGTACATCATAAAATGTACATTTCATCCACAAGTTCACAAATTTAAAGACATTTGTAACACATTCAATCACTTCCTGCTTCAGAACACATATATTCCTACTTGTTTTTGACTGCTCATTTCATGAGACTTCTTTCCAAATACATTATTTTCGATTTCCATAATCAATTTTGAAGCAAAACTCACACAGAATTTATGATAAACTACAACCCTAATATTACCATTAGATGTATAACTGGTTGGAATGAATGTATGTATATCAATATAAGATTTGCTATGTATTTTGAGATATAAATTTATTCCAATTTGTAAAGTTGGAACAAGTTATATTATTTATTCACAGTATGGTCTATTCAATCATTCTCTCTATATTCATACACACATGGTACACCTATTTGTGCCCCCAATACTAATTTATACCTCTTCAAAATATTGCTCCCAGAAATGGTGCAAGAAATACTCATGTCACCTGATCTACATATACATTTTATCACAGTAATATTCTGGCAAGAAAATGCAAAGTCACACTTACGATTGTACCAAAGCCTAAATGGAATATGAGTATGGATTATAAAAATCACCCGTGTCCAGGTTGGCTAATGCTCTCAAATGTCAATCCTATTGGTGACTACATATGTGTTTCTTCCTAAGATTATATATTCAACTTCAAGCCTGCTGAAAATGTCTAATCCAATCAATCACTTTATCATTTGCCTGATTTCCTATGTCTCTATTGATATCTGCTTTCCTACATATTTTCCCCAATTCATCATTGTGACCAACTCTTCACATGTGCTGACATTTACATTTTCTCTCTACCTGAAACCCTATTGCTAAAGAACTTTTTTTTCAAATCCTATACTCACTCTTTTTTTCTAATTCTACCAACTATCTTGCTAATCCTACCAACTATCCTTTTTAGACTGGATGTTCTCTTCGACATTCAATCATCCAAGTACAAGGTCCTATACCATTGTGTATAGATTTATCTGAGACACATGTGCAGAACATAATTCAAAGCTAAGTATCCCAATCAAGGATCCAATGCCCTTCTGGGCTTCAAATCTTACCTAGATTTCTGTTTTCATACATATATTTCACCTCTATATATACTTACAAATATCGCAGGTTCCCAATACCATTATTCATCCAGCAGAATGATTCCTAACCCAAATCAAACATGTTATTAACCCTAACCATACTCTTTGCCCTCCATCTAACTTTACAGAAGAGCAGGGACAGAGTTGGTCTTACAATACAGGAACATAAGAGACCTTCCACCTGCTGAGAACCTCAAAGGTCCATGCAGAAATGAACCCTGGGGAAGATAGAGGAAGCTATGAAGGACCTGAGAGAGCAAAAGTCATCTTCCACGACAAACAACCTGGTCAGGATGAATGGGTGTGTCTGAAGCAATCTCTCTCTTCTTAATGTAGAGAAGATGGACCAAACCAGGCCTGTGTGGAGAGCTGCTTCCGGGTGCTATGTTTGATATACCATTCTAACTTGTGAAAGTGTCACAGGAAGTAGGGGCAGCCTCCATCTATTGGGACACTTGGAAGCAAATGTTAGGAAAAAGTGATTGCCTAGGCAGTGACCTCATTCAGTTCCAGAAGGAAGTGACCTACATCACTTTCTTGGTGATGGAACTCTCTGAACTTGAGATCCAAAAAGCCAGGCACCCAGAGGCAGTCCCAGTCCCAGTCCCAGTGGTCTCACATGATTGGATTTACCAAGGACAGAGTCAGTCTTTCTTGGTAACTACTGATGTGAAGATGGCCAAATGCCAAGAGAGCTCTGAAGAGGGGCCTTTCCTGAGAAAGCAGGTAGTGGCTCACCACTGGCACCTGACAACTTCACATTGTTGGCAAGGAGACCAGATCTGAGATAGGATAGCCCATTTTGGGGGAACATAGTATGGCCCATCAGTCAGAGGACACTCCGGATAGTTACAGACCTACTTGGGGGAAGGCGGTGACTTTGTGGGTGTGCGTGTGAGTCTGTGGTTTTTTCTCATGATCTGGGAATAGGTAGGAAAGTCGCTTTGTTTGGTTTGGATTGGATCGTTTCTAGTAAGTCTTTTGATAAGGCGAGTGTTTTTATGTCTGTTTATCCCACTGTGTCTGTGGTTGTAGATATTAGAAAAAAGAATGCATCAATGGATGTTTCCTGTCTTGTAGAAAGCTTCACAGCATTCATCCTGCCCAATTTATATATGGACTGTGGCTTGCCTTATAGATGGGCAACAACTACTATCTTCCTAAGTTCCTGTTTTCTTCTTGAATTCGGGCCACTCTCCAGAATAGGCTCATGGTTTGGTGTCCACAATATGTACCACCTCCAGGCTCTGTGACATGGCCACATACTGGATAGCTGAAGGGAATGGGATCATCTCAGAAAACTCAGATATCATTCGAGAAACCCTGCTTTGGGCCATTTGCTTACCTATTGTTCTGTTGCCCTGAATGTCAGAAACGTCTTTGTCTCAGTCCACCCCTTTGTGAAGCCTGAAAAAATGGTTTTCAATGGAAATTAATGGGCATCACCTGTAGCTCTTTGCTTAATTGCTTTGGAAAGGGATGTGTCTGCATCAGACTCGTGGCAATGTGTGAGGCTGTTGCATAGATTCTCAGAACCTGATGGATCTAAAGAAAGATTACATGTGTGCTTCCAAAACCAAAATGGCCAAAAAAGCAGTCATTGTGGACGAAGTCTCTCGCCTTCCTCTGTAAGGTTCCTGACCTCCATCAATTGAAAATAGGGATACTTTGTGTCAAATGAGTTCTTCACCCCTGCAGAAGATAGCCCATAGGTGCTTGGGTTTTCTCATGATTCCAATTCACATAAAGAATATACACCCGAGAGTCAGGAGGCCTCAAATTCGGGAAGCAGAGCAGTATTTATGGCAGGCCTATTTGATCACTCCTGGTTCTCAGGAAGGGTGTCCAGGCAACCCTGACTTTAGGCAAATGAGGGGCAAGGGAGATTATTTTGTACACTGTCTTGGACTGATCCCCTCATGGAAACCTCGAACCACAGGTTATGATGAGTGTCTATATGGAAGAAGATGAGGGCCTTGTGGGAGTGCTTTGGTTTTAATTGTGGTCATTTGTGTGGCAGTTGGAAGTGATGACTGGGTCTACCTGGGCTTGAACTCTGGTGTGATTCCCCTTAAAGTCTGAGTTCTGGAACTGATCTCAGAGAAATATTGCCATGAACTGTGTTCAGATTTTAGGAGGCCACGCATGGGATTCGCCCTTGGAAACTGAGATCAAGGACAGGGTGGCTTTCCACAGAGCCTTGGAATCTCAGCTAGGATATCACATGATTTTATTCTGAACGATTTGGCAGCCATAGTTGAGAATCAGAACACCCTTGGACGTCACATTGAAGACCTCAATGGGCCTGGCTTCATGCGACCTTTTGAAGACTCTATGGGAAGACTTGCCTGTGAGAGTTCTCCAGAGCTTTCATTGAAATGAGCTTCCTCACCATTTAATGGTTCCTGAATGAACTGAAACCCACAGTGTCTCCAACTTCATCCATGAAAAATGGCTAGATAAATACAATGAAATTTTTGAAATTCCAATAATCAGGTGGCACTAGAGAACCTTTGGATGTCTTGTTGCTGATCATTAGTGTACAAGAGAATGCCATGATTGACCGAGTTTCATGAAAATGGTGTAGAACAAAGATGCCAGTAAGTTGGAGCCTGCTGAGTAGTGGGCCTATTGCAGTGGTGGGCAGGTGTGTGATAATACATCTGTGGTGTGGCCATGAGGATTTGCCATTGCCTTCCAAATGGCTTGTGACTGACATTGTGCATCCAGCAGAACCTTCTATGTAAAGGCATCTTGTTACATGGAGAGGTTCCAGGGCAAAGTTCAGAGTCAGATTTCTATGTACAAGGGGGCAAGCTCTGTGAGATATAACCTGGTTGTTGCATTCTCCTGCAGACCCTGACCCACCACAAGTGACAGAACTCCCTCCAAAACTGGGTCCCAGTTGAACTCTTTGTATTTCATGAAGCAAATACCAAACTCCCAGTGCAGCAGCACGAAACACCACGAAAAGTGGAGGATGAAAAAATGGCTTCACAGTCCACACGGGGAGACACTTAGCACCCAGTGGCCACAGTTTACCTACAAAGAGAAAATTCAGCACTGCTGCCTTATGTTCATTAGAATACAAGAAACCATGTCCTCCAGGTCACATAGATTCAAACCCATCTTTGATGGTCTCACTAGAAAGGAAGCTAAAGCTCCTTACAACAACATATATTTCAAGTGCCCAACCTCAGAGGAAGTTCCTCAAGAAGTCTTTAGGCCGTCAGAGCTCCATGTTTTTGGAGTGTTAATTGTTAGACCACGACACAAGAAAAGACCACTGACTCTAATTAAAATCATATTAAATTAATCTTATTATTTCTACCTTTCATGCTGCCTCCCCTCCCAAAACAGCCGGAACAAGACAGCAACCCCAGCTTTCCTACAGCCCAGCTTTATAGCCCAGAAAGTTACACAAAAGGGGTGTTACAGATAACAGAACTCTGAAAAGCATCACACTAATGGTAGTTTAGGTTTTTTTTGCTGTCCCTACATCAGAATTCAGAGGACCATTAGAGCCTCAGAGAGGGATGTTGTCTGGCCAGAGAAGGCAAATATTTATGATGTGTCACTAAAGTTTCAGAGAGGGCTGCTATCTGGTCAGAGAGCCGGGCATGCGTGAGTTCAAGGCACGGGCAGGCATTTCAAGCAGGTTCAGAATTTGCAGTAATTTATGGTAAAGCCAAAATTACCTTTTCATGGCTTTGTGGCAAGATGGCTCTCAATTTTAATAAAAGATCAGGTTGGGTCTATCATTTCCCCCTTTTCTCTGTGTCCCTTTCAAATCTTTAATAGATTAGGGGAAGAGCACTGAGGAATTTTTAATCCCTCAGGTAAGATTCTCCAAATTTTTAGAACTTACCCAAAACCGATATCCCTGATTTTACCAGACTTAATTAATTACTTATATTGATAGTCTACTTATCTTTCTCTCCATTGTTGTAAGAAGAGTGGCGTCAATCATTATTTCTTCTTCTGACCTGAGACAGGGTGAAGTGAGTGGGCATGGCGTGAGGGACATGAGTTGCCTTTTATAAGTCAGTTGGGGGACATGAGTTGCCTTTTAGAAGTCATTTCGGATTGAAGTCTGGTTGGGGAAGAACAGGTTGTAAAGTCATCTGGGGATGGGTTCTTCTATGAGAGAAACAAAAACCATGAGTACTGAATAAATGTTGCAGCAGCCGGAACATGTTAGTGTATAGAAGTTCCCTCACCAGTCTTTAATATCCCCAGTTATCAGGACTATCAAATTAATATTTAACTTTTAGTGTTACAGTTGTCCTTCCCCATAAGATACAGTTTAACAATGTAATGTCATCTGATCTTGTAAAATCCTTTTTCTAGTATGACCTCTGCGTCTAATAGAGAAACCTTTAATTCTGTTACTCAGGGCTGGATAATCGTACTAGCAAACACCAAGCCTACCTGTGTTGGTTAGGAATATCTGCAGGCCTTAAATTAAAAATTTCTGCCTCTGGCAGCTCTTCTTGATAGTCTCTTTTTATAAGTATCAGGCATTCCTGTCTGAGAATCCTTCTTTGTAGCCTCCAGTCTTACTTATTTTGGGAGGCTAAAATAAAGTGCATACCTTAAAATATTATTATTATTATTATTATTATTATTATTATTATTATTTAAAATGCGCAGGAATGGCTGAATTTTCGTCTTAACTGTCTTTCCAAAGTGTTTAAGATGAAGCAGTCAAACGGACTTTTGTTTCTATCTATTGTTAACAGTCAGCTGAGCTTTATGGGAGTCAATTCTGGAAAAATGAGAGCACATTTTCAATTCTGCTAGTGCCATTTGCGCTAGGTGGGTCCAGGTCTTGCTTGACCATTTATCTTCCCTCAGAAGCATCAGGGATATCTCCTTTCTCTGATGACTCTCCTCTTCATAACAAATGCACTGATTGGCTTTCTGTTCTCCAGTGGTCTCATTAATCTCCCTGATCAGGAGGTTATGTGGCTCAGAGTTGCAAAGCTCTTTAGAGAAGTCCCCTGTTCCCTGGATTCAGATTGACTCAGAGGGTAAGAGCCAAATATTGGTTTTCTTGTCCCTTTTCATTTAACTTTAATTTTAAATCCTAATCTTAAACATCCAGCAAATTAATTTTAACAGCCTTATATTAAGAGTACTGGACTTTAATGTCTATAACTTTATAATTATCTTTTTATTAATTGGGATCTGTATTATTCTGTCTGTATTGTAGGTGATGACTTATTATCTTGAATAAACCCATGTTGTGTTCTTAAAGCAACACATTTGTAAAACACTAACAGGGAATCTTTAGATAACTTATAAGAAAATTTCAACTAAAATTAACAAAAGTAAAAATACTTAGTTCGTGTAATAGCTACCCTAAATTTTTTGGCTGAGTATTACATTATATCCCCTGTTTGAGATCCTAGGAATCTTGACATTTTTTATGTTTTTAACATAACTTTAAAGAAATATTATCTGACGTAATTGTTTCATAGTCATTCTCACATATAGTAAGATGGGACACACAGCCTTATCTCAGGTAAGGCAGGGCTCTTTATAAATCTTAAGCATTTTAGTTCTAAAGCTGATCTTTATTTTTTTTTTGTTTGGGGGTCTGAGAAGATCTACTCATTAAGAAACTAATAGTTCATACTCAGGATTGGTTTTTGGTAGGAAAAATTATGATAAACATGGATTATTAGAATTACTTTATAATTTGGAAGGGTTTCTAGAAAACAGTATACCAGATCTGTAAGTTTCTATGTGAGGAGCCTCTAGGTCATTGTGGTGTTTGTGAACTTCCATTTTAGTGTACTGTGGCCAAGGTCAAAATGTACAGACAGTGAAGGTGTAACCCATCAACTTCATCTTCAGACACTTGCAAAATAGTTCCCAATTTCAGGTTTGGCTCTATGAGCAAGTGAATGTGCAGGTTGAGGGCTCAATCATTGGTTTTAAGAAGTATATGAACCTCTCATCAGATGATGCAGAAGAAATTGATTTAAAACAAAGTAAAGAACAGAACTGGGTCACTGTGTACCAAAAGGAGATAATATTACTCTGCTACCAAGTGTCTCTAACTAGAAATGATCAATGAAGTCATGAATTATTGAGAAGGCAGTTTTGTTTTTTTAGGTGTTTTTGTTTAGGAGTATAATCCTAAAGTATTTGTTTATATTGCTTTGATTACCCTTTTGTTATTACCAGATGACAATAATGGTATGGGGTTGTTTTTATTAAAAAGTAAAAATTAAAAGCAACATTGACAAAGTTTACATAAATTGTTTGTGGTCTCATGAACATTAGCTTACACCATATGATATAACATTTAAAACATGAATTAAAGAAAGCCTGAAAGTTTTCAACTTTTACATAGATTAGGCTCTCATTAACTTAAAAATACATTTAAATTGTTCCACAATGTAAAAAGTAACATAAAACTTTACATATCTTATTGATAACAGGTAAATAAATCTCCAATATATTTTTTTACCATACAACTTCAGAACACGAGCTTGATATAATGCTCTTTTAAAGTTTCTACCTTACAGACTTGCATACCTGTAAGATATGAAAACATTAATAGCATCACAATTACATTGATGTTTCTACATTAACCAAGTTTAGCTTTTAAAGAAATGGCAGTACAATGCTCTAAAATAACAGTTCTGATTTAATAAGTTTTTTAATTTTTATGGTTCCTTGCTCTATAAAAAATAAAACTTAATAAACACAATGTTATGGGTAAACTTATGTTTCAAAAAATTTTTGTCTCATTAACACATGACTGATTTTTAAAACCTTATATAGAGTTTAGTAAAAACTTATACAGACCTTAGTAAATGAATCAGATTTCTAACAAAAGTACTCACGAATGAGTAATCCCATATCAAATTTACTTTACTTATTTATCAAAATATTAGAGAAATGTATTGAACAGTGTAAATCATTTTTATGTTGAAGAAAATGTTCTAGAACCAAGGCACATTAGACGTTTTGTAGATATTAATATTTTATTAGATTTTTGAACACCTAGAAAAATTTGTAAGCTTAAATTTAAAAACATTTATTTTTATCTGTTTATCTGATTTAAATTGAAACATTTAAACCACGTGAACTAAAGATCTTTGGATCCACTTTTTAAAATTTGTTTTTATGAGCACTTTTTTTAATGAGCGCTCCTTATATATGTTAATTTGTGTATCATATATATGATATACGGATATATGTCTATATAGACAGACAACACATAACAAAATTGTGCACACATAATAATAGTAAAGGCCTTGTAGTTTTTCACAGGTTAAATATCTATTGCAATGTTTCAAAAAGTCCACAGTTGGTCAAAGATAGAACTGATCAGAAAAACATTAACCTAGGTCTGTATGCTCAGAATCATGAGCTCAAAAATAATAAAGTATCTAAGGAAAACAATAAGAGTCCTAGAAAAAATGACTGGCCAGTAATTAGTAAATACCATACAATTTACTTTTTTTTTTTCCGTTAGGCATCAAATCAGTCTCCTACTAAGCTTGCAGGCTTTTTTCATTTGCATTTCAACATGAGTCATGGCTGAGGTCTGGAAGGAGCAGGAAAAAAAATGCTATTCTGAGCAGACACCTCAGGCCTAAGGCATATTAACCATAATTTTCCGGTTGGGGTGTTGAAAATTATGATACAAGTTCAAGATACAATTCACAAAATTTTATGTCTTTACATCTTATTTTGTCAACAGATACCATACTATGGTTTACTATCCTTGTCCAAATTAATGCACTGGTACACACAGTGACATTTTCTCTGGCTACCGAATTCAAAATTGGTTAAAAAAAAAAAAAGTGAATGATTGGGAAGTTACTTGCCAACTTGGAAGTAGAGTTCTTCAGTTTTCCATCCTAAGTATTTAAGTTCTCTGGCATGAATTACCTGAAATCTTAAACTAAACAATGACCTAAACCCGACTTTTAACTGCAAGATTGTGCAATGCTTCAAAAACCCATTCAGATACCAGTTTTTTTATGATAAAACATCATCATTTAGACACACATTCAGCTAAGATCATTCCCAAGAAAAAATTTATAATATCAACACATTATTGCACATGTCTTAAAGGACCAGAAACAAAGACACAAGACAGACAGAAAGGAGGTAGAGACTATGGTTGTCAGACAGAATCCTTTAAACCAGAGCAGATAAGAGAAAAAATCTACTACACCAGTGGCACCCGGGGGGGACCAGATGTTTTAACAGAGGGGCAACATGAAATGTAAAATAAAGTGTCTATATGGTGACTTTACTGAATTTAGTGTCCGCTTTTTCTTTTTCTCTTTTTTAACAAGACAGAGGTGGCATAATACTTACAGTGCACGGAAGGAAGGAGGGTATTCCCTGAATCAACAGGGCTTTGGCAGCTGCTGGGGGTCCCTCAGTCCCTCCTTTTACTTACAGGATTAGCTCCTCTGGTTCAGTTCCACCCCAAGCAAGCTCCATCTCCTAACATTTTAGTAGACAGCTCTCACAAAGTTCTGGGGCGGAGGGGGGGTACCAAATTTGTAACTTAAAGTTCGGTTCCTGACCTAGAAGCCAATTTATACCAATTAAATAATGAGGAATGGGTTCTGAGAAAAAGAAAAGGGGAGGCTAATTGCTTTGCTAACAAAGGAGAAACACAGGGGACTCTGCCAAATGTTGTGACTCTCTTGATCTGGAGGGACAAGGGGTTTTAAAGGAGTTTCACTTGTTAACCTGGGAGATACTCAGTTCTTAGGTCCCCAGCAGGCATTGCCCTCTGCAATGGTTGTGCTCCAGGCAGCCAGCTAGGGGCTTCTATCATCCTGCTAAACAAAGGGGGGTAAAGTTCATCGCAGTTCCTTAAAACACAGTTCAAACGGGTGTCAGGCTTACTCTCTTTATTACCCATTTTCACGTCCAATATCCTTAAGTTTTTACAACCAAAATCACACAACAAAATGAACAAAAGCAAACAAACAAACAAAAAAAAAAAAAATAGAACGGAGAACAAAACACACCACACACACACAAAAAGAAAAACAGAAACCCGGCGCCTAAACAGAAAAACAGTGGTACAGTGCAACATCTTGCTAAAGCTCCAGGGTAGGAGCGCGTGCGTGCCCGTCGGCACCTCTCTACACTTCCAGAGGAATTTCCTACAGAACAGAACAGAGGACAGAACGATTCTTGTTACTGTCCTGGACAGGAGTATATGTGAGCCTCCCCAGGCCACATCTCTGTCATCAGAAGAGATCTCCCTTAACCGGATATCAGATGTTATAAAGGCGCCACTTACCTATGGAGGCCTCCTCCATCAGGTGCTTGCTAATAGTTTTAGTGCAGAGGTTCACTGCAATGCTCCCGGGACTAAAGGCTCTCTTCCTAATATAGAGAAGATGGACCATACCAGGCCTGAGTGGAGAGCTGTTCCTTGGTGCCTATGGTTGATATACCATCCTAATTTGCAAAAGTGCCACAGAATGTAGGGTCAGCCTCCTTTTCATGGTACTCTTGGAAGCAACTGTTTGGACAAAGTGGTTGCCAAGGCAGTGACCTCATTCAGTTCCTGAAGGATGCGACCTCACCTCACTTCCTTGGTAATGGAACTCTCTGAACTTGGGATCCAGGAAGCCAGGCACACAGAGCCAATCCCAGTCCCAGTCCTAGTGGTCTCACTTGCTTCGATTTAGCAAGGACAGAGTCAGTCTTTCTTGGTACCTACTGATGTGAGGATGGCCAAATGCCAGGAAAACTCTGAAGAGGGGCCTTTTTTGAAAAAGCAGGTAGTGGCTCACAGCTGGCTCCTGACCACTTCACAGAGTTGGACAAGGAGACCAGATCTGAAAAAGGGCAGGCCATATCGGGGGAACACAGTATGACCCAGCAGTCAGAGGACACTCTGGAGAGTGAGAGACCTACTTGGGGGAAGGAGGTGACTTTGTGGGTGTGAATGTGTGTTTGTGCTTTTGTCTCATGTTCAGAGAATAGGTAGGAAAGTCGGTTTGTTTGGTTTGGAGTGAACTGTTTCTAGTAAGTTGTTGCACAAGGTGAGTGTTTCTATGTCTGTGTATCCCACTGTGTCCGTGGTTGTAGACATTAGAAAAGAGAATGCATCAATGGATGTTTCCTGTCTATTAGAAAGCTTCCCAGCATTCATCCTGCCCAATTAATGAATACTCTAGGGCTTGCCTTATCAATGGGCAACACCAGCTATCTTCCTAAGTTCCTGTTTTCTTCCTGAATTCTGGCCACTCTCCAGAATAGACTCATGCTTTTGTGTCCACGATATGTAGCACCTCCAAGCACCATGACATGGACATGTACTGGATAGCTGAAGAAATTGGCAAGAATCTCAGAAAACTCAGATACCAGTGTGACCAGAATAGTCTCAGTGGAGAAACCCTGCAATTGGCCTTTTTATTACCTATTGTTCTGTTGCCCTGAATGTCAGGAAGGTCTTTGCCTCAGGCCACGCCTTCGAGATTCCTGAAGAAAAGAGTTTTCAAACGGAAATGAATGGGCATCACCTGTGGCTGTTTGCTTAATTCCTTTGGAAAGGGATGTGTCTGAATCAGCCCTTTGGCCCTGTGTGAGCCTAGAGCTTAGATTCTCAGCACCTGATGGATCGTAAGAAAGATCCCATGTGTGGATCCAAATCAAAATGGCCAAAAATCAGTCATTGTGGATGAAGTCTCTCGCATTCCTCCATAAGGTTCTTAACCTCCCTCAAGTGAGAATAGGGATCCAATGGGTCAAATGAGTTATTCAAAGCCCTGCAGATGCTAGCCCATAGGTTCTTGGGTTTTCTTATGAATCCAATTCAAATAAAGAATCTAAACCGACAGTCAGTAGGCCTCAAATTGGAGAACAGAGCTGTGTTAACGGCAGGCATATTTGATCACTCCTGGTTCACAGGAAGGGTGTCCAGGCCACCCTGACTTTTGGTAAATGAGGGGAAAGGGAGCTTACTTGGGACACTGTCTTGTGCTGCGCCTCTCATGGAATCCTCCTGCCAGAAGTTATGATGAGTGTCTATATGGAAGAAGATGAGTGTCATGTGAGAGTGTTTTGGTTTTAACTGCGGTCATTTGTGTGGAAGTTGGAAGAGATAACTGGGTCCAACTTGGCTTGCACTTTGGTGTGATTCCCCTTAGAGACTGTGTTTTGGAACTGACCTCCGAGAAGGTACAAGGTCCTATGACATTGTATATCCATATTTCTGGGACATCTCTACAGAACGTAATTCAATGCTAAGTATACCAATCAAGGGCCAAATGAACTTCTGGACTTCAAATCTTAACTAGATTTCTGTTTTCATATTTATATTGAAAGGTTAATAAAATAGATACTTGTCATTTCCTGTTTTTCTGTATGCTTAACAAAACACCATTGAAATCTTGAGAACTGTTTACTATTCTTGTTCCCAGAATGTGCTGTCCCAAACTGCCAAACTGCAGAATGTACTCCGTCAACCAGTTGCTCGCAAACTGACACTCGCCATTACCCATCAATAAATTTCTCTCCCTGCCCTCTCCAAGAAAAATATATAACCATTTCTTAAGCTGTTCTCAGGGCTCTCTGCTCTGTTCAAGTGATCTCTGAGCCCTTCATGCCGGACTCCCAATAAACCCTTTGCTGTTGCATGAGACAGTCTCTTAGTGGTCTCTGCCGCAGATGCTCACCCAACCTTTACATCTGGTGGCCCTAGCAAGATCCGGAAGCTGCAGACAAAATACCCCCAACGGGCTCCTCTGGGGGTAAATAAGGCCCATCTTTCTCGTTTCAGGCTTCAGGTTAGGGTATGGCAAAACGGCTATTGGTAAAGAGCGTGAGCTCTCTCCCATGGTGGCTGACACACATGTCACAGAGCCACAGGCCATGTCCCTGGGGGATAGACTCGGAAAATCGTGGAACAATAGTCTCCTCGACTCAGTGATATTTTGTTTCTGATTCGGTATTGCCAGCCCTTCAGGTTTTGCCGACTAGTCAGTCCTGGTCTCAGTATTGGACGTCCATTGCCTGTCTTTATTGTCTTGTCTTGTCTGTGTTGTGTGTCGTTCCTTTCGGTGTCTGTGTATATTTCATTATGGGACAGATCATTTCAATGCCTCTGTCCCTGACCCTTAATCACTGGACCAAAATCTGCTTAAGGGCTCAGAATCTTTCTTTTTCAGTAAAACGCCAGACCTGGCAGATTCTGTGTCTCAGAATGACCCACCATTGCAGTCGGATGGCTCCTAGAAGGATCTTTCAACTTCGCACTTATTTGAAAAGTCCGAGATATTGTCTTTCAGCAGGTGCCACATAGACATCCAGATCAACAGCCATATATCTTAACTTGTCAGTACCTCTACAAATCTCCTCCTCCATGGGTCAAGCCTTTCCTTGTCCCTGCACCTGCTCCTACTCCTTCCCCCACGATTCTATCTCAACCTCTCTGCTCCTCCTCCTCCACCCTCTGTTCTCCCTGAGTCTCAAGACTCTACTGGACTCACCACCCCCTCCTTATCATCTGCCCTCGTCTCCCAACCCCTAACACCCTCTAAGTGATTCCCCTTCTGCTGACTCAGCCTCTCCACCATTCGAGGAAGCTAGGCTGGCCCAGCGTCATCCAGATGACTGTCCCGCGGCACACACAGCCCCTCCTTCCCTGGAGGAAGCTGGCCCGGCTAAAAGAACTCAGAGAACTCACCGACGTTTTCACACCTGCCTACTTGAGGTGACTGCCAACACCACCTAGCGACTCTCTTCATGACAGAGCAATGAGAGAAAAATCTCCTGGAATGTAGAAAAAAATATCCTCAGACCTGATGGGCGACCAACACAACTTCCCAACATAATCAAAACTGGCTTCTCCTTAAACCCACCCAACTGGGACCCCAACACCTTTGAAGATAGGGAGCATCTGTTCAATTATTGCCAGGCTCTAACAGCGGGTCTCCAAGTGGCCGCTGGGTGACCAACTAATTTGGCCATGGTAAGAGAAATTATTCAAAGGCCTGATGAATCTCCATTTATGTTTCTAGAGAGAATCATGGAGGCATATAAGAGATATACTCCTTTCGATCCTCAGGCAGCAGATTAAAAGGCATCTGTCACGATGGCCTTAATTGAGCAAGCTGCCATGGATATTAAAAAAAAAATTAAAAAGAGAGATTTTGTCAAAGAAGCCAAGAAAGTATACTATAAGAGAGAAACAGGGAGAAAGAAAGGGAGCAAAGGGAGGATGAGAGAACCAAAAGACAGACTAAGGCATTGACTAAGGTCCTGATCACAACAAGAAAGAGGCCAGAAATTAAGACATAGGGTGACAGGAAGGGCCCATGCCAGAGGCCACCCCTGGCCTCAGATCAGTGTGCCTACTCTAAAGAAAAAGGATACTGGGCCATAGAGTTCCCTATAAAGAGACAGCCACGCCAGCTGGCCATTCTGACTCTGGAGGATGACTAAGAAAGTCAGGGCTCAGAACCCATCCCCTAGCTCAGGGTAACTTTTGAAGTGGAGGGGACTCCAGTAAACTTTGAAGTGAATACAGGAGCAGTATACTCAGCCCTTAAGGCCCCATTGGGCCCTCTATCAAATAAAAGGTCTCTAGTTCAAAGGGATGATGACAGTAAATATCAGGCTTAGACAACTAAGAGGACCATGGACCTGGGGAAAGGAAAAATCCATCACTCCTTCCTAGGAATCCCAGAATGCCTGGACCCATTGATGGGCAGAGATCTGCTCATCAAGCTCCAGGCCAAAATAACTTTTAACCATGAAGGCCCCCAAATGAAATTTCTAAATACTTCAGCAAAAACTCCTATAGTCACGGCTTTAACTATATTAGTAGAAGATGAACATCCACCATTCACATGCCCCAAGTCTGATCAAACAGGCAAGCTACCCCAAAAATGGATAACAGATTACCCAGATGTCTGGGCAAAAACTGCTGGGTTAGGCCTGGCCGTGAAACAATCTCCAATAACAGTGGAGTTAAAAACCTCAGTCTCCCCAGTCAATGTCAAATAATATCCTCTAAGCAAAAAAACTAAAGGTGGGATAAGGCCCCATATTCAGAAATATCTGGCATTAGGGGTCCTAAGGCCCTGTCAATCAACCTGGAACACTCCCCTGCTACTAGAAAAAAAAAGCCAGGGACCAGGAACTATCTCCCCATTAAAGAGCTAAGAGAGATCAACAAAAGAGGGCAGGACATTCACCCCACGGTACCTAATCCGTACAATCTGCTTAGCACTCTGAACCCTGAGGGGAAATTATATACTGTTCTGAACTTAAAAGATGCTTTCTTTTGCTTGCCTCTGCATAAAGATAGTCAGTTGCTGTTTGCTTTCGGGTGGGTAGACCCAGAAACCAAAACGTCTGGTCAACTAACTTGGACTAGACTCCCACAGGGGTTCAAAAACTCCCCCACTCTCTTTGATGAAGCCCTCCACAGAGATCTCAACAACTTCAGAACTACGCACCCTGAATTTACCCAGCTTCAATACGTGGATGTCCTGCTACTGGCAGCCAACACCAAGGAAAACTGTGAGTCTGGGACCCAAGCACTATTATATGAGCTTGCTCAACTCGGGTATAGAGTTTCGACCAAAAAGGCCCAAATTTGCTAGCATGAAGTAATCTTCCTGGGCTATTCCCTTAGGGGCAGTAAACGATGGCTCACTGAGCCCAGAAAACAAACCATTATGTAGATACCACCCCCATCTTACAGCAGACAACTCAGAGAATTTCTTGGGACTGCTGGCTTTTGCAGGTTATGGATGCCTGGGTTTGCGTCCTTAGCTGCTCCATTATACCCGCTGTTAAAGGAAGATGCCCAATTCCAATGAAACCCTGAGGACCAGGAAGTTTTTGATAACATCTAAGGACACTGACACTGAACGCCTCAATTTCACTGAGCTCAGCCTGCAATTAGAGCAAGCCCTACACTACGTTAAAAATGTACATCAACTCACTCACCTTGGTTCAAAGAAACTGCACGCATTACTGTAAGATTAAGAACAGAGTTTTCCACTAACCAACTCACAGTGAAAGGAAATAACTGAACGGGTAACAAAAGCCTGTCGGGTCCGTCAATTGGGTAATGCTTACCCTTCCAAGTTTCCTAGAGGAAAGCACCTATGAGGAACCAGACCAGGACAATTCTGGGAAGTGGACATTACTAAAATTAAGCCAGCAAGGTATGGATTTAAATATCTCCTAGTCTTTGTAGATACATTTTCAGGATGGTTTGAAGCCTTACACACACACACACACACACAAAAAAAAAAAAAAAAAAAAAAAAAACGGTGCAAATGGTTTTCAAGAAGATCCTGAAAGATATTTTTCCAAGATACGATCTGCCTAATGGACTGATAATGGACTGGTTTTCATGGCCCAGGTAAGTCAGGTGTTAACCAGGACCCTGTGGATTAATTGGAAGTTACATTATGCTTATATACCCCAGAACTCAGGACAGGTAGAAAAAATAAATAGAACCATTAAAGAGACCTTAACGGCCCCCTTAGGGACCTGGTGACTATCTCTCCACCCAGACATTTTTCAGCTCAGTATAGGTCTTTCCTATTGAGACATGCCTGATGAAGAGGATCTCACTAAAATTCCATTAAATCCCTTCCGTACCATAGATAATTGAAACAAACATTATGGATGCAGGGACACGCGAGCCAGATGCAGGTTGGCTAGCCTATATTACTATGTATGCCCGGCAGACTATCAAAGCGACAAACAGCCATGGCTGTGTGGGGGAAAAGCCGACTTCTTGTGTAAGTCATGGGGATGTGAGCATACAGGGACTGCCTGGTGGAACCCAAACTCCTCATCAAATTCAGTACACAGCATTGGCCATATTACCAATTAGACAACCAAAAACTATGGCCCCCAGAGGGTTCTCTAGATCCTCAAATTCTGCATGACATTTTTAACTTCGGCAAGTGCTCAAAAGGGGGAAATTCCCCTATGTGGAATCCTTTTTCCTCCTTCACTCACATCCTGTACTATGCTTCCCCAATAGTTCCTCACCCTCAGCCTTCTGCTCTAGACTCTCTGCTTTCACTCCCACCTCAGCAACCTGATTTCTCCCCTCCAATTAATAGATCAAAAACCCAAACCTCCGCTGGATCTCAGAACATTGCCCCCTTGCTGAGGAAGCAGGTACCGAGGTACCCCTCCACCCACTCCTCTCTTTTCCTGTCAGTGTCTGCACTAGGTCCCACCAAGTCCTCTAGCAAGCTTAGCCAAAGCTCAAACCAGCTGAGAAGAGCCCTCAGACCCCTATCCAAGATGTAATGAAAATGACCTTTAAAGTTGATTTGTCATCACTGAAAACAGGTTTCTAAGAATTTAAAGTCCCTCACAGGCTTTTTGGAATACTCACTCCCGTCTTCCCCTCTGCTCTACCTGTTCTACTGCTCAAGTTTTTGTTCTAGGAAAATCCCAAACCCCTTTCCCATTATTCTTTGGCATCTCTCCTTCCTCATTCTCAGATCCACGGAGCTGCACTCAGCATCGCCTTCCCTGTCATCCCCCTCTGTACCAGGTCCACAGAAATGTCTTAAATGACCTTCTCCAGAAGTCTTTACCAAGGCTTACTTTAGGGCTTTCAGCAAAAGAGTCCCTCTGAAAAAGTTCAATGGAGATAAACTTCCACTCTTCATGTTGCCCTGTTCTACTTGGCCACTGGCTGGAAAAATCACCACCCCTAAGCTAGACATCGCCTTACCAGTTTTTCACAAAATATGTGAACAAGGACTCTGGCCTTGAGCTGGGGCTTCAGAGAGATTGCTACATTTCTAAGATAAAAAAGTTACCAACTGGGCTCCATGGTGACAGCTGGCAAGGAGGAAAAAAAAGAGACAAAAAAGCTCTTCCATTCCAAGGTGTAATTGAAAAGTTAACGTGCACAGAACAGAGGAAAAAAAACAGAAACAAAAACTGATTTGTGTGAATTTCTGCAGACTGTGAACTTCTGAGCCCCTTCCCTTACATGTTGGGTACAAATACTAAAACTACCAAAACTTGGGGTTCAGGGGATTAATTGATTACAACAGAAGCAATGCCCTCTCAATACGGATGCAAACAAATAAAACTCCTTTCCTGTCTTTGGTGCTATCTTAGGTGCCTTTCCTTGTCCGTCTCTACAACAGTATAATTCTATACACTTTAACATTATTTATGTTTTCATAAAGTGGTCAATAGTTGCGATTAATTATGTAATGATGCAGATGTTTTCCAGAGTGCTCTATCAGGACGCAGGTTCATTTAAAGATCAAATAGGGGGGGCATACAACCCGGTTCCACCGGGAACCTGTATCCCTCACTTTAGCCATCCTATTAGGAATAATAGTTGCTGAAGGGGTGGGCACAGGAACAACTGCCCTAGTCCATGAGACTAAACAAAGACACAATTAGAAGCAGAAATAGACCAAAGCTTAAAGACATTAAAAACCGATATCACAGCTTTACAGGAATTTTAACCTCTCTCTCTCTCTGAAGTTGTTTACAGAGCAGGCGAGTGTTGGACCTCCTCTTCATGAGAGAAGGGTGCCTTTTTGCTTGCATTGAGGAAAGAATGATGTTTTTTATGCCGACAATACTGGAGTTGTAAAAGAATCTATGAGTAAATTAAGAAAATTACTTGAAGAGTGTCAAAGAAAGACAGAGGCCCCCAAAGGGAGGTTTGAGTCTTGGTTCACATAGTCCACCTAGTTAACTACACTTTTATCCACCCAGGCTAGTCCATTAATAATTCTCATATTATTGTTAACTGTAGGACCCTGTTTGCTCAACCATGTAGTTTCTTTTCTCACCCAAATTGAAGCTGTTATTAACCCTAACCATACACTGTTCTCTCAATCTAATTTTACAGAAGAGCGGGGACAGAGTTGGTCTTAAAATACAGGAATATAGAGGATCTTCCACCTGCTGAGAACCTCAAAGGTCCTTGAAGAAATGATCCCTGGAGAAGATGTAGTCAACTATGAAGGACCTGAGAGAGCAAAAGTCTTCCATGGCAAACACCCTGCTCATAATGAAGGGATGTGTCTGAATCAGCCACTCTCTTCTTAATGTAGAGAAGATGGACCAAAGCAGGGATGTGTTGAGAGCTGCTCCTGCGTGCCAATGGGTGACATACCATTCTAACTTGTGAAAGTGTCACAGAAAGTAGGGGCAGCCTCCTTCTCATGGGAACCTTGGAAGCAACTGTTAGGACAAAGTTGTTGTCAAGGCAGTGACCTCATTCAGTTCCTAAAGAAAGTGACCTCACCTAACTTCTATGGTGATGTAACTCTCTGAACTTGGAATCCAGGAAGCCTGGCACCCAGAGCCAGTCCCAGTCCCAGTCCCAGTTGTCAAACTTATTTTGATTTACCAAGGACAGACTCAGTCTTTCTTGGGACCTACTGATGTGAGGATGGCCAAATGCAAGAAAAGCTATGAAGAGGGGGCTTTCCTGAGAAAGCAGGCATTGGCTCACCACTGGATCCTAAAAACTTCACAGAGTTGGCCAAAAAGACCAGATTTGAGAAAGAACAGGCCATTTCCTGGAACATAGTATGGCCCACCAGTCAGAGGACTCTCCAGATAGTCACAGACCTACATGGGGGAAGGAGGTGCCTTTGTGATGTGGGTGTGAGTTTGTGGTTTTGTCTCATGTTCTGAGAATAGGTATGAAAGAAGGTTTGTTTTTTTTTGGAGTGAACGGTTTCTAGTAAGTCGTTTGACAACGCGAGTGTTTCTATGTCAGTGTATCCCACTGTGCCCGTGGTTGTAGTCATTAGAAGAGAGAATGCATCAATGAATAGGTCCTGTCAGCTAGAAAGCTTCCCAGCATTCATCCTTCCCAATTTATTAATGGACTGCAGCTTGCCTTATTGATGGCAACACTTACTATGTTTCTAAGATCCTGTTTTCTTCCTGAATTCTGGCCACTCTCCAGAATAGGCTCATGGTTTTGTGTTTAAGATATGTACAACCACGAAGCTCTTTGAAATGACCATGTACTAGATAGCTAAAGGGAATGGCGAGCATCTCAGAAAACTCAGATATCAATGTTACCAGTAAAGTCTCAGTGGAGAAACCCTGCTTGGGGCCTTTTGATTACCTAATCTTCTGTTGCCCTGAATGTCAGGAAGGTCTTTTCCTCAGGCCACCACTTTGTGAAGCCTGAAGAAAACAGTTTTCAAATGGAAATGAATGGGTATTACCTGTGGTTCTTTGCTTAATTGCTTTGGAGAGGATGTGTCTGAATCAGCCTATTTGCCCTGTGTGAGGCTGTGGCTTAGATTCTCACCTTCTGATGGATAGAAAGAAAGATCCCATGTGTACATCCAAGACCAAAATGGCCACAGAGCAGTCCTTGTGGATGAAGTCTCTCGCCTTCCTCTGTAACTTTCCTGAACTCCATCAAGTCAGAATAGGGATCCTTTGGGTAAAATGAGATCTTCAAAGCCCTGCAGAGGCTAGCCCATGGTTGCTTGGGTTTTCTCAAGACTCCAATTTACATAAAGAATCCAAACCCCACAGTCAGTTGACCTCAAATTGAAGAAGTGGAGCAGTATTAATGGGAGGCCTATTTGATCTCTCCTGGTTCACAAGAAGGGTGTCCATGCCACCCTGAATTAGGCAATTTAGGTGCAAGAGAGCTTATTTTGGACACGGACTTGAGCTGTGCCCCTCATGGAAAACTCTAGCCACAGGTTATTATGTGTGTCTATATGGAAGAAGATGAGCGCCACGTTGGAGTGTTTTTGTTTAAATTGTGGTCATTTGGGTGGCGGTTAGAAGAGATGATTTGGTCCACATGTGCTTGAACTCTGGTGTGATTTCCTTAGAGACTGAGTTCTGCAACTGAACTCAGAGAAGTATTGCCATGAATATTGTTGAGATTTTAGGAAGCCAGGCATGAGTGTCGCCCTTGGAAACTGAGTTCTAGGCCCAGGGTGGCTTTCCACAGAGCACTGGGCCTCTCAGCCAGGATACCACATGATTTTATTCTGAAAGACTTGGCACCCATCGTTGAGAGTCAAAACTCATATGGACCTCACATTGTAGAGCTAAATGAGCTAAACATCATGTGATCTTTTCACCATTCTTTGGGAAGCCTTACCTGTGAGTGTTCTCAAGAGCTTTCATTGAAATGAGCTTCCTAACCATTTAATGGTTCCTGAATGAATTGAATCTCACAGTGCCTCCAACTTCATCCTTGAAAAATTGCTAGATAAATGCCATGAAATTTTTGAAATTCCCATCACCAGGTGGCACTGGAGAACCTTTGGATGACCTGTTGCTGGTCATGAATATTTCAGTGTCTTGTTTTACTGGGTTTCATGTAAATGGTGTAGAACAGAGATGTCAGTAAGTTGGACTCTGTTGAGTAGTGGGCCTAGAGCAGTGTTGGGCAGGTATGTGATAAAACATCTGTGGTGGGGCCATGTGGATCTGCCATTGGCTTCCAAATGGCTTGTGACTGACATGGCACAGCCAGCAGAACCTTCTGTGTAAAGGCAACTTGTTATATGGAGCGATTTCAGGATATTGTTCAGAATCAGGTTGCTATGGTCAAGGGGTCAAGCTATGTGGGATAGAAGCCTGGTTCTTGTATCATCCTGCAGACCCTGATCCACCACACGTGACAGAACTCCCTCTTGCACTTTGTTGCAGTTGAACTCCTTGTATTTCGTGAAGCAAATACCAAACTCCCAGTGCAGCAGGAAGAAACACCACAAAATGGAGGATGACCATATGGCTTCACAGTCCACACTTGGAGACACTAAGCCCCAGTGGCCACAGTTTACCTACAAAGAGAGAATTCAGCACTGCTGCCTCGTGTTCATTGTAAAATAAGAAACTTTGTCCTCCTGGTCACATAGATGCAGACCCAGCTTTGAGGGTCTCACTACAAAGGAAGCTTAACTCGTGACAACAACCTATATTTCAGTGCCCAACCTCAGTGGCAGTTTCTCAAAAAGTTTTAGGCAAGCAGAGCTCCATGTTTGTGGAGTGTGTACCCTGTCCTTATTTTTGGAAACTCCTATTCCACCTCCAAGTTTGTGCACTCTTGAGCATTTTCCATTCCAAAAATGTAATCACAGATTTTGTAACTCTTCTCCTCTAATTGTGTCTTACTTGGGGCGAAGGTAATGTCAAGGCATGGTTCTGGATGAGACTGGGAAGATTTGTTGTAGCACATATTTGCATACACATTGGATTAATTTTCCTATTTTCCATTCGAAATTCTGAATCCCTGACACTAACCCATATTCTACTAGACTCTGACTACTAATCCTAATATGATGGAGAAAAATAACCCAAACAGTACATAAGTACATGCAGTTCAGAGTTCGACTTGCCATTTGCATGATAAAGGGTAGGTGTTATAAATTTAGTCAATTTTTAATTGAAATAGTTCTCCATGTGTTTTCAAAGTTAACAAATATGTGAATTACTGTCTCCCATTCTCTGGAGCCTATTCAGCACATGTATTTTTATATGCACAAATAGAATCCTGCGTGATATCACACGTACATTCTTGTGAGTTACATGACTTAGCAGATACAAAGTGTGAGAAGTGACCACTCCTCCTAAACCCTGTTGGAACTGAAAATTCAACCTATGGGTGAGCTTCCCAGTAGAACAACATTATACATAAACCCATGTTCAGTAAAATGAATGTTTTTGCATCTTTATGATATATATTTCATAATGAATTTCGATTGGCATATATATTGCTACTTATTAATGTCTCTGTTCGTGTGTGTGTGTGTGTGTGTGTGTGTGTGTTTGTGTGTATATATATATATATATTCTCCAGATTTTTAAAAATATGAAATATATGTGTCTTATATACAATCCCTAAATTCATTCATGTTCATGTATGTGGATTAATAATCAACTTTTCACAAGATTATTCTTAGAAATATTCATCCACCCGAAATACATATTTGTTTCCTAGTACTGAAAACTAACTTCAGTGAAAGGTGCATACAAATCCTAATATGTCTACATTAACTGACCCAGTTTAACATCAATGCATGTAGGTTACTATGGAACATGATGTGTATTTTGACGTTAATTTTTATTCCACACTGGTACATTACTATTCCTTCAGTTTATGTACATCATAGAATATATATTTTATTCACTAGTTAACAAATTTATAGGCATTTGTTTCACTTTCAATCACTTCCTGCTCCAGAACACATGAATTTCTCTACGTTTCTTCAGTGGTCTATTCATGAGACTTTTTTTCCAAATACATTTTTTTCAATTTCCATAATCAATTTTGAAACAAAACTCACAAACCCTTCATGATAAACCATAACCATAAGATGATCATTAGATATATAACTGGTTGGAATGAATGATTGTATATCAATATAACATTTCTTATATATTTTCAGATATCTATTCAATCCATTATTTAAAGTGGATCCAGTTATATTATTTATTCACAGTATGGTCTATTCATGCATTATGTGTATATTCATAGAAACAGGGTACACATCTTTGTACGACTATACTAATTTATAAGTCTTCCAAATATTGCTCCAAGAAATGGTGGAAGAAATACTCATGTCACCTGATCTACATACACATTTTATCACAGAAATATTCTGGACACCAAAAGCAAAGGTCACACTTACAATTGTACCAAAGCCTAAATAGAAAGTGAGCATGGATTACTAAAAACATCCATGTCCAGGTTGCCTAATGCTCTCAAATATCAATCCTATTGGTGACTACATATTTGTTTCTTCCTAAGATTATCTATTCAACCTCAAACCTGTTGAAAATGTCTAACCCTATCACACAATTTATACTTTGCTTGATTTCCTAATGTCTCTATTGATATCTGCTTTCCTACATGATTTCCCCAGTTCATCATTGTGACTGACTCTTCACATGTACTGACATTTACATACACTCTCTACCCGAAACCCTATTGCTAAAGAACTTTTGGTCCAAATCCTATACTCACTCTTCTTTCTAAACCTACAGACTACCTTCCTAATCCTATCGACTATCGCTTTTTGACTGGATGTTCTTTTCAACATTCAATCATCCAAAGTACAAGGTCCGATGCCAGTGTATATTGATTTATTTGAGACATCTGTGCAGCACATAACTCAAAGCTAAGTATCCCACTCAAGTCCCCAGTGCCCTTCTGGACTTCAAATCTTACCTAGATTTCTGCTTTCATAGTTATATTTCACATATATACTCTTATAAATATCACAGGTTGCCAATGCCATTATTCATCCCGCAGAATGATTCGTAACCCAAATCAAACCTATTATTAACCTTAACTATACACTGTTCCTTCAATATAACGTACAGAAGAGCAGGGACAGAGTGGGTCTTACAATATAGGAATGTAGATGATCTTCCACCTGCTGAGAACCTAAAAGATCCATGGAGAAATGATCCTTGGAGAATATATAGGCAGCTATGTAGGACCTGAGAGAGCAATAGTCATCTTCCATGGCAAACAACCTGGTCAGGGTGAATTGATGTGTCTGAATCAGCCTCTGTCTTCTTAAAGTAGAGAAGATGGACCAATCCAGGCCTGTGTGGAGAGCTGTTCCTGGGTGCCTATGGTTGATATACCATTCTAACTTCTGAATGTGTCACAGGATGTTGGGGCAGCCTCCATCTCATGGGAACCTTGGAAGCAACTGTTAGGACAAAGTGGTTACCGAGGCAGTAACCATATTCAGTTCCTGAAAGAAGTGACCTCACTTCACTTCCTTGGTGATGTAATTCTCTGAACTTGGGATCCAGGAAGCCAGGCACCCAGAGTCAGTCTCACTCTGAGTCCCAGTGGGCTAACTTGTTTGCTTTTCCCAAAGACATAGTCAGTCTTTCTTGGTACCTACTGATGTGAGGATGGCCAAATTCCAGCAGAGCTCTGAAGAGGGGCCTTTCCTGAGAAAGTAGGTAGTGGCGAACCACTGGCTCCTGACAACTTCACAGAATTGGCCAAGGAGACCAGAACTGAAACAGGACAGGACATTTTTGGGGAACATAATATGGCCCACCAGTCAGAAGACACTCCGGATAATCACAGACCTACTTGGGGGAAAGAATTCCCTTTGCCATTGTAGGTGTGAGTTTGTGTTTTTTTCTGATGTTCTGAGAATAGCTAGGAAAGGTGGTTTGTTTGGTTTGGAGTGGACTATTTCTAGTAAGTCGTTTGACATGGTGAGTGTTTCTATGTCTGTGTATTCCACTGTATCCGTTGTTGTAGACATTAGAAAAGACAATGCATCAATGGATGTGTTGTCTCTAGTTGAAAGCTTCCCCGCATTCTTACTGCCCAATTGATGAATGGACTGCAGCTTGCCTTATGGATGGGCAACATCTACTATCTTCTTAAGTTCCTGTTTTCTTCGTGTTTTCCAGCCACTCTCCAGAATAGGCTCATGGTTTTGAGTCCCAGATATGTAACACCACAAGGCTCTGTGACATGGCCATGTACTGGATAGCTTAAGGGAATGGGAGCATCTCAGAAAAATCAGATATCAGTGTGACCAGTAAAGTCTCAGTGGAGAAACCCTTCTTTGGGCCATTTGCTTACTTCTGTTTCTATTACCCTGAATGTCAGGAAAGTCTTTGCCTCAGGCCACCCTGTTGTGTAGCCTTAAGACGACTGTTTTCATATGGAAATGAATGGACATCACCTGTGGCTCTTTGCTTAATTGCTTTGGAATGGAATGTGTCTGATTCAGCCTCTTGTCCTTGAATGAGGTTGTGGCTTAGATTCTGAGCACCTGATGGATCTAAAGAAAGATCCCATGTGATTTCAAAACCAAAATGACAAAAAGAGAAGTCATTGTGGATGAATATTTTTGCCTTCTTGTTTTATGTTCCTGACCTCCATCAAGTGAGAATAGGGATCCTTTGGGTCAAATGAGTCTTTGAAATCCCTGCAGAGGCTAGCCCATATGTGCTTGGGTTTTCTCATGACTCCAAATCACATCAAGAATTTATAGGCTTCAGCCAGTAGGCCTCAAATTGGAGAAGCGGAACACTTTAACAGCAGCAATATTTGATCACTCCTGGTTCACAGGAATAGTGTTCAGGCCACCATGTTTTTAGGCAAATGAGGGGCAAGTGAGCTTATTTTGGACACTACCTTGTGCTCATTGAAACCTCCAGCTAGAGGTTATGATGAGTGTCTACAAGGAAGAAGATTATGGCCCTGTGGGAGTGATTTCATTTTAATTTTGGTCATTTTTGTGGCAGTTGAAAGGGATGACTGGGTCCACCTGGGCTTGAACTCTGGTATGATTTACCCTTAGAGACTGAGTTCTGGAACTGACCTCAGAGAAGTATTGCCATGAATTGTGTTGGGATTTTAGGAGGCCACGCATGAGACTCACTCTTGGAAACTGAGATCTAGGCCCAGGGTGGCTTTCCACAGAGGCCTGGGAATCTCAGCCAGAATATCACATGATTTTATTCTGAAAGACTTGGTAGCCATAGTTGAGAGTCAAAACACACATGGACCTCACATTGTAGACGTCAATTGGCCTGGCTTCATGTGACCTGTTGGCAACTCTTTGAGAAGCCTTGACTTTAGAGTTCTCCAGAGCATTCATTGAAATGAGCTTTCTCAACACTTAACGGTTCCTGAATGAATTGAAACCCACAGTGCCTCTAACTTCATCCTTGAAAACTTGCTAGATAAATACCATAAAATTTTGGAAATTCCCATGACCAGGTGGCACTGCAGAAACGTTGGATGTCCTGTTGCTGATCATGTGTATACCAGAAAGTGCCTTGTTTGACTGGGTTTCATGAAAATGGTGTAGAATACGAGATGCCAGGAATTTGGAGCCTGCTGAGTAGTGGGCCTAGAGCAGTGGTGGGGAGGTGTGTGATGAAACATCATGGTGGGGCCATGTGGATCGGCTATCGGCTTACAAATGGCTTGTGACTGATATGGCGCAGCCCCCATTCCCTTGTATGTAAAGGCATCTTGTTATATGGAGAGGTTTCAGGGCAATGTTCATAATCAGGTTGCTATGGTTATTGGGACAAGCTATGTGGGATAGAAGCCTGGTTGGTACATTCTCCTGCAGACGCTAACCCACCCCACGTGACAGAACACCCTCCAGCACTGTATCCCAGATGAACTTCTTATATTGTGTGAAGCAAGTACCAAATTCCCAGTGTAGCAGCAAGAAACACCACGAAAATTGGAGGATGATCAAATGTCTTCACTGTCCCCACCGGGAGACACTTAGCCTCCAGTGGACACAGTTTACCTACAAAGAGAAAATTGAGCACTGCTTCCTCATGTTCATTGAAATATAAGAAATCATGTCTTCCAGGTCACATAGATGCAGACCCAGCTTTTATGGTCTCACGACAAAGGAAGCCAAAGCTCATGACAACAACATATATTTCAAGTGCCCAACCTCAGAAGCCGTATTCCAAGAAGTCTTAGGCCAGCAGAGCTCTTTGTTTGTGGAGTGTTTACCCTGTCCTTTACTTTTGGAAACGCCTCTACCACCTCCAAGGTTGTGAACTCCCGAGCATATTCCATTAAATATATGTATTCATAGATTTTCACACTTTTCTACTATAATTGTGTCTTACTTGGGTGAAGGTAATGTCAAGGCATTGTTCTGGATGTGAGTGGGAAGATTTTTGTGTAGCACATATTTACACACACACTGGATTCATTTTTCAATTTTTATTTTGAAATACTGAATCCCTGACACTAACCCATACCCTACTAGACTCTGAATTATGATCCTAATATGATGGTGAAAAATAACCCAAAAAGAATAGAATACAAGCAGTTCAGAGGAGGCATGGTGTATAGTTGGAATTGCCTTTTGCATTATATTTTGTAGGAGTTATAAATCTAGTCAATTTTTTGTTGAAATAGTTCTACATGTGTTTTTAAAATTAACAAATATATGAATCCCTGTCTCCCTTTCTCTGTAGCCTATTCAGCACATGTATTTTTATATGCACATATAGTATCCTACCTGATATCACTCGTATACACTTGTGAGGTGGCTGAATTTGCAGATGCAAATTGAGAGAAGAGATCACTCCTCCTAAACGCTGTTGGAACTGAAAATTCAACCTATGGGTGAGCTTCCTAGTTGAATAACATTATTCATAATTTCATGTTCAGTAAAATTAATATTTTTCAGTCTGTTGATTATATATATTTCATGATAAATTTCTATTGGCATATATATCACTACTTTTTTTATTGGTTGCTCAAAACATTACAAAGCTCTTGACATATCATATTTCATACATTAGATTCAAGTGGGTTATGAACTCCCATTTTTACTCCAAATACAGATTGCAGAATCACATCAGTTAAACATCCATATTTTTACATAATGCCCTATTAGTTAATGTTGTATTCTGCTACCTTTCCTATACTCTACTATCCCCCCTCCCTTCTCTTCCCATCTTTTCTCTCTACCATACCTACTCTAATTCATTTCTCTCGTTGTTTATTTTCCCACAACCTCTTATATGTAATTTTGTGTAACAATAAGGGTCTCTCTCCATTACCATGCAATTTCCCTCTTCTCTCCCTTTCCCTCCCACCTCATGTTTCTGCTTAATGTTAATCTTTTCTTCATGCTCTTCCTCCCTGCTCTGTTCTTAGTTGCTCTCATTATATCAAAGAAGATATTTGGTATTTGTTTTTTAGGGATTGGCTAGCTTCACTAAGCATAATCTTCTCTATTGCCATGCATTTCCCTGCAAATTCCATGATTTTGTCATATTTTAGTGCTGCGTAATCCTCCATAGTATACAAAGGTCACATTTTTTTTTATCCATTCATCTATTGAAGGGCATCTGGGTTGGTTCCACAGTGTAGCAATTGTGAATTGTGCTGCTATGAAAATCGATGTGGCAGTATCACTGTAGTACGCTCTTTTAAGGTCTTCAGGGAATAGTCCAAGAAGGGCAATAGCTGGGTCAAATGGTGCTTCCATTCCAAGCTTTCACAGGAGACTCCATACTCCTTTCCAAATTGGCTGCACCAGTTTCAGTCCCACGAGCAATGTACAAGAGTACCCTTTTCCTCACATCCTCGCCAGCACTTGTTGTTGTTTGACTTCATTATGGCTGCCAATCTCACTGGATTGAGATGGTATTTTAGGGTGGTTTTTATTTGCGTTTCTCTTACTGCTAGGAATGGAGAGCATTTTTTCATGTACTTGTTAATTGATTCTATGTCCTCCTCTGAGAAGTTTCTGTTCAGGTCCTTGGCCCATTGGGTTATTGGTTATATTATTGTCTAATTTTCTGAGTTCTTTGTATACTTTGTATACTCTAGATATTAGGGCTCCATGTGAAGGGTGAGGACTAAAAATTTGTTCCCATGATGTAGGCTCCATATTTACCTCTCTTATTGTTTCTCTTTCTGAGAAAAAAAAAATTCAGTTTAAGTAAGTCCCATTTCTTGATTCTTGTTATTAACTCTTGTTCTATGGGTGTCCTATTAAGGAATTTGGAGCCTGACCACACAATATGTAGATCTGAGCCAACTTTTTCTTCTATCAGACGCAGAGACTCTGATTTGAATCTAGCTCCTTGATCCACTTTGAGTTAACTTTTGTGCAGGGCGAGAGGAGGGGATTCAGTTTCATTTTGTTGCATATGGATTTACAGTTTACCCAACACCATTTGATGAAGATGCCATCCTTCCTCCATTGCAGGCCATTAGCTCTTTTATCAAATATAAGATAGTTGTAGCTTTTTGGATTAGTCGCTGTGTCCTCCATTCTGTACCATTGGTCCACCCGCCTGTTTTGGTACCAGTACCATGCTGTTTTTATTATAATTGCTCTGTAATATAGTTTGAAATCTGGTATTGCTATACTGCCTGATTCACACTTCCTGCTTAGAATTGCTTTTGCTATTCTGGGTCTTTTATTTTTCCATTTGAATTTCATAATTGCTTTATCTATTTCTACAAAAAATTCCTTTGGGATTTTGATTGGCATTGCATTAAACCTGTAGAGAACTTTTGGTAATATAGCCATATTGATGATGTTAGTTCTTCCTATCCATGAACGGGGTATATTTTTCCATCTTCTAAGATCTTATTCTATTTCTCTTTTTAGGGTTCTGTAGTTTGCATTATATAAATCTTTCACCTCTTTTGTTAGGTTGATTCCCAAGTATTTAATTATTTTGAGGAAATTGGGAATGCAGTGTTTTGACTCATTTATGTTTCAGAAGTTTTGTCGCTAATATACAGAAATGCCTTCGATTTATGCATGTTGATTTTCTATCCTGCCACATTGCTGCATTCATTTATTAGTTCTAGTAGTTTTTTCTGTAGACCCTTTTGGGTCTTCTATGTATAGAATCATGTCATCTGCAAATAGTGATAAGTTAAGTTCTTCTTTTCCTATTTTTATGCCTTTAATGTCTTTCATCTCTCTAATTGCTCTGGCCAGTTTTTCGAGAACTATATTGAATAGAAGTGGTGATAGAGGACATCCCTGTCTTGTTCCAGATTTTAAAGGGAATGCCTTCAATTTTTCTCCATTCAGAATGATGCTAACCTGAGGCTTAACATAGATAGCTTTTACAATGTCGAGGTAAGTTCCTGTTATCCCTAGTTTTTAAAATGTTTTGAACATAAAGGAATGCTCTACTTTGTTGAATGTTTTTTCTGCGTCTATCGAGATGATCATATGGTTCTTATCTTTAAGTCCAATGATGTTGTGAATAACATTTATTAACTTCCATATATTGAACCAGCCTTGCATCCCAGGGATGAATCCTAGTTGATCATGGTGCACAATTTTTTTGATGTGCCTTTGTATCCAATTCGCCAGAATTTTAATGAGGATTTTTGCATCTAGGTTCATCAGAGATATTTGTCTGTAGTTTTCATTCTTTGAGGTGTCTTTGTCTGGTTTCAGAATCAGGGTGATGTTGTCCTCATAGAACGAATTTGGCAGAGCTCCCAGTTTTTCTATTTCCTGAATAACTTGAAAAGTAATGGTATTAATTCTTCTTTAAAGGTTTTGTAAAACTCTGCTGTATACCCATCCGGTCCTGGGCTTTTCTTGGTTGGTAGTCTTTTGATTGCTTCTTCTACTTCATCCATTGATATTGGTCTGTTTAAATTGTGTGTTCCCTTATGACTCAGTGTGGGCAAATCATATGACTTAAGAAATTTATCAATGTCTTCACTATTTTTTATTTTATTGGAATACAGGTTTCCAAATAATTTCTAATTTTCTTCTGTATTTATGTTGCATCTGTTGTGATATTGCCTTTTTCATCCCGTATGTTAGTAATTTGAGTTCTCTCTCTTCTTCTCTTCATTAGCATGGCTAAGGGTCTGTCGATCTTATTTATCTTTTTGAAGAACCAACTTTTAGTTTTGTTAATTTTTTCAATAGTTTCTTTTGTTTCAATTTCGCTCTGATTTTAATTATTTCTTGCCTTCTGCTACATTTGCTGTTGTTTTGCTCTTCCTTTTCTAGGGCTTTGAGATAAAGTGTGAGCTCATTTATTTGTTGTTTTTTTTTTTCTTTCTTTTTTTGAGGAATGACCTCCAGGAGATAAATTTACCTCTTAAAACTTCTTTCATTTTGTCCCATAGAATCTGATATGTTGTGTCTGTATTTTCATTTATCTCTAAGAATTTTTTGATTTCCTCCTTTATGTCTTCTGTAACCCATTGATCATTCAGTAACATATTGTTCATTTTGCATGTAATGTATGATTTTTTCTTTTTTCTTTTATCATTGGTTTCCAGTTTCATTCCATTATGATCACAAAAAATTCATGGTATTATCTCCTCCCCTTTATATTTACTGAGGGTTGCCCTATGGCAAAACATATGGTCTATTTTTGAGAAGGATCCCTGTGCTGCTGAGAAAAAAGTATATCCACTTGATGATGGTTGATATATTCTATATATGTCACTTAAGTCTAGGGTATTGATTGTGATATTGAGTTCTATAGTTTCTTTATTCAACTTTTGTTTGGAGAATCTGTCCAATGGTGAGAGACGTGAGTTGAAGTCACCCATAATTATTGTACTGTGGTCTATTTGATTCTTGAACTTGAGGAGAATTTGTTTAATGAACGTCGCAGCACCATTATTTGCTGCGTGAATATTGATAATTGTTATGTCTTGTCAATGAATGGTTTCTTTTAACAGTATATAATGTCCTTCCTTATCCCTTTTGATTAAATTAGTCTTGAGGTCGATTTTATTCTATAGGAGGATGGCCACCCCTGCTTGGTTACGAGGACTGTGTGCATGGTATAAATTTTCCCAATCTTTCACCTTCAGCTTGTGTATGTCTTTTCCATTCAGATGTGTCCCCTGGAGGCAACTTATTGTTGGATTTGTTTTTTTTAATTCAAGTTACAAGCCTATGTCACTTTATTGGAGAGTTTAAGCCATTAACGTTTAGAGTTACTATTAATATATGGTTTGTACTGCCACCCATATTTGCTTATATCTTTTTTTTAAATTAGTTTGTTTCTCCATGATTAGCTTTTCCCGCCCTCTGTCATTACTGAGGCACTTCCCACTGATGGTTTACATTGTTGATTTTCATTTCTTCCTCATGTAGTGTTTTGCTCAAGATGCTTTCCAATGCTGGTTTTCTGGCTGCAAATTCTTTTAGCTTTTGTTTATCATGAAATATTTTTATTTTGTTGTCTTACATTAAGCTTAATTTTGCTGGATACATAATTCTTGGTTGGCATCCATTGTCTTTCAGTGTTTGAAGTACGTTGTTCCAGGATCTTCTCACTTCCAGCATCTGTGATAAAAAAAAAAAAAAAAACCATTGTTAACCTTTTTATTTTACCCCTGATTGTAATCTGCCTCCTTTCTCTGGTAGGTTTTAAAATTTTCTCTTTGTTTTGTATATTGGATATCTTCATAACAATGTGTCTTGGCATTGGTCTACTGTGATTTTGTGTGCTCAGTGTCCTGTAAGCATCTACAATTTGTTTATCTGTTTCCATTTTTATTTTTGGAAAGTTTTCTCTAATTATTTCATTCAGCAGGTTACTCATTCCCTTGGTTTGAATCTCTGTACCTTCCTCTTTCGGGATGACTCATAAGTTTGTTTTTTTAATGTTATCCCATATCTCTTGGATGTTTTCTCATAATTTTTTACAGCATTTCTTTCTTGGATAGAGTTTTTTCAAGATGATATATTTTGTCTTCATTATCTGACATTCTGTCTTCTACTTGCTCCACTCTGTTAGTGATACTCTCAATTGAGTTTTTAATTTGGTTTATCATTTCCTTCATTTCTAGAATTATTGTTTGATTTTTCTAATAATCTCTATCTCCTGATAAAGATGCTTAATTTCTTATTTTATCTGTTTATGTAATTCATTTTCAATGCGTTCTTTCACTGTTTGTTTTTGTTGTCTCGTATCCTCTTTAATGTTCCATTACATCTGTCTAAGGTATTCCTTGAGTTCTTTATATGACCATTTTTCTGATGACTCCAGATGCTCTTGAATATTTAGGCTGTCCTTCATTGTTTGTACTTTTTTTCTTCCTTGCTTTTTTATGCTGCTCATGTTACTTCTTGTTCTGTTTGACTAATGAGTTACTGTTTACTCTTATAAATTTATTTGATGCTTGGAAGGAAAGATATTAGAAGGGAAGGGAAGAAGTCACTAAAGAGAATGAGAGTATCCAGGTAGAATTCAAGGAAGGGGTATAATAAAATTGAAAAGAAATGAAAAGACAAAAGAAAAAAATAGAAATTAAGAAAGAAAATTTTAAGTAATAATGATAATTAAAAAATGAAAATTAAAATTTAAAATAATAATAATAATAATGAAATAAAAAATTAAAAAAATAAAAAACATTAAAAAAGTTAAAGAACAACAACAAAAATGAAAATGAAAGAAAAAGAAAAACATACAAATAATATAATAATAATAATACATGCAGTACTAGAGTTCAATTAACTTCTCTTCCAGTAGGTGGAGCTGTGTGCACTGGGCCAAGCTTCTCCTCTAAATAAGTGGGAACAAATCACTGTGCAGCAGCTCTTCCTCCCAGACTCGGCGGGTCTCCAATCCTGAGTGCCTAGGGCCTTCTCTTGTGCTTCCTCAAGCCAGGCCCCGCTCACCTTTGACGCTCACCACAATACTGGTTACACACCAGGCCTCTGCTCCTGGTAGCCCTGTTTTAATGAACGCCTGGGCACACTCTCCCTGTTTGCCTCCCTCAGACCCTAAGTTTGTAGAGCTTTGTCCTGAGAACCGCCAGCGAATTTTCCTGTCTTCTGGGAGCCATGCCCCTGGTAGGTGGTGTAAGAGACCTCAATTGTCAGCACTGGTGGGAGTGGTAGCCGGGAATTCCACGCCGCAAGTCCCGAGCCAATCCTGTTTCCCTAGGTCTGGCTATCGTGCTCCTGGGAGAGCTGGGAGGGGCCCTTGAGGTTTCCCCGTGGTGTTGAGAGAGATGGCAATGGGATTACACACTTGTCGCGGTGGTTTCAATGAAGTTATCTCCTCCGCCTGTAATGTCAGTTCTATGCCATGGTGGTACCCCATTAAAATGGTGACCGTTCGTTCCCTTTGCTGGGTGACCAATGCAATGGGTGGGTCCTGACTATCTCTCCCAAGCCCCATTTCAATCCTGTGGCCACTGCCTATGAAGGCTCAGTTGTCTTTTAACTCTGTCAATTCAGAAAGCCCAACCAGTTATTTCAGCGGGAATGTTAGTGCTCAGTCACAAAAACTAGACGAATCTAAGCTTGAATGCAGCCAATCCGGGCTCTGTGTGTGTTCTGAGGGGCCCAGACTGTTCGCCCCAGATTCACAACAGGTCAACATTGCCTAGTGATTCTGAGCAAACAGCATTTAGACAGTTTATGACTTCCTATGCCCGTGCAGCTGAAGAGATCAGAGACTTGATTTCTCCATGCCTGCCTTCAAAATGGATCTCCTGTGTTGCTACTTTTTAATATCTGTGCATGTGCGTGTTTGTATATATATATAAATATATAAATATATATATATATATATATATTTATATATATACACACTCTTCAGATTTTTCAAAATATGAAATATATGTGTCTTATTATACACTCCCTAAATTCATTCATATTCATATCTGTGGATTTATAATCAACTTTCCACAAGATTATTCTCATAATAATCATCCACCTGCAATACATATGTTTCCTAGTACTGAGAACTAAATTCAGTGAATGGTGCATACAAACCCTATTATTTCTACATTTACTTAGCCAGTTTAAAATCAATGCAAGTAGATTCCTAGGGGACATGATGTGTATTTTGACTTTCATTTTTATTCAACACTTGTACGTTACTATGTCTTCAGTTTATCCACATCATAGGATATATATTTCAGTCACAAATTAGAAAATTTATAGGCATTTGTTTCACGATCAATCACTTCCTGATTCAGAACACATGCATTCCTCCATGTTTCTTGACTGGTCTTTTCATGAGACTTCTTTCCAAACACATTACTTTCGTTTAACATCATCACTTATAAAGCAAAACTCAAACACCATTCATCATAAATCATAATCCTAATATTACCATTAGATATATAACTGGTTGGAATGAATGATTGTATATCAATATAAGATTTCTTATATATTTTCACATGTCATTTCAATCCATTATTTAAAGTGGAATCAGTTATGTTATTTATTCATAGTATGGTCTATTCATGCATTATCTCTATATTCATAGACAGAGGTTACACCTCTTTGTGCCCCTAATACTAATGTATGCGTCTTCAAATTATTGCTCCCAGAAATGGTGAAAGAAATACTCATGTCACCTGATCTACATATACATTTTATCACAGTAATATTCTGAACAACAAACAAATAAAATATCACACTTATGATTGTACCAAAGCCTAAAAGGAAAGTGAATGTTGATAACTAATAGCATCCATGTCCAGGTTGCCTAATGCTCTCAAATGTCATTCCCATTCATGACGACATATTTGTTTTTTCCTATGATTATATATTCAAACTCAAGCCTGTTGAAAATGTCTAATCCTATCCCTCACTTTATACTTTGCCTGATTTAGTAATGTCTCTATTGACACCTGCTTTCCTATATATTTTCCCCAGTTCATCATTTTGGCTTACTCTTCACATGTGCTGACATTTACATTCACTCTCTAAACAAAACCCTATTGCTAAAGAAGCTTTTTTTTCCAAATCATATACTCACTCTTCTTCCTAAACCTACTGACTATCTTCCTAATCCTACCAACTATCCCTTTTTGACTGGATGTTCTCTTCTACATTCAATCATCCAAGGTACAAGGTCCTATGCCATTGTATTTCGACTTAACTGAGACAATTGTACAGAACATTATTCAACGCTAAGTATCCAAACCAAGGGCCCAATGCCCTTCTGGGCTTCAAATCTTTCTTAGATTCCCGTTTTTGTACATATATTTCACCTATATATTCTTATAAATATCACAGGTTCCCAATCCCATTATTCATCCTGCAGAATGATTCCTAACCCAAATCGAAAATATTATTAACCCTAACCATACACTAACTTTGCAGGAGAGCAGGAACAGTGTGGGTATTAAACTACAGGAATCTAGGGGATCTTCACCTTCTGAGAAACTCAAATGTTCATGCAGAAATAATCCCTGGTGAAGATGAAGGCAGCTATGAAGTACCTCAGAAAGCAAAAGTCAACTTCCATGGCAATCATCCTGGTCAGGATGAAGGGTTGTGTCTGAATCATTCTCTCTCTTCTTAATGTATAGAACATGGACCAAACCAGTCCTGTGTGGAAGCTGTTCCCGGGTGCTTATGGTTGATATAACATTCTAACTAGAGAAAGTGCCACATGAAAATCGGGGCAGCCTCCACCTCATGGTACTTTTGGAAGCAACAAAGTGGTTGCCAAGGCAGTGACATCATTCAGATCCTGAAGAAAGTGATCTCACCTCACTTCCTTGGTGAGGGAACTCTCTGAACTTGGGATCCAGGAAGCCAGGCACCCAGAGACAGTCCCTGTTCTAGTCCCAGTGGTCTCACATGTTTGGAATTACCAAGGACAGAGTCAGTCTTTCTTGGTACCTACAGATGTGAGGATGTCCAAATGCCAGGAAACCTCTGAAGAGGGGCTTTCCCTGAGAAAGCAGGTAGTGGATCATTTTCTGAGAATAGGTAGGAAAGGTGGTTTGTTTGGTATGGTGTGGAATATTTCTATTAAGTCCTTTGACAAGGTGAGTGTTTCTATGTGTGTGTATCCCACTGAGTCAATTGTTGTAGACATTAGAAAAGACAATGCATCAATGGATGTGTCCTGTCTAGTAGAAAGCTTCCCAGCATTCATCCTGCCCAATTCATGAGTGGACTCTGGCTTGCCTTATGGGTGGGCAACACCTACAAGCTTCCTAATTTCCTGTTTTCTCTCTCAATTCAGCCCACTCTCCAGAATAGTATCATGGTTTTGTGTCCAAGATTTGTACCACCTCCAAGATCTGTGACATGGCTATGTACTGGATAGCTGAAGGAAATGGCTAGCATCTCAGAAATCTCAGATATCTGTTGACCAGGAAAGTCTCAGTGGAGAAACCCTGCTTTGGTCCTTTTGCTTAACTATTGTTCTGTTGAATGTCAGGAAGTTTTTTGCCTCAAGCCACCACTTTGTGAACCCTGAAGAAAACAGTTTTCAAATGGAAATGAATGGGCATCACCTGTGGCTCTTTGCTTAATTGCTTAGGATTGGGATATGTCTGAATCAGCCTGTTGGCCCTGTGTGACGCTGTGGCTTAGATTCTCATCACCTGATGGATCTAAAGATAGATCCCATGCGTGCATCCAAAACCAAAATGGCAAAAAGATCAGATATTGTTGATGAACTCTCTTGCCTTCCTCTGGTAGGTTCCAGATATCCATCAAGTGAGAATAGGGATTCTTTGGGTCAAATGAGTTCTTCAAAGCCCTGCAGAGGCTAGGCCATAGGTGCTTGATTATCATGACTCCAATTCACTTAAAGAATCTAAACCCCAAAGCTAGAAGGCCTCAAGTTGGAGAAGCCAAGCAATATTAAAGGTAGGCCTATTTGATTACTCCTGGTTCACAGGAAGAGAGTCCAGGCCACCCTTACTTTAGGCAAATGCGGTGCAAGGAGCTTATTTTGGACACTGTCGTGGGCTGCATCCCTTATGGAAACCTCCAGCCAGAGGATATAATGAGTGTCTATATGGAAGAAGATGAGGGCCATGTGAGAGTGTTTTGGTTTTAATTGTGGACATTTGTCTGGCGGTTGGAAGAGATCACTGGGTCCACCTAGGCTTGCACTCTGGTGTGATTCCCCTTAGAGACTGAGTTCTCTTACTGATCTCAGAGAATTATTGCCAGGAATTGTGTTGGAATTTTAGATGGCCATGCATGAGAGTTGCCCTTGGAAAGTGACATCTAGGCCCTAGTTGACTTTCCACAGAGCACAGGGAATCTCAGCCAGGATAACACATGATATTATTCTTAAAGACTTGGCAGCCATATTTGAGAGTCAAAACACACATGGACCATACTTTGTAGACCTCAATGGGCCTGGCTTAATCTGACTTTTGGCCACTTTTGGAAGCCTTGCCTATAAGAATTCTCCAGAGTTTTCATTTAATGGTTTCTGAGTGAATTGAAATCCACAGTGCCTCCAACTTCATCCTTGAAAATTGGCTATATCAATATCATGAAATTTTTGAAATTCCCATGACCGGGTAGCACTGGAGAACATTTGGATGTCCTCTTGCTGATCATGAGTATACAGGACAGTGCCTTGATTGACTGGGTTTTATGAAAATGGTGTAGAACAGAGATTCCAGTAAGTTGGATCTTGCTGAGTAGTTGTTCCAGAGCAGTGGTTGGCAGGTGTGTGATAAAACATCTGTGGTGGGGGCATGTGGATCTGCCATTGGCTTCCAAATGGATTGTGACTGACATTTTGCAGTCAGTAGAACCTTATATGTAAAAGCATATTGTTATATGGAGAGGTTTCAGGGCAATGTTCAGAATCAGGATGCTATGGTCAATAGGGCAAGTTATGTGGGATAGAAGCCTGGTTGGTGCATTCTCCTGCAGAACTCGACACACCACACTTGACAGAACTCACTTCAGCACTGTGTCCCAGGTGAACCCTTGTATTTAATGAAGCAAATACCAAACTCCCAGTGCAGCAGCAAGAAACACCACGAAAGTGGAGGATGACCAAATGAATTTACAGTCCACACGGGGAGACACCTAGAATCCAGTGGCCACAGTATACCTACAAATAGAAAATTCAGCACTGCTGCCTCATGTTTATTGGAAAATAAGAAACCATGTCATCCAGGTCACATAGATGCAGAACCAGATTTGATGGTCTCACTACATATGAAGCTAATGCTTCTGACAACAGCATATATTTCATTGCCCAACCTCACAGGCAGTTTCTTCAGATGTTAGGCTGGCAGAAATTCATGTTTTTGGAGTGATTACCCTGTCCCTTACTTTTGGAAACTCTTCTACCAACTCCAAATTTGTGAACTTCTGAGCATTTTCCATTCCACATATGTATTCACAGATTTTCTAAATGTTCTCCTCTAATTGTGTCTTATGTACGGCGAAGGTAATGTCAAGGCATTATTCTGAATGAGAGTGGGAAGATTTTTGTGTAGCACATATTTGCATACACATTGGATACATTTTCCAATTTTCCATTCGAAATACTGAATCCCTGACACTAACACATGCCCTACTAGACTTTGACTTCTTATCCTAATTTGATGGAGAATAATAACCCAAACAGAATACAAATACAAGAGGTTCACAGGAGGCATGGTGTATAATTGGACTTGCCTTTCGTATGATAAATTGTAGGTGTTATAAATCTAGCGAATTTTAATTGAAATAGTTCTCCATGTGTTTTCAAAGTTAACAAATATGTGAATAACTGTCTCCCTTTCTCTGTAGCCTATTCATCACATGTATTTTTATAAGCACATACAGAATTCTACCTGGTATCAGTCGTACATTTGGTGAGGTGGCTGGCTTGGCAGATACAAATTGTGAGAAGAGATCACTCCTACTTAACGCTGTTGGAACTGAAAATTCAACATATGGGTGAGCTTTTTAGTTAAACAACATGAATCCATGTACATTTAAATGAATATTTTTGGATCTGTGGATGATATATATTTCATGGTGAATTTCAATTCACATACATAATGCTACTTTTTAATGTCTCTGTGTGTGTGTGTCTGTGTGTATATATATATATATATATATATATATATATATATATATATATATTCACTCTCCAGATTTTTCAAAATATTTAGTATATTTTTCTTTTTATACCCTCCCTAAATTCATTCATATTCATGTATGTGGATTTATAATCAACTTTTCACAAGATTATTCTCAGAAATATTCCTCCACCTGAAATACATATTTTTTTCCTTCTACTGAAAACTAACTTTGGGGGATCACATGATGGTGGTGAATGGAGTGCATTACCCCCATGTACCGCGTCACTGTGCGGGAAAATGACGAGTTAGAACGGCTAAAACCTATCTTGTTAGGAATTTCCAGCAAATTTGGGGTGCTCCAAAACCTAGTGGACATATATCCATCTCACGAGGATCAGCTACGGGGGCTCAAACGCGAGTGATTTTTCCGCACGGAGGGTCATGCTGCTTATTCAGCAAATTGCCCTGCAGCTAGAGTGTGTGGCGTGCACTGGGAAAAGACGAAATAGCATCGCAAATATACAGTGGTGCGGATTCTATGGGCTCCTGCCCGCTATGCAATTACTGTGCTCAGTGCTGAATTCTGGAATTGAGACGGGGATGGATGTGGTCCAATTCCGTTCTCCATACCGGTCAGACCACAGAGGAAGCCAGCGTCCACCATCTTGAAGAGCTGACGTCACCATCCCTGTTTTCGACTGATCGCAGCTCATTCAGCTATAGAACAGGTAATTTCAGGATTCCATTCACCTTTGCTTCGCAGACAAATTACTCAGGCTCAGTGCTAAAGAACCCGCAGAAACTGCATCTTGGAGCCTGCTCCTATTAGAACATACACTGAGCCCAGAGCGGCCAAATTTGGCCTCCCTGAACTGATCTGGCCCAGGGCTCAAGAACCCGTGGAAACTGCTTCCCGGTCCGGGTCTTGCTGAATAATGTGGAGGTAAATATCAACCGAGCCTTCATAGGCAGTGGCAACAGGATTGAGACGAGGCTTGTGAGGGCAAGTCAGGACTCACCCATTGCTTTGGTCACCCAGCAAAGGGAACGAAATGCTGCCTTTTGCATGGGATACCAACATGGCAAAGATCTGATGTCATCAGAAAGCAGCGGAGGAGATAACTTCATTAATACCAGCGGTGACAGAAACAGTTGGTCTCCTGGTAAAGAAAGTGAGTCAGAAACACTCGAGTCTCTCTCACTTTGTCATCAAGCCAGAGGGGCAGAGCAGAGCCGCTGCCCATGCCTGGAACAGGCCCAGCGACACACCTGCATGATACTCACTTCACTCCAATTGGAATAGAGGCAGAGGAGAGCCACCACAGGTGCCCAGAAGAGGCCTAGCGACCAGCAGGCATGGTAGTCACGTCACCTCAATTGGAGTAATTGCAGAGCAGAGCCTTCTCCAGCACCTAGTACAATCCAAGTGGCCCACCGACATGGTAGTCACATAACCCCAATAGGAGTAGGCGCAGAGCAGAGTCTTTGCCCATGGTGCCCGGAACAGGCCCAGCAACCTGCCGGCTTCGTAGTCACGACACCCCAATTGGAGTAGCGGCAGAGCAGAGCCACCACCCGTGCCCTCAAGGTAGACAAATCTGCACCCGACCAGCAGAAGAGGCCCAGCGGCCTGCCAGCGCGGCAGACACTTCACCCCATTTGGAGTAGGGGCAGAGCAGATCCATCGCCCATGCCCGTAAGGTAGGCAGACCTGCGACCGACGGCAGAACAGGCCCACCCACCCGCCGGCATGGTAGTCACGTCACCCTAATTGGAGTAGGGGCAGAGCAGAGCCGCCGCCCGCGCCTCTAAGGTAGGCAGACCTGAGACCGACTGGCAGAACACCCCAGGGGTCCATGGGTGTGGTACACACGTCACACCAATTAGAGGAGGGGCTTAGCAGAGCCGCTTCCCGCGCCTGCAGGGTAGGCAGACCTGCGACCGATCAGGAGAACAGGCCCAGCGGCCCATCAGCATGGTAGATAGATCACCCCAATTGGAAGAGCACAACAGCCACACCCCGCACCTGCAAGGAAGACTTTTCAAATATACAAGAGCAATATAAATATATAGGGGGAAATTTTCAAAATCACAACAGTTTCACCAAGCAGAAAGAAACACGAGCCGTATGAAAAGACAAAGAAAAAAGGACCACAAGCAATGCAGGTCAACACAACTTTAGAAGAGGTAATAGCTGCAGCAGATGGAATGTCAGATAAAAAACTCAGGATATACATGCTTCAGATAATCTGGAGTCTCAAGGAAGACATTAGACAGCAAAATCAGACAATGAAAGATCACTTCGACAATGAATTACACAAACAAATCCAAGAAGCAAAAGATCAATTATACAGGGAGATAGAAGTTGTAAAAAATGACAAACAGAAATCCTAGAAATGCAGGAAGCAATAAAACAACTTAAAAACTCAATTGAGAACACTACCATCAGAGTAGAACACTTAGAAGATAGAACATCAGACAATGAAGACAAAGTATTTCAACTTGAAAAGAACATAGACAGCTCAGCAAGACTGTTAAGAAACCATGAACAGAACATCCGTGAAATATGGGATAACATAAAGAGACCAAACTTAAGAGTCATTGGGATACAGGAAGGTATAGAGGTCCAAACCAAAAGAATGAGCAATGTATTTAATGAAATAATACGAGAAAACTTCCCAGACTTGAAGAATGAGACAGACTCCCAAGTCCTAGAAGCCAACAGGACGCCGAATGTGCAAAATCATAAGAGATCCACACCTAGACGCATTATAATGAAGATACCCAACGTACAGAATAAAGAGAGAATTTTAAAAGCTACAATTGAAAGGAAGCAGATTACATTTAGGGGTAAAGCAATCAGGATAACAGCTGATATTTCAACACAGACTCTGAAAGCTAGAAGATCCTTGAAATATATGTTTTTGTCAGGAACTTTAGCTTCATTTCTAGTGAAAGCATCAAAGCTGTGTCTGCATCTATGTAACCTGGAGAACATGGTTTCTTATTTTCCAAAAGACATGAGGCGGCAGTGCTGAATTCACTCTTTGTAGGTAAACTGTGGCCACTGAAGGCTAAGTGTCTCCCCGTGTGGACTGTGAAGCCATTTGTTCATCCTCCACTTTTCATGGTGTTTCTTGCCGCTGCACTGGGAGTTTGGTATTTGTTTCACTAAATAAAATGAGTTCAACTGAGACCCAGTGCTGGAGGGAGTTCTGTCATGTATGGTGGGTCAGGGTCTGCAGGAGAATTCACCAACCAGGATTCTATCCCACATAGATTGCCCCCTTGATCATAGCAACCTGATTCTGAACATTGCCCTGAAAATCTCCATATAAAAAGATGCCTTTACATGGAGAGGTTTCAGACATATAAGGTTCTGCTGGATGCATCATGTCAGTCTCAAGCCCTTTGGAAGTAATGGCAGATCCACATGGCCCCACAAGAGATGTTTTATCACACACCTGCACACCACCTGCACACACACCACTATTCAGTAGGCTACAAGTTACTGGCATTTCTGTTCTACACCATTATCATGAAACCCAGACAATCAAGGCACTATCTGGTACACTCATGATGAGCAAAAGGACATCAAAGGTTCTCCAGTGCCACCTGGTCATTGGAATGGCAAAAAATTCATGGTATTTACGTAGCCACTTTTCAAGGATGAAGTTGGAAGCACTGTGGGTTTCAATTCATTCAGGAACCATTAAATGGTGAGGAAGCTCATTTCAATAAAAGATCTGGAGAACTCTCACAGGCAATTTTTCCCAAGGAGTGAGCTAGATCTCAGTTTAGAAGGGCGAATCTCATTAGTGGCCTATTCCACTGCCACACAAATGACCGCAATTGAAACCAAAACACTCCCACATGACCCTCATCTTCTGCCATAGAGACACTCATCATAACCTCTTGCTGCAGGTTTTCATGAGGGATGCAGCCCAAGACAGTGTCCAAAATAAGCTCACTTACCCCTCAATTGCCTAAAGTCAGGGTGGCCTGGACACCCTTCCTGTGAACCAGGAGTGATCAAATAGGCCTGCCCTTAATACTGCTCTGCTTCTCCATTTTGACTGTACTGATTGTTGAGTATAAATTCTTTGTGTGAATTGGAGTCATGAGAAAATCCAAGCACCTATGCATTAGCCTCTTCAGGGCTTTGAAAAACTCATTTGACCCAAATGATATCTATTCTCACTTGATAGAGGTCAGGACTTACAGAGGAAGGCAAGAGACTTCATCCACATTGACTGCTCTTATGGCCATTTTGGTTTTGGATTCAGAGATGGGATCTTTCTGTAGATCTGTCAGGTGCCGAGAATCTAAGCCCCAGCCTCACATAGGGTCAAGGGGCTGATTCAGACACATCCCTTTTGAAGCAATTAAGCAAACAGCCACAGGTGATGCCCATTCGTTTTCATTTGAAAACTGTTTTCTTCAGGCTTTACAAAGGGGTTGCCTGAGGCAAAGAAATTCCTGACATTCAGGGCAACAGAACAAAAGGTTAGCAAAAGGCAGAAAGCAGGGTTTCTCCACTGAGACTTTACTGGTCACACTGATATCTGAGTTTTCTGAGATGCTCCCATTGCCTTCAGCTATCCAGTACATGGCCATGTAACAAAGCTTGGAGGCGGTACATATCTTGGACACCAAACCATGAGACTATTCCGGAGAGTGGCCAGAATTCAGGAAGAAAACTGGAGCTTAGGAAGATAGTAGGTGTTGTCCATTCATAAGGCAAGCTGCAGTCCATTCATCAATTGCGCAGGATGAATGCTGGGTAGCTTTCTACTAGACAGGGCACTTCCATTGATGCATTCTCTTTTCAAATGTCAACAACCACGGACACAGTGGGATACACTTTTAGAAACCCTCGCCATGTCAAACGACTTTCTAGAAACAATCCACTCAAAAACAAACAATCCACCATCCCTACCTATTCTCAGAACATGAGACAAAACCACAAACTCACACCCGCACCCACAAAGCACCTCCTTCCCAGAAGTAGGTCTTTGATTATCCGGAGTTTCCTCTGACTGGTGGGCCATACCATGTTCCCCCGAAATGGCCTGTACTTTCTCAGATTTGGTGTCTTTGCCAGAACAACTACCTGCTTTCTCAGGAAACACCTGTCTTCATAGCTTTCCTGGCATTTGGCCATCCTCACATCAGTTGGTACCAATAAAGACTGACTCTGTCCTTGGTAAATCCAATCAAGTGTGCCAACTGGGACTGGCACTGGCTCTGGGGGCCTAGCTTCCTGGTTCCCAAGTTAAGAGAGTTCCACTACAAAGGAAGTGAGGTGTGGTCACTTTTTTCAGGAACTGAATGAGGTCACTGCCTTGGCAACTACTTTGCCCTAACAGTTGCTTCCAAGGGTCCCATGAGATGGATGCTGCCCCAATTCCTGTGACATTTTTACAAGTTAGAATGGTATATCAACCATAGTCACCCAGGAACAGCTCTCCACACAGGCTTGGTTTGGTCCATCTTCTCTACATTAAGAAGAGAGAGGCTGATTCAGACACAACCCTTCATCCTGACCAGGCTGTTTGCCATGGAAGATGACCTTTGCTCTCTCAGGTCCTTCATACCTGCCTACATGTTTTCCAGGGATAATTTCTGCATGGACCATTGAGGTTCTAAGTAGGTGGAAGATCCCCTCCATCCCTGCATTGTAAGACCAACTCTGTTCCAGCTCTTCTGTAATGTTATATTGAGGGAACAGTGTATGGTTATGCTTAATAACCAGTTCGATTTGGGTTAGGAATCATTCTACGGGATGTATAATGGTATTGGGTAACTGCAATACTTACAAGAATATATAGGTGAAATATAAGTATGAAAACAGAAATCCAGGTAAGATTTGAAGTCCAGAAAGTCATTGGGTCCTTGATTGGATTACTTAGCTTGAATTACGTTCTGCACAGGTATCTCAGATAAATTGATATACAATGGCATAGGAACTTGTACCTTGGATGATTGAATGTAGAAGAGAACATCCCCTCAAACAGAGATAGTCAGTAGGATCAGGAAGATAGTCGGTAAGTATCGGAAGAACAATGAGTATAGGATTTGGACCAAAAGTTATTTAGCAATAGGGTTTCGGTTAGAGAGTGAATTTCAATAACAGCACATGTGAAGGGTCTCTAACAATGATGAAGTGGGGAAAATATGTAGGAATGCAGATATCAATAGAGACATTAGGAAATCAGGCAAAGTATAAAGTGAGTGATAGGATTAGATATTTCAACAGGGTTGAGGTTGAACATATAATCTTAGGAAGAAACAAATATGTAGTCACCAATCGGATTGACATTTGAGAGCATAAGGCACCCTGGACATGGATGTTTTTAGTAATCCATGTTCACTTTGTATTTAGGATTTTGTAGAATCATAAGTGTGACCTTTGAATTTTGTGTATAGAATATTACTGTGATGAATTGTATATGTAGATCAGGTGACATGAGTATTTCTTCCACCATTTCTGGAAGCAATATTTTGAAGATGTATAAATTTGTATTGGGGCTACAAAAAGGTGCACCCTGTGTCTATGAATACAGAGGAAATGCATGAATAGACCATACTGTGAATAAATAATAAAACTGGTTTCAACTTGAAATAATAGATTGAAATAAATTTGAAAACAAATAAGAAATCTTATATTAATATACAATCATTCATTCCAACCCATTATACATCTAATGGAAATATGAAGATTTTGGTTTATCATGAAAAGTGTGTGACTTTGCTTCAAATTGATTATGAAAATCGAAAATAATTTGTTTGGAAAGAAGTCTCATGAAAAGACCAGTCAAAAAACCTGGAGGAATACATGTGTTCTGAAGCAGGAAGCGATTGAAAGTGAAACAAATGCCTATAAATTTGCAAAATTTTTGATGAAATATATGTCCTATGATGTCCATAAACTTAAGAAAGAGTAATGTACCAGTGTGGAATAAAAACGAACGTCAAAATACACAACACGTCCAATAGAATTCTACATGCATTGATGTTAAACTGGTTCAGTTACTGTAGAAATATTAGGATTTGAAGGCACCAATCACTGTAGTTAGTTTTCAGTACTAGGAAACAAATATGTACTTCAGGTGGATGAATATTTCTGAGAATAATCTTGTGAAAATTTTATTATAAATCCACATACATGAACATGAATGAATTTTGGGACTCTAAATAAGACACAAATATTTCATATTTTGAAAAATATGGAGACTATATATATATATATATATATATATATATATATATATATATATATACACACACACACACACACACAAAACACACACACAGACTTTAAATTGTAGTAATATATGCCAATCGAAATCCATCATGAAATATATATCATCCACAAATGCAAAAATATATATTTTACAGAATATGGATTTATGTATAATTTTGTTCAACTAGGAAGCTCACCCATAGGTTGAATATTCAGTTCCAAAGCGTTTAGGAGGAGTGATCTCTTCTCACAATTTGTATTTGCTGAGGAAGCCACCTCACAAAAATGTAGGTGTGATACCAGGTAGCTTTCAGTATGTGCATATAAAAATACATATGTTGAATAGGCTACAGAGAAAGGGAGTCAGTAATACACATATTTTGAACTTTAAAAACACATGGAGAACTATTTAATTAAAAATTGACTAGATTTATAACACATAAACTTTATCATGTAAAAGGCAAGTCCAAATATACATCATGCCTCCTTTGAACTGCTTGTATTTATATTCTGTTTGTGTTATTTTTCTCCATCATATTAGGATTAGTAGCCAGAGTCAAGTAGGGTATGGGATAGTGTCAGGGATTCTGTATTTTGAATGGAAAATTGGAAATTGTATCAAATGTGTGTGCAAATATGTGCAACCCAAAACTTCCCACTCTGATCCAGAACAATGCCTTGACATTACCTTCGCTCCAAGGAAGACACAGTTAGAGGAGAAGAGTTAGAAAATTTGTAAATACATGTCTGGAATGGAAAATGCTCAGGAGTTTTCAAACTTCGAGATGGTAGAGGAGTTTCCAAAAGCAAGGGACATGGTAAACACAACACCAACATGGAGCTCTTCTGGCCTAAAGACTGTTTGAGAAACTGCATGTGAGATTGGGCACTTGAAATATAAGTTGTTGTCAGAAGTTTTAGCTTTCTTTCTAGTGAGACCATCAAAGATGGGTCTGCATCTATGTGACCTGGACAACATGTTTTCTTATTTTCCAATGAACATGGGGCAGCAGTGCTGAATTCTCTCTTTGTAGGAAAACTGTGGCCACTAGGGGCTTAGTGTCTCCCCGTGTCGCTGTGAAGACATTTGGTCATCCTCCACTTTTCGTGGTGTTTCTTGCTGCTGCACAGTGAGTTTGATATTTGCTTTACAAAATACAAGGAGTTCAACTGGGACACAGTGCTGCAGGGAGTTCTGTCACTTGTGGTGGGTTAGAGTCTGCAGGAGAATGCACCATCCAGGCTTCTATCACTCATTGCTTGCTACATTGCCCCCTTTTCCATTGCAACCCAATTCTGAACATTGCCCTGAAACCTCTCTATATAACAAGGTGCCTTTACATAAATGGGTCTGCTGGCTGCTGCAAGTCAATCACATGCTATTTGGAAGCCAATGGCAGATCCACATGGCCCCACCACAGATGTTTTGTCACACACCTGCCCACAACTGCTCAAGGCGCACTACTCAGAAGGTTCCAACTTACTGGCATCTCTGTTCTATGCCATTTTCATGAAACCCAGTAAATCAAGGCCCAGTCTGGTACACTCATGATGAGCATCAGGAGATCTAACTGTTCTCCAGTGCCACCTGGTCATGGGAATTTAAAAAATTTCATGGTATTTATCTAGCCATTTTTCAAAGAGGAATTTGGAGCCACAGTGGGTTTCAATTCATTCATGAACCATTAAATGTTGTGGAAGCTCATTTCAATGAAAGATCTGGAGAACTCTCAGAGGCAATGCTTCCCAAAGAGTGGCCTAAAGGTCACATGAGGCCAGGCCCATTGAGGTCTACAATGTGAGGTCCATGGGTGTTTTGACTCTCAAATATGCCTGCCAAGTCTTTCAGAATAAAATCCGGGTATATCCTGGCTGACATTCTCAGTGCTTTGTGGAAAGCCACCCTGGGCTTAGATCTCAGTTTCAAAGGGCAAGTCTAATGCGTGGCCTCCTAAAATCCCAACACAATTCATGTGAATACTTCTCTGAGGTCAGTTCCAGAACTCAGTCTCTAAGGTGAATCAAACCCGAGTTAAAGCCCAGGTGGACCCAGTCTTATCTTCCAACAGCCAAATAAATGACCACAATTAAATCCAAAACACTCCCACATTGCCCTCATCTTCTTCCATATAGACACTCATCATTACCTCTGGCTGGAGGTTTCCATGAGGGGTAAAGCACAAGACAGAGTCTGAAATAATCTAACTTGCCCTCATTTGCCTAAAGTCAGTGTGACTTGGACACCCTTCCTGTAAACAAGGAGTGATTTAATAGGCCTGCCACTAATACTGCTCTGCTTCTCCAATTTGAGGCCTACTGACTGACATGTATAGATTCTTTATGTGATTTGGATTCATTAGAAAACCCAAGCACATATGGGCTAGCCTCTGCAGGGCTTTGAAGAACTCGATTAATTCAAAGGATCCCCAAATTCACTTGTTGGAGGTCAGGAACCTAACAGAGAAAGGCAATAAACTTCATCTACAATGACTGATTTTTTAGACATTTTGGTTTTGGATGAACACATGGGATCTTTCTTAAGATCCATTAGGCGCTGAATATCTAAGACACAGCCTCACACACGGCCAAGAGGCTGATTCACACACATATCTCTCAAAGCATTTTAGCAAACAGCCACAGGTGATGCCCATTCATTTCCATTTGAAAACTGTTTTCTTCAGGATTCACAAAGGGGTGGCCTGAGGCAAAGACCTTCCTGACATTCAGGGCAACAGAGGAATAGGGAAGCAAAAGGCCCAAAGCCGGTTTTCTCCACTGAGACTTTCCTTGTCACACTGATATCTGAGTTTTCTGAGATGCTCCCTTTTCTTTCAGCTATAGAATACATTGGCCATGTCACAGAGGTTGGAGGTGGTACATAACTTGGACAAAAAACCATGAGCCTACTCTGGAGAGTGGCCAGATTCAGAAAGAAAACAGGAACTTAGGAAGATAGTACGTGTTGCCCATTGATAAGGCAAGTCACAGTCCATTCATAAATTAGGCAGGATAAATGCTGGAATTCTTTCTACTAGACAGGACACATCCATAGATGAATTCTCTTTTCTAATGAATACAACCACGGACACAGAGAGTTACACAGATATAGAAACACTCACATTGTCAAAGGAATTACTAGACACAGTCCACTCCAAACCCAACAAACTGCCTTTCCTACTTATTCTCAGAACATGAGAAAAAACCACAAACTCACTCCCACACCCACAAAGACACCTCCTTCCCCCAAGTAATTCTGTGACTATCCTGAGTGTCGTCTGACTGGTAGGCCATACTATGTACCCCCAAATGGCCTGTCCTGTCTCAGATATGGTCTCCTTGGCCAAATCTGTGACGTTGTCAGGAGCCAGAAATGGGAAAGTACCTTTTTTTCAGGAAAGGCCCCTCTACAAAGCTCTCCTGGCATTTGGCCATCCTCACATCAGTAGGTTCCAGGAAACACTGATTCTGTCCTTGGTAAATCCAAACAAGTGACCTCAATGGGACTGGGACTGGGACTGGCTCTGGTTGCCTGGCTTCTGCACACAAGTTCAGAGAGTTCCATCACCAAGGAAGAGAGGTGAGATCACTTACTTCAGGTAGTGAATGAGGACACTGCCTTGGCAATCACTTTGTCCTAACAGTTGCTTCCAAGGGTCCCATGAGATAGAGGCTGCCCCTACTTCCTGTGACACTTTCACAAGTTAGAATGGTGAATCAACCATAGGCACCCAGGAACAGCTCTCCACACAGGCCTGGTTTGGTCCATTTTCTCTACATTGAGAACAGAGAGGCTCATTAAGATACAACCCTTCATCCTGACCAGGTTGTTTGCAATGGAAGATGAGTTTTGCTCTTTAAGGTCCTTCATAGCTGCCTATATCTTCTCCAGGGATCACATCTGCATGGACCTTTGAGTTTTTCAGCATATGGAATATCCCCTACATTCCTGTATTGTAAGACCAACACTGTCCCTGGTCTTTTGTTAAGTGAGATTGTGGGAACAGTGTATGTTTAGGGTTTAATAACATGTTTGATTTGGGTTAGGAATCATTCTGCTGGATGACTAATGGTATTGGGAACCTGTGATATTTATTAAAACATAGACATAAAATATAAGTATGAAAACAGAAATCTAGGTAAGATTTGAAGCTCAGAAGGGCATTGAGCTGTTGATTGTGATGCTTAGCTTTGAATTATGTTCCGCATATATGTCTCGGATAAATCGATAATCAATGGAATAGGACCTTGTACCTTGGATGATTGAATGGAAAAGAGAACTTCCACTCAAACAGGGAAACTCAGTAAGATTAGGAAGATAGTCAGTAGCTTTCAGAAGAAGAGTGAGTACAGGATTTGGACCAAAAATTCTTTATCAATAGGGTTTCGCTTAGAGAGTGAAAGTAAATATCATCACATGTGAAGAGTCACTCACATGGTGAACTGGGGAAACAGACATCAATAGAGACATTAGGAAATCAGGCAAAGTATAGAGTGAGTGATAGGATTAGACATTATTAAATGCATTTAGGTTGAATATATAATTTTAGGAAGAAACAAATACGTAGTCACCAATAGGATTGATATTTGAGACTATTAGGCAAACTGGACCTGGATGTTTTTAGGAATCCATGTTCAGTTTCCATTTAGGCTTTGGTACAATCATAAGTGTGACTTTTGCTTTTTGTGTCCAGAATATTACTGTGATACAATGTATATGTAGATAAGGTGACCTGAGTATTTCTTCCACCATTTCTGGGAGCAATATTTTGAAGATGTATAAATTAGTATTCGGGGAACAAACAGGTGCACTCTTTGTCTTTGAATATGGAGAATATGCATGTATAGACCATACTGTGAATAAATAATATAACTGGTTCCAACTTCAAATAATGGATTGAATTGAAATGTGAAAATATACAGGAAATCTTATATTGATATACAACCATTCATTCCAACCCGTTTTACATCTAATGGTAATATGAGGATGATGGTTTATCATGAAGAGTGTGTGAGTTTTGCTTAAAATTGATTATGGAAATTGAAAATATTTTTTTTGGAAAAAAGTCTCATAAAAAGACCAGTCAAGAAACCTGGAGAAATACATGTGTTCTGAAGCAGGAAGTGACTGAAAGTGAAACAAATGCTTATAAATTTGTGAAATTGTAGATGAAATACATATCCTCTGATGTGCATTCACTGAAGGAATAGTAATGTACCAGTGTTGAGTAAAAATGAACGTCAAAATAAACATCATGTCCCATAGGAATCTTCTTGCATTGATGTTAAACTGAGACAGTTAATGTAGAAATATTAGGATTTGAATGCACCATTCACTGAATTTAGTTTTCAGTCCTAAGAAACAAATATGTATTTCAGGTGGATGAATATTTCTGAGAATAATCTTGTGAAAATTTGATTATAATTCCACATACATGAACATGAATGAATTTTGGGACTGTACATAAGACACATCTATTTCATATTTTGAAATATATGGAGAGTGTGCATATATATATATATATATATATATATATATATATATATATATACAAGAGTGTGTATATACACACACACACACACACAAAACAGACATTAAAAAGTAGCAATATATATGCCAATTGAAATTCTTCATGAAATATATATCATCCACAGATCCAAAAATCTTCATTTTACTGAGCGTGGATTTATGTGTAATATTGTTTAACTAGGAAGCTCACCCATAGCTTAAATTTTCAGTCACAACATCGTTTAGAAGGAGTGATCTCTTCTCATAATTTGTATCTGCCAAGTCAGCAACCTCACAAAAATGTACGTGTGATACCAGGTAGGATTCTATATGTGCATATAAAAATACATGTGCTGAATATGCTACAGAGAAAGGGAGACAGGAATTCACATATTTGTCAACTTTAAAAACACATTGAGAGAGAGAGGGGCAGATCTGCCAATCGCTCCTTCAAGGTAGGCGGACTTGCGACCCACCGGCTGAACAGGACCAGTGGCCCGCCACCGTGGAAAACACATCGCCCTGGTTGGGGGAGGGGCAATGCCGCCGGGCCTGCAAGGTAGGCAGACCTGTGACCCACAGCAGGACAGGCCCAGCAATCTGCGGAGGGGCAGAGACGCCCTCTGCGCCTGCAAGGTAGGTGGACCTGCAACCACCGACAGACCAGGCCTATGGCCCGCCAGCATGGTAGACACATCGTCCCGGTTGGGGGAGGGGCGGAGCAGCCACAGGCACCTGCAAGGTAGACAGACCTGCAAGGGACAGACAAAACAGACCCAGTGGCCCGCGGATGGTCAAAGCTGCCGCCCACGCCTGCAAAGTAGCCCGACTTGCGACCCACTGGCAGAACAGGCCCAGTGCCTGCAGAGGGGCAGAGTTGCTGCTCGCACCTTCAAGGTAGGCGGACCAGCTACCGACTTACAGAACAGGCCCAGCAGCCTGCTGGTGTGGTAGGCACATTGTCCCAATTGTAGGAGGGGCAGAGCCACCACCCGTGCCTGCGAGGGAGACTTTGAAACTATACAAGAGCAATATAAATATATAGGGGAAAAATTCAATAACACAACAGTTTCACCAAGCAGAAAGGAATATGAACAGTATGAAAAGACAAGGAAAGAAAGGACCATAAGCAATGCAGGTAAAGTCAACGTTAGAAGAGGTAATATCTGCAGAAGATGGAATGTCAGATAAAGAACTCAGGATATACATGCTTCAGATGATCTGGAGTCTCAAGGAAGACATTAGAGAGCAAAATCAGACAATGAAAGATCACCTTGATAATGAATTACATAAAAAAAATCCAAGAAGCATAAGATCAACTATACAGGGAGATAAAGATTATAAAATCAAACAAACAGAAATCCTAGGAATGCAGGAATCAATAAACCAACTTAAAAACTCAATTGAGAATACTACCAGCAGAGTAGAACACTTAGAAGATAGAACATCAGACAATGAAGACAAATTATTTCAACTTGAAAAGAACACAGACAGCTCAGCAAGACTTTTAAGAAACCATGAGCAGAACATGCAAGAAATATGGGATAACATAAAAAGACCAAACTTAAGAGTCATTGGGATACAGGAAGGTATAGAGGTCCAAACAAAAGGAATGAGCAATATATTCAATGAAATAAAGGAGAAAACTTCCCAGACTTGTAGAATGAGACAGAATCGCAAATCCTAGAAGCTTACAGGATGCCAAATGTGCAAAATCATAAGAGATCCACACCTAGACATATTATAATGAAGATGCCCAACATACAGAAAAAGGAGAGAATTTTAAAAGCTACAAGATAAAGGAAGCAGATTACATTTAGTGGTAAACCAATCAGGATAACAGCTGATCTTTTAACACAGATTCTGAAAGCTAGAAGATCCTGCAATAACATTTTTCAAACACTGAAAGAAAATGGGTTCCATCCAAGAATTGTGTATCCAGCGAAATTAAGCTTCAGGATAGAAGATGAAATTAAAACTTTCCACGATAAACAAAAGTTAAAAGAATTTGCAGCTAGAAAACGATTTCTTAAAAACATCCTTGGCAAAACATCACAGGAAGGGGAAATGGAAAATAACAATGAAAACCAACAGTGGGAGGTAGAGGAGTAAAGGGGGGAAAATAATCAAGGAGGAAAACAAACCATGTTTAGTAACATAAATATACAAATATGGCTGGAAGAACAACCCATATCTCAATAATAACCCTAAATGTTAATGGCTTAAACTCACCAATTAAGAGACACAGGCTAGTAGAATGGATCATAAAACAAGACCCAACAATATGCTGCCTACTGGAGACACATTTGTTAGGAAAAGATATACATAGACTGAAGGTGAAAAGTTGGGAAAAATCATATCACTCATATGGACTTCGGAAACAAGCAGAAGTGTCCATACTCATATCAAATAAAATAGATTTCAAGCCAAAGTTAATCAAAAGGGATAAAGAGGGACACTACATACTGCTCAAGGAAACCATACACCAACAAGTCAAAACAATCATAAATATATATGCCCCAAACATTGGTGCAGCTATGTTCATCAAACAAATTCTTCTCAAGTTCAAGATTCTAATAAACCAATATACAATACTCATGGGAGACTCAAACACACCTCTCTCACTACTGGACTGATCTTCCAAACAAAAGTTGAATAATGAAACTATAGAACTCAATAACACAATTAATAACCCAGACTTATGATATATATATATAGAATATACCACCCAACATCAAGCAGTTACACTTTTTTCTCAGCAGCACATGGATACTTCTCAAAAAATAAATCATATATTATGTCACAGAGCTACTCTTAGACAATATAAAGGAGTAGATATAATACCAGGCATCTTATCTGATCATAAGGAAATGAAACTGAAAATCAACAATGAAAGAAAGAAGAAAAAATCATGTATCACATGGAGAATGAAAAATAGGTTACTGAACGATCAATGGGTTATAGAAGACATCAAGGAGGAAATTAAAAAATTCTTAGAGATAAATGAAAACACAGACATTACATATCAGAATCTATGGGACACATTGAAAGCAGTTCTAAGAACAAAATTCATTGCTTGGATTTCATTCCTTAAAAAAAGGAAAAAAAAAAGACAAATAAATGATCTCATACTTCATCTCAGAATGCAAGAAAAAGAAGAGCAAAACAACAGCAAAAGAAGTAGAAGCCAAGAAATAATTAAAATCAGAGCTGAAATTAATGAAATCGAAACAAAGAAACAATTGAAAAAATTGACAAAACTAAAAGATGGTTCTTTGAAAAAATAAATAAAATCGACCGACCCTTAGCCAAGCTAACAAAGAAAAGAATAGGGAGAATTCAGTATCACAACAGATAGTTCAGAAATACAGAAGATAATCCGAAATTATTTTGAATTCTTATTCTTCAATAAAATAGAAGATAGTGAAGGCATCGATAAATTTCTCAAGTCATATAATCTGCCCAGATTGAGTCAGGAGGATATAGGCAACCTAAACAGACCCATAACAATTGAGGAAATAGAATAAACCATCAAAAGACTACCAACTAAGAAAAGCCCAGGACCGGATGGGTATACAGCAGAGTTTTACAAAACCTTTAAAGAGGAACTAATACCATTACTTTTCAAGCTATTTCAGGAAAAATGCAAAAATCCTCAATGAAATTGTGGCGAATCGGATACAAAAACATATTAAAAAAATTGTGCACCATGATCAAGTAGAATTCATCCCTGGGATGCAAGGCTGGTTCAATATACAGAAATCAATAAATGTTATTCATCACATCAATAGACTTAAAAATAAGAACCATTTGATCATCTCGATAGATGCAGAAAAAGCATTCGACAATGTACAGCATCCCTTTATGTTCAAAACTCTGGAAAAACTAGGGATAACAGGAACATACCTCAATAATGTAAAAGCAATCTATGCTAAGCCTCAGGCTAGCATCATTCTGAATGGAGAAAAATTGAAGGCATTCCCTCTAAAATCTGGAAGAAGATAGGGATGCCCTCTCTCACTACTTCTGTTCAACATAGTTCTCGAAACACTGGCCAGAGCAATTAGAGAGATTAAAGAAATCAAAGGCATAAAAATAGGAAAAGAAGAACGTAAATTATCACTATTTGAAGATGACATGATTCTATACTTAGCAGACCCAAAAAGGTATACAAAGAAACTATTAGAGCTAATAAATGAATTCACCAAAGTGGCAGGATATAAAATCAATACGCATAAATCAAAGGCATTCCTGTATATCAGCAACAAATCCTCTGAAATAGAAATGAGGACAACCACTCCATTCAAAATATCCACACACACACACACACACACAAAAAATACTTGGGAATCAACCTAACAAAAGAGGTGAAAGACTTATAAAATGAAAACTACAGAACCCTAAAGAGAGAAATAGAAGAAGATCTTAGAAGATGGAAAAATATACTATGTTCATGGATAGGCAGAACTAACATCATCAAAATGGCAATATAACCAAAATTCTCTATATGTTAAATGCAATGCCAATCGGGTCTAAAAGCATGCAATGGAGGAAGGATAGCATCTTCAACAAATGGTTCTGGGAAAACTGGAAATTCATATGCAACAAAATGAAACTGAATCCATTTCTCTCGTCATGCACAAAAGTTAACTCAAAATGGATTAAGGAGCTTGATATCAAATCAGAGACACTGCATCTGATACAAGAAAAAGTTGGCTATGATCTACATACTGTGGGGTTGGGCTCCTAATTCCTCAATAGGACACCAATAGCACACGAGTTAATAACTAGAATTAACAAATGGGACTTACTCAAACTAAAAAGTTTTTTCTCATCAAAAGAAAAAATAAGAGAGGTAAATAAGTAGTCTACATCCTGGGAACAAATCTTTACTCCTCACACTTCAGATAGAGCCCTAATATCCAGAGTATACAAAGAACTCAAAAAATTAAACAATAAGAAAACGAATAACCCAATCAACAAATGGTCCAAGGACCTGAACAGACACTTCTCAGATGAGGACATACAATCAATCAATAAGTACATGAAAAAATGCTCACCATCTCTTGCAGTCAGAAAAATGGAAAACAAACCCACCCTAAGATACCATCTCACTCCAGTATGATTGGCAGCCATTATGAAGTCAAACAACAAGTGCTGCCGACGATGTGGGGAAAAGGGTACACCTGTACATTGCTGGTGGGACTGCAAATTGGTGCAGCCAATTTGAAAGAAGTATGGAGATTTCTTGGAAGCTAGGAATGGAACCACCATTTGACCCAGCTATTCCCCTTCTCAGTGTATTCCGTAAGACCTAAAAAGTGCATGCTGCATTGACACTGCTACATTGATGTTCATAGCAGCACAATTCAAAATAGCAAGAGTGTGGAACCAACTTAGATGCCCTTCAATAGACAAAGGAAAAAAAATGTGGCATTTATACACAATGGAATAATACTCTGCATTAAAAAATGTCAAAATCATAGAATTTGCCGGGAAATAGATGGCATTAGAACACATTATGCTAAGTGAAGCTAGCCAATCCCTAAAAAAAAAACAAATGCCAATAGTTTTATTTGATATAAAGAGAGTAACTAAGAACAGAGTTGGGAGGAAGAGCATGAGAAGAAAATTAACATTAAACGGGGGTGAGAGGTGGAAGAGAAAAGGAAAGAGAAGGAAAATTGCATGGAAATGGAAGGAGACCCTCATGGTTATACAAAATTACATACAAGAGGAAGTTAGGGGAAAGGGGGGAAAAAACCAAGGGTGAGAAATGAATTACAGTAGATGGAGTAGAGAGAGAAGATGGGACGGGAGGGGATGGGGAATAGTAGAGGATAGGAAAGACAGCCGACTACAACAGACACTACTATTGCAATACGTAAAACAGTGGATGTGTAACAGATGTGATGCTGAAACCTGTATACGGGGTAAAAATGGGAGTTCATAACCCACTTGAATCAAAGTGTGAAATATGATATGTCAAGCAATAGGTAAAGTTTTGAACAACCAACAATAAAAATTAAAGGAAAAAAACACATAGAGAACTATTTCAATGAAAAATGGACTAGATATATAACACCTACCCTTTATCATGCAAAAGGCAAGTCCAACTATACACCATGCTTCCTCTGAACGGCTTGTATTTCTATTCTGTTTGTGTTATTATTCTCCATCATAGTAGGATTAGTAGTCAGAGTCTAGTAGGGTATGGGTTAGTGTCAGGGATTCAGTATTTTGAATGGAAAAAAGGAAAATGAATCCAATGTGCATGCAAATATGGGCTACACAATAAATTTCCCACTCTCATCCAGAACAATGGCTTCACATTACCTTCGCCCCAAATAAGACGCAATTAGAGGAGAAGAGTTGGAAAATCTGTGAATATATATCTGGAATGGAAAATTCAAAGGAGTTCACAACCTTGGATGTGGTAGAGGAGTTTCCAAATGTAAGGGACAAGGTAAACACTCCACATACTTGTAGCTCTTCTGGCCTAAAGACTTCTTGAGAAACTGCCTCTGATGTTGGGAACTCAAAATATATGTTGTTGTCAGGAGCTTTAGCTTTCTTTCTAGTGAGACCATCAGAGCTGGGTCTACATCTATGTGACCTAGAGGACGTGGTTTCTTATTTTCCAATGAACACTAGGCTACAGTACTGAATTCTCTCTTTGTAAGTAAACTGTGACCACTGGGGTCTAAGAGTCTCCCCGTGTGGACTGTGAAGGCATTTGGTCATTCTCCACTTTTCGTGGTGTTTCTTGCTGCTACACTGGGAGATTGGTATTTTCTACACGAAATACAAGGAGTTGAACTGGGACACAGTGCTGAAGGGAGTTCTGTCATGTGTAGTGGGTCATGGTCTGCAGGAGAATGCACCAACCATGCTTCTAGCCCACATAGATTGTCCCCTTGTCCATAGCAACTTGATTATGAACATTGCCCTAAAAATTCTCCATATACCAATATGCCTTTACATATAAGGGTTTCCTGGCTGCACCACGTCAGTCACATGCCATTTGGAAGCAATGGCAGATCCACATGGCCCCACCACGGATGTTTTATCACAAACCTGCACACCAAAGCTTGCGCCTACAATTGAGGAGTATCCAACTTACTGGCATCTCTGTTCTACACCATTTTAATGAAACTCAGTCAATAAAGGCACTCATGATCAGCAATAGGGCATACAAAGGTTCTCCAGTGCCACCTGGTCATAGGAATTTCAAAAATTTTATGGTATTTATCTAGCCATTTTTTAAGGTGGAAGTTGGAGGCACTGTGGGTTTCAATTCATTTAGGAACCATTAAATTGTGAGGAAGCTCATTTCAATGAAATCTCTGGAGGACACTCAAAGGCAAGTCTTCCCAAAGAGTCGCCAAAAGGTCACATGAAGCCAGGCCCATTGAGGTCTACAGTGTGAGGTCTATGTGTGTTTTCACTATGGCTGCCAAGTCTTTCAGAATAAAATCTTGTGATATCCTGGGTGAGATTCCCAGTGCTCTGTGGAAAGCCAGCCTGGGCCTAGGTCTCAGTTTCCAAGAGCGAGTCTCATGTGTGGCCTCCTAAAAACTCAAAACAATTCATGCCAATACTTCTCTGAGTTCAGTTCCATAACTCAGTCTCTAAGGGGAATCACACCAGATTTCAAGTCCTGGTTGACCTACTCATCTCTTCCAACCCCAACACAAATGACCAAAATTAAACCAAAACATTCCCACATGACCCTCATCTTATTGCATATAGACACTCATCTTAACCTCTGGCTGGACGTTTCCATGAAGGACACAGCCCAAGACAGTGTCCAAAATAGGCTTCCTTGCCCCTTATTTTCCTAATGTCAGGGTGGCCTGAACACCCTTCCTGTAACCCAGGAGTGATCAAATAGGCCTGCTGTAATACTGCTCTGCTTCTCCAATTTGAGGAGTACTGACAGTGGGGTTTAGAATCTTTATGTGAATTGGAGTCATAAGAAAACACAAACACCACTGGGCTAGCATGTGCAGGGCTTTGAAGAAATCATTTGACCCAAATGATCCCTATTCTCACTTGATGGAGTTCAGGAACCTTACAGTGGAAGGCAAGAGACTTTATCCTCAATGACTCCTCTTTTGGGCATTTTGGTTTTGGATTCACACATGGGATCTTTCTTTATATCAATCAGGTGCTAAGAATCTAAGCCACAGCCTCACACAGGGCCAAGAGGCTGATTCAGACACACCCCTTTCTAAAGCAATTAGGCAAAGAGCCACAGGTGAGGCCCATTCATTTCCATTTGAAAAGTGTTTTGTTCCGGCTTCACGAAGGTGTGGCCTGAGGCAAAGAAATTCCTGACATACAGGGGAATAGAACAAAAGGTAAGCAAAAGGCCCAAAGCACGGTTTTTCCACTGAGACTTTACTGGTCACACTGATATCTGAGTTTTCTTAGTTGCCCGCCATTCCCTTCAGCTATCCAGTACATGGCCATGTCACAGAGCTTGAAGGTGGTACTTCTCTTGGACACAAAACCATGAGCCTATTCTGGAGAGTGGCCAGAATTTAAAAATAAAACCAGAACTTAGGAAAATAGCAGGTGTTGCCCATCTATAAGGGAAGCCGCAGTGCATTCATATATTCGGCTGGATGAATGCTGGGAAGCTTTCTACCAGACAGGACACATCCATTCATGCATTCTCTTTTCTAATGTCTACAACCAAGGACACAATGGGATACACAGACATAGAAACACTTGCTTTATCAAATCACTTATTAGAAACAGTTTACTCCAAACCAAACAAACCGCCATTCCTACCTATTCTGAGAACATGAGACAAAAGCACAAACACACACCCACACCCACAAAGCACCTTCTACCCCCAAGTAGGTCTCTGACTATCCGGAGTGTCCTCTGACTATTGGGCCAAACTATGTTCCCCCGAAATTGTCTGTCCTGTTTCAGATCTGGTTTCCTTGGCCAACTCTGTAAAGTTGTCAGGAGGCAGCGGTGATCCACTACCTGCTTTCTCAGGAAAGGCCACTCTTCAGAGCTTTCCTGGCTTTTGGCAATCCTCATATCAGTAGGTACCAACAAAGACTGATTCTGTCCTTGGTAAATCCAAAGAAGTGAGACCACTGCTACTGGGACTGGAATGGGATTTGGGTGCCTGGATTCTTTGATCCCAAATTCAGAGAGTTCTATCACCAAGGATGTGAGGTGAGGTCTGAGGTCACTTCCTTTAGGAACTGAATGAGCTCACACCATTTGCAACCACTTTGTCCTAACAGTTGCTTCCAAGGGTCCCCTGAAATGAAGGCTGCCCCTGCTTCCTGTTACAGTTTCACGAGTTTGAATGGTATATTAACCATAGGCAACCGGGAACAGCTCTCCACACAGCCTGGTTTGGTTCTTCTTCTCTACATTAAGAAGAAAGAGGCTGATTCAGACATATCCCTTCATCCTGACCAGGTTGTTTGCAAGAGAAGATGACTTTTGCTCACTCAGTTCCTTCATAGCTGCCTACAACTTCTCCAGGGATCATTTTTACATGTACCTTTGAGTTTCTTAGCAATAGGAAGTTCCCCTACATTCCTATATTGTAAGACCTACTCTGTCCCTGCTCTTCTGTAAAGTTATATTGAGGGAACAGTGTATGGTTAGGGTTAATAACAGGTTCAATTTGCATTAGGAATCATTCTGCTGGATGAATAATGGTATTGGAAACCTGCGATATTTACAACAATATATAGGTGAAACATAAGTATGAAAACAGAAATCTATTTAAGATTTGAAGCCCAGAAGAGCATTGGGACCTTGATTGTGATACTGAGCTTTGATTTATTTTCTGCACAGATGTCTCAGATACATCAATATACAATGGCAAAGTTCCATGTATTTTGGATGATTGATTGTCAAAGAGAACTTCCAGTCAAAAAGGGATAATCAGTAGGATTAGGAAGATAGTCGGTAGGTTTAGAAAGAAGAGTGAGCATAGGATTTGGACCAAAAGTTCTTTAGCTATAGGGTTTCGGGTATAGAGTGAATGTAAATGTCACCACATGTGAAAAGTCAGTCACAATGATGAACTGGGGAAAATATGTAGGAAAGCAGATATCAATAGAGACATTAGGAAATCTGGCAAAGTGTAGTCGGTAGCGAAAGGTTAATATAATAGGTACTTATCACTTCCTGTTTTCTGTATGCTTAATAAAACACTGTTGAAATCTTGAGAACTGTTTGCTAATCTTGTTCCCAGAATGTTCTGTCCTCAACTGCCAAACTGCAGAAAGTACTTCCTCACCCAGTTGCCCACAAACAGCTCACTCGCCCGGACCCATCAATAAACATCCTGCCCTGCCCTCTCAAAGGAAAGTATATAAGCTCTGCTTAAGCTGTTCTCAGGGCTCTCTGCTCTATTCAAGTGAACTCTGAGCCCCAGCATGCTGGACCCATAATAAACCCTTTGCTTTTGCATGAGACAGTCTCTTGGTGGTTTCTTCCCCGGACGCTCGCCCGACCTTTACATATGGAGGTTCCACTGAGATCCAGCAGCGGCAGATGAGAGACCCCAACGGGCTCCTCTCGGGGTATGTAAGGCGCCTCTTTCTGGTTTCAGGTTTCAGGTTAGGGCTTGGCAAAATGGCTGTTGATGAAGAGTGTGAGCTCTCTCCGACGATGGCTGACAGACATGTCATAGAGCCACAGGCAACCTCACTGGGGGACTCCCCAGAGAACTCGGGAAATCGAGGAACAATAGTCTCCTCAACTCAGTGATATTTTGTTTCAGATTCGGCATATCCAGCCCATCAGGTTTTGCCGGCTACTCAGTCCTGGTCTCAGTGTTGGACGTCCATTGCCTGTCTTTATTGTTTTGTCTTGTCTGTGTCGTGTGTCTTTGCTTTTACTGATTGTTTATCTTTCATAATGGGTTAGAGCACTTCAATGCCTCTTTCCCTGACCCTTGATCATTGCACCAAAGTCCGCTTAAGGGCTCAGAATCTTTCTTTTTCAGTAAAACGCTGGACCTGGCAGACTCTCTGTGCCTCAGAATGGCCCACCTTTGGATTCAGATAGCCCCTAGAAGGATCTTTCTACTTCCCACTAATTTAAAAAGTCAGAGATATTGACTTTCAGCCAGCGCCACATAGACATCAGGATCAAGAGACATATATCTTAACTTTTCAGGACATCTGCAATTCTCCTCCTCCATGTGGGAAGCTTTTCCTTGCCCCTGCCCCCACTCCTACTCCTTCCCTCATGCTCTCTCAAACCTTCTGCTCCTCCTCCTCCTTCAACCTCTGTTCTCCCTGAGTCACAAGATTTGACTCTACTGGACTCTCGTCCTACTACTTATTCCCTGCCCTCGTCCCCCAACCCCCAACACCCTCTAAGTAATTCCCCTGCTGCTGACTCAGCCTGTCCGCCATTGGAGGAAGCTAAGCGAGCCCAGCGCACTCCAAATAACTCCCCTGCAGCAAACACACCCCCTCCTCCCCTGGAGGATGCTGGCCCGGCTAAAGGAATTTGCCGGCGTTGAATGATTGAAATCCCTGGAACTCCCGTGATGCTCCCTCTCCATTTCTAAGGAACAATGATTGATGACAACCATGGGGGAAAAGTGCAAGCCTACCAGTTTTTACCTTTCTCCTCTTCAGACCTAAATAACTGGAAAAATAACAATCCCCCTTTTACTGAGGACCCCACCTGGGTCTCAGGTGTGGTTGAATCATTGATGTTTTCACACCAGCCTACTTGGGATGACTGCCAACAACTCCTAGGGACTCTCTTCATGACAGAGGAACAAAAGAGAATCTTCCTGGATTCTAGAAAAAAATATTCTCGGACCAGATGGGTGACCGACAAACTTCCCAACATATGCAAAGCCGCCTTTCCCTTGCACAGACCCAACTGGGACCCCAAAACCTGTGAAGGTAATGAGCATCCTTCCTCTTATTGCCGGGCTCTAATAGTGGGTATCTTATTGGCCGCTAGGCGATCAACTATTTTGGCCAAGGTAAGAGAGATTATTCAAGGGACTGATGAATGTCCCTCCATGTTCCTACAGGGAATTATGGAGGCATATAAGAGATTTACTCCTTTCGATCCTCAGGCAGAGAATCAAAAGGCATCTGTCATGGTGGCCTTTATTGGGCAAGCTGTTCTGGATATTAAAAGACAGTTACAATGCTTAGATGGATTACAAGATATGACTTTGAGAGGTTTAGTCAGAGAAGCCAAGAAGGTATACTAAGAGAGAAACTGAGGAAGAGTATGGAGCAAAGGGAGGATAAAAGAAACAAAAGACAGACTAAGGCATTGACTAAGGTCCTGGTCACAACAACAAATAGACCAGAAATTAAGAAACATGGAGACAGGAAGGGACACCGGGGACCACACTAGAGGCCACCCCTGGCCTCAATTCAATGTGCCTACTCTAAAAAAAAGGACACTGGGCTAAAGAGAGCCCTAGAAAGAGACAGCCAGGCCAGCTGGACATTCTGACTCTGTAGGATTACTAAGAAAGTCGGGGCTCAGATCCTCTCCTTGAGCTCAGGTTAACTTTTGAAGTGGAGGGGACCCCAGTATACATTGAAGTGGATACAGGGGCAATATATTCTGCCTTTAAGGCCCCATTGGAACCTCTATCAAATAAAAGGTCTCTAATTCAAGGGGCTAATGGCAGTAAATATCAGGCTTGGACAACTAAGAGGACCATGGACCAGGGGAAAGGAAAAATCCATCACTCCTTCCTAGTAATCCCAGAATGCATGGCCCCATTGATTGGCAGAGATCTGCTCACAAAGCTCTGGGCCAAAATAACTTTTAACCCTGAAGGCCCCCAAGTGGAATTTCTAAATCCTTCAGTAAAAACTCCTATAATCACGGCTCTAACTATGTCAGTAGAAAATGTACATCAAATCACTCACCTTGGTTCAAAGAAACTGCATTCATTTTTGAAGGATCAAAAACAGTTTTCCACTAACCGACTCACAGTGAAAGGAAACAACTGAATGGATAACAAAAGCCTGTTGGGTCCATCAATTGGTTAATTCTTACCCATCCAAGATTCCTGCAGGAAAGCACCTACGAGGAACCAGACCAGGACAATTCTGGGAAGTGGACTTTACTGAAATTAAGCCAGCAAGGAATGGACTTAAATATCTCCTAGTCTTTGTAGATACATTTTCAGGATGGATTGAAGCTTTCCCCCCAAAAAAAAAGAAAAGAAAAAAAATGAAACAGCGCAAATGGTGGTCAAGAAGATCCTGGAAGATATTTTTCCAAAGTATGGCCTGCCTAAAGTAATAGGGTCTGATAATGGACCGGCGTTCGTGGCCCAGGTAACTCAGAGGTTAGCAAGGACCCTGGGGATTAATTGGAAATTACATTGTGTTTACAGACCCCCGAGTTCAGGACAGGTAGAAAGAATGAATAGAACCATTAAAGAGACCATAACGAAATTAAGCTTAGAGACCGGCATAAAAGATTGCACTATGCTCCTGCTTTATGTACTGTTTCATGCAAGAAATACTCAATCTATTTCTTTGTGTAACCTCACACCCTGTGAAATTCTCTATGGTGTCCCTCCTCCAGTAAGGGTCCTACCCCAACTCTAAGACCTAACGATTCCTTCCACACCCCCTTGCTTAACAGACTTAAAGCTCTTGAAAGAACTCAGAGACACCTGTGAAAACAGATGGCCACTGCCTACCAACCTGGGGATGAGGGGACTCTACAGCGATATCAAATAGAGACTTCATCTATGTAAGACGACATCTGGTGTCATCCCTGGAACTCCCCTGAAAAGGACCATACCAGGTGCTACTTATAACACCTACAGGGTAAAGGTAGTCAAAATCACTTCCTGGATCCCTACCTCTCATCTCAAGCCTGTGCCCTGTCCAGACTCTGGCTGGAAACTGGAAAAGACTGGAAACCATTTCAAATTGTGGATTCGCTGTGTGGATAAGGCTATAGACTCTCCCCTTGACCACCAGTAGTCCTAACCCTCATAAGCCTGTTCAGCAGCGATGTCTGATCACAAATCCTACTGGAAAGGAAGTATGGTCTATCTTGCATACAGCCCGCTTAGGGACCTGGTGGCCATCTCTCCAGCCAGACATTTGTCAGCTGCGTATAGGTCTTCCCTATTGGGATATCCCTAATGAAGATGATCCCACTAAAATTCCATTAAATTCCTTCCATACCATAGATAATGGAAACAAACATTATTGATGTAGGGACACGCGAGCCAGATGCTGGTTGGCTAGCCTAGATTACTATGTTTGCCCAGTGTACTATCAAAGCCACAAACAGTCAAGGCTGTGTGCTGGAAACGCCAACATCTTCTGTAAGTCATGGGGATGTGAGCATACAGGGACTGCCACATGGAACCCAAACTCCTCATCAAATTCTGTACACAGCATTGGCCATATTACCAATTAGACAACCAAAACTGATGGCCCCCTGAGGGGTCTCTAGATCTTCAAATTCTGTGTGACCTTTTTAACTTCTGCAAGTGCTCAAAAGGGTGAAAGGAGATTCCTCTATGTGGAGGCCTTTTCTCTCCTTTGCTCACATCGTGAACTATGCTTCTCCAATACATGCTCACCCTCAGCCTTCTGCTCTAGACTCTCTGTTGTCACTCCCACATCATCAACTTGATTTCTCCCCTCCAATTACTATATTAAAAACCCAAACCTCCACCGTTTCTCAGACCATTGCCCCCTTGCTGAGGTAGCAGGTACTGAGGTAACCCTCCACTCACTCACTCCTCTCTTCTCCTGTCAGTGCCCACACTAGGTCCCACCAGGTCCTCTTACCAGCTAACCCAAAGCTCAAACCAGCTGAGAAGAGCCCTCAGACCCCTATCCAAGATGTAATGAAAATGGCCTTTAAAGTTGCTTTGTCATCACTGAAAACAGGTTACTAAAAATTTAAAGTCCCTTACAGGCTTTTTGGGATACTCACTCCCATCTCCCCCTCTGTTCTACCCGTTCTACTACTCATGTTTTTGGTGCTAGGAAGATCTCAAAACCCTTTTCCATTATTCTTTTACATCTCTCCTTCCTCATTCTCAGATCTAAAGAGCTGCGCTCAGCCCTGCATTTCCCGTCTTCCCCCTCTGTACCAGGCCCACAGGAAAGTCTTAACTGACCTTATCCAGAAGTTTTCACCATGGCTAACTTTAGGACTTTCAGCAAAAGAGTCCCTATAAAAGAGTTCAGTGTAGATAAACTTCCTCTTTTTGTGTTGCCCTGGTCTACCTGGCAACTGGCTGAAAAAAATCAGCACTCCTGAGCTAGACACACCCTTACTAGTTTTTCACAACATATGTGATCAAGGCCTCTGGCCTTGAGCTGGGGCTTCATAGAGATGGCTACATTTGTAAGATGGATAAGTTGCAAACTGGGCTCCGTGGAAACAGCTGGCAGAGGGAAAAAAGGGGAAAAAAAAGCTCTCCCGCACCCAGGTGTCCTTGAAAATTTAACTTGCCCAGAACTGAGGAAAAATCAGAAACAAAAACTGCTCTTTGTGAACTTCTGCAGACTGTGAACATCAGAGCCCCTTCCCTTACATGTTGGGTACAAAATTCTGAAACTACCTAAACTTGGGTTTCAGGGGATTAATTGATTACAACAGAAGCAATGCCCTCTGAATCTGGTTGCAACCAAATATGACTGTTTCCTTGTCTTTGGTGCTATCTTAGGTGCCTTGCCTTTTCCGTCCCTACAACAATATAATTCTATATACTTAAACGTTGTTTATGTTTTTATGAAATGGTCAACAGAAGTGATTAATTGTGTAATGGTGCAGATGTTTCCCAGAGTGCTCTATTATGACGCAGGTTCATTTGAAGATCAAATAGAGGGGCATACAACCCGGTTCAGGTGGGAACATATATCTCTCACCTTAGCCATTCTATTATGAATAGGAGTTGCTGCCCGGGTTCGCACAGGAACCACTGCCCTGGTCCATGGGACACAACAAATGACCCAATTAGAAGCAGCAATAGATCAAAACTTAAAGATATTAGAAAATTTCATCACAGCTTTGCAGGAATCTTTTACCTCTCTCTTTGAAGTTTGCTGGGAGCCATCAGCCAAGTAGGTATGACAAATTCCTTGCCAGCTTACTCCCATGCTGTCTAGTGGAAGGACTTCTGAAAGGTGACCTTGCTCAAGGACCAGGGCAGGATCCGTGTTTAGGGTGTTCCCCCTTTAGAATAGGGCGGTTTAGCATAATAGGAGATTAGGGTGTTCCCCCTTTAGAATAGGGCAGTTTAGCATAATAGGAGATTAGGGTGTTCCCCCTTTAGAATAGGGCGTATCCTGCTGCTGAGTTCCTCTTGAGTGCTTAGGGTCAGACAGTATATTTTGGGAGACAGAAGCCCATGCAGAGTGGATTTGGGAGAGAGTGGATTTGGGCAGAGAACGTGGATTCCCCCAGAGCGTGTTTGTAGACGGCCGGTGTGAGTTCGGGAATAAAGAATTGCTGTTTGAATCTACAAGCTGTGTGGAGACTCGTGATTTGTGCCCAGCCAAAGACTGCGGCAGAAGTTGTTTTACAGAAAAGTCGAGGGTTGGACCTCCATTTCATGAGAGAAGGGAGCCTTTGTGCTGCATTGAGGAAAGAATTTTTTTTTTTTTTTATGTCGACCATACTGGAGTTGTAACAAACTCTATGAGTAAATTAAAAAGATGCCTTGAAGAGCATCAAAGAGAGATAGAGACCCAAAATTGGTGGTTTGAGTCTTGGTTTACACAGTCCCCCTGGTTAACTACATTTTAATCAACCCTGGCCGGTCCAATAATAATCCTCATTTTATTGCTTACTATAAAACCCTGTTTCTCAACCATGTAATTTCTTTTCTCCAAGCTCAAATTGGACAAGTTAAACTTATGTTAATACCCCACTAGCATACATAAAATGTGACACCCCCCAACAATCACTTTTATGATTAAAAGTAGCCAGAAGAAGAAGTGGGGAATGAAATGTTAATAAAATATGTACTTGTCACTTCCTGTTTTTCTGTACGCTTAACAAAACACTGTTGAAATGTTGAGAAATGTTTCCTAATCTTGTTCCCAGAATGTGCTGTCCCCAACTGCCAAACTGCAGAATGTACTCGCTCACGCGTTTACACACAAACCGCTTACTCGCCCTGACCCATCAATAAACTTCCCTCCCTGCCCTCTCCAAGAAAATTATATAAGCTCTGCTTAAGATGTTCTCAGGGCTCTCTGCTCTATTCAAGTGAGCTCTGAGCCCCAGCATGCTGGACCCCAAATAAACCCTTTCTGTTGCATGAGATAGTCTCTTGGTGGTCTCATCCTCTGACACTCGCCCTACATTTACTTGGATGATTGAATGTAGATGAGAACATCCATTCAAAAGTGATAGTCGGTAAAATTAGGAAGATAGTCAGTAGGTTTAGGAAGAAGAGTTAGTATAAAATTTGGAACAAAAGTTATTTAGCAATAGGGTTTCGGTTACAGAGTGAATGTAAATGTCAACACAAGTGAAGAGTCAGTCACAATGATGAATTGGAGAAAATATGTTGGAAAGCAGATATCAATACAGACATTACAAAATCAGGCAAAGTATAAAGTCAGTGATAGGATTAGACATTTTCAACAGGGTTGAGTTTGAATATATAATCTTAGGAAGAAACGAATATGTAGTCATCAATAGGATTGATATTTGAAAGCATTAGGCAAATTGGAAATTGATGATTTTAGTAATCCATGTTCACTTTCCATTTAGGCTTTGGTACAAATATAAGTTTGACCTTTGAATTTTGTGTCCAGAATATTACTGTGATAAAATGTATATATAGATCGGGTGACATAAGAATTTCTTCCACCATTTTTGGGAGCAATATTTTGAAGACTTATAAATTAGTATTTGGGGTACAAACAGGTGTACCCTGTGTCTATGAATATAGAGATAATGCATGAATAGACCAACTGTGAATAAGTAATATAACTGGTTCCACTTTAAATGGTGGATTGAATTGATATCTGAAAATATGAAAAATCTTATATTGATATACAATCATTCATTCCAACAAGTTATACATCAATGTTAATATTAGGGTTATGGTTTATCATGAAGGGTGTGTGAGTTTTGCTTCAATGTGATTATGAAAATCGAAAATAATGTGTTTGGAAAAAAGAATCTTGAGAAGACCAGTTAAGAAATATGGAAGAATACATGTGTTCTAAAGTAGGAAGTGATTGAAAGTGAAAAAACGCCTATAATTTTGTCATCTTTTTGATGAAATATATATCCTATGATGTGCATAAACTGAAGAAATAGTAATGTACCAGTGTTGAATTAAAATGAACATCAAAATACACATCATGTTCCATTTGAATCTTCTTGCATTGAGGTTAAACTGGGTCAGTTACTCTAGATATATTAGGATTTGTATGCAACATTCACTGAAGTTAGTTTTCAGTACAAAAAACAAAGAAGTATTTCAGGTGGATGAATATTTCTGAGAATAATATTTAGAAAAGATCATCATAAATCCACATACATGAATATGAATAAATTAAGAGAGTGTATATTAAGATACAAAAATTTCATATTTTGAAAAATCTGGAGAATGTGTGTATGTATATATATACACATATATATACATACACACAAACACATTAAAAACTCGCAATATATATGCTATTCGAAATTCATCATGAAATATATATCATTCACAGATCTAAAATATTCATTTTACTGAACATGAATTTATGTATAATGTTGTAAAACTAGGAAGCTCATCCATTGGTTATATTTTCAGTTCCAACGGTGTTTAGGAGGAGTGATCTTCTCTCACAATTTGTATCTGCCAAGTCGTTCACCTCACAAGAATGTAGGTGTGGTACCAGGTAGGATTCTATATGTGTTTATTGCTGTTGCATTGGGAGTTTAGTAATTGCTTCATGGAATCCAAGGAGTTCAACTGGGACACAGTGCTGGAGCGAGTTCTGTCAGGCGTGGTGGGTCAGGGTATGCAGGAGAATGCACCAACCAGGCTTCTATCCCACATTGCTTGCCCCCTTAAACATAGCAACCTGATTGTAAACATTGCCCTGAAACCTCACCATATAACAAGATGCCTTTGCATAGGAGGGTCTGCTGACTGCACCATGTCAGTCACAAGCCATTTGGAAGCCAATGGCAGATCCACATGGCCCCACCACAGATGTTTTTCACACACCTGCCAACCACTACTCTAGGACAACTACTCAGCAGGCTCCAACTTATTTTCATGAAACCCAATCAATCAAGGCACGGTCTGGTACACTCATGATCAGCAACAGAATATCCAATGGTTCTCCAGTGCCACCTGGTCATGGGAAATTGAAAATTTTCATGGTATTTATCTAGCCATTTTTCAAGGATGAAGTTGGATGCACTGTGGGTTTCAATTCATTCAGGAACCATTAAATGTTGAGGAAGCTCATTTCAATGAAAGTTCTGGAGAATTCTCACAGGCAAGGCTTCCCAAAGAGTGGCCAAAAGGTCACATGAAGCCAGGGCCATTGAGGTCTAAAATGTGATGTCATTGTCTGTTTTGACTCTCAACAATGGCTTCCAAGTCTTTCAGAATAAAATCATGTGATATCCTGGTTGAGATCAGAGTGCCCTGTGGAAAGCTACCCTGGGCCTTGATCTCAGTCTCCAAAGATGACTCTCATGCGTGGCTTCCTCAAATCCCAACACAATTCATGGCAATACTTCTCTGAGGTGAGTTCCAGAACTCAGTCTCTAAGGGGAATCACACCAGAGTTCAAGCCCAGGTGGACCCAGTCATCTCTTCCAACTGCCACACAAATGACCACAATAAAACCGATATTCTCCCACATGGCCCTCATCTTCTTCCATATTGACACTCATCATAACCTCTGGCTGGAGGTGTCCATGAGGGACGCAGCCCAAGACAGTGTCCAAAATAAGCTCCATTGCTCCTCATTTGCCTAAATTCGGGGTGGCCTGGACACCCTTCCTTTGTACCAGGAGTGATCAAAAAGGCCTGCCCGTAATACTGCACCACTTTTCCCATTTGAGGCCTATTGAGTGTCGGTTAAAGATACTTTATGTGAATTGGAGTGATGAGAAAACCTAAGCACCTACGGGATAGCCTCTGAAGGGCTTTGATGAACTCATCTGACCCAAATGATCCCTATTCTCACTTGATGGAATTCAGGAACCTTACAGAGGAAGGCAAGAGACTTCATCCACAATGACAGCTCTTTTTGCCATTTTTGATTTGGATGCACACATGGGATCTTTCTTTAGATCCATCAGGTGCTGAGAATCTAAGTCAAAGAATCACACTGGGCCAAGAGGCTGATTCAGACACAACTCTTTCCAAATCAATTAACGAAAGAGCCAAAGGTGAAGCCTATTTATTTCCATTTGAAAACTATTTTGTTCAGGATTCACAAAGGGGTGGGTTGAGACAAAGACTTCCTGACTCTCAGGGCAACAGAACAATAGGTAAGCAAATGGCCCAAAGCAGGGTTTCTCCACTGAGACTTTCCTGGTCAACTGATATCTGAGTTTTCTCAGATGCTCGTCATTTCCTTCAGCTATCCAGAACATTGCCTTGTCACAGAGCTTGGAGGTTGTACATAACTTAGACACAAAACCATGAGCCTATTCTGGAGAGTGTCCAGAATTCTGGAAGAAAACAGCAAATTAGGAAGGTAGCAGGTATTGCCCATTAATAAGGCAATCCACAGTCCATTCATAAAATGGGCAGGATGAATGCTGGGAAGCTTTCTACTAGACAGGACATATCCATTGATGCATTCTCTTTTCTAATGTCTACAACCACGGACACAGTGTGATACACAGACCCAGAAACACTTGCCTTGTCAAACGACTTACTAAAAACAGTTCACTCCAAACCAAACAAACTGACTTTACTTCCTATTCTCAGAACATGAGACAAAACCACAAACCCACACCCACACTGACAATGACACCTTCTTCCCCCAAATAGGTATGAGACTATCCGGAGTATCCTCCGACTGGTGGGCCATACTATGTTCCCCCAAAATGTCCTGTTCTGTCTCAGATCTGGTCTCCTTGGCCAACTCTGTGAAGTTGTCAGGAACCAGGAGTGAGCCGCTACCTGCTTTTCCAGGAAAAGCCCATCTTCCGAGCTTTCCAGGCATTTGGCCTCCTCACCTTAGGAGGAACCAAGAAAAACTGATTCTGTCCTTGGTAAATCCAAACAAGTGAGACCACTGGGACTGGGACTGGGACTGGATCTGGGTGCCTGGCGTCCTGGATCCCATGTTCAGAGAGTTCCATCAATAAGGAAGTGAGTTGAGGTCACTTTTTTCAGGAACTGAATGAGATCACTGCCTCGGCAACCACTTTGTCCTAAGAGTTTCTTTCAACGGTCCCATGAGATGGAGGCTGCCCCTACTTCCTGTGACACTTTCACAAATTAGAATGGTATATCAACCATAGGGAACCAGGAACAGCTTTCCACACAGTCTTGGTTTGGTCCATATTCTCTACATTAAGATGAGAGAGGCTGATTCAGAATCATCCCTTCATCCTGACCAGGTTGTTTGCGATGGAAGATGACTTTTGCTCTCTCAGGTCTTTCATACCTGCCTACATCTTCTCCAGGGATCATTTCTGCATGGCGCTTTGAGGTTCTCAGCAGATGGAAGATCCACTACATTCCTGTATTGTAAGATCAACACTGTCCCTGCTCTTCTGTAAACATGTTATTAACACAAACAGTGTATGGTTAGTGTTAATAACATGTTCCATTTGGGTTAGGAATTATTCTGCTGCATGAATAATGGTATTGGAAACTTGTGATTATTTTAAGAATATAGAGATGAAATATATGTATGAAAAAAGAAATCTAAGTAAGATTTGAAGCCCAGCAGGGCATTGGGCCCTTGATTGTGATACTTAGCGTTGAATTACATTCTGCACCGATGTCTCAGATAAATCAATACACAATAGCATAAGACCTTGTTACTTGAATGATTGAATGTAGAAGAGAACATCCAGTCAAAAAGGGATACTCGGTAGGATTAAGAAGATAGTTAGTATGTTTAGGAAGAAGAGTGAGTATAGGATTTGGAACAAAAGTTCTTTAGCAATAGGTTATTTATTAGAGTGTGAAAGTAAATGTCAGCACATGTGAAGAGTCAGTCACAATGATGAACTGGGGAATATATGTAGGAAAGCAGATAGCAATAGAGACATTATGAAATCAGGCAAATTATAAAGTGAGGGATAGGATTAGACATTTTCCATTGGGTTGAGTTTGAATATATAATTTTAAGAAGAAACACATGTGTAGTCACCAATAGAATTGACATTTGAGAGCATTAGGGAACCTGGACATGGATGTTTTTAGTAATCCATGTTTTCTTTCTATTTGGGCTTTTATACAATCATAAGTGTGACCTTTGCATTTTGTGTCCAGAATATTTCTGTGATTAAATGTATATGAAGATCAGGTGACATGAGTCCACTTCCACCATTTCAGGGAGCAATATTTTGAAGACGTATAAATTAGTATTGGGGGTACAAAGAGGTGTACACTGTGTCTATGGATATAGAGATAATGCATGAATAGACCATAGTGTGAATAAATAATATAACTGGTTCCACTTTAAATAATGGATAGAATTGATATCTGAAAAGATATAAGAAATCTTATATTGACATACAATCATTCATTCAAACCAGTTATACATCTAATGGTAATATCAGAGTGATAATTAATATGAATGGTATGTGAGTTTTGCTTCCAAAGTGATTATGGAAATCAAAATTAATGTGTTTGGTATGAAATCTCATGAAAAGACCAGTCAAGAAACTTAGAGGAATACATGTGTTCTGAAGCAGGACGTGATTAAAAGTGAAACAAATGCCTATAAATTTTTGAACTTGTGGATGAAATCATATATCCTATGATGTCCATAAACTGAAAAAATAATAATGTACCAATATTGAATAAAAATGAACTTCAAAATACACATCATGTCCCGTAGGATTCTACTTGCATTGATGTTTAACTGATTCAGTTACTGTAAAAATATTAGGATTTGTAAGCTCCATTCACTGAAGTTAGTTTTCAGTACTAGGAAATAATTATGTATTTCAGGCAGATGAATATTTCTGAGAATTATCTTGTGAAAAGTTGATTATAAACCACATATAGAAACATGAGTGAATTTAAGGAGTGTATAATAAGAAACATATATTTCACATTTTGAAAAATCTGGACAGTATATATATATATATAGATAGATAGATAGATGGACAGACACACACAGACATTATAATGTAGCAATCTATATGCTAATCGAAATTCACCGTGTAATACATATCATCCACATATCCAAAAATATTCATTTTACTGAACATCGATTTATATATAATGTTGTTCATCTAGGAAATTCACCAATAGGTTTAATTTTCAGTTCCATCATGATTTAGGGGGATTGATATCTTATCAAAATATGTATCTTTCAAAATCAGTGAGCTTACAAAAATGTACTTGTGATACCAGGTAGGATTCTAAATATGCATAAGAAATACATGTGATGAATAGGCTACAGAGAATGGGAGACAGAAATTTACATATGTGTTAACTTTAAAAACTCATTGAGAACTATTACAATGAAAAGTTGACTAGATTTATAACACATACCCTTGATAAAGCAGAAGGGAAGTCCAAGTATGCACCATGCCTCCTATGAACGGCCTGTATTTCTATTCTGTTAGGTTTCTTGTTCTCCATCATATTAGGATTAGTAGTCAGAGTCTAGTAGGTTATGGGTTAATGTCAGGGATTCAGTATTTCAAATGGAAAATATGAAAATGAATCTAATGTGTATGCAAATATGTGCTACACAAAAATCATCCCACTCTCATCCAGAACAATGCCTTGACATAACCTTCGCCCCAATTAAGACACAATTAGTGGAGAAGAGTTAGAAAATCTGTGAATACATATGTGGAAATGAAAATGCTCAGGAGTTCACAGCCTTGGAGGCGGTAGAGGAATTTCCAAAAGTATGGGATAGGGTAAATACTCCACAAATATGGAGTTCTGCTGGCCTAATGACTCTTTGAGAAACTGCCTTTGAGGTTGGGCCCTTGTAATATATGTTGTTGTCAAGAGCTTCAGCTTCCTTTGTAGTGAGACAATCAAAGCTGGATCTGCATATATGTGACCTGAAGGACATGGTTTCTTCTTTTCTAGTGAACATGAGGCAGCAGTTCTAAATTCCCTCATTGTAGGTAAACTGTGGCCACTGGGAGCTAAGTGTCTCCTCGTGTGGACTGAGAAGCCATTTGGTCATTCTCCACTTTTCCTGGTGATTCTTACTGCTGCACTGGGAGTTTGGTATTGGCTTCAGTAAATACCATGAGTTCAACGGGGACACAGTGCTGGAGGGAGTACTCTCACGTGTGGTGGGTCAGGGTGTGCAGGAGAACGCCCCAACCAGGCTTCTATTCAACAAAGCTTGCCCCCTTGTCTGTAGCAACCCAATTCTGAACATTGCCCTAAAACCTCTCAATGTAACAAGATGCCTTTACATATAAGGGTCTGCTGGCTGCACCATGTCAGTCAAAAGGCATTTGGAAGCCAATGGCAGATCCATGTGGCCCCATCACAGATGTTTTATCATACACCTGCAAACCACTGCTCTAGGCCCACTACTAAGCAGGTTCCAACGTACTGGCATCTTTGTTCTACACCATTTTCATGAAACCCAGTAAATCAAGGCACTGTCTGGTACACTCATGATCAGCAACAGAACATCCAATGATTCTCCAGTGCCACCTGCTCTTGGGAATTATTCCATGGTATTTATCTAGCCATTTTTTAAGGATGAAGTTGGTGTCACTGTGGATTTCAATTCATTCAGGAACCATTAAATGGTGAGGAAGCTCATTTCAATGAAAGCTCAGGAGAACTCTCACAGGCAAGTCTTCCCAAAGAGTGGCCAAAAGGTCAAATGAAGCCTGGCCCATTGAGGTCTACAATGTGAGTTCCATGTGTTATTTGACTCTCAAGTATGGCTGCCAAGTCTTTCAGAATGAAATCATGTGATATCCTAGCTGAGATTCCCAGTGCTCTGTGGAAAGCCATCCTGGGCCTAAATCTCAGTCTCCAAGGGCAACTCTCCTGCATGGCCTTCTAAAATCCCAACAGAATTCATGGTAATACTTCTCTGAGTTCAGTTCCAAAACTCAGTCTCTAAGGGGAATCACACCATAGTTCAAGCCCAGGTTGATCCAGGAATCTCTTCCTACTGCCACACAACTGACCACAATTAATACCAAAACACTCCCACATGGCCCCCATCTTCTTTTATATAGACACTCATCATAACCTCTGGGTTGAGGTTTCCATGAGGGGTGCATACCAAGACAGTGTCCAAAATAATCTCCCTTGCCTCTAATTTGCCTAAAGTCAGGGTGGCCTGGAAACCCTTCCTGTTAACCAGGAATGATCAAATACGCCTGCCATTAATACTGATGTACTTCTCCAAATAATCACACTGGGCCAAGTGGCTGATTCAGACACATCTCTTTACAAAGCAGTAAAACAAAGAGCCACAGGTGATGCCTATTCATTTCCATTTGAAAACTCTTTTCTTCAGGATTCACAAAGGGGTGGCCTAAGGCAAAGACCTTCTAGATATTCACAGCACCAGAACCATAGGTAAGCAAAATTCCCAAAGCAGGGTTTCTCCACATAGACTTTACTGGTCACACTGATATCTGAGTTTCCTGAGATGCTCCCATTTCCTTCAGCTCTCCAGTACATGGCCATGTCACAGTATCTTGAACAGAAAACCATGAGCCTATTCCGGAGAGTCCCAGAATTCAGGAATAAAACAGGAAATTAGGAAGATAGTAATTGCTACCCATCCATAAGGAAAGCTGCAGTCCAATCATAAATTGGGCAGTATGAATTCTGGGAAGCATTATACTAGACAGGACACATTCATTGATGCATTATGTTTTCTAATGTCTACAACTACAAACACAGTGGATACATAGACATAGAAACACTTGCCTTGTCAAACGACTTACTAGAAACAGTCCACTTCAAATCAAACAAACTGCCTTTCCTACCAATTCTCAGAACATGAGAAAAAACAACAAACTCACACCCACAACAACATAGGACTTTCTTCCCCCAAGTAGGTCTTTGACTCTCCGGAATTACCTCTGATTGTTGTACCATACTATGTTCCCCCAAAATGCCCTGTACTGTCTCAGATCTGGACTCCTTGGCAAACTCTTTGAAGTTGTCAGGAGCCAGCTTTGAGCCACTACCTTCTTTCTCAGGAAAGGCCACTCTCCAAAGCTCTCCTGGCATTTGGCCATTCTCAAATCAGTAGGTACCAAGAAAGACTGATTCTGTCCTTTGTAAAACCAAACAAGTGAGACCAGTGGGACTGGGTCTGGGACTGGTTCTGTGTGCCTGGCTTCTGGGATTCCAAGTTCAGAGTGTTCCAAGACCAAGGAAGTGAGATAGGTCACTTCCGTTCGGAACTGAATGAGGTCACTGGTTTGGCAACCACTTTGTCCTAACAGTTCCTTCAAAGGGTCCCATGAGATGGAGGCTGCCCCTACTTTCTGTGACACTTTCACAACTCAGAACGATATATCAACCATAGGCACCCGGGAACAGCTCTCACACAGACCTGGTTTGGTCCATCTTCTCTACATTAAGAAGAGAGAGGCTGATTCATAAACATCCCTTCATCCTAACCAGGTTGTTTGCCTTACATGATGACTTTTGCCCTCTCAGGTCCTTTATAGCTGCCTTCATCTTCCCCAGGGATAATTTCTGCATGGACCTTTGAGGTTCTCAGTGGGTGGAAGATCCCCTATATTCCTCTATATTAAGACCAACTCTGTCCCTGTTCTTCTATAAAGTTAGATTGAGGGAACAATGTATGGTTAGGGTTAATAACATGTTCTATTTAAGTTAGGAATCATTCTGCTGGATGAATAATGGTATTGGGAACCTGGGATATTTATAAGAATATAGATTTGAAATATAAGTATGAAAACAGAAATCTAGGTAAGATTTTAAGCCCAGAAGCGCATTGGGCCCTTGATTGGAATACTTAGCATTGAATTTCGTTCACACAGATGTCTCTGATAAATCAATATACAATGGCATATCATCTTGTACCCTGGATGATTGAATGTAGAAGAGTTCATCCAGTCAAAAAGGGATAGTTGTTAGGATTAGGAAGATAGTCGGTCTGTTTCGGAAGAAGAGTGAGTATAGGATTTGGACCAAAAGTTCAATAGCCCTAGGTTTTCGGTTAGAGAGTGAATGTAAATTTCAGCACATGTGGAGAGTCAGTCACAATGATGAACTGGGAAAATTATGTAGGAAATCAGATATCAATACACACATTATGAAATCAGGCAAAGTATAAAGTGAATGATAGGATTAGACATTATCAACAAGGTTGAGTTTCAATATATAATCTTAGGAAGAAACAAATATTTAGTCACCAATATGATTGACATTTGAGAGCATTAGGAAACCTGGACATGGATGTTTTTAGTAATCCAGGATCACTTTCCATCTAGGATTTGCTACAATCAGAAGTGTGACCTTTGCATTTTGTGATCAGCATATTACTGTGATAAAATGTATATGTAGATCAGGTGACATGAGTATTTCTTCTAACATTTTGGGAGCAATATTTTGAAGAGGTATAAATTAGTATTGGGGGTACACAGAGTTGTACCCTGTGTCTATGAATGTTGAAGAAATGAATGAATTGACAATACTGTGAATAAATAATATACTGTTTCCACTTTAAATCATGGATTGAATTGATATCTGAAAATATATAAAAATCTTATATTGATATACAATCATTCATTCCAACGAGTTATACATCTAATGGTAATATTAGGGTTATGTTTTATCATGAAGGGTGTGTGAGTTTAGCTTCAAAAGTTATTATGGAAATGGAAAATAATGTGTTTGGAAAGAAATCTCATGAAAAGATGAGTCAAGAAATATAGAGGAATTCATATGTTCTGAAGCAGGATTTGATTGTAAGTATAAAAAAAGCCTATAAATTTCCTAACTTGTGGATGAAATATATATCCAATGATGTGCAAAAACTGAAAAAATAGTAATGCACCAGTTTTGAATGAAAATGAACGTCAAAATACACATCATATCCCATAGGAATCTACTTGCATTGATGCTAAACTGGCTCAGTTACTGTAGAAATATTATGATTTGTATGCACTATTCACTGAAGTTAGCTTTCAGTACTAGGAAACGAATACGTATTTCAAGTGGATGAATTTTTATGAGAATAATCTTGTGAAATGTTGACTATAAATTTACATATATGAACACGAATGAATTTAGGGAGTGTATAATAAGAAACATATATTTCATATTTTGAAAAATCTTGAGAGTTTATATATACATATATATATATATATATATAGATAGATAGATTGATAGATAGATATAGATATGTGTGTGTGTATTTATGTATTTATATATATATATATACACACACACACACACACACACACACAGACACTAAAATGTATCAATATGCATGCCAATCGAAATTCACTATGAATCATATATCATCCACAGATCCAAAAATAATCATTTTACTGAACATGGATTTATGTATAATATTGTTCAACTAGGAAGTTCACCCATAGGTTGAAGTTTCAGTTCCAACAGCGTTTAGGAGGAGTGATCTCTTCCCACAATTTGTATCTCCCAAGACAGCCAAACTCACAAGGATATACGTGTGATACCAGTTATGTTTCTATATTTGCATATAAAAATACATGTGCTGAACAGGCTGCAGAGAAAGGGAGACAGGAATTCACATATTTGTTAACTTTAAAAACACATGGAGATCAATTTCAATTAAAAATTGACTAGATTTATAACACCTACCCTTTATCATTCAAAAGGAAAGTCCAACTATACACCATGCCTTCTCTGAACTGCTTTCATTTCCATTCTGTTTGGTTATTTTTGTCCATCATTTTAGAATTAGTAGTCAGAGTCTATTAGGGTATGGGTTAATGTCAGGAATTCAGTAATTCGAATGGAAAATAGGAAAATGAATCCAATGTGTATGCAAATATGTGCTACACAAAAATATTCCCACTCTCATCCAGAACATTGCCTTTACATTACCTTTGCCCCAAATAAACACAATTAGAGAAGAAGAGTTAGGAAATCTGTGAATACATATCGGAAATGGAAAATATTCAGGAGTTCACAATCTTGGATGTGGTAGAGGAGTTTCCAAAAGTGAGGGACAGGGTAAACACTCCACAAACATGGAGCTCATTGGGCCTAAAGACTCTTGAGAAACTGCCTCTGAGGTTGGGCACTTGAAATATATGTTGTTGTCAGGAATTTTAGCATCCTTTCTAGTGAGACAAACAAAGCTGGGTCTTATCTCTGTGACCTGGAAGATATGGTTTTTTATTTTCCAATGAACATGACGAAGCAGTGCTGAATTCTCTCTTTGTAGGTAAACTGTGGCCACTGGGGTCTAAGTGTCTTCCCATGTGGACTGTGAAGCCATTTGATCATCTTCCACTTTTCGAGGTGTTTCTTGCTGCTGCACTGTGAATTTGGTATTTGCTTCAGGAAATACAAGGAGTTCAACAGGTACCAGTGATGGAGGGAGTTCTGTCACATGTGGTGGGTCAAGGTCTGCAGGAAAATGCACCAACCAGGCTTCTACCCCACATAGCTTGCCCGCTTGTCCATAGCAATCTGATTCTGAACATTGCCCGGAAACCTCTCCATATAACAAGATGCTTTTATATAATAGGGTCTGCTGACTTCACCATGTAAGTCTCAAGCCATTTGGAATCCAAGGGCAGATCCACATGGTACCACCACAGATGTTTTATCACATACCTGCACACCACTGCTCTAGGCCCACTACTCAGCAGTCTCCAACTTACAGGGATCTCTTTTCTACACTGTTTTCATGAAACCAAGTAAATCCAAGCACAGTCTGGTACACTCATGACCAGCAACAAGTCATCCAAAGTTTCTCCATTGCCACCTGGTCATTGAAATTTCAAAAAATTCATGGTATGTATTTAGCTATTTTTCAAAGATGAAGTTGGAGGCACTGTGGGTTTCAAATTATTTAGGAAACATTAAATGGTGAGGAAGCTCATTTCAAAGAAATCTCTGGAGAACTCTCACAGGCAAGGCTTCCCAAAGAGTGGCCAATATTTCACATGAATCCAGGCCCATTGAGGTCTAAAATGTGAGGTCTATGTGTGTTTTGACTCTCAATTATGGCTGCCAAGACTTTCAGAATAAAATCACGTGAAATCCTGGCTGAGATTCCCAGTGCTCTGTGGAAGCCACCTTGGCCAGGATCTCAGTTTTCAGGATGACTCTCATGTGTTGCCTCCTAAAATTCCAACACAATTCATGGCAATACTTCTCTGAGGACAGTTCCAGAATTCAGTCTCTAATAACACCAGAGTTCAAGCCCAGGTGAACTAAGTCATCTCTTCCAACCGCCACACAAACGACCAGAATTAAAACCAAAACACTCCCACATGGCCCTCAACATTCTCCATATAGACACTTATCATAACCTCTGGCTGGAAATTTCCATGAGGGGCACAGACAAAGACAGTATCCAAATAAGTTCCCTTGCCCCTCATTTGCCTAAAGTCAGGGTGGCCTGGACACCCTTCCTGAGAACCAAGAGTGATTAAATAGGCCTGCACTTAATACTGCTCTGCATCTCCAATTTGGGGCCTACTTACTTTCAGGTATAGATTCTTTATGTGATTTGGAGTCATGAGAAAAGCCAAGCACCTCTGGGCTAGTCTCTGCAGGGTTTGAAGAACTCATTTGACCCAAAAGATCCCTATTCTCACTTGATGGATTTCAGGAACCTAACAGAGGAAAGCAAAAGACTTAATCTACACTGACTCCTCATTTGGCCATTTTGGTTTTGGATGCACACATGGTATCTTTCTTTAGATCCATCAGGTGCTAAGAATCTAAGCCACAGCATCACACAGGGTCATGAGGCTGATTCAGACACATCCCTTTCCAAAGCAATCAAGCAAAGAGCCACAGGTGATGCCCATTCATTTGCATTTGAAGACTCTTTTCTTCAGGCTTCACAAAGGAGTAGTCTGAGGCAAAAAGCTTTCTGAAATTCAGGGCAACAGAACAATAGGTAAGCAAATGGCCCAAAGCAGGATTTCTCCACTGAGACTTTCCTGGTCACACTGATATCTGAGTTTTCTGAGATGCTCGCCATTCCCTTTAGCTATCCAGTACATGGCCATGCCACAGAGCTTGGAGGTGGTATATATATTGGACACATAACCATTAGCCTATTTTGAAGAGTGGAGTGAATTCAGGAACAAAATAGAAACTTAGGAAGATAGTAGGTGTTGCCCATTCATAAGGCAAGCCGCAGTCCATTCATAAATTGGCAGGATGAATGTTGGGAAGATTTCTACTAGACAGGAGTCATCCATTGATGCATTCTCTTGTCTGATGTCTAGAACCACGGACACAGTGGGATACACAGACTTAGAAACACTCGCCTTTTCATAAGACTTATTAGAAACAATTCACTTCAAACCAAAAAACCGCCTTTATTACCTATTCTCAGAACATGAGACCAAACCACAAACCAACAGCCACATCCACAAAGACAATTTCTTCCCCCAAGTCAGTCTGAGAGTATCCATAGTGTCCTCTGATTGGTGGGCCATACTATGTTACCCCGAAATGTCCTGTCCTGTCTCAGATCTGGTCTCCTTGGTCAACACTGTGAAGTTCTCAGGAGCCAGCGGTGATCCACTAACTGCTTTCTCAGGAAAGGCCACTCTTCAGAGCTTTCCTGGCATTTGGGCATCCTCACCTCCGTAGGTACCAAGAAAGACTGACTCTGTCCTTGGTAAATCCGAACAATTGAGACCACTTGGACTGGGACTGGGACTGAAACAGGATTTGGGTGCCTAGCTTCCTGGATCTCAAGTTCAGAGTGTTCCATCACAAAGGATGTTAGGTGAGGTCACTTCCTTCATGATCTGAATGAGGTCACTGCCTTGGCAACCACTTTGTTCTAACAGTTGCTTCAAAGTGTCCCATGAAATGGAGGCTGCCCCTACATCCTGTGACACTTTCAAAAGTTCGAATGGTATATCAACCATAGGCACCCGGGAAGTGCTCTCCACACTGGCCTGGTTTGGTCCTTCTTCTCCATATTAAGAAGAGAGAGGCTGATTCAGACACATCCCTTCATCCTGACCAAGTTGTTTTCAATGGAAGATGACTTTTGCTCTCTCAGTTCCTACATATGTGCCTACAACTTCTCCAGAGATCATTTTGCGTGGACCTTTGAGTTTCTCAGCAGTTGGAAGAAACCGTACATTCCTGTATTTTAAGATCAACTCTGTCCCTGCTCTTCTGTAAAGTTAGATTGAGGGAAGAGTGTATGGTTAGGGTTAATAACAGTTTTGATTGGGGTTAGGAATCATTCTGCTGAATGAATAATGGTATGGCAAACCATCGATATTTTCAAGAATATATAGGTAAAATATAAGTACGAAAACAGAAATAAAGGTAATATTTGAAGCCCAGAAGGGCATTGGGTCTTTGATTGCAATATTTAGCTTTGATTTATTTTCTGCACAGATGTCTCAGATAAATCAATATACAAAGGCATAGGACCTTGTACTTTGAATGATTGATTGTCAAAAAGAACTTCCAGTCAAAAATGGATAGTCGGGGGGCTGGGGATGTGGCTCAAGTGGTAGCGCGCTCGCCTGGCATGCGTGCGGCCCGAGTTCGATCCTCAGCACCACGTACAAACAAAGATGTTGTGTCTGCCAAGTACTAAAAAAACTAAATGTTAAAAAATTCTCTCTCTCTCTCCCTCTCTCTCTAACTCTTTCTTTAAGAAAAAAATTAAAAAAAGCATAGTCGGTAGGATTAGGACGATAGTTGGTAAGTTTAGAACGGAGAGTAAGTATAGGATTTGCACCAAAAGTTCTTTAGCTATGGGGTTTCGGGTATAGAGTGAATGTAAATGTCAGCACTTGTGAAGAGTCAGTCACAATGATGTACTGGGGAAAATATGTAGGAAAGCAGATTTCAATAGAGACATTAGGAAATCTGGCAAAGTATATTCGGTAATGAAAATTTAGTAAAATAGGTAAATGTCGCTTGCTGTTTTTCTGTATGCTTAACAAAACACTATTGAAATCTTGAGAACTGTTTGCTAATCTTGTTCCCAGAATGTGCTGTCCCCAACTGCCAACCTACAGAATGTACTCATTCACCCGGTTGCACGCAAACTGCTCACTCGCCCAGACCAAACAATAAAGTTCCCTCTCTGCCCTCTCCAAGGAAAGTATATAAGCTCTGCTTAAGCTGTTCTCAGGGCTCTCTGCTCTATTCAAGTGAGCTCTGAGCCCCAACATGCTGAATCCCCAATAAACCCTTTGCTTTTGCATGAGACAGTCTCTTGGTGGGCTCTTCACCCGATGCTCGCCTGACCTTTACATATGGAGGTTCCACTGAGATCCGGCAGCGGCGAACGAGAGACCCCAACAGGCTCCTCTTGGGGTATGTATGGTGCCTCTTTCTGGTTTCAGGTTTCAGGTTAGGGCTTCGCAAAATGGCTGTCAATGAAGAGTGTGAGCTCTCTCCGACGGTGGCTGACATACGTGTCACAGAGCCACAGGCCACATCCCTGGGGGATGCTCCAGAGTATTCGGGAAATCGAGGAGCAATAGTCTCCTCAATTCAGTGATATTTTGTTTCAGATTCAGTATCGCCAGCCCATCGGGTTGGGCCAGATACTTAGTCCTGGTCTCAGTGTTCGAAGTTCCATTGTCTGACATTATTTTCTTGTCTTGTCTGTGTCGTGTGTCGTTGCTTTTACTGTTTGTGTATCTTTCATTATGGGACAGAGCACTTCAATGCCTGTGTCCCTAACCCTCGATCACTGGACCAAAGTACCCTTAAGGGCTCAGAATCTTTCTTTTTCAGTAAAATTCTGGACCTGGCAGACTCTCTATGCCTCAGAATGGCCCACCTTTGTATTCGGATGGCCCCTAGAAGGATCTTTCTACTTCCCACTAATTTAAAAAGTCAGACGATATTGTCTTTCAGCCAGGGCCACATAGCCATCTGGATCAACAGCCATATATCTTAACTTGGCAGGAACTCTGCAAATCTCCTTCATGGGTGAAGCATTTCCTTGCCCCTACCCCCACTCCTACTGCTTCCCCCATGATCTCTCAAACCCTCTGCTCCTCCTCCTCCTCCAACCTCTGTTCTCCCTGAGACACAAGATTTGACTCTACTGGACTCTCGTCCCCCTCCTTATCTCCTGCCCACTTCCCCCAAAGACCAACACCCTCTAAGTGATTCCCCTGCTGCTGACTCAACCTCTCCACCATTGGAGAAAGCTAAGCCAGCCCAGCGCCCTCCAGATAATTTCCCCGCGGCACACACAGCCCCTCCTCTTCTGGAGGAAGCTAGCCCGGCTAAAGGTACTCACCAGCGGTGAATGATTGAAAAACCTGGAACTCAAATGATGCTCCCCCTCCATCCCTAGGGGCCAATGATTGACAACGGCCTTGGGGGAAAAATGCAAGCCTACCAGTATTTACCTTTCTCCTCTTCAGACCAATATAACTGGAAAAATAAAAATCCCCGTTTTACCGAGGACCCCAACCGGCTCCTAGGTGTGGTTGAGTCATTGATGTTTTCACACCAGCCTACTTGGGATGACTGCCAACAACACCTAGGGTTGTCTCTTCATGACAGAGAAACAAAAGAGAATCCTCCTGGATGCTAGAGAAAAATATCCTCTGACCAGATGTGTGACCGACAAAACTTCCCAACATATTTAACCCGGCTTTCCCTTGAATCGACGAAACTGGGACCCCAACACCTTTGAAGGTAGGGAGCATCTGTCCACTTATCACTGGGCTCTAATTGTGGGTATCTTAGTGGCCGCTAGGCGACTTACAAATTTTGCCAAGTTAAGAGAGATTATTCAAGGGCCTGATGAATCTCCCTCTATGTTTTTAGAGAGAATTATGCAGGCATATAGGAGATATACTCTTTCGATCCTCAGGCAGAGGATCAAAAGTCATCTGTCAAGATGGCCTTTATGGGCAAGCTGCCCTGGATATTAAAAGAAAGTTACAATGCTTAGATGGATTACAAGATATGACTTTGAGAGATTTAGTCAGAGTAGCCGAGAAGGTATACTATAAGAGAGAAAGTGAGGAAGAGTAGGGAGCAAAGGAAGGATAAAAGAAACAAAAGACAGACTAAGGCATTGACTAAGGTCCTGGTCACAACAACAAATAGGCCAGAAATAAGAAACATGGAGACAGGAAGGGATACCGGGGCCCAGACTAGAGGCCACCCCTGGCCTCAATTTAATGTGCCTACTGTAAAGAAAAAAAACACTGCTTCAAAGAGTGCCATTGAAAGAGACAGCCACTCTAGCCAGCCATTCTGACTCTGGAGGATGACTAAGAATGTTGGGTCTCAGATCCCCTCCGAGAGCTCAGGGTAAATTTTGAAGTGGAGGGGACCCTAGCAAACTTTGAAGTGGATACAGGGGCAATATACTCTGCCCTTATGGCCCCATTGGTCTCTCTATCAAATAAAAAGGTCTCTAATTCAAGGGGCTAATGGCAGAAAATATCAGGTTTGGACAACTAAGAGGACCATGGACCAGGGGAAAGGAAAAATCCATCACTCGTTCTTAGTAATCCCAGAATGCCCGGCCCCATTGATGGGCAGAGATCTGCTCACCAAGCTCCGGGCCAAAATAACTTTTAACCCTGAAGGCCCACAAGTGGAATTTCTAAATCCTTCAATAAAAACTCCTATAGTCACGGCTCTAAATATGTCAGTAGAAAATGTATATCAACTCACTCACCTTGGTTCAAAGAAATTGCATTCATTCCTGAAGGATGAAGAACAGAGTTTTTTACTAACCGACTCAAAGCAAAAGGAAATAACTGAATGGGTAACAAAAGCCTGTCAGGTCTGTCATGGTTAATGCTTACCCTTCCAAGCTTCCTGCAAAAAAGCACCTACGAGGAACCAGACCAGGACAATTCTGGGAAGTGGACTTTACTAAAATTAAGCCAGCAAGGTTTGAAATTAAATATCGCCTAGTCTTTGTAGATATATTTTGAGGATGGATTGAAGCCTTTTCCAGGAAAAAAGAAAAAAAACGAAACAGCGCAAATGGTTGTCAAGAAGATCCTGAAAGATATTTTTACAAGATACGGCCTGCCTAAAGTAATAAGGTCTGATAATGGACTGGCGTTTGTAGCCCAAGTAAGTCAGGGGTTAGGCAAGACCCTGGGGATTAATTAAAAGTTACATTGTGCTTATAAACCACCGAGTTCAGGACAGGTAGAAAGAATGAATAGAACCATTAAAGAGACCATAACGAAATTAAGCTTAGAAACCTGCATAATAGATTGTACTATGCTCCTTCCTTATGCACTATTTCATGGAAGAAACACTCCCTCTGTTTCTTTGTGTAACCTTACCCCCTATGAAATTGTCCATGGTTCCCCTCCTTCAGTAAGGGACCTAACCCCAACTCTAAGACCTAACGATTCCTTCCACACCCCATTGCTTGACTGAATTAAAGCTCTTGAAAGAACTCAGGGATACCTGTGAAAACAGATGGCCAATGCCTATCAACCTGGGGACGAATGGACTCTACATCAATATCAAGTAAGAGACTTCATCTACATAAGTCGACATCAGGTGTCATCCCTGAAACCCCACTGGAAATGACGATACAAGGTGCTACTTATAACACCTACAGCGGTAAAGGAAGACAGAATCACTTCCTGGATCCATACCTCTCATCTCAAGCCTGCGCCCTGCCAGACTCTGGCTGGAAAATGGAAAAGATTGGTAAAACTTTCAAATTGTGTATTTACCCTGTGTCTAAGGCTATAGACTCTTCCCTTGACCACCAGTAGTCCTAAACCTATTAAACCCGTTCAGCAGCGATGGCTGATCACAAATCCTACTGGTAAAGAAGTATGATCTATCTCGCATGCAGCCCACTTAGGGACTTGGTGGACATCTATCCACCCAGACATTTGTCAGCTGGCTATAGGTCTTTCCTATTGGGATATACCTGATGAAGAGGATCCCACTAAATTTCCATTAAATCCATTCTGCACCATTGATAATGGAAACAATCATTATGGATGTAGGGACAAGCGAGCCAGATGCAGGTTGGCTAGCCTAGATTACTATGTTTGCCCGGTGGACTACCAAAGCCACAAACAGTCACGGTTGTGTGGGGGGAATGCCGACTTCTTCTGTATGTCTAGGGATGTGATCATACAGGCAGTGCATGATGGAACCCAAACTCCTCATCAAATTCTGTACACAGCATTGGCCCTATTACCAATTAGATCACCCAAACTGTTGGCCCCTTGAGGGGTCTCTAGATCCTCAAATTCTGCATGACCTTTTTAACTTCTGAATGTCCTCAAAAGGGTGAAAGGAGATTTCCCTATGTGGAGGCCTTTTCCCTCCTTCGCTCACATCCTGAACTATGCTTCTCCAATAGGTCCTCACACTCAGCCTTCCGCTCCAGACTCTGTGCTGTCACTCTCACCTCAGCAACATGATTTCTCCCCTCCAATTACTAGATCAAAAACCCAAACCTCCGCCGGATCTCAGACCATTTCCCCCTTTCTGAGGTAGCAGGTACTGAGGTAACCCTCCACCGAATCACTCCTCTCTTCTCCAGTCAGTGCCCACACCGGGTCCCACCAGTTCCTCTTAACAGCTAACCCAAAGCTCAAACCAGCTGAGGAGAACCCTCAGACCCCTATCCAAGATGTAGTGAAAATGGCCTTTAAAGTTTCTTTGTCATTAGTGAAAACAGGTTACTAAGAATTTAAAGTCCCTCACAGGCTTTTAGGGATACTAACTCCTATCTTCTCCTCTGTTCTACCTGTTCTACTGCTCACCTTTGTGTTGCTAGGAAAATCACAAACACCTTTGCCAGTATTCTTTCACATCTCTGCTACCTCATTCTCAGATCCACGGAGCTGCTCACAGCCATGCCTTCCCCATCTCCCCCCTCTGTTCCAGGCCCACAGAAAAACATTAATTGACCTTCTACGGAAGTCTTCAGCATGGCTGACTTTAGGACTTTCAGGAAAAGAGTCCCCATGAAAGACTTCAAAGTAGATAAACTTCCTCTTTCCATGTTGCCCTGTTGTACTTGGTCACTGGCTAAAAATATCAGCACTCCTAAGTTAGACACCCCCTTACTAGTTTTTCACAAAATATGTGAACAAGGCCTTTGGCATTGATCTGGGGCTTCACAGAGATGGCTACATTTCAAAGATAAAGAAGTTACCAACTGGGCTCCATGGTAACAGCTGGAAGGGGGAAAAATAAAGGGAAAAAAAAGCTCTCCTTCACCCAGGTGTCCTTGAAAAGTTAACTTGCCCAGAACAGAGGAATAAAACAGAAAAAAATCTGCTTTTTGTGAACTTCTGCAGGCTGTGAACTTCTGCGCCCCTTCCCTTATATGTTGGGTACAAAATTCTGAAACTACCTAAACGTGAGTTTCAGGGAATTAATTGATTATAACAGAAGTAATGCCCTCTGAATCCGGTTGCTAATAAAATGGAAAGTTTCCCTGTTTTTGGTAGTATCTTAGGTGCCTTGTCCGTCTCTACAACAGTATAATTCTATAGACTTAAACATTGTTTATGTTTTCAAGAAATTGTCAAGACGATGTGATTAAATGTGTAAAGGTGCAGATGTTTCCCAGAGTGCTTTATCATAATGCAGGTTCATTTGAAGTTCAAATAGGGGGGCATAAAACTCGGTTCCACTGAGAACATATATCCATCACTTTAGCCATCCTATTAGGAATAGGAGTTGCTGCAGGCGTGAGCACAAGAACCACTGCCTTGGTCCATGGGATACAACAAATGACACAATTAGAAGCAGCAATAGACCAAAACGTAAAGATATTAGAATCCTCCATCTTGGCTTTGCAGGAATCTTTAACCTCTCTCTCTGAAGTTATTTTACAGAAAAGGCGAGGGTTGAACCTCCTCTTCATGAAAGAAGGGAGCCTTTGTTCTGCATTGATGGAGAATGTTGTGTTTTTGCCGACCATACTGGAGTTGTAAAAAAATCTAGGAGTAAATTAAATAGATGCCTTGAAGAATGTCAATGAGAAAGAGAGGCCCAAAAAGTGTGGTTTGAGTCTTGGTTCACACAGTCCCCCTGGTTAACTACGCATTTATCAACCCTGGACAGTTCAATAATAATCCTCATATTATTGCTAACTATAAAACCCTGTTTGCTCAACCGTGTAATTTCTTTTTTCCAAGCTCAAATTGGACGAGTTAAACTTATGGTAATACCCCACTAGCAAACATAGAATGTGACACCCCGCAATGATCACTTTTATGATTAAAAGTAGCCAGAAGAAGAAGTGGGGAATGAAAGGTTAATTGAATAGGCACTTTTCACTTCCTTTTTTCCTGTATGCTTAACAAAACACTGTTGAAATCTTGAGAAATGTTTGCTAATCTTGTTCCCAGAATGTGCTGTCCCCAACTGACTAACTGCAGAATGTGCTCCCTCACTGGGTTGCATGCAAACTGACCACTCGCCCTGACCTATCAATAAACTTCCCTCCCTGCCGTCACCAAGGAAAGTGTATAAGCTCTGCTTAAGCTGTTCTAAGGGCTCTCTACTCTATTCAAGTGAGCTCTGAGCATCAGCATGCTGGACCCCCAATAAACACTGCGCTGTTGCATGAGATAGTCTCTTGGTGGTCTCTTCTTTCGACCTCATCCGACCTTTACTTGGATAATTAAATGTAGAAGAGAACATCCATTCAAAAAGGGATAGTCGGTAGGATTAGGAATATAGTTGGTAGGTTTAGGAAGAAGACTGTGTATAGGATTTGGAACAAAAGTTCCTTAGCAATAGGGTTTCGGTTAGAGAGTGAATGTAAATGTCAGCACATGTGAAGAGTCAGTCACAATGATGAACTGGAGAAAATATGTAGGAAATCAGATATCAATACACACATTATGAAATCAGGCGAAGTATAAAGTGAATGATAGGATTAGACATTAACAACAAGGTTGAGTTTCAATGTATAATCTTAGGAAGAAACAAATATGTAGTCAGCAATATGATTGACATTTGAGAGCATTAGGCAACCTGGACATGGATGTTTTTAGTAATCCAGGATCACTTTCCATTTAGGATTTGCTACAATCATAAGTTTGACCTTTGCATTTTGTGATCAGAATATTACAGTGATAAAATGTATATGTAGATAGGGTGACATGAGTATTTTTTCTAACATTTCTGGGAGCAATATTTTGAAGACGTATAAATTAGTGTTGGGGGTACACAGAGTTGTACCCTGTGTCTATGAATATAGAAGTAATGCATGAATTGACAATACTGTGAATAAATAATATAACTGTTTCCACTTTAAATCATGGATTGAATTGATATCTGAAAATATATAAGAAATCTTATATTGATATACAATCATTCATTCCAACGAGTTATGCATCTAATGGTAATATTAGGGTTACGTTTTATCATGAAAGGTGTGTGAGTTTAGCTTCAAAAGTGATTATGGAAATGGAAAATTATGTGTTTGGAAAGAAGTCTCATGAAAAGACGAATCAAGAAACATAGAGGAATACATGTGTTCTGAAGCAGGAAGTGATTGTAAGTATAAAAAAACGTATAAATTTCCTAACTTGTGGATGAAATATATATCCTATGATGTGCAAAAACTGAAAAAAATAGTAATGTACCAGTGTTGAAAGAAAATGAATGTCAAAATACATATCATGTCCCATAGGAATCTACTTGCATTGATGTTAAACTGGGTCAGTTACTGTAGAAACATTAGGATTTGAAAGGACCATTTACTAAAGTTAGTTTTCAGTACTAGGAATCAAATATATATTTCAGGTGGATGAATATATCTGAGCATAATCTTGTGAACATTTTATTATAAATCCACATTCATGACATGAATGAATTTAGGGAGTGTATATAAGACACATATATTTCATATTTTGAAAAATCAGGAGGGTGTAAAATATATATATATATATATATATATCACAGATACATTAAAAATTAGCAATATATAAATATATATGGGTATCAAAATTTATCTTGAAATATATATCATCCACAGATTAAAAAGTATTCATTTTAGTGAACATGGATTTATGTATAATGTTGTTCAACTCTTAACCTCACCCATAGGTGGAATTTTAAGATCCAAAAGCGTTTAGGAGTAGTGATCTCTTCTCACAATTTGTATCTGCAAAGTTAGCCACCTCACAAAAATGTACGTGTGATACCAGGTAGGATTCTATATGTGCATATAAAAATACATGTGCTGAATAGGCTCCAGAGAAATGGAGACAGAAATTCAGAAATAAGTTAACATTAAAAAGAATGGAGAACTATTTCAATTAACAATTGACTATATTTTTAACACCTACCATTTATCATGCAAATAACAAGTCCAACTATACACCATGCCTCCTCTGAACTGCTTGTGTTTCTATAATGTTTCGGTTACTTTCCTCCATTATATTAGGATTAGTAATCAGAGTCTAGTAGGGTGTGAGTTAGTGTCAGGGAATCAGTATATTGAATGGAAAATAGAAAAATGAATCCAATGTGTATGCAAATATGTGGTACACAAAAATCTTCCCACTCTCATCAAGAACAACACCTAGATATCACCTACGCCCCAAGTAACACACAATTAGAGGAGAAGAGTTAGAAAATCCATGACTACATATCTGGAATGGAATACGATCAGGAGTTCACAACCTTGGAAGTGGTAGAGGAGTTTCCAAAAGTAAGGGACAGGGTAAACACTCCACAAACATGGACCTCTGCCTGCCTAAAGACTTCTTGAGAAACTGTCTCTGAGGTTGGGCACTTAAAACATATGTTGTTGTCAGGAGCTTTAGCTTCCTTTCTAGGGAGAACATCAAAGCTGGGTCTTCATCTCTGTGACCTTGTGGATATGGTTTCTTATTTTCCAATGAACATGAGGCAGCAGTGCTGAATTCTGTCTTTGTAGGTAAACTGTGGCCACGGGGGGCTAAGTGTATCCACATGTTGGCTGTGTATCCATTTGGTCATCCTCCACATTTCGTCGTGATTCTTGGTGCTGCACTGGGAATTTAATATTTGCTTCATGGAATACAAGGAGCTCAACTGGAACACAGTGCTGGAGGGAGTTCTGTCATGTGTGGTGGGTCAGGGTCAGCAGGAGAATGCACCAACCAGGTTTCTATCTCACACAGTTTGCCCCCTTGACCATAATAACCTGATTGTTAAGATTTCCCTTAAACCTCTACTTATAAAAAGATGCCTTTACATATAAAGGTCTGCTGGATGCACCATGTCAGCCACAAGCCATTTGGAAGTCAAAGGCAGATCCACAAGGCCCCACGACAGAAGTTTTATCACAAAACTGCACATCTCTGCTGTAGGCCCACTAATCAGCAGGCTGGAACTTACTGGCATCTCTGTTCTACACCATTTTCATGAAACCCAGTCAATCAAGAAACTGTCTGATACACTCATCGTCAGCAACAGTATATCCAAAGGTTCTCCTGTGCAACCTGGTCAAGGGAATTTTAAGAATTTCATGGTATTTATCTAGCCATTATTCAAGCATGAGGTTGGAGGCACTGTGGGTTTCAATTTTTTCAGGAAACATTAAATGGTGGGGAAGCTCATTTCAATGAAACCTCTGGAAAACTCTCACAGGCAAGTCTTCCCAAGGAGTGGCCAAAAGGTCACCGAAATCCAGGACTATTGAGGTCTACAATGTGAGGTCCATGTGTGTTTTGACGCTCAAGTATGCCTGCCATGTGTTTTAGAAAAAATCATGTGATATCCAGGCTGTGATTCTCAGTGCTCTGTGGAAAGCCACCCTGGACCTAGATCTCAGTTTATAAGGGGGACTCTCATGTGTGGCCTGCGAAAATCCCAACACAATTCATGGCAATACTTCTCTGAGTTCAGTTCCATAACTCAGTCTCTAAGTCCCCTTGAACTCACACCAGAGTTCAAGACCAGTTGGACCCATTCATTTCTTCCAACCGCCACACAAATGACCAAAATTAAAACCTAAACACTCCCACAAGGCCCTCATGTTCTCCATATAGACACTCATCATAACCTCTGGCTGAATTTTTCCATGAGGGGCGCAGCCCAAGACAGTGACCAAAATGAGCACCTTTGGCCCTCATTTGCCTAAAGTCAAGGTGGCCTGGACACCATTCCTGTGAACCAGGAGTGATTAAAAAGACCTGCCGTTAATACTGCTCTGCTTCTCCATTTTGAGGCCTACTGAATGTCAGGTATAGATTCTTTATGTGGTTTGGAGTCATGAGAAAACCCAAGCACTTCTGCAGGGTTTTGAATAACTCATTTGACCCAAAGGATCCCTATTCTCACTTGATGGAGTCAGGAACATCACAGAAGAAGGCTAGAGACTTCATCCACAATGACTGATCTTTTTGCCATTTTGGTTTTGGATGCACACATGGGATCTTTCTTTAGATCCATCAGGTGCTGAGAATCTAAGCTGGAGCCTCACACAGGGCCAAGTGGCTGATTCAGACACCTCCCTTTCCAAAGCAATTATGCCAAGAGCCACAGGTGATCCTCATTCATTTCCATTTGATAACTGTTTTTTTCAGTCTTCACAAAGGGGTGGCCAGAGGCAAATACCTTCCTGACATTCAGGGCAACAGAACAAAATGTAAGCAAAAGGCCCAAAGCAGGGTATCTCCACTGAGAGTTTCCTAGCCACACTGATATCTGAGTTTTTTGAGATGCTCGCCATGCCAATTCCTTCAGCTATTCAGTACATGGTCATGTCACAGTGATTGGAGGTGGTACATATCATGGATAAAAAACAATGAGCATATTCTGGCTAGTGGCCAGAATTCTGGAAGAAAACAGGAACTTAGGAAGGTTGTAGGTGTTTCCCATTGGTAAGGCAAGCCGCAGTCCTTTCATAAATTGGACAAGTTGATTGGTGGGAGGCATTCTACTACACAGGACATATTCATTGATGCATTCTCTTTTCTAATGTCTACAACCACGGACACAGTGGCATACACAGAAATAGAAACACTCACCATGTCAAATGACTTATTAGAAACAGTCCATTCCAAAAGAAATAAATCACGTTTTTTCTACCTATTCTCAGAACATGAGACAAAACCACAAACTGACATCCACACACCCAGGCACCTCCTTCCCCCAAGTAGGTCTGTGACTCTTCTGAATGTCCTCTGACTGGTAGGCCATACGATGTTCCTCTGAAATGGCCTTTCCTGTCTCAGATCTGGTGTCATTCACCAACTCTGTGAAGTTGTCAGGAGGCAGTGGTGAGCCAATTCCAGTCTTGTCAGGAAAGGCCCCTCTTCAGAGCTTTCTTGGAATTTGGCCACCGTCACATGAAGAGGTACCTAGAAAGACTGATTCTATCCTTGGTAAATAAAAACAAGTGAGAACACTGGGACTTGGACGGGTAATGGCTTTGGGTGCCTGGCTTCCTGGATCCCAAATTCAGAGAATTCCATCACCAAGGAAGTAGGTGAGGTCACTTCCTTCAGGAACTGAATGAGGTCACTGACTTGGCCACCAATATGTCCTAACAGTTGCTTCCTAGGTTCTCATAAGATGGAGGCGGCCCCTACTTCTTGTGACACATTCACAAATTAGAATGGTATAGAAACCATAGGCACCTGGGAACAGCTCTCCACAAAGGCCTGGTTTGATCCGACTTCTCTACATTAAGAAGAGAGAGGCTGATTCAGAAACATCCCTTCATCCTGACTAGGTTGTTTGCCATGGAAGATGACTTTTCCTCTCTCAGGTCCTAAATAGCTGCCTAAATCTTCTCCATCGATCATTTCTGCATGGACTTTTGAGGTTCTCAGCAGGTGGAAGATCCCCTACCTTCCTGTATTGTAAGACCAACTCGGTCCCTCCTCTTCTGTAAAGTTAGATTGACGGAACATTGTATGGTTAGGGTTAATAGCATGTTCGATTTTGGTTAGGAATCATTCTGCTGGATGAATAATGGTTTGGGAACCTCTGATACTTATAAGAATATAGACGTGAAATATAAGTACGAAAAAAGAAATCTAGGTAAGATTTGAAGCCCAGAAGGGCATTTGGCGATTGATTGGCATACTAAGCTTGAATTATGTTCTGCACCGAGGTCTCAGATAAATTTATTTACAATGGCATAGGTTGCTGTACCTCAGATGACTGAATTTAGAAGAGATCATCCAGTCCAAAAGGGATAGTCCATAGGATTAGGAAGATTGTCTGTAGGATTAGGAAGAAGAGTGAGTCTAGGAGTTGGACCAAAAGTTCTTTAGCAATAGGGTTTCAGTTAGAGAGTGAATGTAAATGTCAGCACATGTGAAGAGTCAGTCACAATGATGAACTGGGGAAAATATGTAGGAAAGAGAGTAAATATGTATCAATAGAGACATTAGGAAATCAGGCAACGTATAAAGTGAGTGATAGGATTAGATATTTTCAACAGGGTTGAGGTTGAATATATAATCTTAGGAAGAAACAATTATTTAGTCACCAATAGGATTGACATTTGAGCGCATTAGGGAACCTAGACATGGAGGTTTTTAGTAATCCATGCTCACTTTAAATTTAGGCTTTAGTACAATCATAAGTGTGACCTTTGCATTTTGTGTCAAGAATATTACTGTGGTAAAATATATATGTAGATCAGATGACATGAGTATTTCTTCCACCAATATGAGGAGCAATATTTTGAAAACTTATAAATTAGTATTGCGGATAAAATAGGCCTACCCTGTGTTGATGAATAAGAGATGATGCATGAATAGACCATATTGTGAATAAATTATATAACTGGTTCCAACTTTAAATAATGCATTGAAATTATATTTGAAAATATATAGTAAATCTTATATTGATATATATACATTCATTCCAACCAGTTATACATCTAATGGTAATATTAGGGTTACGGTTTATCATGAAGAGTGTGTGAGTTTTGCTTCAAAAATGAGTATAGAATCGAAAATAATGTTTTTAGAAAGAAGTCTAGTGAAAAGACCACTAAAGAATCATAGAGGAATACATGTTTTCTGAAAGAGGAAGTGATTGAAAGTGAACCACATGCCTATAAATTTGTGAATTTGTGGATGAAAGGACATATCCTATGATGTCCATAAACTGAAGAAATAGTTATGTACCAGTGTGGAATAAAAATGAACTTAAAAATACATATCATGTCCCATAGGAATCTAACTGCATTGATGTTAAACTTGGTCAGTTACTATAGAAACATTAGGATATATAAGGACCATTCACTGAAGTTAGTTTTCAGTACTAGGAAACAAATATGTATGTCAGGTGGTTGAATATTTCTGAGAATAATCTGTTGAGAGCCACAGCCAAAGGAGCCCCAGCAAACTTGCAGCTGCCAGCAAACTTCCATCTGCCGGCTGATGATTGGCTCACAGCGGCCCCAGCATCATCTAGCTGATTTGCTTGTCTGTGGTGATGCTCATTGAGATGCTCAATGAGCGGTTTCCCCGACCTTTCAGACTGCCAGCGGATGATTGGCTCACAGCGGCCCCAGCAACATCTAGCTGATTGGCTCCTCTGTGGTGATGCACATTGGGCTGGTTCCCTGCCCTTTCAGACCATGGAACTGCTCATTGGGGGACTTTTTGGCTTCGCCCACGTGACCCAGCCAATCGGCCTCAAGAGGAGGAGACTTGTGTTTGAGGGAGAGGCTTGTGGGAAGCCTTTGGTGGCAGTTGGGCTCTGACGGCTTTTCCTGAGGAGCTGTTTTGTTTGGTGTCATCTTGTTGGGTTGTATTATAGTAGAAATACGGGATCAGAAATTAGTAAAAAAAAAAAAAAAACTGAAAGAGTGTTCAGTAAATTGTTAGAGGAAGGAGGCATCTCAGTAAAATCAAGAAAAGTCAGGGCATACGTTGATACAATACAAAAATGTAGCCCATGGCTTTTTCAGGAGGAGTTGTTAAATATATCACAATGGAACCATCATGGTGAAGATTTAAAAAGAATAGGAAAGAAAAGCCCAGGGACTCTGCCAGTTGGCACATTGCTATTGTGGACGTTTGTACCTTGTTTGCTTAGTGGAAAGCCTTCAGTTCAGACAATGGTAGAGGAAGGAGAAGACATATTGATTCAAGTAAAATAGAAGGTCTCTCAAGTTAGTCAGATAGAGGAAAAAATTCAAGTAAATAAAAGGTCTCTCGAACTAGTCAGACAGAGGAAAAAAATCAAGTAAAAGAGAAGGCCTTTCAAGCCAGTCAGACAGAGGAAGAAAGTGTAAAACAGAAAAAGCCATCAGGGGGAAAGTTACAACAGGAGACTACTACTAACACCTTTCTATCACCAGAGGGTGTAAGTGTCCAACCAACAGCACAACCTCTACAGGAGACTGCTACTAACACCTTTCTATCACCAGAGGAAGTAAGTGTCCAACTAACAAGGCCACCTCCATATGCTGGGAGGCCCCCAACCCCCACAGTTGATAGTTGGAATCCTGAGACAAGATCTCAAATATTAACATGCCCAGTATTTGAGGCAGGAGGGCAGTGAGATTACCATGCTTTAAATTTCAAAACAGTGAAGCAGCTAACAGAGGCTGTAACAACCTATGGTCCTCAAGCACCCTTCACTGTAAGCATTATCAAATCCATTAACAACATGAACATGAAGCCAGCAGATTGGGCTAATATGTGTAAAGCTGTGCTAAATGGAGGAAATACCTGTTATGGAAGATTGCCAATGAGGAATTTTGCAAGGAGACGGCTAGGCAAAATGCAGCAGCTAGTTATCCTCAGAGAAATCTAGATATATTGTTAGGAAAGGGACCTTATGAGGATCAGCAGCAGCAATGTGCATATGATCCTGGTCTATATGCACAGATTGCTATAGATGCAATTAAGGCATGGAAGACTTTTCAAGGAAATGGAGGTTTACAAGGTCAGTTATCTAAGGTAATACAAGGAGCTAATGAACCTTATGCTGAATTTGTAGATAGGCTTATTCAAACAGCTACCAGAGTTTTTGGAAATACACAACAAGCAATGCCATTACTAAAACAACTGGCTTATGAGCAAGCGAATCGTTGGTGCAAAGATATCATTAGACCATGGATACATGAAGATTTAAACACATATATTAAATTATGTAGAGACATTAAAGAACAAGAGCAAGTCGTGGAAGCTGCAGTAAAACAGGCTTTAGATGCCAGAGACATTAATGAACAAGGGCAAATTGTGGCAGCTGCAGTAAAACAGGCTTTAGATGCCAGGCCAAGAACATGCTACAATTGTGAAAAAACAGGACATTTTAAAAGGAATTGTCCCATAGGAGGAGGGTTTAACAAAACTAGGTATCAAAGGAGTAGAATACCAGGTATTTGTCCACGATGCCGTAGAGGGAGACTTTGGGCTAATGAATGCTGTTCTCAAACCACCATAGAGGGTACACCATTATCAAAAAACGAACAAGGACCAGGTGTTTATCCACAATATCGTGGACAAAAACATGGAGCTCCTTTGCCAAAAAATGGACAGGGGGGCTCAATTCTCCGGGGCCCAAAACCACAAATATACGCAGCACTGGAGAAACCCATCAACCACATCAGGGTAGTGCCCAGGACACATTGTCCATCAGATCCCTCATCAGAAAAACCAGAGGGAGCGCAGGGTTAGACATCTGTGACTCTGCCAGAGCAGTACTAACTGCAGAGATGGGAGTTCAATTCATTTCCACAGGGGTAAAAGGACCTCTTCCCAAAGGAACAGTAGGCTTATTATTGGGACGCAGCTCTTCTACTCTAAAAGGACTTATGATAAGTCCTGGGGTAATTGATCTCGACTATGAAGGTGAAATAAAAATTATAGCCAGTTCTCCAAAGGGTATATTAGTAATTTCACCAGGAGATAGAATAGCACAGTTACTAATAATACCCAGCCTACGTGAAAAATTTTCCAGTCGTACTGTAGAAAGAGGTTCCAAGTGATTAGGCTCCACAGGTGTAGATTGGGCTATGCTTTCTTTAAATTTAGATTCTGGCCCCATGCTTAAACTAAATATTCAAGGGCATGAATTTAATGGGCTACTGGATACAGACGCAGACCTTAGCATCATCTCTCGTCAAGAATGGCCAAAACATTGGCCATTACAACAAGCCACTCAAACGCTTCGAGGCCTAGGAGTAGCGTATAATCCCCATAGAAGTGCAATGGTATTAGATTGGAAGGATCCTGAAGGATGTGAAGGAACTCTACAGCCATATGTATTGGATCATCTTCCCGTAAATTTATGGGGACGAGATAGTCTCCTGGACTCATTGATATTTTTTTTCGGATTCGGTATTGCCAGTCAATCGGGTTTTGCCGGCTCCTCAGTCCTGGTCTCAGTGTTGGACGTCCATTGCCTGTCTTCATTGCCTTGTCTTGTCTGTGTCATGTTTCATTGCTTTAACTGTTTGTGTATCTTTCATTATGGGACAGAGCACTTCAATGCCTCTGTCCCTGATACTTGATCACTGGACCAAAGTCCACTTAAGGGCTCAGAATCTTTGTTTTTCAGTAAAGCGCCGGATGTGGCAGACTCTCTGTGCTTCAGAATGGCCCACCTTTGGATTTGGATTACCCCTAGAAGGATCTTTCTACTTCCCACTAATTTAAAAAAGTCAGAGATATTGTCTTTCAGCCGGTGCTACATTGCCATCTGGATCAACAGCCATATATCTTAACTCGGCGGGAACTCTGCATATCTCCTCCTCCATGGGTGAAGCCTTTCCTTGTCACTGCCCCCACTCTGACTCCTTCCCCCAGGAACTCTCAAATCCTCTGATCCTCCTCCTCCTACACCCTCTGTTCTCCCTGAGTCACCAGATTTCACTCTACTGGAGTCTCCTTCCCCTCCTTATCCCCTGCCCTTGTCCCCCAAAATCCAACACCCTCTAAGTGATTCCCCTGCTGCTGACTCAGCCTCTCCTCCATTGGAGGAAGCTATGCCGGCCCAGCGCCCTCCAGATAATTCCTTTGCGGCACACACAGCACCTCTTCCCTTGGAGGAAGCTGTACCATCTAAAGGAACTCGCTGGCGGTGAATGATTGAAAACCCTGGAACTCTTGGGATGCTCCCCCTCCATCCCTATGGGCCAATGATTGACGATGGCCACGGGGAAAAAATGCAAGCCTACCAGTATTAGCCTTTCTCCTCGTCAGACCTATATAACTTAAAAAAATTATAATCCCCCTTTTTCTGAGGACCCCACCAGGCTCTCAGGTCTGGTTGAGTCATTGATGTTTTCACACCAGCCTACTTTGGATGACTGCCAAAAACTCCTAGGGATTCTCTTCATGACAGAGGAACAACAGTGAATCCTCCAGGAAGCTAGAAAAAAAATCCCTCAAACAAGATCTGCGTCTGACACAACTTCCCAAGATAATCAAAGGCGGCTTTCCCTTGAACCCACCCAACTGAGACCCCAAAATCTTTGAAGGTAGCGAGCATCTGTCCCCTTATCACCGGGCTCTAATAGTGTGTCTCCAAGCAGCCGCTAGCGACAAAGTAATTTGGCCAAGGTAAGAGAGATTATTCAAGGGCCTGATGATTCTCCCACTATGTTTCTAGAGAGAATTATGGAGGCATATTGGAGATATACTCCTTTTGATCCTCAGGAAGAGAATCAAAGGCATCTGTCACGATGGCCTTTATTGGGCAAACTGGCTTGGATATTAAAACAAAGTTACAAAGCTAGATTGATTACAAGATATGACTTTCAGAGATTTAGTCAGAGAAGCCAAGAACGTATACTATAAGAGAGAAACTGAGGAAGAGAAGGGAGCAAGGGGAGGATAAAAGAAACAAAAGGCAGACTAAGGCGTTGACTAAGGTCCTGGTCACAAAAACAAATAGGCCAGAAATTAAGAAACAGGTAGACAAGAAGGGATAACATTGGCCCATGCCAGAGGCCACCCTGGCCTCAGATCAATGTGCCTACTCTAAAGAAAAAAGGACACTGGGCCAAAATTGCCCTAAAAAGCAACAGCCACACCAGCCAGCCATTCTGACTCTGGAGGATGACTAAGAAAGTCGGGGCTCAGATTCCCTCCCCAAGCTCAAGGTAACTTTTGAAGTGTTTCAAAAGTGATTATGGAAATCGAAAATGATGTGTTTGGAAAGAAGTCTCATGAAAAGATCAGTCAAGAAACATGGATGAATACATGTGTTCTGAAGCACGAAGTGAATGAAAGTCAGACAAATGCGTATGAATTTGCTAACTTGTGGATGAAATATATATCCTACGATGTGCATAAAGTGAATAAATAGTAATGTAGAAGTGTTGAATAAAATTGAACATCAAAATACACATCATGTCCCATAGTAATCTACTTGAATTGATGTTAAACAGGGTCAGTTACTGTAGAAATGTTAGGATATGTTTGCACCATTCAAAGAAGTTAGTTTTCAGTACTAGGAAACAAATATGTATTTCAGGTGGATGAATATTACTGAGAATAATCTTGTGAAAAGTTGATTAAAAATCCAAATACATCAATATGAATGAATTTAGGGAGTGCATAATAAGACACATGTTTTATATATATATATATATATATATATATATATATATATATATATATATATATATATATATATATATATATATTAAAAATAGCAATATATATGCCAATTGAAATTCATCATGAAATATATATCATCATCATATCCGAAAATATTCATTTTAATGAATATGGATTTTTATATAAGTTTGTTCAAATAGGAAGCTCACCCATGTGTTGAATTTTCAGTTCCAACATTGTTTAGGAGGAGTGATCACTTCTCACAATTTGTATGTGCCATGTCAGCCACCTCACGAGAATGTACGTGTGACACCAGGTAGGATTCTATATGTGCATATTAAAACACATGTGCTGAATAGGCTACTGAGAAAGGAAGACAGTAATTCATATATTTGTTAACTTTAAAAACACATGTAGAACTATTTCAATTAAAAATTGACTAGATTTATAACTCCTACCCTATATATTTCAAAAGGCATGTCCAACTATACACCCTGCCTCCTCTGAAATGCTTGTATTTCTATTCTGTTTGGGTTATGTTTCTCCATCATATTAGGATTAGTAGTCAGAGTCTAGTAGGGAATGGGTTAGTGTCAGGGATTTAGTATTTCAAATATATGCTGCATAAAAATCTTCCCACTCTCATTCAGAACAATGCCTAGACATTACCCTCGTCCCAAGTAAGACACAATTAGAGGAGAAGAGTTAAAAATTCTGTGAATACATATCTGGAAATGAATATTCTCATGAGTTCACAACCTTGGAGGTCGTAGAGGAGTTTTCAAAAGTATGGGACAGGGTAAGCACTCCACAAACATGGAGCTCTGCTGCCCTAAAGACTTCTTGAGAAACTGCCTCTGAGGTTGGGCACTTGAAATATATGTTTTCGTAAGGAGCTTTCTTTGTACTGAGACCATCAAAGCTGGGTGTGCATCTATGCGACCTGGAGGACATGGTTTCATATTTTCCAATGAACATGAGGCAGCAGTGCTGAATTCTCTCTATGTAGGTAAACTGTGTCCACTGGGGCCTAAGTGTCTCTGCGTGTGGACTGTGAAGCCATTTGGTCATCCTCTACTTTTCCTGGTGTTTCTTGCTGCTGCACTGGGAGTTTGGTATTTGCTTATGAAGTAAAAAAAGATCACCTGGGACACAGTGCTTGAGGGAGTTCTGTCACGTGTGGTGGGTAAGGGTCTGCAAGAGAATATACCAACAATGCTTCTATTCCACAAAGCTTTTCCCCTTGACCATAGCAACATAATTCTCAACATTTCCCTGAAACCTCTCTATATAACAAGATGCCGTTACATATAAGGGTCTGGTGGTTGTACCATGTCAGTCACAAGGCATTTCGGAGCCAATGGAAGATCAACATGGCCCCACCACAGATGTTTCATCACACACCCCCCCCTCCACTGCTCTAGGCCCACTACTCAGCAGGCTCCAATTTACTGGCATCTCTGTTCTACACCATTTTGATGAAACCTAGTCAATCAAGGTGCTGTCTGGTATACTCATGATCAGAAACCGGTTTTCCAAATTTTCTACAGTGCCACCTGGTCATGGAAATTTCAATAATTTTATTGTATTTATCTAGCCATTTTTCACGGATGAAGTTGGAGGCACTGTGGATTTCAATTCATACAGGAACCATTAAATGATGAGAAACCTCATTTCAATGAAAGCTCTGTAGAACTGTTACAGACAAGGCTTCCCAGGGAGTGGCCAAAATGTCACATAAAATCAGACCCACTGAGGTCTACAATGTGAGGTCCATGTGTGTTTTGACTGTCACCCGTGCCTGCCAAGACTTTCAGAAAAAAAAAAAATCATGTGATATCCTGGCTGAGATTCCCAGTGCTCTGTGGAAAGCCACCCTGGGCCTAGATGTCAGTTTCCAAGGGAGACTCTCATGCGTACCCTCCTAGAATCCCAACACAATACATGGCACAAGTTCTCTGAGATCAGATCCAGAATGCACTCTCTAAGTGTAATCACACCAGAGTTCAAGCCCATGTGGACCCAGGCATCTCCTTTAACTGCCACACAATGACCACAATTAAAACCAAAACACTCCCACATGGCCCTCATCTGTTTCCATATAGATACTCATCATAACCTCTGGCTGGAGGTTTCCATGAGGGGCGCAGTCCAAGACAGTGTCCAAAATAAGCTCCCTTGCCCCTCATTTGCCGAAAGTCAGGGTGGCCTGGACATACTTCCTGTGAACCAGGAGTGATCAAATAGGCATGCCGTTAATACTGCAGCGATTCTTCAATTTGAGGCCTACTGAGTTAGAGGTATAGATTGTTTATGTGAATTAGAGTCATGAGAAAACCCAAGCACCTCTGCAGGGCTTTGAAGAACTCAATTGACACAAAGGATCCCTATTCTCAATTGATAGAGGTCAGGAACCTCACAGAGGAAAGCGAGACTTTATCCACAATGACTGGTCTATTTGCCATTTTGGTTTTAGATGCACACATGGGATCTTTCTTTAGATCCATCTGGTGCTGAGAATCTAAGCCACAAACTCACACAGGGCCAAGATGCTAATTCAGACACATCCCTTTCCAAAGCAATTAAGCAAAGAGCCACAGGTGATGCCCATTCATTTCCATTTGAAAACTGTTTACTTCAGGCTTCACAAAGGGGTGGCCAGAGCAAGAACTTCCTGACATTCAGTTCAACAGAACAATATATAAGCAAAATGCCCAAAGCAGGGTTTTTCCACTGAGAATTTCCTGGTCACACTGATATCTGAGTTTTTTGAGATGCTCGCCATTCCCTTCAGCTATCCAGTACATGACCATGTCACAGAGCTTGGAGGTGGTACATATGTTAGACACAAAACCATGAGCCTATCCTGGAGAGTGAACAGAATTCATGAAGAAACCTGGAAATTAGGAATGTAGTAGGTTATGCCCATCTTTAAGTAAAGCCGCAATCCATTCATAAATTGGGCAGGATGAAATGGGAAGCTTTCTACTAGACAGGAAACATCCATTGATGCACTCTCTTTTCTAATGTCTACAACCACGGACACCATGGGATACACAGACATAGAATCACTCGCCTTTTCAAACGACTTACAAGAAACAGTTCACTCCAAACCATACAAACCACCTTTCCTTCCTATTCTCACAACATGAGACAAAATCACAAACTCACAACCACACCCACAAAGGCACCTCCTTACCCTAAGTAGGTCTGTGACTCTATGGAGTGTCCTCTGACTTGTGGGCCACACAATGTTCCCCCGAAATGTCCTGTCCTGTCTCAAATATGGTCTCCTTGGCCAACTCTATGAAGTTGTCAGGAGCCAGCAGTGGGCCACTACCTGCTTTTTCAGGAAAGGCCCCTCTTCAGAGCTGTCCTGGCTTTTGGCCATTCTAACATCAGTAGGTACAAAGAAAGACTGACTCTGTCCTTGGTAATTCCAAACAAGTGAACCCACTGGGACTGGTACTGGGACTGGCTCTGTGTGCCTGGCTTCCAGGATCCCAAGTTCAGAGAGTTCCATCACCAAGGGAGTAAGGTGAGGTCACTTCCTTCAGGAACTGAATTAGGTCACTGCCTTGGCAACCACTTTATCCTAACAGTTGCTTCCAAGTGTCTCATTAAATGGAGGCTTCCCCTACTTCCTGTGAAACATTCACAAGTTAGAATGGTATATCAACCATAGGAACCCGGTAATAGCTCTCCACACAGGCCTGGTTTGGTCCATCTCCTCTACATTGAGAAGAGAGGTTCTGATTCAGACACATCCCGTCATCCTGACCAGGTATTTTGCCATGGAAGATTACTTTTGCTTTCTCAGGTCCTCCATAGCTGACTACATATTCTCCAGGGATCATTTCTGCATTGAACTTGTGGTTCTAAACAGGTGAAAGATCCCCTACATTCCTGTATTGTAAGACCAACTCTGTCCCTGCTCTTCATTAAATTTACATTGAGGGAACAGTGTATTGTTAGGGTTAATAAAATGTTTGATGTTAGAAATCATTCTGCTGGATGTATAATGGTACTGCGAACCTGGGATATTTTTAAAAATATAGAGGTGAAATATATAAATGAAAAAAGGATGTCTAGGTAATTTTGAAGCCCAGAGAGGCAATGGGCCCTTCATTGGGATACTTAGCTTTGATTTATGTTGTGCACAGATATCTCAGATAAATCGATATGCAATGGCATAGGACCTTGTACCTTGGATGATTAAAATTCGAAGAGAACATCCAGTCAAAAAGGGATAGTCGGTAGGATTAGATAGATATTCGGTAGGTTAACAAAGAGTGAGTATAGGATTTGGAACAAAAGTTCTTTAGCAATAGGGTTTGGGTTAAAGTGTGAAAGTAAATATCAGCCCACTTGAAGGGTCAGTCACAATGATGAACAGGGGAAAATATGTAGGAAAGCAGATATCAATAGAGATATTACAAAATCAACAAGTGGGCCAAGGACCTGAACAGACACTTCTCAGAAGAAGACATACAATCAATTAATAAGTACATGAAAAAATTCTCACCTTCTCTAGCAGTCAGAGAAATGCAAATCAAAACCACCCTAAGATACCATCTCACTCCAGTAAGATTGGCAGCCATTAGGATGTCAAACAATAATAAGTGGTGGCAAGGATGTGGGGAAAAGGGTACACTTGTACATTGCTGGTGGGACTGCAAAATGGTGCGGCCATTATGGAAAGCAGTATGGAGATTCCTGGAAAAGCTGGGAATGGAACCACCATTTGACCCAGCTATCGCCCTCCTTGGACTATTCCCTGAGGACCATAAAAGAGAATGCTATAGGGATACTGCCACATCAATGATCATAGCAGCACAATTCACAAAAGCCAGACTGTGGAACCAACCTAGATGCCCTTCAATAGATGAATGGATAAAAAAAATGTGGCATCTATACACAATGGAGTATTATGCAGCACTAAAAAATGACAAAATCATGGAATTTGCAGGGAAATGGATGGCATTAGAGCAGATTATGCTAAGTGAAGCTAGCCAATCCTTAAAAAACAAATGCCAAATGTCTTCTTTGATTTAAGGAGAGCAAGTAAGAACTGAACAGAGGGAAAGAGCATGAGGAAAATATTAACATTAAACTGAGACAAGTGATGGGAGGGAAAGGGAGAGAGAAGGGAAATTGCATGGAAACGGAAGGAAACCCTCATCGTTATACGAAATCACATATACAAGGTTGTGAGGGGAAAGGGGGGGAAGGGAGAGAACGGAACAATAACAGATGAGGTAGAGAGGGAAAATGAAAGGGGAGGGGAGGGGGGATAGTAGGGGATAGGAAAGTCAGCAGAATACAACAGTCACTAATATGGCATTATGTAAACATTGTGAATGTGTAACTGATGTGATTCTGCAATCTGTATTTGGGGTAAAAATGGAAATGCATAACTCACTTGAATCAAATTTATGAAAGATGAAAAAAATAAAAATTTTAAAAAGTACTAAATTGGCTCATCCTAACATTAAAAAAAGAGATATTACAAAATCAGGCAAAGTATAAAGTGAGTGATATGATTAGATATTTTCAACAGGGTTGATTTTGAATATATAATCTTAGGAAGAAACAAATATGTAGTCACCAATAGGATTGATATTTGAGAGCATTAGGCAACCTGAACATGGAAGTAATCCATGTTCACTTTCCATTTAGGCTTTAGTACAATAATAAGTGTGAACTTTGCATTTTGTGTCCAGAATATTACTGTGATAAAATGTATATGTAGATTAGGTGACATCAGTATTTCTTTCACCATTTCTGTGAGTAATATTTTGAAGACATATACATAAGTATTGGTTGTACAAAAAGCTGTACCCTGTGTCTATGTATATACAGATAATTCATGAATAGACCATACTGTGAATAAATAGTATAGCTGGTTCCACTTTAAATAATGGATTGAATTCATATTCACAAAGGAGTGGTCTGAGGCAAAAACCTTCCTGAAATTCAGGGCAACAGAACAATAGGTAAACAAAACGCACAAAGCAGGGTTTCTCCACTGAGACTTTCCTGGTCACACTGATATCTGAGTTTTCCTAGATGCTCGCCTTTCCCTTCAGCTATCCAGTACATAGCCATATCACATAGCTTTGAGGTAGTACATATCTTGGTCACAAAACAATGAGGCAATTCTGGAGAGTGTCCAGAATTCAGGATGTAAACAGAAACTTTGGAAGATAGCAGGTTTTGCCCTTCAATAAGGAAAGCCGCAGTCCATTAATAAATCGGGCAGGATGAATGTTGCGAAGCTTTCTCCTAGACAGGACACATCCATTGATGCATTTTCTTTTCTAATGTCTACAACCACGGACAGAGTGGGATACACAGACATAGAAGCACTCGCCTTGTCAAAGGACTTACTAGAAACAGTCCACGCCAATTCAAACAAACAGCCTTTCTTACATCTTCTCAGAACCTGAGAAAAAAACCATACACACACCTACACCCACAAAGGCACCTCCTTTGTGGAGTGTCCTCTGAATGGTGGGCCATACTATATTTGCCAAAAATGGCCTGTTGTATCTCAAATCTGGTCTCCTTGGCCAACTCTGTGCAGTTGTCAGGAGCCAGCGGTGAACCAATACCTGCTTTCTCAGGAAAGGCCTTTCTTCAGAGCTTTCCTGGCATTTGGCCATCCTCACATCTGTTGGTACTAAGAAAGACTGACTCTGTCCTTGGTAAATTGAAACAAGTGAGACCACAGGGACTGGGACTGCAACTGGCTCTGGGTGCCTCTCTTCCTGGATCCCAAGTTCAGAGAGTTCCATCACCAAGGAAGTGCAGTGAGGTTACTTCCTTCAGGAACTGAATGAGGTCACTGCCTTGGCAACCTCTTTGTCCTAACAGTTACTTCTAAGGGTCCCATGAGATGGAGTCTGTCCCTACTTTCTGTCACACTTTCACAAGTTAGAATGGTATATCAACCATTGGCACCTGGGAAGAGCTCTCCACACAGGCCTGATTTGGTCCATCTTCTCTACATTTAGAAGATAGAGGTTGATTCAGACACATCCATTCATCATGATCAGGTTGTTTACCATAAAAGATGACTTTTCCTCTATCAGGTCCTTCATAGCTGCCTACATCTTCTCCAGGGATCATTTCTGCATGGACCTTTGATGTTCTCAGAAGGTGGAAGATCCCCTACATTCCTGTATTGTAAGACTAACTCTGTCCCTCCTCTTTTGTAAAGTTAGATTGAGGGAAGAGTGTATGTTTAGGGTTAATAACATGTTTGATTTGGGTTAGGAATCTCTCTGCCGCATGAATAATGGTATTGGGAACCTGTGATATTTACAAGAATATATAGGTGAAATGTAAGTATGAAAACAGAAATCTAGGTAAGATTCGAAGTCAGAAGGGCATTGGGTCCTTGAGTGGGATTCTTAGGTTTGAATTATGTTCTGCATATATGTCTCCGATAAATTGAAATACAATGGTTTAGGACCTTATACCTTGGATGATTAATTGTCGAAGAGAACATCGAGTCAAAAAGCAATAATCAGTAAGATTAGGAAGATAGTCAGTAGGTTTAGAAATAAAAGTGAGTATAGGATTTAGACCAAAATTTCTTTAGCAATAGGGTCTCGGGTAGACATTGAATGTAAATGTCAGCATATGTGAAGTGTCAGACACAATGATGAACTGCGGAATATATGTAGGAAAGCAGATATCAATAGAGATATAAGGAAATCAGGCAAAGTATAAACTGAGTGATAGAATTAGACATTTTCAACAGCCTTGAAGTTGAATATATAATCTTAGAAAGAAACAAATATGTAGTCACCAATAGGATTTATATTTGAGAGCATTAGGCAACCTGGACATGGTTGTTTTTAGTAATTCATGCTCACTTTCCATTTAGGCTTTGATACAATCATGAGTGTGACCTTTGTTTTTTGTGTCCAGAATATTACTGTGATAAAAAAAGAAATATATATATATATATACACACACACACATATATAGATAGATAAGGTGACATGAATATTTCTTCTACCATTTCTGGGAGCAATGTTTTGAAGAGGTATAAATTAGTATTGGGGGAACAAAGAGGTGTACACTGTGTCTATGAATATAGAGATAATGCATTAATAGACCATACTGTGAATAAATAACATACCTGGTTCCAACTTTAATAATGGATTGAATTGAAATGTGAAAATGTACAGGAAATCTTATATTGATATACACACATTCATTCCAACCACTTATACATCTAATGGTAATATTAATGTTATGGTTTATCTTGAAGAGTGTGTGGGTTTAGCTTCAAAATTGATTATGGAAATCGAAAATAATGTGTTTGGAAAGAAGTCTCATGAAAAGACCAGTCAAGTAACATGGAGGAATACATGTGTTCTGAAGCAGAAAGTGATTAAAAGTGAAACAAATTCCTATAATTTTGTGAACTTGTGAATGAAATATATATCCTATGATGTGCAAAAACTGAAGAAATAGTAATGTACCAGTGTTGAATTAAAATGAACGTCAAAATAGACATCATGTCCCCTAGGAATCTATTTGCATTGATGTTAAACTGGGTCAGTTACTGCAGAAATATTAGGATTTGTAAGCACCATTGATTGAAGTTAGTTTTCAGCACTGGGAAACAAATATGTATTTCAGGTAGATGATTATTTCTGAGAATAATCTTGTGAAATGTTGATTATAAATCCACATACATGAACATGAATGAATTTATGGAGTGTATATAAGACACATATATTTCATATTTTATAAAATCTGTAGAGTGTATATATATATATATATATATATATATATATATATATATATATACAAAAAAAACCACAAAAATTCATTAAAAAGTATCAATATATATATGCCAATCGTAATTCATCATGAAATATATATCATCCACAGAAGCAAAAATATTTATTTTACTAAACATGGGTTTATGTATAATATTGTTCTAATAGGAAGCTCACCCATAGTTTGAATTTTCAGTTCCAACAGCGTTTAGGAGCACTGATCTCTTCTTACAATTTGTTTCTGCCAAGTCAGCCAACTCATAAAAATATATGTGTGATACCAAGTAGGAATCTATATGTGCATATAAAAAGTACAAGTGCTGAGTAGGCTACAGAGAAAGGGAGACAGGAATTCACATATTTGTTAACTTTAAAAACGCATGGAGAGAGCTGCGGATGTGGCTCAAGTGGTAGCGTGCTCGCCTGGCATGCGTGCGGCATGGGTTCGATTCTCAGCACCACGTGAAAACAAAGATGTTGTGTCCGCCGATAACTAAAAAATAAATATTATAGAATTCTCTCTCTCCTCTCTCACTCTCTCTTTAAAAAAAACACATGGAGGACTATTTCAATTAAAAATTGAGTAGATTTATAAAACCGACCCTTTATCATGCAAGAGGGAAGTCCAACTATTCACCATGCTTCCTCTGAACTGCTTGTATTTTCATTCTTTTGGGGTATTTTTCTCCATCATATTAGGATTAGTAGTCAGAGTCTAGTAGGGTATGAGTTAGTGTCAGAGATTCAGTATTTCGAATGGAAAATTGGAAAATGGATCAATGTGTATGCAAATATGTACTACAAAAAAATTTTCCCACTCTCATTCAGAACAATGCCTTGACATTACCTTCACCCCAAGTAAGACACAATTAGAGGAGAAGAGTTAGAAAATCTTTGAATACATATCTGAAATTGAAAATGCTTAGGGTTCACAACCTTGGAGATTGTAGAGGAGTTTCCAAAAGTAAGGGACAGTGTAAAAACTCTACAAACATGGAGATTTGCCTGCCTAAAGACGTCTGGAGAAACTGCCTTTAGGTTGGGCACTTGAAATATATGTTGCTGTCAGGAGCTTTAGCTTCCTTTCTAGTGAGACCATCAAAGCTGGGTCTTCATCTCTGTGATCTGGAGGACATGGTTTATAATTTTCCAATAAACATGAAGCAGCAGTGCTGAATTCTTGCTTTGTAGGTAATCTGTGGCCACTGGGGGCTAAGTGTCTCCCCATGTGGACTGCGAAGCCATTTCATCATCCTCCACTTTTCATAATGTTTCTTCCTGCTGCACTCGGAGTTTGGTATTTGCTTCACGAAATACAAGGAGTTCAACTGGGACACAGTGCTGCAGCGAGTTCTGTCACGTGTGGTGGATCAGGGTCTGCAGGAGAATGCACCAACAGGGCTTGTATACCACATAGGATGCCCCCTTAACCATAGCAACCTGATTCTGAACATTGCCCTGAAACCTCTCCATATAACAAGTTGCCTTTACATATAAGGGTCTGCTCGCTGCACCATGTCAGTCACAAGCCATTTGGAAGCCAATGGCAGATCCACATGGCCCCACCTCAGATGTTTTATCACACATTTGCTCACTACTGCTCTAGGCCCACTACTCAGCAGGATCCAAATTACTGAGATCTCTGTTTTACACCATTTTCATCAAAACCAGTCAATCAAGGCACTGTCTGGTACACTCGTGATCAGCAACAGGACATCCAAAGGTTCTTCATTGCCACCTGGTCATTGGAATTTCAAAAATTTCATGGTATTTATCTAGCAAATTTTCAATTATGAAGTTGGAAGCACTATGGCTTTCAAATCATTCAGGAATCATTCAATGGTGAGGAAGCTCATTTCAATGAAAGCTTTGGAGAACTCTCACAGGCAAGGCTTCCCAAAGAGTGGCCTAAAGGTCACATGAATTCAGGCCCATCGAGGTCTACAATTGAGGTCCATGTGTGTTTTGACTAGCAAATATGGCTTCCAAGTCTTTCAGAATAAAATAATGTGATATCCTGGCTGAGATTCCCAGTGCTCTGTGGAAAGCCACCCTAGGACTAGATCTCAGTTTCCAACGGAGACTCTCATGCGTGGCCTCCTAAATTCCCAACACAATTCATGGCAATACTTCTTTGATGATTGATCCAGAACTCAGTGTTTAAGGGGAATGACACCAGAGTTCAAGCCCAGGTGGATCCAGTCATCTCTTCCAACTGCCACATGAATGACTACACTTAAAACCAAAACATTCCCACATGATCCTTACCTTCTTCCATATAGACACTCATCATTACCTCTGGCTAGAGTTTTTCATGTGGGACGCATCCCAAGAGAGTGTCCAAAATAATCTTCCTTGCCCCTCATTTGCCTAAAGTCAGGGTGGCATCGTCACCCTTCCTGTGAACCTGGAGTGATCCAATAGGCCTGCCATGAATACTGCTCTGCTTCTTCAATTTGAGTCCTACTGACTCTCAGGGATAGATTCTTTAAGTGATTTGGAGTCACAAGAAAACACAAGCACCTCTGCAGTTCTTCAAAGAACTCATTTGACTTAAAGGATCCCTATTCTCACTTGACAGAGGTCAGAATCCTAACAGAGGAAGGCAAGAGACTGATCAACAATGACAGATTTTTGGCCATTTTGGTTTTGATTGCACACATGGAATCTATCCTTAGATCCATCATGTGCTGAGAATCTAAGCCACAACCTCATACAGGGCCAAGAGGCTGATTTAGACACATCCTTTTACAAGCAATTAAGCAAAGAACCACAGGTGATGCCCATTCATTTCCATTTGAAAATTGTTTTCTTCAGGCTTCACAAAGGGGTGGCCTGAGGCAAAGACCTTCCCGACATTCAGGACAACAGAACCATAGGTAAGCAAATGAACCAAAGCAGGATTTCTCCACTGAAAATTTACTGGTCACACTGATATCTGAGTTTTCTAAGATGTTCCCATTCTCTACAGCTATCAAGTATATAGACATGTCTCAGAGCTTGGAGGTGGTACATATCTTGGAAACAAAACCATGAGCCTATTCTGGAGAGTGGCCAGAATTCAGGAAGAAAACAGGAACTTAGGAATTTAGTAGGTGTTGCCCATCCATAAGGCAAACCACAGTCCATTCTTTAATTAGGCAGGATGAATGCTGGGAAGTTTTCTACTAGACAGGACACATCCTTTGATGCCTTCTCTTTTCTAATGTCTACAACCACGGACACAGTGGGATACTCAGACATAGAAACACTAGCCTTGTCAAACGACTTACTAGAAACAGGCCACTCCAACCCAAACAAACAGCCTTTCCTACCTATTCTCAGAACATGAGAGAAAACCACAAACTCACTCCACACCCACAAATGCACCTCCTTAACCCAAGTAGGTCTGTGACTATCCGGAGTGTCCTCTAACTGGTGGGCCATACTATGTTCTCCTGAAATGGCCTGCCCTTTCTCAGATCTGGTCTCCTTTGCCAACACTGTGAAGTTGTCAGGAGCCAGCGGTGAACCAATACCTGCTTTCTCAGGAAAGGCCCCTCTTCAGAGATCTTCTGCCATTTGACAATGCTCATATCAGTCGGTACCAAGGAAGACTGACTCTGTCCTTGGTAAATCCAAACAAGTGAGACCACTGGGACTGGGACTGGGACTGGCTCTGGGTGCCTGGCTTCCTGCATCACAATTTCAGATTTTTTGATGACCAAGGAAGAGAGGTGAGGTCACTTCCTTCAGGAACTGAATGAGGTCACTACATTGGCCACCACTTTGTCCTAACAGTTGCTTCGAAAGGTCCCATGAAATGGAGGCTGCCCCTACATCCTTTGACACTTTCACAAGTTAGAATGGTATATCAACCATAGGCACCTGGAAACAGCTCTCCACACAGGCATGGTTTGATCAGTTCTCTACATTAAGAAAGGAGAGGCTGATTCAAACACATCTCTTCATACTGACCCGGTTGTTTGCCATGGAATATGACTTTTTCCCTCTTAGGTCCTTCATAGCTGCCTGCAACTTCTTAAGGGTATAATTTCTGCATGGTCCTTTGATGTTCTCAGCAGGTGGAAGAGCCCCTACATTACTGTATTGTAAGACAAACTCTGTCTCGGCTCTTCTGTAAAGTTAGTTTGAGGGAACAATGTATGGTTAGGCTTAATAACATGTTTGATTTGAATTAGGAATCATTCTGCTTAATGAATAATGGTATTGGGAACTTGCGATATTTACAAGAATATATTGGTGAAATATAAGTTTGAAAACAGAAATCTAGATAAGATTTGAATCCAGGAAGGGCATTGGGCTGTTGATTGGGATACTTAGCTTTGAATTATGTTCTGCAAAGATGTCTCAGATAAATCAATATACAATGGCATAGGACCTTGTACCTTGGATGATTGATTGTCGAAGTGATCATCCAGTCAAAAAGGGATAGTCTTTAGGATTAGGAAGATAGTCAGTATGTTAGAAAAAAGAGTAATATAGGATTTGGACCAAAAGTTCTTTAGCAATAGGGTTTCGGATAGAGAGTGAATGTAAATGTCAGCACATGTGAAGAGTCAGTCACAATGATGAACTGGGGAAAATATGTAGGAAAGCAGATATCAATAGACATTAGGAAATCAGTCAAAATATAAAGTGACTGATAGGATTAGTCATTTTCAAGAGGGTTGAGGTTGAATATATTATCTTAAGAAGAAACAAATATGTAGTCACCAATAGGATTGATTTGAGAGCATTAGGCAACCTGGACATGGATGTGTTTAGTAATCCATGCTCACTTTCCATTAGGCTTTGGTGAAAGGTTAATAAAATAGGTACTTGTTACTTACTGTTTTTCTGTATGCTTAACAAAACACTGTTGAAGTCTTGAGGACTGTTTTCTAATCTTGTTTCCAGAATGTGCTGTCCCCAACTGCCAAACTGCAAATGTATACCCTCACCCGTTTGCACGCAAACCACCCACTTGCCCTGACCCATCAATAAACTTCCCTCCCTGCCCTCTCCAAGGAAAGCATATAAGCTCTGCTTAAGCTGTTCTCATTGCTCTCTGCTCTATTCAAGTGAGCTCTGAGCCCCAGAATGCTGGACCCATAATAAACCATTTACTGTTGAAGGAGACATTCTCTTGGTGGTCGCTTCCTCCGATGCTTGCCCGACCTTTACATCTGGAGGCACCAGCAAGATCCGACAGCGGCGGATGAAAGATCCCCAAGGGGCTCCTTTCAGGGTAAGTAAGGCAACTCTTTTTGGTTTTAGGTTTCAGGTTAGGGCTTGGCAAAATGGCTATGGGTGATGAGCGTGAGCTCTCTCTGACAGAGGCTGACATACGTGTCACAGAGCCACAGGCCACGTCCCTGGGGGATGCCCCAGAGGACTCAGGAAATCGAGGAACAATAGTCTCCTTGACTCAGTGATATTTTGCTTCGGATTCGGTATTGCCAGCCCATCAGGTTTTGCGGGCTACTCAGGCCTGGCCTCAGTATTGGACGTCCAATGCCTGACTTTATTGTCTTGTCTTGTCAGTGTAGCGTGTCGTTGCTTTCACTGTTTGTGTATCTCTCATTTTGGGACAGAGAACTTCAACACCTCTCTTCCTGACCCTTGATCACTGGAACAAAGTCCGCTTAAGGGCCCAGAATCTTTCTTTTTCAGTAAATCGCTGGACCTGGCAGACCCTCTGTGCCTCAGAATGACCCACCTTTGGAGTTGGATAGCCCCTAGAAACATCTACGTCCCACTAATTCGAAAAGTCAGAGATTTTGTATTTCAACCGGGGCCACATGGACATCCAGATCAACAGCCATATATCTCAACTTTGCAGGACCTCTGCAAATCTCCTCCTCCATGGGTGAAGCTTTTCCTTGTCTCTGGCCCCGCTCCTACTCCTTCCACCATGATTCTATCTCTCAAACCCTCTGCTCCTCCTCCTCCACCCTCTCTTCTCCCTGAGTCTCAAGACTCTACTGGACTCTCCTCGCCTTCTTATCCGCTGCCCTCGTAAACCAACCCCCAACAACCTCTAAGTGATTCCCCTGCTGCTGACTCAGCCTCTCCGCCACTGGAGGAAGCTAGGCCAGCCCAGCGCCCACCAAATGACTCCCCCTTGTCACACACACAGCCCCTCCTTCCCTGGAGGAAGCTGGCCTGGCAAAAAGAACTCAAAGAACTCCCTGCCGTTTTCAAACCTGCCTACTTGGGATGACTGCCAACAAATCCTAGGGATTCTCTTCATGACAGAGGAATGAGAGAGAAAGTTCCTGGAAGCTAGAAAAAAAAATATCCTCGGACGAGATGGGTGACCAACACAACTTCCCAACATAATCAAAGCCGGCTTCCCCTTGAACTTACCCAACTGGGACCCCGACACCTTTGAAGGTAGGGAGCATCTGTCCACTTATTGCCGGGCCCTAATAGTGGGTTTCCAACCGGCCGCTAGGCAACCAAATAATTTGGCCAAGGTAAGAGAGATTATTCAAGGGCCTGATGAACATCCCTCTATGTTTCTAGAGAGAATTATGGAGGCATATAGGAGATATACTCCTTTCGATCTTCAGGCAGAGGATCAAAAGGCATATGCCATGATGGCCTTCATTGGGCAAGCTGATCTGGATATTAAAAGAAAGTTACAATACTTAGATGGATTACAAGATATGACTTTGAGAGATTTAGTCAGAGTAGCCGAGAAAGTATCCTATAAGAGAGAAACAGAGAGAATGAAAGGGAGCAAAGGGAGGATGAGAGATGAAAAAGACAGATTAAGGTATTAACTAATGTCCTGGTCACAACAATAAATAGGCCAGAAATTAAGAAACAGGGAGACAAGAAGTGATACCTGGGTCCCCTCCAGAGGCCACCCTTGGCCTCAGATCAATGTGCCTACTGTAAAGAAAAAGGACACTGAGCCAAAGAGTGCCCTAGAAAGAGAAAGCCACGCCAGACAGCCTTTCTGACTCTGGAGGTTGACTAAGAATGTCGGGGCTCAGATCCCTTCCCCGAGCTCAGGGTAACTTTTGAAGTGAAGGGGACCCCATAAACTTTGAAGTGGATACAGCAGCAGTATACTCAGCCCTTAAGGCCCCACTGGGCCCTCTATCAAATAAAAGATCTCTAGTTCAAAGGGCTAACAGCAGTAAATATCAGACTTAGACAACTAAGAGGACCATGGACATGGGGAAAGACAAAATCCAACATTCCTTCCTAGTAATCCCAGAATGCCTGGCCCCATTGATGGGCAGAGATCTGCTCAGTAAGCTCCGGGCCAAAACAACTTTTAACCCCGAAGGCCCCAAAATGAAATTTCTAAATCCTTCATTAAAAACTCCTATAGTCATGGCTTTATAAATGTCAGTCGAAGATGAACATCCACTTTTCACACACCCCAAGACTGATCAAACAGGCAAGCTACCCCAGAAATGGATAACAGATTACCCAGATGCCTGGGCAAAATTGTTGGGTTAGGCCTAGCCATGAAACAACCTCCAAGAACAGTGGAGTTAAAAACCTCAGCCTCCCCAATCAATGTCAAACAACATCCTCTGAGCAAAAAAGGTAAAGATGGGATAAGGCCCCATATTCAGAAATATCTGGCCTTAGGGTCCTAAGGCCCTGTCAATCGGCCTGGAACACTCCCCTGCTACCGGTAAAAAATCCAGGAACTGGGGACTATCCCCCATACAAGACCTAAGAGAGATCAACAACAGAGTGCAGGAAATTCACCCCATGGTAAATAATTCATACAATCTGCTTATCACTCTGAACCCTGAGTAGAAATGGTATGGACATAAAGATGCTATCTATTGCATGCCTCTGCATAAAGACAGTCAGTTGCTGTTTGCTTTTGAGTGGGTAGACCCAGAAACCGGAACGTATGGTAAACTAACATGGACTAGACTCCCACAGGGGTTCAAAAACTCCCCCACTCTCTTTGATGAAGCCCTCCACAGAGATGTCAACAACTTCAGACCTATGCACCCTGAAGTCACCCAGCTTCAATACGTGGATGACCTGCTACTGCAGCCAACACCAAGGAAAACTGTGAGTCTGGGAACCAAGCACTATTATATAAGCTTGCTCAACTCGGGTATAGAGCTTCTTCCAAAAAACCCCAAATTTGCCAGCAAGAAGTAGTCTTCCTGGGCTATTCCCTTAGGGGTGGTAAACGATGGCTCACTGAGCCCAGAAAACAAACGGTTGTGCAGATACACCCCCCCCCCCAGCAGCAGACAACACAGAGAGTTTCTTGGGACTACTGGGTTTTGCAGGTTATGGATTCCTGTGTTTGCGTCCTTAACTTCTCCTTTATACCCGCTGTTAAAGGGAGATGCCCAATTCCAATGGACCCCTGAGCACCAGCAAGCTTTTGATAACATCTAACAACACTGGCACTGAACTCCTCAAGTTCACTGAGCCAAGCCTGCAATTTCAGAAATCCCTACACTACGTTAAAAATGTACATCAATTCACACACCTTGGTTCAAAGAAACTGCAGGCATTCCTGAAGGATCAAGAACAGAGTTTTCCACTAACCGACTCACAGCAAAAGGACATAACTGAACGGGTAACAAAACCCTGTCCGTTCTGTCAATAGGTTAATGCTTACCCTTCCAAGCTTCCTGCAAAATAGCACCTATGAACAACCAGACCAGGACAATTCTGGGAAGTGGACTTTACTGAAATTAAGCCAGCGAGGTATGGACTTCAATATCTCCTAGTGTTTGTAGATATATTTTCAGGATGGATTGAAGCCTTCCACACAAAAAAAAGGCACAAATGGTGGTAAAAAATCCTGAAAGATATTTTTCCATGATACGGCCTACCTAAGGGTATATTGTCTGATAATGGACCGGCGTTCATGGCCCAGGTAAGTAAGGTGTTAGCCAGGACCCTGGGAATAAATTGGAAGTTACATTGTGCTTATAGACCCCAGAGCTCAGGACAGGTTAAAAAAAAATTAATAGAACCATTAAAGAGACCTTAACAAAATTAAGCTTAGAGAGGGCATCAAAGGTTGGACTATGCTCCTGCCTTATGCACTGTTTCATGCAAGAAATACTCCCTCTGTTTCTTTGAGTAACCTCACCTCCTATGAAATTCTCTATGGGGCCCCTCCTCCAGTAAGGACCTAACCCCAACTCTAAGACCTACCGATCCCTTCCACACCCCCTTGCTTGACAAACTTAAAGCTCTTGAAAGAACTCAGCGATACCTGTCAAACCAGCTGGCCACTGCCTACCAACCTGGTGAAGAGGAGACTCCACATCGATATCAAATAAGAGACTTCGTCTACATAAGATGACTTCAGGTGTCATCCCTGGAACCCCGATGGACAGGACCATACCAGGTGCTACTTATAAAACCTACAGTGGTAAAGGTAGATGGAATCACTTCCTGGATCCTAATTCTCATCTCAAGCCTGCGCCCTGTCCAGACTCTGGCTTGAAAGTGGAAAAGACTGGTAACCCTTTCAAATTGCATATTGTCCATGTGGATAAGGCTATAGACTCTCCCCTTGGCCACCACTAGTCCTAACCATCATCAGCCCATTCAGCAGCGATGGCTGATCACAAATCCTATTAGACAAGAAGTATGGTCTGTCTTGCATACAGCCCCCTTAGGGACCTGGTGGCCATCTCTCCACCCAGATATTTGTCAGCTGAGTATACGTCTTTCCAATTGGGATATCTCTGATGAAGAGGATCCCATTAAAATTTCATTAAATTTCTTCCGTACCATAGATAATGGAAACAAACATTAGGGATGTAGGGACATGCAAGTCTGATGCAGGTTGGCTAGCCTAGATTACTATGTTTGCCCGGTGGACTATCAAAGCCACAAACAACCATGGCTGTGTGGGGGAAAAGCCGTCTTCTTCCGTAAGTCATGGGGATGTGAGCATACAGGGGCTGCCTGGTGGAACCCAAACTCCTCATCAAATTCAGTTCACAGCATTGGCCATATTACCAATTAGACAACCAAAACCGATGGCCCGCAGAGGGGTGTCTAGATCCTCAAATTCTGTGTGACTTTTTCAACTTCGGCAAGTGCTCAAAAGGATGGAAGAAAATTCCCCTATGTGTATGCCTTTTCCCTCCTTTGCTCACATCATGAACTATGTTTCTCCAATAGATCCTTCTGCTCCAGACTCTCTGCTGTCACTCTCACATCAACAACCTGATTTCTCCCCTCCAATTACTAGATCAAAAACCCAAACCTCCGCTGGTTCTCAGACCATTGCCCCCTTGCTGAGGTAGCAGGTACTGAGGTACCCTTCCACCCACTCACTCCTCTCTTCTCCTGTCAGTGCCCACACCGGGTCCCACCAGGTCCTCTTACCAGCTAACCCAAAGCTCAAACCAGCTGAGGAGTGCCCTCAGACGCCTATCCAAGTTGTAATGAAAATGGCCTTTAAAGTTGGTTTGTCATCACTAAAAACAGGTTACTAAGAATTTAATGTCCCTCACAGGCTTTTTGGGATACTCACTCCTGTCTTCCCATCTGCTCTACCTGTTCTACTGCTCACGTTTTGTTGCCAGGAAAATTCCAAACCCTTTTCCCATTATTCTTTTATATCTCTTACCTCATTCTCAGAACCACAGAACTGCTCTCACCCCCCGCCTTCCCCGTCTTCCCCTCTGTAGCAGGCCCACAGAAAAATCTGAAATGGCCTTCTCCAGAAGTCTTCATCGTGGCTGACTTTAGAACTTTTCAGCAACAAAGTCCCTATAAAAGAGTTCAGTGTACATAAACTTCCTCTTTTCGTGTTGCTCTGTTATACTTGGCCACTGGCTGGAAAAATCAGCACTTCTAAGCTAGACACCCCCTTAACTAGTTTTTCACAAAATATGTGAACAAGGCCTCTGGCCTTGAGCTCAGGCTTCCAGAGATGGCTATATTTCCAAGATAAAGAAGTTACCAACTGGGCTCCATGGTAACAGCTGGCAGGGAGAAAATAAAAGAGAAGAAAAAAGCTCTCCCCCTCCCAGATTTCCTTAAAAAGTTATCTTTCCCAGAGAAGAGGAAAATAAAAACAGAACCAAAAACTGCTTTTTGTGAACTTCTGCAGACTGTAAATTTCTGAGTCTTTTCTCTTACATGTTGGGTACAAAATTCTGAAACTACCTAAACTTGGGATTCAGGGGATTAATTGATTACAATAGAAGCAATGCCCTCTATATCCAGTTGCAACCAAATAGGACTGTTTCCCTGTCTTCGGTGCTATCTTAGGTGCCTTGCCTTGTCCATACCTACAACAGTATAATTCTATATACTTAAACATTGTTTATTCATAGAATTATCAACAGATGTGATTAATTATGTAATGGTGCAGATGTTTCCCCGAGTGCTCTATCATGAGGCAGGATCATTTAAATTTCAAATAGGGGGGCATACAACCCGGTTCTGCTGGCAACCTGTATCTTGCACTTTAGCCATCCTATGAGGAATAGTAGTTGCTGCAGAGGTGGGCACAGGTACCACTGCCCTAATCCATGGGACACAACAAATGACCCAATTAGAAGCAGCAATACACCAAAACTTAAAGATATTAAAAAACCACCATCACAGCTTTACAAGAATCTTTAACCTCTCTCTCTGAAGTTGTTTTACAGAACAGGCGAGGGTTCGACCTCCTCTTCATGAGAGAAGGGGCCTTTGTCCTGCATTGAGGGAAGAATGTTGTTATTATGCCTACCATACTGGAGTTGTAAAAGAATCTATGATTAAATTAAGAAGAAGCATTGAAGAGCATCAACAAGAGAGAGAGGCCCAAAAAGGGTGGTTTGAGTCTTGGTTCACAGAGTCCCCCTGGTTAACTACGCTTTTATCAGCCCTGGCCGGTCCCTTAATAATCCTCACATTATTGCTAACTGTAGGACCCTGTTTGCTCAACCGTGTAATTTCCTTTCTCCAAGCTCAAATTGGACAAGTTAAACTTATGGTAATCTGAAATCAATATACCACACTAGCAGACATAAAATGTGACATCCCCAATGATCACTATTATGATTTAATGTAACCAAAAGAAAGTGGGGAATGAAAGGTAAATAAAATAGGTAATTGTCACTTCCAGTTTTACGGTATGCTTAACAAAACACTGTTGATATCTTGAGAACTGTTTGCTAATCTTGTTCCCTGAATGTGCTGTACCAACTGCAAAACTGCAGAATGTACTCCCTCACCCATTTCACGCAAACTACCCACTCGCCCTGACCCATCAATAATCTTCCCTCCCTGCCCTCTCCAAGGAAAGTATATAAGCTCTGCTTAAGCTGTTCTCAGGGCTCTCTCCTCTATTCAAGGGAGCTCTGAGCCCCAGCATGCTGGACCCCCATAAACTTTTGGCTGTTGCATTAGACAGTCCCTGGTAGTCTCTTCCTCCGATGCTCGCCTGACATTTACATTGGTAAAATAATAAGTGTGACCATTGCTTCTGTGTCCAAATGTACAAATTAATATTGGGGGTACAAATAGGTGTACCCTGTGATATGAATATAGAGATAATGCAAGAATAGGCAATACTGTGAATAAATAATAAAATGGGTTCCAAATTTAATAATGGATTCAATTGATATCTGAAAATATACAGGAAATCTTATATTGATACACATACATTCATTCCAACCAGTAATACATCTAAACGTTATATTAGGATTATGGTTTGTCATGAAAAGTGTGTGAGTTTTGCTTCAAAACTGATTATGAAAGTTGAAAATAATGGGTTTGGAAAGAAGTCTCATGAAAAGACCAGACAAAAAACCTGGAGGAATCAATGTGTTCTGAAGCAGGAAGTTATTGAAAGTGAAACAAATGCCTATAAGTTTGCTAATTTGTGGATGAAATATATATCCTATGATGTGCATAAATTGAAGAAATAATAATGTACCAGTGTTGAATAAAAATGAACGTCAAAATACACATCATGTCCCATAGTAATCTACTTGCATTGATGTTAAACTGGGTCAGTTACTGTACAAATATTAGTATTTGTATGCAACATTAACTGAAGTTAGTTTTCAGTACTGGAAACAAATATGTATTTCATGTGGATGAATATTTCTGAGAATAATCTTGTGAATACTTGATTATAAATCCATATACATGAACATGAATGAATTTAGGGAGTGTATATAAGACACATATATTTCATATTTTGAAAAATCTGGAGAATATATATATATATATATATATATATATATATATATATATATATACAAAAAAACACACACAGAGACATTAAATTACCAATATATATGCCAATCGAAATTTATCATGAAATATATATCATCAACAGATGCAAAAATATTTCTTTTACTGAACATGGATTTATGTTTAATGTTGTTCAACTAGGAAGCTCACCCATAGGTTGAATTTTAAGATCCAACAGGGTTTAGGAGGAGTGATTTCTTCTCATAATTTGTATCTGCCAAGTCAGCCACCTCACAAGAATGTACATGTGATACCAGGTAGGATTCTATATGTGCATATAAAATTACATGTTCTGAATAGGCTACAGAGAAAGGGAGACAGGAATTTATATATTTATTAACTTTAAAAACACAAGGAGAACTATTTCAATTAAAAATTAACTAGATTTATAACACCTACCCTTCATAATGCAAATGGCAAGTCCAACCATACACCATGCCTTTTTTGAACTGCTTGTATTTCTATTCTGTTTGGGTTAGTTTTCTCCATCATATTAGGATTAGCAGTCAGAGTCTAGTAGTTTATGAGTTACTGTCAGGGATTAAGTATTTTGAATGGAAAATGAATCTAATGTGTATGCATATATGTGCTACACAAAAATCTTCCCACTCTCATCCACAACAATGCCTTGACATTAACTTCGTCCCAAGTAAGACACAATTAGAGGAGAAAAGTTAGAAAATCTGTGAATGCATATGTGGAATGGAATATACTCAGGAGTTCACAACCTTGGAAGTGGTAGAGCAGTTTCCAAAAGTAAGGCACATGGTAAACACTCCACAAACATGGAGCTCTGCTGGCCTAAAGACTTCTTGATAAACTGCCTCTGAGGTTGGGCACTTGAAATATATGTTGTTGTCAGTAGCTTTAGCTTACTTTCTAGTGAGACCATCAAAGCTGGGTCTGCATCTATGTGACCTGGAGGACATTGTTTCTAATTTTCCAATGAACATGAGGCAGCAGTGCGAATACTCTCTTTGTAGTTAAACTATGGCCACTGGGAGCTAAGTGACTCACCGTGTGAACTGTGAAGCCATTTGGTCCTCCTCCACTTTTCGTGGTGGTTCTTGCTGCTGCACTGGGACTTTGGTATTTTCTTCATGAAATACAAGGAGATCAACTGGGACACAGTGCTGGAGGGAGTTCTGTCACATGTGGAGCTCACGGTCTGCATGTGAATGCACCAACCAGGATTTTATCCCACATGGGTTGCCCCTTTGTCCATAGCAACCTGATTCTGAACATTGCCTTGAAATCTCCCTATATAAAAAGATGCCTTTACATGGAAGGTTCTCCTGGCTGTACCATGTCAGTCACAAGCCATTTGGAAGCAAATGGCAGATCCACATAGCCCCACCACACATATTTTATCACACACCTTCACACCACTGCTCTAGGCCCACTAATTTGCAGGCTCCAACTTACTGGCATCTCTGATCTACACAATATTCATGAAACTCAGTCAGTCAAGGCACTGTCTGATACACTCATGATCAGCAATAGGACATCCAAAGATTCTCCAGTGCCATCTGGTCATGGGAATTTCAAAAATTTCATGGTGTTTATCTAGCCATTTTTCGAGGATGAAGTTGGAGGAACGTTGGGTTTCAAAAACCATTCAATGTTGAGGAAGCTCATTTCAATGAAACTCTGGAGAACTCTCATAGGCAAGGCCTCCCAAAGAGTGGACAAAAGGTCACATGAAGCCAGTCCAATTGAAGTCTACAATGTGAGGTACATGTGTGTTTTAACTCTCAACTATGGCTGCCAAGACTTTAAGAAGAAAATCATGGATTATCTTGGCTGAGATTCCCAGTGCTCTGTGGCCTTGATCTAAGTTTATAAGGGCTACTTTCATGCGTGGCCTCCTAAAATCCCAACAAAACTCATGGCAATTCTTCTCTGAGGTCAGTTCCAGAACTCAGTCTCTATGTGGATTCACACCAGAGTTCAAGCCCAGGTAGACCCAGTGATTTCTTCCAATCGCCACACAAATGACCAAAATTTAAACGAAAACACTCCCATATGGCCCTCATCTTTTCAACATAGACACTCATCATAACCTCTAGCTGGAGGTTTCTATGAGGGGCGCTGGACAAGACAGTGTCCAAAATAAGCTCCCTTGCCCGTCATTTGCCTAAAGTCAGGGTGGCCTGGAAACCCTTCCTGTGAACCAGGAGTGATCAAATAGGCCTACCATTATTACTGTTCCACTTCTCCAATTTGAGGCCTACTGACTGTGGGGTTTAGATTCTTCATGTGGATTGGGGTCATGAGAAAACCCAAGCACCAATGGGCTAGACTCTGAAGGGCTTTGAAGAACTCATTTGACCCAAAGGATTCCTATTCTCACCTTATGGAGGTCAGGAAACTTACAGAGGAAGGCGAGAGACTTCATCCATAATGAGTACTCTTTTGGCCATTTTGGTTTTGGATGCACACATGGCATCTTTCTTTAGATCCATCAGGTGCTGAGAATCTAAGCCACAGCCTCACACAGGGCCAACAGGCTGATTCAGACACATCCCTTTCGAAATCAATTACTCAAAGAGGGACAGGTGATGCCCATTCATTTGCATTAGAGAACTGTTTTATTCAGGCTTCACAACGGGGTGGCCTTGGCAAAGACCTTCCTGACATTTAGTGCTATAGAACAATAGGTAAGCAAAAGTCCCAAAGCAGGGTTTCTCCACTGAGACTTTTCCTGGTAACACTGATATCTGAGTTTTCTGAGATTCTCGCCATTCCCTTCAGCTATCCAGTACATGGCCAAGTCACAGAGCTTGGAGGTGGTACCTATCTTGGTCACAAAATCATGAGCCTATTCTGGAGAGTGGCCAGAATTCAGGAAGAAAACAGGAACTTAGGAAGATTGCAGGTCTTGCCCCCAAATAAGGCAATCCACTGTCCTTTTATAAATTGGGCAGCGTGAATGTTGGGAAGCTTTCTCCTAGACAGGACACATCCATTGTTGCATTTTCTTTTGTAATGTCTACACCCACGGACAAAGTGGGATACACAGACATAGAAACACTTGCCTTGTCAAATGACTTAATAGAAACAGTCCACTCCAAAACAAACAAACCAACTTTCCTACGTATTCTCAGAACATGAGACAAAACCACAAACCCACACTCATTCCCACAAATGCACCTCCTTCCCCCAAGAAGGTCTGTTACTAACCGGAGTGTCCTCTGCCTGGTGAGCCATTCTTTGTTCACCCGAAATGGCCTGTCTGTTCTCAAATCTGGACTCCTTGGCCCACTCTGTGAAGTTGTCAGGAGCCAGCTTTGAGCCGCCACTACCTGCTTTCTCAGGAAAGACACCTCTTCAGATTTTTTCTGGCATTTGGCCATCTTCACATCTGTAGGTACCAAGAAAGACTGACTCTTTCCATGATAAATCCAAACAAGTGAGATCTCTGTGACTGTTACTGGGCCTGGCCCTGGGTGCCTGGTTTCCGGGATCCCAAGTTCAGAGAGTTCCATCCCAAAGAAGTGAGGTAGGTCACTTCCTTCATGAACTGAATGAGCTCACAGCCTTGGCAAACACTTTGTCCTAACAGTTTCTTCCTAGGGTCCCATGAGATGGAGGCTGCCCCTACTTCCTGTGACACTTTCACAAGTTAGAATGATATATCAACCATAGGTACTCGGGGAGAGATCTCCACACAGGCTTGGTTTTGTCCATTTTGTCTACATTAAAATGCGAGAGGCTTATTCAGACACATCTCTTCATCCTGACAAGGTTATTTGCCATGGAAAATGACTTTTGGTCTCTCAGGTCCTTCATAGCATTCTATATCTTCTTCAGGGATAATTTCTGCATGGATCTTTGAGATTCTCAGCAGGTGGAAGATCCCCTATATTCCTGTATTGTAAGACCAACTCTATCCCTGCACTGCTGTAAAGTTAGATTGAGGGAACAGTGTATGGTTAGTGTTAATATCATGTTCTATTTGGGTTAGGAATCATTCTGCTGGATGAATAATGGTATTGGGAACCTGAGATATTTACAAGAATATATAGGTGAAATATAAGTATGGAAACAGAAATCTAGGGAAGACTTGAAGCCAAGTAGGACATTGGGCCCTTGAGTAGCATACTTTGCTTTGAATTATATTCTGCACAGATGTCTCAGATAAATCGATATACAAAGAAATAGGATCTTATACACTGGATGATTGAATAACATACAGAATATCCAATAAAAAAGGGATAGTCTGTAGGATTAGCAAGATAGTCAGTAGATTTAGAAAGAAGAGTTAGTATAGCATTTGTACCAAAAGTTCTTTACAAATAAGGTTTCGGGTAGAGAGTGAATGTAAATGTCAGCACAATGACGAATTGGGGAAAATATGTAGGAAAGCAGATATAAATAGAGACATTAGGAAGTCAGTAAAAGTATAAAGTGTGTAATTTGTTTAGACATTTTCAACGGTTTGAGTCTGAATATATAATCTTAGGCAGAAACTAATATGTTGTCACAAATTGGATTGACTTTTGAGAGCATTAGGTAACCAGGACATGGATGTTTTTATTAATCCATGCTCACTTTTTATTTAGGCTTTGGTAAAATCATAAGTGTGACCTTTGCATTTTGTGTCCAGAATATTATTGTGATAAAATGTATATGTAGATCAGGTGACATGAGTATTCCTTCCACCATTTCTGGGAGCACTATTTTGAAGAAATATAAATTAGTATTGGGGGTACAAAGGGGTATACCCTGTGTCATAGAATATATTGATAATGCATCAATTGACCATCATGTGAATAAATAATATAACTGGTTCCACTTTAAATAATGGATTGAATTGATATCTGAAAATATAAAAGAAATCTCACATTGATATACAATCATTCACTGCAACCAGTTATACATCTAATGGTAATATTATGGTTGTGGTTTATCCTGAAAGGTGTGTGAGTTTTGTTTCAAAAGTGATTATGGAAATCAAAAATAATGTGTTTGGAAAGAAGTCTCATGAAAAGAATAGTCAAGAAACCTGTAAGAATACATGTGTTCTCAAGCAGGAAGTGATTGAACATTATATATCATACTATATATAATGTGCATAAACTGCAGAAATAGTAATGTACTGGTGATGAATAAAAATGAACATCAAAATACACATCATATCCCATAGGAATCTACTTGCATTGATGTTAATCTGGGTCAGTTACTGTAGAAATATTAGGATTTTTATGCACCATTCACTGAAGTTACTTTTCAGTACTAGGAAAAAAGTATGTATTTAAGTTGGATGAATATTTCTGAGAACAATCTTGTGAAAATTTGATTATAAATCCACATAAATCACAAAAAATTATGAACACAAAAGTCACATGGACATTAAAATGTAGCAATATATATGCCAATTTAAATCCATCTTGAAATATATATCATCCACTGATCCAAAACTATTTATTTAATGAACTTGAATTTATGTATAATGTTGTTCAGCTAGGAAGCTCCCCCATAGATTGAATTTTCTGTTCCAACAGTGTTTAGGAGGAGTGATCTCCTAAATGTGTATGCAAATATGTGCTACACAAAAATCTTCCCACTCTCATCCAGAACAATGCCTTGATATTACCTTCACCCCAAGTAAAACACAGTTGGAGGACAAGAGTTAGAAAATCTGTGAATACATATCTGGAATGTAAAATGGTCAGGAGTTCACAACCTTGCAGGTTGTAGAGGAGTTTCCAAAAGTAAAGGACAGGCTTGATAGACCCAACCTGATCTTTTATTAGAATTGGGAGCCATCTTGCCAGAAAGCCGTGAAAAGATAATTTGGGCTTTACTATAAATTACTGCAAATTCTGAACCTGCTTGGAATGCGTGCCCGTGCCTTGAACTCATCCATGCCTGGCTCTCTGACCAGATAACAGTGCTCTCTGAAACATTAGTGACACCTAATAAATATTGGCCTTCCCAGGCCAGACAACGACCCTCTCTGAGTCTCTAATGGTCCTCATAATTTCTGATGTTGGGGCCAGCAAAAAAAATGTAAACTACCATTAGTGTGATGCTTTCAAAGTTCTGTTATCTGTAACCCCCTTTTTGTGTAACTTTCTGGGCTATATAGCTGGGCTGTAGGAAAGGTGGTGTTGCTGTCTTGTTCCCGCCATTTTTGGAGGGAGAGGCAGCCTGGCCGGTTTTAATAATAAGCTTGCCTTAATTTGATTTTAATTGGAGTCAGTGGTCTTTTCTTGCATCCTAGTCCAACATTTTGGAGTTCCCCAGTGAGATGACCCTGCCCGACCAGATCACAAGGCCAGACTGCTGAAAATTCTGAAGCTGGCCTTCCCTCCAGGGCTACGGGCTGGGGAGCCACTCTAGGGGGTGCACAACTTGAGATGTTCCAAGGCCTTGGAGTGAGCCGTCGGTCTGGGGAGCACTGCAGTGAACCACCGCACTGAAACTATTAGCAAGCACCTGGTGGAGGAGGCCTCCATAGGTAAGTGGCACCTTGATAACATCTTATATCTGGTTAAGGGAGATCTCTTCTAATGACAGAGAGGTGGCCTGGGGAGGCTCACATACACTCCTGTCCAGGACAGTAATGAGAATCGTTCTGTCCTCTGTTCCGTTCTGTAGGGAATTCCTTTCAAGGTTAGAGAGGTGCCGAGGGACACGCACGTGCTCCTACCCCAGAGCTTTAGCAAGACGTTGAATTGCTCCTCTGTTTTTCTGTTTTGGCACCGGGATTCTGTTTTTTTTTTTTTTTTTTTTTTTTTTTTTTGTGTGTGTGTGTGTGTGTTTTGTTCTGTATTCTATATGTTTTTTTGTTTTTGTGCATTTTGTTTTGTGATTTCTGTGATAAAATCTTAAGGATATTGAACGTGAAAATGGGTAACAAAGCAAGTAAGCCTGACACCCCTTTGGACTGTGTTTTAAGGAACTGTGATGAACTTTACCACCATTTGTTAAGCAGAATGAGAGAAGCCCCTAGCTGGCTGCCTGGAGCACACCCAGTGCAGATGGCAATGCCTGCTGGGGAATGAAGAACTGAGTATCTCCCAGCATCTGCCAAAGCCCTGTTTATTCAGGGAATTCCCTCCTTCGTTCCCTGCACTGTAAGGATAATGCCGCCTCTGTCTTCTTAAAAAAAGAGAAAAACAAAAAGGGGACACTAAATGCAGTAAAGTCACCATGGAGACACTTTATTTTACATTTCAGGTTGCTCCTCTGTGAAAACATTTGGTCCCCTTGTGGGGACATCTGTGGTGCCACTGGGGAAGGAGATTTTTCTCTTATTTGCTCTGTTTTAAAGGGTTCTGTCTGTCAGCCATTGTCTGGAGTTCATTTCTGCCTGTCTTGTGCCTTTTTTCTGGCCCTTTAAGACATGTGCAATAATGTGTTAATATTATAAATTGTTTCTTGGAAATGATCTTAGCTGAATTTGTGTCTAAATGATGATGTTTCATTGTACCAATCTGGTATCTGAATGGGTTTTTGAAGCATTTCACAATCTTGCAGTTAAAAGTCGGGTTTAGGTAATTGTTTAGTTTATGGTTTCAGATAATTCATGCCAGAGAACATAAATACTTAGGATGGAAAACTAAAGAACTCTACTTCCAAGTTGGCAAGTAACTTCCCAATTATTCAGACTTTTTTTCACCAATTTTAAATTAGGTAGCCTGGGAAAATGTCACTGTGTGTACCAGTGCATTAATTTGGACAAGGATACTAAATCATAGTATGATATCTGTTGACAAAACAACTTGTGAAGATATAAAATTTTGTGAATTGTATCTTAAACTTGTATCATAATTTTCAACATCCTAACCTGAAAATAATGGTTAAAATACCTTAGGCCTAAGGTTTCTGCTCAGAATAGCCATTTTTTTCCTGCTTCTTCCAGACCTCAGCCAGGGATTATTTTGAAATGCAAATGAAAGAAGCCTGTAAGCTTAGTAGGAGACTTATTTGAGGCCTAAGGAAAAAAAAAGTAAAATGTATGGTATTTACTTATTACTGGCCAGTCATTTTTTCTAGGACTCATATTTTTTTCCTTAGATTCTTTATTTATTTTTTGAGCTCATGATTTTGCTCCTACAGACCTAGGTTAATGTTTTTCTGATCAGTAATATCTTTGACCAACTGTGGAATTTTTAAATCATTGCAGTGGAGATTTCACCTGTGAAAAGCTACAAGGCCTTCACTTTTATTATGTGTGCACAATTTGTTATGTGTTGTATGTCTATATATGTATACATATGTCCGTATATCATATATATGATACACAAATTAACATATATAAGGAGCACTCATATTACAAAGCACTCATAAAAACAATTTTAAAAAGTGGATCCAAAGATCTTTAATTCACGTGATTTAAATGTTTCAATTTAAATTGGGTAAACTGATAAATATAAATTTCTTTAAATTTAAGCTTACAAGTTTTTCTAGGTGTTCAAAAATCTAATAAAGTATTAATGTCTACAAAAGGTCTAATATGCCTATGTTCCAGGACTTTTCTTTCAATCAAAAAAATGGCTTACACTGTTCAAAACATTTGTCTAATATTTTGATAAATAAGTAAAGTAAATTTGATATGGGATTACTCATTCATGAGTACTTTTGTTTGATATCTGATTGATATACTAAGGTCTGTATAAGTTTGTACTAAAGTCTGTATAAGATTGTAAAAATCAGTCATGTGTTAAAGAGACAAAAATTTCTTAAACATAAGTTTACCCATAACATTTAGTTTATTAAGATTTAAATTTTCTAGAGCAGGCAACCATAAAAATTAAACAACTGTTTAATTAAGAACTGTTATTTTAGAGCACTGTACTGCCATTTCTTTAAAAGCTAAACTTGGTTAATGTAGAAACATCAATGTAATTGTGATGCTATTAATGTGCTCATATCTTCCAGTTATAAAACTCTATAAGGTAGAAACTTTAAAAGAGCATTATATCAAGCAGGTGTTCTGAAGTTGTATGGTAAATAAAATATATATTGGGGATTTATTTACCTGTTATCAATAATATATGTAAAGTTTTATGTTACTTTTTACATTGTGGAACAATTTAAATGTATTTTTAAGTTAATGAGACCCTAATCTATGTAAAGGTTAAAATCTTTCAGCCGTACTTTAATTCATGTTTTAAATGTGATATCATATGGTGTGAGCTAATGTTCATGTGACCTCAAAAAATTTATGTAAACTTTGTAAAATGATATTTAAAAAACAAAGATCAGCTTTAGAACTAAAGCATTTAAGGTTTATAAGGAGCCCTGCTTACCTGAGATAAGACTCTGTGTCCCATCTTACTACATGTGAGAATGACTACGAAAGCAGTAGGTCAGATTTTATTTCATTTAAAGTTATGTTCAAATTTTTTTTTCTGTCAAGATTACTAGGATCTCAAAAAGATGATATAATATATAACTCACCCAAAAAATTCAGGGTAGCTATTACATGAACTAAGTATTTTTACTCTTGTTAAAAAAAATTTATTTTATAATTTCCTTATAAGTGATCTAAAGATTTCCTGTTGGTGTTTTACAGAAGTGTTGCTTTAAGAACACAACATGGGTTAATTTAAGATAATAAGTCATCAACTAGAAGACAGACAGAATAATAAGATCCCAATTAATAATATATAAATAATTATAAACTTATAGACATTAAAGCACAGTACTCTTAGTATATGGCTGTTAAAATTCATTTGCTGGTTGTTTCAGATTAGGATTGAAAATTAAAGTTAAATAAAAAGGTCCAAAAAAAACGATATTTGACTCTTTCCCTCTGAGTCAGTCTGAATCCAGGGAACAAGGGATTTCTCTATGAGCTTTGCAACTCTGGGCCACATAACCTCCCGATCAGAGAGATTAATGAGACCACTGGAGAACAGAAAGCCAATCAGTGCATTTGCTACAAAGAGGTGAGTCATCAGGAAAGGGAGACATCCCTGATGCTTCTGAGGGAAGCCACATGGTCAAGCAAGACCTTGACCCACATAGCTCAAATTGCACTAGCAGAACTGAGAAGCTGCTCTCAAGTATCCCAAAAAATGACTCCCATAAAAGCTCAGCTGACTGCTAACAATAGATAGAAACAAAAGTCAGTTTGACTGCTTCATCTTAAACACTTAGCAAAGACAGTTAAAACCAAAATACAGCCAATCCTGGGCATTTTAAATAATAATAATAATAATAATAATAATAATAATAATAATAATAATAATAATATTTTAAGGTATACACTTTATGTTAGCCTCCCAAAATAAGTAAAACTGTTGGCTACAAAGAAGGATTCTCAGAGAGGAATGCCTGATAACTATAAAAATAGACTATCAAGAGGAGCTTCCAGAGGCAGAAGTTTTTAGTTTAAGGCCTACAGATATTCCTAACCTACACAGGTAGGCTTGGTGTTTGCTAGTACAATTATCCAGCCCTGAGTAACAGAATTAAATGTTTCTCTATTAAACACAGAGGTCATACTAGTGAAAGGATTCTGCAAAATCAGATGACATTAAATTATTAAACTGTATATTATGGGGAGGGACAACTGTATCACTAAAAGTTAAATATTAAGTTCACAGTCCTGATAATTGGGGATATTAAAGACTGGTGAGGGTACTTCATACAGTGACATGATCCAGCTACTGCAACATTTATTCAATACTCATGTTTTTTGTTTCTCTCATAGAAGAACCCATCCCCAGATGACTTTACAACCTGTTCTTCCTCAACAAGACTTCAAAAAGAACTGACTTCAAAAAGGCAACTCACGTCCCTCACGCCATGCACACTCATGTCACCCTTTCTCAGCTGAGAAAAAGCCAAAATGAGAGACGACTCTCTACTTACACCAATGGAGCCAAAAATAAATAGACTATCAATATAAGTAATTAATTAAGTCAGGTAATATCAGGGAGACTGGTTTTCGGTGAGTTCTAAAAATTTGGTGACTGTTAACTGAGGGATTAAAATTTCCTCAGTGCTTTTCCACTAACCTATCAAGGATTACAAAGGGACACATAAGAAAAGGGGGGAATGATACACCCAACCTTACCTTTTATTAAAATTGGGAGCCATATTGCAACAAAGCCATGAAAAAATCATTTTGGCTTTATTGTAAATTACTGCAAATTCTGAACCTGCTTGGAATGACTGCCCGTGCCTTGAACTCACCCGTGCATGGCTCTCTGACCAGATAGCAGCCCTCTCTGAAACTTTGTCACACCTCATAAATATTGGCCTTTTGTGGCCAGACAATGACCCTCTCTGAGGCTCTAATGGTCCTCATAAATTTTGATGTTGGGGCTAGCAAAAAAAAAAAAAAAATGTAAACTCCCATTAGTGTGATGCTTGTCAGAGTTCTATTATCTGTTACCCCATTTTTGTGTAACTTTCTGGGCTACAAACCTGGGCTGTAGTAAAGGTGGGGTTGCTCTCTTGTTCTCGCAATTTTGGGAGGGAGTGGCAGCCCAGCCAGTGGAAATAATAAGCTTACTTTAATTTGATTTTAATTGGAGTCAGTGTTCTTTTCTTACATCCTGGTCTAAGAGGTAAACACTCCACAAACATAGAGCTCTGCTGGCCTAAAGACTTCTTGAGAAACTGCCTCTGAGGTTGGATACTTTAAATATATTTTGTTGTCAGAAGGTTTAGCTTCTTTTCTAGTGAGACCATCAAAGCTGGGTCTGCATCTATGTGAATGGAGAGCATGGTTTCTTATTTTCCAATGAACATGAGGCAGCAGTGCTGAATTATCTCTTGGTAGGTAAACTGTGGCCATTGGGGGCTAAGTGTCTCCCTGTGTGGACTGTGAAGCCATTTGATCATCCTCCATTTTTGTGGTGTTTCTTGGTGCTGCACTGGGAGTTTGGTATTTGCTTCACGAAATACAAGGAGTTCAACTGCGACACAGTGCTGGAGGGAGTTCTGTCACGTGTGGTGGGTCAGAAACTGCAGGAGAATGCACCAACCAGGCTTCTATTTCACATAGCTTTTTCCTTGACCATACCCACCTGATTCTGAACATTGCCTTGAAACCTCTCCATATAATAAGATGCCTTAACATGTAAGGTTCTGCTGGATGCACCATGGCAGCCAAAAGGCATTTGGAAGTCAATTGGAAATCCACACGGCCCCACCTCAGATATTTTATCACACACCTGCACACCACTGCTCTGGGCCCACTATTCAGCAGTGCAAATTACTGGCATCTCTGTTCTTCACCATTTTCATGAAACCCAGTCAATCAAGGCACTGTCTGGTACACTCATGATCAGCAACAGGAGATCCAAAGGTTCTCCAGTGCCACCTGGTCATGGGAGTTTTAAAAATTTCAGGGTGTTTATCTAGCCACTTTTCAAGGATGAAGTTGGAGAAACTGTGGGTTTCAATTCATTCAGGAACCATTTAATGTTGAGGAACCTCATTTCAATGAATGCTCTGGAGAACTCTCAAAGGCAAGGCTTCCCAAAGAGTAGCCAAACGGTCACATGAAGCCCAGCCCATTGAGGTCTACAATGTGAGGTCCATGTGTGTTTTGACTCTCAACTATGCCTGTCAAGTCTTTCAGAATAAAATCATGTGATATCCTGGCTGAGATTCCCAGTGATCAGTCGAAAGCCACCCTTGGCCTAGATTTCAGTTTCCAAGGGCGACTCTCATGCGTGGCATTCTAAAATCGCAACACAATTCATGACAATACTTCTCTGAGGTCAGTTTCAGAACTCAGTCTCTAAGGGGAATCATACCAAAGTTCCAGCCCTGGTGGATCCAGTCATTTCTTCCAACTGCTACACAAATGAACACAATTAAAACCAAAACACTCCCACATGGTCCTCACCTTCTTCCATATAGACACTCATTATAACCTCTGGCTGGAGGTTTCCATGAGGGGTGCAGCACAAGACGGTATCCAAAACAAGCTCCCTTGTCCCTTATTTGCTTAAAGTCAGCTAGGCCTGGACACCATTCCTGTGAACCAAGAGTGATAAAATAAGCCTGGGCTTAATACTGCTCTGCTTCTCCAATTTGAGGCCTACTGACTGTCAGGTATAGATTCTTTATGTGATTTGGAATAATGAAAAAACCCAAGCTCATATGGGCTAGCCTCTCCAGGGCTTTGAAGAACTCATTTGACTCAAAGGATCCATATTCTCCCTTGATGGAGATCAGAAACCTATCAGAGTAAGGCAAGATACTCCATACACAGTGACTGATCTTTTTGCCATTTTGGTTTTGAAAGCACACATGGAATCTTTCTTTAGTTCCAACAGGTGCTGAGAATCTAAGCCACTGCCTCACACAGGGCCAAGTGGCTGATTCAGACACATCCCTTTCCAAAGCAATTAAGCAAAGATACACAGGTGATGACCATTCATTTCCATTTGAAAACTGTTTTCTTAAGGCTTCACAAATTGGTGGACTGAGGCAAAGACCTTCCTGACACTCAGAGCAACAGAAAAATAGGTAAGCAAAAGGCCCAAAGCAGGGTTTCTCTACTGAGACTTTCTTTGTCACACTGTTATCTGAGTTTTCTGAGATGCTTGCTATTCCCTTCAGCTATCCAGTACATGGACATGTCACAGAGCTTGGAGGTGGTACATATCTTGGACAGAAAACCATGAGCCTACTCTGGAGAGTGGCCAGAATTCAGGAAGAAAACAGGAACTTCAGAAGATAGTGGGTGTTGCCCGTCCCTAAAGCAACCTGCAGTCCACTCATAAATTGGACAGGATGAATGTTGGCAAACTTTCTACTAGACAGGACACATCCATTGATGCATTATCTTTTATAATGTCTACAACCACGGACACAGTGGGATACACAGGCATACAAACAATCGCCTTGTCAAATGACTTACTATAAACAGTCCACTCCAAAACAAACAAACCGCCTTTCTTACCTATTCTCAGAACATGAGACTAAACCACAAAATCACAACCACACCCACAACGACACCTCCTTTATTCAAGTAGGTCTGTGACTAATTGGAATGTACTCTGACTGATGGGCCATACTATGTTTCCTTGAAATGGCCTGTCCTTCTCAGATCGGGTATCCTTGGCCAACACTGTGAAGTTTTCAGGAGCCAGTGGTGAGCCACTACCTGCTTTCTCAGGAAATTCCCCTTTTCAGAGCTCTCCTGGCATTTGGCAATCCTCACATCAGTAGGTACCAAGGAAGACTTACTCTGTCCTTGGTTATTCCAAACAACTGAGCCCACTGGGAAAGAAACTGGGACTGACTCTGGGTGCCTGGCTTCCTGGATCTTAAGTTCAGAGAAATCCGTCATCAAGGAAGAGGGGTAGGTCACTTCATTCAGGAACTGAATGAGGTTACTGCCGTGGCAACCACTTTGTCCTAACAATTGCTTTCAAGGGTCCCATGAGATGGAGGCTGCCCCTACTTCCTGTGACACTTTCACAAGTTAGATTGGTATATCAACCATTGGCACCTGGGAACAGCTCTCCACACAGGCCTGGTTTGGTCCATCTTCTCTACATTAAGAAGAGAGAAGCTGATTCAGACACAACCCTTCATCCTGACCAGGTTGTTTGCCATGGAGGATGACTTTTGGTCTCTTAGGTCCTCCATAGCTGCTTACAACTTCTCCAGGAATCATTTCTGCATGGACCTTTGAGTTTCTCAGCATGTGGAAGATCCCCTATATTCCTGTATTGTAAGACCAACTCTATCCCTGCTCTTCTGTAAAGTTAAATTGACTGAACAGTGTATGGTTAGGTTAACTAACAGGTTCGATTTGGATTAGGAATCTTTCTGCGCGATGAATAATGGTATTGGAAAACTGCGATATTTACAAGAATATATAGGTGAAATATAAGTATGAAAACAGAAATCTTGCTAAGATATGAAGCCCAAAAGGGCATTGGGCCCTTGATTGGGATACGTAGCTTTGAATTATGTTCTGCACTGATGTGTCAGGTAAATCGATATACAATGGCTTAGGTCCTTGTACCATGGATGATTAAATGTAGAAGAGAACTTCCAGTCAAAAGGGATAGTCGGTAGGATTCGGAAGATTCTCAGTAGGTTTAGAAAGAAGAGTGAGTATAGGATTTGGACCAAATGTTTTTTAGCAATAGGGTTTCCGGTAGACAGTGAATGTTAATGTCAGCACAAGTGAAGAGACTGTCACAATGATGAACTGGGGAAAATAGTTAGGAAAGCTGATATCAATAGAGACATTACGAAATCAGGCAAAGTATAAAGTGAGTGATAGGATTAGATATTTTCAACAGGGTTGAGTTTGAATATATAATCTAAGAAAGAAACAAATATGTAGTGACCAATAGGATTGACATTTGACAGCATTAGGCAACCTGGACATGGATGTTTAGTAATCCATGCTCACTTTTCATTTAGTCTTTGCTACAATCTTAAGTGTGACCTTTGCTTTTTTTGGCCAGAATATTACTGTGATAAAACGTACATGTAGATCAGGTGACATGACTCTTTCTTCCACCATTTCTGGCAGCAACATTTTCAAGACGTATAAATTAGTAATGGGGGTAAAAAGAGGTGTACCCTTGTCTGTGCATATAGAGATACTGCATGAATAGACCATACTGTGAATAAATAATATATCTGGTTCTGACTTTAAATAATGGATTGAAATTATATCTGAAAAAATACAGGAAATCTTATATTGACATACAAACATTCATTCCAACCAGTTATATATCTAATGGCCACATTAAGTTTATGGTTTATCATGAAGGGTGTGTGAGTTTTGCTTCAAAAGTGATTATGGAAATCGAAAATAATGTGTTTGGAAAGAAGTCTCATGAAAAGACCAGTCAAGAAACCTGGAGGAATACATGTTTCATGAAGCAGGAAGTGATTGTGAAACAAATGCGTATAAATTTGTGAACTTGTGGATGAAGTATATATTTCCTATGATTTGTAAAAACTGAAGAAATAGTAATGTACCAGTGTTGAATGAAAATAAACGTCAGAATACACATCATGTCCCATACGAATCTACTTGATTGATGTTAATCTGGGTCAGTTACTGTACAAATATTAGGATTTGTAAGCACCATTTACTGAAGTTAGTTTTCAGAACTATGAAACAAATGTGTATTTCAGGTGGATGAATATTTCTGAGAATAATTTTGTGAAAAGTTTATTATAAATCCACAATTTTGAACATGGATGAACTTAGGGAGTGTATTTAAGAAACATATATATCATATTTTAAAAATCAGGACAGTGTGTATATATATATATATATATATATATATATATATATATATATATATTCATAATTATATATATGTGTATATACATATATATGTGTCTATATATATATACACACACACACACACACACACACAAAACACACACACAGACATTTAAATGTAGTTATATATATGCCAATCGAAGTTCATCATAAAATATATAGCATCCACAGATGCAAAAATATTTATTTTACTGAACAAGGATTTATGTATAATGTTGTTCTACTAGAAAGCTCACCCATAGTTTGAATTTTCAGTTCCAACAGCGTTTAGAGGAGTGATCTCTTCTCACAAGTTGTATCTGCCAAGTCAGTCACCTCACAAAAATGAACGTGTGATACCAGGTAGAATTCTATATAAGCATATAAAAATAAATGTGCTGAATAGGCTACAGAGAAAGGGAGAGGAATTTACATATTTGTTAACTTTAACAACACATGGAAAACTATTTCAATTAAAAATTGACTAGATTTATAACACCTACCCTTTATCATGCAAATGGCAAGTCCAACTATACCCCATGCCTCCTCTAAACTGCTTGTATTTCTATTATGTTTGGGTTGTTTTTCTCCATCATGTTTGGATTAGTAGACAGAGTATAGTAGGGTATGGGTTATTGTCAGGGATTCAGTATATTCAATGGAATATAGGAAAATGAATCCAATGTGTATAAAATATATGCTACACAATTATCTTCCCATTCTCATCCAGAACAATGCCTTTACATTACCTTCACCCCAAGTAAGACACAATTAGAGTAGAAGAGTTTGAAAATCCGTGAATGCATATCTGGGGTGGAAACAGTACTAAGAAACAAATAAGTATTTCAGGTGGATGAATATTTCTGAGAATAATCTTGTGAAAAGTTGATTATAAATCCACAACATAAATATGAATGAATTTAGGAAGTGTGTAATAAGACACATATTTCATGTTTTGAAAAATCTTGAGAGTGTATCTATATATATATATATATATATATATATATATATACATATTTATATACACAAACAGAGAGAGACATTAAAAATTGCAATATATATGCCAAACGAAATTCACCATGAAATGTATATCATCCACAGATCCAAATATATTCATTTTACTGAACATTGATTTATGTATAATGTTGTTCAACTAGGAAGCTCACTCACATTTGAATTAAATGTTCAAGCAGCATTTAGGAGGAGTGATCTCTTCTTCCAATTTGTATCTGCCAAATCAGCCACCTCACAAGAATGTACGTGTGGTACCAGGTAGGATTCTATATGTGCATATAAAAATACGTGTGCTGAATAGGCTACAGAGAAAGGGGGACAGGAATTCATTATTTGTTAACTTTAAAAACGCATGGAGAACTATTTCAACAAATAATTGACTAGATTTATAACTGCTACACTATACCATGCAAAAGGCAACTCCAACTATAAAACATACCTCCTCTAAACTGCCTGCATTTCTATTCTGTTTGTGTTATTTTTCTCCATCATATTAGGATTAGTAGTCAGAGTCTAATAGGGTATATGTTAGTTTCAGGGATTCAGCATTTCTAATGGAAAATAGGAAATTGAATCCAATGTGTATGCAAATATGTGCTACACAACATTCTTCCCACTTTCATCCAGAACAATGCCTTGACATTACACTCTCCTCAAGTAAGACACAATTAGAGGATAAGAGTTAGAAAATCTGTGAATATATATCTGGAATGGAGAATACTCAGGAGTTTACAACTTTGGAGGTGGTAGAGAAGATTCTAAAAGTAAGGGAAAGGGTAAACATTCCACAAACATGCAGCTCTGCTGGCCTACATACTTTTTGAGAAACTGCTTCTAAGGGTGGGCACTTGAAATATTTGATGTTCTGAGGAGATTTAGTTCATTTGTAGAGAGACCATCAAAGCTGGGTCTGCATCTATGTTACTTGGAGGACATGGTTTCTTATTATCCAATGAACATGAGGCAGCGGTGCTGAATTCTCTCTTTGTAGGTAAACTATGGACACTGGGGTCTAAGTGTCTTTCAGTGTGGACTGTGAAGCCAATTGGTCATCCTCCACTTTTCGTGGTGTTTCTCGCTGCTCCACTGGGAGTTTGGTATTTGCTTCAAGAAATACAAGGAGTTAAAGTGGGACAGAGTGGTGGAGGGAGTTCTTTAAGGTGTGGTGAGTCAGGGTCTTCAGGAGAATGCACCAACCAAGGTTCTATCCCACGTAGATTGCCCCCTTGAGAATAGCAATATGATTCTGAACATTGCAGTGAATCCTCTCCATATAACAAGATGCCTTTACATATATGGGTCTGCTGGCTGCACCATGTCAGTCACAAGCCATTTGGAAGCCAATGGCTGATCCACATGGCCACAACACAGATGTTTTATCACACAATTGCATACCACTGCTCTAGGCCAACTACTCACCAGGCTCCAACTTACTGGCATATCTGTTCTACACCATTTTCATGAAACAAAGTCAATCAAGGCAGTGTCTGGTATACTCAGGATCAGAAACAGGACATCCAAAGGTTTTTCAGTGCCAGCTGAACATGAAAATATCAAAAATTTCATGGTAATTGTCTAGCCATTTTTCACGGATGAAGTTTGCGGCTCTGAGGACTTCAATTAATTCAGGAACCTTTAAATGGTGAAGAAGCTAATTTCAATGAAAGCACTGGAGCACTCTCACAGGCATGGTTTCCCTAAGGGTGGCCAAAATGTCACATGAAGCCAGCCCCATTGAGATCTACAATGTGAAGTCCATGTGTGTTTTAAACTCAAATATGGCTGCCAAGTCTTTAAGAAAAATTGTATGTAATATCCGGGCTGAAATTCCCAGTGTTCTGTGGAAATCCAACCTGGGCCTAGATCTCAGGTTCCAAGGGCGACTCTCATGTGTGGCCTCCTAAAATCCCAACACAATTCATGGCAATACTTCTCTGAGGTCAGTTAAAGAACTCAGTCTCTAAGGGGAATCACACCAGAGTTCAAGCCCAGTGGAACAGTCATCTCTTCCAACCGCCACACAAATGACCACAATTAAAACCAAAACACTCCCACATGGTCCTCATCTTCTTCCATATAGACACTCCTTATAACGTCTGGCTGGAGTTTTCAATGGGGTCCACAGCCCAAGTCAGTGTCCAAATTAAGGTCCTGTTCCCCTCATTTGTCTAACATCAAGGTGGCCTGGACACACTTCCTGTAAAAAAGGAGTGATCAAATAGGCCTGACATTAATACTGCTCAGCTTTTTCAATTTGAGGCCTTCTGACTCTGTGGTTTAGATTCTTTATGTGAATTTGAGTCATGAGAAAACACAAGCCCCTCTGCAGAGATTTGAAGAACTCATTTGGCCCAAAGGATTCCTATTCTCCCTTGATGGAATTCAGGATCCTAACAGAGGAAGGTAAAAGAATTCATTCACAATGAGTGAATATTTGCCATTTTGGTTTTGGATGGACACATGGGATCTTTCTTTTGATCCATCAGGTGCTAAGAATCTAAGCCACTGCCTCACACAGGGCCAAGAGGCTGATTCAGACACATCCTTTTCCAAAGCAATTAAGCAAAGAGCCACAGGTGATGCCCATTCATTTCCATTTGAAAACTGTTTTCTTCAGGGTTCACAAAGGTGTGGCCTGAGGCAAAGACCTTCCTGACACTCAGAGCAACAGAAAAATAGGTAAGCAAAAGGCCCAAAGCAGGGTTTTTCTTCTGAGAGTTTCCTTGTCACACTGATATCTGAGTTTTCTGAGATGCTTGCTATTCCCTTCAGCTATCCATTATATGGCAATGTCACAGAGCTTGGAGGTGGTACATATCTTGGACAGAAAACCATGAGCCTGCTCTGAAGAGTGGCCAGAATTCAGGAAGAAAACAGGAACTCCGGAAGATAGTAGGTGTTGCCCGTCCCTAAAGCAACCTGCAGTCCACTCATAAATTGGGCAGGATGAATGTTGGCAAGCTTTCTACTAGACAGGACACATCCATTGATGCATTATCTTTTATAATGTCTACAACCACGGACACAGTGGGATACACAGGCATACAAACAATCGCCTTGTCAAATGACTTACTATAAACAGTCCACTCCAAAACAAACAAACCGCCTTTCTTACCTATTCTCAGAACATGAGACTAAACCACAAAATCACAACCACACCCACAATGACACCTCCTTTATTCAAGTAGGTCTGTGACTAATTGGAATGTACTCTGACTGATGGGCCATACTATGTTTCCTTGAAATGGCCTGTCCTTCTCAGATCGGGTATCCTTGGCCAACACTGTGAAGTTTTCAGGAGCCAGTGGTGAGCCACTACCTGCTTTCTCAGGAAATTCCCCTTTTCAGAGCTCTCCTGGCATTTGGCAATCCTCACATCAGTAGGTACCAAGGAAGACTTACTCTGTCCTTGGTTATTCCAAACAACTGAGCCCACTGGGAAAGAAACTGGGACTGACTCTGGGTGCCTGGCTTCCTGGATCTTAAGTTCAGAGAAATCCGTCATCAAGGAAGAGGGGTAGGTCACTTCATTCAGGAACTGAATGAGGTTACTGCCGTGGCAACCACTTTGTCCTAACAATTGCTTTCAAGGGTCCCATGAGATGGAGGCTGCCCCTACTTCCTGTGACACTTTCACAAGTTAGATTGGTATATCAACCATTGGCACCTGGGAACAGCTCTCCACACAGGCCTGGTTTGGTCCATCTTCTCTACATTAAGAAGAGAGAAGCTGATTCAGACACAACCCTTCATCCTGACCAGGTTGTTTGCCATGGAGGATGACTTTTGGTCTCTTAGGTCCTCCATAGCTGCTTACAACTTCTCCAGGAATCATTTCTGCATGGACCTTTGAGTTTCTCAGCATGTGGAAGATCCCCTATATTCCTGTATTGTAAGACCAACTCTATCCCTGCTCTTCTGTAAAGTTAAATTGACTGAACAGTGTATGGTTAGGTTAACTAACAGGTTCGATTTGGATTAGGAATCTTTCTGCGCGATGAATAATGGTATTAGGAAACTGCAATATTTACAAGAATATATAGGTGAAATATAAGTATGAAAACAGAAATCTAGCTAAGATATGAAGCCCAAAAGGGCATTGGGCCCTTGATTGGGATACGTAGCTTTGAATTATGTTCTGCACTGATGTGTCAGGTAAATCGATATACAATGGCTTAGGTCCTTGTACCATGGATGATTAAATGTAGAAGAGAACTTCCAGTCAAAAGGGATAGTCGGTAGGATTCGGAAGATTCTCAGTAGGTTTAGAAAGAAGAGTGAGTATAGGATTTGGACCAAATGTTGTTTAGCAATAGGGTTTCCGGTAGACAGTGAATGTTAATGTCAGCACAAGTGAAGAGACTGTCACAATGATGAACTGGGGAAAATAGTTAGGAAAGCTGATATCAATAGAGACATTACGAAATCAGGCAAAGTATAAAATGAGTGATAGGATTAGATATTTTCAACAGGGTTGAGTTTGAATATATAATCTAAGAAAGAAACAAATATGTAGTGACCAATAGGATTGACATTTGACAGCATTAGGCAACCTGGACATGGATGTTTAGTAATCCATGCTCACTTTTCATTTAGTCTTTGCTACAATCTTAAGTGTGACCTTTGCTTTTTTTGGCCAGAATATTACTGTGATAAAACGTACATGTAGATCAGGTGACATGACTCTTTCTTCCACCATTTCTAGCAGCAACATTTTCAAGACGTATAAATTAGTAATGGGGGTAAAAAGAGGTGTACCCTTTGTCTGTGCATATAGAGATACTGCATGAATAGACCATACTGTGAATAAATAATATATCTGGTTCTGACTTTAAATAATGGATTGAAATTATATCTGAAAAAATACAGGAAATCTTATATTGACATACAAACATTCATTCCAACCAGTTATATATCTAATGGCCACATTAAGGTTATGGTTTATCATGAAGGGTGTGTGAGTTTTGCTTCAAAAGTGATTATGGAAATCGAAAATAATGTGTTTGGAAAGAAGTCTCATGAAAAGACCAGTCAAGAAACCTGGAGGAATACATGTTTCATGAAGCAGGAAGTGATTGTGAAACAAATGCGTATAAATTTGTGAACTTGTGGATGAAGTATATATTTCCTATGATTTGTAAAAACTGAAGAAATAGTAATGTACCAGTGTTGAATGAAAATAAACGTCAGAATACACATCATGTCCCATACGAATCTACTTGATTGATGTTAATCTGGGTCAGTTACTGTACAAATATTAGGATTTGTAAGCACCATTTACTGAAGTTAGTTTTCAGAACTATGAAACAAATGTGTATTTCAGGTGGATGAATATTTCTGAGAATAATTTTGTTAAAAGTTTATTATAAATCCACATTTTTGAACATGGATGAACTTAGGGAGTGTATTTAAGAAACATGTATTTCATATTTTAAAAATCAGGACAGTGTGTATATATATATATATATATATATATATATATATATATATATATATTCATAATTATATATATGTGTATATACATATATATGTGTCTATATATATATATACACACACACACACACACACACACAAAACACACACACAGACATTTAAATGTAGTTATATATATATGCCAATCGAAGTTCATCATAAAATATATAGCATCCACAGATGCAAAAATATTTATTTTACTGAACAAGGATTTATGTATAATGTTGTTCTACTAGAAAGCTCACCCATAGTTTGAATTTTCAGTTCCAACAGCGTTTAGAGGAGTGATCTCTTCTCACAAGTTGTATCTGCCAAGTCAGTCACCTCACAAAAATGAACGTGTGATACCAGGTAGAATTCTATATAAGCATATAAAAATAAATGTGCTGAATAGGCTACAGAGAAAGGGAGAGGAATTTACATATTTGTTAACTTTAACAACACATGGAAAACTATTTCAATTAAAAATTGACTAGATTTATAACACCTACCCTTTATCATGCAAATGGCAAGTCCAACTATACCCCATGCCTCCTCTAAACTGCTTGTATTTCTATTATGTTTGGGTTGTTTTTCTCCATCATGTTTGGATTAGTAGACAGAGTATAGTAGGGTATGGGTTATTGTCAGGGATTCAGTATATTCAATGGAATATAGGAAAATGAATCCAATGTGTATAAAATATATGCTACACAATTATCTTCCCACTCTCATCCAGAACAATGCCTTTACATTACCTTCACCCCAAGTAAGACACAATTAGAGTAGAAGAGTTTGAAAATCCGTGAATGCATATCTGGGGTGGAAACAGTACTAAGAAACAAATAAGTATTTCAGGTGGATGAATATTTCTGAGAATAATCTTGTGAAAAGTTGATTATAAATCCACAACATAAATATGAATGAATTTAGGAAGTGTGTAATAAGACACATATTTCATGTTTTGAAAAATCTTGAGAGTGTATCTATATATATATATATATATATATATATATATATATATATATATATATACATATTTATATACACAAACAGAGAGAGACATTAAAAATTGCAATATATATGCCAAACGAAATTCACCATGAAATGTATATCATCCACAGATCCAAATATATTCATTTTACTGAACATTGATTTATGTATAATGTTGTTCAACTAGGAAGCTCACTCACATTTGAATTAAATGTTCAAGCAGCATTTAGGAGGAGTGATCTCTTCTTCCAATTTGTATCTGCCAAATCAGCCACCTCACAAGAATGTACGTGTGGTACCAGGTAGGATTCTATATGTGCATATAAAAATACGTGTGCTGAATAGGCTACAGAGAAAGGGGGACAGGAATTCATTATTTGTTAACTTTAAAAACGCATGGAGAACTATTTCAACAAATAATTGACTAGATTTATAACTGCTACACTATACCATGCAAAAGGCAACTCCAACTATAAAACATACCTCCTCTAAACTGCCTGCATTTCTATTCTGTTTGTGTTATTTTTCTCCATCATATTAGGATTAGTAGTCAGAGTCTAATAGGGTATATGTTAGTTTCAGGGATTCAGCATTTCTAATGGAAAATAGGAAATTGAATCCAATGTGTATGCAAATATGTGCTACACAACATTCTTCCCACTTTCATCCAGAACAATGCCTTGACATTACACTCTCCTCAAGTAAGACACAATTAGAGGATAAGAGTTAGAAAATCTGTGAATATATATCTGGAATGGAGAATACTCAGGAGTTTACAACTTTGGAGGTGGTAGAGAAGATTCTAAAAGTAAGGGAAAGGGTAAACATTCCACAAACATGCAGCTCTGCTGGCCTACATACTTTTTGAGAAACTGCTTCTAAGGGTGGGCACTTGAAATATTTGATGTTCTGAGGAGATTTAGTTCATTTGTAGAGAGACCATCAAAGCTGGGTCTGCATCTATGTTACTTGGAGGACATGGTTTCTTATTATCCAATGAACATGAGGCAGCGGTGCTGAATTCTCTCTTTGTAGGTAAACTATGGACACTGGGGTCTAAGTGTCTTTCAGTGTGGACTGTGAAGCCAATTGGTCATCCTCCACTTTTCGTGGTGTTTCTCGCTGCTCCACTGGGAGTTTGGTATTTGCTTCAAGAAATACAAGGAGTTAAAATGGGACAGAGTGGTGGAGGGAGTTCTTTAAGGTGTGGTGAGTCAGGGTCTTCAGGAGAATGCACCAACCAAGGTTCTATCCCACGTAGATTGCCCCCTTGAGAATAGCAATATGATTCTGAACATTGCAGTGAATCCTCTCCATATAACAAGATGCCTTTACATATATGGGTCTGCTGGCTGCACCATGTCAGTCACAAGCCATTTGGAAGCCAATGGCTGATCCACATGGCCACAACACAGATGTTTTATCACACAATTGCATACCACTGCTCTAGGCCAACTACTCACCAGGCTCCAACTTACTGGCATATCTGTTCTACACCATTTTCATGAAACAAAGTCAATCAAGGCAGTGTCTGGTATACTCAGGATCAGAAACAGGACATCCAAAGTTTTTTCAGTGCCATCTGAACATGAAAATATCAAAAATTTCATGGTAATTGTCTAGCCATTTTTCACGGATGAAGTTTGCGGCTCTGAGGACTTCAATTAATTCAGGAACCTTTAAATGGTGAAGAAGCTAATTTCAATGAAAGCACTGGAGCACTCTCACAGGCATGGTTTCCCTAAGGGTGGCCAAAATGTCACATGAAGCCAGCCCCATTGAGATCTACAATGTGAAGTCCATGTGTGTTTTAAACTCAAATATGGCTGCCAAGTCTTTAAGAAAAATTGTATGTAATATCCGGGCTGAAATTCCCAGTGTTCTGTGGAAATCCAACCTGGGCCTAGATCTCAGGTTCCAAGGGCGACTCTCATGTGTGGCCTCCTAAAATCCCAACACAATTCATGGCAATACTTCTCTGAGGTCAGTTAAAGAACTCAGTCTCTAAGGGGAATCACACCAGAGTTCAAGCCCAGTGGAACAGTCATCTCTTCCAACCGCCACACAAATGACCACAATTAAAACCAAAACACTCCCACATGGTCCTCATCTTCTTCCATATAGACACTCCTTATAACGTCTGGCTGGAGTTTTCAATGGGGTCCACAGCCCAAGTCAGTGTCCAAATTAAGGTCCTGTTCCCCTCATTTGTCTAACATCAAGGTGGCCTGGACACACTTCCTGTAAAAAAGGAGTGATCAAATAGGCCTGACATTAATACTGCTCAGCTTTTTCAATTTGAGGCCTTCTGACTCTGTGGTTTAGATTCTTTATGTGAATTTGAGTCATGAGAAAACACAAGCCCCTCTGCAGAGATTTGAAGAACTCATTTGGCCCAAAGGATTCCTATTCTCCCTTGATGGAATTCAGGATCCTAACAGAGGAAGGTAAAAGAATTCATTCACAATGAGTGAATATTTGCCATTTTGGTTTTGGATGGACACATGGGATCTTTCTTTTGATCCATCAGGTGCTAAGAATCTAAGCCACTGCCTCACACAGGGCCAAGAGGCTGATTCAGACACATCCTTTTCCAAAGCAATTAAGCAAAGAGCCACAGGTGATGCCCATTCATTTCCATTTGAAAACTGTTTTCTTCAGGGTTCACAAAGGTGTGGCCTGAGGCAAAGACCTTCCTGACACTCAGAGCAACAGAAAAATAGGTAAGCAAAAGGCCCATAGCAGGGATTTTCTACTGAGAGTTTCCTTGTCACACTGATATCTGAGTTTTCTGAGATGCTTGCTATTCCCTTCAGCTATCCATTATATGGTAATGTCACAGAGCTTGGAGGTGGTACATATCTTGGACAGAAAACCATGAGCCTGCTCTGAAGAGTGGCCAGAATTCAGGAAGAAAACAGGAACTCCGGAAGATAGTAGGTGTTGCCCGTCCCTAAAGCAACCTGCAGTCCACTCATAAATTGGGCAGGATGAATGTTGGCAAGCTTTCTACTAGACAGGACACATCCATTGATGCATTATCTTTTATAATGTCTACAACCACGGACACAGTGGGATACACAGGCATACAAACAATCGCCTTGTCAAATGACTTACTATAAACAGTCCACTCCAAAACAAACAAACCGCCTTTCTTACCTATTCTCAGAACATGAGACTAAACCACAAAATCACAACCACACCCACAACGACACCTCCTTTATTCAAGTAGGTCTGTGACTAATTGGAATGTACTCTGACTGATGGGCCATACTATGTTTCCTTGAAATGGCCTGTCCTTCTCAGATCGGGTATCCTTGGCCAACACTGTGAAGTTTTCAGGAGCCAGTGGTGAGCCACTACCTGCTTTCTCAGGAAATTCCCCTTTTCAGAGCTCTCCTGGCATTTGGCAATCCTCACATCAGTAGGTACCAAGGAAGACTTACTCTGTCCTTGGTTATTCCAAACAACTGAGCCCACTGGGAAAGAAACTGGGACTGACTCTGGGTGCCTGGCTTCCTGGATCTTAAGTTCAGAGAAATCCGTCATCAAGGAAGAGGGGTAGGTCACTTCATTCAGGAACTGAATGAGGTTACTGCCGTGGCAACCACTTTGTCCTAACAATTGCTTTCAAGGGTCCCATGAGATGGAGGCTGCCCCTACTTCCTGTGACACTTTCACAAGTTAGATTGGTATATCAACCATTGGCACCTGGGAACAGCTCTCCACACAGGCCTGGTTTGGTCCATCTTCTCTACATTAAGAAGAGAGAAGCTGATTCAGACACAACCCTTCATCCTGACCAGGTTGTTTGCCATGGAGGATGACTTTTGGTCTCTTAGGTCCTCCATAGCTGCTTACAACTTCTCCAGGAATCATTTCTGCATGGACCTTTGAGTTTCTCAGCATGTGGAAGATCCCCTATATTCCTGTATTGTAAGACCAACTCTATCCCTGCTCTTCTGTAAAGTTAAATTGACTGAACAGTGTATGGTTAGGTTAACTAACAGGTTCGATTTGGATTAGGAATCTTTCTGCGCGATGAATAATGGTATTAGGAAACTGCGATATTTACAAGAATATATAGGTGAAATATAAGTATGAAAACAGAAATCTAGCTAAGATATGAAGCCCAAAAGGGCATTGGGCCCTTGATTGGGATACGTAGCTTTGAATTATGTTCTGCACTGATGTGTCAGGTAAATCGATATACAATGGCTTAGGTCCTTGTACCATGGATGATTAAATGTAGAAGAGAACTTCCAGTCAAAAGGGATAGTCGGTAGGATTCGGAAGATTCTCAGTAGGTTTAGAAAGAAGAGTGAGTATAGGATTTGGACCAAATGTTGTTTAGCAATAGGGTTTCCGGTAGACAGTGAATGTTAATGTCAGCACAAGTGAAGAGACTGTCACAATGATGAACTGGGGAAAATAGTTAGGAAAGCTGATATCAATAGAGACATTACGAAATCAGGCAAAGTATAAAATGAGTGATAGGATTAGATATTTTCAACAGGGTTGAGTTTGAATATATAATCTAAGAAAGAAACAAATATGTAGTGACAAATAGGATTGACATTTGACAGCATTAGGCAACCTGGACATGGATGTTTAGTAATCCATGCTCACTTTTCATTTAGTCTTTGCTACAATCTTAAGTGTGACCTTTGCTTTTTTTGTTCAGAATATTACTGTGATAAAACGTACATTTAGATCAGGTGACATGACTATTTCTTCCACCATTTCTGGCAGCAACATATTCAAGACGTATAAATTAGTAATGGGGGTAAAAAGAGGTGTACCCTATGTCTGTGCATATAGAGATAATGCATGAATAGACGATACTGTGAATAAATAATATATCTGGTTCTGACTTTTAATAATGGATTGAAATTATATCTGAAAAAATACAGGAAATCTTATATTGACATACAAACATTCATTCCAACCAGTGAAATATCTAATGGCCACATTAAGTTTATGGTTTATCATGAAGGGTGTGTGAGTTTTGCTTCAAAAGTGATTATGTAAATCGAAAATAATGTGTTTGGAAAGAAGTCTCATGAAAAGACCAGTCAAAAAACCTGGAGGAATACATGTTTTATGAAGCAGGAAGTGATTGTGAAACAAATGCGTATAAATTTGTGAACTTGTGGATGAAATATATATTTCCTATGATTTGTAAAAACTGAAGCAATAGTAATGTACCAGTGTTGAATGAAAATAAACGTCAGAATACACATCATGTCCCATACGAATCTACTTGATTGATGTTAATCTGGGTCAGCTAATGTACAAATATTAGGATTTGTAAGCACCATTTACTGAAGTTAGTTTTCAGAACTATGAAACAAATGTGTATTTCAGGTGGATGAATATTTCTGAGAATAATTTTGTGAAAAGTTTATTATAAATCCACATTTTTGAACATGAATGATCTTAGGGAGTGTATTTAAGATACATATATTTCATATTTTAAAAATCAAGTCAGTGTATATATATATATATATATATATATATATATATATATATATATATTCATAATTATATATATGTGTATATATATACACATATTATTATATATATGTATATATATATATATACACTCACACACACACACACACACACAAAACACACACACACAGACATTAAAATGTAGGAATATATATGCCAATCGAAGTTCATCATAAAATATATAGCATCCACAGATGCAAAAATATTTATTTTACTGAACAAGGATTTATGTATAATGTTGTTCTACTAGAAAGCTCACCCATAGTTTGAATTTTCAGTTCCAACATCGTTTAGAGGAGTGATCTCTTCTCACACTTTGTATCTGCCAAGTCAGTCACCTCACAAAAATGAACGTGTGATACCAGGTATTCTATATAAGCATATAAAAATTCATGTGCTGAATAGGCTACAGAGAAAGGCAGAGAGGAATTTACATATTTGTTAACTTTAACAACACATGGAGAACTATTTCAATTAAAAATTGACTAGATTTATAACACCTACCATTTATCATGCAAATGGCAAGTCCAACTATACCCCATGCCTCCTCTGAACTGCTTGTATTTCTATTCTGTTTGGGTTGTTTTTCTCCATCATATTTGGATTAGTAGACAAAGTATAGTAGGGTATGCGTTATTGTCAGGGATTCAGTATTTTCAATGGAATATAGGAAAATGAATCCAACGTGTATAAAATATATGCTACACAATTATCTTCCCACTCTCATCCAGAACAATGCCTTTACATTACCTTCACCCCAAGTAAGACACAATTAGAGTAGAAGAGTTTGAAAATCCGTGAATGCATATCTGGTGTGGAAACAGTACAAAGAAACAAATACGTATTTCAGGTGGATGAATATTTCTGAGAATAATCTTGTGAAAAGTTGATTATAAATCCACAACATAAATATGAATGAATTTAGGAAGTGTGTAATAAGACACATATTTCATGTTTTGAAACATCTTGAGCGTGCATATATATATATATATATATATATATATATATATATATATATATTTATATACAGACAAAGAGAGAGACATTAAAAATTGCAATATATATGCCAAACGAAATTCACCATGAAATGTATATCATTCACAGATCCAAATATATTCATTTTACTGAACATGGATTTATGTATAATGTTGTTCAACTAGGAAGCTCACTCACATTTGAATTATCAGTTCAAGCAGCGTTTAGGAGGAGTGATCTCTTCTTCCAATTTGTATCTGCCACGTCAGCCACCTCACAAGAATGTACGTGTGGTACCAGGTAGGATTCTATATGTGGATATAAAAATACGTGTGCTGAATAGGCTACAGAGAAAGGGGGACAGGAATTCACTTATTTGTTAACTTAAAAAACGCATGGAGAACTATTTCAACAAATAATTGACTAGATTTATAACTGCTACACTATACCATGCAAAAGGCAACTCCAACTATAAAACATACCTCCTCTAAACTGCTTGTATTTCTATTCTGTTTGTGTTATTTTTCTCCATCATATTAGGATTAGTAGTCAGAGTCTAATAGGGTATATGTTAGTTTCAGGGATTCAGCATTTCTAATGGAAAATAGGAAATTGAATCCAATGTGTATGCAAATATGTGCTACACAAAAATCTTTCCACTTTCATCCAGAACAATGCCTTGACATTACATTCTTCTCAAGTAAGACACAATTAGAGGATAAGAGCTAGAAAATCTGTGAATATATCTGGAATGGAGAATTCTCAGGAGTTTACAACTTTGGAGGTGGTAGAGAAGATTCTAAAAGTAAGGGAAAGGGTAAACATTCCACACACATGCAGCTCTGCTGGCCTAAATGCTTTTTGAGAAACAGCCTCTAAGGGTGGGCACTTGAAATATTTGATGTTCTGAGGAGATTTAGTTCATTTGTACAGAGACCATCAAAGCTGGGTCTGCATCTGTGTTACTTGGAGGACATGGTTTCTTATTATCCAATGAACATGAGGCAGCGGTGCTGAATTCTCTCTTTGTAGGTAAACTATGGACACTGGGGTCTAAGTGTCTTTCAGTGTGGACTGTGAAGCCAATTGGTCATCCTCCACTTTTCGTGGTGTTTCTCGCTGCTCCACTGGGAGTTTGGTATTTACTTCAAAAAATACAAGGAGTTAAAATGGGACAGAGTGGTGGAGGGAGTTCTTTAAGGTATGGTGAGTCAGGGTCTTCAGGAGAATGCGCCAACCCAGGTTCTATCCCACGTAGATTGCCCCCTTGAGAATAGCAATATGATTCTGAACATTGCAGTGAATCCTCTCCATATAACAAGATGCCTTTACATATATGGGTCTGCTGGCTGCACCATGTCAGTCACAAGCCATTTGGAAGCCAATGGCTGATCCACATGGATGCAACACAGATGTTTTATCAGACAATTGCATACCACTGCTCTAGGCCAACTACTCACCAGGCTCCAACTTACTGGCATATCTGTTCTACACCATTTTCATGAAACAAAGTCAATCAAGGCAGTGTCTGGTATACTCAGGATCAGAAACAGGACATCCAAAGTTTTTTCAGTGCCAGCTGAACATGAAAATATCAAAAATTTCATGGTAATTTTCTAGCCATTTTTCACGAATGAAGTTTGCGGCTCTGAGGACTTCAATTAATTCAGGAACCATTAAATGGTGAAGAAGCTAATTTCAATGAAAGCACTGGAGCACTCTCACAGGCATGGTTTCCCTAAGGGTGGCCAAAATGTCACATGAAGCCAGGCCCATTGAGATCTACAATGTGAGGTCCATGTGTGTTTTAAACTCAAATATGGCTGCCAAGTCTTTAAGAAAAATTGTATGTAATATCCGGGCTGAAATTCCCAGTGTTCTGTGGAAATCCAACCTGGGCCTAGATCTCAGGTTCCAAGGGCGACTCTCATGTGTGGCCTCCTAAAATCCCAACACAATTCATGGCAATACTTCTCTGAGGTCAGTTAAAGAACTCAGTCTCTAAGGGGAATCACACCAGAGTTCAAGCCCAGTGGAACAGTCATCTCTTCCAACCGCCACACAAATGACCACAATTAAAACCAAAACACTCCCACATGGTCCTCATCTTCTTCCATATAGACACTCCTTATAACGTCTGGCTGGAGTTTTCAATGAGGTCCACAGCCCAAGTCAGTGTCCAAATTAAGGTCCTGTTCCCCTCATTTGTCTAACATCAAGGTGGCCTGGACACACTTCCTGTAAACCAGGAGTGATCAAATAGGCCTGACATTAATACTGCTCAGCTTTTTCAATTTGAGGCCTTCTGACTCTGTGGTTTAGATTCTTTATGTGAATTTGAGTCATGAGAAAACACAAGCCTCTCTGCAGAGATTTGAAGAACTCATTTGGCCCAAAGGATTCCTATTCTCCCTTGATGGAATTCAGGATCCTAACAGAGGAAGGTAAAAGAATTCATTCACAATGAGTGAATATTTGTCATTTTGGTTTTGGATGCACACATGGGACCTTTCTTTTGATCCATCAGGTGCTGAGAATCTAAGCCACAGCCTCACACAGGGCCAAGAGGCTGATTCAGACACATCTTTTTTCAAAGCAATTAAGCAAAGAGCCACAGGTGATGCCCTTCATTTCCTTTTGAAAAAATGTTTTCCTCAGGCTTCCCAAAGGGGTGGCCAGAGGCAAAGACATCCTGAGATTCCGGGCAACAGAACAATAGGTTAGTAAAAGAGCCAAAGCAGGGTTTCTCCACTGAGACTTTTCTGGTCACACTGATATCTGAGTTTTCTGAGATGTTGGCCATTCCCTTCAGATATCCAGTACATGGCCATGTGACAGAGATTGGAGGTGCTACATATCTTGGACACAAACCCAAGAGCCTATTCTTAAGAGTAGTCAGAATTCAGAAAGAAAACAGGGACTTAAAAAGGTAGTAGGTGTTTCCTATCGATATGGAAACCACGCTCCATTCATTAAATGGGCAGGATGAATACTGGAAAGCTTTCTACTAAAGAGGACACATGCATTGATGCATTCTCTTTTATAATGTATACAACCACGGACACAGTGGGATACACAGAAATAGAAACACTCACCATGTAAAACGACTTACTAGAAACAGTTCACTCCAAACCAAAGAAACCTCCTTTTCTACCTATTCTCAGAACAGAGACAAAACCACACACCCACACTCAAAAAGACACCTCCTTCCCCAAAGTAGGGCTGTGATTATCCGGAGTGTCCTCTGACAGGTTTGCCATACTATGTTCCCCGTTAATGGTCTGTCCTGTCTCAGATCTGGTCTCCTTGTCCAACTCTGTGAAGCAGTCAGGAGCCAGGGGTGAGCCACTACATACTTAGTCAGGAAAGGCCCGTGTTCAGATCTTTCCTGGCATTTGGCCATCCTCACATCAGTCAGTACCAAGAAGACTGACTCTGTCCTTGGTGATTCCAAACAAATGAGACCACTTGGACTGGGACTGGGACTGGCTCTGGTGCTTGGTTTCCTTGGTCCCAAGTTCAGAAAGTTTCATCAACAAGGAAGTGAGGTAGGTCACTTCCTTCAAGAACTGAATGAGGTCACTGCCTTGGCAACCACTTTGTCTAACAGTTGCTTCCAAGGGTCCCATGAGATGGAGGCTGCCCCTACTTCCTTTGACACTTTCACAACTTAGAATGGTATATCAACCTTAGGCACCCCGGAACAGCTCTCCACACAAGCCTGGTTTGGTCCATCTTCTCTACATTAAGAAGAGAGAGGCTGATTCAGACACAACCCTTCATCCTGACCAGGTTGTTTGGCATGGAAAATGACTTTTTGTCTCTCAGGTCCTTCATTGCTGCCTACATCTTCTCCAGGGATCATTTCTGCATGGACCTTTGAGGTTCTTAACAGGTGGAGCATCCCCTACATTCCTGTATTGTAAGAACAATCTGTCTCTGCTCTTCTGTAAAGTTAGATTGAGTGAACAGTGTATGGTTAGGGTTAATTTCATGTTCGATTTGGGTTAGGAATCATTCTGCTGGATGAATAATGGTATTGGGAACCTGTGATATTTATAAGAATATCGAGGTTAAATATATGTATGAAAACAGAAATTAAAGTAAGATTTGAATCCCAGAAGGGCTTTGGGCAGTTGATTGGGATATTTAGCTTTGAATTGTGCACATATGTCTCAAATAAATGGATATACAATGGCAGAGGAACTTGAACCTTGGATGATTGAATGCTGAAGAGAACATCCAGTCAAAAGGGATTGTCGGTAGGATTAAGAAGATAGTCGTTATGTTTAGCAAGTAGAGTTAGTATAGAATATGTAACAAAAGTTCTTTAGCAATTTTTTTTCGGGCAGTGAGTGAATATAAATGTCAGCACATATGAAGAAATCAGACACAATGATGAAATGGGGAAAATTTGTAGAAAAGCAGATATCAATAGAGACATTAGGAAATCAGGCAAAGTATAAAGTGAGTGATAGGATAAGACATTTTCAACAGGGTTGAGATTGAATATCTAATCTTAGGAAGAAACAAATATGTAGGTCACCAATAGGATTGACATTTGAGAGCATTAGGCAACATGGACATGGATGTTGTTAGTAATCCATGTTCACTTTCCATTTAGACTTTGGTACAATCCTAAGTGGGACCTTTGCATTTTGTTTCCAGAATATTACTGTGATAAAATGTGTATGTAGATCAGATGACATGATTATTTCTTCCACCATTTCTAGGAGCAGTATTTTGAAGACGTATAAATTAGCATTGGGGGTAAAAAGAGGTGTACCCTGTTTCTATCAATATACAGATAATGCATGAATAGACCTTAATTTCAATAAATAATATAACTTGTTCCACTTTAAGTAATGGATTGAATTGATATCTGAAAATATATAAGAAATCTTATATTGATATGCAATCATTCATGACAACCAGTTATACACCTAATGTTAATATTAGGTTACGGTTTATCATGAAGTTTGTGTGAGTTTTGCTTCAAAAGTGATTATGGAAATCGAAAATAATGTGTTTGGAAAGAAGTCTCATGAAAAGGCCAGTCAAGGAACACCGAGGAATTCATGAGTTCTGAAGAAGGAAGTGATTGAAATTGAAAAAAATGACGATAAATTTGCTTACTTGTGGATGAAATATTATAATATGATGTGAATAAACTGAAGAAATAGTAATGTACCAGTGTTGAATAAAAATGAACATCAAAATACACATCATGTCCCACAGGAATCTACTCGCATTGATGTTAAACTGTGTCAGTTACTGTAGAAAAATTAGGATTTCTTTGCACCATTCACCAAAGTTAGTTTTCTTTTTTTTTAATTTTTATTTATGCTTGTTCAAAACATTACATAGTTCTTGATATATCATATTCCACACTGTGTTTCAAGTAGGTAATGAACTCCCATTTTTACCCCGTAAACAGATTGCAGAATCACATCAGTTACACATCCATTGATTTACATATTGCCATACTAGTGTCTGTCGTATTCTGCTGCCTTTCCTAACCTCTACTATCCCCCTCCCCTTACCTCCCCTCCCCTCTTCTCTCTCTACCTCTTTACTGTAATTCATTTCTCCCCCTTGTATAATTTTTTCCTTTCCCTCACCTCCTCTTGTATGTAATTTATATAACCCTGAGGGTCTCCTTTTATTTCCATGCAATTTCCCTTCTCTCTCCCTTTCGCTTCCTCCTCTCATCCCTGTTTAATGTTAATTTTCTTCTAATTCTATTCGTCCCTACTCTGTTCTTAGTTACTCTCTTTATATCAATAAAGACATTTGGCATTTGGTTTTACGGATTGGCTAGCTTCACTTAGCATAATCTGCTCTAATGCCATCCATTTCTCTGCAAGTTATATCATTTTGTCATTTTTTAATGCAGAGTAATATTCCATTGTGTATAAATGCCACATTTTTTATCCATTCACCTATGGAAGTGCATCTAGGTTGGTTCCACAGTCTTGCTATTGTAAATTGTGCTGCTATGAACATCAATGTATCAGTGTCCCTGTAGCATTTTTTTTAGGTCTTTAGGGAATAGACTGAGAAGGGGAATACCTGGGTCAAATGGTGGTTCCATTCCCAGTTCTACAAGAAATCTCCATACTGCTTTCCAATTTGGCTGCACCAATTTGCAGTCCCACCAGCAATGTACAAGTTTACACTTTTCTCCACATCCTCACCAGCACTTGTTGTTGTTTGAGTTCATAATAAATATCTGGAATGGAAAATGCTCAGGAGTTCACAACCTTGAAGGTGGTAGAGGAGTTTCCAAAAGTAAGGGACAGGGTAAATACCACAAACATGGAGCTGTGTCGGCCTTAAGACTTCTTGAGAAAATGCCTCTGAGGTTGGGCACTTGAAATATATGTTGTTGTCAGGAGCTTTAGCTTCCTTTGTAGTGAGACCATCAAAGCTGAGTCTGCATCTATGTGACCTGAAGAACATGGTTTTTTATTTTCCTATAAACACGAGGCAGCAGTGCTAAATTCTCTCTTTGTAGGCAAACTGGGGCTACTGGGGTCTATGTGTCTCCCCGTGTGGACTGTGAAGCCATTTGATCATCCTTCACATTTCGTCATGTTATTTGATGCTGCACTGAAAGTTTGGTATTTACTTTACGAAATAAAGGAGTTTAACTGCGATACAGTGCTGCAGGGAGTTCTGTCACATGTTGTGGTCAGGATCGGCAGGAGAATGTACCAAGCAGGCTTCTATCACACATAGTTGCCCCCTTGACCATAGCAATATGATTCTGAACATTGCCCTGAAACCTCTCCATTCAACAAGATGCCTTTACATCCAAAGGTCTGCTAGCTGCACATGTCAGTCACAAACCATTTCTAAGCCAATGGCAGATCCACGTGGCCGCACCACAGATGCTTTTTCACACACCTACACTCTACTGCTCTTGGCCCACTACTCAGCAGGCTCCAACTTACTGGCATCTCTTTTCTACACCATTATCATGAAACTCAGTCAAACCAGACACTGTCTTGTATACTCATGATAAGCACCAGGACATCAAATGGATTTCCAGTGCCAGCTGGTCATGGAAATTTCAAAAATTTCATGGTATTTTCTAGCCATTTTTCAAGGATGAAGTTGGAGGTACTGTGGGTTTCAATTCATTCAGGAACCATTAAATGTTGAGGAAGCTCATTTCAATGGAAGCTCTAGAGAACTCTCACAGGCAAGTCCTCCGAAAGAGTGGCCCAATGTCACATAAAGCCAGCCACATTGAGGTCTACAATGTGAGGTCCATGTGTGTTTTGACTCTCAACTATTGCTTCCAAGTTTTTCAGAATATAATCAAGTGATATCCTCGCTGAGATTCCCAGTGCTCTGTGGAAAGCCACCCTGGGCCTAGATCTCAGTTTCCAAGGGTGACTCTCATGTGTGGCCTCCGAAAATCCCAACACAATTCATGGCAATACTTCTCTAAGGTCAGTTCCAGGACTCAGTCTCCAAGGGGAATCCCACAAGAGTTGAAACCCAGGTGGACACAGTCATCTTTTCCAACTGCCACACAAATGACCACAATTGAAACCAAAACACTCCCACATGGCCCTCATGTTTTTCCATATAGACACTCATCATAACCTCTCGCTGGAGGTTTCCATGAGGGGCGCAGACCAAGACACCGTACAAAATAAGCTCCCTTGCCCCTAATTTGCCGAAAGTCAGGGTGGCCTACACACCCTTCCTGTGAACCAGAACTGATCAAACTACATCAAATTAGGGATGTAGTTAATACTGTTCTGCTTTTCCAATTTGAGGCCTACTGACTGTCAGGTATAGATTCTTTATGTGATTTGGAGTCATCAGCAAACCCAAGTACTTCTGCAGGGGTTCAAAGAACTCATTTGAACTAAAGGATCCTGATTCTTACTTGATGAAGGTCAGGAATCTAATAGAGGAAGGCAAGAGACTCATTTGCCATTTCTGTTTTGAGTGCACACATGGGATCTATCTTTTGATGCATCAGGTGCTGAGAATCTAAGCCACAACCTCACACAGAACCAAGAGGCTGATTCAGACACATCCTTTTACAAAGCAATTAAGCAAAGAGCAACAGGTGATGCCCATTCATTTTCATTTGAAAACTGTTTTCTTCAGGCTTCACAAAGGGGTGGCCAGAGGCAAAGACCTTCCTGACATTTACGGCAACAGAAAAACAGGTAAGCAAAAGACCCAAAGCAGGGTTTCTCCACTGAGACTTTCCTGGTCACACTGATATCTGAGTTTTCTGAGATGCTCCCCATTCACTTTAGCTATCAAGTACATGGTCATGTCACAGAGCTTGGAGGTTGTATATATCTTGGACACAAAACCATGAGCCTATTCTGGAGAGTGGCCAGAATTCAGGAAGAAAACAGGATCTTAGGAAGATAGTAGGTTTTGGCCATCCAGAAGGCAAGCCGCGGTCCATTCATCAATTGGGCAGGATGAATGCCAGGAAGCTTTCTACTAGACAGGACACATCCATTAATTCATTCTCTTTTCTAATGTCTACAACCACAGACACAGTGGGATACACAGACATAGAAACACTCACATGTCAAACGACTTACTAGAAACAGTGCAATCCAAACCAAACAAACCGCATTTTCTACCTATTCTCAGAACATGTGACAAAACCACAAAACCACAACCACTCCCACAAAGGCACCTCCTTCCCCCAAGTAGGTCTGTGAGTATCCAGAGTGTCCTCTGACTGGTGGGCCATACAATGTTCTCCCGAAATGTCCTCTCCTGACTCAGATCTGGTCTCCTTGGCCAACTCTGTGAAGTTGTCAGGAGCCAGCGGTGAGCCACTACCTGCTTTCTCAGAAAAGGTCCCTCTTCAGAGCTCTCCTGGCCTTTGGCTATCCTCACATAGGTAGGTACCAAGAAAGACTGACCCTGTCCTTGGTAAAACCGAACAAGTGAGCCCACTGGGACTGGGACTGGGACTGGCTCTGGGTGCCTGTCTTCATGGATCCCAAGTTCAGAGAATTCCTTCACCAAGGAAGTGACGTAGGTCACTTCCTTCAGGAACTGAATCAGGTTACTGCCTTGGCAACCAATTTGTCCTAACAGTTGCTTCCAAGAGTCCAATGAGTTGGAGGCTGCCCCTACTTCCAGTGAAACTTTCACAATTTTGCATGGTATATCAACCATAGGCACCCAAAAAAAGCTCTCCAGATAGGCGTGGTTTGGTCCATCTTCTATACATTAAGAAAAGAAATGTTGATTCAGACACATCCCTTCATGCTAACCAGGTTGTTTGTCATGGAAGATTACTTTTGCTCTCTGACGTCATTCATAGCTGCCTACATTTAATCCTGGGATCATTTCTTTAATGACCTTGGAGGTTCTCAGCAAGTGGAAGATCCCCTAATTTCTGTATTGAAAGACCAACTCTGTCCCTGCTCTTCAGTAAAGTTAGATTGAGAGAACAGTGTATGGCCAGGGTTAATAACATGTTCCATTTGGGTTAGGAATCATTCTGCGGGATGAATTATGGTATTGGGAACGTGCGATATTTATAAGAATATAAGTGAATTATAAGTATGAAAACAGACATCTAGGTAAAATTTGAAGCCCAGAATTGCATTGGACCCTTAGCTGGGATTCTTAGCTTTGAATTATATTCTGCACAGATGTCTCAGATAAATCGATATACAATGGCATAATTACTTGTACCTTGGTTTATTGAATGTTGAAGAGAACATCCAGTCAAAAAGGGATAATTTGTAGGATTAGTAAGATAGTTGGTAGGTTTTGAAAGAAGAGTGAGTATAGGATTTGGATAAAAAGATCTTTAGCTGTAGGGTTTCGGATAGAGTGAATGTAATTGTCAGCACATGTGGAGAGTCTGTCAAAAGGATGAACTGGGGAAAAAAGTAGGAATGCAGATATCAATTGACATTAGGATATCAGGCAAAGTATAAAGTGAGTGATAGAATTATACATTTTCAACAGGCTTGAGTTTGAATATATAATCTTAGGAAGAAACAAACATGTAGTCACCAATAGGATGAACTTTTGAGAGCATTAGGCAACATGGACATGGATGTTTTCCGTAATCCATGCTCACTTTTCATTTAGGCTTTGGTACAAACATAAGTTTGACCTCTTCTTTCTGTGTGCAGAATACTACTGTGGTAAAATGTATATGTAGATCAGGTGACATGAGTATTTCTTCCACCATTTCTGGGAGCAATATTTTGAAGACGTATAAATTATTTTTGGAGGTAAAAATGGTGTACACTGTGTCTATAATTATAGAAATAATGCATGAATAGACCATACTGTAAATAAATATTATAACTGGTTCTAACTTTAAATAATGGATTGAATTGATATCTGAAAATATACAGAAAATCTTACATTGATATACAATCCTTCATTCCAACCAGTAATATATCTAATGGTTATATCAGCATTATGGTTTTTCATGAAGAATGTGTGAGTTTTGCTTCAAAAGTGATTATGGAAATCGGAAATAATGTGTTTGGAAAGAAGTCTCATGAAAAGACCAGTCAAGAAACCTGGAGGAATACATGTGTTTTGAAGCAGAAAGTGATTGAAAGTGAAACAAATGCCTATATATTTGTGAACTTGTGGATCAAATATATATCCTATGATGTGCATAAACTGAAGAAATAGTAATGTACCACTGTTACATAAAAATGAACGTCAAAATACACATCATGTCCTCTCCCACAGGAATCTACTTGCATTGATGTTAAACTGGGTCAGTTATTGTAGAAATATTAGGATAATGCCGCAGTCTTGCTGGGCACAATCAGGAGCCACTTGCCAAAAGAAACGAACTTTATTTTTAGAATCACACACGCCAAACAAAACAGCCTCTCAGGAAAAACCTTCAGAGCCCCAACTGCCACCACTGGCTTCCCAAAACCTCTCCCTCCCACATGAGCCTCTCTCCGCCTCCCACAATCCTCCTGCTCTTGAGGCCGATTGGCTGGGTCATGTGGGCAAAGTCAAAAAAAGTCCCCCAATGAGCAGTTTTGTGGTCTGAAAGGGCAGGGAAACAGCCCATTGAGCATCACCGCAGAGGAGCCAATCAGCTAGTTGTTGCTGGGGCCGCTGTGAGCCAATCATCAGCCGGCAGCTGGAAGTTTGCTGGCAGCAGAAATTTTGCTGGGGCCCCTTCGGCTGTGGCTCTCAACATCTTCCCCTCTCTGTTTAAACAACACGCATGTGGCTTAGGGACCGTGCCTGCCTTAGGTTGTCCAATAGTACATATGGTCTTTACCCGTTAAGTTGGTACCATTGCAATTGGATCTTACCCATCACTGACTACCCGTCCAGTATAGAGCCACACCTGTGGAGAGGTCTTTGTACCAGCGGGGGTGGGTGAGGTTCTTTGCCTCACCTCTGTTGGCCCCCCCAAATTTTCGCTGGACGATCATGACACGCAGAAGGGAGGAAGATACACCAAGCCAATTGACGGCTCCTTTTGGAAAAATTGTACCACCGATGACATCATCAGCAAATATACCCCAACACTACGACAAGTCGCTGCACCAACAGATAGTTCACAATGCATTTATGTGAGTTCACATGTGTCCAGGCAAGTTCTGCAAGCAGTACAGGGATGGCTATTTCAGAAGCTGTAGATTGGAATTATCTTTGATTTCACCTGCACTGGGATGAAGATAGGAACTCTGGCAATAATGTCTAAAGAAAAAAATTATGTAACATTCCAGAAGGCACTAAAACCAAAAAAAAAAAAAACATATGTAACATTCCAGAAGGCACATCAAAAACCAAAATGGCCCAAAAAGCATTCATTGAGGATGAAGTCTCTCACCTTCCTCTGTAAGGTTCCTGACCTCCATAAAATGAGAATAGGGATTTATTGGGTCAAATGAGTTCTTCAAAACCCTGCAGAGGGTAGCCAATGGGTTATTGGGTTTTTTCATTACTCCAATTCACATCAAGAATCTATACTCCACAGACAGTAGGCCTCAAATTAGAGAAGCAGAGCAGTACTAAAGTCAGGGTTATTTGATCACTCCTGATTCACAGAATGGGTCTCCAGGCCACCTTGACTTTAGGCAAATGAGAGGAAAGGGAGATTATTTTGGACACTGTCTTGGGCTGTGCCCCTCAAGAAAACGTCAAGCCAGAGGTTATGATGAGCGTCTATATGGAAGAAGATGAGGGCCATTTGGGAGTTTTTTGGTTTTCCTTGTGGTCATTTATGTGGCAGTCGGAAGAGATGACTGGGTCCACCAGGGCTTGAACTCTGGTGTGATTCCCCTTAGAGACTGAGTTCTGGAACTTACCTCAGAGAAGTATTGCCATGATTTGTGTTGGGATTTTAGGCGGCCACCCATGAGAGTCGCCCGTTGAAACTGAGATCTAGGCCCGGGGTGGCTTTCCACAGAGCACTGGGAATCTCAGACAGAATATCATATGATATTATTTTGAAATACTTGCCAGACATAGTTGAGAGTCAAAACACACATGGACCTCACATTGTAGACCTCAATTGGCCTGGCTTCATGTGACTATTTGGCCACTCTTTGGAAAGCCTTGCCTGTGAGAGTTCTCCAGAACATTCCTTGAAATGAGCTTCCTCAACATTGAATAATTCCTGAAAGAATTGAAACAAATAATGCCTCCAACTTCATCCTTGTAAAATGGCTAGATAAATACCATGAAATTTTTGAAATTCGCATGATGAGGTGGCACTGGAGAACCTTTGATGTTCTGTTGCTCATCATTAGTGTACCAGACAGTGCCTTGATTGATTGGGTATAATGAAAGTGGTGTAGAACAGAGATGCCGGTTAGATGGAGACTGCGGAGTATTTGGCCCAGAACTGTGGTGTGCAAGTGTGTGATAAAATATTTATGGTGGTGCCATGTGGATCTGCCATTGATTTCCAAATGGCTTTTAGCTGACATGGTGCACCCAGCAGACCCTTATATGCAAAGGCATCTTGTTATATGGAGAGGTTTCAGGGCAATGTTCAGAATCAGGTTGCTATGGTCAAGGGGGCAAGCTATGTGGGATAGAAGCCGGATTGGTGCGTTCTCCTGGAGACTCTGACCCACCACATGTCACAGAACTCCCTCCAACACTATGTCTCAGTTGAACTCCTTGTATTTCTTGAAGCAAATACCAAACTCCCAGTTCAGCACCAAGAAACACCATGAAAATTGAAGGATGACTAAATGGCTTCATCGTCCACACAGTTAGACACTTTGGCCCAGTGGCCTCTGTTTACCTACAAAGAGAAAAATCAGCACTGCTGCCTCAGGTTCATTGGAAAATAAGAAACCATGTTCTCCAGGTCACATAGATTCAGACCCAGCTTTGATGGTTTCACTACAAATGAAGACAAAGCTCCTCACAACAATATATATTTCAAGTGCCACACCTCAGAGGCAGATTCTCCAGAAGTCTTTTTTCCAGCAGACCTCCATGGTTGTGGAGTGTTTACCCAGTTCCTTACTTCTGGAAACTCCTCTACCTGCTCCCAGGTTGAGAACTCCTGAGAATTTTCCATTCCAGATATGTATTCACAGATTTTCTTACTCTTCTCCTCTAATTGTGTCTCACTTAGGGCAAAGGTAATGTCAAGGCATTGTTCTAGGTGAGAGTGGGAAGATTATTGCATAGCACATATTTGCATACACATTGGATACATTATCCTATTTTCCATTTGAAATACTGAATTCCCGACACTAACCCATACCCTACTAGACTCTGACTACTTATCCTAAAATGATGGAGAAAAAGAAACCTAACAGAATAGAAATACAGGCCTTTTGTAGGAGGCATGGTGTATACTTGGATTTTCCTTCTCCTTTATCAAGGATATGTGTTATGAATCTAGTCAACTTTTCATTGTAAAATTTCTCCATGAGTTTTCAAAGTTAACACATATGTAAATTCCTGTCTCCTTTTCTCTGTAGCCTCTTTAGAACATGTATATTTTTATGCATATATAGACTCCTACCTGGTAACACACGTACATTCTTGTGAGCTCACTGACTTTGGAATATACAAATTATGAGAATAGATAACTTCCCCTAAATACTGATGGAACTGAAAATTAAACCTATGGGTGAGCTTCCTAGTGAACAACATCATACATAAATCCATGTTCAGTAAAATGAATATTTTTAGATATGTGGATGATATATATTTCATGATAAATTTTGATTGGCATATATATTGCTACATTTTATTGTTGTGTGTGTGTGTATATGTATATATATGTATATATATGTATATATATATATATATATTTATATATATGTATATATAAATATATATATATATATATATATATATATATATATATATATATATATATTCACGAGATTTTCCAGATTTTCAAAAATATGAAATAAATGTGTCTTATTATACACTCCCTAAATTCATTCAAGTTCATGTATGTGGATTTAAAATTAACATTTTACATGATTATCATCAGTCTGGCTGGGCACAATTCAGGAGCCAACTGTCAAAAGAAACAAACTTTATTTTTAGAACCACACAAACCAAACAAAACAGCTTCTCAGGAAAAACCCTCAGAGCCCATCTGCCACCACAGTCTTCTCACAAGCCTCTCCCTCAACCACAAGCCTCCTCCTTTTGAGGCCGATTGGCTGGGTCACATGGGCGGAGCCAAAAAAGTCCACCAATGAGCAGCTCCGTTGTCTGAAAGGGCAAGGAAACATCCCATTGAGCATCACCACAGAGGAGCCAATGAGCTAGATGTTGCTGGGGCCTCTGTGAGCCAATCATCCACTGGCAGTCTGAATGGGTGGGGAAACAGCTCAATGAGCATCTGCAGTGAGCATCACCACAGAGGAGCCAATGAGCTAGATGTTGCTGGGGCCGCTGTGAGCCAATCATCAGCCGGCAGCTGGAAGTTTGCTGGCAGTTGGAGGTTTCCTGGGGCCCCTTTGGCTGTGGCTCTCAACTTCTCCCCCTCTCTGTTTAAACAACAAGCATGTGGCTTAGGGACCATGCCTGCCTTTGGTTGTTCAAAACTACATATGGTCCTTACTGGAGAACCTTGGCTGTGGCTATCAACAGGATTTGTATGTACCATTCACTGAAGTTAGTTTTCAGTACTAGGAAACAAATATGTATTTCAGGTGGATAAATATTTCTGCGAAAAATCTTGTGAAAAGTTGATTTTAAATCCACATACTTGAACATAAATGAATTTAGGGAGTGTAAATAAGATACATATATTTCATATTTTGAAAAATCTGGAGAGTGTGTGGGTGTGTGTGTGTATACACACACACACACACACACAGATATTAAAATGTAGCAACATATATGCAAATCGAAATTCACCATGAAATATACATCAATCACAGATCCAAAAATATTCAATTTTCTTAACAGGGATTTATGTATAATGTTGTTCTACTAGGAAGCTCACCCATTATTTGAATTTTCAGTTCCAACAGCGTTTAGGAGGAGTGATGTCTTCTCACAAATTGTATCTCCCAAGTCAGTCACCTCACAAGAATGTAGGTGTGACATCAGGTAGGATTTGATATGTGCATATAAAAATACATTGCTGAATAGGCTACAGACAAAGGGAGACAGGAATTCACATATTTGTTAACTTTAAAAACACATGGAGATCTATTTCAATTAAAAATAGACTGGATTTTTAACACCTAACATTTATCATGAAAAAGGCAAGAACAACTATACACCATGCCTCGTCTGAACTGCTTGTATTTCAATTCTGTTTGTGTTACTTTTCTGCATCATATTAGAATTAGTAGTCAGAGTCTAGTAGGGTATGGGTTCGTGTCAGGGATTCAGTATTTCGAATGGAAAATTGGAAAATGAATCCAATGTGTATGCAAATATGTGCTACACACAAAAAATTCCCACTCTCATTCAGAACAATGGCCTGAAATAACCACGCCCCATGTAAGAAACAATTAGAGGAGAAGAGTTAGAAAATCTGTGAATACATACGTAGAATGGAAAATGCTCAGTAGTTCACAACCTTTGAGGTGGAAAAGACGTTTCCAAACCTTAGGGACAGGGTAAAACTCCACAAACATGGAACTCTGCTGGCCTAAACACTTCTGGAGATACTGACAATGAGGTTGGGTACTTGAAATATATGTTGTTGTCAGAACCTTTAGCTTCCTTTGTAGTGAGACCATCAAACTTGGGTCTGCATTTTTGTGACCTGGAGGACATGAATTCTTATTGTCCAATGAACATGAGGCAGCAGTGCTGAATTCACTCTTTGTAGCTAAACTGTGGCCACTGGGGGATAAGTGTCTCCCCGTCTGGAATTTGAAATCATTTGGTCATGCTCCACTTTTCGTGGTGTTTCTTGCTGCTGCAGTGGGTGTTTTGTATTTGGTTCATGACATACAAAGAGTTAAACTGGGACACAATGCTGGAGGGAGTCCTGTAACGTATGATGTGTCAAGGTCTGCAGGAGAATGCACCAACCAGGCTTCTATCCCCCATTGCTTGCCCCCTTTACCATAGGAACTTGATTCTGAATATTGCCCTGAAAACTCTCCATGTAACATGATGCCTTTACATACAAAGTTCTGCTAGCTGCACCATGTCAGTCACAAGCCATTTGAAAGCCAATGTAAGATCCACATGACCCCACCACAGATGTATTGTCACACACCTGCACACAACTGCTCTAGGCCCACTACTCAGCAGGCTCCAACTTACTGGCATCTCTGTTCTACACCATTTTCATGAAACGCAGTCAATGAAGGCATTTTCTGGTACACTCATGATCAGCAACAGGACATCCAAAGGTTCTCCAGTGCCACCTGGTCATGGGAATTTCAAAATTTGGTGGTAGTTATCTAGCCATTTTTGAAGGATGAAGTTGGAGGCACTGTGGGTTTAAATTCATTCAGGAGCCATTAAATATTGAGTAAGCTCATTTTGATGAAAGCTCTGGAGAACTCTCACAGGAAAGGCTTCCCAAAGAGTGGCCCAAGGTCACATGAAGCCAGGCCCATTGAGGTCTACAATGTGAGGTCCATGTGTGTTTTGACTCTCAACTATGGCTGTCAAGTCTTTCAAAATAAAATCATGTGATATCCTTGCTGAGATTCTCAGTGCTCTGTGGAAAGGAACCCTGGGATTAGATCTCAGTTTCCAAGGGTGACTCTCATGCATGGCCTGCTAAAATCCCAACACAATTCATGGCAATACTTCTCTGAGGTCAGTTCCAGAACTCAGTCTCTAAGGTAAATCACACCTGAGTTCAATCCCAGGTGGACCCAGTCATCTCTTCCAAACGCCACACAAATGACCACAATTAAAACCAAAACACTCCCACATGGCCCTCATCTTCTTCCATATAGACACACATCATAACCACTGGCTGGTGGTTTTCATGAGTTGCGCAGCCTAAGACAGTATCCAAAATAAGCTCCCTTGCCCCTCATTTGCCTAAAGTCATGGTGGCCTGGACACCCTTCCGGTGAACCATGAGTGATCAAAAAGGCTTGCTGTTAATACTGCTTCGATTTTCCAATTTTAGGCCTACTGACTCTTGGGTTTAGATTCTTAATGTTAAATGGAGTCATGAGAAAAACCAAGCACCTCTGGGCTAGCCTCTTCAGGGCTTTGAAAAACTCATTTGACCAAAAAGATCTTGATTCTCACTTGATGGAGGTCAGGATCCTTAGAAGAATTCGAGAGACTTCATCCACAATGACTGCTCTTTTGGCCATTTTGGTTTTGGATACACAAGAGATCTTTCTTTAGATCCCTCAGGTTCTGAGAATCTAGGCCACAGCCTCACAGGGGGCCAAGAGCCTGAATCAGACACATCCCATTCCAAAGCAATTAAGCAAAGAGCCACAGGTGATGCCCATTTATTTCCATTTGAAAACTGTTTTCTTCATGCTTCACAAAGGGGTGGCCTGAGGCAAAGATGTTCCTGACATTCAGTGCAACAGAACAATAGGTAAGCAAAATTCCCAAAGCAGGGTTTCTCCACTGAGACTTTCCTGGTCACACTGATATCTGAGTTTTCTGAGATGCTCACCATTCCCTTCAGCTATGTAGTACATGGCCATGTCACAGAGCTTGGAGGTGGTACATATTTTGGACACAAAACCATCAGTCTATTCTGGAGAGTGCCCACAATTCAGGAAGAAAACAGGAACTTAGGAAGATAGTAGGTGTTGCCCATCTATAAGACAAGCCACAGTCCATTCATAAATCGGGCAGGATGAATGCTGAGAAGATTTCAAATAGACAGGACTCATCCATTGATGCATTTTCTTTTCTAATGTCTACAACCAGGGGCACAGTGGGATACACTGATATCCAAACACATGCCTTGTCAAATGACTTACTACAAACAGGTCCCGCCAAAACAAACAAACCGCCATTCCTACCTATTCTCAGAACATGAGACAAATTCACAAATCCCCACCCACACCCACAAAGACACCTCCTTCCCCCAAGTAGGTCTGTGACTATCTGGAGTTTCCACTGACTCGTGGGCCATAGTATGTTCCAAATAAATGGCCTTCCTGTCTCAGACCTGCTTTCCTTGTGCAACTCTGTGAATTTGTCAGGAGCCAGCAGTGTGCCACTACCTGCTTTCTCAGGAAAAACCCTCTTCAGAGCTTTCCTGCGTTTTGGACATCCTCACATCAGTAGGTACCAAAAATGAATGTCTGTGTCCTTGGTAAATCCAAACAAGGAGACCACTGGGACTGGGACTGGACTGGCTATGGGTTCCTGTCTTCCTGGATCCCAAGTTCAGAGAGTTCCAACACCAAAGAAGTGATGTGAGGTCACTTCCTTCAGGAACTGAATCAGATCACTGCCTTGGCAACCTCTTTGTCCTAACAGTTGCTTCCAAGGCTACCATGAAAAAGAGGCTGCCCCTACTTCCTGTGACACTTTCACAAGTTAGAATGCTATATCAACCATAGGCACCCGGGAGCAGCTCTCCACACAGGCCTGGTTTGGTCCATCTTCTCTACATTAAAAAGAGAAAGGCTGATTCAGAAACAACCCTTCATTCTGACCATGTTGTTTGCCAGGGAAGATGACTTTTGCTCTCTCAGGTCCTTCATAGCTGCCTACATCTTCTCCAGTGATCATTTCTGCATGGAATTTTGTGGTTCTCAGCAGGTGGAAGATCCCCTACATTCCTATATTGTAAGACCAACTTTGTCCATGCTCCTCTGTAAAGTTAGATTGAGGGAACAGTGTATGGTTAGGGTTAATAACATGTTCGATTTGGGTTAGAAATTATTCTGCTGGATGAATAATTGTACAAGAATAATGAGGTGAAATGTATGTAGGAAAACAGAAATCTAAGTAAAATTTGAAGCCCAGAAAGGGATTGGGCTTCAAGGGATTGTGATACTTAGCATTGCGATCAAGGGATTGTGATACTTAGCATTGAATTATGTTCTGCAGAGATGTCTCAGAGAGATCGATATACAATGGCATAAGACCCTGTACCTTGGATTATTGAATGTAGAAGAGAACATCCAGTCAGAAAGCGTTAATAGGTAGGATTAGGAAGATAGTCAGTAGGTTTAGGAGGAAGAGTGATTATAGGATTTGGAACAAAAGTTTCTTAGCAATAGGGTTTCGATTAGAGTGTGAATGGAAATGTCAGCACATGTGAAGAGTCAGTCACAATGATGAACTGGGGAAAATATGTAGGAAAGCAATCAATAGAGACATTATGAAATCAGGAAAAGTATAAAGTGAGAGAAAGGATTAGATGTTTTCAACAGGGTTGAATTTGAATATATAATCTTAGGAAGAAACAAATATATTGTCACAAATAGGATTGATTTTTGAGAGCATTAGGCAACTTGGACATGGATGTTTTTAGTAATCCATATTCACTTTACATTTAGGCTTTGGTACAAACATAAGTGTGACCTTTTCTTTTTGTTTCCAAATATTACTGTGATAAAATGTATATGTAGATATGGTGACATGAGTATTTCTTCCATCATTTCTGAGACCAATAATTTGAAGACGTATAAATTAGTATTGGGTTTACAAAGAGGTGTACTCTGTGTCTATGAATATAAAGAAAAAGCATGAATAGACTGTACAGTGAATAAATAATATAACTGGTTTCACTTTAAATCATGGATTGAATTGATATCTGAAAATATATAAGAAATATTATATTGATACAAAATCATTCATTCCAACCAGTTATACATCTAATGGTAATATTGGGGTTATGGATTATCATGAAGGGTGTGTGAGTTTTGCTTCAAAAGTGATTATGGAAATCGAAAATAATGTATTTGGAAAGAAGTCTCATGAGAAGACCAGTCAAGAAACATGGAGGAATACATGTGTTTCGAAGCAGAAAATGATTGAAAGTGAAACAAATGCCTATAATTTTGTAACTTGTGGATGAAATATATATCTTATAATGTGCATAAACTGAAGAAATAGTAAAATACCAGTGGTGAATAAGAATGAACATAAAAATACACATCATGTCCCATAGGAATCTACTTGCATTAATGAGAAACTGGGTCAATTATTGTAGAAATATTAGGATTTGTATTCATGCTTCACTGAAGTTAATTTTCAGTAATAGGAAACAAATAGTATTTCAGGTGGTTGAATATTTCCGAGAATAATCTTGTGAAATGTTGACTATAAATCCTCATACATGAACTAGAATGAAATTAAGGAGTGTATAATAAGACACATATATTTAATATTTTAAAACATCTGTAGTGTGTATACACACACACACACACACACACACACACACATTAAAAAGTAGTAGTATATATGCCAATCGAAATTCATCATGAAATATATATCATCCACAGATCGAAAAATATTCATTTTCCTGAACATGGAATTATGTATAATATTGTTCAACTAGGAAGCTCACACAGAGGATGAATTTTCAGATCCCACAGTGTTTAGGAGGAGTGATCACTTCTCACAATTTGTATCTGCCAAGTCAGACACCTGACAAGAATGTACGTGTGATACCAGGTAGGATTCTATATATGCATATAAAAATAGATGTGCTGAATAGGCTACATAGAATGGGAGAGAGGAATTCACATATTTGTTAAATTTAAAAACACATGGAGAACTATATCAATTACAAATTGACTAGATTTATAACACCAACACTTTGTCACGCAAAAGCCGTGTCCAACTATACACTATGCCTCCACTGATATGCTTGTATTTCTATTCTGTTTGAGTTATTTTTCTCCATCATATTAGGATTAGTAGTCAGAGTATAGTAGGTTATGGGTTAGTGTCAGGGATTCAGTATTTCAAGTAGAAAATAGGAAAATGAATCTAATAAGCATGAAAATATGTGCTACAAAAAATATTCCCACTCTCATCCAGAAGAATGCCTTGAAATTATCTTCGCCCATAGTATGACACAATTAGAGGAGAAGAGTTAGAAAATATGTGAATACATATCTGGACTGGAAAATGCTCAGCATTACACAACTATGGAGGTGGTAGAACAGTTTCCAAAAGTAAAGGACAGTGTAAACCCTCCACAAACATGGAGCTATGCTGGCCTAAAGACTTCTTGAGAAACTGCCTCTGAGTTTGGGTAGTTGAAATATATGTTGTTGTCAGGAGCTTAACTTCCTTTGTAGTGAGACCATCAAAGTTTGGTCTGCATCTATGTGACCTGGAGGACATGGTTTCTTATTTTCCAAAGAACATGAGGCTGCAGTGCTGAATTCACTCTTTGTAGCTAAACTGTGGTCACTGGGGGCTAAGTGTCTCCCCATGTGGACTTTGAAGCCATTTGGTCATCCTCCACTTTTCCTGGTGTTTCTTGCTGTTGCACTGGGTGTTTTGTATTTGCTTCACGACATACAAGGAATTCAACTGGGAAACAGTGCTGGAGGGAGTCCTGTAACATGTGGTGGGTCAGGGTCTGCAGGAGAATGCCCCAACTTGGCTTCTATCCCACATTGCTTGCCCCCTTGACCATACCAACCTGATTCTGAACATTGCCCTGAAACCTCTCCATATTACAAGATGCCATTTCATATAATGGTCTGATGGCTGCACGAAGTCAGTCACAAGCAATTTGGAAGCCAATGTAATATTCACATGGCCACACCACAGATGTATTATCACACACCTGCACACCACTGCTCTAGGCCCACTACTCAGCACGCTCTAACTTACTGGCATCTCTGTTCTACACCATTTTCAAGAAACCCAGTAAATCAAGGCACTGTCTGGTACACTCATGATCAGCAATGGGACATCCAATGGTTATCCAGTGCCACCTGGTCATTGGGACTTTCAAAAATTTTATGATATTTATCTATCCATTTTTCAAGAATGAAGTTGAAGGCACTTTGGGGTTTCCATTCATCCCAGAACCATTAAATGGTGAGGAAGCTCATTTCAATGAAAGCTCTGAGGAACTCTCACAGGCAAGGCTTCTCAGAGTGTGCCCAAAAGGTCACATGAAGCCAGGCCCTTTAAGGTCTATAATGTGAGGTCCTTGTGTGTTTTGACTCTTAACTGTGGCTGCCAAGTTTTTCAGAATAAAATCATGTGATATCCTTGCTGAGATTCTCAGTGCTCTGTTGAAAGCTTTCCTGGGCCTAGATCTCAGGTTTCAAGGGCGACTCTTATGCATGGCCTCCTACAATCCCAACACAACTCATGGCAATACTTCTCTGAGGTCAGTTTCAGAACTCAGTTTCTAAGGGGAATCACACCAGAGTTCAAGCCCATGTGGACCCAGTCATCTATTCCAAACGCCACAAAAATGACCACATTTAAAACCAAAACATTCCCACATTGCCCTTATCTTTAACCATATAAACACTCATCATTAACTCTGGCTGCAGGTTTCCAAGAGTGGCGCAGCCCAAGACAGTGTCCAAATAATGCACCCTTGCCCCTGATATGTCCAAAGTAAGGGTGGCCTGTTCACCCTTCTTATGAACCAGGAGTGATCAAATAGGCCTGCCATAAATACTGCTCTGCTTCTCCAATTTGAGGCCTACTGACTGTCAGGTATAGATTCTTTATGTGATTTGGCATCATGAGACAACCCAAGCAGTTCTGCAGGAATTTGAAGAACTCATTTGATCCAAAGGATCCCTATTCTCACTTGATGGAGGTCAGGAACCAAACAGAAGAAGGCAAGAGACTTCATCCACAATGACAGATTGCCATTTTGGTTTGGATGCACACATGGGATCTTCTTTAGATCTATCAGGAGCTGAGAATTTTAGCCACAGCCTCAAACAGGGCCTAGTGTCTGATTAAGACACATCCCTTTCCAGAGCAATTAAGCAAAGAGCCACAGGTGATGCCCATTCATTTCCATTTGAAAACTATTTCTTCAGGCTTCACAAAGGGGTGGCCTGAGGCAAAGACCTTCCTGACATTCAAGGCAACAGAAACATAGATAAGCAAATGGAGCCAAGCAGGGTTTCTCCACTGAGACTTTACTGGTCACACTGGTATCTGAGTTTTCTGAGATGTTCCCATTCCCTTCAGCTATCAAGGACATGGCCATGTCACAGAGTTTGGAGGTGGTACATATCTTGAACAATAAACCATGATACTATTCTGGAGAGTGGCCAGAATTCAGGAAGAAAACAGCAACTTAGGAAGTTAGTAGGTGTTTCCCATCCATAAGGCAAGCAACAGTCCATTAATCAATTGTGCAGGATGAATGCTGTGAATCTTTCTACTAGACAGGACACCTCCATTGATGCATTCTCGTTTCTAATGTCTAAAACCACGGACACAGTGGCTACACAGACATAGAAACACTCGCCTTGTCTAAAGACTTACTAGAAAAAGTCGACTCCAAACCAAACCAACCACCTTTCCTACCTATTCTCAGAACATGAAACAAAACCACAAACTCACACCCACAACCAAAAAGGCACCTCCTTCCCAAAAATAGGTCTTTAACTATCTGGAGTGTCCTCTGACTGGTGGGCCATACTATGTTCCACTCGAAATGGCCTGTCTGGTCTCAGATCTTGTCTCCTTGGCCAACTCTGTTATTCTGGGAGGAGCCAGTGGTTAGCCACAACCTGCTGTCTCAAGAAAGGCCCCTCTTCAGAGCTCTACTGGCATTTGGCCATCCTCACATCAGTAGGTACCAAGAAGGTCTGACTCTGTACTTGGTAAATCCAAACAAGTGAGCCCACTGGGACTGGGACTGGGACTGGCTCTTGGTGCCTGGCTTCTTGCATCCCAATTTCAGAGAGTTCCATCACCAAGAAAATGAGGGATGTCACTTTCTTTGGAACTGAATGAGGCCACTGCCTTGGCAACAACTTTGTCCTAACACAACTTTGTCCTAACACTTGCTTACAATGGTCCCATGAGTTGGAGGGTGCCCCTACTTCCTGTGACAATTTGACTAGTTAGAATGGTATATCAAAATAGACACCATGGAACAGCTCTCCACGAAGGCCTGGTTAGGTCCATCTTCTCTACATTAAGAAGAGAGAGTCTGATGCATACACATCCCTTCGTCCTGTGCAGGTTGTTTGCCATGGAAGATGGCTTTTGCTCATTCAGGTCCTTCATAGCTGCCTACATCTTCTCCAGGGATCATTTCTGCATCGAACTTTGAGGTTCTCAGCAGTTGGAAGATAACCTACATCCCTAATTGAAAGAATAGCCCTGTCCCTGCTCTTTTGTAATGTTAGATTGAGGCAACAGTGTATGGTTAGGGTTAATAACACGTTCGATTTGGGTTAGGAATCATTCTGCGGGATGAATAAGGTTATTGGGAACCTGCAATATATAGAAATATAGTGGTTAAATATAAGTATGGAAACAGAAATCTAGGTAAGATTTGAAGCTCAGAAGTGCATTGGGCAATAGATTGGGACACGTAGCTTTGAATTACGTTCTGCATACATATTTCAGAAAAATCGATATACAATGGCATAGGACCTTGTACCTCGGATGATTGAATGTAGTAGAGTACATCCACTCAAAAAGGGATAGTCGATAGGATCAGGAAGATAGTCAGTATGTTTCGGAAGAAGATAGAGTATAGGATTTGGACCAAAGTTCATTAGCAATAGGGTTTTGGTTAGAGAGTGAATGTCAATGTCATCACATGTGAAGGGTCAGTCACAATGTTGAACTGGGAAAAATATGTAGGAAAGTAGATATCAATACAGACATTAGGAAATCAGGCAAAGTATAAAGTGAGTGAAAAAACTAGACATTTCCAACAGTTTTGAGGTTGAATATATAATCTTAGGAAGAAACAAAAATGTGGTCACCAATAGGATTGACATTTGAGAGCATTAGGCAACCTGGATATGGATGTTTTTAGTAATCCATCTTCAGTTTCCATTTAGGCTTTGGTACAATCATACGTGTGACTTTTGCATTTTGTGTCCAGAATATTACTGTGGTAACATGCATATGTAGATCAGGTGACATGAGTATTTCTTCCACCATTTCTGGGAGCAATATTTAGAAGAAGAATAAATTAGTATTGGGCATACTAAGAGGTGTACCCTGTGTCTATGAATATAGAGATAATGCATGAATAGACCATATAGTGAATAAATAATATAACTGGTTCCACTTTAAATAATGGATTAAACTGATATCAGAATATATATAAGAAATACTATATTGATATGAAATCATTCCTTCCAACCAGTTATACATCTAATGGTGATATTATAGTTATGGTTTATCATGAAGTGAGTGTCAGTTTTGCTTCAAAAGTGATAAAGGAAATCAAAAATAATGTATTTGGAAAGAAGTCTCATGATAAGACCAGTCAAGAAACCTGGAAGAATCCATGTGTTCTGAAGCAGGAAGTGATTGAAAGTGAAACAAATGCCTATAAGTTTGCTAACTTGTGGATGAAATATGTATCCTATGATGTGCATAAATTGAAGAAATAGTAATGTACCAGTGTTGAATTAAAATAAATTTCAAAATACACATCATGTCACATAGGAATGTACTTGCATTGATGTTAAACTGGGTCAGTTACTGTAGAAGTATTAGTATTTGTATGCAACATTAACTGAAGTTAGTTTTTAGTACTGCAAACAATATGTATTTCAGGTGGATGAATATTTCTGAGAATGATCTTGTGAAAAGTTGATTATAAATCCATATACATGAACATGAATGAATTTAGTGAGTGTATATAAGACACATATATTTCATATTTTGAAAAATCTGGAGAGTGTATATATATATATACAAAAAAACACACACAGACAATAAATTAGCAATCGAAATTTATCATGAAATATATATCTTCCACAGATGCAAAATTATTTCTTTTAGAACATGGATTTATGTATAATGTTGTTCTTCTAGGAAACACACCCCTAGGTTAAATTTTCAGTTCCAACAGAGTTTAACAGGAGTGATCATTTCTCACAAATTGTATTTGCCAAATTAGCCTCCTCACAAGAATGTAGGTGTGATACCAGGTAGTGTTCTATATGTGCATTTAAAAATACATGTGCTGAATAGGCTACAGAGAAAGGGAGAGAGGAATTCTCATATTTGTTAACATTAAAAACACATGGAGAACTATTTCAATTAAAAATTGACTAGATTTATAACACCTACAATTAATCATGCAAAAAACAAGTCCAACTATACACCATGATTCCTCTGAACTGCTAGTATTCCTATTCTGTTTGTGTTATTTTTCTCCATCATATTAGGAGTAGTAGTCAGAGTTTATTAGGGTATGCGTTAGTGTCAGGGATTCAGTATTTCGAATGGAAAATTGGAAAATGACTCTAAAGGGTATGCAAATATGTGCTACACAAAAATGTTCACACTCTCATCCAGAAGATTGCCTTGGCATTACCTTAGTTCCAAGTAAGATACAATAAAGGAGAAAAGTTGGAAAATCTGTAAATACATATCAGGAATAAAAAATGCTCAGGAGTTCACAAACTTGTAGGTGGTAGAGGAGTTTCCAATAGTAAGGGACAGGGTAAACACTCCACAAACATTGAGCTCTGCTTGTGTAAAGACTTCTTGAGAAAGTCTCTGAGGTTGGGCTCTTAAAATACATGTTGTTGTCAGGAGCTTTAGCTTCCTTTGTTGTGTGACCATCAAATCTGGGTGTGCAAATATGTGACCTGAAGGACATTGTTTCTAATTTTCCAATGAAAATGAGGCAGCAGTGCTGAATACTCTTTTTGTAGTTAAAATATGGCCACTGGGGTGTAAGTGTCTCCCCGGGTTGACTGTGAAGCCATTTGGTCATCCTCCAATTTTCGTGGTGTTTCTTGCTGGTGCACTGGGAGTTTGGTATTTGCTTCATGAAATACAAGGAGTTCAACTGGGACACAGTGCTGGAGGGAGTTCTGTCACGTGTGGAGGGACACGGTCTGCATGAGAATGCACCAACCAGGATTCTGTCCCACATAGGTTGCCCCTTTGTCCATAGCAACCTGATTCTGAACATTTCCCAGAAACCTATCCATATAACAAGATGCCTTTACATATAAGGCTCTGCTGGCTGTACCCTGTCAATCACAAGGCAATTGGAAGCCAATGGCAGATCCACATGCCCCAACACACATGTTTTTTCACACACCTTCACACCACTGCTCTAGGCCCACTAATGAACAGGCTCCAACTTACTGGCATCACTGTTCTACACAATTTTCATGAAACCCAGTCAGTCAAGGCACTGTCTGATACACTCATGATCAGCAACAGGACATCCAAAAGTTTTCCAGTGCCACCTGGTGATGGGAATTTCAAAAATTTCATGGTATTTATCAAGCCATTTTTCGAGGATAAAGTTGGAGGCTCTGTGGGTTTCAATTCATTCAGGAACCATTAAATGTTGAAGAAGCTCATATCAATGAAAGATCTTGAGAACACTCACAGGCAAGGCTTCCCAAAGAGTGGCCAAAAGGTAACATGAAGTCAGGCCCATTGAGGTATACAATGTGAGGTCCATATGTGTTTTGACTCTCAAGTGTGGCTTTAAAGAATTTCAGAATAAAATCATGTGATATCCAGGCTGAGATTCCCAGTGCTGTGGGCAAAGCCACCCTGCACCTAGATCTCCCTGCACCACAATTAATACCTGAGATGTTGGTTGCATGGCCTAGTAAAATCCAAACACAATTCATGACAATACTTCTCTTATGTCACTTCCAGAATTCAGTCTCTCAGGGGAATCATACCAGAGTTGAAGCCCAGGTGGACCCAGTCATCTGTTCCAAGCACCAAACAAATTACCACAATTCAAAACAAAATGCTCCCACATGCCCCTTATCTTATTTCATGTAGACACTCATCATAACATCTGGATGGAGGTTTCCATGAGGGGCACAGCACAAGACAGTGTCCAAAATAACCTTTCTTGCCCCTCATTTGCCTAAAGTCAGTGTGGCCTGGAAATCCTGACTGTGAACCAGGAGTGATCAAATACGCCTGCCGTTAATACTCCTTGGCTTCTCCAATTTGATGCCTACTGACTGTGGGGTTTAGAATCTTTATGTAAACTGGATTCATGAGAAAACCCAAGCACCTATGGGCTAAACTCTGCAGGGCTTTAAAGAACTCATTTGACCCAAAGGATCCCTATTTTCACTTGATGGATGTCAGGAATCTTAGAGAAGAATGTGAGAGTCTTCATCCACAATAACTGCTCTTTTGGCCATTTTGGTTTTGGATGCACCCATGGGATCTTTCTTTAGATCCATCAGGTGCTGAAAATCTAAGCCACAGCCTCACACAGGGCCAAGAGGCTGATTCAGACACATCCCTTTCCAAAGCAATTAAGCAAAGAGCAAAACACACACAGACATTATAAAGTGGCAATATATATGCCAATTGAAATTCATGATGAAATATATATCGTCCACAGATCCAAAAATATTAATTTTACTGAACATGGATTTATGAATAATGTTGTTCAACTAGAAAGGTTACCCTTAGGTTGAATTTTAAGATCCAATAGCATTTAGGAGAAGTGATCTCTTGTCATAATTTGTATCTGCCATTTCAACCACCTCACAAGAATGTATATGTGATACCAGGTAGGATTCTATATGTTTATATAAAAATACATGTGATGAATAGGCTACAGAGAAAGGGATAGAGGAATTCACATATTTATTAACTTAAAAAACACAAGGAGAACTATTTCAATTAAATATTAACTAGATTTATAACACCTACCCTACATAATGCAAAAGGAAAGTCCAACTATACACCATGCCTCTTCTGAACTGCTTGTATTTCTATTGTGTTTGTATGCACTGTGGCTTTCAAGAACCATTAAATGTTGAGGAAACTCATTTGAATGAAACTCTGGAGAACTCTCATAGGCAAGGCTTCCCAAAGAGTGACCAAAAGGTTAGATATAGCCAGGCCCATTGATGTCTACAATGTGAGGTCCATGTGTGTTTTGACTCTCAACTATGGCTAAAAAGTCTTTAAGAATAAATTCATGGGATATCTTGGCTGAAATTCTCAGTGCTCTGTGGAAATCCACCCTCGTCCTTGATCTTAGTTTCCAAGGGCGACTCTCATGCTTGGCCTCCTAAAATATCACCACAATTCATGGCAATACTTCTCTGAGTTCAGTTCCAGAAGTCAGTCTCTAAGGGGAATCACACAAGAATTCAAGCCCAGGTGGACCCACTCATCTCTTCCAACCGTCACACAAATGACCACAATTAATACCAAAACACTCTCACATGGCCCTCCTCTTCTTCTATAAAGGCACTCATCATAACATCTGGCTGGAGGTTTCCATGAGGGGCACAGCCCAAGACAGTGTCCCAAATAAGTTCCCTTGCCACTCATTTGCCTAAATTCAGGGTGGCTTGGACACCCTTCTTGTCCACCAGGAGTGATCTGAAAGGGTAAAATAAATTGAAATTAAAGTGTAAAAGTTGAAGTGTAAAAGACTGGGTTTTGTAAAGTTTCTAAGCTGCAAGGCCTGAGTTAAAATGTAAAGGACCAGGTATTGTTAAGTTCCTATGCTACATGCAAAACCTGAAATTCCTGTAGCTTGTAGTACAATTCCCGACTGCCCAGTAAATATTCCCCCTGACCGCCTGGTTATTTAATAACCTAGGACCCTGTGTGGCCTGGCACATAGGCATTGCAAGGCCTAAAGCAATCTGTTTGAATGTGTACCTCGCTTTAGAACTGACCTATCACTCCTGCCTCACCTGTTCCTGCCAATGAGTGAACTAATCATGTTTAGGAATTGTTGTTTGATTTTTCTGCGGTGTATGTTGATTTCTTAAAGGAGACTGTGATATATGTAAAGTCCCGCCCTCCCCAAAAAGTGTACTTAAGCACTGCTCAACCCCTGCTCGGGGCTCTGGGCTGCTCTCCCTTCTTGAGTGAGCACGTAGCCCCAGCATGCTGGATTGGATCCTCAATGAACGCCTTTTTCTGTTGCATGAGCTGTGGTCTCTTGGTGGTCTCTTCCTCCGACGTTCACCGGATCCTTACATTTGGTGCGTTGGCCGGGAATCACGCAGCATAGGACAAGGACACCCCAACAGACCCCTCTGGGGGTAAGTAAGGCGCTTCTTTCCATTTTTCCTTGCGATCGCTCAGAGCTTTTTGTTCAGGTTCCGTTTTTCCGTTTTTGGTTTGGGTTGGCAGAGTGGCTGCCAGCGGAGAACGTAAGTTCCCCCTGTCAGTGGTGGACAAACGTGTCCTAAAGCCACAGATCACGTCCTCGCAAGGGATGCCTTGGAGGACTCAGGGAGTGATGGATGTGCCCTCATTGGGTGAGGAGGGATGGATGAGCCCACATTAGGTGACTCTGCTGCCAACCCATCATATCTTGCTGGCTACTTTTTTCTCTCAGGTTGAATTCACTGTCTGTCTTTGTGGTCTAACCCATCAGGTTTTGCCAGTTACTAGGTTCTAATCTTTACTTCTGAACTCGTGTTAAATGTTACCTGTGTGTACATGTTTGTGTCACGTTTGTATTGTCCTTGTCTCTGTTTGAGAAACTCTCATTATGGGACAAAGCCATTCCATGCCTCTGTCCTTGAAGCCTTTCCTGGTCCCTGCCTCCAATCCGACACCGTCACCCAGGATCCTATCACTCAAACCTTCTACTCCTTCCCCTCTTCCCTCCATTCTCCCTGAGTCACAAGATTGTAGATCTTGGGGTTGTGAACAAACGGGAGCTGCATGATGGTCTTTGTGTGTCTTTTTATCTGAGTTTCTGTTAAATGTGATGGCATTGTTTGGACCGATGCAGAGTCCCGAGTTCCAACCTGCCTTACATATGTGGAAGTTACTTTAGCTAAATTTTAAACTAATGCTTCTCCTGTGAGGGACCAAAAGTCAATAGAACAGCCAGTTTTTCTGTTCTCACCTTTTGCACCTCTCTTAGCTGTGTTTTAAAGAACTTTGATATACTTTACTCCCCTTTGTTAAGCAAGATTACGGAAGCAGTGATTTTTTTCTTCCCGTAGTTGGCTTGAGCATGCCCACTGCAGAGGGAAATGTCTGGGGTCAAAGAACTTTGATATCTCGCTTAAACTTTTCTCAAAACCCTGTCCTCATTATTAAATTGGCATTAATTGGCTTTGGGATGGGAACCAAGCCTTCAGTCATAAATTTTGACACCCCAGAGGGGACTTTAAATAAACCCCACTCTGCCCTCTTGGGGAAGCCTAGCACTCAAAACAACTGCAAGCAGAGGATGAAATTTTTGGGAGCTGACTACTGCAAAGTTGGGAGACATAGAATATGCCTGGTGCCTGGGGTCAAAGCAAACCAGAGGAACTAATCCTGTAAGTAAATGGTGAGGCTAAGGGACTCCCAGCAGCTGACAGAGCCATTTTGCTGTGGGGAACTCCCTTATTCCTTACGTGCACTTTAAGGATTTCTCCACCTCTGTTTACTTAACAAAAGGGACAATGAATGCATTAATATGTTGATATTATAGATTTTTTCTTGGGGATGATCTAGGGTGAATGTGTATCTAAAAATGATTTTTTTTTTATTTTAACCATCTCGTATCTAAATGGGTTTCTAAAGCATTGCACTATGTTACAGTTAAAAGTTGGGTTTAAACAATTGTTTAGTTTGATTTCAGGTAGTTCATGCTAGGAAACTTAAATACTTAGGATAAAAAATAATTAAAGAGTTTTAATTTTGAACTAGGCAGCCTGAAAAAATTTCACTAGATATACCAGTGCATTAACTTGGGAAGAGATAATAAATTATGATATGGTATCTATTCCCATCAGTGTGTAAGATTTTAAAAAATGGTACTAAATTAAAAAGTTGGTCTGGCTTATTGAAATGACATTAATTAGCAACAGTCTTGGAAATTTTTAAAGCTTAATTTCGGATACACATGGTAGTGTGTGGTTCTTTTTAAAAAATTTTCGCCAATTTAATGTAACTTAATACTATTAGAAACTTCATAACAAAGAAAGGGGCTTAACGATCCTATAGAAACTTCTTCTGATGGTGGCTTTAATATTATCAAAAAATGATCCTATTTTCAGTTTTGTGTGAGCAAGTTTTTCTAGTGTAGAAAAATCTAAAGATATAAAATTTTGAGAATTACATCTTAAACTTGCATCAAAATTTTCAACATCCAAACCTGGAAATTATGACTTATAGCTAAAATGCCTTAGGCCTGAGGTTTCTGCTACGAATTCCAGTCTTTTCAGTTTTCCAGACCTCAGCAAGGACTTAAGTTGATATGCAAATAAAAGAAGCCTGCAGCACTCAGCAGGAGACAGATAAAAAAGAGTAAATGTGTCTTTTTACCTGAACTCCAACTAGACCTAACCAAAAAATTATATTATACGGTATTTACTAATTACTGGCCAGTCATCTTTTTTAGGACTCTTGCTTTTCTTAGATTCTGTATTTTTTTTTTTGAACTCAGGATCTTGATTCTGCTGATGGGTTAATGTTTTCTGATCAGTTCTATTTTTGATCGACTCTGGAGTTTTTAGCATTTCAATGGAGATTTCACCTGAAAAAGCTACAAGGCTTTTATTATTGTGTTATGTGTTACATTTGTGTTACGTGTTGTATGTTGGTATGTCTGTATGTGTGTATGTCCATATATCATGCAGTGATATGACAATTGACAGATGAGGAGCACTCATGAAAAATTTAAGAATGTATCCAAATGTCTTTGATTCACGTGATTCATATGTTTTAATTCAAATTGGGTAAACAGATAAGAATAAAGATGTCTTTAAAATTAGGCCAATCAGTTTTCTAGGTTTTCAAAAAGGCCCTAATAAAATGTAGATGTCTATAAAATAATCTGCCTAAATTCAGAAATTTACAAGTATTGTATTGAAATGTGAACAGAAAGAGGTTAGTAGATGAAAAAGAGAAACTAAAAGGTTCCAGATATAGATCTAATAGAGGAAAAATGTGTTTCTGGATAAGAGAGTCTATATGATTAAGTAATTAAAGGGGTTTAAGTAAATAATAAAAAAAAGGTTTGTGTAACTTGGTTATATGTGTAAGTTTTGAGCAAGTAATCTTAAAAAAATAAACAGCTGGTAAAACAAGTACTGTTTTTATAAAATTGTGCCATGTTATTTCTTTAAAATCTAAACTTGTTTAATACAAAAACATCAATGTAATTGTGGTGTTAATGTGTTCATATCTTCCAGGTATACAAGTCTGTAAGGTAGAAGCTTCCAAAGACCATTGTATCAAGCTGGTGTTCTAAGGTTGTATGGTAATTCTAGGCTTAAAAGAAAAACATGTTGGAGATTTATGTATATCATTTGTGTTCTATAATTGGACTTGTTATCAATAAGATATGTACAGTTCCATGTTACTTTTTACACTGAGATGCAATTTAAAAGTATTTTTAACTTAATGAGAGCCAAATCTGTGAAGGTTTTATTGTAAACACAAAGGTAATACCCATTCATTTCCATGTGAAAACTGTTTTCTTCAGGCTTCACAAAGAGGTGTCCTGAGACAAAGACTTTCCTGATATTCAGGGCAACATAACAATAGGTAATCAAAAGGCCCAAAGCAGGGTTTCTCCACTGAGACTTTACTGGCTACACTGATATCTGAGTTTTCTGAGATGCTTGCCATTCCCTTCAGCTATCCAGTATATGGCCATGTCACAGATCTTGGAAGTGGTTCATATATTGGACACAAAATCATGAGCCTATTCTGGAGAGTGGCCAGAATTCAGGAAGAAAACAGGAACGTAGGAAGATAGTTGGTGTTGCCCATTGATAAAGCAAGCCACACTCCATTTATAAATTGTGCCGGATGAATGCTGGGAAGTTTTCTCCTTGAGAGGATACACCCATTGAGGCATTCTCTTTTCTAATGTCTACAACCACGGACACAGTGGGATACACAGACCTAAAAACACTCGCCTTGTCAAAGGAGTAACTAGAAACACTCCACTCCAAACCAAACACACCCCCTTTCCTAACTATTCTCAGAACAAAAGAAAAAACCACAAACCCATACCCACAACCACAAAGGCACCTCCTTCCCCCAAGTAGGTCTGGAACTATCCAGAGTGTCCTCTGACCGGAGGGCCATACTATGTTCCCCAGAAATTGTCTGTCCTGTCTCAGATCTGGGCTCCTTGGTCAACTCTGTGAAGTTTTCAGGAGCCAGCAGTGAGCCTCTACCTGTTTTCTCCGGAAGGGCCGCTCTTCAGAATTTTTCTGGAATTTGGCCATTCTCACATAAGTAGGTACCACAAAAGACTGACTCTGTCCTCGGAAAATCCAAACAAGTGAGAACACTGGAACTGGTGCTGGGACTGGGTCTTGGTGCCTGGCTTCCTGGAACCCAAATTTGGAGAGTTCCATCAACAAGGATGTGAGGTGAGGTCACTTCCTTTAGTAACTGAATGAGGTCACTGCCTTGGCAACCAATTTGTCCTAACATTTGCTTCCTAAGGTCTCATAACATGGAGGATGTCCCTACTACCTGTGACACTTTCACAAGTTAGAATAATATAGAAACCATAGTCACCTGGGAACAGCTCTCCACAAAGGCCTAGTTTGGTTCATCTCCTCTACCTTAAGAAGAGAGAATCTGATTCAGACACAACCCTTCATCCTGACCAGGTTGTTTGCCATGGAAGATGCCTTTTGCTCTATCATGTCCTTCATAGCTGCCTACATCTTCTCCAGGGATCATTTCTGCATGGAACTTTGAAGTTTTCAGCAGGTGGAAGATCCCCTGCATTCCTGTATTGTAAGACCAAACCTTTCCCTGCTTTTCTGAACACTTAGATTGAGGGAACAGTGTATGGTTAGGGTTAATAATATGTTCAATTAAAACCAAAATACTCCCACATGGCCCTCATTTTCTTCCATGTAGACATTCATCATAACCTCTGGCTGGAGGTTTCCATAAGGGGCGCAGCCCAAGACAGTGTCCAAAATAAGTTCCCTTTCCCCTCATTTTCCTAAAGTCAGGGTTTCCTGGACACCCTTCCTGTAAACCAGGATTGATCAAATAGGCCTGCCAGTAATACTGCTCTGTTTCTTCATTTTGAAGCCTACTGACTGTGAGGTATAGATTCTTTATGTGATTTGGAGTCATGTGAGAACCCAAGCACTGCTGCAGGGCTTTGAAGAACTCATTTGTCTCAAAGGATTCCTCTACTTACTTGATGGAGGTCAGGAACCTAACAGAGGAAGCAAGAGACTTCATCCACAATGACTGATCTTTTTGCCATTTTGGTTTTGGATGCACACATGGGATCTTTCTTTAGATCCATCAGGTGCTGAAAATCAAAGCCACAGCCTCTCTCAGAGCCGAAAGGATGATTCAGACACATCCCTTTCCAAAGCAATTAAGCAAAGAGCCACAGGTGATGCTCATTCATTTCCAATTGAAAGCAGTTTTTTTCAGGCTTCACAAAATGGTGGCCTGAGGAAAAGACCTTCCTGACATTCAGGTCAACAGAACAGTAGGTTAGCAAAAAGCACAAAGCAGGGTTTCTCTACTGAGACTTTACTGGTCACACTGATATCCGAGTTTTCTGAGATGCTCCCAATTCCCTTTATCTATCCAGTACATGGCCATGTCACAGAACTCGACAGAGGTCCATATCTTGGACAAAAAAACATGAGCCTATTCTGGAGAGTGGCCAGAATTCAGGAAGAAAACAGGAGCTAAGGAACGAAGTAGGTGTTGCCCATATAAGGCAAGCCACAGTCCATTCATAAATTGGGCAGGATGTGTGCTGAGATGCTTTCTACTAGACAGGACACATCCATTGATGCATTCACTTTTCTAATATCTACAACCACGGAAAAAGTGGGAAACACAAACATAGAAACACTCGCCATGTCAAATGACTTACCAAAAACAGTCCACTCCAAACCAAACATACTGCCTTTCCTACCTATTCTCAGAACATGATACAAAACTACAAATTCACACCCACACCCACAAAGGCACCTCCATTACCCAAGTAGGTCTGTGACTATCCAGAGTGTCCTCAGACTGGTGGGCCTTACTCTGCTCCCTCGAAATGGACTTTCCTGTCTCAGATCAGGTCTCCTTTACCAACTCTGTAAAGTTGTCAGCATCAATCAGTGAGTCACTACCTGCTTTCTCAGGAAAGGCCCCTCTTCAGAGCTTTCCTGGCATTTAGCCATCCACACATCAGTATGTACCAAGAAAGACCGACTTTGTCCTTGGTAAATCCAAACAAGTGAACCCACTGGGACTGGGACTGGGACTGGCTCTGAGTGCCTGGCTTCCTGGATCCCAAGTTCAGAGAGTTCCATCACCAAGGAAGTGAGGTAGGTCACTTCCTTCAGGAACCGAATGAGGTCACTATCTTGGCAACCACTTTATCCTAAATTTGCTTCCAAGGGTCCCATGAGAGAGAGGCTGCCCCTACTTCCTGTGTCACATTCACAAGATAGAATGGTATATCAACCATAGGCACATGTTAACAGCTCTCCACACAGACCTGGTTTGGTCCATCTTCTCTACATTAAGAAGAGAGAGGCTTATTCAGACACATCGCTTCATCCTGACCAGGTATTTTACCAAGGAAGATATCTGTTGCTCTCTCAGGTTCTTCATAGCTGCCTACATCTTCTCCAGGGTTTATTTCTGCATGGAACTTGAGGTTCTCAACAGGTGGAAGATCCCCTATCTACCTGTATTATAACACCAACTCTGTCCCTGCTCTTCGTAAAGTTAAATTGAGGGAACAGTGCATGGTTAGGGTTAATAGCATGTTCGATTTGGGTTAGGAATCATTCTGTGAGATGAATAATGGTATTGGGAACCTCCGATATTACAAGCATATATAGGTGTAATATAAGTATGAAAACAGAAATCTAGGAAAGATTTCAAACCCAGATGAACATTGGGCCCTTGATTGGGATACTTAGCTTTGAATTATTTCCGCAAAGTTGTCTCAGATAAATCGATATACAATGGTATAGGACCTTGTACCTTGGATGACTGAATGAGGAAGAGATCGTCCAGACAAAAAGAGATAGTTCGAAAAGTTATTTAGATATAGGGTTTTGGTTAGAGAGTGAATGTAAATGTCAGCATATGTGAAGAGTCAGTCACAGTGATGAACTGGGGAAAATGTGTAGGAAAGCAGATATCAATAGAGACATTAGGAAATCAGGGAAAGTACAAAGTGAGTGATAGGATAAGATGTTTTTAACATGGTTGAGTTTGAATATATAATCTTAGGAAGAAACAAATATGTAGTCACCAATAGGAATGATATTTGAGATCATTAGTTAATCAGGACATGGATGTTGTTAGTAATACATGCTCACATTAAATTTAGGCTTTGGTACAATCATAAGGGTGTCCTTTGCATTTTTTGTCAGGAATATTACTGTGTTGAAATGTAAATGTATATCAGGTGACTACAGTATTTCTTCAACTATTTCTGAAAGCAACATTTTAAGACTGATAAGTTAGTATTGGGGACACAAGTACGTGTACCCTGTGCCTATGATTATAAAGATGATGCCTTAATAGACCATACTGTAAATAAATAATATAACTGGATCAAAATTTAAATAATTGATTGAATTGATATCTGAAAATATATAGGAAATCTTATATTGATATACATAAGTTCATTCTAACCAGTTATACATCTAATGGTAATTTTACCATTATGGTTTATGATGAAGAGTGTGGGAGTTTTGCTTCAAAAATGATTATGGAAATCGAAAATAATATGTTTGGAAATAATCTCATGCAAAGAACACTCAAGAAACATGGAGGAATACATATGTTCTGAAACAGCAAGTAATTGCAAGTGAACCAAATGCGTACAGATTTGTGAACTTGTGGATGAAAAGTATTATCCTATGATGTCCATAAACTGAAGAAATTGTAATGTACCAGTGTTGAATAAAAATGAACTTCAAAATACACATCATGTCCCATAGGATTTTACTTGCATTGATGTTAAACTGGGTCAGTTACTGTACAAATATTAGTATTTGTAAGCACCATTCACCAAAGTTAGTTTTCAGTACTGGGAAATAAATATGTATTTCATGTGGATGAATATTTCTGAGAATAATCTTGTGAAAATTTGATTATAAATCCACATATAGGAACATGAGTTAAATTAATGAGTGTATAATAAGACACATATATTTCATATTTTGAATAATCTGGAGAAAAAAAAATATATATATAGATACAAACACAGACATTAAAATGTAGTAATATGTATGCCAATCAAAATTCATTATGAAATATATATCATCCTCATATCCAAAAATATTCTTTTTACTGAGCATGGATTTATGTATAATGCTGTTCATCTAGGAATTTCACCAATACGTTGAATTTTCAGTTCCATCAGTATTTAGGGGGAGTGATCTCTTCTCACAATCTGTATCATCCTAAAACAGCAAGCTCACAAGAATGTACGTGTGATACCAGGTAGGATACTAAATATGCATAATAAATTTCATGAGATGAATAGGCTACAGAGAAAGGGAGACAGAAATGTACATATGTGTTAACTTTAAAAACTCATGGAGAAGTATTACAATAAAATTTGACTAGATTTATAACACATACACTTGATAAAGCAGAAGGCAAGTCCTAGTATACACCATGCCTCCTATGTACGGCCTGTATTTCTATTCTGTTAGGTTTCTTTTTCTACATCATATTAAGATTAGTAGTCAGAGTCTAGTAGGGTATGGGTTAGTGACAGGGATTCAGTATTTCTAATGGAAAATAGGAAAATGAATCTAATGTGTATGCAAATATTTGCTAGACAAAAATCTTCCCACTGTCCTCCAAAACAATGCCTTGATATTTCCTTCGCCACAAGTAATACACAATTAGTGGAGAAGAGTTTGAAAATCTGTGAATATATATCTGGAAAAGAAAATGCTCAGGGGTTCACAACCTTGGAGGTGGTAGAGGAATTTCCAAAAGTAAGGTACAGGGTAAACACTCCACAAACATGGAACTCTGGTGGCCTAATGAGTTTTTGAGAAACTGCCTCTGAGTTTGGGCCCTTGAAAAATTTGTTGTTGTCAGGAGCTTTAGCTTCCTTTGTATTGAGACCATCAAACCTGGGTTGGCATCTATGTGACCTGGATGACATGGTTCCTTATATGCTATTGAACATGAGGAAGAAGTTCTGAATTTTCCCTTTGTTAGTAAACTGAGGACACTGGGGTCTAAGTGTCTAACCATGTGATCTGTGAAGCCATTTGGTCATACTCCACTTTTCGTGGTGTTTCTTACTGCTGCACTGGGAGTTTGGTATTGGCTTCACGTAATACAAGGAGAAAAACTGGGACACAGTGCTAGAGGGAGTACTCTCATGTGTAGTGGTTGAGGGTCTGCAGGAGAATGCACCAACCAGGCTTCTATCCCAAAAAGCTTGCACCCATGTCCATAGCAACCTGATTCTGAACATTGCCCTGAAACCTCTCCATATAACAAGGTCCCTTTACTTGTAAGGTTCTGCTGGCTGCAACATGTCAGTCACAAGTCATTCGGAAACCAATGGCAGAACCACGTGTCCCCACGACAGATGTTTTATCATACACCTGCCCACCACTGCTCTGGGCCCACTAATCAGCAGGCTCCAACTTTCTGGCACCTCTGTTCTCACCATTTTCATTAAACCCAGTCAATCAATGCAATGTCTGGTACACTCATGATCAGCAACAGATATCCAAAGGTTCTCCAGTGCCATCTGTTCATGGAAATTTAAAAAATTCATGGTATTTATCTAGCCAATTTTCAAGGATGAAGTTGGAGGCACTGTGGCTTTCAATTTATTCAGGAACCATGAAATGGTGAGGAAGCTTATTTCAATTAAAGATCGGGAGAACTCTCAGAGGCAAGGTTTCCCAAAGAGTGGCCAAAAGGTCACATTAAGCCAGGCCCATTGAGGTCTACAATTGAGGTCCATGTGTGTTTTGACTCTCAACAATGGCTGCCACGTCTTTCTGAATAAAGTCATGTGATATCCTGCCTGAGATTCCCAGTGCTCTTTGGAAAGCTATCCTGAGCCTAGATCTCAGTCTCCAAGGGCAACTCTCATGTGTGGCCTCCTAAAATCCCAACACAATTCATGTCAATACTTCTCTGAGTTCATTTCAGTCTCTAAGGGGAATCACTCCAGAGTTGAAGTCCATGCGGACCCAGTCATCTCTTCCAACCACCACACAAATGACCACAATTAAACCAAAACACTCCCACATGGCCCTCATCTTCTTCAATATAAACTCTCATCATAACCTCTTGCTGGAGGTTTCCATGAGGGGCGCAGCCTAAGGAAGTGTCCAAAATAAGCTCACTTGCCCCTTATTTGCCTAAACTCAGTGTGGCCTGGAAACCCTTTCTGTGAACCAGATGTGATAAAATAGGCCTGCCATTAATACTGCTCTACTTCTCCAATTTGAGGCCTACTCTCTGTGGGGCATAGATTCTTTATGTGAATTGGGGTCATGAGAAAATCAAGCACCTATGGGCTACTCTCTGCAGGGCTTTGAAGAACCCATTTCAGTGAGTCGAGGAATTGGACCAAATGTTCTTTAGATATAGGGTTTTTGTTAAAGAGTGAAAGTAAATGTCAGCATATTTTAAGAGTCAGTCACAGTGATGAACTGGGGAAAATGTGTAGGAAATCAGATATCAATAGAGACATTAGGAAATCAGGCAAAGTACAAAGTGAGTGATAGGATAAGACATTTTTAACAGGGTTCAGATTCAATATTTAATCTTAGGAAAAAACAAATATGTAGTCACCAATAGGAATGATATTTGAGATCATTAGTTAATCAGGACTTGGATGTTGTTAGTAATACATGCTCACTTTCAATATAGGCTTTGGTACAATCATAAGTGTGTCCGTTGCATTTTGTGTCAGGAATATTACTGTGATAAAATGTGTATGTATATCAGGTGACTAGAGTATTTCTTCCACCAATTCTTAAAGCAATATTTTAAAGACTTATAAATTAGTATTTGGGATACAAATAGGTATACCATCGGTCTATGAATATAGAGATGATGCCTTAATAGACCATACTGTGAATAAATAATATAACTGGTTCAAACTTTAAATAATGGATTGAATTGATATCTGAAAATATGTAGGAAACTTTATATTGATATACATAAATTCATTCTAACCAGTTATACATCTAATGGTAATATTAGCATTATGGTTTATCATGAAGAGTGTCTGAGTTTTGCTTCAAAAATGATTATGGAAATCAAAAGTAATGTGTTTGGAAAGAATCTTATGAAAAGAACAGTCAAGAAACATGGAGGAATACATGTGTTCTGAAGTAGGAAGTGAGTGAAAGTGAACCAAATGCCTATAAATTTGTGAAATTGTGGATGAAAGGATATATCCTATAATGTCCATAAACTGCAGAAATAGTAATGTATCAGTGTGGAATAAAAATGAACTTCAAAATACACATCATGGTCCCATAGGTGTCTACTTGCATTGATGTGAAACTGGGTCAGTCACTGTGGAAATATTACGATTTGTATGCACCATTCACTGAATTTAGTTTTCAGTACTAGGAAATAAATATGTATTTAAGGTGGATGAATATTTCTAAGAATTATTTTGTAAAAATTTGATTATAAATCCACATACACACACATGAGTGAATTTAGAAAGTGTATAATAAGACACATATATTTCATATTTTGGAAAATCTAAAGAGTAGATATCTATATCTATATAGATAGATAGATAGATAGATAGATAATTAGATACTCACATACACAGACATTAAAATGTAGCAATATATATGCCATTCGAAAATCATAATAAAATAGATATCATCCACGTATCCAAAAATATTCATTTTACTGAACATTTATTTATGCATAATACTGTTCATCTAGGAAATTCACCCATAGGTAGAATTTCCAGTTCCATCAGTATTTAGAGGGACCGATCTCTTCTCACAATTTGTATCTTCCAAAATAAGCAAGCTCACAAGAATGTACATGTGATACCAGGTAGAATTCTAAAGATGCATTAAAAAATACATGTGATGAATAGGCTACAGAGAAAGTGAGACAGAAATTTACATATGTGTTAATTTTAAAAACTCATGGAGAAGTATTACAATGAAAAGTTGACTAGATTTATAACACATACCATTGATAAAGCCGAAGGCAAGTCCAAGTATACACCATGACTCCTATGAAAGGCCTGTATTTCTATTCTGTTAAGTTTCTTTTTCTCCATCATATTTTGATTAGTAGTCAGAGTCTAGTAGGGTATGGGGTAGGGTCAGGGATTCAGTATTTCAAATGGAAAATAGGAAAATGAATCTAATGTGTATGCAAATATGTGCTACACAAAAATCTTCCCACTCTCATCCAGAACAATGCTTTGACATTACCTTCGCCCCAAATAAGAAACAATTAGTGGAGAAAAGTTAGAAAATCTGTGAATACATATGTGGAAAGGAAAATGCTCAGGAGGTCACAAACTTGTAGGAGGTAGAACGGGTTACAAAAAGAGAGAGGGTAAACACTCCACAAACATGGAGCTCTGCTAGCCTTTTTGAGAAACTGCCTCTGAGGTTGGGCAGTTAAAATATATGTTGTTGTCAGGAGCTTTAGCTTCCTTTGTAGTGAGACCATCAATTCTGGGTCTCCATCTATGTGACCTGGATGACATGTTTTTTTATTTTCTAGTGAACATGAGGCAGCAGTGCTGAATTCTCTCTTTGTAGGTAAACTTTGGCCACTGGGGTCTAAGTATCTAACTGTGTTGTCTGAAAAGCCATTTGGTCATTATCCACTTTCGTGGTGTTTTTTACTGCTGCACTGTGAGTTTGGTATTGGCTTCACGAAATACAAGGAGTTCTACTGGGACACAGTGCTGGAGGATGTACTCTCCCGTGTGGTGGGTTACGAAAATGCACCAGTGGGGCTTCAATCCCACATAGCTTTTCAACTTGACAATAGCAACCTGATTCTGGACATTGGCAGGAATCCTCTCCATATAATAAGATGCCTTTACATACAGTCTGCTGGCTGTACCATGTCAGTCACAAGTGATTTCTAAGCCAATGGCAGATCCACGTGGCCCCACCAGAAATGTTTTTTTCACACACCTACACTCCACTGCTCTAGGCCCACTAGTCTGCAGGCTCCAACTTTCTGGCATCTATGTTCTACACTTTTTCCATGAAACCCAGTCAATCAAGGCACTGTCTGGTACAGTCATGATCAGCAACAGGACATCCAGAGGTTCTCCAGTGCAACCTGGTCATGGTAATTTCAAAAAATTCATGGTATTTATCTAGATATTTTTCAATAATGAAGTTGGAGGCACTGTGGGATTCAATTTATACAGGAACCATTAAAAGGTGAGGAATCTCATTTCAATGAAAGGTATGGAGAACTCTCACAGGCAAGGCTTCCCAAAGAGTGGGCAAAAGGTCACATGAAGCCAGGCCCATTGAGGTCTACAATGTGAATTCCATGTGTGTTTTGACTCTCAACTATGGCTGACAATCTTTCAAAATAAAATCTTGTGATATCCTGGCTGAGATTCCCAGTGCTCTGTGGAAAGTCACCCTGGGCCTAGATCTCAGTTTCCAATGGCGAATCTCATGCTTGGCCTCCAAAAATCTCAACACAATTCATGGCAATACTTCTCTGAGCTCAGTTCCACAACTCAGTCTCTAAGGGGAATCACAACAGAGTTCAAACCCAGGTGGACCCAGGCATCTCTTCCAATTGCCACACAAATGACGACAATTAAAACCAAAACACTCCCACAGGGCCCTCTTCTTCTTTTATATAGACACTAATCATAACCTCTAGCTGGAGGTTTCCATGAGGGGCACAGCCCAAGACAGTGTCAAAAATAATCTCACTTGCCCCTCATTTGCCTAAAGTCAGGGTGGCCTGGACAACATTCCTGTGAAACAGAAGTGATCATATAGGACTGCTGTTAATACTGCTCCACTTCTCAAATTTGAGGCCTACTGACTGTGGGGTATAGATTCTTTGTGTGAATTGGAGTCATGAGAAAACGCAAGCACCTATTGTCCAGCCTCTGCAGGGCTTTGAAGAACTCATTTGACACAAATGATCCCTATTCTCACTTGATGGATGTCATTAATATTACAGAGGAAGGCGAGAGGCTTCATGTACAATGACTGATCTATTTTTCCATTTTGGTTTTGGATGCCCACATGGGATCTTTCTCTAGATACATCAGGTGCTGAAAATCTAAACCACAGGCTCACACAGGGCCAAGAGGCTGATTCAGACAAATCCCTTTCCAAAGCAATGAAGTAAAAAGCCACAGGTGATTCCCATTCATTTCCATTTGAAAACTCTTTTCTTCAGGCTTCACTAAGGTTTGGCCTGAGGCAAAGACCTTTCTGACATTCAGAGCAACAGAACAATAGGTAATCAAAAGCCCCCAAGCAGGGTTTCTCCTAGGAGACTTTCCTGGTTACTCTGATATGTGAGTTTTCTGAGATGCTCGCCATTCCCTTCAGCTATCCAGTACATGGCTATGTCACAGAGCTTGGAGGTGGTACGTATCTTGTACAAAAATACATGATACTAATCTTTAGAGTGGCCAGAATTCAGGAAAAAAATGAGAACATAGGTAGATAGCAGGTGTTGCCCATGGATAAGGCAAGCCTCAGTCCATTCATTAATTGGGAAGGATGCATACTGGGAAGTTTTCTACTAGACAGGACACACCCAATGAGCTATTTTCTTTTCTAATATCTACAAAGAAAAACACAGTGGGATACACAGACACAGAAACAGTCTCCTTGTCAAATGACTTACTAGAAACAGTCCACTCCATACCAAACAAACCTCCTTTTTTACCTATTCTCAGATCATGAGAAAAAACCACAAACACAAACCAACACCCACAAATGCACCTCCTTCTTCCAAGTAGGTCTGTGACTATCTGGAGTGTCCTCTGACTGGTAGGACATACGATGTAACCCAGAAATGGCCTTTCTGTCTCAGATCTGGTCTCCTTCGTCAAATCTGTGAATTTGTAAGGTGGCAGTGGTGAGCCAATTCCCATGCTCTCAGGAAAGACCCCTCTTCAGAGCTTTCTTGGTATTTGGCAACCCTTACATCAGTAGGTACCAAGAAAGACTGACTCTGTCCTTGGTAAATCCAAGGAAATGAGCCCACTGTGACTGCGACTGGGAGTGGCTCAGAGTGCCTGGCTTCCTGGATCACAAAATTCAGAGACCTCCATCACCAAGGAAGTGAGGTGAGGTCACTACCTTCAGAACATGAATGAGGTCACTGTCTTGGCCACCACTTTGTCCTAACAGTTTCTTCCTATTGTCTCCTGACATGGAGGCTGCCCTACTTCCTGTGATACTTTCACATGTTAGAATGGTATAGAAACCATAGTCACCTGGGAACAGCTCTCCACACAGGCCTAGTTTGGTCCATCTTCCCTACATTAAGAATAGAGAGGCTGACTCAGACACATCCTTTCATGCTGACCATGTTGTTTGCCATGGAATATGACTTTTGTTCTCTCAGGTCCTTCATAGCTGCCTGCATCTTCTCCAGGGATAATTTCTGCATGGATTTTGAGGTACTCAGCAGGTGGAAGATCTCCTAACTTCCTGTATTGTAATACCAACTTTGTCCCTGCTCTTCTGTAAAGTGAGATTGAGGGAATATTGTATGGTCAGGGTTAATAGCATGTTCGATTTGGGTTGGAAATCATTCTGCTGGATGAATAATTGTATTGGGAACCAGCGATATTTATAAGAATATAGAGGGAAAACATAAGTATGTAAACAGAAATCTAGGTAATATTTGAAGCCCAGAAGGATTTGGACCCTTGATTGGGATCCTTAGCTTGAGTTATGTTTTGCACCGAGGTCTCAGTTAAATTGATATACAATGGCATAAGACCCTGTACCTCAGATGATTAAATGTAGAAGAGAACATCCAGTCAAAAAGGGATTGTGTGTAGGATTAGGAAGATAGTCAGTAGGTTTAGGAGGAAGAGTGAGTCTAGGATTTGGACCAAATGTTCTTTAGCAATACGGTTTTGGTTAGAGAGTGAATATAAATGACACCATATGTGAAGAGTCAGGCACAATGATGAACTGGGGAAAATATGTAGGAAAGCAGACATCAATAGAGACATTAGGAAATCTGGCAAAGTATAACATGATAGGATTAGAGATTTTCAACAGGGTTGAGGTTGAATACATAATCTTAAGAAGAAACAAATTTGTAGTCACCAATAAGATTGACATTTGAGAGCATTAGGCAACCTGGACATGGATATATTTAGTAATCCATGTTCACATTCCATTGAGGCTTTGGTACAATCATAAGGGTGACCTTCGCATTTTGTGTCCAAAATATTACTGTGATAATATGTATATGAAGATCAGGTGACATGAGTATTTCTTCCACCATTTCTGGGGGAAATATTTTGAAAAGATATAAATTAGTACTGGGGATACTAATAGGCTTACCCTGTGTTCATGAATATAGAGATGATGCATTAATAGACCATAATGTGAATAAATTATATGACTGGTTCCAAATTTAAATAATGGATTGTATTGATATCTGAAAAAATAGAAGAAATCATTTATTGATATACATACATTCATTCCAACCACTTACATATCTAATGGTTATCTTAGGGTTACCGTTTATCATGAATAGTGAATGAGTTTTGCTTCAAAAATGATTATGGAATCGAAAATAATGTGTTTAGAAAGAAGTCTAGTGAAAAGACGAGTCAAGAAACATGGAGAAATATAAGTGTTCTGAAGGAGGAAGTGATTGAAAGTGAACCAAATGTTTATAAATTTGTGAATTTGTGAATGAAAGGATATATTTTATGATGTCTATAAACTGAAGAAATAATAACGTACAAGGTTTGAATAAAAATGAACTTTAATAAACACATCACATCCAATAGGAATCTACTTGCATTGATGTTAAACTTGGTCAGTTACTGTAGAAATATTACGATTTGTAAGCACCCTTCCCTGAAGTTAGTTTTCAGTACTAGGAAACAAATATGTATTTCAGTGGATGTATATTTCTGAGAATAAACTTGTTAAAAATTGATTATAAATCCACATATATGAATATGAATGAATTCAGGCGGTGTATAAGAAGACACATATATTTCATATTTTGGTAAATCTGGAGAATATATATATATATAGACACACAAACACACACACATTATAATGTAGCAATATATATGCCAACTGAAATTCATCATGAAAAATAACTCATCCGCATATCCCAAAATATTCATTTTACTGAACAGTAATATATGTATAGTGTTGTTCATCTAGGAAGCTCACTCATGGGTTGAATTTTCTGTTAAAACAGCGTTTAGGAGGAGTGATCTCTTCTCACAATTTGTATCTGCCAATTCAGCCACCTCACAAGAATGTACATGTGAAACCAGGTAGGATTCTATTTGTGCATATAAAAATACATTTGCTTAATAGGCTACAGAGAAAGGGAGACAGGAATTAACATATTTCTTAACTTTAAAAACACATGGAGAATTATTTCAACAAATAATTGACTAGATTTATAACTCCTACCTTATATCATGCAAAAGGTAAGTCCAACTATACACCATGCTTCCTCTGAAATGCTTGTATTTCTATTCTGTTTGGGTTATTTTTCTCCATTATATTAGGATTAGTAGTCAGAGTTTAGTAGGGTATGGGTTAGTGTCAGGGATTCAGTATTTCAAACAGAAAATTGTAAAATGAATCCAATGTTTATGCAAATATGTGCTAAACAAAATCTTCTCTCTCTCATCCAGAACAATGACTTGACATTCCCTTCGCCACAAGTAAGTCAGAATTAGAGGAGAAGAGTTAGAAAATCTGTGAATATATATTTAGAATGGAAAATGCTCAGGAGTTCACAACCTTGGAGTTGATAGAGCAGTTTCCAAAAGTAAGTGACATGGTAAACACTCCACAAACATGGAGATCTGCTGGCCTAAACATTTCTTGAGAAATTGCCTCTGAGCTTGGGCACTTGAAATATATGTTGTTTTCAGGAGCTTTAACTTCCAATGTAGTGAGACCATCAAAGCTAGGTCTGCATCTATGTGACCAGGAGGACATGGTTTCTTATTTTCCAATGACCATGAGGCAGCAGTGCTAAATTCTCTCTTTGTAGCTAAATTGTGGCCACTGGGGCTAAGTGTCTCCCCATGTGGACTGTGAAGCCATTTGGTCATCCTCGACTTTTCGTTTTGTTTCTTGCTGCTGCACTGGGAGTTTGGTATTTGCTTCACGAAATACAAGGAGTTCAAGTGGGACACAGTGCTGGAGGGAGTTCTGTCACGTGTGGTGGGTCAGTGTCTGCATGAGAATGCACAAACTAGGCTTCTATCCCACATAGCTTGCCCCTTGACCATAGCAACCTGATTCTAAACATTGCCGTGAAAAATCTCCATATAACAAGATGCCTTTATATAGAAGGGTCTGCTGGCTGCACCGTGTCTGTGTCAAGGCATTTGAAAGTCAATGGCAGATCCACATGGCCCCACCAGAGATGTTTTATCACACACCTGCACACCACTGCTCTAGGCCCACTACTCAGCAGGCTCCAACTTACTGGCATCTCTGTTCTACACGATTTTCATGATACCTAGTCAATCAAGGCACTGTCTGGTATACTCATGATCAGCAACAGGACATCCAATGGTTCTCCAGTGCCACCTGGTCATGAGAATTTCTAAAATTTTATGGTATTTATCTAACTATTTTTCACAGATGAAGTTGTTGGTACTGTGGGTTTCAATTCATTCAGGATCCATTAAATGTTGAGGAAGCTCATTTTAATGAAGGATCTGGAGATCTCTCACAGGCAAGGCTTCCCAAAGAGTGGCCAAATTGTCACATGAAGCCAGGCCCATTGAGGTCTACAATGTGAGGTCATGTGTGTTTTGACTCTCAACGATGGCTGCCAAATCTTTCAGAATAAAACCTGTGATATCCTAGCTGAGATTCCCAGTGCTCTCTGGAAAGCCTCCCTGGGCCTAGACCTCAGTTTCCAAGGGCGACTCTCATGTGTGGCCTCCTGAAATCCCAACAACATTCATGGCAATACTTCTCTGAAGTTAGTTCCAAATCTCATTCTCTAAGGGGAATCACATCAGAGTTCAAGCCCAGGTGGACCCAGTCATCTCTTCCAACTACCACACAAATGACCACAATTAAAACCAAAACACTCCAACATGGTTCTCATCTTCTTCCATATAGACACACATCATAACCTGTGGATGGAGTTTTCCATGAGGGGCACAGCCAAACCAGTGCCCAAAATAAGCTCCCTTGCCCCTCATTTGCCTAACGTCAGGGTGGATTGGACATGCTTCCTGTGAACCAGGAGTGATCAAATAGGCCTGCCGTAAATGCTCCACTTCTCCACTTTGAGGCCTTCTTACTGTGGGGATTATATTCTTCTTTTTCTAAATTTTTTTGGAAATTTAATTGGAAAGTTAAAAAAATTGTTTTGCAGAATGTTAAATTTCTAATGGCAAAGCCTTCACCTTGTTTGTGAAGGAAACCTTGATGCCTTGCCAATCTGGTAACATGGAGACACTCAAAATTTTCTTTTACATACTACATGGATGAATGGCTACAGCTCATAGTTTTTTAAAACTGAAAGGCAGATACCAGCAAGTAAGATAACAAATAAAAGACAATTTTATTAAAAAATAAAGTTGTTAAATGACTCAAATATTGGAAATTCAATTCTTTTTATTTTTGGTTGTTCAAAACATTATAAAACTCATGATATATCATCTTTCATACATTTGACTCAATTGGGTTATGAACTCCCATTTTTACCCCAAATACAAATCGCAGAATCACATCAGTTACACACTCACGTTTTTACATAATAGCATACTAGTTATTGTTGTATTCTGCTACCTTTCCTATCCCCTACTATTCCCCCTCCCCTCCCATCTTCCCTCTCTACCTCATCTGCTGTTGTTTAATTCTCTCCCTTGTTTTCCCCTCTTTAGCCTCACAACCTCTTATATGTAATTTTGTGTAACATTGAGTAGTCTCCTACCATTTCCATATGCTTTTCCTTCTCTCTCCCTTTCTCTCCCCCCACTCATCTCTGTTTAGTTTTAATATTTTTCTCATGTTCTTCCTCCCTGTTCTCTTCTTATTTGCTCTCTCTATATAAAAGGAAACATTTGGCATTTGTTTTTTAAGGATTGGATAGATTCGCTTAGCATAATCTATTCTAATGCCATTCATTTCCCTGCAAATTCTATGATTTTGTCATTTTTCAGTGCTGTGTAATACTCAATTGTGTATAGATGCCACATTTTTATTATCCATTCGTCTATTGAAGGGCATCTAGGTTGGTTCCAAAGTCTAGCTATTGTGAATTGTGCCGCTATGATTATCGATGTGGCAGTATATACTGCTCTCTATTAACATCCTCAGGGAAGAGTCTGAGAAGGGCGATATCTCGGTCAAATGGTGGTTCCATTCCCAGCTTTCCCATGAATCTCCATACTGCTTTCCATATTGTACTCACCAATTTGCAGTCCCACAAGCAGTGTACAAGTGTACCCTTTACCCCACATCCTCACCAACACTTATTGTTGTTCGACGTCATAATGGCTGCCAATCTTACTGGAGTGAGATGGTATCTTAGGGTGGTTTTGATTGCATTTCTCTGACTGCTAGAGATGGTGAGCATTTTTTCATGTACTTGTTGATTGATTGTATGTCCTCCTCTGTGAAGTGTCTGTTAAGATCCTTGGCCCATTTGTTGATTGGGTTATTTGTTATCTCATTGTTTAATTTTTTTGAGTTCTTTGTATATTCTAGATATTAGGGCTCTATCTGAAGTGTAAGGGGTAAAAATTTGTTCCCAGGATGTAGGCTCTCTATTTACCTCTCTTATTTTTTCTCTTGCTGAGAAAGATCTCTTTAGATTAAGTAAGTCCCATTTGTTTATTCTTTTTATTAACTCTTGGGCTATGGGTTTCCTATTAAGGAATTTGGAGCCCAACCCCACAGTATGTACATCGTAGCCAACTTTTTCTTCTATCAGACGCAGTGTCTCTGATTTTATATCTGGCTCCTTGATCCATTTTGAGTTAACTTTTGTGCATTGTGAGAGAAAGGGATTCAGTTTCATTTTGTTTCATATGAATTTCCAGTTGTCCCTGCACCATTTGTTGAATATGCTATCCTTCTTCCATTGCATGCTTTTAGGCCCTTTTTCAAATATAAGAAAGTTGTAATTTTGTGGATTTGTCTCTGTGTCCTCTATTCTGTACCATTGGTCCATCTGCCTGTTTTGATACCAGTACCACACTGTTTTTGTTACTATTGCTTTGTAGTACAGTTTGAACTCTGGATTCACACTTCCTGCTTAGAATTGCTTTCGCTATTCTGGGTCTTTTGTTTTTCCATATGAAATTCATGATTACTTTATTTATTTCTACAAGAAATGCCATTGGGTTTTTGATTGGCATCGCATTAAACCTGTAGAGAACTTTGGGTAATATCGCCATTTTGATGATGTTATTTCTGCCTATCCATGTACAGGGCATACATTTCCATCCTCTAACATCTTCTTCTATCTCTCTCTTTAGGGTTCTGTAGATTTCATTGCATAAATCTTTCACCTCTTTGGTTAGGTTGATTCCCAAGTTTTTTATTTTCTTTGAGTATACTGTAAAAGGAGTGGTTTTCCTCATTTAAATTTCAGAAGTTTTGTTGCTGATATACAGGAATGCCTTAGATTTATGCGTGTTGATTTTATATCCTGCCACTTTGCTGAATTCATTTACTAACTCTAGCAGACCCTTTTGGGTCTGTTAAATATATTATCATGTCATCCAAAAATAGCGATAATTTAAGTTCTTCTTTTCCTATTTTTAAGTCTTTAATTTCTTTTGTCTGTCTAATTGCTCTGGCTAGTATTTCAAGAACTAAATCGAATAGAAGTGGTGATAGATGGCATCCCTGTCTTGTTCCAGATTTTAAAGGGAATGCCTTCAGTTTTTCTCCATTTACAATGATGATAGCCTGAGGTTTAGCATATATAGCTTTTACAATGTTGAGGTAAGTTCCTGTTATTCCTAGTTTTTATAGAGTTTTAAACATAAAGGGATGCTGTACTTTGTAGAATGCTTTTTCTGCATCTATCGAGATGATCATATGGTTCTTCTCTTTAAGTCTATTGATGTGGTGAATAGTATTTATTGATTTCCGTATATTGAACCAGCCTTGCATCCCTGGGATGAATCCCTCTTGATCATGATGCACAATTTTTTTATGTGCTTTTGTATTTGATTTGCCAGGATTTTATTGAGAATTTTTGCATCCAAGTTTATTAGAGATATTGGTCTGTAGTTTTCTTTCTTTGAAGTGTCTTTGTCTGGTTTTGGGATCAGGGTGATGTTGGCCTCATAGAATGAATTTGGAAGAACTCCTTCTTTTTCTATTTTTTGAAATAGCTTGAAAAGTATTGGTATTAATTCATCTTTGAACGTTTTGTAGAACTCTGCTGTATAACCATCTGGTCCAGGGTTTTTTTTGGTAGGTAGTCTTTTGAAGGTTTCTTCTATTTCTTCCTTTGTTATTGGTCTATTTAAATTTTGTGTGTCTTCCGGACTCAATCTGGGCAGATCATATGACATAAGAAATTTATCGATATCTTCATTATCTTCTTTTTTATTGGAATATAGGGTTTCAAAATACTTTCGAATTATCTTCTGTATTTCTGTAGTGTCTGTTGTGATATTGCCTTTTTTATCCCATATGTTAGTAATTTGAGTTCTCTCTCTGCTTCTCTTCATTAGCATGGCTAAGGGCCTGTCGATTTAATTTATTTTCAAAGAACCAACTTTTATTTGTTCAATTTTTTTGTTTCAATTTTGTTGATTTCTCCTCTAATTTTAATTATTTCTTGTCTTCTACTACATTTGTTGTTTTGCTCTTTTTTTTCTAGGTTTTTGAGATGTAGTGTGAGATCATTTATTTGTTGTTTTTTTCTTTTTTTGAGGAAAGAATTCCAAGAAATGAATTTCCCTCTTAAAACTGCTTTCATTGTTTCCCACAGAATCCGGTATGTTGTGTCTGTATTTTCATTTGTATCTAAGAGATTTTTTTATCTCCTCCTTTATGTCTTCTGTAACCCATTGATTATTCAGTAACATATTGTTCATTTTCCATGTGATGTAGAATTTTTCCTTCCTTCTTCAATCATTAATTTCAAGTTTCATTCCATTATGATCAGATATGGTGCATGGTATTATCTCCATACTTTTATATTTACTAAGAGTTTCCATATGGCATAATATATGGTCTATATTTGAGTAGGACCAATGTGCTGCTGAGAAGAACATGTATCCACTTTATGATGTTTGATATATTCTATATATGTTGGTTAAGTCTAGGTTATTGATTGTGCTATTGAGTTCTATAGTTTCTTAATTCAGATTTTCTCTAGAGGATCTGTCCAATGGCGAGGGTTGTGTGCTGAAGTCACCCGTAATTATTGTGCTATAGCCTATATGACTCTTGAACTTGAGGAGAGTTTGTTTTATGACTTGGCACCACCATTGTTTGGTGCATACAAATTGATAATTGTTATGTCTTGTTGGTGAATGTTGCCTCTTAACAGTATATAGTGTCCTTCTTTATCACTTTTGATTAACTTAGGTTTTAAGTTGATTTTATTCGATATGAGTATGGCCACTCCTTCTTGCTTCCGAGGGCCAACAATGGCTGCGAAGTCTTTCAGAATAAAATCATGTGATTTCCTGGCTGAGATTCCCATTGCTCTGTGGAAAGCCACCTTGGGCCTAGATCTCAGTTTGAAAGGGTGACAATCATGCGTGGCCTCCTAAAAACCAACACAATTCATATCAATACTTCTATGAGGTACGTTCCAGAACTCAGGCTCTAAGGGGAATCACACCAGAGTTCAAGCCCAGGTGGACCAAGTCATGTCTTCCAACCCCCACACAAATGACCACAATTAAAACAAAAAAACTACCACATGGCCCTCATCTTCATCCATAAAGACCCTCATCAAAAGTTCTGGATGGAAGTTTCCATGAGGGTTGCAACTAAAGACAGTTTTCAGAATAAGCTCCCTTGCCTCTAATTTCCCTAAAGTCAGGGTGGCCTGGACACCCTTCCTGTGAACCAGGAGTGATCAAAAAGGCCTGCCATTAATTCCGCTTTGTTTCTATAATTTGAGGCTTACTGAATGTCAGGTATAGATTTTTTATGTGATTTGGAGTCATGAGAAAATCCAAGCACATCTGGAGAGCATTCAAGAATTCATTTGACAAAGAGGATCCCTAATCTCACTTGAAGGGGGTCAGGAACCTAACAGAGAAAGGCAAGAATCCTCATCCACAATGACTGCTCTTTTTGCCATTTTGGTTTTGAATGCACACATGGGATCTTTCTTTAGATCCATCAGGTGCAGAGAATCGAAGCCACAGCCTCACACAGGGCCAAGAGGCAGATTCAGACAAATCCCTTTCCAAAGCAATTAAGCAAAGAGCCACAGGTGATGCCCATTTATTTCCATTTGAAATTTTTTTCTTCAGGCTTCACAAAGGGGTGGCCTGAGGCAAAGACCTTCCTGACATTCAGGGCAACAGAACCTTGATTGGTATACTGAGCTTGAATTATGTTCTGCACCGAGGTCTCAGATAAATCGATATACAATGGCATAGGACCGTGTACCTCGGATGATTGAATGTAGAAGAGAACATCCAGTCAAAAAGGTATAGTCTGTAGGATTAGGAAGATAGTCAGTAGGTTTAGGAAGAAGAGTGAGACTAGGAGTTGGACCAAAAGTTCTTTAGCAATAGGGTTTCAGTTAGAGAGTGAATGTAAATGTCAGCACATCTGAAGAGAAAGTCACAATGATGAACAGGGAAAAATATGTAGGAAAGCAGATATCAATAGAAAGATTAGGAAATCAGGCAAAGTATAAAGTGAGTGATAGGATTAGACATTTTCAACAGGCTTGAGGTTGAATATATAATCTTAGGAAAAAACAAATATGTAGTAATCAATAGGATTGACATTTGAGAGCATTAGGCACCCTGGACATGGATGTTTTTAGTAATCCATGGTCACTTTCCATTTAGGCTTTGGTACAATCATATGTGTGACCTTTGCATTTTGTGTCCAGAATACTACCGTGATAAAATTTATATGTTGATAAGGTGACATGAGTATTTCTTCCACCATTATGGGGAGTAATATTCTGGAAACTTATAAATTAGTACTGGTGATACAAATAGGTGTACCTTGTGATGATCATTATTGAGATGTTGCATGAATAGACCAGATTGTGAATAAAGTATATAACTGGTTCCAACTTTAAATAATGGATTGAGTTTGCATCTGAAAATGTATTGGAAATCTTATATTGATATATATACAATCATTCCAACCAGTTATATATGTAATGGTAATATTAGGGTTACGGTTTATCGTGAAGAGTGAGTATTGCTTCAAAAATGATTATGGAATCAAAAATAATGTGTTTAGAAAGAAGTCTAGTGAAAAGACCAGTAAAGAAACATGGAGGAATACATGTGTTCTGAAGTAGTAAGTAAATGAGAGTGAACCAAATGCCTATAATTTTGTGAAGTTGTGGGTGAAAAAATATATCCTATGATGTCCATATACTGAAAAAATAGTAATGTACCAGTGTTGAGTAAAAATGAACTTCAAAATACACATCATGTCCCATAGCAATCTACTTGCATTGATGTTAAACTGGGTCAGGTACTGTAGAAATATTAGGATTTGTATGCACCACCTACTGAACTTAGTATTCAGTAGTAGGAAACCAATATGTATTACAGGTGTATAAATATTGCTGAAAATAATCTTGTAAAAATTGGATTTTGAACCCACATACATGAATATAAATGAATTTAGGGAGTGTATAATAAGACACATATTTTTCATATTTTTTTAAAATCTGGAGAATATATATACATATATATATAATATATATATATATATATAATATATATACATATATATACATATATAATATATATATATATATGTATATATATACACATATATATTTTTTTTCCAGATTTAAAAAAAAATACATACACACACACACACACACACACACACACATTAATATTTAGCAATATATATGCCAATCGAAATTCATCATGAAATATAATTCATCCACATATCCAAAAATATTCATTTTACTGAACATGGATTTATGTATAGTGTTTTTCACTAGGAAGCTCACCCATAGGTTGAATTTTCAGTCCCATCATTATTTAGGGAGAGTCATCTGTTCTCACAATTTTATATTCCAAAATCAGGGAGCTCACAAGATTGTCTGTGTGATACCAGGTAGGATATTATATATATATGTATAAAAAAATACATGTGCTGAATAGGATACAGAGAAAGGGAGACAGGAATTTATATATGTGATAATTTTAAAAAATCATGGAGAAATATTACAATGAAAAGTTGACTAGATTTAAAAAAACATACTCTTGATAATGCAGAAGGCAAATAGAAGTATACACCATGCTTCCTATGAAAGGCCTGTATTTCTATTCGGTTAGGTTTCTTTCTCTCCATGATATTAGGATTAGTAGTCAGAGTCTAGTAGGGTATGGGTTAGTGTCAGGGATTCAGTATTTCAAATGGAAAAAAGGAAAATGAATCTAATGTGTATGCAAAAATGTGATACACAAAAATCTTCCCTCTCTCATCCAGAACAATGCCTTGACATAACCATCGCTAAAAGTAAGACACAATTAGAGGAGAGGAGTTAGAAAATCTGAATATATATGTGGAATGGAAAATGCTCAGGAGTTCACAACACTGGAGGTGGTAGAACAGTTTCCAAAAGTAAGGGAGAGGGTAAACAATCCAGAAACATGGAGCTGTGCTGGCCTTGAGACTTCTTGAGAAACTTCCTCTGAGGTTGGGAACAAGAAATATATGTAATTGTTAGGAGATTTAGCTTCGTTTGTAGTGACACCATGAAATCTGGGTCTGCATCTCTATGACCTGGAGCACATGGTCCTTATTTTCTAATGAACATGAGGGAGCAGTTCTGAATTCTCTCTTTGTAGGTAAACTGTGGCCACTGGGAGCTAAGTGTCTTTCCGTGTGGACTGTGAAGCCATTTGGTGATCTTCCACTTTCCAGGGTGTTTCTTACTGCTGCACTGGGAGTTTGGTATTTGCTTCACGAAATACAAGGAGTTCAACTGGGACAAAATGCTGGAGGGAGTTCTGTCATGTGTGGTTGGTCAGGGACGCAAAGAGAATGTACGAACCAGGCTTCTATCCTACATAGCTTTCACCTTGACTATAGCAACCTGATTCTGAACATTGCCCTGAAACCTCTCCATATGACAAGATGCCTTTACATATAAAGGTCTCCTGCCTGCACCATGTCAGTCGCAAGTCTTTCGAAGCCAATGGAAGATCCAGGTGGTCCTACCAAAAATATTTATTTACACACCTACAGTCCACTTCTCTAGGCCCACTACTCATTAGGCTCCAAATTACTGGCATCTCTGTTCTACACCATTTTCACGAAACCCAGTCAATCAAGGCACTCTTTGGTACACTCATGATCAGCAACAGGAAATCCAAAGTTTATCCAGTGCCACCTGGTCATGGGAATTTCAAAAAATTTATGGTATGAATCTAGTCATTTTTCAAAAATGAAGTTAGAGGCACTGTGGGTTTCAATTAATTCAGGAACCATTAAATGGTGAGGAAGCTCATTTCAATGAAAGCTCTGGAGAACACTCACAGAAAAGCCTTCCAAAAGACTGGCCAAAAGGTCACATGAATCCAGACACATTGAGGTGTGCAATGTGAGGTCCATATGTGTTTGGACTCTCAACTAGGGCTGCCAAGTCTTTAAGAATTAAATCATGTGATATCCTGGCTCAGAATTCCCGAGCTCTGTGGAAAGCCATCCTGGGCCTAGATCTCAATTTCCAAAGGCGATTCTCACGTGTGGCCTAGTAAAATCCCAAGAGAACTCACGACAATACTTCTCTGAGGTCAGATCCAGAACTCATTCTTTAAGGGGAATCACACCAGAGTTCAAGCCCAGGTGATCCGAGTCATCTTTTCCAACTACTACACAAATTACCACAATTAAAACAAGAACACTCCCATATGGCCCTCATCTTCTTTCATATTGACACTCATCATAATTTTGCTGGAGGTTTCCATGAGGGGAGCAGACCAAGACAGTGTTCAAAATAAGCTCCTTTGACCCTCATTTGCCTATAGTAAAGGTGGCCTGGACACCCATCCTGTGAACCAGGAGTGATCAAATAGGCCTGCCATTAATACCGCTCCAATTCTCCAATTTGAGGCCTACTGACTGTTTGGTTTAGATTCTTTATGTGAATTTTAGTCATGAAATAACCAAGCACCTATGGGCTAGCCTCTGCAGGTTTTGAAGAACTCATTTGACCCAAAGGATCCCTATTTTCACTTGATGGAGTTCAGGAACCTTACAGAGGAAGTCGAGAGACTTCATCCCAATGGCTGCTCTTTCTGCCATTTTTCCTTTGGATGCAAACATGGGAACTTTCTTTAGATCCACAGGTGCTGAGAATCTAAGCCTCAGCCACACACAGGGCCAGGGGGCTGATTCAGTCACATACCTTTTCAAAGCACTTAAGAAAAGAGCCACAGGTATGCCCAATCATTTCCATTTGAAAACTGTTTTCTTCAGGCTTCACAAAGGGGTGGCCAGATGCAAAGAACTTCCTGACATTCAGGGCAACAGAACAATAGGTAAGCAAAAGGCCCAAAGCAGGGTTTCTCCTCTGAGACTGTCCTCGTCACACTGATATCTGAGTTTTCTGAGATGCTCGCCATCACCTACAGCTATCCAGTACATGGCTATGTCACAGAGCTTGGAGGTGGTACATATCTTGGACACAAAACCATGGGCCTATTCTTGAAATTGGCCGGAATTCAGGACGAAAATAGAAACTTAGGAAGGTAGCAGGTGTTGCTCATCGATAAGGCAAGCTACAGTCCATTCATAAACGGGGCAATATGAATGCTGAGAAGCTTTCTACTAGACACGACACATCCATTGATGAATTCTCTTTTCTAATGTCTACAACCACGGAAACAGTGGAATACACAGACATAGAAACACTCGCCCTGTGAAAAGACTTACTAGAAACAGTCCACTTCAAATGAAACAAACCGACTGTCCTACCTATTCTCAGAAAATGAGACAAAACCACAAACCCACAACCACACACACAAAGGCACCTCCTTCCCCTAAGTAGGTCTTTGACTATCCGGAGTGTCCTCTGACTTGTAGGCCATAATACGTTTCCCCGAAATGGCCTGTCCTGTCTCAGATCTGGTCTCCTTGGCAAACTCTGTGAACTTCTCAGGAGCCAACGGTGAGCCACTAACGACTTTCTCAAGAAAAGCCCCGCTTCCGAGCTTTCCTGGCATTTGGCCTTCTCACGTCTGAAGGTACCAAGAAAGACTGACTGCATTTAGTAAATCCAAACAAGTGAGACCATAGGGACTGGGACTTGGACTGGCTATGGGTGCCTGGCTTCCTGGATCCAAAGTTCAGAGAGTTCCATCACCATGGAAGTGAGGTGAGGTCACTTCCTTCCTGAACTGAATGAGGTCCCTGTCTTGGCAACCACTTTGTCTTAACTGTTACTTCCAAGGGTCCCATGAGATTGAGGCTGCCCCTACTTGCTGTGACACTTTCACAAGTTAGAATGGTATATCAACCATAGGCACCCAGGAATAGATCTCCACACAGGCCTGTTTTGGTCCATGTTCTCTACATTAAGAAGAGAATCTGATTCAGACACAACCTTTTATCCTGACTGGGTTGTTTGCCATGGAAGATGACTTTTGGTCTCTCAGGTCCTTCATAGCTGCCTACATCTTCTCCAGGGATCATTTCTGCATGGGCCTTTGAGGTTATCAGCAGGTGGAAGTTTCCCTACATTTCTGTATTGTAAAATCAACTCTTTCCCTGCTGTTCTATAAAGTTAGATTGAGGGAATAGTGTATGATTATGGTTAAAAACATGTTTGATTTGGGTTAGAAATCATTGTGCTGGATGAATAATGGTATTGGGAACCTGCTATGTGTATAAGAATATATAGGTGTAATATATGTATGAAAAAAGAAATCTAAGTATGATTTGAAGGCCAGAAGGGCATTGGGCCCTTGATTGGGATACGCAGCATTGAATTACGTTCTGCAGAGATGTCTCAGATAAATCGATATACAATGGCATAGGACCTTGTACTTTGCATGAATTAATGTAGAAGGAACATCCAGTCAAAAAAGGATAGTCGGTAGTGAAAGGTTAATAAAATAGGTACTTGCTATTTCCTGTTTTTCTGTATGCTTAAAAAAACACTGTTGAAATCTTGAGAAATGTTTGCTAATCTTGTTCTAGAATGTACTGTTCCCAACTGCCAAACTGCAGAATGTACTGCCTCACTCGGTGTCACACGAACCGCCCACTCACCCTTACACATCAGTAAACTTCCCTCCCTTCCATCTGCAAGGAATGTATGTAAGCTCTGCATAAGCTGTTCTCAGAGCTCTCTGATCTATTTAAGTTAGCTGTGAGCCCCAGCAAGCTGGACCCAAAATAACCCTTTGCTGTTGCATGAGACAGTCTCTTGGTAGTCTCATCCTCCAACACTCACCTGACCTTTACATATTGAGGTTCCACCGAGTTCCGGCAGTGGCGGATGAGAGACCCCAACGGGCTCCTCTCGGAGCAAGTAAGGCGCCTCTTTCTGGTTTCAGGTGTCATGTTAGGGCTTGGCAAAATTGCTGGCGATGAAGAGCCTGGGGTCTCTCCGACGGTGGCTGAGAGACGTGTCACAGAGACATAGGGCACCTCCCTGGGGGACCCCAAAGAGGACTCGGAGAATCAAGGAACAATTGCTTCATCGACTCAGTGATATTTTCTTTTAGATTCGGTATTGCCATCCTATCGGGTTTTGCCGGCTACGCATTCCTGCCTGGTCTCAGTGTTGGATGTCCATTGCCTGTCTTTATGGTCTTGTCTTATCTGTGTCATGTGTCTTTGCTTTTACTGTTTGTGTACCTTTCATTATGGGACAGAGCACTTCAATGCCTCTGTCCCTGACCCTTGATCACTAAACCAAAGTCCGCTTAAGGGCTCAGAATCTTTCTTTTTTTAGTAAAACGCTGGACCTGGCAGACTCTCTGTGCCTCAGAATGGCCCATCTTTTTAGTCGTATGGCCCCAAGAAAGATCTTTCTACTTCCCACTAATTTATAAAGTCAGAGATATTGTCTTTCAGCCAGGGCCACATAGCCATCCTGATCAACAGCCATATATCTTAACTCTTCAGGACCTCTGCAAATCTCCTCCTCCATGGGTGAAGCCTTTCCTTGCCCATGCCTCTGCTCATACTCCTTCCCACATGATCTCTCAAACCCTCACCTCTTCCTCCTCCTCCACCCTCTGTTTTCCCTGAGTCACAAGATTTGACTCTACTGGACTCTTCCTCCTCTCCTTATCCCCTGCCCTCGTCCCCTAACACACAACACACTCTAAGTGATTCCCCTGCTGCTGACTAAGCCTCTCTACCATTGGAGGAAGCTAAGCTGGTAATAGGATCTGATAATGGACCGATGTTCATGGCCCAGGTAAGTCAGGGGTTAGCCAGGAACCTGGGGATTAATTGGAAGTTATATTGTGCTTATAGACCCCAGAGTTCAGGACAAGTAGAAAGAATGAATAGAACCATTGAAGAGACCTTAACGAAATTAAGCTTAGAGACCAGCATAAAAGATTGGACTGTGCTCCTGACTTATGCAATGTTTTATGCAAGAAAAAATCCTTCTGTTTCTTTGAGTAACCTTACCCCCTGAGAAATTCTCTATCGTGGCCCTCGTCCAGTAAGGGTCCTAAGCCCAACTGTAAGACCTAAGGATCCTTTCCACACCCTCTTGCTTGACAGACTTAAAGCTCTTGAAAGAACTCAGTGATACCTGTGAAAATAGCTGCCCACTGTGTAACAAACTGTGTACCAGGGGATTCCACATCCATATCAAATAAGAGACTTCATGTATGTAAGATGACATCAGGTGTCATCCCTGGAACCCAGCTGGAAAGGACCATACCAGGTGCTACTTATAACACCTACAGTGGTAAAGGTATACAGAATCACTTCTTGGATCCATGCCTCTCATCTCAAGCCTGCTCCTTGTCCAGAATCTTTCTGGAAACTGGAAAAGACTGGTAACAGTTTCAAATTGTGTATTCGCCATGTGGATAAGGTTATATACTCTCCCCTTGGCCACAAGTAGTCCTAACCCTCATCAGCCTTTTAAGCAGCGATGGCTGATCACAAATCCTACTGGAAAAGTGTATAATCGATCTCACATACATCCCCCTTAGGGACCTGGTGGCCATCTCTCCACCCAGACATTTGTCAGCTGGCCATAGGTTTTTTCTATTGGGATATCCCTGATGAAGAAAATCCCACTAAAATACCATTAAATCCCTTGTGTACCATAGATAATGGAAACAAACATTATGGATGTAGGGACACGCGAGCCAGATGCAGGTTGGCTAGCCTAGATTACTTGTTTGCCCGGGAAACTATCAAAGCCACAAACAGTAACGGCTGTGTGGGGGAAAAACCGACTTCTTCTGTATGTCATGGAGATGTGAGCATATAGAGGCTACCTGATGGAACCCAATACTTCATCAAATTCAGTACACAGCATTGGCCATATTACCAAGTAGACAACAGAAAAAGGATGGCCCCCAGAGGGGTCTCTAGATCCTCAAATTTTGCGTGACCTTTTTAACTTCTGCAAGTGCTCAAAAGGGTGAAAGGAGATTCCCCTATGTGGAAGCCCTTTCCCTCCTTCACTCACATCCTGAACTATGCTTCTCCAATAGATTTTTATCCTCAGCCTTCTGCTCCAGACTCTCTGCTGTCACTCCCACCTCAGCAACGTGATTTCTCCCCTCCAATTACTAGATCAGAATCCCAAACCTCCACCAGTTCTCAGACAATTGCCCGCTTGTGAGGTAGCAGATACTGAGGTACCCCTCCACCCACTCACTCCTCTCTCTTCCTGTCAGTGCCCACACCGGGTCCCACCAGGTCCTCTTTCCAGCTAACCCAAAGCTCAAACGAGCTGAGGAGAGCTCTCAGACCCTTATCCAAGATGTAATATAAATGGCCATTAAAGTTGCTTTGTCATCACTGAAAACAGGTTACTAAAATTTAAAGTCCCTCACAGGATTTTGGGATACTCACTCCCGTTTTCTGCTCTTCTCTACCTGTTCTACTGCTCAAGTTTTTTGCTAGGAAATTCCCAAACACCTTTCCAATTATTCTTTTACATCTCTCTTTTTCCTCATTCTCAGATCCTCGGAGCTTCTCTCAGCCCCACCTTCCCCGTATTCCCCCTCTGTACCAGGCCCACAGAAAAGTCTTAAATGTCCTTCTCCAGAAGTCTTCACCATGGCTGACTTTAGAACTTTCAGCATAGAGTTTCTATAAAGAGTTCAATGTAGATAAACTTTCTCTTTTTGTATTGCCCTGTTATACTTGGCCACTGGCTAAAAAACTCAGTACTTCTAAGCTAGACAACCCCTAACTAGTTTTTCACAAAATATGTGAACAAGTCCTCTGGCCTTCAGCTGGGGCTTCACAGAAATGGCCACATTTCTAAGATAAAGAAATTACCAACTGGGCTCCGTTGTAACAGCTGGCAGGGGGAAAATAAGAAAGGGAATAAAAAGCTCTCCTCCTCCCAGGTGTCCTTGAAAATTTAACTTGCCCAGAACAGAGGAAAAATCAGAAACATATACTGCTTTTTTGAACTTCTGCAGACTGTAAACTTCTGAGCCCCATCCCTTATATGTTGGGTACACAATTCTGAAACTACCTAAACTTGAGTTTCAGGGGACTAATTGATTACAACAGAAGCAATGCCCTCTGAATCCAGTTGCAACAATATAGGACTGTTTCCCTGTCTTCAGTGCTATCTTAGGTGCCTTGCCTTGTCTGTCCCTACAACAGCATAATTCTATATACTTAAACATTGTTTATGTTTTCATGAAATGGTCAACAGATGTGATTATTTTGAAATGTTGCAGATGTTTCCCAGAAAGCTCTATCATGACGCAGGTTCGTTTGAAGATCAAATAGGGGGGGCATACAACCGGTTCCACTGGGAACTTGTATCCCTCACTTTAGCCATCCTATTAGGAATAGGAGTTGCTGCACGGGTGGGCACAGGAACCACTGCCATTGTCCATGGGACACAACAAATGACCCAATTAGAAGAAGCAATAGAGCAAAACTAAGATATTAGAAACCTCCATCAGAGCTTTGCATGAATCTTTAACCTCTCTCTCTGAAGTTGTTTTAAAGAACAGTTGAGGGTTGGACCTCCTCTTCATTAGAGAAGGGGGCCTTTGTGCTGCATTGAGGGAAGAATGTTGTTTTTATGCTGACCATACTGGAGTTGTAATAAAATCTATGAGTAAATTTAAAAGACACCTTGAAGAGCATCAACAAGAGAGAGAGGCCCAAAAAGGGTGGCTTGAGTCTTGGTTCACACACTCCTCCTGGTTAACTACGTTTTTATCAACCCTGGCCGGCCCAATAATAATCCTCATATTATTGCTAACTATAAAATCCTGTTTGCTCAACCGTGTAATTTCTTTTCTCCAGGCTCAAATTGGACGAGTTAAACTTATGGTAATACCCCACTAGCAGACATAGAATGTGACACCCTCCAATGATCATTTTTATGATTAAAAGTAGCCAGAAGAAGAAGTGGGGAATTAAAGTTTAATAAAATAGGTACTTGTCACTTCTTGTTTTTCTGTATGCTTAACAAAACACTATTGAAATCTTGAGAAATGCTTGCAAATCTTGTTCCCAGAATGTTCTGTCCCCAACTGCCCAACTGCAGAATGTACTCCCTCACCCAGGTGAATGCAAACCACCCTCTCACCCTGACCCATCAATAAAATTCCCTCCCTGCCCTCTCCAGGGACAGTATATAAGCTCTATTTAAGCTATTCTCAGGGCTATCTGCTCTATTCAAGTGATCTCTGAGCCCCAGCATGCTGGACACCCAAAAAACCCTTTGATGTTGCAAGAGATAGTCTGTTGGTGGTCTCCTCCTCTGAAGCTCGCCCCAAATTTACTTGGATGATTGAATGTAGAAGAGAACATTCAGTCAAAAACGATAGTCTGTAGCATTAGGAAGATAGTCAGTACTTTTATGAAGAAGGGTGAGTATAGGAATTGGAAAAAAATTTCTTTAGCATTAGGGTTTCGATTAGAGAGTGAATGTAAATGTCAGCACAGGTGAAGAGTCAGTCACAATGATGAACTGGGGAAAATATGTAGGAAAGCAGATATCAATAGAGACATTACAAAATCAGGCAAAGTATAAAGTGAGTGATAGGATTAGATATTTTGAACAGGGTTGAGTTTAAATATATAATCTTAGGAAGAAACAAATATGTAGTCACAATTAGGATTGACATTTGAGAGCATTAGGCAAATTTCAGGTGGATGAATATTTCTCAGAATAATCTTGTGAATAGTTGATTATAAATCCACATAATAAACATGAATGAATTTAGGGAGTGTATATAAGACACATATATTTCATATTTTGAAAAATCTGGAGAGTGTATATATATATATATATATATATATATATATATATATATATGTATATACAAAACACACACACAGACAAAAAAGTAGCAAAATATATGTCAATCAAAATTCATTATAAAATATATATCATCCACAGATCTAAAAATATTAATTTTACTGAACATGGATTTATGTATAATGCTGTTCAACTAGCAAGCTCAACCATAGGTTGAATATCCAATTCCAACAAGTTTAGTAGGAGTGATCTCTTCTAACAATTTGTATCTGCCAAGTCAGCCACCTCACAAGAATGTACGTGTGGTACCAGGGAGGAATCTATATGTGCATATAAGAATACAGAGAAAGGGAGACAGGAATTCACATATTTGTTAACCTTAAAAATACATGGACAACTATTTCAACAATAAATTGACTAGATTCATAACTCCAACTCTGTATCATGCAAAAGAAAAGTACAACAATACACCAGGCCTACTCTGAACTGCTTGTATTTCGATTCTGTTTGGGTTATTTTTCTCCATCATATTAGAATTACTAGTCAGAGTCTGGTCGGGTATGGGTTAGAGTCAGGGATTCAGTATTTTGAATGGAAAATAGAAAACTGAATCCAATGTTTATGCAAATATATGCTACAGAAAATTCTTCCCACTCTCCTCCAGAACAATGCCTTGACATTACCTTCGACCCAAGTAAGACACAATTAGAAGAGAAGAGTTAGAAAATCTGTGAATACCTATCAGGAATGGAAAATGCTCCAGATTTCACATCTTTGGAGGCGGTAGAGGAGTTTTCAAAAGTAAGGGACAGGGTAAACACTCCACAAATATGGAGCTCTGCTGGCCTAAAGACTTTTTGAGAATCTGCCTTTAAGGTTGGGCACTTAAAATATATGTTGTTTTCAGGAGCTTTAGCTTTATTTGTAGTGAGACAATCAAAGCTCGATCTGCATCTATGTGACCTGGAGGACATGGTTATTTATTTTTCAATAAAAATGAGGCAGCAGTGCTGAATTGTCTCTTTGTAGGTAAACTGTGGCCACTGAGGGCTAAGTGTCTCCCCGTGTGGACTGTGAAACAACTTGGTCATCCTCCAATTATCGTGGTGTTTCTTGCTGCTGCACTGGGAGTTTGGAATTTGCTTCATTAAATACAACGAGTTCAAATGGGAAACAGTGCTGAAGGGAGTTCTGTCAGCTGTGGTGTGCAGGGTCTCCAGGAGAATGCACCAACCAGGGTTCTATCCCACGTAGCTTGCTCCCTTGACAATAGCAACATGATTCTGAACATTGCCCTAAAACCTCTCCATATAAAAATATGCCTTTACGTATATGGGTCTGATGGCTGCACCATGTCAGTCTCAAGCCATTTGGAAGCCAGCGGAAGATCCACATGGCCCCACCACAGATGTTTTATCACTCACTTGCGTAACACTTCTCTAGGCCCACTACTCACTAGGCTTCTACTTACCAGCATCTCTGTTCTACACCATTTTCCTGAAACCCAGTCAATCAAGGCCCTGTCTGGTATATTCATGATCATCAACAGGACATCAAAGGTCCTCCAGTGACATCTGGTCATGGGAATTTTAAAAATTTCATGGTAATTATCTAGCAATTTTTCACGGATGAAGTTGGAGGCACTGTGGTTTGCAATTCATTCAGGAACCATTAAAGGGTTAGGAAGCTAATTTCAGGGAAAGCTCTGGAGCACTCTCACAGGCAAGGCTACCCAAAGAGTGGCCAAAAAGTCACATGAAGCGAGGCCAATTGAGGTGTATAAAGCGAGGTCCATATGTGTTTTGAATCTCAATAATGCATGCCAAGTCTTTCAGAATAAAATCATGTAATATCCTGGCTGAGATTCGCAGTGTTCTGTGGAAAGCCAACCTGTGCCTAGATCTCAGGTTCCAATGGCAACTTGATGCCTGGCCTCCTAAAATCCCAACACAATTCATGGCAATACTTCTCTCAGGTCAGTTCCAGAACTCAGTCTATAAGGAGAATCACACCAGAGTTCAAGTCCAGGTGGACCCAGACAACTCTTCCAACCGCGACTCAAATGAAAACAATTAAAACCAAAATACTCCCTCATGGCCCTATTCTTCTTCCATATAGACACTAATCATAACCTCTTCCTGGAGTTTTCCATGAGTTGTGCAGCCCAAGAGAATGTCCAAAATAAGCTTCTTGCACCTCTTTTGCCTAACTTCAGGGTGGCCTGGGAACCCTTCCTGTGTATCAGGAGTGATCAAATAGGCCTGCCCTTAATACTGCTCCGCTTATCCAATTTGAGGCTCTCTGACTGTGGGGTCTAGATTCTTTATGTGAATTGGAGTCATGAGAAAAGCCAAGACAGTGTCCAAAATCAGCTCGCTTGCCCCTCATTTGCCTAAAGTCAGAGTGGCCTGGACACCGTTTCTGTGAACGAGGAGTGATCAAATAAGCCTGCCGTTAATACTTCTGTGTTTCTCCAATTTGACGCTTACTGATTTCAGGTATCAATTCTTTATGTGATTTGGAGTTATGCGAAAACCCAAGCACCTCTGCAGGGAATTGAAGAACTCATTTGACCCAAAGAATCCCTATTCTCACTTGATGGAGTTCAGGAAATTAACAGAGGAAGGCAAGAGACTTCATCCATAATGAATGATTTTTTTTTTTGCCATTATGGCTTTGGACGCACACATGGGACCATTCTTTAGATCCATCAGGTGCTGAGAATCTAAGTCATAGACACAAACATGGCCAAGAGACTAATTCAGACACATCCCTTCCCAAAGCAATTAAGCAAAGAGCCACAGGTGATGACATTCATTTCCATTTGAAAACTGTTTACTTCAGGCTTCACAAAGTGGTGGATTGAGGCAAAGAACTTCCTGACATTCAGTGCAAAACAACAATAAGTAAGCAAAAGGCCCAAAGCAGGGTTTCTCCACTGAGACTTTCCTGGTCACACTGATATCTGCATTTTCTGAGATGCTCGCCATTCTCTTCAGCTATCCAGTACATGGCCATGTCACAGAGTTTGGAGGTGGTACATATTTTGGACACAAATCCATGAGCCTATTCTGGATAGTGGCCAGAATTCAGGAAGAAAACAGCAACTTAGAAAGATAGCAGGTGTTGCACATCAAAAAGACAAGCTGCACTCCATTCACATATTGGGCAGGTTGAATTATGGGAAGATTTACACTAGACAGTACACATCCATTAATGCATTCTCTTTTCCAATATCTACAACAACGGACACAGTGGGATACACAGACATAGAAACACTTGCCTTGTCAAATGACTTACTAGAAACTGTCCACTCCAAACCAAACTAACCGCCTTTCCCATCTATTCTCAGAACATGAGACAAAACAATAAACCCATACCCACTCCCACAAAGGCACCTCCTTCCCCCAATTAGGTCTGTGACTATCCAGATTGTCCTCTGACAGGTGGGCCATACTATGTTCCCCTGAAATGGTCCGTCTTCTCTAAGATCTGGTGAAATATAAGTATGAAAACAGAAATCTAGGTATGATTTGAAGCCCAGAAGGGTTTTTCCATTGATTGGGATACTTAGCTTTGAATTATGCTCTGCAAAGTTGTCTCAGATAATTCGATATACAATGGCATAGGACCTTTTACATTGGATGATTGAATGTAGAAGAGAACATCCAATCAAAAAGGGATAGTCGGTAGGATTAGGAAGATAGTCGGTAGGTTTAGAAAGAAGAGTGATTAAAGGATTTGGACCAAAAGTTCTTTAGCAATAGGGTTTCGATTATAGAGTGAATGTAAATGTCAGCACATATGAAGTGTCAGTCACTAGGATCAACTTGGGAAAATATGTAAAAAAGCAGATATCAATAGAAACATTATGAAATCAGGCAAAGTATAAAGTAAGTGATAGGATTAGACATTTTCAACAGGGTTGAGTTTGAATATATAAATTAGGAAGAAACAAATATGTAGTCACCAATAGGATTGACAATTGACAGCATTAGGCAACCTGGACATGGATGTTTTTAGTAATCCATGTACACTTTACATTTAGGCTTTGGTACAATCATAAATGTGACCTTTACATTTTTTTGTCCAGAATATTACTTTGATTAAATGTATATGTACATCAGGTGACATGAGTATGTCTTCCACCATTTCTGCGAGCAATATATTGAAGATGTAAAATTAGAATCGGGGGTACAAAGAGGTGTACCCTGTGTCTATGAATATAGAGATAAAGCATGAATAGACCCTAATGTGAATAAATAATATAACTTTTTTCAACTTTAAAAAATGAATTGATCTAATATCTTAAAAATTAAAGGAAATCGTATATTGATATACAATCATTCATTCCAACCAGGTATATATGTAATGGAAATATTTGTGTTTTGGTTTATCATGAAGAGTGTGTGAGTTTTGCTTCAAAATGATTATGGAAATTCAAAATAATGTGTTTGGAAAGAAGTCTCATGAAAAGACCAGTCAAGAAACCCTGACAATACATGTGTTCTGAAGCAAGAAGTGGTGAAAGTTGAAACAAATGCATATTAATTTGTGAAATTGTGGATGAAATGTATATCCTATGATGTGCAAAAACTGAAGAAATAATAATGTACCAGTGTCGAATACAAATGAATAAAGAATTACATATCATGTCCCATAGGAATCTACTTGCATTGATGTTAGACTGGGTCAGTTACTGTAGAATAATTAGGATTTGTATGCATCATTCCCTGAAGTTAGTTTTCAGTACTAGGAAACAAATATGTATTTCAGGTGGATGAATATTTCTGAGAATAATCTTGTGAAATGTTGATTAAAAATCTACATACATGAACATGAATGAATTTAGAGAGTGTATATTAGACACATATATTTCATATTTTGAAAAATCTGGAGAGTGTATACACACACACACACACACAAATAAAAAACACTCACAGACATTAAAAAGTAGCAATATAAATGCTAATCGAAATTCATCAGTAAATATATATCATCCACAGATGCAAAAATGTTTATTTTACTGAACATGAGTTTATGTATAATGTTGTTCTACTAGGACGCTCCCTATAGGTTGAATTTTCAGTTCCAACAGCGTTTAGGAGGAGTGATCTCTTCTCACAATTTGTATCTGCCAAGTCAGCCACCTCACAAAGATGTACGTGTGATACCTGGTAGGATTCTATATATGCATATAAATATATAAGTGTGAATAGGCTAAAGAGAAAGGGAAACATGAATTCTCATATTTGTTAACTTTAAAAACACATGGAGATCTTTTTCTATTAAACATTGACCAGATTTATAACTCCTACCTTGTATAATGCAAAATGCAAGTCCAACTATACAACATGCCTCCAATGAACTGCTTGTATTTCTATAGGTTTGTGTTATTTTTCTCTATCATATTAGGATGAGTTGTCTGAGTCTAGTAGGTATGGGTTAGTGTCAGGGATTCAGTATTTCAAAAGGAAAATTGGAAATTGAATCCAATTTGTATGCAAATATATGCTGCACAAATATTCTCCCACTCTCATCCAGAACAATGCCTTGAAATTACCTTCACCCCAAGTAAGACACAGTTAGAGGAGAATAGATAGAAAATCAGTGAATACATATCTGGAATGGAAAATGCTCAGGAGTTCACAACCTTGGAGGTTGTAGAGGAGTTTCCAAAAGTAAGGGACAGGGTAAACACTCCAAAAACATGGAGCTCTGCTGGCCTAAAAACTTTTAGAGCAACTGCCTCTGAGTTTGGGAACGTGAAAATTATGTTGTTGTCAGGAGAATTGGCTTCCTTTGTAGTGAGACCATCAAAGCTGGGTCTGCCTCTATGTGACGTGGAGGACATGGTATCTTATTTTTCAATGAACATGAGGTAGCAGTGTTGATTTTCTTCTTTTTAGGTAAACTGTGGCCTCTGGGGACTAAGTGTCTCCCCGTTGGACTGTGAAGCCATTTGGTCCTCCTCCACTTTTTGTGGGGTTTTTGCTGCTGAACTGGGAGTTTGGTATTTGCTTCATGAAATTCAAGGAGTTCAACTGAGACACAGTGCTGGAGGGAGTTCTGCCATGTGCGGTGGTTCAGAGTCTGCAGAAGAATGCACCAACCACGCTTCTATCCCTCAAAGCTTGCCACATTGCATCCTTGTCCATAGCAACCTGATTCTGAACATTGCCCTGAATCCTCTTCATATAACAAGATGCCTTTAATTACAAGGGTCTGCTGGCTGCTTCATGTAATCCACAAGCCATTTGGAAGCCAATGGAAGATCCACATTGCTCCAACAGAGATGTTTTATCACACTCCTGCCCACCAAAGCTCTAGGCCGACTTCTCAGCACGCTGCAACTTTCTGGCACCTCTGTTCTACACCATTTTCATGAAACCCAGTCAAGCAAGGCACTGTCTGGTACATCCATGATCAGCAACAGGACATCCAAAGGTTCTCCAGTGCCACCTGGTCATGGGAATTTCAAAAATTTCATGGTATTTATTTAGACATTTTTCAAGGATGAAGTTGGAGGCACTGTGGGTTTCAATTCATTCAGGAACCAGTAAATGGTGAGCGAGATTATTTCAATGAAAGCTCTGGAGAACCCTCACAGGCAAGGCTTCCCAAAGAATGGCCAAAAGGTCACATTAAGCCAGGCCCATTGAGGTCTACAATATGAGGTCCATGTGTGTTTTCACTCTCAACTATGGCTGCCAAGTCTTTCGAATGAAATCATGTGATATCTTGGCTGAAATTCCCAGAGCTCTGTGGAAAGCCACTCTGGGGCTAGATCTCAGTTTCCAAGGGTGACTCTCAAACATGGCCTCTTAAATCACAACACAATACATGGCAATACTTCTCTGAGATCAGTTCCTGAACTCAGTCTATAAGGGGAATCACACCAGAGTTCAAGCCCAGGTAGACCTTGTTATGTCTTCCAACTGTCACACAAATATCCACAATTAAATCCAAAACACTTCCACATGGCACTCATCTTCTTCCATTTACACAATCATCATAACCTCTGGCTGGAGGTTTCCATGAGGGGTGCAGCCCAAGACAGTGTCCAATATAACCTCCCTTGTCCCTCTTTTGCCTAAAATCAGGGTGGCCAGGACATCCTTCCAGTGAACCAAGAGTGATCAAATAGGCCTGCCATTAATATGGCACTGCTTCTCCAATTTGAGGCCTACTGACTGTGTGTTTTCATTCTTTATGTGAATTGGAGTCTCGAGAAAAACCAAGCACTTATGGGCTAGCCTCTGCAGGGTTTTGAGGAACACATTTGAACCAAATGATCACTGTTCTCACATGATGGAGAACAGGACACTTACAGAGGAATGCGAGAGACTTCATCCACACTGACTGCTCTTTTGTCCATTTTCGTTTTGGATGCACACATGGGATCCTTCTTTAGATCCATCAGGTGCTGAGAATCTAAGCCACAGTCTCACACAGGGCCAAAAGACTGATTCAGACACATCCCTTTCCAAAGCAATTAAGCAAAGAGCCACAGGTGATGCCCTTTCATTTCCATTTGAAAACTGTTTCTTTAGGCTCTACAATGGTGTGGCCTGAGGCAAAGGCCTTCCTGACATTCAGGGCAACAGAACAATTGATGAGCAAAAGGCCCAAAGCAGGGTTTCTTCACTTAGAATTTCCTGGTCAAACTGATATCTGAGTTTTCTGAGATGCTCCCATTTCTTTCAGCTATCCAGTACATGGCCATGTCACAGAGCTTGGAGGTGGTACATATTTTGGACACAAAACCATGAGCCTATTCTGGAGAGTGGCCAGAATTCAGGAAGAAAACCGGAACTTAGGAAGATTGTTGGAGTTGTCCACCCATAAGTCAAGCCGCAGTCCATTCATAAATTGGGCAGAATTCAGGAAGAAAACAGGAACTTAGGAAGATTGTTGGAGTTGTCCACCCATAAGTCAAGCCGCAGTCCATTCATAAATTGGGCAAGCTGAGTCTAGACAGGACACATCCAATGATTCATTCTCTTTTCTAATATCTAAAACCACGGACACAGTGGGATACACAGACAAAGAAACACTGGCCTTGTCAAACGACTTACCAGAAACAGTTCACTCCAAACCAAACAAACCGCCTTTCCTACCTATTCTCAGAACATGAGACAAAATCTCAAACCCACACCCACACACACAAAGGAAGCTCCTTCCCCCAAGTAGGTCTGTGACTATTGGGAGTGTCCTCTGACTGGTGGGCCAAACTATGTTCTGATGAAATCGCCTGTCCTGTGTCACATATGGTCTCCTTGGCCAAATCTGTGAAGTTGTCACTAGCCAGCGGTGAGCCACTACCTGCTTTCTCAGGAAAGGCCCCTCTTTAGAGCTTTCCTGACATTTGTTCATCCTCACCTCAGTAGGTACCAAGAAAGACTGACTCTGTCCTTGGTAAATCCAAAAAATACGACCACGGGACTGGGACTGAGACTGGCTCTGGGTGCCTGGCTTCCCGGATTCCAAGTTCAGAGAGTTCCATCACCAAGGAAGTGAGGTGAGATTACTTCCTTCAGGAATTCTTTGAGGTCATTGCCTTGGCAACCACTTTGTCCTAACTGTTGCTTACAATACTCCTATGAGATGGAGGCTGCCCTTTCTTCCTGTGACACTTTTACAAGTTAGAATGGTATATCAACCATAGGGACCCCGGAATAGCTCTCCACACATGCCTGGTTTGGTCTATCTTCTCTACATTAACAAGAGAGAGGCTTATTCAGACACAACCCTTCATCCTGGGAAGGTTGTTTGCGATGGAAGATGACATTTGCTCTCTCAGGTCCTTCATAGCTGCCTACATCTTCTCCAGGGATCAAGTCTGCATGGACATTTGAGGTTCTCAGCAGGAGGAAGATACCCTACATTCCTGTATTGTAAGACGAACTCTGTCCCTGCTCTTCTGCAAAGTTAGATTAAGGTAAGAGTGTATGGTTAGGGTTAATAACATGTTCGATTTGGGTTACGAATCATTGCGAAGGATGATTAATAGTATTGGGAACCTGCGATATTTATAAGATTATAGAGGTGAAATATAAGTATGGAAACAGAAATCTAGGTAAGATTTGAAGCCCAGAAGGGCATTAGGCCCTTGATTGGGATACTTAGCTTATAATTACGTTCTGCACAGATGTCTCAGATAAATCGATAATCAATGGCATAGGACCTTACACCTTGGATGATTGATTTTAGAAGAGAACATCCACTCAAATTGAGATAGTCGGTGGGATTAGGAAGGTAGTCAGTATCTTTAGGAAATAGAGTGAGTATAGGATTTGGGGCAAAAGTTCTGTAGCAATAGGGTTTTTGTTATAGAGTGAATGTAAATTTCAGCACATGTGAAGAGTCAGTCACATGATGAACTGGGGAAAATATGTAAAAAGGAAAATATCAATACAGACATTATGAAATGAGGCAATTATACAGTGAGTGATAGGATTAGACATTTTCAATAGGGTTGAGATTGAATACATAATCTTAGGAAGAAACAAATATGTCGTCACCAATAGGAATGACATTTGAAAGCATTAGGCAACCTGGACATTTATCGTTTTAGTAATCCATGTTCACTTTCCATTTAGGATTTGGTACAATCATAAGTGTGATCTTTGCATTTTGTGCCCAGAAAAATATTGTGATCAAATGTGTATGTAGATCATATGACATGAGTATTTCTTCCACCATTACTGGGAGCAATATTTGAAGACATATAAATTAGTATTGGGGGTACAAAGTGGTGTACCCTGTGTCTTTGAATATAGAGATAATGCATGAATAGACCATACTGTGAATAAATATTATAACTGGTTCCACTTTAAATAATGGATTGAATTGCTATCTGAAAATATATAGGAAATCATATATTGACATACAATCATTCACTCCAACCAGTTATATATCTAATGGTAATCTTAGGGTTATTGTTTATCATGAAGTGTGTGTGAGTTTTGTTTCAAAAGTGATTATGGAAATCGAAAATAATATGTTTGGAAAAAAGTCTCATAAAAAGACCAATCAAGAAATATGGAGGAATTCATGTGTTCTGAAGCAGGAAGTGATTGAAAGTGAAACAAGTGCCTATAAATTTTCTAAATTGTGAATGAAATATATATCCTGTTATGTGCATAAACTGATGAAATAGTAATGTACCAGTGTTGAATAAAAGTGAACGTCAAAATACACATCATGTCCAATAGGAATCTACTTGCATTGATGTTAAACTGGGTCAGTTACTGTAGAAATATTAGAATTGCATGCATTATTCACCAAAGAGAGTTTTTTTTTTTTATTTTTATTTATGGTTGTTCAAAACATTACATAGTTCTTGATATATCATATTTTACACTTTGATTCAAGTGGGTTATGAACTCCCATTTTTACCCTGTATACAGATTGCAGAATCACATCTGTTACACATCCATTGATTCACATATTGCCATACTAGTGTCTGTTGTATTCTGCTGCCTTTCGTATCCTCTACTATTCCCCCTGGCCTCCCCGCCCCTCCCCACTTCTCTCTCTACTCCCTCTACTGTAATAAATTTCTCCCCCTTGTATTATTTTTCCCTTTCCCCTCAATTCCTCTTGTATGTAATTTTGTATAACCCAGAGGGTCTCATTCCAATTCCATGCAATTTCCCTTCTCCCTCCCTTCCTCCTCTCATCCCTGTTTAATGTTAATCATCTTGTCATGCTCTTCATCCCTATCTGTTCTTAGTTACTCTCCTTATATCAAAGATGACATTTGGCATTTGTTTTATAGGAATTGTGTAGCTTCACTTAGCATAATCTAGTCTAATGCAATCCATTTCCCTGCAAATTCTATGATTTTTTATTTTTCAATGCAAAGTAATAATCCATTGTGTATAAATGCCACATTTCTTTTATCCATTTTTCTATTGAAGGGCATCTAAGTTGGTTCCACAGTCTTGCTGTTGTGAATTGTGCTGCTATGAACATCGATGTAGCAGTGTCCCTGTAGCATGCTCTTTTTAGGTCTTTAGTGAATAGACCAAGAAGGGCAATAGCTGGGTCAAATGGTGGTTCCATTCCAAGCTTTCCAAGAAATCTCCATACTGCTTTCCAAATTGGCTGCACCAATTTGCAGTCCCACCAGCAATGTACAAGTGTACCTCTTTTCCCACATCCTTGCCAGCACTTCTTGTTGTTTGACTTCATAAGGGCTGATAATCTTACTGGAGTGAGATGGTATCTTAGGGTGGTTTTGATTTGCATTTCTTTGACTGCTGGAGATGGTGAGCATTTTTTCATGTACTTGTTGATTGATTGTATGTCCTCATCTGAGAAGTGTCTGTTGAGGTCCTTGGCCCATTTGTTGATTGGGTTATTTGTTATCTTATTGTCTAATTTTTTGAGTTCTTTGTATACTCTGGATATTAGGACTCTATCTGAAGTGTGAGTAGTAAAGATTTCTTTCCAGTATGTAGGCTCCCTATTTACCTCTTATTGTTTCTTTTGCTGAGAAAAAACTTTTTTAGTTGAGTAAGTCCCATTTGTTGATTCTAGTTATTAACTCTTGTACTATAGGTGTCCTATTGAGGAATTTGGAGCCCAACCCCACAGTATGTACATCGTAACCAAATTTTTCTTCTATCAGACAGTGTGTCTCTGATTTGATATCAAGGTCCTTGATTCATTTTGAGTTAACTTTTGTGCATGGTGAGAAAAAGGGATTCAGTTTCATTTTGTTATATATGGATTTTCAGTTTTACCAACACCATTTGTTGAAGATGCTATCCTTCCTCCATTGCATGCTTTTAGCTCCTTTATCAAATATAAGATAGTTGTAGTTTTGTTGATTGGTTTCTGTGTCCTCTATTCTGTACCATTGGTCCACCTGCCTGTTTTGGTACCAGTACCATGCTATTTTTGTTACTATTGCTCTGTAGTATAGTTTGAAGTCTGGTATCGCTATACCGCCTGATTCACACTTCCTGCTTAGCATTGTTTTGCAATTCTGGGTCTTTTATTTTTTCATATGAATTTCATGATTGCTTTCTCTATTTCTACAAGAAATGCCTTTGGGATTTTGATTGGCATTGGATTAAACCTATAGAGAACTTTTGGTAATATCACCATTTTGATGATGTTAGTTCTGCCTATCCATGAACAGGGTATATTTTTACATCTTCTAAGATCTTCTATTTCTCTCTTTAGGGTTCTGTAGTTTTCATTGTATAAGACTTTCACCTCTTTTGTTAGGTTGATTCCCATTTTTTTTTTTTTAGGATATTGTGAATGGAGTGGTTGTCCTCATTTCCATTTCAGAGGATTTGTCACTGATATACAGGAATGCCTTTGATTTATGCGTGTTGATTTTATATCCTGCCACTTTGCTGAATTCATTTATTAGCTCTATTAGTTTCTTTGTAGAACCTTTTGGGTCTGCTAGGTATAGAATCATGTCATCTGCAATAGTGATAATTTAAGTTATTCTTTTCCTATTTATATGCCTTTAATTTCTTTCATCTGTCTAATTGCTCTGGCCAGTCTTTTGATAACTATATTGAACAAAAGTGGTGAGAGCAGGCATCCCTGTCTTGTTCCAGATTTTAGAGGGAATGTCTTCAATTTTTCTCCATTCAGAATGACGCTAGCCTGCGGTTTAGCATAGATGGTTTTTACAATATTGAGGAATGTTCCTGTTATTCCTAGTTTTTCGAGAGTTTTGAACATAAAGGGATGCTGTACTTTGTCGAATGCTTTTTCTGCATCTATCTAGATGATAATATGGTTTTTATTTTTAAGTCTATTGATGTGGTGAATAACACTTATTGATTTTCGTATATTGAACCCTCCTTGCATCCCAGGGATGAACCCTACTTGATCATGGTGCACATTTTTTTGATATGTTTTTGTATCTGATTTGCCAGAATTTAATTTAAGATTTTTGCATTTAGGTTCATTAGAGATATCGGTCTTTAGTCTTCTTTCTTTGAAGTGTCTATCTGGTGTAGGAATCAGGGTGATATTGGCCTCGTAGAATGAATTTGGAAGATCTCCCTCTTTTTCAATTTTCTGAAATAGCCTGAGTAATTTGTCTGCAACACAAAGGTGAATGGCATCCTGAAATTACCTGTTCTATAGCTGAATGAGCTTTGATCAGTCAAAAACAGGGATGGTGACATCAGCTCTCCAAGATAGTGGCCGCTGGCTTCCTCTGTGGTCTGACCGGTGTGGAGAACCGAATTGGACCGCATCCTTACCCATCTCAAACAAAGAATTCAGCACTTAGCACAGTGATTGCATACCTGGCAGGAGCCCACAGAATCCACATCGCTGTATATTTGCATTGCTATCTCTTCGTTTCCCAGTGCGCGCCGCAGACTCTAGCCACAGACCGATTTCCTGAATAAGCAGCATGACGCTCCATGCGGACAAATCACTCGTGTTTGAGCTCGCGTAGCTGATCCTCGTGAGATGGAAATATGTCCACTAGGTTTTGGAGCACCCCAATTTTGCTGGAAATTTCTAACAAGATATATTTTAGCCGTTATAACTCGTCATTCTCCCGCACAGTGACGCGGTACATGGGGGTGATGCACTCCCTTCACCACCATCATATGATCCCCCGAAGTTAGTTTTCAGTACTAAGAAACAAATATGTATTTCAGGTGGATGAATATTTCTGAGAATATTCTTGTGAAAACATGATTATAAATGCACATACATGAATATGAATGAATTTAGGGAGTGTATAATAAGAAAAACATACTTCATATTTTGAAAAATCTGGAGAGTGAATATATATATATATATATATATATATATATATATATATATATATATATACACTCACAGACATTAAAAAGTAGCATTATGTATGCCAATTGAAATTCACATGAAATAATATATCATCCACAGATCCAAAAATATTCATTTTAATGAACATGGATTTATGTTGTTCAACTAAGAAGCTCACTCATATGTTGTATTTTCAGTTCCAACAGCGTTTAGTAGGAGTGATCTCTTCTCACAATTTGCAGCTGCCAAGCCAGCCACCTCACAAAATGTACGAGTGATACCAGGTAGAATTCTAAATGTGCATATGAAAATACATGTGATGAATAGGCTACAGAGAAAGGGAGACAGTTATTCACATATTTGTTAACTTTTAAAACACATGGAGAACTATTTCAATTAAAATTCGCTAGATTAATAACACCTACCATTTATCATAAGAAAGGCAAGTCCAACTATACACCATGCCTCCTGTGAACCTCTTGTATTTCTATTCTGTTTGGGTTATTTTTCTCCACCATATTAGGATTAGAAGTCAAAGTCTAGTAGGGTATGTGTTAGTGTCAGGGATTCAGTATTTTGAATGGAAAATTGGAAAATGTATCCAATGTGTATGCAAATATGTGCTACACAAAAAATTTCCACTCTCATTCAGCACAATGCCTTGACATTACCTTCGCCCCACATAAGACACAATTAGAGGAGAAGAGTTAGAAAATCTGTGAATACATATGTAGAATGAAAAATGCTCAGGAGTTCACAAATTTGCAGGTGGTAGAGGAGTTTCCAAAAGTAAGGGACAGGGTAAAAACTCCACAAACATGAAGTTCTGCCAGCCTAACATCTGGAGAAACTGCCTCTGAGGTTGGGCAATGAAATATATGCTGTTGTCAGGAGCATTAGTTTCATTTGTTGTGAGACCATCATAGCTGAGTCTTCATCTATGTGATCTGGATGACATGGATTCTTATTTTCCAATGAACATGAGGCAGCAGTGCTGAATTTTCTATTTGTAGGTAACCTGTGGCCACTGGGGTCTAAATGTCTCCCCTTGTGGACTGTAATTCCATTTGGTCATCCTCCACTATTCGTGGTATTTCTTGCTGCTGCACTGGGAGTTTGGTATTTGCTTCATGAAATACAAGGAGTTCAACTGGGACACAGTGCTGAAGTGAGTTCTGTCAAGTGTGGTGGGTCAGGTTCGTCAGGAGAATGCACCAACCAGGCTTCTATCCCACATAGCTTGCCCCATTTTCCATAGCAACCTGATTCTGAACATTGCCCTAAAACCTCTCCATATAACAATATGCTTTTACATATAAGGGTCTACTGGCTGCAAAATGTCAGTCACAATCCATTTGGAAGCCAATGGCATATTCACATGCCCCCACCACAGATGTTTTATTACACACCTGCCATCCACTACTCTAGTACAACTACTCAGCAGGATCCAACTTACTGGCATCTCTGTTAAACACCATTTTCATAAAACCCAGTCAATCAAGGCACTGTCTTGTATACTCATGATCAGCAACAGGACATTCAAATGTTCTCCAGAGCTACCCGGTCATGGGAATTTCAAAAATTTCATGGTATTGATCTAGCCAATTTTCAAGGATGAAGTTGGAGGCACTGTGGATTTCAATTCACTCAGAAACCATTAAATGGTGAGGAAGCTCATTTCAATGAAAACTCTGGAGAATTCTTACAGGCAAGGCTTCCAAAAGTGCCCAAAAGTCAGATTAAGCCAGGCCCATTGAGGTCTACAATGTATGTTCCATGTGTGTTTTGACTCTCAAATATGGCTGCCAAGTCTTTAAGAATAATATCATGTGATATCCTGGCTGAGATTCCCTGTGCTCTGTGGAAAGTCACCTTGGGCCTAGATGTCACTTTCCAAGGACAACTCTCATTCATGGCCATCTAAAATTCCAACACAATTCCTGGCAATAATTCTCTGAGATCAGTAAAAGAACTCAGTCTCTAAGGGGAATCACACCAGAGTGCAAGCCTAGGTGGACCCAGTGATCTCTTCCAACCGCCAGACATATGTCCACAATTAAAACCAAACACTCTCACATGGCCCTCATCTTCTTCCATATAGACACTCATCATATCCTCTGGCTGGAGGTTTCCATAAGGGACGCAGCCCACGACAGTGTCTAAAATAAGCTCCCTGCCCCTCATTTGCCTAAAGTCAGGGTGGCCTGGACTCTCTTCCTGTGAACCAGGAGTGATCAAATAGGCCTGCCTTTAATATTGCTTGGCTTCTCCAACTTGAGGCCTTCTAGCTTTGGGGTTTAGATTCTTTAAGTGAATTGGAGTCATAAAAATCAAGCACCTATGGCCTAGCCTCTGCAGGGCTTTGAAGAACTCATTTGACCCAAAGGATCCCTATTCTCACTTGATGAATATCAGGAACCTACCAGAGGAAGGCAAGAGAGTTCATCAACAATATCTGATCTTTTTGCCATTTTGGTTTTGGATGCACGCATGGGATCTATCTTTAGATCCATCAGGTGCTGAGAATCTAAGCCACAGCCTCACACAGGGCCAACAGGCTGATTCAGACATATCCCAATCCTAAGCAATTAAGCAAAGAGCCACAGGTGATGCCCTTTCATTTCCATTTGAAAACTCTTTTCTTCAGGCTTCACAAAGTGGTGGCTTGAGGCAAAAAACTTCCTGACATTCAACAGAACAATAGGTAAGCAGAAGGACCAAAGCAGGGTTTCTCCACTGAGACTTTCCTGGTCAACAGATATCTGAGATTTCTGAGATGCTAGCCATTTCCTTCAGCTTCCAGTACATAACAATGTCACAGATCTTGGAGGCGGTACAAATCTTGGACACAAAACCATGATACTATTCTGGAGAGTCGCCAGAATTGAGAGAGAAAACAGGAAATTAAGAAGCTTGTAGGTGTTTCCCATCCATAAGGCAAGAAAGAGTCCACTCATGAATTGGGCAGGATGAATTCTGGGAAGCTTTCTACTAGACAGAACACATCCATTGATGCATTGTCTTTTCTAATGTCTACAACAATGGACTCAGTGGGATACACACACACATAGGAACACTCGCCTTGTCAAAGGACTTAATACAAATATTCCACTCCATACCAAACAAACCGCCTTTCCTACCTATCCTCAGAACATGAGACAAAACCACAAACTCACACCCACACCCACAAAGGCACCTCCTTCCCCCTAGTAGGTCTGTGACTCCCCGGAGTATCCTCTGACTAGTGAGCCATACTATGTTCCTCCAAAATGACCTCTCCTGTCTCAGATCATGTCTGCTTGGCCAACTCTGTGAAGTTCTCAAGAGCCAGCGGTGAGGCACTACCTGCCTTCTCAGGAAAAACCCCTCTTCAGAGGTTTCCTGGCATTTGGCCTTCCTCACATCTGTAGGTACCAAGAAAGACTGACTCTGTCCTTGGTAAATCCAAACATGTCAGACCACTGGGACTAGGACAGAGACTGTCTCTGGGTGCCTGGATTCCTGGATTTCAAGTTCAGAGAGTTCCATCACCAAGGAAGTGAGGTGAGATCACTTCCTTCAGGATCAGAATTATGTCACTGCCTTGGCAACCACTTTGTCCTAACAGTTGCTTCCAAAATACTATGAGGTGGAGGCTGCCCTGATTTTCATGGGACACTTTCTCTAGTTAGAATGTTATATCAACCGTAAGTACCCGGGAACAGCTTCCACACAGGACTGGTTTGGTCCATGTTCTATACATTAAGAAGAGAGAGATTGATTCAGACACAACCCTTCATCCTGACCAGGATGATTGCCATGGAAGATGACTTTTGCTTTCTGAGGTAATTCATAGCTGCCTTCATCTTCACCAGGGATCACTTCTGCATGAACATTTGAGTTTCTCAGCAGGTGAACATCCCCTAGATTCCTGTAGTTTAATACACACACTGTTCCTGCTCTCCTGCAAAGTTAGTGTATGGTTAGGGTTAATAATATGTTCGATTTGGGTTAGGAATCATTCTGCAGGATGAATAATGAGATTGGGAACCTGCGATATTTATAAGAATATATAGGTGAAATATATGTATGAAAACGGGAATCTAAGAAGGATTTGAAGCCCAGAAGGGCATTGAGCCCTTGATTTGGATACTTAGTGTTGAATTATGTTCTGTACAATTGTCTCATTTAAATCGAAATACAGTGGCATAGGACCTTGTACCTTGGATGATTGAATGTAGAAGAGAACATCCAGTCAAAAAGGAATAGTCAGTAGGATTAGGAAGATAGTCAGTAGGTTTAGGAAGAAGAGTGAGTATATGATTTGGAATAAAAAGCTTCTTTAGCAATAGGGTTTCATTGGGAGAGTGAATGTAAATGTCAGCACATGTGAAGAGTTAGTCACAATGATGAACTGGGGAAAATGTGTAGGAAAGCAGGTGTCAATAGAGACATTACGAAATCAGGCAAAGTATAAAGTGAGTCATAGGATTAGACATTTTCAACAGGGTTGAGTTTGAATACATAATCATAGGAAAAAACAAATATGTCGTCACGAATGGGAATGACATTTGAGAGCATTAGGCAACCTGGACATGGATGTTATTAGTTATCCACGTTCACTTTCCTTTTAGGCTTTTGTACAATCATAAGTGTTACATTTTTATGTTTTTTTTTTGTTCAGAATATTACTGTGATAAAATGTATATGTAGATCAGGTGACATGAGTATTTCTTTCACCATTTTTGGGGGCAATATTTTGAAGACGTATACATTAGTATTAGGGGTACAAAGAGGTGTACCCTGTGTCTATTAATATAGAGATAATGCATGAATAGACCATACTATGAATAAATAACTTAACTGATTCCACTTTAAATAATGGATTGAATTGATATGTGAAAATATATAAGAAATCTTATATTGATATACAATCATTAATTCCAACCAGTTATATATCTAATGGTAATATTAGGATTATGGTTTATGAAGAATGGTGTTTGAGTTTTGCTTTATACGTGATGATGTTAAACAAAAATAATGTGTTTGGAAAGAAGTCTCATGAAAAGACCAGTCAAGAAACATGGAGGGATACATGTGTTCTGAATCAGGAAGTGATTGATCGTGAAACAAATGCCAATAAATTTTCTAATTTGTGACAGAAATATATATCCCATGATTTGCATAAACTGAAGACATAGTAACGTACAAGTGTTGAATAAAAATGAAAGTCAAAATACACATCATGTCCCCTAGAAATTAACTTGCATTGATTTTAAACTGGCTAAGTAACTGTAGAAATATTAGGGTTTGTATGCACCATTCACTGAATTTAGTTTTCAGTACTAGGAAACAATATGTATTTCAGGTGGATGATTATTTCTGAAAATAATCTTGTGGAAAGTTGATTATAAATCCACAGATATGAATATGAATGAATTTAGGGAGTGCATAATAAGACACATATATTTCATATTTTGAAAAATCTAAAGAGTATATATATATATATATATATATATATATATATATATATATATATACATATACATATATATATACACACACACGCAAAAGCACAGATATTAAAAAGTAGCAATACAGGAGATCCATTATGAAGGCAGGCATGGAGAAATCAAGTCTCTGATCTCTTCAGCTGCGCGGGCATAGGGAGTCATAAACTGTCTAAATGCTGTTTGCTCAGAATCACTAGGCAATATTGACCTGTTGTGAATCTGGGGTGAACAGTCTGGGCCCCTCCGAACACACACAAAGCCCAGATTGGCTGCATTCAAGCTTAGATTCGTCTGGTTTTTGTGACTCAGCACTAACATTCCCGCTGAAATAACTGGTCGGGCTTTCTGAATTGAGAGTTAAAAGCCAACTGAGCCTTCATAGGCAGTGGCCACAGGATTGAAATGGGGCTTGGGAGAGATAGTCAGGACCCACCTGTTGCATTGGTCACCCAGCAAAGGGAACGAACGGTCACCATTTGAATGGGATACCACCATGGCAGAGAACTGACGTCACAGGCGGAGGAGATAACTTCATTGAAACCAGCGCGACAAGTGTGTAATCCCATTGCCATATCTCTCAACAACGCAGGGAAACCTCAAGGGCCCTTCCCACCTCTGCCGTAAAGGCCCCTCCCAGCTCTCCAAGGAGCGCGATACCCAGACCTAGGGAATCAAGATTGGCTCGGGACTCGCGGCGTGGAATTCCCTGCTACCGCTCCCACCAGTGCTGACAATTGAGGTCTCTTACACCACCTACCGGGGCCATGGCTCCTGAAGGGCAAGCAAATTCGCTGGAGGTTCTCAGCCCCAAGCTCTACAAACTTATTGTCTGAGGAAGGCAAACAAGGAGAGTGTGCCCAGGCGTTCATGGAAACAGGGCTACCAGGAGCAGAGGCCTGGTTTGTAAAAAGTATTGTGGTAAGCATCACAGGTGAGTGGGGCCTGGCTTGAGGAAGCACAAGAGAAAGCCCTAGGCACTCAGAATTGGAGACCCGCCCAGTCTGGGAGGAAGAGCTGCTGCACAGTGATTGGTTCTCACTTTTTGAGAGGAGAAGCTTGGCCCAGTGCGCACAGCTCCACCTACTGGAAGAGAAGTTATTTGAACTCTAGGACTGCATGTATTATTATTATTTTTTTATTTGTTTTTTTTCTTTCATTTTCATTTTTGTTATTGTTGTTCTTTAACTTTTTTAAATGTTTTTATTTTTTAATTTTTTTATTTTATTATTATTATTATTATTTTAAATTTTAATTTTCAATTTTTTAATCATCATCATTACTTAAAACTTTCTTTCTTTATTTTCTATTTTTTTCTTTTGTCTTTTCATTTCTTTTCATTTTTCTTATTCCCCCTTCCTTGAATTCTACCTGCCTACTCTCATTCTCTTTAGTGACTTCTCCCTTCCCTTCTAATATCTTTCCTCCCAAGCATCAAATAAATTTATAAGAGTAAGCAGTAACTCAGTAGTCAAACAGAAGAAGAAGTAACATGAGCAGCATATAAAAACAAAGAAGAAAAGGATTACGAACAATGAAGGACAGCCTAAATATTCAAGAGCACCTAGAGTCATCAGAAAAATGGTCATATAAAGAACTCAAGTAATACCTTAGGCAGATGGAATGGAACCTTAAAGAGGATACGAGACAGCAAAAACAAACAGTGATAAAACGCATTGAAAATGAATTACATAAACAGATAAAATGAGAAATTAAGCATCTTTATCAGGAGATAGAGATTATTAGAAAAATCAAACAATAATTCTAGAAATCAAGGAAATGATAAACCAAATTAAAAACTCAATTGAGAGTATCACTAACAGAGTAGAGCAAGTAGAAGACAGAATGTCAGATAATGAAGACAAAATATATCATCTTGAAAAAAGTCTAGCCAACAAAGAAATGCTGTAAAAAATTATGAGAAAATATTCAAGAGATATGGGATAACATAAAAAAAACAAACTAATGAGTCATATGGATAGAGGAAGGTACAGAGATTAAAACCAAGGGAATGAGAAACCTGGTGAATGAAATAATTACAGAAAACTTTCCAGAAATAAAAATGGAAACGGATAAACAAATTGTAGATGCTTACAGGACACCGAGCACACAAAATCACAGTAGACCAATGCCAAGACACATTGTTATAAAGATATCCAATATACAGAACAAAGAGAAAATATTAAAAGCTACCAGAGAAAGGAGGCAGATTACAATCATTACAATCAGGGGTAAACCAAAAAGTTTAACAATGGATTTTTCATCATAGACGCTGGAAGTGAGAAGATCCTGGAACAACGTACTTCAAACACTGAAAGACAATGGATGCCAACCAAGAATTATGTATCCAGCAAAATTAAGCTTAATATAAGACAACGAGATAAAAATATTTCATGATAAACAAAAGCTAAAAGAATTTCAGCCAGATAACCAGCATTGCAAAGCATCTTGAGCAAAACACTACACGAGGAAGAAATGAAAATCAACAACGAAAACCATCAGTGAGAAGTGCCTCAGTAATGACAGAGGGAAGGGGAAAAGCAAATCATGGAGAATCAAACTAATTAAAAAATATATATATAAAAACATGGGTGGCAGTACAAACCATATATCAATAGTAACTCTAAATGATAATGGCTTAAACTCTCGAATAAAGTGACATTGGCTTGTAACTTGAAATAAAAAAAAAATCCAACAATATGTTGCCTCCAAGGGATACATCTGAATGGAAAAGACATACACAGGCTGAAGGTGAAAGATTGGGAAAATTTATACCATGCACACGGTCCTCGAAAGCAAGCAGGGGTGGCCATCCTCCTATCGAATAAAATCGACCTCAAGACTAATTTAATCAAAGGGATAAGGAAGGACTTTATATACTGTTAAAAGAAACCATTCACCGACAAGACATAACAATTATCAATATTCACGCAGCAAATAATGGTGCTGCGACGTTCATAAAACAATTTATCCTCAAGTTCAAGAATCAAATAGACCACAATACAATAATTATGGGTGACTTCAACTCACCTCTCTCACCATTGGACAGATCCTCCAAACAAAAGTTGAATAAAGAAACTATAGAACTCAATATCACAATCAATACCCTATACTTAACTGACATATATAGAATATATCAACCATCATCAAGTGGATATACTTTTTTCTCACCAGCACATGGATCCTTCTCAAAAATAGACCATATGTTATGCCATAGGGCAACCCTCAGTAAATATAAAGGGGTGGAGATAATACCATGAATTTTTTGTGATCATAATGGAATGAACCTGGAAACCAATGATAAAGAAGGAAGAAAAAATCATACATCACATGCAAAATGAAGAATATGTTACTGAATGATCAATGGGTTACAGAAGACATAAAGGAGGAAATCAAAAAATTTTTAGAGATAAATGAAAATACAGACACAACATATCAGATTCTATAGGACACAATGAAAAGAAGTTTTAAGAGGTAAATTCATCGCCTGGAGGTCATTCCTCAAAATAGAAAAAAAAACAAACAAACAAATGAGCTCACACTTCATCTCAAAGCCCTAGAAGAAGAAGAGCAAAACAACAGAAAATGTAGCAGAAGGAAAGAAATAATTAAAATCATAGCGAAATTGAAACAAAAGAAACTATTGAAAAAATTAACAAAACTAAAAGGTGCTTCTTCAAAAAGATAAATAAGATCGACAGACCCTTAGCCATGCTAACGAAGAGAAGAACAGAGAGAACTCAAAGTACTAACATACGGGATGAAAAAGGCAATATCACAACAGATGCTACATAAATACAGAAGAAAATTAGAAATTATTTTGAAAAACTGTATTCCAATAAAATAGAAAATAGTGAAGACATCGATAAATTTCTTAAGTCATATGATTTGACCAGACTGAGTCAGGAGGAAACACACAATTTAAACTGACCAATATCAATGGATGAAGTAGAAGAAGCAATCAAAAGACTACCAACCAAGAAAAGCCCAGGACCGGATGGGTATACAGCAGAGTTTTACAAAACCTTTAAAGAAGAATTAATACCAATACTTTTCAAGTTATTCAGGAAATAGAAAAACTGGAAGCTCTGCCAAATTCATTCTATGAGGCCAACATCACCCAGATTCTGAAACCAGACAAAGACACCTCAAAGAAAGAAAACTACAGACCAATATCTCTGATGAACCTAGATGCAAAAATCCTCATTAAAATTCTGGCGAATTGGATACAAAGGCACATCAAAAAAATTGTGCACCATGATCAACTTGAATTCATCCCTGGGATGCAAGGAGGCTTCAATATATGGAAATCAATAAATGTTATTCACAACATCAATAGACTTAAAGCTAAGAACCATATGATCATCTTGATAGATGCAGAAAAACCATTCAACAAAGTAGAGCATTCCTTTATGTTCAAAACATTTTAAAAACTAGGGATAACAGGAACTTACCTCGACATTGTAAAAGATAACTATGTTAAGCCTCAGGCTAGAATCATTCTGAATGGAGAAAAATTGAAGGCATTCACTTTAAAATCTGGAACAAGGCAGAGATATCCTCTATCACCACTTCTATTCTATATAGTTCTCGAAAAACTGGCCAGAGCAATTAGAGAGATGAAAGACATTAAAAGCATAAAAATAGGAAAAGAAGAACTTAAATTATCACTATTTGTAGATGACATGATTCTATACATAGAAGACCCAAAAGGGTCTACAGAAAAAACTACTAGAACTAATAAATGAATGCAGCAATGTGGCAGGATATAAAATCAACATGCATAAATCAAAGGCATTTCTGTATATCAGCGACAAAACTTCTGAAACAAAAATGAGTCAAAACACTGCATTCCCAATTTCCTCAAAATAATTAAATACTTGGGAATCAACCTAACAAAAGAGGTGAAAGATTTATATAATGCAAACTACAGAACCCTAAAAAGAGAAATAGAATAAGATCTTAGAAGATGGAAAAATATACCCTATTCATGGATAGGCAGAACTAACATCATCAAAATTGCTATATTACCAAAAGTTCTCTATAGGTTTAATACAATGCCAATCAAAATCCCAAAGGATTTTTTTTGTAGAAATAGATAAAGCAATCATGAAATTCAAATGGAAAAATAAAAGACCCAGAATAGCAAAAGCAATTCTAAGCAGGAAGTGTGAATCAGGCAGTATAGTGATACCAGATTTCAAACTATATTACAGAGCATTCATAACAAAAACAGCATGGTACTGGTACCAAAACAGGCGGGTGGACCAATGGTACAGAATGGAGGACACAGAGACTAATCCAAAAATCTACAACTGTCTTATATTTGATAAAGGAGCTAATGGCCTGCAATGGAGGAAGGATAGAATCTTCATCAAATAGAGTTGGGTAAACTGGAAATCCATATGCAACAAAATGAAACTGAATCCCCTCCTCTCGCCATGCACCAAAGTTAGCTCAATGTGGATCAAGGAGCTAGATTCAAATCAGAGTCTCTGCGTCTGATAGAATAAAAAGTTGGCTCCTATCTACATATTGTGTGGTCAGGCTCCAAATTCCTTAATAGGACACCCATAGAATAAGAGTTAATAATAAGAATCAACAAATGGGACTTACTTAAACTGATTTTTTTTCTTAAAGAGAGAAACAATAAGAGAGGTAAATATGGAGCCTACATCATGGGAACAAATTTTTAGTCCTCACCCTTCACATGGAGCCCTAATATCCAGAGTATACAAAGTATACAAAGAACTCAGAAAATTAGACAATAAGATAACCAATAACCCAATGGGCCAAGGACCTGAACAGAAACTTCTCAGAGGAGGACATAGAATCAATTAACAAGTACATGAAAAAATGCTCTCCATTTCTAGCAGTAAGAGAAATGCAAATAAAAACCACCCTAAAATACCATCTCAATCCAGTGAGATTGGAAGCCATAATGAAGTCAAACAACAACAAGTGCTGGCGAGGATGTGGGGAAAAGGGTACTCTTGTACATTGCTGGTGGGACTGAAAACTGGTGCGGCCAATTTGGAAAGCAGTATGGAGATTCCTGGGAAATCTGGGAATGGAAGCACCATTTGATCCAGCTATTGCCCTTCTCGGACTATTCCCTGAAGACCTTAAAAGAGCGTACTACAGGGATACTGCCACATCGATTTTCATAGCAGCACAATTCACAATTGCTACACTGTGGAACCAACCCAGATGCCCTTCAATAGATGAATGGATAAAAAAATGTGACTTTTACATACTATGGAGAATTACGCAGCACTAAAAAATGACCAAATCTTGGAATTTGCAGGGAAATGCATGGCACTGAGCAGATTATGGTTAGTGAAGCTAGCCAATCCCTAAAAAACAAATGCCAAATGTCTTGTTTGATATAATGAGAGCACCTAAGAACAGAGCAGGGAGGAAGAGCATGAAGAAAAGATTAACATTAAGCAGAAACATGAGGTGGGAGGGAAAGGGAGAGAAGAGGGAAATTGCATGGTAATGGAGAGAGACACTTATTGTTACACAAAATTACATATAAGAGGTTGTGGGAAAATAAACAAGGAGAGAAATGATTTAGAGTAGGTATGGTAGAGAGAGAAGATGGGAAGATAGGGGAGTGGGGATAGTAGAGTATAGGAAAGGTAGCAGAATACAACAGTAACTAATAGGGCATTATGTAAAAATATGGATGTGTAACTAATGTGATTCTGCAATCTGTATTTGGAGTAAAAATGGGAGTTCATAACCCACTTGAATCTAATGTATGAAATATGATATGTCAAGAGCTTTGTAATGTTTTGAGCAACCAATAAAAGAAAAAAAAAGTAGCAATATATATGCCAATAGAAATTCATCATGAAATGTATATAATCCACAGATCGAAAAATATTCATTTTACTGAACATGGATTCATGTATAATGTTTTTCAACTAGGAAGCTCACCCATAGGTTGAATTTTCAGTTCCAACAGCGTTTAGGAGGAGTGATCTCTTCTCTCAATTTGCATCTACCAATTCAGCCACCTCACAAGTGTATACGAGTGATATCAGGTAGAATTCTATATGTGCATATAAACATACATGTGCTGAATAGGCTACAGAGAAAGGGAGATAGGGATTCACATATTTGCTAATTTTAAAAACACATGTAGAACTATTTCAACAAAAAATTGACTAGACTTATAACTCCTACATTATATAATGCAAAAGGCAATTCCAACTATACACCATGCGTCCTTTGAACTGCTTGTGTTTCTTCTCTTTTTGGCTTATTTTTCACCATCATATTAGGATTATTAGTCAGAGACTAGTAGGGTATGGGTTATAGTGTCAGGGATTCAGTATTTCAAATGGAAATTGAAAAATGAATCCAATGTGTATGTAAATATGTGCTACACAAAAATCTTCCCACTCACATCCAGAACAATGCCTTGACATTACCTACACCCCAAGTAAAACACAATTAGAGTAGAAAAGTGTGAAAATCTATGAATACAAATATGGAATGGAATATGCTCGGGAGTTCACAACCTTGGAGGTGGTAGAGGAGTTTCCAAAAGTAAAGGACAGGGTAAACACTCCACAAACAAGGAACTCTGCTGGCCTAAGAATTCTTGGGAAACGGCTTCTGAGGTTGGGCACTTGAAATATATGTTGTTGTCATGAGCTTTAGCTTACTTTGTAGTGAGACCATCAAAGCTGGGTCTGCATCTATGTGACCGAAAGACATGGTTTCTTATATTCCAATGAACATGAGGCAGCAGTGCTCAATTCTCTCTTTGTAGCTAAACTGTGTCCATTGGAAGCTAAGTGTCTCCCGGTGGGGACTGTGAAGACATTTGGTCATCCTCCACTTTTCGTGGTATTTCTTGCTTCTGCACTGGGAATTTGGTATTTGCTTCACAAAACATAAAAAGTTCATCTGGGATACATTGCTGGAGGGAGTTCTGTCACGTGTGGTGGGTCAGGGTCTGCAGGAGAATGCACCAACCAGGCTTCTATCCCACATAGCTTGCACCAATAACCATAGCAACCTGATTCTGAATATTGCCCTGAAAACTCTCCATTTAACAAGATGCCTTTACATATAAGGGTCTGATGTCTGCACTATATCAGTCACAAAAAATTTGGAAGCCAATGGCAGATTCACATGGCCCCAACATGATGTTTTATCACACACCTGCCCACCACTGCTCTAGCCCCCCTACTCAGCAGGCTCCAAATTACTGGCTTCTCTTGTTCTACACCATTTTAATGAAACCCAGTCAAAAACAAGGCACTGTCTGGTATACACATGATCAGCAACAGGACATCAAAAGTTTCTGCAGTGCCACCTGGTCATGGGAATTTCAAAAATTTCATGGTATTTATCTAGCAATTTTTCAAGGGTGAAGTTAGAGGCACTGTGGGTTTCAATTCATTCAGGAACCATTAAGAGTTGAGAAAGTTCATTTCAATGAAAGCTCTGGAGAACTCTCACAGTCAATGCTTCTCAAACAGTTGCCAAAAGGTCTCCTAAAGCCAGGCCAATTGACATCTACAATGTGAGGTCCATGTGTGTTTTGACTCTCAAATATGGCTGCTAAGTCTTTCAGAATAAAATCATGTGATATCCTGGCTGAGATTCTCAGGCCTCTGTGGAAACCACCCTGGGCCTAGATCTCAGTTTCCAAGAGTGAGTCTCATGCGTGGCCTCCTAAAATCCCAACACAATTCATGGCAATACTTCTCTGAGGTCAGTTTCAGAACTCAGTCTCTAAGGGGAATCACACCAGAGTTCAAGCCCAGGTGGACCCAGTCATCCCTTCCATCCGCCAAAAAATGACCACAATTAAAATCAAAACACTACCACAGGGCCATCATCTTCTTCCATGTAGACACTCATCATAACCTCTAGCTGGAGGTTTCTATGAGCCCAAGGTAGTGTCCGAATAAGCTCACTTGCCCCTCATTTGCCTAAAATCATGATGGCCTGGACACTCTTCCTGTGAACCAGGAATGATCAAATATTCCTGCTGTTAAAGTGTTCCACTTCTCCAATTTGAGGCCTACTGGCTGTAGGGTATAGATTCTTTATGTGATTTGGAGTCCTGAGAAAACCCAAGCAAATATGGGCTAGCCTCTGCAGGGATTTCAAGAACTCATTTGACCCAAAGGATCCCTATTCTTACTTGATGGAGGTCAGGAACCTAAAACAAGAGGGCAAAAATATTCACCCACAATGACTGCTCTTTTGGCCATTTTAGTTTTGGAAACACATGGGATCTTTCTTTAGATCCATCAGGTGCTGAGAATCTAAGCCACAACCTCATACAAGGACAAGAGGCTGATTCAGACACATCCCAATCCAAATCAATTAAGCAAAGAGCCACTGGTGATGTCCATACATTTCCATATGAAAACAGTTTTCTTCAGGCTACACAAAGGGGTGGCCTGAGGCAAAGACCTTCCTGACATTCAGGGTAATAGAAATAGAGGTAAGCAAATGGCCCAAAGAAGGGTTTCTCCACTGAGACTTTACTGGTCACACTGAAATCTGAGTTTTCTTAGATGCTCCCATTCCCTTCAGCTATCCAGTACATGGCCATGTCACAGAACCTTGTGGTGTTACATATTTGGGAAACAAAACCATGAGTCTATTCTGGAGAGTGGCCAGAATTCACGAAGAAAACAGGAACTTTAGAAGATAATAGATGTTGCCCATCCATAAGGCAAGCTGCAGTCCATTCATTAATTGGGCAGTATGAATGTGGGGAAGCTTTCAACTAGAGACAACACATCCATTGATGCATTCTCTTTTCTAATGTCTACAACCACGGATACAGTGGGATACACAGAATTAGAAACACTCACCATGTCAAACGACTTACTAGAAACAGTCCACTCCAAACCAAACAAACCACCTTTCCTACCTATTCTCAGAACATGAGAAAAAACCACAAACTCACACCTACAACGGCAAAGGCACTTCCTTCCCCCAAATAGGTCTGTGACTATCCGGAGTTTCTTCTGACTGGTGGGCCATATTATGTTCCCCCAAAATGGCCTGTCCTGTTTCAGATCTGGTCTCCTTGGCCAACTCTGTGAAGTTGTCAGGAGCCAACGGTGAGCCACTACCTGCTTTCTCAGGAAAGGCCCCTCTTCAGAGCTCTGCTGGCATTTGGCCATCCTCACATCAGTGGGTACCAAGAAAGACTGACTATGTCTTTGGGAAAAGCAAACAAGTTAGCCCACTGGAACTGGGAGTGGGACTGGCTCTGTGTGCCTTCCTTCCTGGATCCCAGGTTCAGAGAATTCCATCACCAAGGAAGTGAAGTGAGGTCACTTCTTTCAGGAACAGAATATGCTCACTGCCTTGGTAACCACTTTGTGCTAACAGTTGCTTCCAGGGTTCCCATGAGATGGAGGCTGCCCCAACATCCTGTGACACATTCAGAAGTTAGAATGGTATATCAACCATAGGCACCAGGGAACAGCTCTCCACAGAGGCCTGGTTCAGTCCATCTTCTCTTTATTAAGAAGAGAGAGGCTGATTCAGACCATCAATTAATCCTGACCAGGTTGTTTGCCATGGAAGATGACTATTGCTCTCTCAGGTCCTACATAGCTGCCTATATCTTCTGCAAGGATCATTTCTCCATGGATCTTTGATGTTCTCAGCAGGTGGAAGATGATCTACATTCCTATATTGTAAGACCCACACTGTCCCTGCTCTTAAGTAAGTTATACTGAGGGAACAGTGTATGGTTAGGGTTAATAACTTGTTCAATTTGGGTTACAAATAATTCTGCGGGATGAATAATGGTATTGGCAAAATGCGATGTTTACAAGAGTAAATATGTGAAACATAAGTATGAAAGCAGAAATCTAGGTAAGATTTGAAGCCCAGAAGGGCATTGGGGACTTGAGTGGGATACTTAGCTTTGAGTAATGTGCAGCACAGATGTCTCAGAAAAATCAATATACACTGTCATCGTACCTTGTACCTTGGATATTGAATGTTGAAGAGAACATCCAGTCAAAAACCGATAGTCGGCAGGATTAGGAAGGTAGTTGGTAGGTTTAGAAAAAAGAGTGAGTATAGGATTTGAACCAAAAGTTCTTTAGCAATAGAATTTAGTGTAGAGAGTGTATGTAAATGTAAGCACATGTGAAGAGTCAGTCACAATGATGAACTGGGGAAAAATATAGGAAATCAGATATCAATAGAGACATTAGGAAATCAAGCAAAGTATAAATTGTGTGATAGGGTTAGACATTTTCAACAGGTTTGAAGTTGAATATATAATCTTAGGAAGAAACAAATATGTAGTCAAAAATAGAATTGATATTTGAGAGCATTAGGCAACCTGGACATGGATGTATTTAGTAATCCATGCTCACTTTCCATTTACGCTTTGGTACAATTGTAAGTGTGACCTATGCTTTTTGTGTCCAGAATATTTCTGTAATAAAATGTGTATGTAGATCAGGTGACAATCGTATTTCTTCCACCAATTCTGGGAGCAATATTTTGAAGACTTACAAATTAGTATGGGGGTACAAATAGGTGTACCCTGTTTCTATGAATATAGACATAATGCATGAATAGACCATACTGTGAATAAATAATATAACTGGATCCACTTTAAATAATGAATTGAATAAATATCTGAAAATTTATAAGAAATTTTATATTGATATGCAATCATTCATTCCAACCAGTTATATATCTAACGATCATCTTAGGGTTACGGTTTATCATGAAGGGTGTGTGAGTTTTGGTTCAAAATTGATTATGGAAATAGAAAATAATATATTTGGAAAAAAGTCTCATGAATAGACCAGTCAAGAGACATAGAGGAATACATGTGTTCTGGAGCAGGAAGTGATTGAAAGTGAAACAAATGCCTATAAATTTGCTAACTAGTGAATAAAATATATATACTATGATGTGCATAAACTGATGAAATAGTAATGTACCAGTGTGGAATAAAAATTAATGTCAAAATACACATCATGTCCCATAGGAACCTACATACATTAATGTTAAACTGGGTCAGTTAATGTACACATATTAGGATTTGTATGCACCTTTTACTGAAGTTAGTTTTCAGTACTAGGAAACAAATATGTATTTCGGGTGGATGAATATTTCTAAGAATAATCTTGTGAAAAGTTGATTATTAATCCACATACATGAACATGAATGAATTTAGGGAGTGTATATAAGACACATATATTTCATATTTTTAAAAATATGGAGAGTATATATATATATATATATATATATATATATATATATATATACACACACACACACACAAACACAGACATTAAAAAGTAGCAATATATATGCCAATCAAAATTCATCATGAAATATATATCATAAAGATGCAAAAACATTCATTTTAGTGAACATGGGTTTATGTATAATGTTGTTCCACTGGGAAGCTCACCCATAGGTTGAATTTTCAGTTCCAACAGCGTTTAGGAGGAGTGATCACTTCTCACAGTTTGTATCTGCTAAGTCATATATCTTACAAGGATGTACGTGTGATACCTTGTAGGATTCTATTTGTGCATATAAAAATACATGTGCTGAATAGGCTCCAGAGAATGGGAGACCGTAATTCACATATTTGTTAACTTTAAAACACATTGAGAACTATTTCAATTAAATATTGAATAGATTTATAACACCTACCCTTTATCATGCAAAAGGCAAGTCCAACTCTGAACTGCAAGTATTTATGTACTGTTTGGGTTACTTTCTTCCATCATATTAGGATTAGTAGTCAGAGTCTAGTAGAATATGGGTTAGTGTCAGGGATTCAGAATTTCAAATGGAAAAAAGGAAAATTAATCTTCCAACTCTCATCCAGAACAATGCCTTGTCATTACCTTCGCCCCAAGGAAGACACAATTAGAGTAGAAGAGTTACAAAATCTGTGATTACATTTCTGGAATCGAAAATGCTCAGGCGTGCACAAACTTGGAGGTGGTATAGGAGTTTCCAAAAGTAAGGACAGGGTACACACTCCACAAACATGAAGCTCTGCTTGCCTAAAACTTTTTGAGAAACTGCCAGTGAAGTTGGGCACTGAAATATAGGTTGTTGTCAGGAGTTAAGCTTCCTTTGTAGTGAGACCCTCAAAGCTGGGTCTTCATCTATGTGACCTGGAGGACATCGTTTCCTATTTTCCAATGAACACGAGGCAGCAGTGCTCAATTCTCTCTTTGTAGGTAAACTGTGTCTCCCTGTGTGGACTGTGAAACAATTTGGTCATCCTCCACTTTTCGTGGTGTTTCTTGCTGCTGCACTTGGAGTTTGGTTCATGCTTCACAAAATACAAGGAGTTCAACTGGGAAACAGTGCTTGAGGTATTTCTGTCACGTGTGGTGGGTCAGGGTCTGCAAGAAAATTCACCAACCAGGCTTCTATCTCTCAAAGATTGCCCCCTTGTCCATAGCAACCTGATTCTGAACATTGCCCTGAAACTACGCCATATAACAAGATGCCTTTACATATAAGGGTCTGATGTCTGCACTCTGTCAGTTACAAGCCATTTGGAAGCCAATGGCAGATCCAAATGGCCCCACCATGATGTTTTATCACACACCTGTCCACCACTGCTCTAGGCCCACTACTCAGCAGGCTCCAAAATACTGGCATCTCTGTTCTAAACAATTTTCATGAAACCCTGTCAATCAAGGCACTGTCTGGTACACTCATGGTAAGCAACAGGACATCGAAAGTTTCTGCAGTTCCACCTGGTCATGGAAAATTCAAAAATTTCGTGGTATTGATCTAGCCATTTTTCAAGGATGACTTTGGATGCACAATTATTCAGGAACCATTAAATGTTGAGAAAGTTCATTTCAAAGAAAATTCTAGAGAACTCTCACAGGCAAGGCTTTCCAAAGAGTGGACAAAAGGTCACTTGAAGCCAGGATCATTGAGATCTACAATGTGAGGTCCTATGTCTTTTGACTCTCAACTATGGCTGCCAAGTCTTTCAGAATAAAATCATGTGATATCCAGGCTGAGATTCCCAGTTCTTTGTGGAAAGCCACCCTGGTCCTAGATCTCAGGTTCCAAGGGCGACTCTCATGCGTGGCCTCCTAAAATCCCAACACAATTCATGGCAATTCTTCTCTGAGATCAGTTTCAGATCTCAGTCTCTAAGTGGAAACACACCAGAGTTCAAGCCCAGTTGACCCAGTCATCTCTTCCAACCGCCACACCAATGACCAGAATTAAAACCAAAACACTCCCACATGGCCCTCATTTTCTTCCATATAGACACTCATCATAACCTTGGCTGGAAGTTTTTATGAGGCACACAGCCCAAGACAAAGTCAAAATAAGTTCCCTTGCCCTTCATTTGTCTAAAGTCAGTGTTTCCTGGACAACGTTCCTGTGAACCAGGACTGATCAAAGAGGTCTGCCATTAATACTGTTCTGCTTTTCCAATTTGAGGCATACAGACTGTCGGGTATAGTTTCTTTATGTGATTTGCAGTCATGAGAAAACCCAAGCACCTATGGGCTAGCCTCTGCATGGCTTGAAGAACTCAGTTGACCCAAAGATCCCTGTTATCACTTGATGGAGATCAGGAACCTTACAGAGGAAGGCAAGAGACTTCATCACAATGACTTCTCTTTTGGCCATTTTGGATTTGGATGCACACATGGGATCTTTCTTTAGATCCATCAGGTGCTGAGAATCTAAGCGATAATCTCACACTGCACTAAGAGGCTGATTCAGACATATCCCTTTGCAAAGCAATTAAGCCAGGAGCCACAGGTGATGCCCATTTATTTCCATTTGAAAACTTTTTTTTTCAGGCTTTGGAAATGTGTGGCTTTAGGCAAAGTCCTTCCTTTCATTCAGGGCAACAGAACAATAGGTAAGCAAAATACCAAAGCAGATTTTCTCCACTGAGACTTTCCTGGTCACACTGATATCTGAGTTTTCTGAGATATTCACCATTCTCTTCAGCTATCCAGTACATGGCCATGTCCCAGATTGTGGAGGAGATACATATCTTGAACACAAAACCATGAGCCTATGGGAGAGTGACCAGATTCAGGAAGATATCAGGAATGTAGGAAGGTAATAGGTGTTGCCCATCCATAAGGTAACCTGCAGTCCATTCATAAATTGGACAGGATGAATTCTGCGAAGAATTCTACTAGACAGGACACATCTATTGATGCATTCTCTTTTCTATTGTCTACAACCACAAATACAGTGGGATACCCAGACATAGAAACACTCACCTTCTCAAAGGACTTACTAGAAACAGTCCACTCCAAACCAAACAAACGGACTTTCCTACATTTTCTCAAAACTTGAGACAAAAATCACAAACACACAAACACACACACACACACCCACAAAGGCACCTTCTTTCCCCAAATAGGTCTGTGACTATCCGGAGCGTCCTCTGACTGGTGGGCCATACTATGTTTCCCCGAAATGGGCTGTCCTATGTCAGATCTGGTCTTCTTGGCCAAAACTGTGAAGTTATCAGGAGCCAGCGGTGAGCCACTGCCTGTTTTCTCAGGTAAAGCCCCTATTCAGAGCTTTCCTGGCATTTGTCCATCTTCAATTTAGTAGTTGCCAAGAAAGACTTACTCTATCCTTCTTAAATCCAAAAATTTGAGACCACTGGGACTTAGACTGGGACTGCTTCAGGGTGCCTGGCTTCCTGGATTCCAAGTTCAGAGTGTTCCATCAACAAGAAAGTGACATGGGTCACTTCGTCTAGAACTGAATGAGGTCACTGCCTTTGCAACCACTTTGTCCTAACAGTTGCTTCCAAGGGTCCATGAGATGGATCCTGCCCCTACTTCCTATGACACTTTCACAAGTTAGAATGGAATATCAACCATAGGCACCCGGGAACAGCTCTCCACACAAGCCTGGTTTGGTCCATCTTCTCTACATTAACAAGAGAGAGACTGCTTCAGACACACCCCTTCATCCTGACCTGTTTGTTTTTTTTTGTCATGAAAGATGACTTTCGCACTCTCAGGTCCATCATAGCTGCCTACATCTTCTTTAGGGATCATTTCTGCATGGACCTTTGAAGTTCTCCGGAAGTTGAAGATCTCCTACATTCCTGTATTGTAAGACCAACTCTGTCCCTGCTCTTCTGTAAAGTTAGATTGAGGGAACAGTGTTTGGTTACAGTTAATAACATGTTTGATTTGGGTTAGGATCATTCTGCTGGATGAATAATGGTATTGGGAACCTGCAATATTTACAAGATTATATAGGTGAAATATATGAATGAAAACAGAAATCTCGGTAACATTTGAAGCCCAGAAGGGCATTGGGTCCTTGATTGGGATACTTAGCTTTTAATTATGTTCTGCACAGATGTCTCAGATAAATCTATACACAATGGCATAAGATCTGATACCTTGGATGATTGAATGTTGAGGAGAACAACCATTCAAAGAGGGAGAGTCGGTAGGATTAGGAAGATAGTTGGTAGGATTATAAAAAAGTGTGAGTATAGCATTTGGACAAATAGTTCTTTAGCAATAGGTTTTCAGGTAGACAGAAAATGTAAATGTCAGCATATGTGAAGAGTCAGTCACAGTGATGAACTGGGGAAAATATGTAGGAAAGCAGATATCAATAGAGACATTAGGAAATCAGGCAAAGTATAAAGTGAGTGATAGCAAAAGACATTTTCAACAGGCTTGAGATTGAATATATAATCTTAGGAAGTAACAAATATGTAGTCACCAATAGGATTGACATTTGAGAGCATTAGGCAACCTGGACATGGGTTATTTTCATAATCCATACTCACATTCCATTTAGGCTTTGGTACAATCGTAAGTGTGACTTTGCATTTTGTGGCCAGAATATTACTGTGATAAAACGTATATGTAGATCAGGTGACATGAGTATTTCTTGCACCATTTCTTGGAGCAATATTTTGAAGGGGTATAAATTAGTATTGGGGGTACATATAGGTGTACCATGTATGTATGAATATAGAGATAATGCATGAATAGACCATACTGCGAATAAATAATATAACTTGTTCCAACTTTAAATAATGGATTGAATTGATATCTGAAAATACACAGGAATCATATATTGATATACATACATTCATTCCAACCAGTAATACATCTAATGGTAATATTACGGTTGTGGTTTATCACCAAGAGTGTGTGAATTTTGCTTCAAATTTGATTATGGAAATCAAAAATAATGTGTTTGGAAAGAAATCTCATGAAATGACCACTCAAAAACAAGGAGGAATACATATGTTCTGAAGCAGGAAGTGATTGAATATGTTACAAATTTCTTTAAATTTGTGAACTTGTGGATGAAATGTATATTCTATAATGTATAAAAACTGCAGAAATAGTAATGTACCAGTGTTTAATAAAAATGAACGTCAAAATACATATCATGTTCCATAGGAATCTACTTGCATTGATGTTAAAGTGGGTCAGCTACTGTAAAAATATAAGGATTTGTTTGCACCATTCATTGAAGTAACTTTTTAGTACTAGAAAACAAATATGTATTTCAGGTGGATGAATATTTTTAAAATAATCTTATGAAAAGTTTAATATAAAACCACATACATGAACAAGAATGAATTTAGGGAGTGTATAATAGGACACATATATTTTATATTTTGAAAAATCTAGAGAGTATATATATATATATATATATATATATATATATATATATATATATACACACACACACACAAAACACACACAGAGACATTAAATAGTAGCAATATATATGCCAATTAAAATTCATTGTGAAATATATATCATCCACAGATCCAAAATATTAATTTTACTGAACATGGATTTATGTATAATGTTTTTCAACTAAGAAGCTCACTCATAGTCTGAATTTTCAGTTCCAAAAGCATTAATGAGGAGTGATCTCTTCTCACACTTTGTATCTGCCAAGTTAGCCACCTCTCAAGAATATACGTGTGATACCAGGTAGGATTCTATATGTGCATATAAAAATACATGTGCTGAATAGGCTACAGAAAAATGGAGACAGGAATTCACATATGTGTTAACTTTAAAAACACATGCAGAACTATTTCAACAAAAAATTGACAAGATTTATAACTCCTACCCTATATCATGCAAAAGGCAAACCAACTATCCACCATGCCTCCTCTGAAGTGCTAGTATTTCTATTCTGTTTGGGTTACTTTTCTCCATCATATTAGAATTAGTAGTCAGAGTCTAGTAGGGTATGGGTTAGTGTCAAAGATTCAGCATTTCGAATGGAAAATTGAACAATGAATCCAATGTGTATGTAAATATGTGCTACACAAAATTATTCCCACTCTCATCCAGAACAATGCCTTGACAATTCCTTCACCCCAAGTAAGACACAATTAGAGGAGAAGATTTAGAAAATCTGTGAATAAATTTGTGGAATGCAATATGCTCAGGAGCTCACAACCTTTGAAGTGGTAGAGTAGTTTCCAAAAGTATGGGACAGGGTAAAAACTCCACAAACATGGAGGTCTGCTGGCCTAGAGATTTCTAGAGAAACTGCCTGTGAGTTTGGGCACTTGAAAAATATGTTGTTGTCAGGAGCTTTAGCTTCCTTTCTAGGGAGACCATAAAAGCTTGGTCTGGATCTATGAGACCTGGAGGACATGGTTTCTTATTTCCCAATGTACATGAGGCAGCAGTGCTGAATTCTCTTTTTAGGTAAACTGTGGCCACTGGGGAATAAATGTGTGCCAGTGTGCACTGTGAAGCCATATGGTCATCTTCCATTTTCGTGGTGTTTCTTCCTGCTGCACTGGGTGTTTGGTATTTGCTTCACGAAATACAAAGAGTTCAACTGGGTCACAGTGCAAGAGGAAGTTCTGTCATGTATGGTTGGTCAGGTTTTGCAGGAGGATCCAAGAACTAGGATCCTATCCTACATATCTTGCCCCCTTGACAATAGCACCCTGATTCTGAACAATGTCCTGAAACCTCTCCAAATAACAACTTGCCTTTACATGGAAGGTTCTGCTGGCTGCACCATGTCAGTCACAAGGCATTTGAAACCAATGGAAGATACACATGGCCCCACCACAGATGTTTTATCACATACCTGCCCACCACTGCTCTAACCTACTACTCAACAGAGTCCAACTTACTGGCATCTCTGTTCTACACCATTTACATGAAACCCAGTCAATCAAGGCACTGTCTGGTATATTCATGATTAGCAACAGGACATCAAAAGGTTTTCCAGTGCCACCTGGTGATGGGAAATTCAAAAATTTCATGGTATTTATCTAGCCATTTTTCAAGGATGAAGTTGGAGGCACTGTGAGTTTCAATTCTTTCAGGAACCATTAAATGGTTAGGAAGCTCATTTCAATGAAATCTCTGGAGAACACTGACAGGTAAGGCTTCCCAAAGAGTGGCCAAAAGATCATATGATGTTATGCCCATTTAGGTCTACAATGTGAGGTCCATATGAGTTTTGACTCTCAACTATGGGTGCCAAGTCTTTCAGAATAAAATTTGTGGTATCCTGGCTGAGAGGCTCAGTGCTCTGTGGAAAGCCACCCTGGGCCTAGAACTCAGTTTCCAAGGGCAACGCTCATGCCTGGCTTCCTAAAATCTCAACACTATTTATGGCAATACTTCTCTGAGGTCAGTTCCAGAACTCAGACTCTAAGGGAATCACACCAGAGTTCAAGAACATGTGGACCAAGTCATCTCTTCCAACCGCCACCCAAATGACCACAATTTAAACCAAAACACTCCAACGTGGCGCTCATCTTCTTCCATATAGACACTCACAATAACCTATGGCTGGAGTTTTCCATGAGGGGCACACCCCAAGACCGTGTCCAAAATAAGCTCTCTTACACCTAATTTGCCTAAATTCAGGGTGGCCTGGACACCCTTCTTGTGAACCAGGAGAGATTAAGTAGGCCTCCCGTTAATACTGCTCCGCTTCTTCAATTTGAGGCCAAATGACTGTGGGGTTTGGATTCTTTATGTGAACTGGAGTCTTGAGAAAACCCAAGCAAATATGGGCTAGCCTCTGCAGGGCTTTGAAGAACTCATTTGACCCAAAGGATCCCTAATCTGACTTGATGGAGGTCAGGAAAGTTACAGAGGAAGGCGAGAGACTTCATCCACAAGGACTGCTCTTTTGGCCATTTTGTTTTTGGATGTAAACATGGGATCTTTCTTTAGATCCATCAGGAGCTGAGAATCTAAGTCACAGCCTCACACAGGGTAAATAGGCTGATTCAGACACATCCTTTCCAAAGCAATTAAGCAAAGAGCCACAGGTAATGCCCATTCATTTCCATTTGAAAACTGTTTTCTTCAGGCTTCAAAAAGTGGTGGACTGAGGAAAAGACCTTCCTGACATTCAGGGCAACAGAAGAATAGGTAAACAAAAGGCCCCAAGCAGGGTTTCTCCACTGAGACTTTCCTGGTCACACTGATATCTGAGTTTTCTGAGATGCTCACCATTCCCTTCAGTACATGGTCATGTCACAGAGCTTCGAGGTTGTACATATCTTAAACAGAAAACCATGAACCTATTCTGGAGAGTGGCCAGAATTCAGGAATAAAACAGGAACTAAGGAAGATAGCAGGTGTTGCACATCAATAAGGCAAGCTGCAGTCCATTCATAAGTAGGGCAGGATGAATGCTGTGAAGCTTTCTACTAGACAGGACATATTCATTGATGCATTCTCTTTTCTAATGTCTACAACCACGGACACAGTGGGATACACAGACATAGAAATTCTCGCCTTGTCAAACGACTTACAAGAAACAGTTCACTCCAAACAAAACAAACTGCCTTTCATACCTATTCTCAGAACATGAGACAAAACCACAAACCCACACCCACACAACAAAGGCAGCTCCTTTCCCCAAGTAGGTCTGTGACTATCCGGAGTGTCCTCTGACTGGTGGGCCTTACTATGTTCCCTGGAAATAGCCTGTTCTGTCTCAGATCTGGTCTTTTTGGCCAACTCTGTGAAGTTGTCAGGAGCCAGCGGTGAGCCACTGCCTGCTTTCTCAGGAAAGGCCCCTCTTCATAGCTTTCCTTGCATTTGGCCATCCTTACATCAGTAGGTCCCAAGAAAGACTGAGTCTGTCCTTGGTAAATCAAAATAAGTTTGACCACTGGGACTGGGACTGGGACTGGCTCTGGGTGCCTGGCTTCCTGGATTCCAAGTTCAGAGAGTTCCATCACCAAGGAAGTTAGGTGTGGTCACTTCCTTTTGGAACTGAATGAGGTCACTGCCTTGGCAACAACTTTGTCTTAACAGTTGCTTCCAAGGTCACCATGAGAAGGATGCTGCTCCTACTTCCTGTGACACTTTCACAGGTCAGAGTGGTATGTCAACCATAGGCATGCAGGAGCAGCTCTCAACACATGCCTGCTTTGGTACACCTTCTCTACATTAAGAAGAGAGTGGCTGATTCAGACACATCCCTTCATCCTGAGCAGGTTGTTTGCCATGGAAGACTTTTGCTCTCTCAGGTCCTTCGTACTTGCCTACATCTTCTCCAGGGATCATTTCTGCGTGGACCTTTGAGGTTTTCAGCAGGTGGAAGATCCTCTATAATTCTGTATTTTAATACCAATTCTGTCCCTGCTCTTCTGTAAAATTAGATTGAGAGAACAGTGTATGGTTAGGATTAATAACAGGTTCGATTTGGTTTAGAAAGGAAACTACACGGTTGAGCAAACAGGGTCCTAACATTAGCAATAATATGAGGATTTTTAATGGACCGGCCATGGCAGATAAAAACGTAGTTAATCAGGTCACTATGTGAACCAAGACTCAAAGCTCCCTTTTGGGGCCTCTGTCTCTCTTTGACGCTCTTCAAGTCGTTTTCTTAATTTACTCATAGATTCTTTTACAACTCCAGTATTGTCGGCATAAAAACAACATTCTTCCCTCAAGCAAGCAAAAAGGCACCTTTCTCTCATAAAGAGGAGGTCCAACACTCGCCTGCTTTGTAAAACAACTTCAGAAAGAGAGAGGTTAAAATTCCTGTAAAGCTGTGATGTCGGTTTTTAATGTCTTTAAACTTTGGCATATTTCTGCTTCTAATTGTGTCTTTGTTGTGTCTCATGGACTAGCCCACCCCTTCAGCAACTATTATTTCTAATAGGATGGCTAAAGTGAGGGATACAGGTTCCCAGTGGAACCGGGTTGTATGCCCCCCTAGTTGATCTTTAAATGAACCTAAGTCATGATAGAGAACTCTGGAAAACATCTGCATCATTACATAATTAATCACATATATTGACCATTTTATGAAAACATAAATAATGTTAAAGTGTATAGAATTATACTGTTGTAGGTACGGACAAGGAAAGGGACCTAAGATAGCACCAAACACAGGAAAACAGTCTTATTTGGTTGCATCCGGATTTAGAGGGCATTGCTTCTGTTGTAATCAATTAATCCCCTGAAGCCCAAGTTTCGGTAGTTTTAGAATTTGTACCCAACATGTAAGGGAAGTGGCTCAGAAGTTCACAGTCTGTAGAAATTCACAGAAATCAGTTTTTGTTTTTGTTTTTGTTCCTCTGTTCTGGGCAGGTTAACTTTTCAAAGACACCTTGGAAAGGGAGAGCTTTTTTGTCTCTTTTTTTCTCCCTGCCAGCTGTCACCATGAAGCCCAATTGGTAACTTTTTTATCTTAGAAATCTAGCCATCTCTGTGAATCCCCAGCTCAAGGCCAGAGGCCTTGTTCACATATTTTGTGAAAATCTAGTAAGGCGGTGTCAAGCTTAGGGGTGGTGATTTTTTCAGCGAGTGGCCAAGTAGAACAGGGCAACACGAAAAGTGGAAGTTCATCTACATTGAACTCTTTCAGAGGGACTCTTTTGCTGAAAGACCTAATGTAAGCCTCGGTGAAGACTTCTGGAGAAGGTTATTTAAGACATATCTATGGACCTGGTACAGAGGGGGAAGACGGGGAAGGCGAGGCTGAGAGCAGCTCCGTGGATCTGAGAATGAGGAAGATGAGATGTAAAAGAATAATGGAAAAGGGGTTTGGGATTTTTCTAGAACAAAACTTGAGCAGTAGAACAGGTAGAGCAGAGGTGAAGATGGGAGTGAGTATTCCAAAAAGCCTGTGAGGGACTTTAAATTCTTAGTAACCTGTTTTCAGTGATGACAAAGCAACTTTAAAGGCTATTTTTATTACATCTTGGATAGGGGTCTGAGGGCTCTTCTCAGCTGGTTTGAGCTTTGGTTTAGCTTCTTAGAGGACTTGGTGCGACCTAGTGCAGGCACAGACAGAAAAAGAGAGGAGTGAGTGAGTGGAGGGGTACCTCGGTACCTGCTACCTCAGCAAGGGGGCAATGGTCTGAGAACTGGCGGAGGTTTGGGTTTTTGATGTAGTAATTGGAGGGAAGAAATCAGGTTGCTGAGGTGGGAGTGACAGCAGAGAGTCTAGAGCAGAAGGCTGAGGGTGAGGAACTATTGGAGAAGCATAGTACAGGATGTGAGTGAAGGAGGGAAAAGGATTCCACATAGGGGAATTTTCCCCTTTTGAGCACTTGCCGAAGTTAAAAATGTCACGCAGAATTTGAGGATCTAGAGAACCCTCTGGGGGCCATAGTTTTTGGTTGTCTAATTGGTTATATGGCCAATGCTGTGTACTGAATTTGATGAGGAGTTTGGGTTCCACCAGGCAGCCCCGGTATGCTCACATCCCCATGAATTACACAAGAAGTTGGCTTTCCCCCCACACAGCCATGGCTGTTTGTGGCTTTGATAGTCCGTCGGGCATATATAGTAATCTAGGTTAACCAACCTGAATCTGGCTCGCGTTTCCGTGCATCCATAATGTTTGTTTCAATTATCTATGGTATGGAAGGGATTTAATGGAACTTTAGTGGGATCCTCTTCATTGGGGTTATCTCAATAGGAAAGACCTATACCAAGCTGAAAAATGTCTGGGTGGAGAGATAGCCACCAGGTCCCTAAGGGGGCTGTATGCGAGATAGACCATACTTCTTGTCTAGTAGGATTTCAGATCAGCCTTCACTGCTGAACAGGCTGATAAGTGTTAGGAGTACTGGTGGCCAAGGGGAGAGTCTATAGTCTTGTCCACATAGCGAATACGCAATTTGAAATGGTTACCAGTTTTTTCCAGTTTCCAACCAGAGTCTGGACACAGCGAAGGCTTGAGATGAGAGGCATGGATCCAAAAAGTGATTCTGTCTACTTTTATGCCTGTAGGTGTTATAAGTAGCACCTGGTATGTTCCTTTCCAGCGGGGTTCTAGGGATAACACCTAATGTTGTCTTATGTTGACGAAGTCTCTTACTTGATATTGATGTGGAATCCCCTCGTCCCCAGGTTGGTAGGCAGTGGCCAGCTGTTTCCACAGTTATCACTGAGTTCTTTCAATGGCTTTAAGTCTGTCAAGCAAGGGGTGTGGAAGGGATTGTTAGGCCTTAGAGTTGGGGATTAGGTCCCTTACTGGATGATGGGCATCATAGAGAATTTCATAGGGGGTGAGGTTACACAAAGAAACTGAGGGAGTATTTCTCGCATGAAACAGTGCATAAGGCAGGAGCATAGTCCAATCTTTTATGCCGGTCTATAAGCTTAATTTTGTTAAGGTCTGTTTAATGGTTCTATTTATTTTTTCTACCTCTCCTGAGCTCTGGGGTATATAAGCATAATGTAACTTACAATTAATCCACACCTGACTTACCTGGGCCATGAACACAAGTCCATTATTAGACCCTATTATCTTAGACAGACCGTATCTTGGAAAAATATCTTCCAGGATCTTCTTGAGAACCATTTGCGCCGTTTTTTTTTTTTTTTCTGTGTGTGTGTGTGTGTGTGTGTGTGTGTGTGTGTGTGTGTGTAAGGCTTCAATCCATCCTGAGAATGTATCCACAAAGACTAGGAGATATTTAAGTCCATACCTTGCTGGCTTAATTTCAGTAATGTCCACTTCCCAGAATTGTCCTGGTCTGGTTCCTCGTAGGTGCTTTTGTCTAAGAAACTTGGAAGGGTAAGCATTAAACAATTGACTGACCCGACAGGCTTTTGTTACCAGTTCAATTATTTCCTTTCGCTGTGCGTCAGTTAGTGGAAAACTCTGTTCTTAATCCTACAGGAATGCCTGCAGTTTCTTTGAACCAAGGTGAGTGAGTTGATGTACATTTTTAACGTAGTGTAGGGCTTTCTGTAATTGCAGGCTGAGCTCAGTAAAGTTGAGGCGTTCAATGTCAGTGTCCTTAGATGTTATCTAAAACTTCCTGGTACTTAGGGGTCCATTGGAATTGGGCATCTCCCTTTAACAGCGGGTATAAAGGAGCAGCTAAGGACTCAAACCCATTTATCCATAACCTGCAAAACCCAGCAATCCCAAGAAACTCTTAGTTGTCTGCTGTAAGATGGGCTTGGTATCTGCTCAATGGTTTGTTTTCTGGGCTCAGTGAGCCATCGTTTACCGCCCCTAAGGAAATAGTCGAGGAAGATTACTTCTTGCTGGCAAATTGGGCAATTTTGGCCGAAGCTCTATACCCGAGTTGAGCAAGCTCGGATAATAGTGCTTGGGTCCCAGTTCAGTTTTCCTTGGTGTTGGATGCCAGTAGCAGGTGATCCACATATTGAAGCTGGGTGAATTCGGGGTGTGTAGTTCTGAAATTGTTGAGATCTCTGTGAAGGGCTTCATCAAAGAGAGTGGGGGAGTTTTTGAACCCCTCTGCGAGTCTAGTCCAAGTTAGTTGACTAGACTTTCCGGTTTCTGGGTCTACCCACCCAAAAGCAAACAGCAACTGACTATCTTTATGCAGAGGCAAGCAAAAGAAAGCTTGTTTTAAGTCCAGAACAGTATACCATTTCTGCTCAGGGTTCAGAGTGCAAAGCAGATTGAACAGATTAGGTACCGTGGGGTAAATGTCCTGCACTCTGTTGTTGATCTCTCTTAGGTCTTTAACAGGGTGATAGTCCCTGGTTCCTGGCTTTTTCTTCTAATAGCAGGGGAGTGTTCCAGGCCAATTGACAGGGCCTTAGGACCCCTAGGGCCAGATATTTCTGAATATAGGGCCTTATCCCATCTTTAGCTTTTTATGCTTAGAAGATATTATTTGACATTGATTGGGGAGGCTGAGGTTTTTAAATCCACTGTTATTGGAGGTTGTTTCACGGCCAGGCCTAACACAGCAGTTTTTGCCCAGGCATCTCGGTAATCTGTTATCCATTTCTGGGGTAGCTTGCCTGTTTGATCAGTCTTGGGGGGTGTGAAGAGTGGACGTTCATCTTCTACTAATATAGTTAAAGCCGTGACTATAGGAGTTTTTACTGAAGGATTTAGAAATTTCATTTGGGGGCCTTCAGGGTTAAAAGTTATTTTGGCCCAGAGCTTGGTGAGCAGATCTCTGCCCATCAATGGGTGCGGGCATTCTGGGATTACTAGGAAGGAGTGATGGATTTTTCCTTTCCCCAGGTCCATGGTCCTCTTAGAAATCTAAGCCCGATATTTACTGCCGTTAGCCCTTTGAACTACAGACCTTTTATTTGATAGACGGCCCAATGGGGCCTTAAGGGCTGAGTATACTGCTCCTGTATTCACTTCAAAGTTTACTGGGGTCCCCTACACTTCAAATCTTACCCTGAGCTAGGGGAAAGAATCTGAGCCCCAACTTTCTTAGTCATCCCCCAGAGTCAGAATGGCTGGCTGGCATGTCTGTCTCTTTATAGGGCACTCTTTGGCCCAGTGTCCTTTTTTTTTTACAGTAGGCACATTGATCTGAGGCCAGGGTGGCCTGTGGCACGGGCCCAGGTATCGCTTCCTGTCACCTTATGTCTTAATTTCTGGCCTCTTTCTTGTTGTGACCAGGATCTTAGTCAATGCCTTAGTCTTTCTTTTGCTTCTCTCATCCTCCCTCTGCTCCCATTCTTTTTCCCTGTTTCTCTCTTATAGTATACTTTTTCGGCTTCTCTGACTAAATCTCTCTTTTAACTTTTTTTTTTAATATCCATGGCAGCTTCAACAATTAAGGACATCGTGACAGATGCCTTTTGATCTGCTGCCTGAGGATCGAAAGGAGTATATCTCTTATATGCCTCCATAATTCTCTCTAGAAACATAGAGGAAGATTCATCAGGCCTTTAAATAATTTCTCTTACCATGGCCAAATTAGTTGGTCACCTAGCGGCCCCTTGGATACCCACAATTAGAGCCTGGCAATAATTGGACAGATGCTCCCTATCTTCAAAGGTGTTGGGGTCTCAGTTGGGTTGGTTAAAGGGGAAGGCAGCTTTTATTATGTTGGGAAGTTGTGTTGGTCGCCCATCAGGTCCGAGGATATTTTTTTCTAGCTTCCAGGAGGTTTTTCTCTCATTCCTCTGTCATGAAGAGAGTCCCTAGGAGTTGTTGGCAGTCATTCCAAGTAGGCAGGTGTGAAAACGTTGGCGAGTTCTCTGAGTTTTTTTAGCCGGGCCAGCTTCCTCCAGGGAAGGAGGCGCTGTGTGTGTCATGGGACAGTCATCTGGAGGGCGCTGGGCCATTCTGGCTTCCTCGAATGGTGGAGAGGCTGAGTCAGCAGCAGGGGAATTACTTACAGGGTTTTGGGGGTTGAGGGACAAGGGCAGAGGATAAGGACGAGTAGAGTCTTGAGACTCAGGGAGAACAGAGTTTGGAGGTTGAGGAACAGAGAGTTTGAGAGATAGAATCATAGGGGAAGGAGTAGGAGTGGGTGCAGGGACAAGGAAAGGCTTCACCCATGGAGGAGGAGATTTGCAGAGGTCCTGACAAGTTAAGATATATGGCTATTGATCTGGATGTCTATGTGGCCCCGGCTGAAAGACAATATCTCAGACTTTTCAAATTAGTGTGAAGTAGAAACATCCTTCTAGAGGCCATCCGACTACAAAGGTGGGTTATTCTGAGACACAGAATGTGCCAGGTCTGGTGTTTTAATGAAAAAGAAAGATTGTGAGCCCTTAAGCAGACTTTGGTCCAGTGATTAAGGGTCAGGGACAGAGGCATTGAAGTGCTCTGTCCCATAATGAAATATACACAGACAGTGAAAGCAACAACACATGACACAGACAAGACAAGACAATAAAGACAGGCAATGGACGTCCAATACTGAGACCAGGACTGAGTAGCCGGCAAAACCTGATGGGCTGGTAATTCCGAATCTGAAAGAAAATATCACTGAGACGAGGAGACTATGGTTCCTTGATTTCCCGAGTCCATCCCCCAGGGACATGGCCTGTGGCTCTGTGACATGTGTGTCAGCCACCGTGGGAGAGAGCTCACGCTCTTTACCAATAGCCATTTTGTCAAACCCTAACCTGAATCCTGAAACCAGAAAGAGGGGCCTTATTTACCCCCAGAGCATCCCGTTGGGGGTCTTTCATCTGCAGCTGCCGGATCTCGCTGGGGCCACCAGAAGTAAAGTTCGGGTGAGCATCGATGAAAGAGACCACCAAGAGACTGTCTAATGCAACAGCAATGGGTTTATTGGGAGTCCGGCATGCAAGGGCTCAGAGCTCGCTTGAACAGAGCAGAGAGCCCTGAGAACAGCTTAAGAAGTGCTTATATATTTTCCTTGGAGAGGGCAGGGAGGGAAGTTTATTGATGGGTAAGGGCGAGTGGGCGGTTTGCGTGCAAATGGTTGATGGAGTACATTCTGCAGTTTGGCAGTTGGGGGCAGCACATTCTGGGAACAAGAAGAGCAAACAGTTCTCAAGATTTCAACAGCGTTTTATTAAGCATACAGAAAAACAGGAAGTGACAAGTACCTATTTTATTAACCTTTCAATATAAGTATGAAAACAGAAATCTAGGTTAGATTTGAAGCCCAGAAGTTCATTTGGCCCTTGATTGGTATACTTAGCTTTGAATTACGTTCCGTAGAGATGTCCCAGAAATATGGATATACAATGACACAGGACCTTGTACCTTCTCAGAGGTCAGTTCCAAAACACAGTCTCTAAGGGGAATCACACCAAAGTTCAAGACAAGATGGACTCAATTATCTCTACCAACCACCACACAAATGACCACAATTAAAACCAAAACACTCCCAAATGGCACTCATCGTCTTCCAAATAGACACTCATCATAACTTCTGGCAGGAGGATTCCATGAGAGGCGCAGCACAAGACAGTGTCCCAAATAATCTCCCTTTCCCCTCATTTGCCAAAAGGCAGAGTGGCCTGGACACCCTTCCTGTGAACCAGGAGTGATCAAATATGCCTGCCATTAATACAGCTCTGTTCTTCAATTTGAGGCCTACTGACGGTGGGGTTTAGATTCTTTATTTGAATTGGATTCATAAGAAAACCCAAGAACCTATGGGCTAGCATCTGCAAGGCTTTGAAGAACTCAATTGACCCAATGGATCCCTTTTCTCACTTGATTGAGGTCAGGAAACTTACAGAGGAATGTGAGAGACTTTATCAACAATGACTGATTTTTTGGCCATTTTGATTTTGGATCCACACATGGGATCTTTCTTTAGATCCATCAGGTGCTGATAATCTAAGCCACAGGCTCACACAGAGCCAAGAGGCTGATTCAGACACATCCCTTTACAATGCATTTAAGCAAAGAACCACAGGTGATGCCCATTCATTTCCGTTTGAAAACTGTTTTCTTCAGGCTTCACAAAAGCGTGGCCTGAGGCAAAGACCTTCCTGACATTCAGGGCAACAGAACAATAGGTAATCAAAAGGCCCTTCGCAGGGTTTCTCTACTGAGACTTTCTGGGTCACAGTGATATCTGACTTTTCTGAGATGCTTGCCATTCTCTTCAGCTATCCAGTACATGTCCATGTCACAGTGCTTGGAGGTGGTACATATCGTGGATGCAAATGCATGAACCTATTCTGGAGAGTGGCTAGATTTCAGGAAGAAAACAGGAACTTAGGAAAATAGCAGGTGTTGCCCATCGATAAGGCAAGCCCTAGTGCATTCATAAATTGGGCAGGATGAATGCTGGGAAGCTTTCTACTTGACAGGAAACATCCATTGATGCATTCTCTTTTCTAATGTCTACAAGCACGGACACAGTGGGATACACAGACATAGAAACACTCGCCTTGTGAAACAACTTACTAGAAACAGTTCACTCCAAACCAAACAAACCGACTTTCCTGCCTATTCTCAGAACATGAGACAAAACCACAAACACACATCCACACCCACAAAGGCACCTCCTTCCCCAAGTAGGTCTCTCACTCTCCAGAGTATCCTCTTACTGCTGGGCCATACTATGTTCCCCCGATATAGCGTTTCCTGTCTCAGATCTGGTCTCCTTGTCCAATTCTGTGAAGTGGTCAGGAGCCAGCTGTGAGCCACTACCTACTTTTTCAGGAAAGACCCCTCTTCAGAGAACTCCTGGCATTTGGCCATCCTCACATCAGTAGGTACCAAGAAAGACTGACTCTGTCCTTGCTAAATCGAAGCAAGTGAGACACTGGGACTGGGACTGAGACTGACTCTGTGTGCCTGGCTTCCTGGATCCCAAGTTCAGAGAGTTCCATTACCAAGGGATTGAAGTGTGGTCACATCCTTCAGGAACTGAATGAGCTCACTGCCTTGGCAACCACTTTGTCCAAACAGTTGCTTTCAAGCGTACCATGAGAAGGAGGCTTACCCTATTTTCTGTAGTACTTTCACAAATTAGAATGGTATATCAACCATAGGCACCAAGGAACCGCTCTCCACACAGGCCTGATTTGGTCCATCTTCTTTATATTTGGAAGAGAGCCTTTAGTCCAGGGAGCACTGCAGTGAACCTCTGCACTAAAACTATTAGCAAGCACCTGATGGAGGACGCCTCCATAGGTAAGTGGCTCCTTTATAACATCTGATATCTGGTTAAGGGAGATCTCTTCTGATGACAGAGATGTGGCACGGGGAGGCTCACATATACTTCTGTCCAGGACAGTAACGAGAATCTTTCTGTCCTCTGTTCTGTTCTGTAGGGAATTCCTCTGGAACTGTAGAGAGGTGCCGACGGGCACGCATGCGCTCCTACCCTGGAGCTTTAGCAAGATGTTGCACTCTTGCCCTGTTTCTGTGTTTAGGCGCTGGGTTTCTGTTTTTTTGTGTTCTGTGTTCTATTTTTTGGTTTTTTGTTTGTTTGTTTTTGTTCGTTTTGTTGTGTGATATTGGTGGTAAGAACTTAAGTATATTGGACATGAAAATCAGAAATAAAGAGATTAAGCCTGACACCCCTTTGGACTGTGTTTTAAGGAACTGCAATGAACTTTATCCCCCATTGTAAAGCAGGATGATAGAAGCCCCTAGCTGGCTGCCTGGAGCACACCCATTGCAGAGGGCTATGCCTGCTGGGGACCTAAGAACTGAGTATCTCCCAGGTTAACAAGTGAAACTCCTTTAAAACCCCTTGTCCCTCCAGATAAAGAGAGTCACAACTTTGGCAGAGTCCCCTGTGTTTCTCCTTTGTTAGCCAAGCAATAAAACTCCTTTTTTCTTTTTCTCAAAACCCAGTCCTCATTATTAAATTTGTATTAATTGGCTTCAAGGTCAGGAACCAAACTTTAAGTTACAAATCTTGTACCCCCCCTCCGCCCCGGAACTTTGTGAGAGCTATCTACTGAAATGTTAGGAGATAGAGCATGCTTGATGTGGAACTGAATCAGAGGAGCTAATCCTGTATGTAAAAGGGGAAACTGAGGGACTCCCAGCAGCTGCCAAAGCCCTGTTGATTCAGGGAATTACCTCCTTCCTTCCCTGCACTGTAAGGATTATGCCACCTCTGTCTTGTTAAAAAAAGAGAAAAAGAAAAAGGTGACACTAAATGCAGTAAAGTCACCATGGAGACACTTTATTTTACATTTCAGGTTGCCCTTCTGTGAAAACATCTGGTCCCCTTGTGGGGACATCTATGGTGCCACTGCTGTAGGAGATTTTTCTCTTATCTGCTCTGGTTTAAAGGGTTCTGTCTGACAGCCATAGTCTGGACCTCCTTTCTGTCTGTATTGTGTCTTAGTTTCTGGCCCTTTAAGACATCTGCAATAATGTGTTGATATTATAAATTGTTTTTGGGGAATGATCTTAGCTGAATGTGTGTCTAAATGATGATGTTTTATTTTAACAATCTGGTAACTGAATGGGTTTTTGAAGCATTGCACAATCTTGGAGTAAAAAGTCGGGTTTAGGTAATTGTTTAGTTTATGATTTCAGATAATTCATGCCAGAGAACTTAAATACTTAGGATGGATAACTGAAGAACTCTACTTCCAAGTTGGCAAGAAACTTCCCAATCATACGGTCTTTTTTTTTTTTTCACCAATTTTGAATTGGGTAGCCTGGGAAAATGTCACTGTGTGTACCAGTGCATTAATTTGGACATAAATAGTAAATCATAGTATGGTGTCTGTTGACAAAACAAGATGTAAAGATATAAAATTTTGTGAATTGTATCTTAAACTTGTATCATAATTTTCAACATCTGAACCTGAAAATTATGGTTAAAATGCCTTAGTCCTGAGATGTCTGTTCAGAATAGCAGTTTTTTTGCTGCTCCTTCCAGACCTCAGCCATGACTTATGTTGAAATGCAAATGAAAGAAGCCTGCAAGCTTTGTAGGAGAGTGATTTGAGGTCTAAGGGAAAAAAAGGTAAATTGTATGTTATTTACTAATTACTGGCAAGTCATTTTTTCTAGGACTCTTATTTTTTTTCTTAGATACTTTATGTTTTTTGACCTCATGATTTTGAGCATACAGACCTAGGTTAATGTTTTTCTGATCAGTTCTATCTTTGACCAACTGTGGACTTTTTGAAACATTGCAATAAAGATTTCAACTACGAAAAGCTACAAGGCCTTTACTATTATTATGTGTGCACAAATTGTTATGTGTTGTATGTCTATATATACATATATCCGTATATCATATATATGATACACAAATTAACATATATAAGGAGCGCTCATAAAAAAATAGCGCTCGTAAAAACAAATTTTAAAAAAGTGGATCCAAAGATCTTAAATTCACGTGATTTAAATGTTTCAATTTAAATTGGATAAAGAGATAAAAACAAATGTCTTTAAATTTAAGCTTACAAAGTTTTCTAGGTGTTCAAACATCTAACAAAATATTAACATCTACAAAATGTCTAATATGCCTTGGCTCTAGTACCTTTCCTTCAACATAAAAATGGTTTACACTGTTCAATACATTTCTCTAACTTTTTGATAAATAAGTAAAGTAAATTTGATATGGGATTACTCATTCATGAGTACTTTTGTTAGATATCTGATTGATTTACTAAGATCTGTATTTTTTTTAGTAAACTCTGTATAAGATTGTAAAAATCAGTCATGTGTTAATGAGACAAAAAATTCTTAAAACATAAGTTTACCCATAACATTGAGTTTATTAAGATTTATGTTTTCTAGAGCAAGCAACCATAAAAATTAAACAACTGATTAAATAAAAACTGTTATTTTAGAGCACTGTACTGCCATTTCTTTAAAAGCCAAACTTGATTAATGTAGAAACATAAATGTAATTGTTATGCTATTAATGTTTTCATATCTTACAGGTATGGAAGTCTGTAAGGTAGAAACGTTTAAAGAGTATTATATCAAGCTGGTGCTCTGAAGTTGTGTGGTAAAAAATATATTGTGGATTTATTTACCTGTTATCAATAAGATATGTAAATTTTTATGTTACTTTTTACATTGGGGAACAATTTAAATGTATTTTTAAGTTAATTAGAGCCTAATCTTTGTAAAGGTTAAAAACTTTCAGCCTTTCTTTAATTCATGTTTTAAATGTGATATCATATGGTGTTAGCTAATGTTCATGTGACCTCAAACAATTTATTTAAACATTGTCAAATGATATTTAAAAATAAAGATCAGCTTTAGAACTAAAATAGTTAAGATTTATAAAGAGCCCTGCCTTTCCTGAGATAAGGCTGTGTGTCCCATCTTACTACATGTGAGAATGACTATGAAACGATTAGGTCAGATAATATTTCTTTAAAGTTATGTTAAAAAGTTTTTTTTTATAGTCAATATTCCTAGGATCTCAAACAGGGGATATAATGTATAACTCAGCCAAAAAATTCAGGGAAGATATTACACGAACTAAGTATTTTTACTTTTGTTAATTTTAGTTTGAAATTTTCTTATAAGTGATCTAAAGATTCCCTGTTAGTGTTTTACAAATGCGTTGCTATAAGAACACAACATGGGTTTATTCAAGATAATAAGTCATCAACTACAATACAGACAGAATAATACAGATCCCAATTAATAAAAAGGTAATTATAAAGTTATAGACATTAAAGCCCAGTACTCTTAATGTAAGGCTGTTAAAATTTATTTGCTGGATTTTTAAGATTAGGATTTAAAATGAATGTTAAATGAAAAGGGCCAAGAAAACCAATATTTGGCTCTTGCCCTCTGAGTCAGTCTGAATCCAGGGAACAGGGGACTTCTCTAAAGAGCTTTGCAACTCTGGGCCACATAACCTCCTGATCAGGGAGATTAATGAGACCACTGGAGAACAGAAAGCCAATCAGTGCATTTGTTACAAAGAGGAGAGTCATCAGAGAAAGGAGACATCCCTGATGCTTCTGAGGGAAGCCAAATGGTCAAGCAAGACCTGGACCCACCTAGCGCAAATGGCACTAGCAGAACTGAGAATCTCCTCTCAAGTTTCCCCAGAATTGATTCCCACAAAAGCTCAGCTGACTGTTAACAATAGATAGAAAGAAAAGTCAGTTTGACTGCTTCATCTTAAACACTTAGCAAAGACAGTTAAGACCAAAATACAGCCACTCCTGGGCATTTTAAATAATAATAATAATAATAATAATAATAATAATAATAATAATAATAAAATTTTAAGGTATGCACTTTATCTTATCCTCCCAAAATAAGTAAGACTGGAGGCTACAAAGAAGGATTCTCACAAAGGAATGCCTAATACTTATAAAAAGAGACTATCAAGAAGAGCTGCCACAGGCAGAAGTTTTCAGTTTAAGACCTACAGATATTCCTAACCTACACAGGTAGGCTTGGTGTTTGCTAGTACGATTATCCAGCCCTGAGTAACAGAATTAAAGGTTTCTCTATTAGACGCAGAGGTCATACTAGTAAAAGGATTTTTACAAGATCAGATGACATTAAATTATTAAACTGTGTCTTATTGGGAGGGCCAACTGTAACACTTAAAGTTAAATATTAAGTTGACAGTCCTGATAATTGGGGATATTAAAGACTGGTGAGGGAATTTCTATACAGTGACATGTTCCAGCTGCTGCAACATTTATTCAGTACTCATGGTTTTTGTTTCACTCATAGAAGAATCCATTCACAGATGACTTTACAACCTGTTCTTCCCCAACCTGACTTCAAACCGAACTGACTTCTAAAGGGCAACTCATGTCTCTCAACTGACTTCTAATAGTCAACTCATGTCCCTCACGACGAGCCCACTCACATCACCCTGTCTCAGGAGAGAAGAAGAAAAAATTAGTGATGCCACTCTTTTTACAACAATGGAGAGAAAGATAAATAGACTATCAATATAAATAATTAATTAAGTCAGGTAAAATCAGGGAGATCGGTTTTGGGTGAGTTGTAAAATTTTGGAGACTCTCATCTGAGGGATAAAAATTTCCTCAGTGTTCTTCCCATAATCTATCAAAGATTTGAAAGGGACACAGAGAAAAGGGGGAAATTGTAGACCCAACCTGATCTTTTATTAAAATTGGGAGCCATCATGCCACAAAGCCATGAAAAGATAATTTTGGCTTTACCATAAATTACTTCAAATTCTGAACCTGCGTGGAATGCCTGCCCACGTCTTGAACTCACACATGCCCAGCTCTCTGACCAGATAGCAGCCCTCTCTGAAACTTTAGTGACACATCATAAATATTTGCCTTCTCTGGCCAGACAACAACCCTCTCTGAGGCTCTAATGGTCCTCATGAATTCTGATGTAGGGACAGCAAAAAAATTGTAAACTACCTTTAATGTGATGTTTATCAGAGTTCTGTTATCTGTAACCCCCCTTTTGTGTAACTTTCTGGGCTATAAAACTGGGCTGTAGGAAAGCTGGGGATGCTGTCTTGTTCCCACCATTTTGGGAGGGAGAGGCAGCACGGCCGGTGGAAATAATAAGCTTAATTTTATTTGATTTTAATTTGAGTCAGTGGTCTTTTCTAGCGTCCTGGTCTAACAGGTAAACACTCCAAAGACGTGGAGCTCTGCCGGCCTAAAGACTTCTTGAGAAACTTCCTCTGAGGTTGGGCACTTGAAATATATGTTGTTGTAAGGAGATTTAGCTTCCTTTCTAGTGACACCATAAAAGCTGGGTCTGCATCTACGTGACCTGGAGGACATGGTTTTTTGTATTCTAATGAACATGAGGCAGCAGTGCTGAATTTTGTATTTATAGGTAAACTGTGGCCACTTGGTGCTCAGTGTCTCCCCGTGTGAACTGTGAAGCCATTTGGTCATCCTCCACTTTTCGTGGTGTTTCTTGCTGCTGCACTGGGAGTTTGGTATTTGCTTCATGAAATACAACGAGTTCAACTGGGACCCAGTATTGGAGGGAGTTCTGTCACTTGTGGTGACAGAGAATGCACCAACCAGGCTTCTATCTCACAAAGCTTGCCCATTTGTCCATAGAAATCTGACTCTGAACTTTGCCCAGAAACCTCTCCATGTAACAAGAAGGGTCTGCTGGCTGCACCATATCAGTCACAAGCCATTTTGAAGGCAATGGAAAATCCTCCTGGCCACACCACAGATGTATTATCACACACCTGCCCACCACTGCAATAGGCCCACTACTCAGCAGGGTCCAACTTACTGGCATCTTTGTTCTACACCATTTTCATGAAACCCCGTCAATCATGGCATTCTCTTGTACACTCATGATCAGGAAAAAGACATCCAAAGGTTCTCCAGTGCCACCTGGTTAAGGGAATTTCAAAAATTTTATTGTATTTATTTAGCCATTTTTCATGGATGAAGTTGAAGGCATTGTGGGTTTCAGTTCATTCAGGAACCATTAAATGGTGAGGAAACTCATTTCAATGAAATCTCTGGAGAAATCTCACAGGCAAGTCATCCCATAGAGTGGTCAAAAGGTCACATGAAGCCAGGCCCATTGATGTCTTCAATGTGACGTCCATGGGTGTTCTGACTGTCAACTATGGCTGCCACATCTTTCAGAATAAAATCATGTGATATCTTAGCTGATATTCCAAGGCTCTGTGGAAAGTCACCCTTCTTTTTTGATCTCAGTTTCCAAGGGGAAATCCAATGTGTGGCCTCCTAAAATCTGAACACAGTTCATGGCAATATTTCTCTGAGATCAGTTCCAGAACTCAGACTCTAAGGGGAATCACACCAGAGTTCAAGCCCAGGTAGACCCTGTCATCACTTCCAAGCACTACACAAATGATCACAATTAAAACCAAAACACTCCCACAAGGCCCTCATCTTCTTCCATATAGACACTCATCATAACCTGTGGCTGGAGGTTTCCATGAGGGGCTCAGCCCAAGACAGTGTACAAAATAAACTCCCTTGCCCATAATTTGCCTAAAGTCAGGGTTGCCTGGATACCCTTCCTGAGAACCAGGAGTGATCAAATAAGCCTGCCATAAATACTGATCTTCTTCTCCAATTTGAGGCCTACTGACTCTCGGGTATAGACTCTTTATGTGAATTGTAATCATGAGAAAACCCAAGCACATATGGGCTATCATCTGCAGTGTTTTGAGAACTCATTTGACACAAAGGATCCCTATTTTCACTTGATGGAGGTTAGGAACGTTACAGAGGAAGGCGAGAGACTTCGTCCACAATGACTGCTTTTTTGGCCATTTTGGTTTTGGAAAGCACACGTGGGAACTTTCTTTAGATCCATCAGGTGCTGAGAATCTATGCAACAGCCTCACACATGGCCAAGAGTCTGATGCAGACACATTCCTTTCCAAAGCAATTAAGCAAAGAGCAACAGATGATGCCCATTAATTCCCCTTGAAAACCGTTTCCTTCAGGCTTCACAAAGGAGTGGCCTGAGGCAAAGACCTTTCTGACATTCAGGGCAACAGAACAATAGATAAGCAAATGGCCCATTGCAGGGTTTCTGGAATGATATCTGAGTTTTCTGAGATGATCCCATTCCCTTCATCTATCCAGTACATGGCCATGTCACAGAGCTTGGAGGTGGTACATATCGTGGACACAAAACCCTGAACCTATTCTGGAGAGTGGCCAGAATTCAAGAAGACATACAGGAACTTAGGAAGATAGTAGTTGTTGCCCATCCATTAGGAAAGCCACAGTCCATTCATAAATTGGGCAGGATGAATGCTGTGAAGTTTTCTACTAGACAGGACACATCCATTGATGCATTCTCTTTTCTAATGTCTACAACCACGGACACAGTGGGATAAACAGACATAGAAACACTCGCATTGTCAAAAGACTTACTAGAAACAGTCCACTCCAAATCAAACAAACCGACTTTCCTATATATTCTAAGATCATGAGACAAAACCACAAACTCACACGCACACCCACAAAGTCAACTCCTTCCCCCAAGTAGGTCTGTGAATATCCGGAGTGTCCTCTGACTGATGGGACATACTATGTTTCCCCGAAATGGGCTGTCCTATGTCACATCTGGTCTCCTTGGCCAACACTGTGAAGTTGTCAGGTGCCAGTAGTGAGACACTACCTGCTTTCTCAGGAAAGGCCCCTCTTCAGAGCTCTCCTGGAATTTGGCTATCCTCACATCAGTAGTTACACAGAAAGACCGATTCTGTCCTTGGTAAATCCAAACATGTGTGGCCACTGGGACTGGGACTGGGAATGACTCTGGGTACCTGGCTTCCTGGATCCCAAGTTCAGAGAGTTCCATCACCAAGAAAGTTATATAGGTCACTTCCTTCAGGAACTGAATGAGGTCACTGCCTTGGCAACATCTTTGTCCTAACAGTTGCTTCCAAGTGTCCCAATAGATGGAGGCTGCCCCTACTTCCTGTGACACTTTCACAAGTAAGAATGGTATATCAAACATAGGCACCCGTAAACAGCTCTCCACACAAGCCTGGTTTGGTCCATCTTCTCTACATTAAGAAGAGAGAGACAGCTTCAGACACACCCCTTCATCCTGACCTGTTTTTTTTTTTTTGTCATGAAAGATGACTTTCACTCTCTCAGGTCCTTCATAGCTTTCTATATCTTCCCCAGGGTTCACTTCTGCATGGACCTTTGAGGTTCTCAGCAGGTGGAAGATCTCTTACATTTCTATATAAGAACAACTTTGTCCTTGCTTTTCTGTAAAGTTAGGTTGAGGAAACAAAGTATGGTTAGGATTAATAACATGATTGATTTGGGTTAGGAATCATTCTGCTGCATGAATAATGGTATTGGGAACCTGCAATATTTATAAGGATATATAGAGGTGAAATATATGTATGAAAACACAAATCTAGGTAAGATTTGAAGCCCAAAAGGGCATTGGATCCTTGATTGGGATACTTTACTCTGAATTATGTTGTGCACATGTGTCTCAGATAAATCTATACATAATGGCATAGGACCTTGTACCTTGGATAATTGAATGTTGAAGAGAACATCCAGTCAAAAAAGGATAGTTGGTAGGATTAGGAAGATACTTGATAGGATTAGAAAAAAGAGTCAGTATAGGATTTGGACAAAAACTTCCTTAGCAATAGGGTTTCAGGTAGACAGAAAATGTAAATGTCAGCACATTTGAAGAGTCAGTCACAATGATGAACTGGGGAAAATATGTAGGAAAGCAGATATCATTAGAGACATTAGGAAATCAGGCAAATGATGAAGTGATTGATAGGATTAGACATTTTCAACAGGCTTGAGGTTGAATACATAATCTTAGGAAGAAACAAATATGTAGTCACCAATAGGATTGACATTTGAGAGCATTAGGCAACATGGACATGGGTGATTTTCATAATCCATACTCACATTCCATTTAGGCTTTGGTACAATTGTAAGGGTGACTTTGCATTTTGTGGCCAGAATATTACTGTGATAAAATGTATATGTAGATCAGGTGACATGAGTCTTTCTTGCACCATTTCTGGGAGCAATATTTAGAAGAGATATAAATTAGTATTGGGGGCACAAATAGGTGTACCATGTGTGAATATATAATATAACAGATTCCAGCTTTAGAAATTGGAATAAATTGATATCTGAAAATACACAGGAAATGTCATATTGACATACATACATTCATTCCAACCAGTTATACATCTAATGGTAATATTAGGGTTGTGGTTTATCATAAAGTGTGTGTGAGTTTTGCTTCAAAATTGATTATGGAAATCGAAAATAATGTGTTTGGAAAGAAGTCTCAATAAATAACCAGTCAAAAGCAAGGAGGAATACATGTGTACTGAAGCAGGAAGTGATTGAATGTGTTTCAAATGTCTTTAAATTTGTGAACTTGTGGATGAAATGTATATACTATGATGTACAAAAACTGAAGAAATAGTAATGTACCAGTGTTAAATAAAAATGAACGTCAAAATACACATCATGCCCCTTTGGAATCTACTTGCATTGATGTTAAATTGGGTCAGTTACAGTAGAAATATAAGGATTTGTTTGCACCATTCAGTGAAGTGAGTTTTCAGTACTAGAAAACAAATATGTATTTCAGGTGGATGAATATTTCTGAAAATAATCGTATGAAAATTTGATTATAAAACCACATACATGAGCATGAGTGAATTATTTAGGGAGTGTATAATAGGACACATATATTTTATATTTGGAAAAATCTAGAGAATATATATATATATATATCTCACAGAGAAACATTAGAAAGTAGCAATATATATGCCAATCAAAATTCATCGTGAAATATATATCATCCACCGATCCAAAAATATTAATTTTACTGAACATGGATTTATGTATAATGTTTTTCAACTAAAAATCTCACTCATAGTTTGAATTTTCAGTTCCAAAAGCGTTTAGGAGGGGTGATCTCTTCTCATACTTTGTTTCTGCCAAGTTAGCCACCTCACAAAAATGTACGTGTGATACCAGGTAGGATTTTATATGTGCATATAAAAATACATGTGCTGAATTGGCTACAGAAAAAAGGAGACAGAAATTCACATATGTGTTAACTTTAAAAACACATGGAGTACTATTTCAACAAACAATTGACAAGATTTATAACTCCTACACTATATCATGCAAAAGGCAAGACCAACTATACACCATGCCTCCTCTGAACTGCTTGTATTAATATTATGTTTGGGTTATTTGTCTCCATCATATTAGGATTAGTAGTCAGAGTCTAGTAGGGTATGGGTTACTGACAGGGATTCAGTATTTCGAATGGAAAATTGGAAAATGAATCCAATGTGTATGTAAATATGTGCTACACAAAAATCTTCCCACTCTCATCCAGAACAATACCTTGACAACACCTTCACCCCATGTAAGACACAATTAGAGGAGAAGAGTTAGAAAATCCATGAATACATATCTGGAATGGAATGCGATCAGGAGTTCACAACCTTGGAAGTGTTAGAGGAGTTTCCAAAAGTAAGGGACAGGGTAAACACTTCAAAAACATGGAGGTCTGTTGTCCTAGAGACTTCTTGAGATACTGCCTGTGAGGTTGGGCACTTGAAATATATGTTGTTGTCACGTGCTTTAGCTTCCTTTCTAGTGAAACCATCAACCTGGGTCTGCATCTATGTGACCTGGAGGACATGGTTTCTTATTTTCCATCCGTGGGTGGGCCCCTTGCTTAAGAGCTCTGGCTACTGGACAAATTTTACACAAAGAAGCCTCTAATCTGACTTTTGGGGCCCCTTGAACTATCTACTCCCCACATCACTTGAAAGATCTTTTACCTTAAAAGGGTCTTCAAACCCTCCCTACATCCAGAGTTCTGTCGCTCCTCACTTCCTTTCTGGAAAACTCTAATATTATTTTCCTCACCAGCTCTGCAATGAACCCTGCCTCACTGGTCCCAATAACTCCCATGTCTCACACACCAACTCAAAATTGCTTGGAAAACTTAGATGATTTCCTCCCCTGTCATTCTTCCATTTTTGAGAGACCACTCACCAAGCCTGACCTTATCTGGTTTACTGACAGCAGTTCCTTTAGGCAGAATGGAACTCATTACTCTGGATACGCTGTATTTTCAGCCACTGAGATTATAGAGGCCAAAGTTTTGCCTTCAGGAACTACAGACCAGCAGGCTGATTTTATAGCATCCACTCGTGCCTGCCTTCTAGCACAAGGCAAATCCCTCACCCTCTAAAATGATTCAAAATATGTCTTCCATATCTTATTATCCCATGCTGCAATTTGAAAGAAGCGAGGCCTACTTACCACCAAAGGTAATGCGATCACTAATTCAGCTCTTATAACCAATCTGATAGAGGCCTCCCACTTACCCACCCAGTTGGGAGATGTCCATTGTAGGTCCCATCAGAAGGACGGCTCTCTTATCACTGAGGGCAATGCCAAAGCTGACCAGGTGGCACGAATGGCTGCTACCACTTCCAATCATGGCCCCCATGGTGGACATATAATGGCCACTTTAGACAGCTCAACTGAAGCCCCTACTTCTTTCAGTAAGAACAAGCATCTTTTCAAGTTCCTTCATACTCTATTCCTTTCCAATTCTCAGTCTTTGACCCTCTTTTTACAGAGTTTCTTCTTCCTCACTCCCTCTGACAAGCCATGCTACAGAATATAGCCTCTAATTGTCAGATCTGTCAGCGGACCAACCCTCATACTCCTTTAAGGCCCAAACGTTTCCCTTCCCAACAAGCCCGGGGACACATTCCCTCTGCTGACTGGCAGGTAGACTTCACCAACATGCCCACAGTATGGCACACTAAATACCTCCTTGTCTTTGTGGACACTTTCTCTGGTTTGGTTGAGGCATTTCCCACTTCCAATAAAAAGGCTTCCACTTTAGCTTCAATCTTACTGACAGACATCATCCCCAGGTTTGGTATGCCCACTTCCCTACAATATGACAATGGCCCTGAGTTTACTTCTAGGATCACACAAAAGGTCTCTCAAGCCCTCTCCTTCAAGTGGCATTTCAACTGTCCATATTTCCCCCAGGCTTCAGGGAATGTGGAAAGGGTAAATCGTACTCTAAAGGAAGTCCTTACCAAATTGACAATGGAATTAAACTTAGACTGGGTCAAACTCCTTTCCTTGGCTTTGCTTCGAATCAGAGCTCTCCCTAAGAAACCATCTTTACTGTCTCCTTTTGAGATAATGTATGAAAGACATCTTATAACCCCTGCGTTGGTCATTTCACAAGGACCTCTCACCCGAGATTTGTCTTTGCCTCTCTTGCTTCATCTCCACTCGGAACTCTGGAAATATCAGGACTGGCTTCTTCCGGACCCAGTCTCCTCTCCAAACACTCCTCCCTTAACACCTGTTAGTCTAGTCAATTATAATACCCCAGAGGAGAAAGGGACTCTTGCCCCAAAATGGGAAGGCCCCTATCCTGTCATTCTCTGTACCCCCACCGCCGCCAAACTCTCCTTACCAGACAACCGTCTCACTCCCTGGAATCACATGTCTAGGTTGAAGCCACATCACCAGGAGGCCCCACATGCTGACGACAGGGCCACCCCAGAGGAACTCCAAGAATCACCTCCTGAACCTCCCCTTTACTCCTGCTCTCCACACCCATCTCACCCATTTAAGTTGCGGCTCACACGGTTTTCCTTGCAGCCCAATTCCTCTTAAAGAAGGCACAATGAGCTCTCCCAACACCCTAGTCTTCTCTAACTGCTTGTTTTTTGTGCTCTGCTTATTTTCTGTGCTCTGTCAGGACTGGTCTTTACCCTCCTCACCTACCATGCATTTATTCACTCTTCGGGAACGATACTCAGAACATGGCATGCAGACGGTCTGCGGAGTGGATGCAACTACTTGCTTCATCCACAACTGCACCTCTATTTCCCTAAAATTGTCACCTTCAAGGACCTTCGTCCCTGGTAGCTGGAACTGGCCTTTCATTTGCTTCCTTTTTGATCAAACAAAAGATTATTGTCATTGGTGGCCTGAGATATATAATGGGTGCCCCTATTGGTCATGCAGGTTCCATGATGAACGTGGTAGCTATTCTTACCACTCACTCGGTTACCCTGAAGGGTGGACTTCTAGTTACATAAAGTGACATAAAGGCTCTTCATCCAATAACAATGCATGGTATACTTTAGATAAACCTGACCCCAAGGCCAAACGTTGGGGCTATGTTGAGTTTGCTGTCTATGCTCAGACAACCTCAGTCAGACCCACAGGGTGGATGACTATTGGCCGCACCCTGATTACGCCACCTAAGGCAACCATCCAGGTAGTCGAACACATTAAGGACTCAGAATCAAAACTTCGAGATTGTATCCATAGCTCATCCAAAGAGGATTCAGAGCCTTCAACCCCCTCAGGTCCCTCTCCCACTTGGCTCAATTTGCTACACCAAACGTTTTGATTATTAAACTCCACCCGTCTTTCTTTGCCTACTTCTCAGTGCTTTCTCTGTGCTTCACTTAGTCGTCCACTTCTAGCAGCAGTCCCATTAGCAGCAGAAAATATTCCAGCAAAACCCTACAATTTCTCTAAAAAGGACAAACCCTACATGTGACACGTAACCCACTGTGGGAAAGTTATTCCACCAATACTTTATTTCCTTTCATCTGTTTCCACCTGCCAATAATGAATCCTTTACCCGTTTGTTCCTTGAGCTACAACACCCCATAGAGCCCTGTGTTTATGCAACCTGAACATTTCCTCTGGTGTAATGGGTCTTTAAGTACCTCAACGATCAATGTCTCTGGCACCTGTTTCTTGGTTACTGTAGTTCCTCAGCTATCTTTGTATACTCCCACCGAATTCCGACAGTTGGCCCTACCTTCCCGCACCCGTAAGGTAGTCTTTCTGCCGGTTCTGGTAGGCCTCATTTTAACAACCTCAGTGACGAGTCTCGGACTCTCTGGTGGAGCTATAGGTCATGCTCTATGGGCATCCAATGACCTTCAACAAAAACTGCAGGAAACACTCAATACCATGGCTGAGTCTCTGGGTTCCTTGCAGCGGCAGGTTACATCATTGGCACAAGTGGCTTTACAGAACCAAAGGGCAATTGATCTTCTCACTGCAGAAAAAGGGGTTACATGCCTATTCCTCAGAGAGGAATTTTGCTATTATGTTAATGAATCTGGGCTAATAAAAAAAATGTTGTTAAATTGCAGGAATTATCGATTGAATTTCTCAAACATACCTCCTCCAATCCCATCATAGGGTTCTTCCAATCCTATCTTGCCATGTACTTACTACATATCTTGGGGCCCCTTATTGGGATGCTTCTTTTTGTGCTCTCTTGCCCTGCAAAATGAAGTGCCTTCAAACCCAACTGCAAAAAATTCCTAATCAAACTTTCAACCAGCTTTTGCTTAGGCACTACCAGCCTCTGATGACCGATGAACCCCCAACATCTCCAAGAGAACAGTAACTCAGTGATGAAGCTCACTACCAGGCATGATGGAATGCAATGGGTATCAGACAGCGGGAGACAACGAGCTCTGAGAACCTCTTAATCTGCCATCCTGGATTCATGAGTCTTTACCACCTTCTAAGATTTCTCATGGCCCTTGGCCTCTTCTATGTCAGTCCCCCAACATGGAACTTCTGCCAAAAAATGACATTTCCTTTAATTTTTATCTTCATTCTGTTTTTATTTGCTCTTATCTTCTTCAGGTGCTGGTGACACCATGTCCAGGCAACGCTTCCAGTATTTCCTAGAGTCTCTGTTACAGGACCAGTGGCTGATACCAACAATCTCTTCCATCCAGGACTAGTTCCATGCCATCGACAACTTTGGCTTCAGGGAACATTCATTGACTTCACCCCTACGAAAGTAGCTGTCTATAGCCACTGGGTTTTATTTCTGGCTGCCATGATAATCCCAAACCTGCTCCATGAGCATTCCTCCACTTCTCTTTCTAGGCCCCACACCACCCCCACACAGCAGGAAGCAGCCGGATCTGACAAATGACGCCCCACTTCCTAAGAAAACAAAAAGGGTGGAATGTTGGGAAAAGAATAAATGGCAGCCATACCCCAGAGAAAAACCTCAACATGGCGCCTAAGGACTTCTTCTTCCCACCTTCTTCATTTCTGCAGTGGCGCAAAAAGTTCCCACCCTTGTGAACTCTCACGTCAGCGCCAATTACAAATCTCACTTGTGGGGAACCTTAGCCCCAATGAGAACTAATTCCTGGGCTCTGGAGCTGATATCTGAAAGAACTTGCCAATAAACGGGTTGCTGCCATTTATCTAAGCCCTACCATCTCCCCCTTAGTTCTATATAAGCACACAGCTTTGAGCAATAAAATTGGAATTCTCCCGGTGAAGTGTCATTGCGTGGGGAATTATTTCACTCATGATCAGCAACAGGATATCCAAAGGTTCTCCAGTGCCACCTGGTCATGGGAATTTCAGAAATTTGATGGTATTTATTTAGCCATTTTTGAAGGATGAAGTTGGAGTCACTGTACGTTTCAATTAATGCAGGAACCATTATGTGGTGAGGAAGCTCATTTAAATTAAAACTCTGGAGAAATCTCACAGGCAAGGCTTCCCAAAGAGTGGCCAAAAGGTCACATGAAGCCAGGATCATGAGGTCTACAATATGAGTTCCATATGTGTTTAGATTCTCAACTATGGCTCCCAAGTCTTTCAAAATAAAATCATGTGATATCCTGGCTGAGATTCTCACTGCACTGTGGAAAGACACCCTGGCACTCGATCTCAGTTTTCAAGGGAGGCTTCTCATGCGTGGCCTCCTAAAATCCCAACACATTTCATGGCAATACTTCTTTGAGGTAAATTCCAGAACTCAGTCTCTAAGAGGAATCATGCCAGAGTTCAAGCCCAGGTGGATCCAGTTATCTCTTCCAACCGCCAAACAAATGACCACAATTAAAACCAAACACTCCCACATGGCCCTCATCTTCTTCCATATAGACACTTATCATAACCTCTGGCTGGAGTTTTTCATGACTGGTGCAGCCCAAGACAGTGTCAAAAATAAGCTCCCTTGCCCCTCATTTGCCTAAAGTCAAGGTGGCCTGGACACCCATCCGGTGAACCAGGAGTGATCAGATAGGCTAGCTGTTAATACTGCTCTGCATCTCCAATTTGAGGCCTACTGACTGTCAGGTATAGATTCTTTATATGATTTGGAGCCATGAGAAAACCCAAAAACCTATGGGCTAGCCTCTGCAGGGCTGTGCATAACTCATTTGACCCAAAGGATCCGTATTCTCACTTGATGGTGGTCAGGAACCTTACAAATGAATGCGAGAGACTTCATTCACAATAATTGCTCTTTTGGCCATTTTGGTTTTGGATGCACACATGGGATCTCTCTTTATATCCATCAGGTGCTGAGAATCTAAGCCACAACCTCACACAGGGCCAAGAGGCTGATTTAGACACATCCCTTTCCAAAGCAATTAAGCAAAGAGCCACAGGTGGTGCCCATTCATTTTCATTTGAAAACTGTTTTCTTCAGGCTTCACAAAGGGGTGGCCTGAGGCAAAGACCTTCCTGACATTCAGGGAAACAGAACAATTGATAAGCAAAAGGCCGAAAGCATGGTTTCTCAACTGAGACTTTCTTGGTCACACTGATATCTGTGTTTTCTGAGATGCTTGCCATTCCCTTCAGCTATCCAGGACATGGAAATGTCACAGAATTTGGAGGTGGTACATATTTTGGACACAAAACCATGAGAATATTCTGGAGAGTGGTGAGAATTCTGGAAGAAACAGGAACTTAGGAAGGTAGCAGGTGTTGCCCATGGATAAGGCAAGCTGCAGTCCATTCATAAATTGGGCAGGATGAATGCCGGGAATCTTTCTACTATACAGGACATATCAATTGTTGCATTCTATTTTCTAATGTCTACAACCACGGACACAGTGGGATACACAGACATAGAAACACTTGCCTTGTCCAACGACTTACTAGAAGAAGACCACTCCAAATCAAACAAACCGTCTTTCCTACCTATTCTCAGATCATGAGACAAAACCACAAAATCACACCCACACCCACAAAGACACCTCCTTCCCCCATGTAACTCTGTGACTATCCGGAGTTTCCTCTGAGTGGTGGGCCATACTATGTTCCCCCAAAATGGCCTGTCCTATCTCAGATCTGGTCTCCTTGGCCAACTCTGTGAAGTTGTCAGGAGCCTGCGGTGAACCACTACCTACTTTCTCAGGAAAGGCCCCTATGCAGAGCTCTCCTGGTATTTGGCCATCCTCACATCTGTAGGTACCAAGAAAGACTGACACTCTCCTTGGTAAATTCAAACAAGTGAGCCTACTGGGTCTGGGACTGGACTGGCTCCGGGTGCCTGGCTTCCTGGATCCCAAGTTAAGAGAGTTCCATCACCAAGGAAGTGAGGTAGATCACTTCTTCAGGAACTGAATGAGGTCATTGCCTTGACAACCACTTTGTCCTAACAGTTGCTTTCAAGAGTCCCATGAGATGGAGGCTGCCCCTACTTCCTGTGACACTTTCACAAGTTAGAATGGTATATAAACCATGGGCACCCGGGAACAGCTCTCCACCTAGCACTGTTTTGGTCCATCTTCTCTACATTAAGAAGAGAGAGGCTGATTCATACACATCCCTTCATGCTGACAAGGTTGTTTGCCATAGAAGATGACTTTTCTCTCTCAGGTCTTTCGTAGCTGCCTACATCTTCTCAAGGGATCATTTCTGCATGGACCTTTGATGTTCTCAACAGCTGGAACATGCCCTACATTCCTGTATTTTAAGAGCAACCCTGTCCCTGCTGTTCTGTAAAGTTCGATTGAGAGAACAATGTATGGTTTTGGGTTAGTAACATGTTCAATTTGGGGTTAGGAATCCTTCTGCATGACGAATAATGGTATTGGGAAACTATGATATTTACAAGAATATATAGGTGAAATATAAGTATAAAAACAGAAATCTATGGAAGATATGAAGTCCAGAAGGGCATTGGGCCCTTAATTGGTACACTTAGCTTTGAATTATTTAAGGGAAATTGCTTGGAAATGAAAGGAGACCCTCAGATAAATCTATATACAATGGCATAGGAGCTTGTACCTTGGATGATTGAATGTCGAAGAGAACATCCACTCAAAAAGGGATAGTCGGTCGGATTAGGAAGATAGTCAGTAGGTTTACAAAGAAGAGTGAGAATAGGATTTAGACCAAAAGTTCTTAAGCAATAGGGTTTCAGGTAGACAGTGAATGTAAATGTCAGCACAAGTGAAGAGTCAGTCACAATGATGAACAGGGGAAAATATGTAGGAAAATAGATATAAATAGAGACATTACTAAATCAGGCAAAGTATAAAGTGAGTGATAGGATTAGACATTTTCAACAGGCTTGAGGTTGAATATATAATCTTAGGAAGAAACAAAAATGTAGTCACCAATAAGATTGACATTTGAGAGCATTAGGCCACCTGGACATGGAAGGTTTTAGTAATCCATGCTCACTTTCCATTTAGGCTTTGGTACAAACTTAAGGGTGACCTTTGATTTTTTTGTACAGAATATTACTGTGATAAAATGTATATATAGATCAGGTGACATGAGTATTTCTTCCACCATTTTTTGAGGAATATTTTGAAAACGTATAAATTAGTATTGAGGGTAAAAATAGGTGTACCCTGTGTCTATGAATATAGAGATAATGCATGAATAGATCATACAGTTAATAAATAATATAACTGGTTCCCCTTTAAATAATGTATTGAATTGATATCTGAAAATATATAAGAAATCATATATTTTTTTTAATTAATTTTTATTGTAGGTTGTTCAAAACATTACATAGTTCTTGATATATCATATTTCACACTTTGATTCAAGAGGGATATGAGCTCCCATTTTTACCCCATATACAGATTGCAGAATCACATCAGTTGCAGAACCATTGATTTACATATTGCCATTCTGGTGTCTGTTGTATTCTGCTGCCTTTTCTATCCTCTACTATCCCCCCTCCCCCCTCCCCTCCCCTCTTCTCTCTCTACCCCCTCTACTGTAGTTCATTTCTCCCCCTTATATTTTCCTCCTTTCCCCTCACATCCTATTGTATGTAATTTTGTATACCCCTAAGGGTCTCCTTCCATTTACATGCAATTTCCCTTCTCTCTCCCTTTCCCTCCCACCTCTCATCCCTCTTTAATGTTAATCTTCTTCTCATGCTCTTCGTCCCTACTCTGTTCTTAGTTACTCTCCTTATATCAAAGAAGACATTTGGCATGTGTTTTTAAGGGATTGGCTAGCTTCACTTAGCATAATCTGCTCTAATGCCATCCATTTCCCTCCAAATTCTATGATTTTGTCATTTCTTAATGCAGAGTAATACTCCATTGTGTATAAATGCCACATTTTTTTATCCATTCGTCTATTGAAGGGCATCTAGGTTGGTTCCACAGTCTTGCTATTGTGAATTGTGCTGCTATGAACATGGATGTAGCAGTGTCCCTATAGTGTGCTCTTTTTAGGTCTTTAGGGAATAGACCGAGTAGGGGAATAGCTGGATCAAATGGTGGTTCCATTCCGAGCTTTCCAAGAAATCTCCATACTGCTTTCCAAATTGGCCGCACCAATTTGCAGTCCCACCAGCAATGTACAAGAGTACCCTTTTCCCCACATCCTCGCCAGCACTTGATGCTGTTTGACTTCCTAATGGCTGCCAATCTTACTGGAGTGAGATGGTATCTTAGGGTGGTTTTGATTTGCATTTCTCTGACTGCTAGAGATGGTGAGCATTTTTTCATATACTTGTTGATTGATTGTATGTCCTCCTCTGAGAAATTTCTGTTCAGGTCCTAGGCCCATTTGTTGATTGGGTTATTCGTTATCTCATTGTCTAATTTTTTTAGTTCTTTGTATATTCTGGATATTATGGCTCTGTCTGAAGTGTGAGGAGTAAAGATTTGTTCCCAGGACGTAGGCTCCCTATTTACCTCTCTTATTGTTTCTTTTGCTGAGAAAAAACTTTTTAGTTTGAGTAAGTCCCATTTGTTGATTCTAGTTATTAACTGTTGTGCTATGGGTGTCCTATTGAGGAATTTGGAGCCCGACCCCACAGTATGTAGATCATAGCCAACTTTTTCTTCTATCAAATGCCATGTCTCTGATTTGATATCAAGTTCCTTGATCCACTTTGAGTTAATTTTGTGCATGGCGAGAGAAAGGGATTCAGTTTCATTTTGTTGCAAATGGATTTCCAGTTTTCCCAACACCATTTGTTGAAGATGCTATCCTTCTTCCATTGCATGCTTTTAGCCCCTTTATCGAATATAAGATAGTTGTAGTTTTGTGGATTGGCTTCTGTGTCCTCTATTCTGTACCATTGGTCCACCCGCCGGTTTTGTTACCAGTACCATGGTGTTTTTGTTACTATTGCTCTGTAGTATAGTTTGAAGTCTGGTATAGCTATCCCGCCTGATTCACACTTCCTGCTTAGCATTGTTTTTGCTATTCTGGGTCTTTTATTTTTCCATATGAATTTCATGATTGCTTTCTCTATTTCTACAAGAAATGCCATTGGGATTTTGATTGGCATTGGATTAAACCTATAGAGAACTTTTGGTATTATCGCCATTTTGATGTTGTTACTTCTACCTATCCATGAACAGGGTATATTTTCCATCTTCTAAGATCTTCTTCTATTTCTTTCTTTAGGGTTCTGTAGTTTTCATTGTATAAGTCTTTCACCTCTTTTGTTAGGTTGATTCCCAAGTATTTTACTTTTATTGAGGATATTGTGAATGGGGTGGTTGTCCTCATTTCCATTTCAGAGGATTTGTCGCTGATATACAGGAATGCCTTTGATTTATGCGTGTTGATTTTATAGCCTGCCACTTTGCTGAATTCATTTATTAGCTCTAATAGTTTCTTTGTAGACCCTTTTGGGTCTGCTAGGTATCGAATCATGTCATCTGCAAATAGTGATAATTTGAGTTCTTCTTTTCTATTTTTATGCCTTTATTTTTTTTCGTCTGTCTAATTGCTCTGGCCAGTGATTCGAGAACTATGTTGAACAGAAGTGGTGAGAGAGGGCATCCCTGTCTTGTTCCAGATTTTAGAGGGAATGCCTTCAGTTTTTCTCCATTCAGAATGATGCTAGCCTGAGGCTTAGCATAGATTGCTTTTACAATATTGAGGTATGTTCCTGTTATCCCTAGTTTTTCTAGAGTTTTGAATATAAAGGGATGCTCTACTTTGTCGAATGCTTTTTCCACATCTATCGAGATGATCATATGGTTCTTATTTTTAAGCCTATTGATGTGGTGAATAACATTTATTGATTTCCGTATATTGAACCAACCTTGCATCCCAGGGATAAATCCTACCAGATCATGTTGCACAATTTTTTTGATATGTTTTTGTATCCGGTTCGCCAGAAGTTTATTGAGGATTTTTGCATCTAGGTTCATTAGAGATATTGGTCTGTAGTTTTCTTTCTTTGAAGTGTCTTTGTCTGATTTAGGAATCAGGGTGATGTTGGCCTCATAGAATGAATTTGGAAGTTCTCCCTCTTTTTCTATTTTCTGAAATAGCTTGAAAAATATTGGTATTAGTTCCTCTTTAAAGGTTTTGTAAAACTCTGCTGTATACCCACCCGGTCCTGGGCTTTTCTTAGTTGGTAGTCTTTTGATGGTATCTTCTATTTCCTCAGTTGATATTGGTCTGTTTAGGTTGTCAATATCCTCCTGACTCAATCTGGGCAAATCATATAACTTAAGAAATTTATCGATGCCTTCACTATCTTCTATTTTGTTGGAGTATAAGGATTCAAAATAATTTCTGATAATCTTCTGTATTTCTGAAGTGTCTGTTGTGATATTGCCTTTTTCATCCCGTATGCTGGTAATATGAGTTCTCTCTCTTCTTCTCTTCGTTAGCGTGGCTAAGGGTCTGTCGATTTTTTTTATTTTTTCAAAGAACCAACTTTTAGTTTTGTCAATTTTTTCTATTGTTTCTTTCGTTTCGATTTCATTAATTTCAGCTCTGATTTTAATTATTTCTTGTCTTCTACTTCTTTTGCTGTTGTTTTGCTCTTCTTTTTCTAGGATTTTGAGTTGAAGTATTAGATCATTTATTTGTTGGTTTTTTCTTTTTATAAGGAATGAACTCCAAGCAATAAATTTTCCTCTTAGAACTGCTTTCAATGTGTCCCATAGATTCCAATATGTTGTGTCTGTGTTTTCATTTATCTTTAAGAATTTTTTAATTTCCTCCTTGATGTCTTCTATAACCCATTGATCATTCAGTAACCTATTGTTCATTCTCCAAGTGATGCATGATTTTTCCTTATTTCTTTTATCGTTAATTTTCAATTTCATTCCATTATGATCAGTTAAGATGCATAGTATTATCTCTACTCCTTTATATTGTCTAAGAGTTGCCCTGTGACATAATATATGATCTATTTTTGAGAAGGATCCATGTGCTGCTGAGAAAAAAGTGTAACTGCTTGATGTTGGGTGGTATATTCTATATATGTCAATTAAGTCTAGGTTATTAATTGTGTTATTGAGCTCTATAGTTTCCTTATTCAACTTTTGTTTGGAAGATCTGTCCAGTGGTGAGAGAGGTGTGTTGAGTCTCCCATGATTATTGTATGGTGGTCTATTAGACTCTTGAACTTGAGAAGTGTTTGTTTGATGAACATAGCTGCACCATTGTTTGGGGCATATATATTTATGATTGTTATGTCTTGTTGGTGTATGGTTCCCTTGAGAAGTATGTAGTGTCCATCTTCATCCCTTTTGATTAACTTTGGCTTGAAATCTATTTTATTTGATATGAATATGGACACGCCTGCTTGTTTCCGAAGTCCATATGAGTGATATGATTTTTCCCAACATTTCACCTTCAGTCTAAGTATGTCTTTTCCTATCAAATGCGTCTCCTGAAGGCAGCATATTGTTGGGTCTTGTTTTGTGATCCATTCTACTAGCCTGTGTCTCTTAATTGGTGAGTTTAAGACATTAACATTTAGGGTTATTATTGAGATATGGGTGTTCTTCCAGCCATATTGGTTTATTTATGTTACTAAACATGGTTTGTTTTCCTCTTTGATTATTCCCCCCCCTTCACTGTACTACCTCCCGCTGTTGGTTTTCATTGACATTTTCCATTTCCTCTTCCTGTAATAATTTGCCGAGGATGTTTTGAAGAGATGGTTTTCTAAGTGCAAATTCTTTTAACTTTTGTTTATCATGAAAGGTTTTAATTTCATCTTCCATCCTGAAGCTTAATTTCACGGGATACACAATTCTTGGTTGTAACCCATTTTCTTTTAGTGTATGAAATATGTTATTCCAGGATCTTCTAGCTTTCAGAGTCTGTGTTAAAAGATCAGCTGTTATCCTGATTGGTTTACCCCTAAATGTAATCTGCTTCCTTTCTCTTGTAGCTTTTAAAATTCTCTCCTTATTCTGTATGTTGGGCATCTTCATTATAATGTATCTAGGTGTGGATCTCTTATGATTTTGCACATTCGGCGTCCTGTAGGCTTCTAGGATTTGGGATTCTGTCTCATTCTTCAAGTGTGGGAAGTTTTCTCGTATTATTTCGTTGAATAGATTGCTCATTCCTTTGGTTTGGACCTCAATACCTTCCTGTATCCCAATGACTCTTAAGTTTGGTCTCTTTATGTTATCCCATATTTCTTGAATGTTCTGCTCATGGTTTCTTAACAGCTTTGCTGAGCTGTCTATGTTCTTCTCCAGTTGAAATACTTTGTCTTCATTGTCTGATGTTCTATCTTCTAAGTGTTCTACTCTGCTGGTAGTATTCTCAATTGAGTTTTTATGTTGGTTTATTGTTTCCTGCATTTCCAGGATTTCTGTTTGTTTGTTTTTTATAACCTCTATCTCCCTGAATAATTGATCTTTTGCTTCTTGGATTTGTTTATGTAATTCATTGTCGAAGTGGTCGAAGTGGTCTTTCATTGTCTGATTTTGCTGTCTAATGTCTTCCTTGAGACTCCAGATCATCTGAAGCATGTATATCCTGAATTCTTTATCTGACATTCCATCTGCTGCAGATATTACCTCTTCTAAAGTTGAATTGACCTGCATTGCTTGTGGTCCTTTTCTTCCTTGTCTTTTCATACTGATCGCGTTTCTTTCTGCTTGGTGAAACTGTTGTGTTATTGATTTTTCCCCCTATATATTTATATTGCTTTTGTATAGCTGCATCGTCTCCCTTGCAGGCTTTGGCGGTGGTTCTGCCCCTCCTTCAATTGAGGCAATGTGCCTACCACGCCGGGAGGCCGCTGTGCCTGTACTTTCGATGGGCCTGTTCTTTCGGTGGTCACAGGTCCGCCTACCTTGCAGGAGTGAGCAGCGGTTTTGCCCCTCCGCTGGCCACTAGGCCTGTTCTGTCTGTCGGTTGCAGGTATGTCTACCTAAAAGGCGCTGGAGGCGGCTCTGCCCCTCCCCCAACCGGGGTGATGTATCTGGCGGGCCACTGGGCCTGTTTTGTCGGTGGTCACGGTTCCGCCTACATTGCACGTGCGTGGAGCAGCTGTGTCCCTCTGAGAGTTGCTGAGCCTGACCTGCTGGTGGATGGCAAGTCTGCCTACCTTGCAGGCGCAGGGGTGGCTCTGCCGCTCCGCGGGTCACTGGGCCTGATCTGCTGGTGAGTTGCAGGTCTGCCTAACTTGCAGGCGCCCGGCGGCTCTGCCCCTCCCCCAACCGGGGCGGGGCGATGTGTCTGGCCGGCCGCTGGGCCTGTTCTGTTGGTGGTCATGGTTCAGCCTACCTAGCACGCACGTGGGGCAGCTGTGTAACTCCGCAGTTTTTTGGGCCTGACCTGTTGGTGGGTCGCAGGTCTGCCTACCTTGTAGGCTCGGGGGTTGGCTCTGCCGCTCTGTGGATTGCTGTGCCTGTTCTGCTGGTGGGTCGCGGGTCCGCCTACCTTGCAGGCACCCGGCGCCTCTGCCCCTCCCCCAACCGGAGCTATGTGTCTGGCGGTCCACTGGGCCTCTTTTGTCGGTGGTCACGGTTCCGCCTACCCTGCACGCGCGTGGAGCAGCTGTGTCTCTCTGAGAGTTGCTGGGCCTGACCTGTCGGTGGGTGGCAAGTGCGCCTACCTTGCAGGCCCGGGGGTGGCTCTGCCGCTCCGCGGGTTGCTGGGCCTGATATGCTGGTGAGATGCAGGTCTGCCTAACTTGCAGGCGCCCGGCGGCTCTGCCCCTCCCCCAACCGGGGTGGGGCAATGTGTCTGGCCGGCCTCTGAGCCTGTTCTGTTGGTGGTCAGTGTTCTGCCTACCTAGCAGGCTCGTGGGGCAGCTGTGCCCCTCCGCAGTTTCTTGGGCCTGACCTGCCGGTGGGTGGCAAGTGCGCCTATCTTGCAGGCCCGGGGGTGGCTCTGCCGCTCCACAGTTGCTGGGCCTGATCTGCTGGTGAGTCGCAGGTCTGCCTACCTTGCAGGCGCCCGGCTGCTCTGCCCCTCCCCCAACCAGGGCGGGGCGATGTATCTGGCCGGCCTCTGGGCCTGTTCTGTCGGTGGTCAGGGTTCTGCCTACCTAGCAGGCTCGTGGGGCAGCTGTGCCCCTCCGCAGTTTGTTGGGCCTGACCTGCCGGTGGGTGGCAAGTGTGCCTACCTTGCAGGCCCGGGGGTGGCTCTGCCGCTCCGCGGTTGCTGGGCCTGATCTGCTGGTGATTCGCAGGTATGCCTAACTTGCAGGCGCCCGGCGGCTCTGCCCTCCCCCAACCTGGGCGGGGCGATGTGTCTGGCCGGCCGCTGGGCCTGTTCTGTTGGTGGTCACGGTTCAGCCTACCTAGCAGGCACGTGGGGCAGCTGTGCCCCTCCGCAGGTTTTTGGGCATGACCTGCCGGTAGGTCACAGGTCTGCCTACCTTGTAGGCTCGGGGGGTGGCTATGCCGCTTTGTGGATTGCTGTGCATTTTCTGCTGGTGGGTCGCGGGTCCGCCTACCTTGCAGGCGCCCGGTGGCTCTGCCCCTCCCCCAACCGGAGGGATGTGTCTGGCGGTTCACTGGGCCTGTTTTGTCGGTGTTCACAGTTCCGCCTACCTTGCACATGCGTGGAGCAGCTGTTTCATTAGTGCCTGGGCACACTCTTCTTGTTGGCCTCCCTCAGGCCCTAAGTTTGTAGAGCTTGGGGCTGAGAAACCCCAGCCAATTTGCTTACCTTCTGGTAGCCACGCCCCCGTATCTGGTGCAAGAGACCTCAGTTGTCAGCACTGGTGGGAGCGGTAGCCGTGAGTCCCACGCCGAGGCGAGTCGGTGCAAGAGACCTCAGTTGTCAGCACTGGTGGGAGCGGTAGCTGGGAGACCCGCGCCGCGGAGCTACCGCCGGCTCCTGTGCCAGTGCTGCCTCCGGGTTTTCTTGACTACCACGCCGGCAGGTCGCTGGACCTGTTACGGGCCCGGGCGGCGGCTCTGTTCGGCCCCTCTGGCCTCCACAGTATTCAGCAGGACCCGGACCGAGAAACAGTTTCCGCGGGTTCTTTATCACCGGGCCAAAACAGTTCCGGGAGCCAGAATTCGGCCTCTCCGGACTTGGTGCATGCTCCGACAGGAGCAGGCTCCAAGAAGCAGTTTCAGCGGGTTCTATAGCCCTAGGCCAGAGCAGCTCCGGGAGCCGGAACTCCGACACTCCGGGCTCGGTGCGTGTTCTGATAGGAGCAGGCTCCAAGAAGCAGTTTCCGCGGGTTATTTAGCACTAAGTCTGAGCAATTTGTCTGCGAGATGCAGACAATTGTCAGCCTGAAATTACCTGTTCTATAGCTGAAAGAGCTGCAATCAGTCGAAAACAAGGATGGTGACGTCAGCTCTCCAAGATGGTGGCCGCTGGCTTCCTCCGTGGTCTGACCGGTGTGGAGAACCAACCTGGACCGTTTCCTTTCCCTGTCTCCAACCCAGAATTCAGCTCCGAGCTCAGCAAATGCCTAGCTGGCAGGAGCCCACAGAATCAGCATTGCTGTATCTCTGCGCCACCAGCCTGTCATTTCCCAGCGCGCGCCGCAGTCTCCAGCCATGGGGTGATCTGCCGAACAAGCAGCGCTCCATACAGACGGACAGATCGCTCGCATTTGAGCCACTGAAGCTGATCCTCGTGCGATGAAAATCCTTCCACTAGGTTTTGGAGCACCCCAATTTTGCTGGAAATTCCTAACAAGATAGCTTTTAGCCGTTCTAACTCGTCATTTTCCCTCACAGTGACGCAGTACACGGAGTTACTGCACTCCCTTTGCGGCCATCTTGCCTCTCAAGAAATCATATATTGATATAGAATCATTCATAACAACTAGTTATACATCTAATTGTAATCCTAGGCTTATGGTTTATCATGAAGTGTGTGTGAGTTTTGCTTCAAAAGTGATTATGGAAATAAAAAATAATGTGTTTTGAAAGAAGTCTCATCAAAAGACCAGTTTGAAACATGGCGGAACACGTGTTTTCTGAAGCAGAAAGTGATTGAAAGTGAAATATATGCCTATAAATTTGTGAACTTGTGGATGAAATATATATCCTATAATGTGCATAAACTGAAGAAATAGTAATGTACCAGTGTTGAAATAAAAATGACCTTCAAAATACTTATCATGTCCCATAGGAATCTACTTGCATTGATGTGAAACTGGATCAGTTACTGTAGAAATATTAGGATTCATATGCACCATTCACTGAAGTTAGTTTTCAATACTAGGAAAAAAATACGTATATCAGGTGAATGAATATTTCTGAGAATAATCTTGTGAAAAGTTTTTTATAAATCCACATACATATTCATGAATGAATTTAGGGAGTGTATAATAAGACACATATATTAAATATTTTGAAATATCTGGAGAGAATATATATATATATATATATATATATATATATATATAACCACACACAGATTTTAAAAATTAGCAATATATATGCCAATCGAATTACACCGTGAAATACATATCATCCACAGATCCAAAAATATTCATTTTACTGGATATGGATTTATGTATAACTTTTTTCAACTAGGAAGCTCACCAATAGTTTGAATTTTCAGTTCAAACAGCGTTTAGGAGGAGTGATCTCTTCTCACACTTCGTATCTGCCAAGTTATGTAACTCACAAGAATGTACGTGTGATACCAGGTAGGATTCTAAATGTGCATATAAAAATACATGTGCTGAATAGAATACAGAGAAAGGGAGACAGGAATTCACATATTTGTTAACTGTAAAAGCACATGGAAAACTATTTCAACAAAAAATTTACTAGATTTATAACTCCTACCCTATATAATGCAAAAGGCAAGTCCAAGTATACAACGTGCCTCCTCTGAACTGCTTGTATTTCTATTCTGTTTCGGTTATTTTTCTCCATCATATTAGGATTAGTATTCAGAATCTAGTAGGGTATGTGTTAGTGTCAGGGATTCAGTATATCAAATGTAAAATAGAAAAATGAAACCAATGTGTATGCAAATATGTGCTAAACAAAATCTTCCCACTCTCATCCAGAACAATTCCTTGACATTTCCTTCCCCCAAAGTAAGACACAATTAGAGGAGTAGAGTAATAAAATCTGTGAATAATATGCTCAGGAGTTTACAACCTTGGAAGTGGTAGAGGAGTTTTCCTAGTATGGGACAGGATAAAAACTCCATATATATGGAGCTCTGCTGGCCTAAATACTTCTTGAGAAACTGCCTCTGAGTTTGGGCACTTGAAATATATGTTTTTGTCAGGAGCTTTAGCTTCTTTCTAGTGAGACCATCAAAGCTGTGTCTGCATCTATGTGACCTGGAGGACATGATTTCTTATTTTCCAATGAACATGAGGCAGCAGTGCTGAATTCTCTCTTTGTAAGTAAACTGTGGCCACTGGGGGCTAAGGGTATTCCCATGTGGACTGGGAAGCCATTTGGTCATCCTCCACTTTTCTTGGTGTTTCTTGCTGCTGCACTGGGACTTTGGCATTTGCTTCATGAAATAAAAGAAGTTCAACTGGGACACAGTTCTGGAGGCAATTCTTTCATGTGTGGTTGGTCAGGGTCTGCAGGAGAATGCACCAACCAGGCTTCTATCCCACATAGCTTGGCCACATGTCTATAGCAACCTGATTCTGAACATTGCCCAGAAACATCTCCATATAACAAGAAGCCTTTACATGGAAGGGTCTGCTGGCTGCACCATGTCAGTCACAAGCCATTTGGAAGGCAATGGCAGATCCACATGGCCCCACCACAAATTTTTTATCACACATCTGCCTACCACTGCTCTAGGCCCACTACTCAGCAGGTTCCAACATACTGGCATCTCTGTTCTACACCATTTTCATGAAACCCACTCAATCAAGGCACTGTCTTGCATATTTACGATCAGCAACAGGACATCCAAAGTTTCTCCAGTGCCACCTGGTCATGGGAATTTCAAAAATTTCATGGTATTTATCTAGGCATTTTTCAAGGATGACGTTGCAGGCACTGTGGGTTTCAATTCATTCAGGAACCATTAAATGGTGAGGAAGCTCATTTCAATGAATGCTCTGTAGAACTCTCACAGGCAAGGCTTCCCAAAGAGTGGCCAAAATGTCACATGAAGCCAGGCCCATTGAGGTCTACAATGTGACGTCCATGGGTGTTGTGACTCTCAACTATGGCTGCCAAGTCTTTCAGAATTAAATCATGTGATATCCTGGCTGAGATACCCAGGGCTCTGTGGAAAGCCAACCTGGGCCTAGATCTCAGTTTCCAAGGGTGATTCTCATGGGTGGACTCCTAAAATCCCAACAAAATTCATGGCAATACTTCTCTGAATTCAGTCTCTAAGGGGAATCACACCAGAGTTCAAGCCCAGGTGGTCCAGGTCATGTATTCATACTGGATACAAATGACCAAATTTAAAACCAAAACCCTCCCATATGGCCCTCATCTTCTTCCATATAGACACTAATCACAACCTCTGGCGGAAGGTTTCCATGAGTGGCGGAGTCCAAGAGAGTGTCCAAAATAACTCCCTTGCCCCTCATTGGCGTAAATTCAGGGTGGTCTGGACACCCTTCATGTGAAACAGGAGTGATCAAATATGCTAGACGTTAATACTTCTATGCTTCTCCAATTTGTGGAAAACTGAGTGTCAGGTATATATTTTTATGTGATTTGCAGTCATGAGAAATCACAAGCACCTCTGCAGGTCTTTGAAGAACCCATTTGACCCAAAGGATCCCTATTCTCACTTGATGGAGTTCAAGAACTTTAAAGAGGAAGGCGACAGACTTCATCCACAAGGACTGCTTTTTGGCCGTTTTGGTTTTGGATGCACACATGGGATCTCTCTTTACATCCACCAGGTGCTGAGAATCTAAGCCACAACCTCACACAGGGCCAAGAGGCTGATTCAGACACATCCCTTTCCAAAGCAATTAAGCAAAGAGCCACAGGTGATGCCCATTCATTTCCATTTGAAAACTGTTTTCTTTAGGCTTCACAAAGGGGTGGCCTGAGGCAAAGACCTTCCTGACATTCAGGGGAACAGAACAATAGGTTAGCAAATGGCCCAAAGCAGTGTTTCTCCACTGAGACTTTCCTGGTCACACTGATATCTGAATTTTCTGAGATGCTCACCATTCCCTTCAGCTATCCAGTACATGGCCATGTCACAGAGCTTGGAGGTGGTACTTATCTTGGTCACAAAATCATGAGCCTATTCTGGAGAGTGGCCAGAATTCAGGAAGAAAACAGGAACTTAGGAAGATAGCAGGTGTTACCCATCCATAAGGCAAGCCGCATTCCTTTCATACATTGGGCAGAAAGAATTCTGGTAAGCTTTCTACTAGCCTGGACACATCCTTTGATGCATTCTCTTTTCTAATGTCTACAACCATGGACACAGTGGGATACACAGACTTAAAAACACTCGCCTTGTCAAATCACTTGTTAGAAATCGTCCACTCCAAACCAAACAAACTGCCTTTCCTACCTATTCTCAAAACATGAGACAAAATCACAAACACACACTCACACCCACAAAGTCACCTCCTTTCCCAAAGTAGGTCTCTGACTATCGGGTGTGACCTCTGACTGGTGGGCCGTACTATGTTCCCATCAAATGGCCTGTTCTGTCTCAGATCTGGTTTTCTTGGCCAACTCTGTGAAGTTGTCAGGAGACAGCGGTGAGCCACTTCCTGCTTACTCAGGAAAGGCCACTCTTCAGAGCTTTCCTGGCATTTGGCCATCCTCACATCAGTAGATACCAAGAAAGACTGACTCTGTCCTTGGTAAATCAAAAGAAGGGAGACCACTGGGACTGGGCCTGGGACTAGATTTGTGTGCCTGGATGCCTGGATCCCAAGTTCAGAGAGTTCCATCACCAAGAATGTGAGGTGAGGTCACTTCCTTCAGGAACTGAATGATTTCAATGCCTTGGCAAGCACATTGTCCTAACATTTGCTTCCAAAGGTCCCATGAAATGGAGGCTGTCCCTAATTTTTTTGACACTTTCACAAGTTAGAATGGTATATCAAACATTGGTAACCAGTAACAGCTCTCCACAGAGGCCTCGTTTTGTCCTTCTTCTCTACATAAAGAAGAGAGAGGCTGATTCAGACACATCCCTTCATGCTGACCAGGTTGTTTGCAATGAAAGATGACTTTTGCTCTCTCAGTTCCTTCATAGGTGCCTACAACTTCTCTAGGGATCATTTGCGCATAGACCTTTGAGTTTCTCAGCAGTTGGAAGATCCCCTACATTCCTGTATTTTAAGACCAACTCTGTCCTTGCTCTTCTCTAAAGTTAGATTGAAGGAACAGTGTATGGTTAGGGTTAATAACAGGTTTGATTTGGAATAGAAATCATTCTGCTGGATGAATAATGGTATTGGGAATCTGCGATATTTTCAAGAATATATAGGTAAAATATAGGAATCTGAAAACAGAAATCTAGGTAAGATTTGAAGCCCAGAAGGGCATTGGGCCCTTGATTGCGGCATTAAGCATAGGACCTTGTAACTTGGATGATTGATTTTAAAAGAGAACTTCCAGTCAAAATGGATAGTCAGGAGTATTAGGAAGATAGTCGGTATGTTTATAAAGGAGAGTGAGTATAGGATTTGGACCAAAAGTTCTTTAGCTATAGGGTTTCGGGTATTGAGTGAATGTAAATGTCAGCACATGTGAAGAATTAATCACAATGATGAACTGGGGAAAATATGTAGGAATGCAGATATCAATAGAGACTTTAGGAAATCTGGCAAAGTATAGTCGGTAGTGAAATGTTAATAAAATAGATTCTTGTCACTTCCTGTTTTTCTGTATGCTTAATAAAACACTGTTGAAATCTTGAGAAGTGTTTTCTAAACTTTTTCCCAGAATGTGCTGTCCCCAACAGCCAAACTTCAGAATGTACTCCCTCACCCAGTTGCACGCAAACTGCTCACCCGCCCAGGCCCATCAATAAACTTTCCTCCCTGCCCTCTTCAAGGAAAGTATATAAGCTCTGCTTAAGCTGTTCTCAGGGTTCTCTGCTCTATTCAAATGAGCTCTGAGCCCCAGCATGCTGGACCCCAATAAACCCTTTGTTTTTGCATGAGAGAGTCTCTTAGTGGTCTCTTCCCCCAATGCTCTTCTGATCTTTATATATGGAGGTTCCACCGAAATCCAGCAGCGGTGAACGAGAGACCCCAATGGGCTACTCTCAGGGTAAGTAAGGCGCCTCTTTCTGGTTTCAGGTTTCAGGTTAGGGCTTGGCAAAATGGCTGTCGATGAAGTGTGTGAGCTCTCTTTGATGGTGGCTGGCAGACGTGTCACAGAGCCACAAGCCAAGTCCCTGGGGGACGCCACAGAGGACTCGGGAATCGAGGAATAATAGTTCCCTCGACTCAGTGATACTTTGTTTCAGATTCGGTATTGCCAGCCCATCGGGTTTTGCCGCCTGCTCAGTCTTGGTCTCAGTGTTGGACGTCCATTGCCTGTCTTTATTGTTTTCTCTTGTCTGTGTCCTGTGTCGTTGCTTTTACTGTTTGTGTATCTTTCATTATGGGACAGATCACTTCAATGCCTCTGTCCCTGACCCTTGATCTATGGACCAAAGTCCGCTTAAGGGCTCAGAATGTTTCTTTTTCAGTAAAACGCTGGACCTGGCAGACTCTGTGTGCCTCAGAATGGCCCACCTTTGGATTCGGATGGCCCCTAGAAGGATCTTTCTACTTACCACTAATTTAAAAAGACAGAGATATTGTCTTACAGCCAGGGCCACATAGCCATACTGATAAACAGGAATATACCTTAACTTGGCAGGACCTCTGCAAATCTCCTCTTCCGTGGGTGAAGCCTTTCCTTGCTGTGTCCCCGTTCCTACTCCTTCCCCCACGATCTCTCAACCCCTCTGCTCCTCCTCCTCCTCCACCCTCTGTTCTCCCTGAGTCACAAGATTTGACTCTACTGGACTCTCCTCCCCTTCCTTATCTTCTACCCTTGTCCCACAACCCCCAACACCCTCTAAGTGATTCTCCAGCTGCTGACTCAGCCTCTCCGCAATTGGAGGACGCTAAGCCAGCCCAGGGCCCTCCAGATAACTCCCCTGCGTCACACACAGCCCCTCCTCCCCTGGAGGAAGCTGGACTTGCTAAAGGAACTCGCTGGTGGCAAATGATTGAAAACCCTGGAACTCCCGTGTTGCTTCCCTCCATCCCTAAGGGCCAATGATTGACGATGGCCATGGGGAAAAAAATGGAAGCCTACCAGTATTGGCCTTCTCCTGTTCAGACCTATATAAATGGAAAAATAACAATCCCCCTTTTACCGAGGACCCAACCTAGCTCTCAGGTCTGGTGAAGTCATTGATGTTTTCACACCAACCTACTTGGGATGACTGCCAACAACTCCTAGGCACTCTCTTCATGACAGAGGAACAAAAGAGAATCCTCCTGGAGGCTAGAAAAAAGTATCCTCGGACCAAATGCGTGACCGACACAACTTCCCAACATATTCAAAGCCGGCTTTCTCTTGAAACGACCCAACTGGGACCCCAACACCTTTGAAGGTAGGGAGCATCTGTCCACTTATCGCCGGGCTCTAATAGTGGGTATCTTAGTGGCCGCTAGGTGACCAACTAATTTGGCCAAGGTAAGAGAGATTATTTAAGGGCCTGATGAATCTCCCTGTATGTTCCTAGAGATAATTATGTAGGCATATAGGAGACATACTCCTTTCGATCCTCAGGCAGAGGATCAAAAGGCATCTGTCACAATGGCCTTTATTGGGAAAGCTGCCCTGGATATTAAAAGAAAGTTACAATGCTTAGATGGATTGCAAGATATGACTTTGAGGGATTTAGTCAGAGAACCCGAGAAGGTATACTTTAAGAGAGAAACTGAGGAAGAGAAGGGAGCTGAGTGAGGATAAAAGAAACAAAAGACAGACTAAGGCATTGACTAAGGTCCTGGTCACAACAACAAATAGGCCAGAAACTAAGAAACAGAGAGACAGGAAGGGATACCTGGGCACACACTAGAGGCCACCCCTGGCCTCAGATCAATGTGCCTACTCTAAAGAAAAAGGACACTGGGCCAAAGAGTGCCCTAGAAAGAGACAGCCATGCCAGCCAGATATTCTGACTCTGGAGGAATACTAAGAAAGTCCGGGCTCAGATCCTCTCCATGACCTCAAGGTAACATTTGAAATGGAGGGGAACACAATAAACTTTGAAGTAGATACAGGGGCAATATACTCAGCCCATAAGGCCCATTGGGCCCTCTACCGAATAAAAGGTCTCTAATTCAAGAGTCTAACAGAAGTAAATATCGGGCTTTGACAACTAAGAGGACCATGGACCAGGGAAAAGGAAAAATCCATCACTCCTTCCTAGTAATCCCAGAATGCCTGGCCCCATTGATGGGCAGAGTTCTGCTCACCAAGCTCTGGGCCAAAATAACTTTTAACCCTGAAGGCCCCCAAGTGGAATTTTTTAATCCTTCAGTAACTACTCCTATAATCATGGCTCTAACTATGTCAGTAGCAAATGTTCATCAACTTACTCACCTTTGTTCAAAGAAACTGCATTCATTCGTGAAGGATCAAGAACACAGTTTTCCACTAACCTACTCACAGCAAAAGGAAATAACTGAATGGGTAACAAAAGCCTGTCAGGTCCATTAATTGGTTAAAGCTTACACTTCCAAGCTTCCTGCAGGAAAGCACCTATGAGGAACCAGACGAGGACAATTCTGGGAAGTGGACTTTACTGAAATTAAGCCAGTAAGGTATGGACTTAAATAACTCCTAGTCTTTGAACATACATTTTCAGGATGTATTGAAGCCTTCCCCACACACACAAAAAAAAAGAAATAAAAAAGAAGAAAACGAAACATCGCAAATGGTTGTAAAGAAGATCCTGGAAGATATTTATTCTCCCCTTGACGACCAGTAGTCTTAACCCTCATCAGCCCCTTAAGCTGCGATGGCTGATCACAAATCCTACTGGACACGAAGTATGGCCTATCTCGAATACAGCCCCCTTACGAACCTGGTGGCCATCTCTCCACCCAGTCATTTGTCAGCTGGCTATAGGTCTTTCCTATTGGGATATCCCTGATTAACAGGATCCCACTAAAATTCCATTAAATCCCTTCTGTACCATAGATAATGGAAACAAACATTATAGATGTAGGGACACGTGAGCCAGATGCAGGTTGGCTAGCCTAGATTACTATGTTTGCCCGGCAGACTATCAAAGCCACAAACAGTCACGGCTGTGGGGGGGGAGAGCAGACTTCTATTGTAAGTCATGGGGATGTGAGCATACAGGGACTGTCAGATGGAACCCAAACTCCTCATCAAATTCTGTACACAGCATTGGCCATATTACGAATTAGATAACCAAAACCGATGGCCCCCAGAGGGGTCTCTAGATCCTCAAATTCTGTGTGACCTTTTTAACTTCTGCAAGTGCTCAAAAGGGTGAAAGGAGATTCCGCTATGTGGAGGCCTTCTCTCTCCTTTGCTCACATCCTGAACTATGCTTCTCCAATAGATGCTCACCCTCAGCCTTGTGCTCTAGACTCTCTGCTGTCACTCCCACCTCAGCAACTTGATTTCTCCCCTCCAATATCTAGATCAAAAACCCAAATCTCGACTGGTTCTCAGACCATTGCTCCCTTGCTGAGGTTGCAGGTACTGAGGTACCACTCCATTCACTCACTCCTCTCCTCTCCTGTCAGTGCCCGCACCGGGTCCCACCCAGTCCTCTTACCACCTAATGCAAAGCTCAAACCCGCTGAGAAGAATCCTCAGACCCTAATACAAGATGTAATTAAAATGGCCTTTAATGTTGCTTTGTCATCACTAAAAACAGGTTACTAAGAATTTAAAGTCCCTCACAGGCTTTTTGGAATCTCACTCCCGTCTCCCCCTCTGTTCTATCTGTTCTACTGCTCAAGTTTTTGTTGCTATTAAGATCCCAAAGCCCTCTCCCAATATTCTTTTACATCTCTCCTTCCTCATTCTCAGATCCACAGAGCTGCTCTTATTTCTGCCTTCCAAATTGTCCCCCTCTGTACCAGGCCCACAGAAAAGTCTTAACAGACCTTCTCCAGAAGTCTTCACCATGGCTGATTTAGGACTTTCAGCAAAAGAGTCCATATAAAAGAGTTCACTGTAGATAAACTTCCTATTTTTGTGTTGCCCTGGTCTCCTTGGCAACTGGCTAAAAAATTAAGCACTCCTGATCTAGACACACCCTTACTAGTTTTTCACAAAATATTTGCAAAAAAGTCCTCTGGCCTTGAGCTGGGGCTTCACAGAGATGGCTACATTTCTAAGATAAAGAAGTTACAAACTGGGCTGTATGGAAACAGCTGGAAGGGGGAAAAAAAGAAAGGGAAGACACCCACACCCAGGTGTCCTTGAAAAGTTAACTTGCCCAAACTGAGGAAAAAAGAGAAACAAAAACTGCTTTTTGTGAACTTCTGCAGACTGTGAACTTCTGAGCCCCTTCCCTTACGTGTTGGGTACAAAATTCTGAAACTATGTAACTTGGGTTTCAGGGGATTAATTGATTACAACAGAAGCAATGCCCTCTGAATCTGGTTGAAACCAAAAAAGACTGTTTCCGTGTCTTTGGTGCTATCTTAGGTGCCTTGCCTTGTCCGTCCCTACAACAGTATAATTCTATATACTTAAACATTGTTTATGTTTTCATGAAATGGTCAACAGATGTGATTAATTGTGAAATGGTGCAGATGTTTCCCAGAGTGCTCTATCATGACGCAGGTTCATCTGAAGATCAAAGAGGGGGACATACAACCCGGTTCTGCTGGGAACATATGTCCCTCACCTTAGCCATTCTATTACGAATAGGAGTTGCTGCAGGGTTGGGCACAAGAACCACTGCTCTGGTCCATGGGACACAACAAGTGACCCAATTAGAAGAAGCAATAGATCAAAACTTAAAGATTTTAGAAACCTCCATCACAGCTTTGCAGGAATCTTTAACCTCTCTCTCTGAAGTTGTTTTACAGAAAAGGCGAGGGTTGGACCTCCTTTTCATGACAGAAGGGGGCCTTTGTGCTTCATTGAGGGAAGAATGTTGTTTTTATGTCGACAATACTGGAGTTGTAAAAAAATCTATGAGTAAATTAAAAAGATGCCTTGAAGAGCAACAACGAGAGAGAGAGGCACAAAAACGGTAGTTTGAGTCTTTTTTTACACAGTCCCCCTGGTTAATTACGTTTTTATCAACCCTGGCTGGTCCAATAATAATCCTCATAGTATTACTAACTATAAAACCCTGTTTCCTCAACCATGTAATTTCTTTTCTCCAAGCTCAAATTGGACAAATTAAAATTATGGTAATACCCCACTAGCAGACATAGAATGTGACACCCCACAATGATCACTTTTATGATTAAAAGTAGCCAGAAAAAGAAGTGGGGAATGAAAGGTTAATACAATATGTACTTGTCACTTCCTGTTTTTCTGTACGCTTAACAAAACACTGTTGAAATCTTGAGAACTCTTTGCTAATCTTGTTGCCAGAATGTGCTGTCCCCAATTGCCAAACTGCAGAATCTACTCCCTCACCCGGTTGAATAGAAACCTGAACTGTACTTGGATCATTGAATGTAGAAGAGAACATCCATTCAAAAAGTTATAGTCAGTTGGATTAGAAAGATAGTCGGTAAGTTTAGGAAGAAAAGTGAGTATAGGATTTGGAACAAAAGTTCTTTAGCAATAGGGTTTTGGTTAGAGAGTCAATGTAAATGTCAACACAAGTGAAGAGTCAGTCACAATGATGCACAGGGCAAAATATGTAGAAAAGCAGATATCAATAGAGACATTAGGAAATCAGGAAAAGAATAAAGTGAGTGATGGAATTAGATATTTTCAACAGGGTTGAGGATGAATATGTGAGCTTAGGATAAAACAAATATGAAGTCAACAATAGGATTGACATTTGATAGCATTAGCGTAGCCCAAGACAGTGTCCAAAATAAGCTCTGTTGCCCCTCATTTGCCTAAATTCCCAGTGGCCTGTACACCCTTCCTGTGTACCAGGAGTGATCAAATAGGCCTGCCCTTAATACTGCTCTGCTTCTCCAATTTGAGTCCTACTGAGTGTCGGGTACAGATTCTTTATGTGAATTGGAAAGATGAGAAAACTCAAGCACCTATTGGATAGCCTCTGAATACATTTGAAGAACTCATTTGACCCAAAAGATCCCTATTCTCACTTGATGGAATTCAGGAACCTTACAGAGGAAGGCAAAATACTTCATCAACAATGACTGCTCTTTTTGCCATTTTGGATTTTATGCACCCATGGGATCTTTCTTTAGATCCATCAGGTACTGAGAATCTAAGTCAAAGAATCACACTGGGCCAAGAGGATGATTCACACACATCTCTTTCCAAATCAATTAAGGAAAGAGCCAAAGGTAAAGCATATTCATTTTCATTTGAAAAATCTTTCCTTCAGGATTCACAAAGGGTTGGCCTGAGACAAAGACCTTCCTGACTCTCAGGGCAACAGAACAATAGGTAAGCAAATGGCCCAAAGCAGGGATTCTCCACTGAGACTTTACTGGTCACACTGATATCTGAGTTTTCTGAGATGCTCGACATTCCAATCATCTATCCAGTACATGGCCATGTCACAGAGCTTGGAGGTAGTACATATCTTGGACACAAAACCATAAGCCTATTCTGGAGATTGGCCATAATTCAGGAAGAAAACAGCAACTTAGGAAGGTAGCAGGTATCGCCCATCAATAAGGCAAGCCACAGTCAATTCATAAATTGTGCTGGATGAATGCTGGGAAGCTTTCTATGAGACAGGACACATCCATTGATGCATTCTCTTTTCTAATGTCTACAAGCACGGACACAGTGGGATACACAGACATAGAAACACTTGCATTGTCAAACGACTTACTAGAAACAGTTCACTCCAAACCAAACAAACTGCCTTTTCTACTTATTCTCAGAACATGAGACAAAACCACAAATCCACACCCGCAATGGCACCTCCTTCCCCCAAATAGGTCTGTGACTCTCCGGAGTGTGCTCTGACTGATGGGCCATACTATGATCCTCCGAAATGGCCTGCCCTGTCTCAGATCTGATCTTCTTGGCCAACAATGTGAAGTTGTTAGAAGCCAGGAGTGAGCCACTATCTGCTTTCTCAGGAAGAGCCCCTCTTCCGAGCTTTCCTGGCATTTGGCCATCCTCACATCAGTAGGTATCAAGAAATACTGACTCTGTCCTTTGTAAATCCAAAAAAGTGAGACCACTGGGACTAGGACTGGGACTGGCTCTGGGTGCCTGGCTTTCTGTATACCAAGTTCAGAGAGTTCCATCACCAAGGAAGTGAGATGAGATCACTTCCTTCAGGAACTGAATGAGATCACTGCCTTGGCAACCACTTTGTCATAACAATTGCTCCCAACGGTCCCATGAGATGAGGGCTGCCCCTACTTCCTGTGACACTTTCACAAGTTAAAATGGTATATCACCCGTAGGCAAAAGGGAACAGCTCTCCACACAGGCCGGGTTTGGTACATCTTCTCTACATGAAGAAGAGATAGGCTCATTCTGACGCAACCCTTAATCCTGACCAGGTTGTTTGCCATGGAAGATGATTTTTGCTCTCTCAGGTCTTACATAGCTGCCTACATCTTCTCCAGAGATCATTTCTGCATGGAGCTTTGAGGTTCTCAACAGATGGAAGATCCACTGCATTCCTGTATTGTAAGACCAACACTGTCCCTGCTCTTCAGTAAACATAGATGTGAATTGGAGTCATGAGAAAACCCACGAACCTATGGGATAGCCTCTGCAGGGCTTTAAAGAATTCACTTGACCCAAATGATCCCTATTCTCACTTAATGGAGGTCAGGAACCTTACAGAGGAAGGCGAGAGACTCTATCCACCATGACAGTTCTTTTGTCCATTTTGGTTTTGGATGCACACATGGGATTTTTCTTTAGACCCATCATGTGCTGTGAATCTAAGCCACAGCCTCACATAGGGCCAAGAGGCTGATTCAGACACATCCATTTCCAAAGCAATTAACCGAAGAGGCACAGGTAATGACCATTCAATTCCATTTGAAAACTATTTTCTTCAGGCTTCACAAAGTGTGGCCTAAGGCAAAGACCTTCCTGACATTCAGGGCAACAGAATAGGTAAGCAAAAGGCCCAAAGCAGGGTTTCTCCACTGAGACTTTCTTGGGCATACTGATATCTGAGTTTTCTGAGATACTCACCATTCCCATCAGCTATCCAGTACATGGCCATGTCACAGAGATGGAGGTGGTACATATCTTGGACACAAAATCATGAGCGTATTCTGGAGAGTGTCCAGAATTCAGGAAGAAAACAGGAATTTAGAAAGATGGCAGGAATTGCCCATCCATACGGCAAGCTGCAGTCCATTCATAAATTGCACAGGATGAATGCTTTGAAGCTTTCTCGTAGACAGGGCACATCCATTGATGCATTCTCTTTTCTACTGTCTACAATCACGGACACAGTATGATATATAGACACAGAAACACTCACGTTGTCAAAGGACTTACTAGAAACAGTTCACTCCAAAACAAACAAACCAGCTTTCCTAACTATTCTCAGAACATGAGACAAAACCACAAACTCACACTCACACCCAAAATGGTACCTCTTTCCCCAAAGTAGGTCTGTGTCTATCCGGAGTGTCCTCTGACTTGTGGGCCATACTATGTTCCCCAAAAATGGCGTGTCCTGTCTTCAATCTGGTCTCTTTAGCCAACTCTGTGAAGTTGTCAGGAGCCCGTGGTGAGAAACTACCTGCTTTCTCTGGAAAGGCCAGTCTTCATAGTTTCCAGGCATTTGACTGCCCTCACATCAGTAGGTACCAGAAAGAGTGACTCTGTCTTGTTAAATCCAAACAAGTGAGCCCACTGGGACATGGAGTGGGTTTGACTCTGTGTGCCTGGTTTCCTGGATCCCAAGATCACAGACTTTCATCACCAATAATGTAAGGTGAGGTCACTTCCTTCAAGAACTGAATGAAGTCACTGCCTTGGAAACCACTTTGTTTTAACAGTTGCTTCCAAGGTTCTCAAAAGATGGAGTCTGCCTCTACTTGCTGTGACACATTCATAAGTTAGAAAGGTATATCAACCATAGGCACCGGGGAACAGCTCTCCACACAGCCATGGTTTGGTCCATCTTCTCTACATTAGGAAGAGAGAGGCTAATTCAGACACATCCCTTCAACCTGACCAGGTTGTTTGCCATGGAAGATGACTTTTGCTCTCTCAAATCCTTCATACCTGCCTACACCGACTCAAGGGATTATTTCTGCAGGGACTTTTGAGGTTCTCAGCTGGGGGATGATACCCTACCTTCCTGGATTTTAAGACCAACTCTGTCCCTGCTCTTCTGTAAAGTGAGATTGAGGGAACAGTGTATGGTTAGTGTTAATAGCATGTTCGATTTGGGTTAGGAGTCATTCTGCTGGATGAATTATGGTATTGGGAACCTGTGATATTTATAACAATATAAATGTGAAATATATGTATGAGATCAGAGATCTAGGAAAGATTTGAAGCCCAGAAAGGCATTGGGCCCTTGATTGGTATACTTAGATTGAATCATGTTCTGCACCGAGGTCTCAGATAAATCGATATACAATGGCATAGGACCCTATACCTCGGATGATTGAAAGTAGAAGAGAACATCCAGTCAAAAGGGATAATCTGTAGGATTAGGAAGATAGTAAGTAGGTTTAGGAAGAAGAGTGAGTCTCGGAGTTGGACCAAAAGTTCTTTAGCAATTGGTTTTCAGTTAGAGGGTGAATGTAAATGTCAGCACATGTGAAGAGACAGTCACAATGATGAACTGGGAAAAATATGTAGGAAAGCAGATATCAATAGGGGCATTAGGAAATCAGGAAACGTATAAAGTGAGTGATAGGATTAGATATTTTCAAAAGGCTTGAGGTTAAATATATAATCTTAGGAAGAAACAAATATGTAGTAACCAATAGGATTGACATTTGAGAGCAGTAGGCACCCTGGACATAGATGCTTTTAGTAATCCATGGTCACTTCCCATTTAGGCTTTGGTACAATCATATGTGTGACCTTTGCATTTTGTGTACAGAATACTACTGTGGTAAAATGTATATGTAGATCAGGTGACATGAGTATTTCTTGCACTATAAAGGGGAGTAATATTCTGGAAACTTATAAATTAGTACTGGGGATAAAAATAGGTGTACCTTGTGTTGATGATTATTGAGATGATGCATGAATAGACCATATTGTGAATAAAGTATGTAACTGGATCCAACATTAAATAATGGTTTGAGTTTGCATCTGAAAATATATTGGAAATCTTATATTGATATATATACCATCATTCCAACGAGTTATATATGCAATGGTATTATTAGGGTTACGGTTTATCGTGAAGAGTGAGTTTTGCTTCAAAAATGATTATGGAATCGAAAATAATGTGATTAGAAAGAAGTCTAGTGAAAAGACCAGTAAAGAAACATGGAGGAATACATGTGTTCTGAAGTAGTAAGTAATTGAAAGTGAACCAAATGCCAAAAAAATTTGTGAAGTTGTGGATGAAAAAATACATCCTATGATGTCCATAAACTGAAGAAATAGTAATGTACCAGTGTTGAGTAAAAATGAACTTCAAATTACACATCATGTCCCATAGCAATCTACTTGCATTAATGTTAAACTGGGTCAGTTACTGTAGAAATATTAGGATTTTTAAGCACCATCCACTGAACTTAGTTTTCAGTAGTAGGAAACCAAAATATATTTCAGGTGTATGAATATTACTGAGAATAATCTTGTGAAAATTTGAATTTAAATGAACATAAATGAATATGAATGAATTTAGGGAGTGTATAATAAGACACATATTTTTCATATTTTTTTAAAATCTGGAGAATATACACACACACACACACGCACACACACACACACACACACACACACACGCACACACACACACATTAATATTTAGCAATATATATGCCAATCGATATTCATCATGAAATATAATTCATTTTACTGAACATTGGATTTATGTATAGTGTTTTTCACTAGGAAGCTCACCCATAGGTGGAATTTTCAGTTCCATCATTATTTAGGGAAAGTCATCTCTTCTCACAATTTTTATATTCCAAAGCCAGTGATCTTTCAAGATTGTACGTGTGATACCAGGTAGGATATTGTATATGCATAAAAAAATTACATGTGCTTAATAGGATACAGAGAAAGGGAGACAGGAATTTACATATGTGATAACTTTAAAAAATCATGGAGAAATATTAAAATGAAAAGTTTACTAAATTTAAAACACATACTCTTGATAAAGAGGAAGACAAATACAAATATACACCATGCTTCCTATGAAAGGACTGTACTTCTATTCAGTTAGGTTTTTTTTTTCTCCATGATATTAGGATTAGTAATCAGAGTCTAGTAGGGTATGGGTTAGTGTCAGGGATTCAGTATTTCAAATGGAAAATAGGAAAATGAATCTATTGTGTATGCAAACATGTGATACACAAAAATCATCCCTCTCTTATCCAGAACAATGCCTTGAAATAACCATCGCTAAAAGTAAGACGCAATTAGAGGAGAGGAGTTAGAAAACCTGTGAATACATATGTGGAATAAAAAATGCTCAGGAGTTCACAACACTGGAGGTGGTAAAAGTTTACAAAAGTATGGGAGAGGGTAAACACTCCAGAAACATGGAGCTGTGCTGACCTAAAGACTTATTGAGAAACTTCCTCTGAGGTTAGGCACAAGAAATATATGTATGGCAATATGTAAATCAATGGTTCTGCAACTGATGTGATTCTGCAATCTGTATATGGAATAAAAATGGGAGCTCATATCCCACTTGAATCAAAGTGTGAAATATGATATATCAAGAAGTATGTAATGTTTTGAACAACCTACAATGAAAATTAATTAAAAAAAGAAAAAGAAATATATGTAATTGTCAGGAGATTTAGCTTCGTTTATAGTGACACTAAAAATCTGGGTCTGCATCTATGTGACCTGGAGGACATGGTTGTTTATTTTGTAATGAACATGAGCAGCAGGTCTGAATTCTCCCTTTGTAGGTAAACTGTTGCCACTGGGAGCTAAGTGTCTTCCCGTGTGGTCTGTGAAGCCATTTGGTCATCCTCCACTTTTCAGGGTGTTTCTTACTGCTGCACTGGGAATTTGGTATTTGCTTCATGAAATACAATATGTTCAACTGGGACACAATGCTGGAGGGAGTTCTGTCATGTGTGGTTGGTCAGGGTCGGAAAGAGAATGTACGAACCAGGCTTCTATCCCACATAGCTTTCCCCTTGACTATAGCAACCTGATTCTGAACATTGCCCTGAAACCTCTACATATAACAAGATGCCTTTACATATAAAAGTCTGCTGCCTGCACCATGTCAGTCGCAAGTTTTGGAAGCCAATGGAAGATCCAGGTGGTCCTACCAAAAATATTTATTTACACACCTACAGTCCACTGCTCTACACCCACTACCCAGCAGGCTCCAACTTACTGGCATTTCTGTTCTACACCATTTTCACGAAACTCAGTCAATCAAGGCACTGTTTGTTATACTCATGATCAGCAGCAGGATATCTAAAGGTTATCCAGTGCCACCTGGTCATGGGGATTTCAAAAATTTCATGGTATTAATCTAGTCATTTTTCAAGGATGAAGTTGGAGGCACTGTGTGTTTCATTTAATTCAGGAACCATTAAATGGTGAGGAAGCTCATTTCAATGAAAGCTCTGGAGAACACTCACAGGCAAGCCTTCCCAAAGAGTGGCCAAAAGGACACATGAATCCAGGCCCATTGAGGTATACAATGTGAGGTCCATGTGTGTTTGGACTCTCAACTATGGCTACCAAGTCTTTAAGAATTAAATCATGTGATATCCTGGCTCAGAATCCCTGAGCTCTGTGGAAAGCCATCCTGGGCCTAGATCTCAGTTTCCAAAACCGATTCTCATGCGTGGTCTCCTAAAATCCCAACACTATTCATGGCAATACTTCTCTGAGGTCAGTTCCAGAACTCAGTCTCTAAGGGGAATCACACCAGAGTTCAAGCCCTGGTGGACCCAGTCATCTCTTCCAACTACCACACAAATTACCACAATTAAAATAAGAACCCTCCCATATGGCCCTCATCTTCTTTCATATAGACACTCATCATAATCTGGCTGGAGGTTTCCATGAGGGGCGCAGACCAAGACAGTGTCCCAAATAAGCTCCTTTGCCCCTCATTTGCCTAAAGTCAAGGTGGCCTGGACACCCATCCTGTGAACCAAAAGTGATCAAATAGGCCTGCCATTAATACCGCTCCAATTTGAGGACTACTGTCTGTGGGGTTTAGATTCTTTATGTGAATTTTAGTCATGAGAAAACCCAAGCACAATGGGCTAGCCTCTGCAGGATTTGCAGAACTCTTTTGACCCAAAGGATCCCATTCTCACTTGATGGAGGTCAGGAACCTTACAGAGGAAGTCGAGAGACTTCATCCCAATAATTGTTCTTTTGGCGAATTTTCTTTTGGATGCACACATGGTAACTTTCTTTAGATCCATCAGGTGCTGAGAATCTAAGCCACAGCCACACACAGGGCCAAGGGCCTGATTCAGACACATCCCTTTCCAAAGCAATTAAGGAAAGTGCCACAGGTATGCCCATTCATTTCCATTTGAAAACTGTTTTCTTCAGGCTTCACAAAGGGGTGGCCTGAGGCAAAGACCTTCCTGACATTCAGGGCAACAGAACAATAGGTAAGCAAAAGGCCCAAAGCAGGATTTCTCCTCTGAGACTTTCCTGGTCACACTGATATCTGAGTTTTCTGAGATGCTCGCCATCACCTACAGCTATCCAGTACATGGCCATGTCACAGAGCTTGGAGGTGGTAAATATCTTGGACACAAAACCATGGGCCTATTCTTGAGATTGGCCGGAATTCAGGACGAAAATAGAAACTTAGGAAGGTAGCAGGTGTTGCTCATCGATAAGGCAAGCTACAGTCCATTCAAAAACGGGGCAATATGAATGCTGAGAAGCTTTCTACTAGACACGACATATCCATTGATGAATTCTCTTTTCTAATGTCTACAACCACGGAAACAGTGGAATACACAGACATAGAAACACTCGCCCTGTGAAAAGACTTACTAGAAACAGTCCACTTCAAATGAAACAAACCGACTGTCCTACCTATTCTCAGAAAATGAGACAAAACCACAAACCCACAACCACACCCACAAAGGCACCTCCTTCTTCTAAGTAGGTCTGTGAATATCCAGAGTGTCCTCTGACTTGTGGGCCATAATATGTTCCCCCAAAATGGCCTTTCCTGTCTCAGATCTTGTCTCCTTGGCCAACTCTGTAAACTTCTTAGAAGCCAACGGTGAGCAACTACCTGCTTTCTCATGAAAAACCCTGCATCCGAGCTTTCCTGGCATTTGGCCTTCGTCACATCTGTAGGTACCAAAAAATACTGACCCTGTCCTTGGTAAATCCAAACAAGTGAGACCACTGGGACTGGGACTTGGATTGGCTCTTTGTGCCTGGCTTCCTGGATCCCACGTTCAGAGAGTTCCATCACCAAGAAAGTGAGGTGAGGTCACTTCCTTCCTGAACTGAATGAGGGCACTGTCTTGGCAGCCACTTTGTCCTAACTGTTGCTTCCAAGAGTCCCAAGAGATTGAGGCTGCCCCTACTTCCTGTGACATTTTCACAAGTTAGAATGGTATATCAACCAAAGGCACCCAGGAATAGATCTCCACACAGGCCTGGTTTGGTCCATGATCTCTACATTAAAAAAAATCTGATTCAGACACAACCTTTTATCCTGACCGGGTTGTTTGCCATGGAAGATGACTTTTGGTCTCTCAGGTCCTTTATTGCTTCCTACATCTTCTCCAGGGATCATTTCTGCATGGACCTTTGAGGTTCTCAGCAGGTGGAAGTTTTTCTACATTTCTGTATTGTAATATCAACTCCTTCCCTGCTCTTCTGTAAAGTTAGATTGAGGGAACAGTGTCCGGTTATGGTTAAAAACATGCTCGATTTGGGTTAGAAATCATTTTGCTGGATGAATGATCGTATTGAGAACTTGCTATGTGTAGAAGAATATATAGGTGAAATATATGTATGAAAAAAGAAATCTGATTTGAAGCCCAGAAGGGCATTGGGCCCTTGATAGGGATACGTGGTGTTGAATTACGTTCTGCAGAGTTGTCTCAGATAAATCGATATACAATGGCATAGCACCTTGTACGTTGCATGAATTAATGTAGAAGGAACATCAAGTCAAAAAGGCATAGTCGGTAGTGAAAGGTTAATAAAATTAAAAAAATAGGTACTTGTCACTTCCTGTTTTTCTGTATGCTTAACAAAACACTTTTGAAATCTTGAGAAATGTTTGCTAATCTTGTTCTAGAATGTACTGTTCCCAACAGCCGAACTGCAGAATGTACTCCCTCACTCGGTGTCATGCAAACCGCCCACTCGCCCTTACCCATCACTAAACTTCCCTCTCTTCCCTCTCCAAGGAAAGTATATAAGCTATTCTTAAGCTGTTCTCAGAGGTCTCTGCTCTATTTAATTTAGCTCTGAGCTCCAGCATGCTGGACCACAAATAAACCCTTTGCTGTTGCATGAGACAGTCTCTTGATAGTATCTTCCTCTGACACTCGCATGACCTTTACATATTGAGGTTCCACCGAGTTCCAGCAGTGGCGGACGAGAGACCCCAACGGGCTCCTCTCGGAGCAAGTAAGGCGCCTTTTTCCGGTTTCAGGTTTCTTGTTAGGGCTTGGCAAAATTGCTGGCGATGAAGAGCCTGGGCTCTCTCCGACGGTGGCTGAGAGACGTGTCACAGAGACAAAGGGCACCTCTCTGGAGGACCCCGCAGAGAACTCGGGAAATCAAGGAACAATAGTCTTCTCGACTCAGTGATATTTTCTTTTAGATTCGTTGTTGCCATACCATTGGGTTTTGCCGGCTACTCATTCCTGGTCTCAGTGTTGGACGTTCATTGCCTGTCTTTATGGTCTTGTCTTATCTGTGTCGTGTGTCCTTGCTTTTACTGTTTGTGGAACTTTCATTATGGAACAGAGCACGTCAATGCCTCTGTCCCTGACCCTTGAGCACTGGACCAAAGTCCGCTTAAGGGCTCAGAATCTTTCTTTTTTTAGTAAAACGCTGGACCTGGCAGAATCTCTGTGCCTCAGAATGGCCCATCTTTGGAGTCGTATGGCCCCTAGAAGGATCTTTCTACTTCCCACTAATTTAAAAAGTCAGAGGTATTGTCTTTCAGCCAGCGCCACATAGCCATCCGGATCAACAGCCATATATCTTAACTCTTCAGGACCTCTGCAAATCTCCTCCTCCATGGGTGAAGCCTTTCCTTGCCCCTACCTCTGCTCCTACTCCTTCCCCCATGATCTCTCAAACCCTCTCAACCTCCTCCTCCTCCACCCTCTGTTCTCCCTGAGTCACAGATTTGACTCTACTGGACTCTTCTCCCCCTCCTTATCCCCTGCCCTCGTCCCCTAACACACAACACACTCTAAGTGATTCCGCTGCTGCTGACTAAGCCTCTCTACCATTGGAGGAAGCTAAGCCGGTAATAGGATCTGACAATGGACCGATGTTCATGGCCCAGGTAAGTCAGGGGTTAGCCAGGAACCTGGGGATTAATTGGAAGTTAAATTGTGCTTATAGACCACAGACTTCAAGACAAGTAGAAAGAATGAATAGAACCATTAAAGAGACCTTAACGAAATTAAGCTTAGAGACCAGCATAGGATTGGACTATGCTCCTGCCTTATGCAATGTTTCATGCAAGAAAAAATCCTTCTGTTTCTTTGAGTAACCTTACCACGTGTGAAATTCTTTATGGTGGCCCTCCTCCAGTAGGGGACCTAAGCCCAACTGTAAGACCTAAAGATCCTTTCCACACCCCCTTGCTTGACAGACTTAAAGATCTTGAAAGAACTCAGTAATACCTGTGAAAACAGCTGGCCACTGCCTACCCAACTGGGAACCAGGGGATTCCACATCCATATCAAGTAAGAGATTTCATCTATGTAAGATGATATCAGGTGTCATCCCTGGTACCCCGCTGAAAAGGACCATACCAGGTGCTATTATAACACCTACAGTGGTAAACGTAAACAGAATCACTTCCAGGATCCATGCCTCTCATCTCAAGCCTGCTCCCTGTACAGAATCTTTCTGGAAACTGAAAAAGACTGGTAACAGTTTCAAATTGTGTATTCGCAATGTGAATAAGGTTATATACTCTCCCCTTGGCTACAAGTAGTCCTAACCCTCATCAGCCCATTAAGCAGTGATGGCTGATCACAAATCCTACTGGAAAAGAAGTATGGTCTATCTCGCATACAGCCCCCTTAGGGACCTGGTGGCCATCTCTCCACCCAGACATTTGTTAGCTGGCTATAGGTATTTCCTATTGTGATATCACTGATGAAGAGGATCCCACTAAAATAGCATTAAATCCCTTCTGTACCATAGATAATGGAAACAAACATTATGGATGTAGGGACACGCAAGCCAGATGCAGGTTGGCTAGTTTAGATTACTAAGTTTGCCTGGCAGACTATCAAAGCCACAAAGAGTAACGGCTGTGTGGGGGAAAAGCCGACTTTTTCTGTATGTCATGGGAATGTGTGCATACAGGGGCTGCCTGATGAAACCCCAATTCTTCATCAAATTCAGTACACAGCATTGGCCACATTACCAATTAGACAACCAAAAACTATGGCACCCAGAGGGGTCTCTAAATCCTCAAATTTTGCATGACCTTTTTGACTTCTGCAAGTGCTCAAAAGAGTGAAAGGAAATTCCCCTATGTGGAAGCCTTTTCCCTCCTTCACGCACATCCTGAACTAAGCTTCTCCAATAGATCATTATCCTCAGCCTTCTGCTCCAGACCCTCTGATGTCACTCCCATCTCAGCAACTTGATTTCTCCCCTCCAATAACTAGATCAGAAACCCAAAGCTCCACCAGTTCTCTGACCATAGCCCCCTTGCTGAGGTAGCAGGTACATAGGTACCGCTCCACCGACTCATTCCTCTCATCTCCTGTCAGTGCCCTCACCGGGTCCCACCAGGTCCTCTTACCAGCTAACCCAATGCTCAAACGAGCTGAGGAGAGCCCTGAGACCCTTATCCAAGATGTAATATAATTGGCCTTTAAAGTTGCTTTGTCATCACTGAAAACAGGTTGCTAAAATTTAAAGTCCCTCACAGGATTTTGGGATCCTCACTCCCGTCTTTCACTCTGCTCTACCTGATCTACTGCTCAAGTTTGCTGCTAGGAAATTCCAAATACCCTTTCGCATTATTCTTTTACATCTCTCTTTTCCCTCATTCTCAGATCCTCGGAGGTGCTCTCAGCCCCAACTTCCCCGTCTTTCCCCCTCTGTACCAGGTCCACAGAAAAGTCTGAAATGACCTTCTTCAGAAGTCTTCACCATGGCTGAGTTTTGAACTTTCAGCCAAAGAGTCCCAATAAAGACTTTAATGTAGATAAACATTCTCTTTTGTATTGCCCTGTTCTACTTGGCCACTGGCTAAAAATCTCAGTACTTCTAAGCTAGACAACCTCTAACTAGTTTTTCACAAAATATGTGAACAAGTCCTCTGGCCTTCAGCTGGGGCTTCACAGAGATGGCTACATTTCTAAGATAAAGAAATTACCAACCGGGCTCCATGGTAACAGCGGGCAGGGGGAAAATAAGAAAGGGAAGAAAAAGCTCTCCTCCTCCCCGGTGTCCTTGAAAAGTTAACTTGCCCAGAACAGAAGGAAAAACAGAAACAAATACTGCTTTTTTAAACTTCTGAAGACTGTGAACTTCTGAGCCCCATGCCTTATATGTTGGGTACAAATTTCTGAAACTACCTAAACTTGAGTTTCAGGGGATTAATTGATTACAATAGAAGCAATGCCCTCTGAATCCGGTTTCAACCAAATAGGACTGTTTCCCTCTCTTGAGTGCTATCTTAGGTGCCTTGCTTTGTCAGTGCCTACAACAGCATAATTCTATATACTTAAACATCGTTTATGTTTTCATGAAATGATCAAGATATGTGATAAATTGTGTAATGGTGCAGATGTTTCCCAGAGTGCTCTATCATGACGCAGGTTCATTTGAGGATCAAATAGGGGGGGCATACAACCGGTTCCACTGGGAACATATATCCCTCACTTTAGCCATCCTATTAGGAATAGGAGTTGCTGCACGGGTGGGCAGAGGAACCAGTGGCATTGTCCATGGGACACAAAAGATGACCCAATTAGAAGCAGCAATAGAGCAAAAGTAAGATATTAGAAACCTCCTTCAGGGCTTTGCATGAAACTTTAACCTCTCTCTCTGAAGTTGTTTTACAGAACAGTTGAGGGTTGGACCTCCTCTTCATTAGAGAAGGGGGCCTTTGTGCCGCATTGAGGGAAGAATGTTGTTTTTATGCTGACTATACTGGAGTTGTAATAAAATCTATGAGTAAATTTAAAAGACACCTTGAAGAGCATCAACAAGTGAGAGAGGCCCAAAAAGGGTGGCTTGAGTCTTGGTTCACACAGTCCCCCTGGTTAACTACGTTTTTATCAACCCTGGCCGGTCCAATAATAATCCTCATATTATTGCTAACTATAAAACCCTGTTTGCTCAACCGTGTAATGTCTTTTCGCCAGGCTCAAATTGGACGAGTTAAACTTATGGTAATACCCCACTAGCAGACATTGAATGTGACACCCTCCAATGATCATTTTTATGATTAAAATTAGCCAGAAGAAGAAGTGGGGAATGAAATATTAATAAAATAGGTACTTGTCACATCTTGTTTTTCTGTATGCTTAACAGAACAGTGTTGAAATCTTGAGAAATGTTTGCAAATCTTCTTCCCAGAATGTTCTATCCCCAGCTGCCAAATTGCAGAATGTACTCCCTCTCCCAGTTGCATGCAAACCGCCCACTCGCCCTTACCCATCAATACAATTCCCTCCCTTCCCTCTCCAGGGAAAGTATATAAGCTCTACTTCAGCTATTCTCAGGGCTATCTGCTCTATTCAGGTGATCTCTGAACCCCAGCCTGCTGGACACCCAATAAACCGTTTGATGTTGCATGAGATAGTCTGTTGGTAGTCTCCTCCTCTGAAGCTCGCACCACATTTACTTGGATGATTAAATGTAGAAGAGAACATCCAGTCAAAAAGGGATAGTCTGTAGCATTACGAAGATAGTCAATAAGTTTAGGAAGAAGGGTGAGTATAAGATTTGGAACAAAAGTTTCTTAGCAATAGGATTTCGATTAGAGAGTGAATGTAAATGTCAGCACAGGGGAAGAGTCAGTCACAATGATGAACTGGGGAAAATATGTAGGAAAGCATATATCAATATAGACATTACAAAATCAGGCAGAGTATAAAGTGAGTGATAGGATTAGACATTTTGAACAGGGTTGTGTTTAAATATATAATCTTAGGAAGAAACAAATATGTAGTCACAAATAGGATTGACATTTGAGAGCACTGGGCAAATTTCAGGTGGATGAATATTTCTGAGAATAATCTTGTGAATAGTTGATTATAAATCCACATACATGAACATGAATGAATTTAGGGAGTGAATATAAGACACATATATTTCATATTTTGAAAAATCTGGAGAGTGTGTATATATATATATATATATATATATATATATATATATATATATATACATATATATACATATACATAAAACACACACACAGACAAAAAAGTAGCAATATATATGTCAATCAAAATTCCTTATAAAATATATACCATCCACAGATCTAAAAATATTCATTTTACTGAACATGGATTTATGTATAATGCTGTTCAACTAGCAAGCTCACCCATAGGTTGAATATTCAGTTCCAACAGGGTTTAGTAGGAGTGATCTCTTCTAACAATTTGTATCTGCCAAGTCAGCCACCTCACAAGAATGTACGTGTGGTACCAGATAGGAATCTATATGTGCATATAAGAATTCAGAGAAAGGGAGACAGGAATTCACATATTTGTTAACCTTAAAAATACTAGGACAACTATTTCAACAAACAATTGACTAGATTTATAACTCCAACTCTGTATCATGCAAAAGGCAAGTCCATCTATACACCATGCCTACTCTGAACTGCTTGTATTTCTATTCTTTATGGGTTATTTTTCTCCATCATATTAGGATTAGTAGTCAGAGTCTGGTAGGGTATGGGTTAGAGTCAGGTATTCAGTATTTTGAATTGAAAATAGGACACTGAATCCAATGTGTATGCAAATATATGCTACGGAAAAATCTTCCCACTCTCCTCCAGAACAATGCCTTGACATTACCTTCGCCCCAAGTAAGACACAATTAGAGGAGAAGAGTTAGAAAATCTGTGAATACATATCTAGAATGGAAAATGCTCCAGATTTCACATCTTTGGAGGTGGTAGAGGAGTTTCCAAAAGTAAGAGACAGGGTAAACACTCCACAAATATGGAGCTCTGCTGGCCAAAAGACTTTTTGAGAATCTGCCTCTGAGGTTGGGCACTTGAAATATATGTTGTTGTCAGGAGCTTTAGCTTTATTTGTAGTGAAACCATCAAAGCTGGATCTGCATCTATGTGACCTGGAGGAAATGGTTACTTATTTTCAAATAAAAATGAGGCAGCAGTGATGAATTCTCTTTTTGTAGGTAAACTTTGGCCACTGAGGGCTAAGGGTCTTCCCGTGTGGACTGTGAAACCAATGGTCATCCTCCAATTTTCGTGGTGTTTCTTGCTGCTGCACTGGGAGTTTGGTATTTGCTTCATGAAATACAACGAGTTCAAATGGGACACAGTGCTGAAGGGAGTTCTGTCAGGTGTGGTTGGCAGGGTCTCCAGGAGAATGCACCAACCCGGGTTCTATCTCAAGTAGCTTGCCCCCTTGACAATTACAACATGATACTGAACATTGCTCTGAAACCTCTCCATATAAAAATATGCCTTTACATATACGGGTGTGATGGTTGCACCATGTCAGTCACAGCCATTTGGAAGCCAATGGAAGATCCACATGGCCCCACCACAGATGTTTTATCACACATTTGCATAACACAGCTCTAGGCCCACTACTTACCAGGCCCCAACTTACTGGCATCTCTGTTCTACACCATTTTCATGAAACCCAGTCAATCAAGGCCCTGTCTGTTATACTCATGATCATCAACAGGACATCAAAGGTCCTCCAGTGCCAGCTGGTCATCGGAATTTCTAAAATTTCATGGTAATTATCTAGCATTTTTTCACAGATGCATTTGGAGGCAATGTTGGTTTCAATTCATTCAGGAACCATTAAATGGTGAGAAAGCTAATTTCAGGGAAATCTCTGGAGCACTCTCACAGGCAAGTCTACCCAAAGAGTGGCCAAAAAGTCACATGAAGCCAGGCCCATTGAGGTCTACAAAGCGAGGTCCAAGTGTGTTTTGAATCTCAATTATGCCTGCCAAGTCTTTCAGAATAAAATCATGTAATATCCTGGCTGTGATTCCCAGTGTTCTGTGGAAAGCCACTCTGGGCCTTGATCCCAGGTTCCCAATGGCAACTCTCATTCCTGGCCTCCTAAAATCCCCACACAATTCATGTCAATACTTCTCTGAGGTCAGTTCCAGAACTCAGTCTCTAAGGGGAATCACAGCAGAATTCATGCCCAGGTGGACCCAGTCATCTCTTCCAACTGCCACACAAATGACCACAATTATAACCAAAACACTCCTACATGGCCCTCATCTTCTACCATAAAGATACTCATCATAACATCTGGATGGAGGTTTTCATGAGAGGCACATCCCAAGACAGTGTCCAAAATAAGCTCCCTTGCCCCTCATTTGCCGAATGACAGGGTGGCTTGGACACCCTTCCTGTGAACCAGGAGTGATCAAATAGGCCTGCCCTTAATACTGCTTCGCTTCTCCAATTTGAGCCTCTCTGACTGTGGGGTCTAGATTCTTTTTGTGAATTGGAGTCATGAGAAAAGCCAAGCACCTCTGCAAAGATTTGAAGAACTCATTTCACCCAAAGGATCCCTATTCTGACATGATGGATTTCAGAAACCTAACAAAGGAAGGCAATATACTTCATGCACATTGATTGAACGTTTTTCCATTTTGGTTTAGATGCACATATGGGATCTTTCTTTACATCCATCAGGTGCTGAGAATCTAAGTCACAGCCTAAAACAGGGCAAAGGGCCTGAATCAGACACATCGTTTTCCAATGAAATTAAGCAAAGAGCCAGAGGTGATGCACATTCATTTCCATTTGAAAACTGTTTTCTTCAGGCTTAACAAAGAGGTTGCATGAGACATAGACCTTTCTGATATTCAGGGCAACAGAACAATAGGTAAGCAAAAGGCCCAAAGCAGGGTATCTCCACTGAGACTTTCCTGGTCACACTGATATCTGAGTTTTCTGAGATGCGGGCCATTCCATTCAGGTATCCAGTACATGGCCATGTCAAAGACCTTGGATTTGGTACGTGTCTTGGACACATAACCATGAGCCTATTCTAGAGAGTGGCCAGAATTCAGGAAGAAAACAGGGACTTAGGAAGGTATTAGGTGTTGCCCGTGCATAAGGCAAGCCACACTCCTTTCATAAATTGGGCAGGATGAATGCTGGGAAGCTTTATACTAGACATGACACATCCATTGCTGCATTCACTTTTCTCATGTCTACTACCACAGGCACAGTGGGATACACAGACATGGAAACACTCACCTCGTCAAACGACTTACCAGAAACAGTTCACTCCAAAACAAACAAACCGCCATTCCTACCTATTTTCAGAACATGAGACAAACCACAAACCCACACCCACTCCCAAAAAGGCACCTCCTTCCCCAAGTAGCTGTGTGACTAACCAGAGTGTCCTCTGACTGGTGGCCATACTCTGTTCTTCTGAAATGGCCTGTCCTCTCTCAGATCTGTTTTCCTTGGCGAACTCTGTAAAGTTGTAAGGAAAAAATGGAGAGCTACTACCTGCTTTCTCAGGAAAGTTCCCTCTTCAGAGCTCTCCAGGCATTTGGTAATCCTCACTTCAGTAGGAACCAAGAATGACTGACTTTATCCTTGCTAAATCCAAACAAGTGAGCCCACTGGGACTGGGACTGAAACTGCCTCTGGGTGCCTGGCTCCTTGGATACAAAGTTCAGAGAGTTCCATCACCAAGGAAATGAGGTATGTCACATTCTTTGGAACTGAATGAGGTCACTGCCTTGGCAAAGATATATCTTATGATGTGCAAAAACTGAAGAAATAATAATGTACCAGTGTCGAATACAAATGAATGACAAATTACATATCATGTCCCATAGGATTCTACTTGCATTGATGTTAGACTGCGTCAGTTACTGTAGAATAATTAGGATTTGTATGCACCATTCACTGAAGTTAGTTTTCAGTACTAGGAAACAAATATGTATTTCAGGTGGATGAATATTTCTGATTATAATCTTGTGAAAAGTGGATTATAAATCCACATACATGAACATGAATGAATTTAGAGAGTGTATATTAGACACATATATTTCATATTTTGAAAAATTTGGAGAGTATATCTATATCTATATCTATATCTATACACACACACACACACACACACACACACACACACAACACTCACAGACATTAAAAAGTACCAATATAAATGCCAATCGAAATTCATCAGTAAATATATATCATCCACAAATGCAAAAATATTTATTTTACTGACATGAGTTAATGTATAATGTTGTTCTACTAGGACGCTCACCTATAGGTTGAATTTTCATTTCCAACAGCATTAAGGAGGAGTGAACACTTCTCACAATTTGTATCTGCCAAGACAGCCACCTCACAAAAATGTACGTGTGATACCTGGTAGGATTCTATATATGCATATAAATATACATGTGTGAATAGGCTACAGAAAAGGGAAACAAGAATTCACATATTTGTTAAGTTTAAAAACACATGGAGAATATTTCAATTAAAATTTGACTAGATTTATAACTCCTACCTTATTTAATGCATATGTCAAGTCCAACTATACAACATGTCTCCTCTGAAGTGCTTGTATTTCCATTGTGTTGGGTTAATTTTCTCCATTATATTAGGATGAATAGTCTGAGACTACTAGGTATGGGTTAGTGTCAGGGATACAGTATTTCGAATGGAAAATTGGAAAATGAATCCAATGTGTATGTAAATATATGCTGCACAAATATCCTCCCGCTCTCATCCAGAACAATGCCTAGACATTACCTTCACCCCAAGTAAGACACAATTAGAGGAGAAGAGTTACAAAATCAGTGAATACATATCTGGAATGGAAAATGCTCAGGAGTTCACAACCTTGGAGGTGGTAGAGGAGTTTCCAAAACTAAGGGACAGGGTAAACACTCCACAAACATGGAGCTCTGCTGGCCTAAAAACTTTTTGAGAAACTGCCTCTGAGCTTCCACACTTGAAATATATGTTGTTTTCAGGAGATTTGGATTCCTCTGTAGTGAGACCATCAAAGCTGGGTCTGCATCTATGTGACCTGGAGGACATGGTTTCTTATTTTCCAATGAACAAGATAAAGCAGTGCTGAATCCTCTCTTTGTAGGTAAACTGAGGCCACTGGGGACTAAGTGTCTCCCCGTGTGGACTGTGATGCCATTTGGTCCTCCTCCAATTTGTGGTGTTTTTGCTGCTGCACTGTGAGTTTGGTATTTGTTTCATGAAATACTAGGAGCTAAACTGGGACACAGTGCTGGAGGAGGTTCTGTCACGTGTGGTGGGTCAGGGTCTGCAAGAGAATGCACCAACTAGGCTCTTATCTCTCACAGCTTGCCCCATTGCCCCCTTGTCCATATCAACCTGATTCTTAATTTTCCTCTGAAAACTCTCCATATAACAAGATGCCTTTACATATAAGGGTCTGCTAGCTGCACCTTGTAAGTTACAAGCCATTTGGAATTCAATGGTAGATCCACATGGCCCTACCACGGATGTTTTATCAAACACCTCCCCACCACTGCTCTAGACCAACTACTCAGCAGGCTCCAACTTACTGGCATCTCTGTTCTACACCATTTTCATGAAACTCAGTAAATCAAGGCACTGTCTGGTATACTCATGATGAGCAACAGGACATCCAATATTTCTCCAGTGCCACCTGGTCATAGGAATTTCAAAAATTTCATGGTATTTATCTAGCCATTTTTCAACCATGAAGTTGGAGGCACTGTGGGTTTCAGTTCATTCAGCAAACATTAAATGGTGAGGAAGCTCATTTCAATGAAATCTCTGGAGAACTCTCACAGGCACGGCTTCCCAAAGAGTGGACAAAAGGTCACATTAGGCCAGGCCCATTGAGGTCTACAATGTGAGGTCCATGTGTGTTTTGACTCTCAACTATGGCTGCCATTTCTTTAAGAATAAAATCATGTGATATCCTTGCTGAGATTCCCAGGCCTCTGTGGAAATCCACCCGGGGCCTAGGTCTCAGTTTCGAAGAGTGACTTTCATGCGTGGCCTCTTAAAATCCCAACAAAATTCATGGCAATGCTTCTCTGAGTTCAGTTCCAAAACCCAGTCTCTAAGGGGAATCACACCAGAGTTCAAGCCCACGTGGACCCAGTCATTTTTTCCAATGCAACACAAATGACCAAAATTAAAACCAAAACACTCCCACATGGCCTTCATCTTATTCCATATAGTCAATCATCTTAACCTCTGGCTGGAGGTTTCCATGAGGGGCGCAGCCCAAGACACTGTCCAAAATCAGCTCGTTTACCCCTCATTTGCCTAAAGTCAGGGTAGCCTGGACACCGTTTCTGTGAACCAGGAGTGAACAAATAAGCCTGCCGTTAATACTTCTTTGTTTCTCCAATTTGAGGCCTACTGATTTTAGGTATCGATTCTTTAGGTGATTTAGATTCATGCAAAACACAAGCACCTCTGCAGGGCTTTGAAGAACTCATTTGACCCAAAGAATCCCTATTGTCATTTGATGGAGTGCAGGAACCTAACAGAGGAAGGCAAGAGACTTCATCCACAATGAATGATATTTTTTGCCATTTTGGTTTTGGAAGCTCACGTGGGATCATTCTTAAGATCCATCAGGTGCTGAGAATCTAAGTCACAGCCACACACAGGTCCAAGAGGCTGATAAAGAGCCACAGGTGAGGCCCATTCATTTCCATTTGTAAACTGTTTTCTTCAGGCTTCACAAAGGGGTGGCCTGAGGCAAAGACCTTCCTGACATTCAGTGCAACACAACAATAAGTAAGCAAAAGGCCCAAAGCAGGGTTTCTGCACTGAGACTTTCCTGGTCACACTGATATCTGAGTTTTCTTTGATGCTCGCAATTCTCTTCAGCTATCCAGTACATGGCCATGTCACAGAGCTTGGAGGTGGTACATATTTTGGACACAAATCCATGAGCCTATTCTGGACAGTGGCCAGAATTCAGGAAGAAAACAACAACTTAGAAAGATAGCAGGTGTTGCACATCAATAAGACAAGCTGCAGTCCATTCATATATTGGGCATGGGAAGATTTATACTAGACAGGACACATCCATTAATGCATTCTCTTTTCTAAAGTCTACAACAACGGACACAGTGGGATACACAGAAACAGAAACACTCGCCGTTTCAAATGACTTACTAGAAACTGTCCACTCCAAACCAAACAAACCGCCTTTTCTATCTATTCTCAGAACATGAGACAAAACAACAAACCCACACCCACTCCCACAAAGGCACCTCCTTCCCCCAAGTAGGCCTGTGACTATCCGGAGTGTCCTCTGACTGGTGGGCCATACTATGTTCCCCCGAAATGGCCTGTCTTCTCTCAGATCTTGTTTCCTTGACCAACTCTGTGAAGATGTCAGGAAAAAGTGGTTAGCCACTACCTGTTTTCTCAGGAAAGGTCCATCTTCAGAGCTCTCCTGGCATTTGGCCATCCTCACATCATTAGGTACCAAGAAAACTGACTCTGTCCTTGGTAAATCCAAACAAGTGAGCCCACTGGGACTGGGACTGGGACTGCCTCTGGGTGCCTGGCTTCTTGGATACCAAGTTCAGAGAGTTCTATCACCAAGGAAATGAGGTATGTCACATTCTTTGGAACTGAATGAGGTCACTGCCTTGGCAACCACTTTGTCCTAACAGTTGCTTCAAAGGGTAACATAAAATGGAGGTTGCCCCCGCTTCCTGTGACACTTTCATAAGGTAGAATGTATATCACCATTGGCACCCGAAACAGCTCTCCACTCATCCCTGGTTCGGTCCATCTTCTGTACAATAAGAAGAGAGAGAGGCAGATTCAGACACATCCCTTCATCCTGACCAGGTTGTTTGCCATGGAAGATGACTTTTGCTCTCTCAGGTGCTTCATACCTGCCTACAACTTCTCCAGGTACCATTTGTGCATGGACATTTGAGGTTCTCATCAGGTGGAAGGTCCCCAACTTTCCTGTATTGTAAGAACCACTCTGTCTCTGCTCTTCTGTAAAATGATTGAGGGAACAGTGTATACTTGGGGTTAAAAACAGGTTTGATTTGGATTACGAGTGATTCTGTGTGATGAATAATGGTATTGGGAACCTGCAATATTTACAAGAATATAGAGGTGAAATATAAGTAGGAAAACAGAAATCTAGGTATGATTTGAAGCCCAGAAGGGTTTTGCCCTTGATTGGGATACTTAGCTTTGAATGATGTTCTGCAAAGATGCCTCAGATAATTCGATATACAATGGCATAGGACCTTGTACATTGGATGATTGAATTTAGAAGAGAACATCCAGTCAAAAAGGGATATTCAGTAGGATTAGGAAGATAGTCGGTAGGTTTAGGAAGAAGAGTGAGTATAGGATTTGGACCAAAAGTTCTTTAGCAATAGACTTTCGGTTGTTGAGTGAATGTAAATGTCAGCACATATGAAGAGTCAGTCACTATGTTGAACTGGGGAAAATATGTAGAAAAGCAGATATCAATAGAAACATTACGAAATCAGGCAAAGTATAAAGTGAGTGATAGAATTAGACATTTTCAACAGGGTTGAGTTTGAATATATAAATTAGGAAAAAAACAAATATGTAGTCACCAATAGGATTGACAATTGACAGCATTAGGCAACCTGGACATGGATGTTTTTAGAAATCCATGTTCACTTTCCATTTAGGCTTTGGTACAATCATAAGTGTGACCTTTCCATTTTTTGTCCAGAATATTACTGTGATAATGAGGTGACATGAGTATTTCTTTCACCATTTCTGGGAGCAATATATTGAAGATGTAAAATGAGAATCGGTGGTACAAAGAGGTGTACCCTGTTTCTAGGAACATAGAGAAAAAGCATGAATAGACCATACTGTGAATAAATAATATAACTTTTTTGAACTTTAAATAATGAATTGAACTGATATCTGAAAAATTAAAGGAAATCGTATATTGATATACAATCATTCATTCCAACCAGGTATATATGTAATGGAAATATTTGTGTTTAGGTTTATCATGAAGAGTGTGTGAGTTTTGCTTCAAAATGATTATGGAAATTCAAAATAATGTGTTTGGAAAGAAGTCTCATGAAAGGACCAGTCAAGAAACCCTGACAATACATGTGTTCGGAAGCAAGAAGTTGTGAAAGTTGAAACAAATGCTTATTAATTTGTGAACTTGTGGATGAAATGTATATCCTGTGATGTGCAAAAACTGAAGAAACAATAATGTACCAGTGTCGAATACAAATGAATGACAAATTACATATCATGTCCCATAGGAGTCTACTTGCATTGATGTTAGACTGGGTCAGTTACTGTAGAATAATTAGGATTTGTATGCACCATTCACTGAAGTTAGTTCAGTACTAGGAAACAAATATGTATTTCAGGTGGATGAATATTTCTGATTATAATCTTGTGAAAAGTGGATTATAAATCCACATACATGAACATGAATGAATTTAGAGAGTGTATATTAGACACATATATTTCATATTTTGAAAAATTTGGAGAGTATATCTATATCTATATCTATACCTATACACACACACACACACACACACACACACACACACACACAACTCACAGACATTAAAAATTACCAATATAAATGCCAATCGAAATTCATCAGTAAATATGTATCATCCACAAATGCAAAAATATTTATTTTACTGAACATGAGTTAATGTATAATGTTGTTCTACTAGGACGCTCTCCTATAAGTTGAATTTTCATTTCCAACAGCATTTAGGAGGAGTGAACTCTTCTCACAATTTGTATCTGCCAAGACAGCCACCTCACAAAAATGTACGTGTGATACCTGGTAGGATTCTATATATGCATATAAATATACATTTGTGAATAGACTACAGAAAAAGGAAACAAGAATTCACATATTTGTTAAGTTTAAAACACATGGAGAATATTTCAAATAAATTTGACTAGATTTATAACTCCTACCTTATATAATGCAAATGTCAAGTCCAACTATACAACATGTCTCCTCTGAAGTACTTGTATTTCTACTGTGTTGGGTTAATTTTCTCCATTATATTAGGATGAATAGTCTGAGTCTACTAGGTATGGGTTAGTCAGGGATTCAGTATTTCGAATGGAAAATTGGAAAATGAATCCAATGTGTATGTAAATATATGCTGCACAAATATCCTCCCGCTCTCATTTGAACAATGACTTGACATTACCTTCACCCCAAGTAAGACACAATTAGAGGAGAAGAGTTACAAAATCAGTGAATACATATCTGGAATGGAAAATGCTCAGGAGTTCACAACCTTGGAGGTGGTAGAGGAGTTTCCAAAACTAAGGGACAGGGTAAACACTCCACAAACATGGAGCTCTGCTGGCCTAAAAACTTTTTGAGAAACTGCCTCTGAGCTTCCACACTTGAAATATATGTAGTTTTCAGGAGATTTGGCTTCCTCTGTAGTGAGACCATCAAAGCTGGGTCTGCATCTATGTGACCTGGAGGACATGGTTTCTTATTTTCCAATGAACAAGATGAAGCAGTGCTGAATCCTCTCTTTGTAGGTAAACTGAGGCCACTGGGGACTAAGTGTCTCCCCGTGTGGACTGTGAAGCCATTTGGTCCTCTTCCACTTTTTGTGGTGTTTTTGCTGCTGCACTGTGAGTTTGGTATTTGTTTCACGAAATACTAGGAGCTAAACTGGGACACAGTGCTGGAGGGAGTTCTGTCACGTGTGGTGGGTCAGGGTCTGCAAGAGAATGCACCAACTAGGCTCCTATCTCTCACAGCTTGCCCCATTGCCCCCTTGTCCATATCAACCTGATTCTAAATTTACCTCTGAAAACTCTCCATATAACAAGATGCCTTTACATATAAGGGTCTGCTAGCTGCACCTTGTAAGTTACAAGCCATTTGGAATTCAATGGTAGATCCACATGGCCCTACCACGGATGTTTTATCAAACACCTCCCCACCACTGCTCTAGACCCACTACTCAGCAGGCTCCAACTTACTGGCATCTCTGTTCTACACCATTTTCATGAAACTCAGTAAATCAAGGCACTGTCTGGTATACTCATGATGAGCAACAGGACATCCAATATTTCTCCAGTGCCACCTGGTCATAGGAATTTCAAAAATTTCATGGTATTTATCTAGCCATTTTTCAACCATGAAGTTGGAGGCACTGTGGGTTTCAGTTCATTCAGCAAACATTAAATGGTGAGGAAGCTCATTTCAATGAAATCTCTGGAGAACTCTCACAGGCACGGCTTCCCAAAGAGTGGACAAAAGGTCACATTAGGACAGGCCCATTGAGGTCTACAATGTGAGGTCCATGTGTGTTTTGACTCTCAACTATGGCTGCCATTTCTTTAAGAATAAAATCATGTGATATCCTTGCTGAGATTCCCAGGCCTCTGTGGAAATCCACCCGGGGCCTAGGTCTCAGTTTCCAAGAGCGACTTTCATGCGTGGCCTCTTAAAATCCCAACAAAATTCATGGCAATGCTTCTCTGAGTTCAGTTCCAAAACCCAGTCTCTAAGGGGAATCACACCAGAGTTCAAGCTCACGTGGACCCAGTCATTTTTTCCAATGCAACACAAATGACCAAAATTAAAACCAAAACACTCCCACATGGCCTTCATCTTATTCCATATAGTCAATCATCTTAACCTCTGGCTGGAGGTTTCCATGAGGGGCGCAGCCCAAGACAGTGTCCAAAATCAGCTCGTTTGCCCCTCATTTGTCTAAAGTCAGGGTAGCCTGGACACCGTTTCTGTGAACCAGGAGTGAACAAATAAGCCTGCCTTTAATACTTCTTTGTTTCTCCAATTTGAGGCCTACTGATTTTAGGTATCGATTCTTTAGGTGATTTAGAGTCATGCGAAAACACAAGCACCTCTGCAGGGCTTTGAAGAACTCATTTGACCCAAAGAATCCCTATTGTCATTTGATGGAGTGCAGGAACCTAACAGAGGAAGGCAAGAGACTTCATCCACAATGAATGATATTTTTTGCCATTTTGGTTTTGGAAGCTCACGTGGGATCATTCTTAAGATCCATCAGGTGCTGAGAATCTAAGTCACAGCCACACACAGGTCCAAGAGGCTGATAAAGAGCCACAGGTGAGGCCCATTCATTTCCATTTGAAAACTGTTTTCTTCAGGCTTCACAAAGGGGTGGCCTGAGGCAAAGACCTTCCTGACATTCAGTGCAACACAACAATAAGTAAGCAAAAGGCCCAAAGCAGGGTTTCTGCACTGAGACTTTCCTGGTCACACTGATATCTGAGTTTTTTGAGATGCTCGCCATTCTCTTCAGCTATCCAGTACATGGCCATGTCACAGAGCTTGGAGGTGGTACATATTTTGGACACAAATCCATGAGCCTATTCTGGAGAGTGGCCAGAATTCAGGAAGAAAACAACAACTTAGAAAGATAGCAGGTGTTGCACATTGATAAGACAAGCTGCAGTCCATTCATATATTGGGCAGGATGAATTATGGGAAGATTTATACTAGACAGGACACATCCATTAATGCATTCTCTTTTCTAAAGTCTACAACAACGGACACAGTGGGATACACAGAAAGAGAAACACTCGCCATGTCAAATGACTTACTAGAAACTGTCCCCTCCAAACCAAACAAACCGCCTTTTCTATCTATTCTCAGAACATGAGACAAAACAACAAACCCACACCCACTCCCACAAAGGCACCTCCTTCCCCCAAGTACGTCTGTGAGTATCCGGAGTGTCCTCTGACTGGTGGGCCATACTATGTTCCCCCGAAATGGCCTGTCTTCTCTCAGATCTTGATTCCTTGACCAACTCTGTGAAGATGTCAGGAAAAAGTGGTTAGCCACTACCTGTTTTCTCAGGAAAGGTCCATCTTCAGAGCTCTCCTGGCATTTGGCCATCCTCACATCATTAGGTACCAAGAAAACTGACTCTGTCCTTGGTAAATCCAAACAAGTGAGCCCACTGGGACTGGGACTGGGACTGCCTCTGGGTGCCTGGCTTCTTGGATACCAAGTTCAGAGAGTTCTATCACCAAGGAAATGAGGTATGTCACATTCTTTGGAACTGAATGAGGTCACTGCCTTGGCAACCACTTTGTCCTAACAGTTGCTTCAAAGGGTAACATAAAATGGAGGTTGCCCCCGCTTCCTGTGACACTTTCATAAGGTAGAATGTATATCACCATTGGCACCCGAAACAGCTCTCCACTCATCCCTGGTTCGGTCCATCTTCTGTACAATAAGAAGAGAGAGAGGCAGATTCAGACACATCCCTTCATCCTGACCAGGTTGTTTGCCATGGAAGATGACTTTTGCTCTCTCAGGTGCTTCATACCTGCCTACAACTTCTCCAGGTACCATTTGTGCATGGACATTTGAGGTTCTCATCAGGTGGAAGGTCCCCAACTTTCCTGTATTGTAAGAACCACTCTGTCTCTGCTCTTCTGTAAAATGATTGAGGGAACAGTGTATACTTGGGGTTAAAAACAGGTTTGATTTGGATTACGAGTGATTCTGTGTGATGAATAATGGTATTGGGAACCTGCAATATTTACAAGAATATAGAGGTGAAATATAAGTAGGAAAACAGAAATCTAGGTATGATTTGAAGCCCAGAAGGGTTTTGCCCTTGATTGGGATACTTAGCTTTGAATGATGTTCTGCAAAGATGCCTCAGATAATTCGATATACAATGGCATAGGACCTTGTACATTGGATGATTGAATTTAGAAGAGAACATCCAGTCAAAAAGGGATATTCAGTAGGATTAGGAAGATAGTCGGTAGGTTTAGGAAGAAGAGTGAGTATAGGATTTGGACCAAAAGTTCTTTAGCAATAGACTTTCGGTTGTTGAGTGAATGTAAATGTCAGCACATATGAAGAGTCAGTCACTATGTTGAACTGGGGAAAATATGTAGAAAAGCAGATATCAATAGAAACATTACGAAATCAGGCAAAGTATAAAGTGAGTGATAGAATTAGACATTTTCAACAGGGTTGAGTTTGAATATATAAATTAGGAAAAAAACAAATATGTAGTCACCAATAGGATTGACAATTGACAGCATTAGGCAACCTGGACATGGATGTTTTTAGAAATCCATGTTCACTTTCCATTTAGGCTTTGGTACAATCATAAGTGTGACCTTTCCATTTTTTGTCCAGAATATTACTGTGATAATGAGGTGACATGAGTATTTCTTTCACCATTTCTGGGAGCAATATATTGAAGATGTCAAATGAGAATCGGGGGTACAAAGAGGTGTACCCAGTTTCTAGGAACATAGAGAAAAAGCATGAATAGACCATACTGTGAATAAATAATATAACTTTTTTGAACATTAAATAATGAATTGAACTGATATCTGAAAAATTAAAGGAAATCGTATATTGATATACAATCATTCATTCCAACCAGCTATATATGTAATGGAAATATTAGTGTTTAGGATTATCATGAAGAGTGTGTGAGTTTTGCTTCAAAATGATTATGGAAATTCAAAATAATGTGTTTGGAAAGAAGTCTCATGAAAGGACCAGTCAAGAAACCCTGACAATACATGTGTTCGGAAGCAAGAAGTTGTGAAAGTTGAAACAAATGCTTATTAATTTGTGAACTTGTGGATGAAATGTATATCCTGTGATGTGCAAAACCTGAAGAAACAATAATGTACCAGTGTCGAATACAAATGAATGACAAATTACATATCATGTCCCATAGGAGTCTACTTGCATTGATGTTAGACTGGGTCAGTTACTGTAGAATAATTAGGATTTGTATGCACCATTCACTGAAGTTAGTTCAGTACTACGAAACAAATATGTATTTCAGGTGGATGAATATTTCTGATTATAATCTTGTGAAAAGTGGATTATAAATCCACATACATGAACATGAATGAATTTAGAGAGTGTATATTAGACACATATATTTCATATTTTGAAAAATTTGGAGAGTATATCTATATCTATATCTATACCTATACACACACACACACACACACACACACACACACACACACACACACAACTCACAGACATTAAAAATTACCAATATAAAATGCCAATCGAAATTCATCAGTAAATATGTATCATCCACAAATGCAAAAATATTTATTTTACTGAACATGAGTTAATGTATAATGTTGTTCTACTAGGACGCTCTCCTATAAGTTGAATTTTCATTTCCAACAGCATTTAGGAGGAGTGAACTCTTCTCACAATTTGTATCTGCCAAGACAGCCACCTCACAAAAATGTACCTGTGATACCTGGTAGGATTCTATATATGCATATAAATATACATTTGTGAATAGACTACAGAAAAAGGAAACAAGAATTCACATATTTGTTAAGTTTAAAACACATGGAGAATATTTCAAATAAATTTGACTAGATTTATAACTCCTACCTTATATAATGCAAATGTCAAGTCCAACTATACAACATGTCTCCTCTGAAGTACTTGTATTTCTACTGTGTTGTGTTAATTTTCTCCATTATATTAGGATGAATAGTCTGAGTCTACTAGGTATGGGTTAGTCAGGGATTCAGTATTTCGAATGGAAAATTGGAAAATGAATCCAATGTGTATGTAAATATATGCTGCACAAATATCCTCCCGCTCTCATTTGAACAATGCCTTGACATTACCTTCACCCCAAGTAAGACACAATTAGAGGAGAAGAGTTACAAAATCAGTGAATACATATCTGGAATGGAAAATGCTCAGGAGTTCACAACCTTGGAGGTGGTAGAGGAGTTTCCAAAACTAAGGGACAGGGTAAACACTCCACAAACATGGAGCTCTGCTGGCCTAAAAACTTTTTGAGAAACTGCCTCTGAGCTTCCACACTTGAAATATATGTAGTTTTCAGGAGATTTGGCTTCCTCTGTAGTGAGACCATCAAAGCTGGGTCTGCATCTATGTGACCTGGAGGACATGGTTTCTTATTTTCCAATGAACAAGATGAAGCAGTGCTGAATCCTCTCTTTGTAGGTAAACTGAGGCCACTGAGGACTAAGTGTCTCCCCGTGTGGACTGTGAAGCCATTTGGTCCTCTTCCACTTTTTGTGGTGTTTTTGCTGCTGCACTGTGAGTTTGGTATTTGTTTCACGAAATACTAGGAGCTAAACTGGGACACAGTGCTGGAGGGAGTTCTGTCACGTGTGGTGGGTCAGGGTCTGCAAGAGAATGCACCAACTAGGCTCCTATCTCTCACAGCTTGCCCCATTGCCCCCTTGTCCATATCAACCTGATTCTAAATTTTCCTCTGAAAACTCTCCATATAACAAGATGCCTTTACATATAAGGGTCTGTTGGCTGCACCATGTCAGTTACAAGCCATTTGGAATCCAATGGTAGATCCACATGGCCCTACCACGGATGTTTTATCAAACACCTCCCCACCACTGCTCTAGACCCACTACTCAGCAGGCTCCAAATTTCTGGCATCTCTGTTCTACACCATTTTCATGAAACTCAGTAAATCAAGGCACTGTCTGGTATACTCATGATCAGCAACAGGACATCCAATGTTTCTCCAGTGCCACCTGGTCATAGAAATTTCAAAAATTTCATGGTATTTATCTAGCCATTTTTCGACCATGAAGTTGGAGGCACTGTGGGTTTCAGTTCATTCAGCAAACATTAAATGGTGAGGAAGCTCATTTCAATGAAATCTCTGGAGAACTCTCACAGGCACGGCTTCCCAAAGAGTGGACAAAAGGTCACATTAGGCCAGGCCCATTGAGGTCTACAATGTGAGGTCCATGTGTGTTTTGACTCTCAACTATGGCTGCCATTTCTTTAAGAATAAAATCATGTGATATCCTTGCTGAGATTCCCAGGCCTCTGTGGAAATCCACCCGGGGCCTAGGTCTCAGTTTCCAAGAGCGACTTTCATGCGTGGCCTCTTAAAATCCCAACAAAATTCATGGCAATGCTTCTCTGAGTTCAGTTCCAAAACCCAGTCTCTAAGGGGAATCACACCAGAGTTCAAGCTCACTTGGACCCAGTCATTTTTTCCAATGCAACACAAATGACCAAAATTAAAACCAAAACACTCCCACATGGCCTTCATCTTATTCCATATAGTCAATCATCTTAACCTCTGGCTGGAGGTTTCCATGAGGGGCGCAGCCCAAGACAGTGTCCAAAATCAGCTCGTTTGCCCCTCATTTGTCTAAAGTCAGGGTAGCCTGGACACCGTTTCTGTGAACCAGGAGTGAACAAATAAGCCTGCCGTTAATACTTCTTTGTTTCTCCAATTTGAGGCCTACTGATTTTAGGTATCGATTCTTTAGGTGATTTAGAGTCATGCGAAAACACAAGCACCTCTGCAGGGCTTTGAAGAACTCATTTGACCCAAAGAATCCCTATTGTCATTTGATGGAGTGCAGGAACCTAACAGAGGAAGGCAAGAGACTTCATCCACAATGAATGATATTTTTTGCCATTTTGGTTTTGGAAGCTCACGTGGGATCATTCTTAAGATCCATCAGGTGCTGAGAATCTAAGTCACAGCCACACACAGGTCCAAGAGGCTGATAAAGAGCCACAGGTGAGGCCCATTCATTTCCATTTGAAAACTGTTTTCTTCAGGCTTCACAAAGGGGTGGCCTGAGGCAAAGACCTTCCTGACATTCAGTGCAACACAACAATAAGTAAGCAAAAGGCCCAAAGCAGGGTTTCTGCACTGAGACTTTCCTGGTCACACTGATATCTGAGTTTTTTGAGATGCTCGCCATTCTCTTCAGCTATCCAGTACATGGCCATGTCACAGAGCTTGGAGGTGGTACATATTTTGGACACAAATCCATGAGCCTATTCTGGAGAGTGGCCAGAATTCAGGAAGAAAACAACAACTTAGAAAGATAGCAGGTGTTGCACATTGATAAGACAAGCTGCAGTCCATTCATATATTGGGCAGGATGAATTATGGGAAGATTTATACTAGACAGGACACATCCATTAATGCATTCTCTTTTCTAAAGTCTACAACAACGGACACAGTGGGATACACAGAAAGAGAAACACTCGCCATGTCAAATGACTTACTAGAAACTGTCCCCTCCAAACCAAACAAACCGCCTTTTCTATCTATTCTCAGAACATGAGACAAAACAACAAACCCACACCCACTCCCACAAAGGCACCTCCTTCCCCCAAGTACGTCTGTGAGTATCCGGAGTGTCCTCTGACTGGTGGGCCATACTATGTTCCCCCGAAATGGCCTGTCTTCTCTCAGATCTTGATTCCTTGACCAACTCTGTGAAGATGTCAGGAAAAAGTGGTTAGCCACTACCTGTTTTCTCAGGAAAGGTCCATCTTCAGAGCTCTCCTGGCATTTGGCCATCCTCACATATTTAGGTACCAAGAAAACTGACTCTGTCCTTGGTAAATCCAAACAAGTGAGCCCACTGGGACTGGGACTGGGACTGCCTCTGGGTGTCTGGCTTCTTGGATACCAAGTTCAGAGAGTTCCATCACCAAGGAAATGAGGTATTTCACATTCTTTGGAACTGAATGAGGTCACTGCCTTGGCAACCACTTTGTCCTAACAGTTGCTTCCAAGGGTAACATAAGATGGAGGTTGCCAGAACTTCCTGTGACAGTTTCATAAGGTAGAATGTATATCACCATTGGCACCCGGGAACAGCTCTCCACTCAGGCTTGGTTTGGTCCATCTTCTGTACAATAAGAAGAGAGAGAGGCAGATTCAGACACATCCCTTCATCCTGACCAGGTTTTTTGCCATGGAAGATGACTTTTGCTCTCTCAGGTGCTTCATACCTGCCTACAACTTCTCCAGGTACCATTTGTGCATGGACATTTGAGGTTCTCATCAGGTTGAAGGTCCCCAACTTTCCTGTATTGTAAGAACCACTCTGTCTCTGCTCTTCTGTAAAATGATTGAGGGAACAGTGTATACTTGGGGTTAAAAACAGGTTTGATTTGGATTACGAGTGATTCTGTGTGATGAATAATGGTATTGGGAACCTGCAATATTTACAAGAATATAGAGGTGAAATATAAGTAGGAAAACAGAAATCTAGGTATGATTTGAAGCCCAGAAGGGTTTTGCCCTTGATTGGGATACTTAGCTTTGAATGATGTTCTGCAAAGATGCCTCAGATAATTCCATATACAATGGCATAGGACCTTGTACATTGGATCATTGAATTTAGAAGAGAACATCCAGTCAAAAAGGGATATTCAGTAGGATTAGGAAGATAGTCAGTAGGTTTAGGAAGAAGAGTGAGTATAGGATTTGGACCAAAAGTTCTTTAGCAATAGACTTTCGGTTGTTGAGTGAATGTAAATGTCAGCACATATGAAGAGTCAGTCACTATGTTGAACTGGGGAAAATATGTAGAAAAGCAGATATCAATAGAAACATTACGAAATCAGGCAAAGTATAAAGTGAGTGATAGAATTAGACATTTTCAACAGGGTTGAGTTTGAATATATAAATTAGGAAAAAAACAAATATGTAGTCACCAATAGGATTGACAATTGACAGCATTAGGCAACCTGGGCATGGATGATTTTAGAAATCCATGTTCACTTTCCATTTAGGCTTTGGTACAATCATAAGTGTGACCTTTCCATTTTTTGTCCAGAATATTACTGTGATAATGAGGTGACATGAGTATTTCTTTCACCATTTCTGGGAGCAATATATTGAAGATGTAAAATGAGAATCGGGATTACAAAGAGGTGTATCCTGTTTCTAGGAATATAGAGAAAAAGCATGAATAGACCATACTGTGAATAAATAATATAACTTTTTTGAATTTTAAATAATGAACTGAACTGATATCTGAAAATTTAAAGAAAATCGTATATTGATATACAATCATTCATTCCAACCAGGTATATATGTAATGGAAATATTTGTGTTTTGGTTTATCATGAAGAGTGTGTGACGTTTGCTTCAAAATGATTATGGAAATTCAAAATAATGTGTTTGGAAAGAAGTCTCATGAAAAGACCAGTCAAGAAACCCTGACAATACATGTGTTCTGAAGCAAGAAGTGGTGAAAGTGAAACAAATGCTTATTAATTTGTGAACTTGTGGATGAAATGTATATCCTGTGATGTGCAAAAACTGAAGAAACAATAATGTACCAGTGTCGAATACAAATGAATGACAAATTACATATCATGTCCCATAGGAGTCTACTTGCATTGATGTTAGACTGGGTCAGTTACTGTAGAATAATTAGGATTTGTATGCACCATTCACTGAAGTTAGTTTTCAGTACTAGGAAACAAATATGTATTTCAGGTGGATGAATATTTCTGATTATCATCTTGTGAAAAGTGGATTATAAATCCACATACATGAACATGAATGAATTTAGAGAGTGTATATTAGACACATATATTTCATATTTTGAAAAATTTGGAGAGAATATCTATATCTATATCTATAACTATACAGACACACACACACACACACACACAACTCACAGACATTAAAAAGTACCAATATAAATGCCAATCGAAATTCATCAGTAAATATGTATCATCCACAAATGCAAAAATATTTATTTTACTGAACATGAGCTAATGTATAATGTTGTTCTACTAGGACGCTCTCCTATAAGTTGAATTTTCATTTCCAACAGCATTTAGGAGGAGTGAACTCTTCTCACAATTTGTATCTGCCAAGACAGCCACCTCACAAAAATGTACGTGTGATACCTGGTAGGATTCTATATATGCATATAAATATACATGTGTGAATAGACTACAGAAAAAGGAAACAAGAATTCACATATTTGTTAAGTTTAAAACACATGGAGAATATTTCAAATAAATTTGACTAGATTTATAACTCCTACCTTATATAATGCAAATGTCAAGCCCAACTATACAACATGTCTCCTCTGAAGTACTTGTATTTCTAATGTGTTGGGTTAATTTTCTCCATTATATTAGGATGAATAGTCTGAGTCTACTAGGTATGGGTTAGTGTCAGGGATTCAGTATTTCGAATGGAAAATTGGAAAATGAATCCAATGTGTATGTAAATGTATGCTGCACAAATATCCTCCCGCTCTCATCCAGAACAATGCCTTGACATTACCTTCACCCCAAGTAAGACACAATTAGAGGAGAAGAGTTACAAAATCAGTGAATACATATCTGGAATGGAAAATGCTCAGGAGTTCACAACCTTGGAGGTGGTAGAGGAGTTTCCAAAACTAAGGGACAGGGTAAACACTCCACAAACATGGAGCTCTGCTGGCCTAAAAACATTTTGAGAAACTGCCTCTGAGCTTCCACACTTGAAATATATGTGGTTTTCAGGAGATTTGGCTTCCTCTGTATTGAGAACATCAAAGCTGGGTCTGCATCTATGTGACCTGGAGGACATGGTTTCTTATTTTCCAATGAACAAGATGAAGCAGTGCTGAATCCTCTCTTTGTAGGTAAACTGAGGCCACTGGGGACTAAGTGTCTCCCCGTGTGGACTGTGAAGCCATTTGGTCCTCTTCCACTTTTTGTGGTGTTTTTGCTGCTGCACTGTGAGTTTGGTATTTGTTTCACGAAATACTAGGAGCTAAACTGGGACACAGTGCTGGAGGGAGTTCTGTCACGTGTGGTGGGTCAGGGTCTGCAAGAGAATGCACCAACTAGGCTCCTATCTCTCACAGCTTGCCCCATTGCCCCCTTGTCCATATCAACCTGATTCTAAATTTTCCTCTGAAAACTCTCCATATAACAAGATGCCTTTACATATAAGGGTCTGTTGGCTGCACCATGTCAGTTACAAGCCATTTGGAATCCAATGGTAGATCCACATGGCCCTACCACGGATGTTTTATCAAACACCTCCCCACCACTGCTCTAGACCCACTACTCAGCAGGCTCCAAATTTCTGGAATCTCTGTTCTACACCATTTTCATGAAACTCAGTAAATCAAGGCACTGTCTGGTATACTCATGATCAGCAACAGGACATCCAATGTTTCTCCAGTGCCACCTGGTCATAGGAATTTCAAAAATTTCATGGTATTTATCTAGCCATTTTTCAACCATGAAGTTGGAGGCACTGTGGGTTTCAGTTCATTCAGCAAACATTAAATGGTGAGGAAGCTCATTTCAATGAAATCTCTGGAGAACTCTCACAGGCACGGCTTCCCAAAGAGTGGACAAAAGGTCAAATTAGGCCAGGCCCATTGAGGTCTACAATGTGAGGTCCATGTGTGTTTTGACTCTCAACTATGGCTGCCATTTCTTTAAGAATAAAATCATGTGATATCCTTGCTGAGATTCCCAGGCCTCTGTGGAAATCCACCCGGGGCCTAGGTCTCAGTTTCCAAGAGCGACTTTCATGCGTGGCCTCTTAAAATCCCAACAAAATTCATGGCAATGCTTCTCTGAGTTAAGTTCCAAAACCCAGTCTCTAAGGGGAATCACACCAGAGTTCAAGCCCACGTGGACCCAGTCATTTTTTCCAATGCCACACAAATGACCAAAATTAAAACCAAAACACTCCAACATGGCCCTCATCTTATTCCATATAGTCAATCATCTTAACCTCTGGCTGGAGGTTTCCATGAGGGGCGCAGCCCAAGACAGTGTCCAAAATCAGCTCGTTTGCCCCTCATTTGTCTAAAGTCAGGGTAGCCTGGACACCGTTTCTGTGAACCAGGAGTGAACAAATAAGCCTGCCGTTAATACTTCTGTGTTTCTCCAATTTGAGGCCTACTGATTTTAGGTATTGATTCTTAAGGTGATTTAGAGTCATGCGAAAACACAAGCACCTCTGCAGGGCTTTGAAGAACTCATTTGACCCAAAGAATCCCTATTGTCATTTGATGGAGTGCAGGAACCTAACAGAGAAAGGCAAGAGACTTCATCCACAATGAATGAAATTTTTTGCCATTTTGGTTTTGGAAGCTCACGTGGGATCATTCTTAAGATCCATCAGGTGCTGAGAATCTAAGTCACAGCCACACACAGGCCCAAGAGGCTGATAAAGACACATCCCTTTCCAAAGCAATTAAGCAAAGAGCCACAGGTGAGGCCCATTCATTTCCATTTGAAAACTGTTTTCTTCAGGCTTCACAAAGGGGTGGCCTGAGGCAAAGACCTTCCTGACATTCAGTGAAACACAACAATAAGTAAGCAAAAGGCCCAAAGCAGGGTTTCTGCACTGAGACTTTCCTGGTCACACTGATATCTGAGTTTTCTTTGATGCTCGCCATTCTCTTCAGCTATCCAGTACATGGGCATGTCACAGAGCTTGGAGGTGGTACATATTTTGGACACAAATCCATGAGCCTATTCTGGAGAGTGGCCAGAATTCAGGAAGAAAACAACAACTTAGAAAGATAGCAGGTGTTGCACATCGATAAGACAAGCTGCAGTCCATTCATATATTGGGCATGGGAAGATTTATACTAGACAGGACACATCCATTAATGCATTCTCTTTTCTAATGTCTACAACAACGGACACAGTGGGATACACAGAAACAGAAACACTCGCCGTGTCAAATGACTTACTAGAAACTGTCCACTCCAAACCAAACAAACCACCTTTCCTATCTATTCTCAGAACATGAGACAAAACAACAAACCCACACACACTCCCACAAAGGCACCTCCTTCCCCCAAGTAGGTCTGTGACTATCCGGAGTGTCCTCTGACTGGTGGGCCATACTATGTTCCCCCGAAATTGCCTGTCTTCTCTCAGATCTTGTTTCCTTGACCAACTTTGTGAAGATGTCAGGAAAAAGTGGTTAGCCACTACCTGTTTTCTCAGGAAAGGTCCATCTTCAGAGCTCTCCTGGCATTTGGCCATCCTCACATCATTAGGTACCAAGAAAACTGACTCTGTCCTTGGTAAATCCAAACAAGTGAGCCCACTGGGACTGGGACTGGGACTGCCTCTGGGTGCCTGGCTTCTTGGATACCAAGTTCAGAGAGTTCTATCACCAAGGAAATGAGGTATGTCACATTCTTTGGAACTGAATGAGGTCACTGCCTTGGCAACCACTTTGTCCTAACAGTTGCTTCAAAGGGTAACATAAAATGGAGGTTGCCCCCGCTTCCTGTGACACTTTCATAAGGTAGAATGTATATCACCATTGGCACCCGAAACAGCTCTCCACTCATCCCTGGTTCGGTCCATCTTCTGTACAATAAGAAGAGAGAGAGGCAGATTCAGACACATCCCTTCATCCTGACCAGGTTGTTTGCCATGGAAGATGACTTTTGCTCTCTCAGGTGCTTCATACCTGCCTACAACTTCTCCAGGTACCATTTGTGCATGGACATTTGAGGTTCTCATCAGGTGGAAGGTCCCCAACTTTCCTGTATTGTAAGAACCACTCTGTCTCTGCTCTTCTGTAAAATGATTGAGGGAACAGTGTATACTTGGGGTTAAAAACAGGTTTGATTTGGATTACGAGTGATTCTGTGTGATGAATAATGGTATTGGGAACCTGCAATATTTACAAGAATATAGAGGTGAAATATAAGTAGGAAAACAGAAATCTAGGTATGATTTGAAGCCCAGAAGGGTTTTGCCCTTGATTGGGATACTTAGCTTTGAATGATGTTCTGCAAAGATGCCTCAGATAATTCGATATACAATGGCATAGGACCTTGTACATTGGATGATTGAATTTAGAAGAGAACATCCAGTCAAAAAGGGATATTCAGTAGGATTAGGAAGATAGTCGGTAGGTTTAGGAAGAAGAGTGAGTATAGGATTTGGACCAAAAGTTCTTTAGCAATAGACTTTCGGTTGTTGAGTGAATGTAAATGTCAGCACATATGAAGAGTCAGTCACTATGTTGAACTGGGGAAAATATGTAGAAAAGCAGATATCAATAGAAACATTACGAAATCAGGCAAAGTATAAAGTGAGTGATAGAATTAGACATTTTCAACAGGGTTGAGTTTGAATATATAAATTAGGAAAAAAACAAATATGTAGTCACCAATAGGATTGACAATTGACAGCATTAGGCAACCTGGACATGGATGTTTTTAGAAATCCATGTTCACTTTCCATTTAGGCTTTGGTACAATCATAAGTGTGACCTTTCCATTTTTTGTCCAGAATATTACTGTGATAATGAGGTGACATGAGTATTTCTTTCACCATTTCTGGGAGCAATATATTGAAGATGTCAAATGAGAATCGGTGGTACAAAGAGGTGTACCCTGTTTCTAGGAACATAGAGAAAAAGCATGAATAGACCATACTGTGAATAAATAATATAACTTTTTTGAACTTTAAATAATGAATTGAACTGATATCTGAAAAATTAAAGGAAATCGTATATTGATATACAATCATTCATTCCAACCAGGTATATATGTAATGGAAATATTTGTGTTTAGGTTTATCATGAAGAGTGTGTGAGTTTTGCTTCAAAATGATTATGGAAATTCAAAATAATGTGTTTGGAAAGAAGTCTCATGAAAGGACCAGTCAAGAAACCCTGACAATACATGTGTTCGGAAGCAAGAAGTTGTGAAAGTTGAAACAAATGCTTATTAATTTGTGAACTTGTGGATGAAATGTATATCCTGTGATGTGCAAAAACTGAAGAAACAATAATGTACCAGTGTCGAATACAAATGAATGACAAATTACATATCATGTCCCATAGGAGTCTACTTGCATTGATGTTAGACTGGGTCAGTTACTGTAGAATAATTAGGATTTGTATGCACCATTCACTGAAGTTAGTTCAGTACTAGGAAACAAATATGTATTTCAGGTGGATGAATATTTCTGATTATAATCTTGTGAAAAGTGGATTATAAATCCACATACATGAACATGAATGAATTTAGAGAGTGTATATTAGACACATATATTTCATATTTTGAAAAATTTGGAGAGTATATCTATATTTATATCTATACCTCTACACACACACACACACACACACACACACACACACACACACAACTCACAGACATTAAAAATTACCAATATAAATGCCAATCGAAATTCATCAGTAAATATGTATCATCCACAAATGCAAAAATATTTATTTTACTGAACATGAGTTAATGTATAATGTTGTTCTACTAGGACGCTCTCCTATAAGTTGAATTTTCATTTCCAACAGCATTTAGGAGGAGTGAACTCTTCTCACAATTTGTATCTGCCAAGACAGCCACCTCACAAAAATGTACGTGTGATACCTGGTAGGATTCTATATATGCATATAAATATACATTTGTGAATAGACTACAGAAAAAGGAAACAAGAATTCACATATTTGTTAAGTTTAAAACACATGGAGAATATTTCAAATAAATTTGACTAGATTTATAACTCCTACCTTATATAATGCAAATGTCAAGTCCAACTATACAACATGTCTCCTCTGAAGTACTTGTATTTCTACTGTGTTGGGTTAATTTTCTCCATTATATTAGGATGAATAGTCTGAGTCTACTAGGTATGGGTTAGTCAGGGATTCAGTATTTCGAATGGAAAATTGGAAAATGAATCCAATGTGTATGTAAATATATGCTGCACAATATCCTCCCGCTCTCATTTGAACAATGCCTTGACATTACCTTCACCCCAAGTAAGACACAATTAGAGGAGAAGAGTTACAAAATCAGTGAATACATATCTGGAATGAAAAATGCTCAGGAGTTCACAACCTTGGAGGTGGTAGAGGAGTTTCCAAAACTAAGGGACAGGGTAAACACTCCACAAACATGGAGCTCTGCTGGCCTAAAAACTTTTTGAGAAACTGCCTCTGAGCTTCCACACTTGAAATATATGTAGTTTTCAGGAGATTTGGCTTCCTCTGTAGTGAGACCATCAAAGCTGGGTCTGCATCTATGTGACCTGGAGGACATGGTTTCTTATTTTCCAATGAACAAGATGAAGCAGTGCTGAATCCTCTCTTTGTAGGTAAACTGAGGCCACTGGGGACTAAGTGTCTCCCCTTGTGGACTGTGAAGCCATTTGGTCCTCTTCCACTTTTTGTGGTGTTTTTGCTGCTACACTGTGAGTTTGGTATTTGTTTCACGAAATACTAGGAGCTAAACTGGGACACAGTGCTGGAGGGAGTTCTGTCACGTGTGGTGGGTCAGGGTCTGCAAGAGAATGCACCAACTAGGCTCCTATCTCTCACAGCTTGCCCCATTGCCCCCTTGTCCATATCAACCTGATTCTAAATTTTCCTCTGAAAACTCTCCATATAACAAGATGCCTTTACATATAAGGGTCTGTTGGCTGCACCATGTCAGTTACAAGCCATTTGGAATCCAATGGTAGATCCACATGGCCCTACCACGGATGTTTTATCAAACACCTCCCCACCACTGCTCTAGACCCACTACTCAGCAGGCTCCAAATTTCTGGCATCTCTGTTCTACACCATTTTCATGAAACTCAGTAAATCAAGGCACTGTCTGGTATACTCATGATCAGCAACAGGACATCCAATGTTTCTCCAGTGCCACCTGGTCATAGGAATTTCAAAAATTTCATGGTATTTATCTAGCCATTTTTCAACCATGAAGTTGGAGGCACTGTGGGTTTCAGTTCATTCAGCAAACATTAAATGGTGAGGAAGCTCATTTCAATGAAATCTCTGGAGAACTCTCACAGGCACGGCTTCCCAAAGAGTGGACAAAAGGTCACATTAGGCCAGGCCCATTGAGGTCTACAATGTGAGGTCCATGTGTGTTTTGACTCTCAACTATGGCTGCCATTTCTTTAAGAATAAAATCATGTGATATCCTTGCTGAGATTCCCAGGCCTCTGTGGAAATCCACCCGGGGCCTAGGTCTCAGTTTCCAAGAGCGACTTTCATGCGTGGCCTCTTAAAATCCCAACAAAATTCATGGCAATGCTTCTCTGAGTTCAGTTCCAAAACCCAGTCTCTAAGGGGAATCACACCAGAGTTCAAGCTCACTTGGACCCAGTCATTTTTTCCAATGCAACACAAATGACCAAAATTAAAACCAAAACACTCCCACATGGCCTTCATCTTATTCCATATAGTCAATCATCTTAACCTCTGGCTGGAGGTTTCCATGAGGGGCGCAGCCCAAGACAGTGTCCAAAATCAGCTCGTTTGCCCCTCATTTGTCTAAAGTCAGGGTAGCCTGGACACCGTTTCTGTGAACCAGGAGTGAACAAATAAGCCTGCCGTTAATACTTCTTTGTTTCTCCAATTTGAGGCCTACTGATTTTAGGTATCGATTCTTTAGGTGATTTAGAGTCATGCGAAAACACAAGCACCTCTGCAGGGCTTTGAAGAACTCATTTGACCCAAAGAATCCCTATTGTCATTTGATGGAGTGCAGGAACCTAACAGAGGAAGGCAAGAGACTTCATCCACAATGAATGATATTTTTTGCCATTTTGGTTTTGGAAGCTCACGTGGGATCATTCTTAAGATCCATCAGGTGCTGAGAATCTAAGTCACAGCCACACACAGGTCCAAGAGGCTGATAAAGAGCCACAGGTGAGGCCCATTCATTTCCATTTGAAAACTGTTTTCTTCAGGCTTCACAAAGGGGTGGCCTGAGGCAAAGACCTTCCTGACATTCAGTGCAACACAACAATAAGTAAGCAAAAGGCCCAAAGCAGGGTTTCTGCACTGAGACTTTCCTGGTCACACTGATATCTGAGTTTTTTGAGATGCTCGCCATTCTCTTCAGCTATCCAGTACATGGCCATGTCACAGAGCTTGGAGGTGGTACATATTTTGGACACAAATCCATGAGCCTATTCTGGAGAGTGGCCAGAATTCAGGAAGAAAACAACAACTTAGAAAGATAGCAGGTGTTGCACATTGATAAGACAAGCTGCAGTCCATTCATATATTGGGCAGGATGAATTATGGGAAGATTTATACTAGACAGGACACATCCATTAATGCATTCTCTTTTCTAAAGTCTACAACAACGGACACAGTGGGATACACAGAAAGAGAAACACTCGCCATGTCAAATGACTTACTAGAAACTGTCCCCTCCAAACCAAACAAACCGCCTTTTCTATCTATTCTCAGAACATGAGACAAAACAACAAACCCACACCCACTCCCACAAAGGCACCTCCTTCCCCCAAGTACGTCTGTGAGTATCCGGAGTGTCCTCTGACTGGTGGGCCATACTATGTTCCCCCGAAATGGCCTGTCTTCTCTCAGATCTTGATTCCTTGACCAACTCTGTGAAGATGTCAGGAAAAAGTGGTTAGCCACTACCTGTTTTCTCAGGAAAGGTCCATCTTCAGAGCTCTCCTGGCATTTGGCCATCCTCACATCATTAGGTACCAAGAAAACTGACTCTGTCCTTGGTAAATCCAAACAAGTGAGCCCACTGGGACTGGGACTGGGACTGCCTCTGTGTGTCTGGCTTCTTGGATACCAAGTTCAGAGAGTTCCATCACCAAGGAAATGAGGTATTTCACATTCTTTGGAACTGAATGAGGTCACTGCCTTGGCAACCACTTTGTCCTAACAGTTGCTTCCAAGGGTAACATAAGATGGAGGTTGCCAGAACTTCCTGTGACACTTTCATAAGGTAGAATGTATATCACCATTGGCACCCGGGAACAGCTCTCCACTCAGGCTTGGTTTGGTCCATCTTCTGTACAATAAGAAGAGAGAGAGGCAGATTCAGACACATCCCTTCATCCTGACCAGGTTTTTTGCCATGGAAGATGACTTTTGCTCTCTCAGGTGCTTCATACCTGCCTACAACTTCTCCAGGTACCATTTGTGCATGGACATTTGAGGTTCTCATCAGGTTGAAGGTCCCCAACTTTCCTGTATTGTAAGAACCACTCTGTCTCTGCTCTTCTGTAAAATGATTGAGGGAACAGTGTATATTTGGGGTTAAAAACAGGTTTGATTTGGATTACGAGTGATTCTGTGTGATGAATAATGGTATTGGGAACCTGCAATATTTACAAGAATATAGAGGTGAAATATAAGTAGGAAAACAGAAATCTAGGTATGATTTGAAGCCCAGAAGGGTTTTGCCCTTGATTGGGATACTTAGCTTTGAATGATGTTCTGCAAAGATGCCTCAGATAATTCCATATACAATGGCATAGGACCTTGTACATTGGATCATTGAATTTAGAAGAGAACATCCAGTCAAAAAGGGATATTAAGTAGGATTAGGAAGATAGTCAGTAGGTTTAGGAAGAAGAGTGAGTATAGGATTTGGACCAAAAGTTCTTTAGCAATAGACTTTCGGTTGTTGAGTGAATGTAAATGTCAGCACATATGAAGAGTCAGTCACTATGTTGAACTGGGGAAAATATGTAGAAAAGCAGATATCAATAGAAACATTACGAAATCAGGCAAAGTATAAAGTGAGTATTAGAATTAGACATTTTCAACAGGGTTGAGTTTGAATATATAAATTAGGAAAAAAACAAATATGTAGTCACCAATAGGATTGACAATTGACAGCATTAGGCAACCTGGACATGGATGTTTTTAGAAATCCATGTTCACTTTCCATTTAGGCTTTGGTACAATCATAAGTGTGACCTTTCCATTTTTTGTCCAGAATATTACTGTGATAATGAGGTGACATGAGTATTTCTTTCACCATTTCTGGGAGCAATATATTGAAGATGTAAAATGAGAATCGGGGGTACAAAGAGGTGTACCCTGTTTCTAGGAACATAGAGAAAAAGCATGAATAGACCATACTGTGAATAAATAATATAACTTTTTTGAACTTTAAATAATGAATTGAACTGATATCTGAAAAATTAAAGAAATCGTATATTCATATACAATCATTCATTCCAACCAGGTATATATGTAATGGAAATATTTGTGTTTAGGTTTATCATAAAGAGAGTGTGAGTTTTGCTTCAAAATGATTATGGAAATTCAAAATAATGTGTTTGGAAAGAAGTCTCATGAAAAGACCAGTCAAGAATACCCTGACAATACATGTGTTCTGAATCAAGAAGTGGTTAAAGTTGAAACAAATGCTTATTAATTTGTGAACTTGTGGATGAAATGTATATCCTGTGATGTGCAAAAACTGAAGAAAAAATAATGTACCAGTGTCGAATACAAATGAATGACAAATTACATATCATGTCCCATAGGAGTCTACTTGCATTGATGTTAGACTGGGTCAGTTACTGTAGAATAATTAGGATTTGTATGCACCATTCCCTGAAGTTAGTTTTCAGTACTAGGAAACAAATATGTATTTCAGGTGGATGAATATTTCTGATTATCATCTTGTGAAAAGTGGATTATAAATCCACATACATGAACATGAATGAATTTAGAGAGTGTATATTAGACACATATATTTCATATTTTGAAAAATTTGGAGAGTATATCTATATCTATATCTGTATATACACACACACACACACAACACTCACAGACATTAAAAAGTACCAATATAAATGCCAATCGAAATTCATCAGTAAATATGTATCATCCACAAATGCAAAAATATTTATTTTACTGAACATGAGCTAATGTATAATGTTGTTCTACTAGGACGCTCTCCTATAAGTTGAATTTTCATTTCCAACAGCATTTAGGAGGAGTGAACTCTTCTCACAATTTGTATCTGCCAAGACAGCCACCTCACAAAAATGTACGTGTGATACCTGGTAGGATTCTATATATGCATATAAATATACATGTGTGAATAGACTACAGAAAAAGGAAACAAGAATTCACATATTTGTTAAGTTTAAAACACATGGAGAATATTTCAAATAAATTTGACTAGATTTATAACTCCTACCTTATATAATGCAAATGTCAAGTCCAACTATACAACATGTCTCCTCTGAAGTACTTGTATTTCTTATGTGTTGGGTTAATTTTCTCGATTATATTAGGATGAATAGTCTGAGTGTACTAGGTATGGGTTAGTGTCAGGGATTCAGTATTTCGAATGGAAAATTGGAAAATGAATCCAATGTGTATGTAAATATATGCTGCACAAATATCCTCCCGCTCTCATCCAGAACAATGCCTTGACATTACCTTCACCCCAAGTAAGACACAATTAGAGGAGAAGAGTTACAAAATCAGTGAATACATATCTGGAATGGAAAATGCTCAGGAGTTCACAACCTTGCAGGTGGTAGAGGAGTTTCCAAAACTAAGGGACAGGGTAAACACTCCACAAACATGGAGCTCTGCTGGCCTAAAAACTTTTTGAGAAACTGCCTCTGAGCTTCCACACTTGAAATATATGTTGTTTTCAGGAGATTTGGCTTCCTCTGTAGTGAGAACATCAAAGCTGGGTCTGCATCTATGTGACCTGGAGGACATGGTTTCTTATTTTCCAATGAACAAGATGAAGCAGTGCTGAATCCTCTCTTTGTAGGTAAACTGAGGCCACTGGGGACTAAGTGTCTCCCCGTGTGGACTGTGAAGCCATTTGGTCCTCTTCCACTTTTTGTGGTGTTTTTGCTGCTGCACTGTGAGTTTGGTATTTGTTTCACGAAATACTAGGAGCTAAACTGGGACACAGTGCTGGAGGGAGTTCTGTCACGTGTGGTGGGTCAGGGTCTGCAAGAGAATGCACCAACTAGGCTCCTATCTCTCACAGCTTGCCCCATTGCCCCCTTGTCCATATCAACCTGATTCTTAATTTTCCTCTGAAAACTCTCCATATAACAAGATGCCTTTACATATAAGGGTCTGTTGGCTGCACCATGTCAGTTACAAGCCATTTGGAATCCAATGGTAGATCCACATGGCCCTACCACGGATGATTTATCAAACACCTCCCCACCACTGCTCTAGACCCACTACTCAGCAGGCTCCAAATTTCTGGCATCTCTGTTCTACACCATTTTCATGAAACTCAGTAAATCAAGGCACTGTCTGGTATACTCATGATCAGCAACAGGACATCCAATGTTTCTCCAGTGCCACCTGGTCATAGGAATTTCAAAAATTTCATGGTATTTATCTAGCCATTTTTAAACCATGAAGTTGGAGGCACTGTGGGTTTCAGTTCATTCAGCAAACATTAAATGGTGAGGAAGCTCATTTCAATGAAATCTCTGGAGAACTCTCACAGGCATGGCTTCCCAAAGAGTGGACAAAAGGTCACATTAGGCCAGGCCTATTGAGGTCTACAATGTGAGGTCCATGTGTGTTTTGACTCTCAACTATGGCTGCCATTTCTTTAAGAATAAAATCATGTGATATCCTTGCTGAGATTTTCAGGCCTCTGTGGAAATCCACCCGGGGCCTAGGTCTCAGTTTCCAAGAGCGACTTTCATGCGTGGCCTCTTAAAATCCCAACAAAATTCACGGCAATGCTTCTCTGAGTTCAGTTCCAAAACCCAGTCTCTAAGGGGAATCACACCAGAGTTCAAGCCCACGTGGACCCAGTCATTTTTTCCAATGCCACACAAATGACCAAAATTAAAACCAAAACACTCCCACATGGCCCTCATCTTATTCCATATAGTCAATCATCTTAACCTCTGGCTGGAGGTTTCCATGAGGGGCGCAGCCCAAGACAGTGTCCAAAATCAGCTCGTTTGCCCCTCATTTGTCTAAAGTCAGGGTAGCCTGGACACCGTTTCTGTGAACCAGGAGTGAACAAATAAGCCTGCCGTTAATACTTCTGTGTTTCTCCAATTTGAGGCCTACTGATTTTAGGTATCGATTCTTTAGGTGATTTAGAGTCATGCGAAAACACAAGCACCTCTGCAGGGCTTTGAAGAACTCATTTGACCCAAAGAATCCCTATTGTCATTTGATGGAGTGCAGGAACCTAACAGAGAAAGGCAAGAGACTTCATCCACAATGAATGAAATTTTTTGCCATTTTGGTTTTGGAAGCTCACGTGGGATCATTCTTAAGATCCATCAGGTGCTGAGAATCTAAGTCACAGCCACACACAGGCCCAAGAGGCTGATAAAGACACATCCCTTTCCAAAGCAATTAAGCAAAGAGCCACAGGTGAGGCCCATTCATTTCCATTTGAAAACTGTTTTCTTCAGGCTTCACAAAGGGGTGGCCTGAGGCAAAGACCTTCCTGACATTCAGTGAAACACAACAATAAGTAAGCAAAAGGCCCAAAGCAGGGTTTCTGCACTGAGACTTTCCTGGTCACACTGATATCTGAGTTTTCTTTGATGCTCGCCATTCTCTTCAGCTATCCAGTACATGGCCATGTCACAGAGCTTGGAGGTGGTACATATTTTGGACACAAATCCATGAGCCTATTCTGGAGAGTGGCCAGAATTCAGGAAGAAAACAACAACTTAGAAAGATAGCAGGTGTTGCACATCGATAAGACAAGCTGCAGTCCATTCATATATTGGGCATGGGAAGATTTATACTAGACAGGACACATCCATTAATGCATTCTCTTTTCTAATGTCTACAACAACGGACACAGTGGGATACACAGAAACAGAAACACTCGCCGTTCAAATGACTTACTAGAAACTGTCCACTCCAAACCAAACAAACCGCCTTTTCTATCTATTCTCAGAACATGAGACAAAACAACAAACCCACACCCACTCCCACAAAGGCACCTCCTTCCCCCAAGTAGGTCTGTGACTATCCGGAGTGTCCTCTGACTGGTGGGCCATACTATGTTCCCCCGAAATGGCCTGTCTTCTCTCAGATCTTGTTTCCTTGACCAACTCTGTGAAGATGTCAGGAAAAAGTGGTTAGCCACTACCTGTTTTCTCAGGAAAGGTCCATCTTCAGAGCTCTCCTGGCATTTGGCCATCCTCACATCATTAGGTACCAAGAAAACTGACTCTGTCCTTGGTAAATCCAAACAAGTGAGCCCACTGGGACTGGGACTGGGACTGCCTCTGGGTGCCTGGCTTCTTGGATACCAAGTTCAGAGAGTTCCATCACCAAGGAAATGAGGTATGTCCCATTCTTTGGAACTGAATGAGGTCACTGCCTTGGCAACCACTTTGTCCTAACAGTTGCTTCCAAGGGTAACATAAGATGGAGGTTGCCCCTACTTCCTGTGACACTTTCATAACGTAGAATGTATATCACCATTGGCACCCGGGAACAGCTCTCCACTCAGCCCTGGTTTGGTCCATCTTCTGTACAATAAGAAGAGAGAGAGGCAGATTCAGACACATCCCTTCATCCTGACCAGGTTGTTTGCCATGGAAGATGACTTTTGCTCTCTCAGGAGCTTCATACCTGCCTACAACTTCTCCAGGTATCATTTGTGCATGGACATTTGAGGTTCTCATCAGGTGGAAGGTCCCCAACTTTCCTGTATTGTAAGAACCACTCTGTCCCTGCTCTTCTGTAAAATGATTGATTGAACAGTGTATACTTGGGGTCAAAAACAGGTTTGATTTGGGTTACGAGTGATTCTGTGTGATGAGTAATGGTATTGGGAACCTGCAGTATTTACAAGAATATTGAGGTGAAATATAAGTAGGAAAACAGAAATCTAGGTATGATTTGAAGCCCAGAAGGGTTTTGCCCTTGATTGGGATACTTAGCTTTGAATGATGTTCTGCAAAGATGCCTCAGATAATTCGATATACAATGGCATAGGACTTGTACATTGGATGATTGAATTTAGAAGAGAACATCCAGTCAAAAAGGGATATTCAGTAGGATTAGGAAGATAGTCGGTAGGTTTAGGAAGAAGAGTGAGTATAGGATTTGGACCAAAAGTTCTTTAGCAATAGACTTTCGGTTGTTGAGTGAATGTAAATGTCAGCACATATGAAGAGTCAGTCACTATGTTGACTGGGGAAAATATGTAGAAAAGCAGATATCAATACAAACATTACGAAATCAGGCAAAGTATAAAGTGAGTGATAGAATTAGACATTTTTAACAGGGTTGAGTTTGAATATATAAATTAGGAAAAAAACAAATATGTAGTCACCAATAGGATTGACAATTGACAGCATTAGGCAACCTGGGCATGGATGATTTTAGAAATCCATGTTCACTTTCCATTTAGGCTTTGGTACAATCATAAGTGTGACCTTTCCATTTTTTGTCCAGAATATTACTGTGATAATGAGGTGACATGAGTATTTCTTTCACCATTTCTGGGAGCAATATATTGAAGACGTAAAATGAGAATCGGGATTACAAAGAGGTGTACCTTGTTTCTAGGAATATAGAGAAAAAGCATGAATAGACCATACTGTGAATAAATAATATAACTTTTTTGAACTTTAAATAATGAACTGAACTGATATCTGAAAATTTAAAGGAAATCGTATATTGATATACAATCATTCATTCCAACCAGGTATATATGTAATGGAAATATTTGTGTTTTGGTTTATCATGAAGAGTGTGTGACGTTTGCTTCAAAATGATTATGGAAATTCAAAATAATGTGTTTGGAAAGAAGTCTCATGAAAAGACCAGTCAAGAAACCCTGACAATACATGTGTTCTGAAGCAAGAAGTGGTGAAAGTTGAAACAAATGCTTATTAATTTGTGAACTTGTGGATGAAATGTATATCCTGTGATGTGCAAAAACTGAAGAAACAATAATGTACCAGTGTCGAATACAAATGAATGACAAATTACATATCATGTCCCATAGGAGTCTACTTGCATTGATGTTAGACTGGGTCAGTTACTGTAGAATAATTAGGATTTGTATGCACCATTCACTGAAGTTAGTTTTCAGTACTAGGAAACAAATATGTATTTCAGGTGGATGAATATTTCTGATTATCATCTTGTGAAAAGTGGATTATAAATCCACATACATGAACATGAATGAATTTAGAGAGTGTATATTAGACACATATATTTCATATTTTGAAAAATTTGGAGAGTATATCTATATCTATATCTGTATATACACACACACACACACAACACTCACAGACATTAAAAAGTACCAATATAAATGCCAATCGAAATTCATCAGTAAATATGTATCATCCACAAATGCAAAAATATTTATTTTACTGAACATGAGCTAATGTATAATGTTGTTCTACTAGGACGCTCTCCTATAAGTTGAATTTTCATTTCCAACAGCATTTAGGAGGAGTGAACTCTTCTCACAATTTGTATCTGCCAAGACAGCCACCTCACAAAAATGTACGTGTGATACCTGGTAGGATTCTATATATGCATATAAATATACATGTGTGAATAGACTACAGAAAAAGGAAACAAGAATTCACATATTTGTTAAGTTTAAAACACATGGAGAATATTTCAAATAAATTTGACTAGATTTATAACTCCTACCTTATATAATGCAAATGTCAAGTCCAACTATACAACATGTCTCCTCTGAAGTACTTGTATTTCTAATGTGTTGGGTTAATTTTCTCCATTATATTAGGATGAATAGTCTGAGTCTACTAGGTATGGGTTAGTGTCAGGGATTCAGTATTTCGAATGGAAAATTGGAAAATGAATCCAATGTGTATGTAAATATATGCTGCACAAATATCCTCCCGCTCTCATCCAGAACAATGCCTTGACATTACCTTCACCCCAAGTAAGACACAATTAGAGGAGAAGAGTTACAAAATCAGTGAATACATATCTGGAATGGAAAATGCTCAGGAGTTCACAACCTTGGAGGTGGTAGAGGAGTTTCCAAAACTAAGGGACAGGGTAAACACTCCACAAACATGGAGCTCTGCTGGCCTAAAAACATTTTGAGAAACTGCCTCTGAGCTTCCACACTTGAAATATATGTTGTTTTCAGGAGATTTGGCTTCCTCTGTATTGAGAACATCAAAGCTGGGTCTGCATCTATGTGACCTGGAGGACATGGTTTCTTATTTTCCAATGAACAAGATGAAGCAGTGCTGAATCCTCTCTTTGTAGGTAAACTGAGGCCACTGGAAACTAAGTGTCTCCCCGTGTGGACTGTGAAGCCATTTGGTCCTCTTCCACTTTTTGTGGTGTTTTTGCTGCTGCACTGTGAGTTTGGTATTTGTTTCACGAAATACTAGGAGCTAAACTGGGACACAGTGCTGGAGGGAGTTCTGTCACGTGTGGTGGGTCAGGGTCTGCAAGAGAATGCACCAACTAGGCTCCTATCTCTCACAGCTTGCCCCATTGCCCCCTTGTCCATATCAACCCGATTCTTAATTTTCCTCTGAAAACTCTCCATATAACAAGATTCCTTTACATATAAGGGTCTGTTGGCTGCACCATGTCAGTTACAAGCCATTTGGAATCCAATGGTAGATCCACATGGCCCTACCACGGATGTTTTATCAAACACCTCCCCACCACTGCTCTAGACCCACTACTCAGCAGGCTCCAAATTTCTGGCATCTCTGTTCTACACCATTTTCATGAAACTCAGTAAATCAAGGCACTGTCTGGTATACTCATGATCAGCAACAGGACATCCAATGTTTCTCCAGTGCCACCTGGTCATAGGAATTTCAAAAATTTCATGGTAATTATCTAGCCATTTTTCAACCATGAAGTTGGAGGCACTGTGGGTTTCAGTTCATTCAGCAAACATTAAATGGTGAGGAAGCTCATTTCAATGAAATCTCTGGAGAACTCTCACAGGCATGGCTTCCCAAAGAGTGGACAAAAGGTCACATTAGGCCAGGCCCATTGAGGTCTACAATGTGAGGTCCATGTGTGTTTTGACTCTCAACTATGGCTGCCATTTCTTTAAGAATAAAATCATGTGATATCCTTGCTGAGATTCCCAGGCCTCTGTGGAAATCCACCCGGGGCCTAGGTCTCAGTTTCCAAGAGCGACTTTCATGCGTGGCCTCTTAAAATCCCAACAAAATTCACGGCAATGCTTCTCTGAGTTCAGTTCCAAAACCCAGTCTCTAAGGGGAATCACACCAGAGTTCAAGCCCACGTGGACCCAGTCATTTTTTCCAATGCCACACAAATGACCAAAATTAAAACCAAAACACTCCCACATGGCCCTCATCTTATTCCATATAGTCAATCATCTTAACCTCTGGCTGGAGGTTTCCATGAGGGGCGCAGCCCAAGACAGTGTCCAAAATCAGCTCGTTTGCCCCTCATTTGTCTAAAGTCAGGGTAGCCTGGACACCGTTTCTGTGAACCAGGAGTGAACAAATAAGCCTGCCGTTAATACTTCTGTGTTTCTCCAATTTGAGGCCTACTGATTTTAGGTATCGATTCTTTAGGTGATTTAGAGTCATGCGAAAACACAAGCACCTCTGCAGGGCTTTGAAGAACTCATTTGACCCAAAGAATCCCTATTGTCATTTGATGGAGTGCAGGAACCTAACAGAGAAAGGCAAGAGACTTCATCCACAATGAATGAAATTTTTTGCCATTTTGGTTTTGGAAGCTCACTTGGGATCATTCTTAAGATCCATCAGGTGCTGAGAATCTAAGTCACAGCCACACACAGGCCCAAGAGGCTGATAAAGACACATCCCTTTCCAAAGCAATTAAGCAAAGAGCCACAGGTGAGGCCCATTCATTTCCATTTGAAAACTGTTTTCTTCAGGCTTCACAAAGGGGTGGCCTGAGGCAAAGACCTTCCTGACATTCAGTGAAACACAACAATAAGTAAGCAAAAGGCCCAAAGCAGGGTTTCTGCACTGAGACTTTCCTGGTCACACTGATATCTGAGTTTTCTTTGATGCTCGCCATTCTCTTCAGCTATCCAGTACATGGCCATGTCACAGAGCTTGGAGGTGGTACATATTTTGGACACAAATCCATGAGCCTATTCTGGAGAGTGGCCAGAATTCAGGAAGAAAACTACAACTTAGAAAGATAGCAGGTGTTGCACATCGATAAGACAAGCTGCAGTCCATTCATATATTGGGCATGGGAAGATTTATTCTAGACAGGACACATCCATTAATGCATTCTCTTTTCTAATGTCTACAACAACGGACACAGTGGGATACACAGAAAGAGAAACACTCGCCCTGTCAAATGACTTACTAGAAACTGTCCACTCCAAACCAAACAAACCGCCTTTTCTATCTATTCTCAGAACATGAGACAAAACAACAAACCCACACCCACTCCCACAAAGGCACCTCCTTCCCCAAGTACGTCTGTGAGTATCCGGAGTGTCCTCTGACTGGTGGGCCATACTATGTTCCCCCGAAATGGCCTGTCTTCTCTCAGATCTTGTTTCCTTGACCAACTCTGTGAAGATGTCAGGAAAAAGTGGTTAGCCACTACCTGTTTTCTCAGGAAAGGTCCATCTTCAGAGCTCTCCTGGCATTTGGCCATCCTCACATCATTAGGTACCAAGAAAACTGACTCTGTCCTTGGTAAATCCAAACAAGTGAGCCCACTGGGACTGGGACTGGGATTGCCTCTGGGTGCCTGGCTTCTTGGATACCAAGTTCAGAGAGTTCCATCACCAAGGAAATGAGGTATGTCACATTCTTTTGAACTGAATGAGGTCACTGCCTTGGCAACCACTTTGTCCTAACAGTTGCTTACAAGGGTAACATAAGATGGAGGTTGCCCCTACTTCCTGTGACACTTTCATAAGGTAGAATGTATATCACCATTGGCACCCGGGAACAGCTCTCCACTCAGCCCTGATTTGGTCCATCTTCTGTAAAATAAGAAGAGAGAGAGGCAGATTCAGACACATCCCTTCATCCTGACCAGGTTGTTTGCCATGGAAGATGACTTTTGCTCTCTCAGGTGCTTCATACCTGCCTACAACTTCTCCAGGTATCATTTGTGCATGGACATTTGAGGTTCTCATCAGGTGGAAGGTCCCCAACTTTCCTGTATTGTAAGAACCACTCTGTCCCTGCTCTTCTGTAAAATGATTGAGGGAACAGTGTATACTTGGGGTTAAAAACAGGTTTGATTTGGGTTACGAGTGATTCTGTGTGATGAGTAATGGTATTGGGAACCTGCAATATTTACAAGAATATAGAGGTGAAATATAAGTAGGAAAACAGAAATCTAGGTATGATTTGAAGCCCAGAAGGGTTTTGCCCTTGATTGGGATACTTAGCTTTGAATGATGTTCTGCAAAGATGCCTCAGATAATTCGATATACAATGGCATAGGACCTTGTACATTGGATGATTGAATTTAGAGAGAACATCCAGTCAAAAAGGGATATTCAATAGGATTAGGAAGATAGTCGGTAGGTTTAGGAAGAAGAGTGAGTATGGAATTTGGACCAAAAGTTCTTTAGCAATAGACTTTCGGTTGTTGAGTGAATGTAAATGTCAGCACATATGAAGAGTCAGTCACTATGTTGAACTGGGGAAAATATGTAGAAAAGCAGATATCAATAGAAATATTAGGAAATCAGGCAAAGTATAAAGTGAGTGATAGAATTAGACATTTTCAACAGGGTTGAGTTTGAATATATAAATTAGGAAAAAAACAAATATGTAGTCACCAATAGGATTGACAATTGACAGCATTAGGCAACCTGGACATGGATGTTTTTAGAAATCCATGTTCACTTTCCATTTAGGCTTTGGTACAATCATAAGTGTGACCTTTCCATTTTTTGTCCAGAATATTACTGTGATAATGAGGTGACATGAGTATTTCTTTCACCATTTCTGGGAGCAATATATTGAAGATGTAAAATGAGAATCGGGGTTACAAAGAGGTGTACCCTGTTTCTAGGAACATAGAGAAAAGCATGAATAGACCATACTGTGAATAAATAATATAACTTTTTTGAACTTTAAATAATGAACTGAACTGATATCTGAAAAATTAAAGGAAATCGTATATTGATATACAATCATTCATTCCAACCAGGTATATATGTAATGGAAATATTTGTGTTTTGGTTTATCATGAAGAGTGTGTGACGTTTGCATCAAAATGATTATGGAAATTCAAAATAATGTGTTTGGAAAGAAGTCTCATGAAAAGACCAGTCAAGAAACCCTGACAATACATGTGTTCTGAAGCAAGAAGTGGTGAAAGTTGAAACAAATGCTTATTAATTTGTGAACTTGTGGATGAAATGTATATCCTGTGATGTGCAAAAACTGAAGAAACAATAATGTACCAGTGTCGAATACAAATGAATGACAAATTACATATCATGTCCCATAGGAGTCTACTTGCATTGATGTTAGACTGGGTCAGTTACTGTAGAATAATTAGGATTTGTATGCACCATTCACTGAAGTTAGTTTTCAGTACTAGAAAACAAATATGTATTTCAGGTGGATGAATATTTCTGATTATCATCTTGTGAAAAGTGGATTATAAATCCACATACATGAACATGAATGAATTTAGAGAGTGTATATTAGACACATATATTTCATATTTTGAAAAATTTAGAGAGTATATCTATATCTATATCTATATCTATATCTATACACACACACACACACACACACACACACACAACTCACAGACTTTAAAAAGTACCAATATAAATGCCAATCGAAATTCATCAGTAAATATGTATCATCCACAAATGCAAAAATATTTATTTTACTGAACATGAGCTAATGTATAATGTTGTTCTACTAGGACGCTCTCCTATAAGTTGAATTTTCATTTCCAACAGCATTTAGGAGGAGTGAACTCTTCTCACAATTTGTATCTGCCAAGACAGCCACCTCACAAAAATGTACGTGTGATACCTGGTAGGATTCTATATATGCATATAAATATACATGTGTGAATAGACTACAGAAAAAGGAAACAAGAATTCACATATTTGTTAAGTTTAAAACACATGGAGAATATTTCAAATAAATTTGACTAGATTTATAACTCCTACCTTATATAATGCAAATGTCAAGTCCAACTATACAACATGTCTCCTCTGAAGTACTTGTATTTCTAATGTGTTGGGTTAATTTTCTCCATTATATTAGGATGAATAGTCTGAGTCTACTAGGTATGGGTTAGTGTCAGGGATTCAGTATTTCGAATGGAAAATTGGAAAATGAATCCAATGTGTATGTAAATATATGCTGCACAAATATCCTCCTGCTCTCATCCAGAACAATGCCTTGACATTACCTTCACCCCAAGTAAGACACAATTAGAGGAGAAGAGTTACAAAATCAGTGAATACATATCTGGAATGGAAAATGCTCAGGAGTTCACAACCTTGCAGGTGGTAGAGGAGTTTCCAAAACTAAGGGACAGGGTAAACACTCCACAAACATGGAGCTCTGCTGGCCTAAAAACTTTTTGAGAAACTGCCTCTGAGCTTCCACACTTGAAATATATGTTGTTTTCAGGAGATTTGGCTTCCTCTGTAGTGAGAACATCAAAGCTGGGTCTGCATCTATGTGACCTGGAGGACATGGTTTCTTATTTTCCAATGAACAAGATGAAGCAGTGCTGAATCCTCTCTTTGTAGGTAAACTGAGGCCACTGGGGACTAAGTGTCTCCCCGTGTGGACTGTGAAGCCATTTGGTCCTCTTCCACTTTTTGTGGTGTTTTTGCTGCTGCACTGTGAGTTTGGTATTTGTTTCACGAAATACTAGGAGCTAAACTGGGACACAGTGCTGGAGGGAGTTCTGTCACGTGTGGTGGGTCAGGGTCTGCAAGAGAATGCACCAACTAGGCTCCTATCTCTCACAGCTTGCCCCATTGCCCCCTTGTCCATATCAACCTGATTCTTAATTTTCCTCTGAAAACTCTCCATATAACAAGATGCCTTTACATATAAGGGTCTGTTGGCTGCACCATGTCAGTTACAAGCCATTTGGAATCCAATGGTAGATCCACATGGCCCTACCACGGATGTTTTATCAAACACCTCCCCACCACTGCTCTAGACCCACTACTCAGCAGGCTCCAAATTTCTGGCATCTCTGTTCTACACCATTTTCATGAAACTCAGTAAATCAAGGAACTGTCTGGTATACTCATGATCAGCAACAGGACATCCAATGTTTCTCCAGTGCCACCTGGTCATAGGAATTTCAAAAATTTCATGGTATTTATCTAGCCATTTTTCAACCATGAAGTTGGAGGCACTGTGGGTTTCAGTTCATTCAGCAAACATTAAATGGTGAGGAAGCTCATTTCAATGAAATCTCTGGAGAACTCTCACAGGCACGGCTTCCCAAAGAGTGGACAAAAGGTCACATTAGGCCAGGCCCATTGAGGTCTACAATGTGAGGTCCATGTGTGTTTTGACTCTCAACTATGGCTGCCATTTCTTTAAGAATAAAATCATGTGATATCCTTGCTGAGATTCCCAGGCCTCTGTGGAAATCCACCCGGGGCCTAGGTCTCAGTTTCCAAGAGCGACTTTCATGCGTGGCCTCTTAAAATCCCAACAAAATTCATGGCAATGCTTCTCTGAGTTCAGTTCCAAAACCCAGTCTCTAAGGGGAATCACACCAGAGTTCAAGCCCACGTGGACCCAGTCATTTTTTCCAGTGCCACACAAATGACCAAAATTAAAACCAAAACACTCCCACATGGCCCTCATCTTATTTCATATAGTCAATCATCTTAACCTCTGGCTGGAGGTTTCCATGAGGGGCGCAGCCCAAGACAGTGTCCAAAATCAGCTCGTTTGCCCCTCATTTGTCTAAAGTCAGGGTAGCCTGGACACCGTTTCTGTGAACCAGGAGTGAACAAATAAGCCTGCCGTTAATACTTCTGTGTTTCTCCAATTTGAGGCCTACTGATTTTAGGTATCGATTCTTTAGGTGATTTAGAGTCATGCGAAAACACAAGTACCTCTGCAGGGCTTTGAAGAACTCATTTGACCCAAAGAATCCCTATTGTCATTTGATGGAGTGCAGGAACCTAACAGAGGAAGGCAAGAGACTTCATCCACAATGAATGAAATTTTTTGCCATTTTGGTTTTGGAAGCTCACATGGGATCATTCTTAAGATCCATCAGGTGCTGAGAATCTAAGTCACAGCCACACACAGGTCCAAGAGGCTGATAAAGACACATCCCTTTCCAAAGCAATTAAGCAAAGAGCAACAGGTGAGGCCCATTCATTTCCATTTGAAAACTTTTTTCATCAGGCTTCACAAAGGGGTGGCCTGAGGCAAAGACCTTCCTGACATTCAGTGAAACACAACAATAAGTAAGCAAAAGGACCAAAGCAGGGTTTCTGCACTGAGACTTTCCTGGTCACACTGATATCTGAGTTTTCTTTGATGCTCGCCATTCTCTTCAGCTATCCAGTACATGGCCATGTCACAGAGCTTGGAGGTGGTACATATTTTGGACACAAATCCATGAGCCTATTCTGGAGAGTGGCCAGAATTCAGGAAGAAAACTACAACTTAGAAAGATAGCAGGTGTTGCACATCGATAAGACAAGCTGCAGTCCATTCATATATTGGGCATGGGAAGATTTATTCTAGACAGGACACATCCATTAATGCATTCTCTTTTCTAATGTCTACAACAACAGACACAGTGGGATACACAGAAAGAGAAACACTCGCCCTGTCAAATGACTTACTAGAAACTGTCCACTCCAAACCAAACAAACCGCCTTTTCTATCTATTCTCAGAACATGAGACAAAACAACAAACCCACACCCACTCCCACAAAGGCACCTCCTTCCCCAAGTACGTCTGTGAGTATCCGGAGTGTCCTCTGACTGGTGGGCCATACTATGTTCCCCCGAAATGGCCTGTCTTCTCTCAGATCTTGTTTCCTTGACCAACTCTGTGAAGATGTCAGGAAAAAGTGGTTAGCCACTACCTGTTTTCTCAGGAAAGGTCCATCTTCAGAGCTCTCCTGGCATTTGGCCATCCTCACATCATTAGGTACCAAGAAAACTGACTCTGTCCTTGGTAAATCCAAACAAGTGAGCCCACTGGGACTGGGACTGGGATTGCCTCTGGGTGCCTGGCTTCTTGGATACCAAGTTCAGAGAGTTCCATCACCAAGGAAATGAGGTATGTCACATTCTTTTGAACTGAATGAGGTCACTGCCTTGGCAACCACTTTGTCCTAACAGTTGCTTACAAGGGTAACATAAGATGGAGGTTGCCCCTACTTCCTGTGACACTTTCATAAGGTAGAATGTATATCACCATTGGCACCCGGGAACAGCTCTCCACTCAGCCCTGATTTGGTCCATCTTCTGTAAAATAAGAAGAGAGAGAGGCAGATTCAGACACATCCCTTCATCCTGACCAGGTTGTTTGCCATGGAAGATGACTTTTGCTCTCTCAGGTGCTTCATACCTGCCTACAACTTCTCCAGGTATCATTTGTGCATGGACATTTGAGGTTCTCATCAGGTGGAAGGTCCCCAACTTTCCTGTATTGTAAGAACCACTCTGTCCCTGCTCTTCTGTAAAATGATAGAGGGAACAGTGTATACTTGGGGTTAAAAACAGGTTTGATTTGGGTTACGAGTGATTCTGTGTGATGAATAATGGTATTGGGAACCTGCAATATTTACAAGAATATAGAGGTGAAATATAAGTAGGAAAACAGAAATCTAGGTATGATTTGAAGCCCAGAAGGGTTTTGCCCTTGATTGGGATACTTAGCTTTGAATGATGTTCTGCAAAGATGCCTCAGATAATTCGATATACAATGGCATAGGACCTTGTACATTGGATGATTGAATTTAGAGAGAACATCCAGTCAAAAAGGGATATTCAATAGGATTAGGAAGATAGTCGGTAGGTTTAGGAAGAAGAGTGAGTATGGAATTTGGACCAAAAGTTCTTTAGCAATAGACTTTCGGTTGTTGAGTGAATGTAAATGTCAGCACATATGAAGAGTCAGTCACTATGTTGAACTGGGGAAAATATGTAGAAAAGCAGATATCAATAGAAATATTAGGAAATCAGGCAAAGTATAAAGTGAGTGATAGAATTAGACATTTTCAACAGGGTTGAGTTTGAATATATAAATTAGGAAAAAAACAAATATGTAGTCACCAATAGGATTGACAATTGACAGCATTAGGCAACCTGGACATGGATGTTTTTAGAAATCCATGTTCACTTTCCATTTAGGCTTTGGTACAATCATAAGTGTGACCTTTCCATTTTTTGTCCAGAATATTACTGTGATAATGAGGTGACATGAGTATTTCTTTCACCATTTCTGGGAGCAATATATTGAAGATGTAAAATGAGAATCGGGGTTACAAAGAGGTGTACCCTGTTTCTAGGAACATAGAGAAAAGCATGAATAGACCATACTGTGAATAAATAATATAACTTTTTTGAACTTTAAATAATGAACTGAACTGATATCTGAAAAATTAAAGGAAATCGTATATTGATATACAATCATTCATTCCAACCAGGTATATATGTAATGGAAATATTTGTGTTTTGGTTTATCATGAAGAGTGTGTGACGTTTGCATCAAAATGATTATGGAAATTCAAAATAATGTGTTTGGAAAGAAGTCTCATGAAAAGACCAGTCAAGAAACCCTGACAATACATGTGTTCTGAAGCAAGAAGTGGTGAAAGTTGAAACAAATGCTTATTAATTTGTGAACTTGTGGATGAAATGTATATCCTGTGATGTGCAAAAACTGAAGAAACAATAATGTACCAGTGTCGAATACAAATGAATGACAAATTACATATCATGTCCCATAGGAGTCTACTTGCATTGATGTTAGACTGGGTCAGTTACTGTAGAATAATTAGGATTTGTATGCACCATTCACTGAAGTTAGTTTTCAGTACTAGGAAACAAATATGTATTTCAGGTGGATGAATATTTCTGATTATCATCTTGTGAAAAGTGGATTATAAATCCACATACATGAACATGAATGAATTTAGAGAGTGTATATTAGACACATATATTTCATATTTTGAAAAATTTAGAGAGTATATCTATATCTATATCTATATCTATATCTATACACACACACACACACACACACACACACACACACACAACTCACAGACATTAAAAAGTACCAATATAAATGCCAATCGAAATTCATCAGTAAATATGTATCATCCACAAATGCAAAAATATTTATTTTACTGAACATGAGCTAATGTATAATGTTGTTCTACTAGGACGCTCTCCTATAAGTTGAATTTTCATTTCCAACAGCATTTAGGAGGAGTGAACTCTTCTCACAATTTGTATCTGCCAAGACAGCCACCTCACAAAAATGTACGTGTGATACCTGGTAGGATTCTATATATGCATATAAATATACATGTGTGAATAGACTACAGAAAAAGGAAACAAGAATTCACATATTTGTTAAGTTTAAAACACATGGAGAATATTTCAAATAAATTTGACTAGATTTATAACTCCTACCTTATATAATGCAAATGTCAAGTCCAACTATACAACATGTCTCCTCTGAAGTACTTGTATTTCTAATGTGTTGGGTTAATTTTCTCCATTATATTAGGATGAATAGTCTGAGTCTACTAGGTATGGGTTAGTGTCAGGGATTCAGTATTTCGAATGGAAAATTGGAAAATGAATCCAATGTGTATGTAAATATATGCTGCACAAATATCCTCCTGCTCTCATCCAGAACAATGCCTTGACATTACCTTCACCAGAAGTAAGACACAATTAGAGGAGAAGAGTTACAAAATCAGTGAATACATATCTGGAATGGAAAATGCTCAGGAGTTCACAACCTTGCAGGTGGTAGAGGAGTTTCCAAAACTAAGGGACAGGGTAAACACTCCACAAACATGGAGCTCTGCTGGCCTAAAAACTTTTTGAGAAACTGCCTCTGAGCTTCCACACTTGAAATATATGTTGTTTTCAGGAGATTTGGCTTCCTCTGTAGTGAGAACATCAAAGCTGGGTCTGCATCTATGTTACCTGGAGGACATGGTTTCTTATTTTCCAATGAACAAGATGAAGCAGTGCTGAATCCTCTCTTTGTAGGTAAACTGAGGCCACTGGGGACTAAGTGTCTCCCCGTGTGGACTGTGAAGCCATTTGGTCCTCTTCCACTTTTTGTGGTGTTTTTGCTGCTGCACTGTGAGTTTGGTATTTGTTTCACGAAATACTAGGAGCTAAACTGGGACACAGTGCTGGAGGGAGTTCTGTCACGTGTGGTGGGTCAGGGTCTGCAAGAGAATGCACCAACTAGGCTCCTATCTCTCACAGCTTGCCCCATTGCCCCCTTGTCCATATCAACCTGATTCTTAATTTTCCTCTGAAAACTCTCCATATAACAAGATGCCTTTACATATAAGGGTCTGTTGGCTGCACCATGTCAGTTACAAGCCATTTGGAATCCAATGGTAGATCCACATGGCCCTACCACGGATGTTTTATCAAACACCTCCCCACCACTGCTCTAGACCCACTACTCAGCAGGCTCCAAATTTCTGGCATCTCTGTTCTACACCATTTTCATGAAACTCAGTAAATCAAGGAACTGTCTGGTATACTCATGATCAGCAACAGGACATCCAATGTTTCTCCAGTGCCACCTGGTCATAGGAATTTCAAAAATTTCATGGTATTTATCTAGCCATTTTTCAACCATGAAGTTGGAGGCACTGTGGGTTTCAGTTCATTCAGCAAACATTAAATGGTGAGGAAGCTCATTTCAATGAAATCTCTGGAGAACTCTCACAGGCACGGCTTCCCAAAGAGTGGACAAAAGGTCACATTAGGCCAGGCCCATTGAGGTCTACAATGTGAGGTCCATGTGTGTTTTGACTCTCAACTATGGCTGCCATTTCTTTAAGAATAAAATCATGTGATATCCTTGCTGAGATTCCCAGGCCTCTGTGGAAATCCACCCGGGGCCTAGGTCTCAGTTTCCAAGAGCGACTTTCATGCGTGGCCTCTTAAAATCCCAACAAAATTCATGGCAATGCTTCTCTGAGTTCAGTTCCAAAACCCAGTCTCTAAGGGGAATCACACCAGAGTTCAAGCCCACGTGGACCCAGTCATTTTTTCCAGTGCCACACAAATGACCAAAATTAAAACCAAAACACTCCCACATGGCCCTCATCTTATTTCATATAGTCAATCATCTTAACCTCTGGCTGGAGGTTTCCATGAGGGGCGCAGCCCAAGACAGTGTCCAAAATCAGCTCGTTTGCCCCTCATTTGTCTAAAGTCAGGGTAGCCTGGACACCGTTTCTGTGAACCAGGAGTGAACAAATAAGCCTGCCGTTAATACTTCTGTGTTTCTCCAATTTGAGGCCTACTGATTTTAGGTATCGATTCTTTAGGTGATTTAGAGTCATGCGAAAACACAAGTACCTTTGCAGGGCTTTGAAGAACTCATTTGACCCAAAGAATCCCTATTGTCATTTGATGGAGTGCAGGAACCTAACAGAGGAAGGCAAGAGACTTCATCCACAATGAATGAAATTTTTTGCCATTTTGGTTTTGGAAGCTCACATGGGATCATTCTTAAGATCCATCAGGTGCTGAGAATCTAAGTCACAGCCACACACAGGTCCAAGAGGCTGATAAAGACACATCCCTTTCCAAAGCAATTAAGCAAAGAGCAACAGGTGAGGCCCATTCATTTCCATTTGAAAACTTTTTTCATCAGGCTTCACAAAGGGGTGGCCTGAGGCAAAGACCTTCCTGACATTCAGTGAAACACAACAATAAGTAAGCAAAAGGACCAAAGCAGGGTTTCTGCACTGAGACTTTCCTGGTCACACTGATATCTGAGTTTTCTTTGATGCTCGCCATTCTCTTCAGCTATCCAGTACATGGCCATGTCACAGAGCTTGGAGGTGGTACATATTTTGGACACAAATCCATGAGCCTATTCTGGAGAGTGGCCAGAATTCAGGAAGAAAACTACAACTTAGAAAGATAGCAGGTGTTGCACATCGATAAGACAAGCTGCAGTCCATTCATATATTGGGCATGGGAAGATTTATTCTAGACAGGACACATCCATTAATGCATTCTCTTTTCTAATGTCTACAACAACGGACACAGTGGGATACACAGAAAGAGAAACACTCGCCCTGTCAAATGACTTACTAGAAACTGTCCACTCCAAACAAAACAAACCGCCTTTTCTATCTATTCTCAGAACATGAGACAAAACAACAAACCCACACCCACTCCCACAAAGGCACCTCCTTCCCCAAGTACGTCTGTGAGTATCCGGAGTGTCCTCTGACTGGTGGGCCATACTATGTTCCCCCGAAATGGCCTGTCTTCTCTCAGATCTTGTTTCCTTGACCAACTCTGTGAAGATGTCAGGAAAAAGTGGTTAGCCACTACCTGTTTTCTCAGGAAAGGTCCATCTTCAGAGCTCTCCTGGCATTTGGCCATCCTCACATCATTAGGTACCAAGAAAACTGACTCTGTCCTTGGTAAATCCAAACAAGTGAGCCCACTGGGACTGGGACTGGGATTGCCTCTGGGTGCCTGGCTTCTTGGATACCAAGTTCAGAGAGTTCCATCACCAAGGAAATGAGGTATGTCACATTCTTTTGAACTGAATGAGGTCACTGCCTTGGCAACCACTTTGTCCTAACAGTTGCTTACAAGGGTAACATAAGATGGAGGTTGCCCCTACTTCCTGTGACACTTTCATAAGGTAGAATGTATATCACCATTGGCACCCGGGAACAGCTCTCCACTCAGCCCTGATTTGGTCCATCTTCTGTAAAATAAGAAGAGAGAGAGGCAGATTCAGACACATCCCTTCATCCTGACCAGGTTGTTTGCCATGGAAGATGACTTTTGCTCTCTCAGGTGCTTCATACCTGCCTACAACTTCTCCAGGTATCATTTGTGCATGGACATTTGAGGTTCTCATCAGGTGGAAGGTCCCCAACTTTCCTGTATTGTAAGAACCACTCTGTCCCTGCTCTTCTGTAAAATGATAGAGGGAACAGTGTATACTTGGGGTTAAAAACAGGTTTGATTTGGGTTACGAGTGATTCTGTGTGATGAATAATGGTATTGGGAACCTGCAATATTTACAAGAATATAGAGGTGAAATATAAGTAGGAAAACAGAAATCTAGGTATGATTTGAAGCCCAGAAGGGTTTTGCCCTTGATTGGGATACTTAGCTTTGAATGATGTTCTGCAAAGATGCCTCAGATAATTCGATATACAATGGCATAGGACCTTGTACATTGGATGATTGAATTTAGAGAGAACATCCAGTCAAAAAGGGATATTCAATAGGATTAGGAAGATAGTCGGTAGGTTTAGGAAGAAGAGTGAGTATGGAATTTGGACCAAAAGTTCTTTAGCAATAGACTTTCGGTTGTTGAGTGAATGTAAATGTCAGCACATATGAAGAGTCAGTCACTATGTTGAACTGGGGAAAATATGTAGAAAAGCAGATATCAATAGAAATATTAGGAAATCAGGCAAAGTATAAAGTGAGTGATAGAATTAGACATTTTCAACAGGGTTGAGTTTGAATATATAAATTAGGAAAAAAACAAATATGTAGTCACCAATAGGATTGACAATTGACAGCATTAGGCAACCTGGACATGGATGTTTTTAGAAATCCATGTTCACTTTCCATTTAGGCTTTGGTACAATCATAAGTGTGACCTTTCCATTTTTTGTCCAGAATATTACTGTGATAATGAGGTGACATGAGTATTTCTTTCACCATTTCTGGGAGCAATATATTGAAGATGTAAAATGAGAATCGGGGTTACAAAGAGGTGTACCCTGTTTCTAGGAACATAGAGAAAAGCATGAATAGACCATACTGTGAATAAATAATATAACTTTTTTGAACTTTAAATAATGAACTGAACTGATATCTGAAAAATTAAAGGAAATCGTATATTGATATACAATCATTCATTCCAACCAGGTATATATGTAATGGAAATATTTGTGTTTTGGTTTATCATGAAGAGTGTGTGACGTTTGCATCAAAATGATTATGGAAATTCAAAATAATGTGTTTGGAAAGAAGTCTCATGAAAAGACCAGTCAAGAAACCCTGACAATACATGTGTTCTGAAGCAAGAAGTGGTGAAAGTTGAAACAAATGCTTATTAATTTGTGAACTTGTGGATGAAATGTATATCCTGTGATGTGCAAAAACTGAAGAAACAATAATGTACCAGTGTCGAATACAAATGAATGACAAATTACATATCATGTCCCATAGGAGTCTACTTGCATTGATGTTAGACTGGGTCAGTTACTGTAGAATAATTAGGATTTGTATGCACCATTCACTGAAGTTAGTTTTCAGTACTAGGAAACAAATATGTATTTCAGGTGGATGAATATTTCTGATTATCATCTTGTGAAAAGTGGATTATAAATCCACATACATGAACATGAATGAATTTAGAGAGTGTATATTAGACACATATATTTCATATTTTGAAAAATTTAGAGAGTATATCTATATCTATATCTATATCTATATCTATACACACACACACACACACACACACACACACACACACACACAACTCACAGACTTTAAAAAGTACCAATATAAATGCCAATCGAAATTCATCAGTAAATATGTATCATCCACAAATGCAAAAATATTTATTTTACTGAACATGAGCTAATGTATAATGTTGTTCTACTAGGACGCTCTCCTATAAGTTGAATTTTCATTTCCAACAGCATTTAGGAGGAGTGAACTCTTCTCACAATTTGTATCTGCCAAGACAGCCACCTCACAAAAATGTACGTGTGATACCTGGTAGGATTCTATATATGCATATAAATATACATGTGTGAATAGACTACAGAAAAAGGAAACAAGAATTCACATATTTGTTAAGTTTAAAACACATGGAGAATATTTCAAATAAATTTGACTAGATTTATAACTCCTACCTTATATAATGCAAATGTCAAGTCCAACTATACAACATGTCTCCTCTGAAGTACTTGTATTTCTAATGTGTTGGGTTAATTTTCTCCATTATATTAGGATGAATAGTCTGAGTCTACTAGGTATGGGTTAGTGTCAGGGATTCAGTATTTCGAATGGAAAATTGGAAAATGAATCCAATGTGTATGTAAATATATGCTGCACAAATATCCTCCCGCTCTCATCCAGAACAATGCCTTGACATTACCTTCACCCCAAGTAAGACACAATTAGAGGAGAAGAGTTACAAAATCAGTGAATACATATCTGGAATGGAAAATGCTCAGGAGTTCACAACCTTGCAGGTGGTAGAGGAGTTTCCAAAACTAAGGGACAGGGTAAACACTCCACAAACATGGAGCTCTGCTGGCCTAAAAGCTTTTTGAGAAACTGCCTCTGAGCTTCCACACTTGAAATATATGTTGTTTTCAGGAGATTTGGCTTCCTCTGTATTGAGAACATCAAAGCTGGGTCTGCATCTATGTGACCTGGAGGACATGGTTTCTTATTTTCCAATGAACAAGATGAAGCAGTGCTGAATCTTCTCTTTGTAGGTAAACTGAGGCCACTGGGGACTAAGTGTCTCCCCGTGTGGACTGTGAAGCCATTTGGTCCTCTTCCACTTTTTGTGGTGTTTTTGCTGCTGCACTGTGAGTTTGGTATTTGTTTCACGAAATACTAGGAGCTAAACTGGGACACAGTGCTGGAGGGAGTTCTGTCACGTGTGGTGGGTCAGGGTCTGCAAGAGAATGCACCAACTAGGCTCCTATCTCTCACAGCTTGCCCCATTGCCCCCTTGTCCATATCAACCTGATTCTTAATTTTCCTCTGAAAACTCTCCATATAACAAGATGCCTTTACATATAAGGGTCTGTTGGCTGCACCATGTCAGTTACAAGCCATTTGGAATCCAATGGTAGATCCACATGGCCCTACCACGGATGTTTTATCAAACACCTCCCCACCACTGCTCTACACCCACTACTCAGCAGGCTCCAAATTTCTGGCATCTCTGTTCTACACCATTTTCATGAAACTCAGTAAATCAAGGCACTGTCTGGTATACTCATGATCAGCAACAGGACATCCAATGTTTCTCCAGTGCCACCTGGTCATAGGAATTTCAAAAATTTCATGGTATTTATCTAGCCATTTTTCAACCATGAAGTTGGAGGCACTGTGGGTTTCAGTTCATTCAGCAAACATTAAATGGTGAGGAAGCTCATTTCAATGAAATCTCTGGAGAACTCTCACAGGCATGGCTTCCCAAAGAGTGGACAAAAGGTCACATTAGGCCAGGCCCATTGAGGTCTACAATGTGAGGTCCATGTGTGTTTTGTCTCTCAACTATGGCTGCCATTTCTTTAAGAATAAAATCATGTGATATCCTTGCTGAGATTCCCAGGCCTCTGTGGAAATCCACCCGGGGCCTAGGTCTCAGTTTCCAAGAGCGACTTTCATGCGTGGCCTCTTAAAATCCCAACAAAATTCATGGCAATGCTTCTCTGAGTTCAGTTCCAAAACCCAGTCTCTAAGGGGAATCACACCAGAGTTCAAGCCCACGTGGACCCAGTCATTTTTTCCAATGCCACACAAATGACCAAAATTAAAACCAAAACACTCCCACATGGCCCTCATCTTATTTCATATAGTCAATCATCTTAACCTCTGGCTGGAGGTTTCCATGAGGGGCGCAGCCCAAGACAGTGTCCAAAATCAGCTCGTTTGCCCCTCATTTGTCTAAAGTCAGGGTAGCCTGGACACCGTTTCTGTGAAACAGGAGTGAACAAATAAGCCTGCCGTTAATACTTCTGTGTTTCTCCAATTTGAGGCCTACTGATTTTAGGTATCGATTCTTTAGGTGATTTAGAGTCATGCGAAAACACAAGTCCCTTTGCAGGGCTTTGAAGAACTCATTTGACCCAAAGAATCCCTATTGTCATTTGATGGAGTGCAGGAACCTAACAGAGGAAGGCAAGAGACTTCATCCACAATGAATGAAATTTTTTGCCATTTTGGTTTTGGAAGCTCACATGGGATCATTCTTAAGATCCATCAGGTGCTGAGAATCTAAGTCACAGCCACACACAGGTCCAAGAGGCTGACAAAGACACATCCCTTTCCAAAGCAATTAAGCAAAGAGCAACAGGTGAGGCCCATTCATTTCCATTTGAAAACTCTTTTCATCAGACTTCACAAAGGGGTGGCCTGAGGCAAAGACCTTCCTGACATTCAGTGCAACACAACAATAAGTAAGCAAAAGGACCAAAGCAGGGTTTCTGCACTGAGACTTTCCTGGTCACACTGATATCTGAGTTTTCTGAGATGCTCGCCATTCTCTTCAGCTATCCAGTACATGGCCATGTCACAGAGCTTGGAGGTGGTACATATTTTGGACACAAATCCATGAGCCTATTCTGGAGAGTGGCCAGAATTCAGGAAGAAAACTACAACTTAGAAAGATAGCAGGTGTTGCACATCGATAAGACAAGCTGCAGTCCATTCATATATTGGGCATGGGAAGATTTATTCTAGACAGGACACATCCATTAATGCATTCTCTTTTCTAATGTCTACAACAACGGACACAGTGGGATACACAGAAAGAGAAACACTCGCCCTGTCAAATAACTTACTAGAAACTGTCCACTCCAAACCAAACAAACCGCCTTTTCTATCTATTCTCAGAACATGAGACAAAACAACAAACCCACACCCACTCCCACAAAGGCACCTCCTTCCCCCAAGTAGGTCTGTGACTATCCGGAGTGTCCTCTGACTGGTGGGCCATACTATGTTCCCCCGAAATGGCCTGTCTTCTCTCAGATCTTGTTTCCTTGACCAACTCTGTGAAGATGTCAGGAAAAAGTGGTTAGCCACTACCTGTTTTCTCAGGAAAGGTCCATCTTCAGAGCTCTCCTGGCATTTGGCCATCCTCACATCATTAGGTACCAAGAAAACTGACTCTGTCCTTGGTAAATCCAAACAAGTGAGCCCACTGGGACTGGGACTGGGACTGCCTCTGGGTGCCTGGCTTCTTGGATACCAAGTTCAGAGAGTTCCATCACCAAGGAAATGAGGTATGTCACATTCTTTGGAACTGAATGAGGTCACTGCCTTGGCAACCACTTTGTCCTAACAGTTGTTTCCAAGGGTTACATAAGATGGAGGTTGCCCCTACTTCCTGTGACACTTTCATAAGGTAGAATGTATATCACCATTGGCACCCGGGAACAGCTCTCCACTCATCCCTGGTTCGGTCCATCTTCTGTACAATAAGAAGAGAGAGAGGCAGATTCAGACACATCCTTTCATCCTGACCAGGTTGTTTGCCATGGAAGATGACTTTTGCTCTCTCAGGTGCTTCATACCTGCCTACAACTTCTCCAGGTATCATTTGTGCATGGACATTTGAGGTTCTCCTCAGGTGGAAGGTCCCCGACTTTCCTGTATTGTAAGAACCACTCTGTCCCTGCTCTTCTGTAAAATGATTGAGGGAACAGTGTATACTTGGGGTTAAAAGCAGGTTTGATTTGGGTTACGAGTGATTCTGTGTGATGAATAATGGTATTGGTAACCTGCAATATTTACAAGAATATAGAGGTGAAATATAAGTAGGAAAACAGAAATCTAGGTATGATTTGAAGCCCAGAAGGGTTTTGCCCTTGATTGGGATACTTAGCTTTGAATGATGTTCTGCAAAGGTGCCTCAGATAATTCGATATACAATGGCATAGGACCTTGTACATTGGATGATTGAATTTAGAAGAGAACATCCAGTCAAAAAGGGATATTCAGTAGGATTAGGAAGATAGTCTGTAGGTTTAGGAAGAAGAGTGAGTATAGGATTTGGACCAAAAGTTCTTTAGCAATAGACTTTCGGTTGTTGAGTGAATGTAAATGTCAGCACATATGAAGAGTCAGTCACTATGTTGAACTGGGGAAAATATGTAGAAAAGCAGATATCAATAGAAACATTACGAAATCAGGCAAAGTATAAAGTGAGTGATAGAATTAGACATTTTCAACAGGGTTGAGTTTGAATATATAAATTAGGAAAAAAACAAATATGTAGTCACCAATAGGATTGACAATTGACAGCATTAGGCAACCTGGACATGGATGTTTTTAGAAATCCATGTTCACTTTCCATTTAGGCTTTGGTACAATCATAAGTGTGACCTTTCCATTTTTTGTCCAGAATATTACTGTGATAATGAGGTGACATGAGTATTTCTTTCACCATTTCTGGGAGCAATATATTGAAGATGTAAAATGAGAATCGGGGGTACAAAGAGGTGTACCCTGTTTCTAGGAACATAGAGAAAAAGCATGAATAGACCATACAGTGAATAAAAAATATAACTTTTTTGAACTTTAAATAATGAATTGAACTGATATCTGAAAAATTAAAGGAAATCGTATATTGATATACAATCATTCATTCCAACCAGGTATATATGTAATGGAAATATTTGTGTTTTGGTTTATCATGAAGAGTGTGTGAGTTTTGCTTCAAAATGATTATGGAAATTCAAAATAATGTGTTGGGAAAGAAGTCTCACGAAAAGACCAGTCAAGAAACCCTGACAATACATGTGTTCTGAAGCAAGAAGTGGTGAAAGTTGAAACAAATGCTTATTAATTTGTGAACTTGTGGATGAAATGTATATCCTGTGATGTGCAAAAACTGAAGAAACAATAATGTACCAGTGTCGAATACAAATGAATGACAAATTACATACCATGTCCCATAGGATTCTACTTGCATTGATGTTAGACTGGGTCAGTTACTGTAGAATAATTAGGATTTGTATGCACCATTCACTGAAGTTAGTTTTCAGTACTAGGAAACAAATATGTATTTCAGGTGGATGAATATTTCTGATTATCATCTTGTGAAAAGTGGATTATAAATCCACATACATGAACATGAATGAATTTAGAGAGTGTATATTAGACACATATATTTCATATTTTGAAAAATTTGGAGAGTATATCTATATCTATATCTATATCTATATACACACACACACACACACACACACACAACTCACAGACATTAAAAAGGACCAATATAAATGCCAATCGAAATTCATCAGTAAATATGTATCATCCACAAATGCAAAAATATTTATTTTACTGAACATGAGTTAATGTATAATGTTGTTCTACTAGGACGCTCTCCTATAGGTTGAATTTTCATTTCCAACAGCATTTAGGAGGAGTGAACTCTTCTCACAATGTGTATCTGCCAAGACAGCCACCACACAAAAATGTACGTGTGATACCTGGTAGGATTCTATATATGCATATAAATATACATGTGTGAATAGACTACAGAAAAAGGAAACAAGAATTCACATATTTGTTAAGTTTAAAACACATGGAGAATATTTCAAATAAATTTGACTAGATTTATAACTCCTACCTTATATAATGCAAATGTCAAGTCCAACTATACAACATGTCTCCTCTGAAGTACTTGTATTTCTAATGTGTTGGGTTAATTTTCTCCATTGTATTAGGATGAATAGTCTGAGTCTACTAGGTATGGGTTAGTGTCAGGGATTCAGTATTTCGAATGGAAAATTGGAAATTGAATCCAATGTGTATGTAAATATATGCTGCACAAGTATCCTCCCGCTCTCATCCAGAACAATGCCTTGACATTACCTTCACCCCAAGTAAGACACAATTAGAGGAGAAGAGTTACAAAATCAGTGAATACATATCTGGAATGGAAAATGCTCAGGAGTTCACAACCTTGGAGGTGGTAGAGGAGTTTCCAAAACTAAGGGACAGGGTAAACACTCCACAAACATGGAGCTCTGCTGGCCTAAAAACTTTTTGAGAAACTGCCTCTGAGCTTCCACACTTGAAATATATGTTGTTTTCAGGAGATTTGGCTTCCTCTGTAGTGAGAACATCAAAGCTGGGTCTGCATCTATGTGACCTGGAGGACATGGTTTCTTATTTTCCAATGAACAAGATGAAGCAGTGCTGAATCCTATCTTTGTAGGTAAACTGAGGCCATTGGGGACTAAGTGTCTCCCCGTGTGGACTGTGAAGCCATTTGGTCCTCTTCCACGTTTTTTGGTGTTTTTGCTGCTGCACTGTGAGTTTGATATTTGTTTCACGAAATACTAGGAGCTAACTGCGGACACAGTGCTGGAGGGAGTTCTGTCACGTGTGGTGGGTCAGGGTCTGCAAGAGAATGCACCAACTAGGCTCCTATCTCTCACAGCTTGCCCCATTGCCCCCTTGTCCATATCAACCTGATTCTTAATTTTCCACTGAAAACTCTCCATATAACAAGATGCCTTTACATATAAGGGTCTGTTGGCTGCACCATGTCAGTTACAAGCCATTTGGAATCCAATGGTAGATCCACATGGCCCTACCACGGATGTTTTATCAAACACCTCCCCACCACTGCTCTAGACCCACTACTCAGCAGGCTCCATATTTCTGGCATCTCTGTTCTACACCATTTTCATGAAACTCAGTAAATCAAGGCACTGTCTGGTATACTCATGATCAGCAACAGGACATCCAATGTTTCTCCAGTGCCACCTGGTTATAGGAATTTCAAAAATTTCATGGTATTTATCTAGCCATTTTTCAAGCATGAAGTTGGATGCACTGTGGGTTTCAGTTCATTCAGCAAACATTAAATGGTGAGGAAGCTCATTTCAATGAAATCTCTGGAGAACTCTCACAGGCATGGCTTCCCAAAGAGTGGACAAAATGTCACATTAGGCCAGGCCCATTGAGGTCTACAATGTGAGGTCCATGTGTGTTTTGACTCTCAACTATGGCTGCAATTTCTTTAAGAATAAAATCATGTGATATCCTTGCTGAGATTCCCAGGCCTCTGTGGAAATCCACCCGGGGCCTAGGTCTCAGTTTCCAAGAGCGACTTTCATGCGTGGCCTCATAAAATCCCAACAAAATTCATGGCAATGCTTCTCTGAGTTCAGTTCCAAAACCCAGTCTCTAAGGGGAATCACACCAGAGTTCAAGCCCACGTGGACCCAGTCTTTTTTTCCAATGCCACACAAATGACCGAAATTAAAACCAAAACACTCCCACATGGCCCTCATCTTATTCCATATAGTCAATCATCTTAACCTCTGGCTGGAGGTTTCCATGAGGGGCGCAGCCCAAGACAGTGTCCAAAATCAGCTCGTTTGCCCCTCATTTGTCTAAAGTCAGGGTAGCCTGGACACCGTTTCTGTGAAACAGGAGTGAACAAATAAGCCTGCCGTTAATACTTCTGTGTTTCTCCAATTTGAGGCCTACTGATTTTAGGTATCGATTCTTTAGGTGATTTAGAGTCATGCGAAAACACAAGTCCCTTTGCAGGGCTTTGAAGAACTCATTTGACCCAAAGAATCCCTATTGTCATTTGATGGAGTGCAGGAACCTAACAGAGGAAGGCAAGAGACTTCATCCACAATGAATGAAATTTTTTGCCATTTTGGTTTTGGAAGCTCACATGGGATCATTCTTAAGATCCATCAGGTGCTGAGAATCTAAGTCACAGCCACACACAGGTCCAAGAGGCTGACAAAGACACATCCCTTTCCAAAGCAATTAAGCAAAGAGCAACAGGTGAGGCCCATTCATTTCCATTTGAAAACTCTTTTCATCAGACTTCACAAAGGGGTGGCCTGAGGCAAAGACCTTCCTGACATTCAGTGCAACACAACAATAAGTAAGCAAAAGGACCAAAGCAGGGTTTCTGCACTGAGACTTTCCTGGTCACACTGATATCTGAGTTTTCTGAGATGCTCGCCATTCTCTTCAGCTATCCAGTACATGGCCATGTCACAGAGCTTGGAGGTGGTACATATTTTGGACACAAATCCATGAGCCTATTCTGGAGAGTGGCCAGAATTCAGGAAGAAAACTACAACTTAGAAAGATAGCAGGTGTTGCACATCGATAAGACAAGCTGCAGTCCATTCATATATTGGGCATGGGAAGATTTATTCTAGACAGGACACATCCATTAATGCATTCTCTTTTCTAATGTCTACAACAACGGACACAGTGGGATACACAGAAAGAGAAACACTCGCCCTGTCAAATAACTTACTAGAAACTGTCCACTCCAAACCAAACAAACCGCCTTTTCTATCTATTCTCAGAACATGAGACAAAACAACAAACCCACACCCACTCCCACAAAGGCACCTCCTTCCCCCAAGTACGTCTGTGAGTATCCGGAGTGTCCTCTGACTGGTGGGCCATACTATGTTCCCCCGAAATGGCCTGTCTTCTCTCAGATCTTGTTTCCTTGACCAACTCTGTGAAGATGTCAGGAAAAAGTGGTTAGCCACTACCTGTTTTCTCAGGAAAGGTCCATCTTCAGAGCTCTCCTGGCATTTGGCCATCCTCACATCATTAGGTACCAAGAAAACTGACTCTGTCCTTGGTAAATCCAAACAAGTGAGCCCACTGGGACTGGGACTGGGACTGCCTCTGGGTGCCTGGCTTCTTGGATACCAAGTTCAGAGAGTTCCATCACCAAGGAAATGAGGTATGTCACATTCTTTGGAACTGAATGAGGTCACTGCCTTGGCAACCACTTTGTCCTAACAGTTGTTTCCAAGGGTTACATAAGATGGAGGTTGCCCCTACTTCCTGTGACACTTTCATAAGGTAGAATGTATATCACCATTGGCACCCGGGAACAGCTCTCCACTCATCCCTGGTTCGGTCCATCTTCTGTACAATAAGAAGAGAGAGAGGCAGATTCAGACACATCCTTTCATCCTGACCAGGTTGTTTGCCATGGAAGATGACTTTTGCTCTCTCAGGTGCTTCATACCTGCCTACAACTTCTCCAGGTATCATTTGTGCATGGACATTTGAGGTTCTCCTCAGGTGGAAGGTCCCCGACTTTCCTGTATTGTAAGAACCACTCTGTCCCTGCTCTTCTGTAAAATGATTGAGGGAACAGTGTATACTTGGGGTTAAAAGCAGGTTTGATTTGGGTTACGAGTGATTCTGTGTGATGAATAATGGTATTGGTAACCTGCAATATTTACAAGAATATAGAGGTGAAATATAAGTAGGAAAACAGAAATCTAGGTATGATTTGAAGCCCAGAAGGGTTTTGCCCTTGATTGGGATACTTAGCTTTGAATGATGTTCTGCAAAGGTGCCTCAGATAATTCGATATACAATGGCATAGGACCTTGTACATTGGATGATTGAATTTAGAAGAGAACATCCAGTCAAAAAGGGATATTCAGTAGGATTAGGAAGATAGTCTGTAGGTTTAGGAAGAAGAGTGAGTATAGGATTTGGACCAAAAGTTCTTTAGCAATAGACTTTCGGTTGTTGAGTGAATGTAAATGTCAGCACATATGAAGAGTCAGTCACTATGTTGAACTGGGGAAAATATGTAGAAAAGCAGATATCAATAGAAACATTACGAAATCAGGCAAAGTATAAAGTGAGTGATAGAATTAGACATTTTCAACAGGGTTGAGTTTGAATATATAAATTAGGAAAAAAACAAATATGTAGTCACCAATAGGATTGACAATTGACAGCATTAGGCAACCTGGACATGGATGTTTTTAGAAATCCATGTTCACTTTCCATTTAGGCTTTGGTACAATCATAAGTGTGACCTTTCCATTTTTTGTCCAGAATATTACTGTGATAATGAGGTGACATGAGTATTTCTTTCACCATTTCTGGGAGCAATATATTGAAGATGTAAAATGAGAATCGGGGGTACAAAGAGGTGTACCCTGTTTCTAGGAACATAGAGAAAAAGCATGAATAGACCATACAGTGAATAAAAAATATAACTTTTTTGAACTTTAAATAATGAATTGAACTGATATCTGAAAAATTAAAGGAAATCGTATATTGATATACAATCATTCATTCCAACCAGGTATATATGTAATGGAAATATTTGTGTTTAGGTTTATCATGAAGAGTGTGTGAGTTTTGCTTCAAAATGATTATGGAAATTCAAAATAATGTGTTGGGAAAGAAGTCTCACGAAAAGACCAGTCAAGAAACCCTGACAATACATGTGTTCTGAAGCAAGAAGTGGTGAAAGTTGAAACAAATGCTTATTAATTTGTGAACTTGTGGATGAAATGTATATCCTGTGATGTGCAAAAACTGAAGAAACAATAATGTACCAGTGTCGAATACAAATGAATGACAAATTACATACCATGTCCCATAGGATTCTACTTGCATTGATGTTAGACTGGGTCAGTTACTGTAGAATAATTAGGATTTGTATGCACCATTCACTGAAGTTAGTTTTCAGTACTAGGAAACAAATATGTATTTCAGGTGGATGAATATTTCTGATTATCATCTTGTGAAAAGTGGATTATAAATCCACATACATGAACATGAATGAATTTAGAGAGTGTATATTAGACACATATATTTCATATTTTGAAAAATTTGGAGAGTATGTCTATATCTATATCTATATCTATACACACACACACACACACACACACACAACTCACAGACATTAAAAAGGACCAATATAAATGCCAATCGAAATTCATCAGTAAATATGTATCATCCACAAATGCAAAAATATTTATTTTACTGAACATGAGTTAATGTATAATGTTGTTCTACTAGGACGCTCTCCTATAGGTTGAATTTTCATTTCCAACAGCATTTAGGAGGAGTGAACTCTTCTCACAATGTGTATCTGCCAAGACAGCCACCACACAAAAATGTACGTGTGATACCTGGTAGGATTCTATATATGCATATAAATATACATGTGTGAATAGACTACAGAAAAAGGAAACAAGAATTCACATATTTGTTAAGTTTAAAACACATGGAGAATATTTCAAATAAATTTGACTAGATTTATAACTCCTACCTTATATAATGCAAATGTCAAGTCCAACTATACAACATGTCTCCTCTGAAGTACTTGTATTTCTAATGTGTTGGGTTAATTTTCTCCATTGTTTAGGATGAATAGTCTGAGTCTACTAGGTATGGGTTAGTGTCAGGGATTCAGTATTTCGAATGGAAAATTGGAAATTGAATCCAATGTGTATGTAAATATATGCTGCACAAGTATCCTCCCGCTCTCATCCAGAACAATGCCTTGACATTACCTTCACCCCAAGTAAGACACAATTAGAGGAGAAGAGTTACAAAATCAGTGAATACATATCTGGAATGGAAAATGCTCAGGAGTTCACAACCTTGGAGGTGGTAGAGGAGTTTCCAAAACTAAGGGACAGGGTAAACACTCCACAAACATGGAGCTCTGCTGGCCTAAAAACTTTTTGAGAAACTGCCTCTGAGCTTCCACACTTGAAATATATGTTGTTTTCAGGAGATTTGGCTTCCTCTGTAGTGAGAACATCAAAGCTGGGTCTGCATCTATGTGACCTGGAGGACATGGTTTCTTATTTTCCAATGAACAAGATGAAGCAGTGCTGAATCCTATCTTTGTAGGTAAACTGAGGCCATTGGGGACTAAGTGTCTCCCCGTGTGGACTGTGAAGCCATTTGGTCCTCTTCCACGTTTTTTGGTGTTTTTGCTGCTGCACTGTGAGTTTGATATTTGTTTCACGAAATACTAGGAGCTAACTGCGGACACAGTGCTGGAGGGAGTTCTGTCACGTGTGGTGGGTCAGGGTCTGCAAGAGAATGCACCAACTAGGCTCCTATCTCTCACAGCTTGCCCCATTGCCCCCTTGTCCATATCAACCTGATTCTTAATTTTCCACTGAAAACTCTCCATATAACAAGATGCCTTTACATATAAGGGTCTGTTGGCTGCACCATGTCAGTTACAAGCCATTTGGAATCCAATGGTAGATCCACATGGCCCTACCACGGATGTTTTATCAAACACCTCCCCACCACTGCTCTAGACCCACTACTCAGCAGGCTCCATATTTCTGGCATCTCTGTTCTACACCATTTTCATGAAACTCAGTAAATCAAGGCACTGTCTGGTATACTCATGATCAGCAACAGGACATCCAATGTTTCTCCAGTGCCACCTGGTTATAGGAATTTCAAAAATTTCATGGTATTTATCTAGCCATTTTTCAAGCATGAAGTTGGATGCACTGTGGGTTTCAGTTCATTCAGCAAACATTAAATGGTGAGGAAGCTCATTTCAATGAAATCTCTGGAGAACTCTCACAGGCATGGCTTCCCAAAGAGTGGACAAAATGTCACATTAGGCCAGGCCCATTGAGGTCTACAATGTGAGGTCCATGTGTGTTTTGACTCTCAACTATGGCTGCAATTTCTTTAAGAATAAAATCATGTGATATCCTTGCTGAGATTCCCAGGCCTCTGTGGAAATCCACCCGGGGCCTAGGTCTCAGTTTCCAAGAGCGACTTTCATGCGTGGCCTCATAAAATCCCAACAAAATTCATGGCAATGCTTCTCTGAGTTCAGTTCCAAAACCCAGTCTCTAAGGGGAATCACACCAGAGTTCAAGCCCACGTGGACCCAGTCTTTTTTTCCAATGCCACACAAATGACCGAAATTAAAACCAAAACACTCCCACATGGCCCTCATCTTATTCCATATAGTCAATCATCTTAACCTCTGGCTGGAGGTTTCCATGAGGGGCGCAGCCCAAGACAGTGTCCAAAATCAGCTCGTTTGCCCCTCATTTGTCTAAAGTCAAGGTAGCCTGGACACCGTTTCTGTGAAACAGGAGTGAACAAATAAGCCTGCCGTTAATACTTCTGTGTTTCTCCAATTTGAGGCCTACTGATTTTAGGTATCGATTCTTTAGGTGATTTAGAGTCATGCGAAAACACAAGTCCCTTTGCAGGGCTTTGAAGAACTCATTTGACCCAAAGAATCCCTATTGTCATTTGATGGAGTGCAGGAACCTAACAGAGGAAGGCAAGAGACTTCATCCACAATGAATGAAATTTTTTGCCATTTTGGTTTTGGAAGCTCACATGGGATCATTCTTAAGATCCATCAGGTGCTGAGAATCTAAGTCACAGCCACACACAGGTCCAAGAGGCTGACAAAGACACATCCCTTTCCAAAGCAATTAAGCAAAGAGCAACAGGTGAGGCCCATTCATTTCCATTTGAAAACTCTTTTCATCAGACTTCACAACGGGGTGGCCTGAGGCAAAGACCTTCCTGACATTCAGTGCAACACAACAATAAGTAAGCAAAAGGACCAAAGCAGGGTTTCTGCACTGAGACTTTCCTGGTCACACTGATATCTGAGTTTTCTGAGATGCTCGCCATTCTCTTCAGCTATCCAGTACATGGCCATGTCACAGAGCTTGGAGGTGGTACATATTTTGGACACAAATCCATGAGCCTATTCTGGAGAGTGGCCAGAATTCAGGAAGAAAACTACAACTTAGAAAGATAGCAGGTGTTGCACATTGATAAGACAAGCTGCAGTCCATTCATATATTGGGCATGGGAAGATTTATTCTAGACAGGACACATCCATTAATGCATTCTCTTTTCTAATGTCTACAACAACGGACACAGTGGGATACACAGAAAGAGAAACACTCGCCCTGTCAAATAACTTACTAGAAACTGTCCACTCCAAACCAAACAAACCGCCTTTTCTATCTATTCTCAGAACATGAGACAAAACAACAAACCCACACCCACTCCCACAAAGGCACCTCCTTCCCCCAAGTACGTCTGTGAGTATCCGGAGTGTCCTCTGACTGGTGGGCCATACTATGTTCCCCCGAAATGGCCTGTCTTCTCTCAGATCTTGTTTCCTTGACCAACTCTGTGAAGATGTCAGGAAAAAGTGGTTAGCCACTACCTGTTTTCTCAGGAAAGGTCCATCTTCAGAGCTCTCCTGGCATTTGGCCATCCTCACATCATTAGGTACCAAGAAAACTGACTCTGTCCTTGGTAAATCCAAACAAGTGAGCCCACTGGGACTGGGACTGGGACTGCCTCTGGGTGCCTGGCTTCATGGATACCAAGTTCAGAGAGTTCCATCACCAAGGAAATGAGGTATGTCACATTCTTTGGAACTGAATGAGGTCACTGCCTTGGCAACCACTTTGTCCTAACAGTTGTTTCCAAGGGTTACATAAGATGGAGGTTGCCCCTACTTCCTGTGACACTTTCATAAGGTAGAATGTATATCACCATTGGCACCCGGGAACAGCTCTCCACTCATCCCTGGTTCGGTCCATCTTCTGTACAATAAGAAGAGAGAGAGGCAGATTCAGACACATCCTTTCATCCTGACCAGGTTGTTTGCCATGGAAGATGACTTTTGCTCTCTCAGGTGCTTCATACCTGCCTACAACTTCTCCAGGTATCATTTGTGCATGGACATTTGAGGTTCTCCTCAGGTGGAAGGTCCCCGACTTTCCTGTATTGTAAGAACCACTCTGTCCCTGCTCTTCTGTAAAATGATTGAGGGAACAGTGTATACTTGGGGTTAAAAGCAGGTTTGATTTGGGTTACGAGTGATTCTGTGTGATGAATAATGGTATTGGTAACCTGCAATATTTACAAGAATATAGAGGTGAAATATAAGTAGGAAAACAGAAATCTAGGTATGATTTGAAGCCCAGAAGGGTTTTGCCCTTGATTGGGATACTTAGCTTTGAATGATGTTCTGCAAAGGTGCCTCAGATAATTCGATATACAATGGCATAGGACCTTGTACATTGGATGATTGAATTTAGAAGAGAACATCCAGTCAAAAAGGGATATTCAGTAGGATTAGGAAGATAGTCTGTAGGTTTAGGAAGAAGAGTGAGTATAGGATTTGGACCAAAAGTTCTTTAGCAATAGACTTTCGGTTGTTGAGTGAATGTAAATGTCAGCACATATGAAGAGTCAGTCACTATGTTGAACTGGGGAAAATATGTAGAAAAGCAGATATCAATAGAAACATTACGAAATCAGGCAAAGTATAAAGTGAGTGATAGAATTAGACATTTTCAACAGGGTTGAGTTTGAATATATAAATTAGGAAAAAAACAAATATGTAGTCACCAATAGGATTGACAATTGACAGCATTAGGCAACCTGGACATGGATGTTTTTAGAAATCCATGTTCACTTTCCATTTAGGCTTTGGTACAATCATAAGTGTGACCTTTCCATTTTTTGTCCAGAATATTACTGTGATAATGAGGTGACATGAGTATTTCTTTCACCATTTCTGGGAGCAATATATTGAAGATGTAAAATGAGAATCGGGGGTACAAAGAGGTGTACCCTGTTTCTAGGAACATAGAGAAAAAGCATGAATAGACCATACAGTGAATAAAAAATATAACTTTTTTGAACTTTAAATAATGAATTGAACTGATATCTGAAAAATTAAAGGAAATCGTATATTGATATACAATCATTCATTCCAACCAGGTATATATGTAATGGAAATATTTGTGTTTTGGTTTATCATGAAGAGTGTGTGAGTTTTGCTTCAAAATGATTATGGAAATTCAAAATAATGTGTTGGGAAAGAAGTCTCACGAAAAGACCAGTCAAGAAACCCTGACAATACATGTGTTCTGAAGCAAGAAGTGGTGAAAGTTGAAACAAATGCTTATTAATTTGTGAACTTGTGGATGAAATGTATATCCTGTGATGTGCAAAAACTGAAGAAACAATAATGTACCAGTGTCGAATACAAATGAATGACAAATTACATACCATGTCCCATAGGATTCTACTTGCATTGATGTTAGACTGGGTCAGTTACTGTAGAATAATTAGGATTTGTATGCACCATTCACTGAAGTTAGTTTTCAGTACTAGGAAACAAATATGTATTTCAGGTGGATGAATATTTCTGATTATCATCTTGTGAAAAGTGGATTATAAATCCACATACATGAACATGAATGAATTTAGAGAGTGTATATTAGACACATATATTTCATATTTTGAAAAATTTGGAGAGTATGTCTATATCTATATCTATATCTATACACACACACACACACACACACACACAACTCACAGACATTAAAAAGGACCAATATAAATGCCAATCGAAATTCATCAGTAAATATGTATCATCCACAAATGCAAAAATATTTATTTTACTGAACATGAGTTAATGTATAATGTTGTTCTACTAGGACGCTCTCCTATAGGTTGAATTTTCATTTCCAACAGCATTTAGGAGGAGTGAACTCTTCTCACAATGTGTATCTGCCAAGACAGCCACCACACAAAAATGTACGTGTGATACCTGGTAGGATTCTATATATGCATATAAATATACATGTGTGAATAGACTACAGAAAAAGGAAACAAGAATTCACATATTTGTTAAGTTTAAAACACATGGAGAATATTTCAAATAAATTTGACTAGATTTATAACTCCTACCTTATATAATGCAAATGTCAAGTCCAACTATACAACATGTCTCCTCTGAAGTACTTGTATTTCTAATGTGTTGGGTTAATTTTCTCCATTGTATTAGGATGAATAGTCTGAGTCTACTAGGTATGGGTTAGTGTCAGGGATTCAGTATTTCGAATGGAAAATTGGAAATTGAATCCAATGTGTATGTAAATATATGCTGCACAAGTATCCTCCCGCTCTCATCCAGAACAATGCCTTGACATTACCTTCACCCCAAGTAAGACACAATTAGAGGAGAAGAGTTACAAAATCAGTGAATACATATCTGGAATGGAAAATGCTCAGGAGTTCACAACCTTGGAGGTGGTAGAGGAGTTTCCAAAACTAAGGGACAGGGTAAACACTCCACAAACATGGAGCTCTGCTGGCCTAAAAACTTTTTGAGAAACTGCCTCTGAGCTTCCACACTTGAAATATATGTTGTTTTCAGGAGATTTGGCTTCCTCTGTAGTGAGAACATCAAAGCTGGGTCTGCATCTATGTGACCTGGAGGACATGGTTTCTTATTTTCCAATGAACAAGATGAAGCAGTGCTGAATCCTATCTTTGTAGGTAAACTGAGGCCATTGGGGACTAAGTGTCTCCCCGTGTGGACTGTGAAGCCATTTGGTCCTCTTCCACGTTTTTTGGTGTTTTTGCTGCTGCACTGTGAGTTTGATATTTGTTTCACGAAATACTAGGAGCTAACTGCGGACACAGTGCTGGAGGGAGTTCTGTCACGTGTGGTGGGTCAGGGTCTGCAAGAGAATGCACCAACTAGGCTCCTATCTCTCACAGCTTGCCCCATTGCCCCCTTGTCCATATCAACCTGATTCTTAATTTTCCACTGAAAACTCTCCATATAACAAGATGCCTTTACATATAAGGGTCTGTTGGCTGCACCATGTCAGTTACAAGCCATTTGGAATCCAATGGTAGATCCACATGGCCCTACCACGGATGTTTTATCAAACACCTCCCCACCACTGCTCTAGACCCACTACTCAGCAGGCTCCATATTTCTGGCATCTCTGTTCTACACCATTTTCATGAAACTCAGTAAATCAAGGCACTGTCTGGTATACTCATGATCAGCAACAGGACATCCAATGTTTCTCCAGTGCCACCTGGTTATAGGAATTTCAAAAATTTCATGGTATTTATCTAGCCATTTTTCAAGCATGAAGTTGGATGCACTGTGGGTTTCAGTTCATTCAGCAAACATTAAATGGTGAGGAAGCTCATTTCAATGAAATCTCTGGAGAACTCTCACAGGCATGGCTTCCCAAAGAGTGGACAAAATGTCACATTAGGCCAGGCCCATTGAGGTCTACAATGTGAGGTCCATGTGTGTTTTGACTCTCAACTATGGCTGCAATTTCTTTAAGAATAAAATCATGTGATATCCTTGCTGAGATTCCCAGGCCTCTGTGGAAATCCACCCGGGGCCTAGGTCTCAGTTTCCAAGAGCGACTTTCATGCGTGGCCTCATAAAATCCCAACAAAATTCATGGCAATGCTTCTCTGAGTTCAGTTCCAAAACCCAGTCTCTAAGGGGAATCACACCAGAGTTCAAGCCCACGTGGACCCAGTCTTTTTTTCCAATGCCACACAAATGACCGAAATTAAAACCAAAACACTCCCACATGGCCCTCATCTTATTCCATATAGTCAATCATCTTAACCTCTGGCTGGAGGTTTCCATGAGGGGCGCAGCCAATGACAGTGTCCAAAATCAGCTCGTTTGCCCCTCATTTGTCTAAAGTCAGGGTAGCCTGGACACCGTTTCTGTGAACCAGGAGTGAACAAATAATCCTGCCGTTAATACTTCTGTGTTTCTCCAATATGAGGCCTACTGATTTTAGGTTTCGATTCTTTAGGTGATTTAGAGTCATGCGAAAACACAAGCACCTCTGCAGGGCTTTGAAGAACTCATTTGACCCAAAGAATCCCTATTGTCTTTTGATGGAGTGCAGGAACCTAACAGAGGAAGGCAAGAGACTTCATCCACAATGAATGAAATTTTTTGCCATTTTGGTTTTGGAAGCTCACATGGGATCATTCTTAAGATCCATCAGGTGCTGAGAATCTAAGTCACAGCCACACACAGGCCCAAGAGGCTGATAAAGACACATCCCTTTCCAAAGCAATTAAGCAAAGAGCCACAGGTGAGGCCCATTCATTTCCATTTGAAAACTGTTTTCTTCAGGCTTCACAAAGGGGTGGCCTGAGGCAAAGACCTTCTTGACATTCAGTGCAACACAACAATAAGTAAGCAAAAGGCCCAAAGCAGGGTTTCTGCACTGAGACTTTCCTGGTCACACTGATATCTGAGTTTTCTGAGATGCTCGCCATTCTCTTCAGCTATCCAGTACATGGCCATGTCACAGAGCTTGGAGGTGGTACATATTTTGGACACAAATCCATGAGCCTATTCTGGAGAGTGGCCAGAATTCAGGAAGAAAACAACAACTTAGAAAGATAGCAGGTGTTGCACATCGATAAGACAAGCTGCAGTCCATTCATATATTGGGCAGGATGAATTATGGTATGATTTATACTAGACAGGACACATCCATTTATGCATTCTCTTTTCTAATGTCTACAACAACGGACACAGTGGGATACACAGAAACAGAAACACTCGCCGTGTCAAATGACTTACTAGAAACTGTCCACTCCAAACCAAACAAACCGCCTTTCCTATCTATTCTCAGAACATGAGACAAAACAACAAACCCACACCCACTCCCACAAAGGCACCTCCTTCCCCCAAGTAGGTCTGTGACTATCCGGAGTGTCCTCTGACTGGTGGGCCATACTATGTTCCCCCGAAATGGCCTGTCTTCTCTCAGATCTTGTTTCCTTGACCAACTCTGTGAAGATGTCAGGAAAAAGTGGTTAGCCACTACCTGTTTTCTCAGGAAAGGTCCATCTTCAGAGCTCTCCTGGCATTTGGCCATCCTCACATCATTAGGTACCAAGAAAACTGACTCTGTCCTTGGTAAATCCAAACAAGTGAGCCCACTGGGACTGGGACTGGGACTGCCTCTGGGTGCCTGGCTTCTTGGATACCAAGTTCAGAGAGTTCCATCACCAAGGAAATGAGGTATGTCACATTCTTTGGAACTGAATGAGGTCACTGCCTTGGCAACCACTTTGTCCTAACAGTTGCTTCAAAGGGTAACATAAAATGGAGGTTGCCCCCGCTTCCTGTGACACTTTCATAAGGTAGAATGTATATCACCATTGGCACCCGTGAACAGCTCTCCACTCAGGCCTGGTTTGGTCCATCTTCTCTACAATAAGAAGAGAGAGATTCAGATTCAGACACATCCCTTCATCCTGACCAGGTTGTTTGCCATGGAAGATGACTTTTGCTCTCTCAGGTGCTTCATACCTGCCTACAACTTCTCCAGGTATCATTTGTGCATGGACATTTGAGGTTCTCATCAGGTGGAAGGTCCCCAACTTTCCTGTATTGTAAGAACCACTCTGTCCCTGCTCTTCTGTAAAATGATTGAGGGAACAGTGTATACTTGGGGTTAAAAACAGGTTTGATTTGGGTTACGAGTGATTCTGTGTGATGAATAATGGTATTGGGAACCTGCAATATTTACAAGAATATAGAGGTGAAATATAAGTAGGAAAACAGAAATCTAGGTATGATTTGAAGCCCAGAAGGGTTTTGCCCTTGATTGGGATACTTAGCTTTGAATGATGTTCTGCAAAGATGCCTCAGATAATTCGATATACAATGGCATAGGACCTTGTACATTGGATGATTGAATTTAGAAGAGAACATCCAGTCAAAAAGGGATATTCAGTAGAATTAGGAAGATAGTCGGTAGGTTTAGGAAGAAGAGTGAGTATAGGATTTGGACCAAAAGTTCTTTAGCAATAGACTTTCGGTTGTTGAGTGAATGTAAATGTCAGCACATATGAAGAGTCAGTCACTATGTTGAACTGGGGAAAATATGTAGAAAAGCAGATATCAATAGAAACATTACGAAATCAGGCAAAGTATAAAGTGAGTGATAGAATTAGACATTTTCAACAGGGTTGAGTTTGAATATATAAATTAGGAAAAAAACAAATATGTAGTCACTAATAGGATTGACAATTGACAGCATTAGGCAACCTGGACATGGATGTTTTTAGAAATCCATGTTCACTTTCCATTTAGGCTTTGGTACAATCATAAGTGTGACCTTTCCATTTTTTGTCCAGAATATTACTGTGATAATGAGGTGACATGAGTATTTCTTTCACCATTTCTGGGAGTAATATATTGAAGATGTAAAATGAGAATCAGGGGTACAAAGAGGTGTACCCTGTTTCTAGGAACATAGAGAAAAAGCATGAATAGACCATACTGTGAATAAATAATATAACTTTTTTGAACTTTAAATAATGAATTGAACTGATATCTGAAAAATTAAAGGAAATCGTATATTGATATACAATCATTCATTCCAACCAGGTATATATGTAATGGAAATATTTGTGTTTAGGTTTATCATGAAGAGTGTGTGAGTTTTGCTTCAAAATGATTATGGAAATTCAAAATAATGTGTTTGGAAAGAAGTCTCACGAAAAGACCAGTCAAGAAACCCTGACAATACATGTGTTCTGAAGCAAGAAGTGGTGAAAGTTGAAACAAATGCTTATTAATTTGTGAACTTGTGGATGAAATGTATATCCTGTGATGTGCAAAAACTGAAGAAACAATAATGTACCAGTGTCGAATACAAATGAATGACAAATTACAGATCATGTCCCATAGGAATCTACTTGCATTGATGTTAGACTGGGTCAGTTACTGTAGAATAATTAGGATTTGTATGCACCATTCACTGAAGTTAGTTTTCAGTACTAGGAAACAAATATGTATTTCAGGTGGATGAATATTTCTGATTATCATCTTGTGAAAAGTTGATTATAAATCCACATACATGAACATGAATGAATTTAGAGTGTGTATATTAGACACATATATTTCATATTTTGAAAAATTTGCAGAGTATATCTATATCTATATCTATATATATATATACACACACACACACACACACACACACACACACACACACACACAACACTCACAGACATTAAAAAGTACCAATATAAATGCCAATCGAAATTCATCAGAAATATGTATCATCCACAAATGCAAAAATATTTATTTTACTGAACATGAGTTAATGTATAATGTTGTTCTACTAGGACTCTCTCCTATAGGTTGAATTTTCATTTCCAACAGCATTTAGGAGGAGTGAACTCTTCTCACAATTTGTATCTGCCAAGACAGCCATCTCACAAAAATGTACGTGTGATACCTGGTAGGATTCTATATATGCATATAAATATACATGTGTGCATCGGCTACAGAAAAGGGAAACAAGAATTCACATATTTGTTAAGTTTAAAAACACATGTAGAATATTTCAATTAAAATTTGACTAGATTTATAACTCCTACCTTATATAATGGAAATGTCAAGTCCAACTATACAACATGTCTCTGGAGAACCTTTGGATGTCCTGTTGTTTATCATGAGTATACTAGACAGTGCCTTGATTGACTGTGTTTCATGAAAATGATCTAGAACAGACATGCCAGTAAGTTGGTGCCGGCTGAGTAGTGTGCCTAGAGCAGTGGTGTGTATGTGTGTCATAATACATCTCTGATGTGGCCATATGGATTTGCCATTGGCTTCCAAATGGCTTGTGACAGACATGGTGAGGCCAGCAGACACTAATATGTAAGGGCGTCTTGTTATATGGAGAGGTTTCATGGCAATGTTAAGAATCAGGTTGCAATAGACAAGGGAAAAAGCTATGTGGGATAGAAGCCTGGTTGGTGCATTCTCCTGCAGACCCTGACCCACCACATGTGGCAGAACTCCATCCAGCACTGTGTCCCTTTTGAACTTTTTGTATTTCGTGAAGCAAATACCAAACTCCCAATGCAGGAGAAAGAAAAACCATGAAAAAGTGGAGGATGACCCAATGGCTTCACAGCCCAGATGGGGAGAGACTTAGCATGCACTGGTCACATTTTACTTAAAAGAGAGAATTCACCACTGCTGCCTCATGTTCATTAGAAAATAAGAAACCATGTCCTCCAGGTCACATAGAATAAGACCCAGCTTTGATGGTCTCACGACAAAGGAAGCTAAAGTTCCTGAAAACAACATATATTTCAAGTGCCCAACCTCAGAGGCAGTTTATCAAGAAGTCCTTTAGGCCAGCAGAGCTCCATGTTTGTGGAGTTTTTAACCTGTCACTTACTTATGGAAACTTCTCTACCACATCCAAGGTTGTGAACTCCTGAGCATTTTCCATTCCAGTTATATATTCACAGATTTTATAACTCTTCTCCACTAATTGTGTCTTACTTGGGGTGAAGGTAATGTCAAGGCATTGTTCTGGATGAGAGAGGGAAAATATTTTGTGTAGCACATATTTGATAGACATTGGATTCTTTTTCCTATTTTCCATTCAAAATACTGAATCCCTGACACTAACACATACCCTACTAGACTCTGACTACTAATCCTAATATGATGGAGAAAAATAACCCAAATAGAACAGAAATACAAGCAGGTCAGAGGAGGCATGGTGTATTTTTGAACTTTTCTTTTGCATAATAAATGGTAGGTGTTATAAATCTAGTGAATTTTTATTTGGAATAGTTTTTCATGTGTTTTTAAAATTAACAAATATGTGAATCCCTGCCTCCCTTTCTCTCTAGCCTATACAGCACATGTATTTTTATATGTACATATAGAATCCTACCTGGTATCACACGTACATTTTTGTGAGGTTGCTGACTCGGCAGATATAAATTGTGTGAAGAGACTACCCCTCTTAAACGCTGTTGGAACTAAAAATTCAACCTATGGGTGAGCTTCCTAGTACAACAACATTATACATAATTCCATGTTCAGTAAAGTATATATTTTTGCATCAGTAGATGTTATATATTTCATTATAAATTTCATTTGGCGTATATTGCTACTTTTTATGTTTCTCTGTGTGTTTTTTTGGTATATATATATATATATATATATATATATATATATATATACTCTCCTGATTTATCAAAACATGAAATATATGTGTCTTATATACACTCTCTACATTCATACATTCATTCATGTTCATGCATGAGGAAATATAATCAACTTTTCTCAAGATTATTATTGGAAATATTCATCCACCTGAAATACATATTTGTTTCCTTGTACTGACAACTCACTTCTGTGAATGGTGCATACAAATCCTAATAATTCTACAGTATCTGACCCAGTTTAACATCAATGCAAGTAGATTCCTATGGGACATGATGTGTATTTTGACGTTCATTTATATTCCACACTGCTACATTAATATTTCGGCAGTTTTTGCACATCATAGGATATATATTTCATCCACAAGTTCACAACTTTATAGGTATTTTTTTCACTTTTAATCATTTCCTGCTTCAGAACACATGTATTCCTCCCGGTTTCTTGACTGGTCTTTTCATGAGACTTCTCTGCAAACACATTTTTTTTAATTTCATAATCAGTTTTGAAGCAAAACTCACACACTTTTCATGATAAACCATAAATCTAATATCACCATTAGATGCATAACTGTTTGGAATGGATGATTGTATATCAATATTAGGTTTCCTCTATATTTTCAGAAATCAATTCAATCCATTATTTAAAGTTCGAACCAGTTATATTATTTATTCACAGTATGGTCTATTCATGCATTATCTCTATATTCATAGGCACAAGGTACACCTATTTGTACCCCCAATTAATTTATACGTCTTCAAAATATTGCTTTCCTACATATTTTACCCAGTTCATCATTGTGACTGACTCTTCACATGTGCTGACATTTACATTCACTCTCTACCTGAAACCCTATTGCTAAAGAACTTTTGGTCCAAATCCTATACTCACTCTTTTATCTAAACCCACCGACTATTTTCCTAATCCTACCGAATATCCCTTTTTGACTGGATGTTCTCTTCCACATTCAATCATCCAAATTAGAAGGTCCTATGCCATAGTATATTGATTTAACTGAGACAACTGTGCAGGACATAAATCAATGCTAAGTATCCCAATCAAGGGCCCAATGCCCTTCTGGGCTTCAAAACTTACCTAGATTTCTGTTTTCATACTTATATTTCACCTATATATTCTTATAAATATCGCAGGTTCCTAATACAAATATTCATTCCAGAGAATGATTCCTAACCCAAATTGAACATGTTATTAACCCTAACCATACACTTTTCCCTCAATCTAATTTTACAGAAGAGCAGGGACAGAGTTGGTCTTACAATACAGGAATATAGGCAATCTTCCAGCTGCTGAAAACCTAAAAGGTCCATGCTGAAATGATCCTTGGAGAAGATGTAGGCATCTATGAAGGACATGAGAGAGCAAAAGTCATCTTCCATGGCAAACAACCTGGTCAGGTTGATGGGATGTGTCTTAATTAGCCTCTCTCTTCCTAATGTAGAGAAGATGGACCAAACCATGCCTGTGTGGAGAGCTGTTCCCCGGTGCCTATGGTTGATATACCATTCTAACATATGAATGAGTCACAGCAAGTAGAGGCAGCCTCCATCTTTTGGGAACCATGTAAGCAACTGTTAAAACAAAGTGGTTTCCAAGGCAGTGACTTCATTCAGATCTTGAAGAAAGTGACATCACCTTACAGTTTTGGTAATGAAAGTCTGTGATCTTGGGATCCAGGAAACCAGGCACACAGAGTCAAACCCACTCCATGTCCCAGTGGGCTAACTTGTTTGGATTTAACAAGACAGAGTTACTCTTTCTTTGTACCTACTGATGTGAGGACAGCCAAATGCCTGGAAACTATGAAGACTGGCCTTTCCAGAGAAAGCAGGTAGTTTCTCACCATGGGCTCCTGACAACTTCACAGAGTTGGCCAAAGAGAACAGATTGGAGACAGGACACGCCATTTTGGGGGAACATAGTATGGCCCACAAGTCAGAGGACACTCCGGATAGTCACAGACCTACTTGGGGAAAGGAGGTGACTTTTTGGGTGTGAGTGTGAGTTTGTGGTTTTGTCTCATGTTCTGAGAATAGTTAGGAAAGCTGGTTTGTTTGTTTTCGAGTGGACTGTGTCTAATAAGTCCTTTGACAAGGTGAGTGTTTCTGTGTCTATATATCATACTGTGTCCGTGATTGTAGACATTAGAAAAGAGAATGCATCAATGGATGTGTCCTGTCTACAAGAAAGCTTCAAAGCATTCATCCTGTGCAATTAATGAATGGACTGCAGGTTGCTGTATGGATGGGCAACTCCTGCCATCTTTCTAAATTCCTGTTTTCTTCCTGAATTCTGGACACTCTCCAGAATACGCTCATGATTTTGTGTCCAAGATATGTACCACCTCCATCTCTGTGACATGGCCATGTACTGGATAGCTGAAGGGAATGGCGAGTATCTCAGAAAACTCAGATATCAGTATGCCCAAGAAAGTCTCAGTGGAGAAACCCTGCTTTGGGCCTTTTGCTTACCTATTCTGTTGCCCTGAATGTCAGGAAGGTCTTTGCCTCAGGCCACACTTTGTGAAGCCTGCAGAAAATAGTTTTCAAATGGAAAAGAATGGTCATTACCTGTGCCTCCTTGCTTAATTGCTTTGGAAATGGATGTTTCTGAATCAGCCTCTCAGCCCTATGTGAGGCTGTGGCTTAGATTCACAGCACATGATGGGTCTAAAGAAAAATCCCATGTGTGCATCCCAAACCAAAATGGGCAAAAGAGCTGTCAGAGTGGTTCTTACAATACAGGAAAGTCGGGGACCTTCCACCTGATGAGAACCTCAAATGTCCATGCACAAATGATACCTGGAGAAGTTGTAGGCAGGTATGAAGCACCTGAGAGAGCAAAAGTCATCTTCCATGGCAAACAACCTGGTCAGGATGAAGGGATGTGTCTGAATCTGAATCTCTCTGTTCTTATTGTAGAGAAGATGGACCTAACCAGGCCTGAGTGGAGAGCTGTTCCCGGGTGCCAAAGGTGATATACATTCTACCTTATGAAAGTGTCACAGGAAGTAGGGGCAACCTCCATCTTATGTTACCCTTGGAAGCAACTGTTAGGACAAAGTGGTTGCCAAGGCAGTGACCTCATTCAGTTCCAAAGAATGTGACATACCTCATTTCCTTGGTGATGGAACTCTCTGAACTTGGTATCCAAGAAGCCAGGCACCAGAGGCAGTCCCAGTCCCAGTCCCAGTGGGCTCACTTGTTTGGATTTACCAAGGACAGAGTCAGTTTTCTTGGTACCTAATGATGTGAGGATGGCCAAATGCCAGGAGAGCTCTGAAGATGGACCTTTCCTGAGAAAACAGGTAGTGGCTAACCACTTTTTCCTGACATCTTCACAGAGTTGGTCAAGGAAAGAATGTCTGAGAGAAGACAGGCCATTTCGGGGGAACATAGTATGGCCCAACAGTCAGAGGACACTCCGGATAGTCACAGACCTACTTGGGGCAAGGAGGTGCCTTTGTGGGAGTGGGTGTGGGTTTGTTGTTTTGTCTCATGTTCTGAGAATAGATAGGATAGGCGGTTTGTTTGGTTTGGAGTGGACAGTTTCTAGTAAGTCATTTGACACGGTGAGTGTTTCTGTTTCTGTGTATCCCACTGTGTCTGTTGTTGTAGACATTAGAAAAGAGAATGCATTAATGGATGTGTCCTGTCTAGTATAAATCTTCCCATAATTCATCCTGCCCAATATATGAATGGACTGCAGCTTGTCTTATCGATGTGCAACACCTGCTATCTTTCTAAGTTGTTGTTTTCTTCCTGAATTCTGGCCACTCTCCAGAATAGGCTCATGGATTTGTGTCCAAAATATGTACCACTGCCAAGCTCTGTGACATGGCCATGTATTGGATAGCTGAAGAGAATGGCGAGCATCTCAGAAAACTCAGATATCAGTGTGACCAGAAAAATCTCAGTGCAGAAACCCTGCTTTGGGCCTTTTGCTTACTTATTGTTGTGTTGCACTGAATGTCAGGAAGGTCTTTGCCTCATGCCACCCCTTTGTGAAGCCTGAAGAAAACAGTTTTCAAATGGAAATGAATGGGCCTCACCTATGGCTCTTTTCTTAATTGCTTTGAAAAGAGATGTGTCTTTATCAGCCTTTGGACCTGTGTGTGGCTGTGACTTAGATTCTCAGCACCTGATAGATCTTAAGAATGATCCCATGTGAGCTTCCAAAACCAAAATGGCAAAAAATATCATTCATTGTGGATGAAGTCTCTTGCCTTCCTCTGTTAGGTTCCTGCACTCCATCAAATGAGAATAGGGATTCTTTGGGTCAAATGAGTTCTTCAAAGCCCTGCAGAGGTGCTTGTGTTTTCACATGACTCTAAATCACCTAAAGAATTGATACCTAAAATCAGTAGGCCTGAAATTGGAGACACAAAGAAGTATTAAAGGCAGGCTTATTTGTTTACTCCTGGTTCACAGAAACGGTGTCCAGGCTACCCTGACTTTAGGCAAATGAGGGGCAAAGGAGCTGATTTTGGACACTGTCTTGGGCTCCGCCCCTCATGGAAACCTCCAGCCAGAGGTTAAGATGATTGACTTTATGGAATAAGATGAGGGCCATGTGGGAGTGTTTTGGTTTTGATTTTGGTCATTTGTGTGGCATTGGAAAAAATGACTGGGTACACGTGGGGTTGAACTCTGGTGTGATTCCCCTTAGAGACTGGATTTTGGAAGTAAACTCAGAGAAGCATTGCCATGAATTTTGTTGGGATTTTAAGAGGCCACGCATGAAAGTCGCTCTTGGAAACTGAGACCTAGGCCCCGGGTGGATTTCCACAGAGGCCTGGGAATCTCAGCAAGGATATCACATGATTTTATTCTTAAAGAAATGGCAGCCATAGTTGAGAGTCAAAACACACATGGACCTCACATTGTAGACCTCAATGGGCCTGGCCTAATGTGACCGTTTGTCCACTCTTTGGGAAGCCGTGACTGTGAGAGTTCTCCAGAAATTTCATTGAAATGAGCTTCCTCACCATTTAATGTTTGCTGAATGAACTGAAATCCACAGTGCCTCCAACTTCATGCTTGAAAAATGGCTAGATAAATACCATGAAATTTTTGAAATTCCTATGACCAGGTGGCACTGGAGAAACATTGCATGTCCTTTTGCTGATCATGATTATACCAGACAGTGCCTTGACTTACTGAGTTTCATGAAAATGGTGTAGAACAGAGATGCCAGTAAGTTGGAGCCTGCTGAGTAGTGGGTCTAGAGCAGTGGTGGGGAGGTGTTTGATAAAACATCCGTGGTAGGGCCATGTGGATCTACCATTGGATTCCAAATGAATTGTAACTGACATGGTGCAGCCAGCAGACCCTTGTATGTAAAGGCATCTTGTTACATGGAGAGTTTTCAGAGGAAAATTAAGAATCAGGTTGATATGGACAAGGGGGCAATGGGGCAAGCTGTGAGAGATAGGAGCCTAGTTGGTGCATTCTCTTGCAGACCCTGACCCACCACACGTGACAGAACTCCCTCCAGCACTGTGTCCCAGTTTAGCTCCTAGTATTTCGTGAAACAAATACCAAACTCACAGTGCAGCAGCAAAAACACCACAAAAAGTGGAAGAGGACCAAATGGCTTCACAGTCCACACGGGGAGACACTTAGTCCCCAGTGGCCTCAGTTTACCTACAAAGAGAGGATTCAGCACTGCTTCATCTAGTTCATTGGAAATAAGAAACCATGTCCTCTAGATCACATAGATTCAGACCCAGCTTTGATGGTCTCACTACAAAGGAAGCCAAATCTCCTTAAAACAGCATATATTTCAAGTGCAAAACTCAGTGGCAGTTTCTCAAAAAATTTTTAGGCCAGCAGAGCTCCATGTTTGTGGAGTGTTTACCCTGTCCCTTAGTTTTGGAAACTGCTCTACCACCTCCAAGGTTGTGAACTCCTGAGCATTTTCCATTCCAGATATGTATTCACTGATTTTGTAACTCTTCTCCTCTAATTGTGTCTTACTTGGGGTGAAGGTAATGACAAGGCATTGTTCTGGATGAGAGCAGGAGGATATTTGCGCAGCATATATTTACATACACATTGGATTCATTTTCTAATTTTCCATTCGAAATACTGAATCCCTGACACTAACCCATACCTAGTAGACTCAGACTATTCATCCTAATATAATGGAGAAAATTAACCCAACACAATAGAAATACAAGCACTTCAGAGGAGACATGTTGTATTGTTGGACTTGACATTTGCATTATATAAGGGAGGAGTTATAAATCTAGTCAAATTTTAATTGAAATATTCTCCATGTGTTTTTAAACTTAACAAATATGTGAATTCTTGTTTCCCTTTCCTGTAGCCTATTCACACATGTATATTTATATGCATATATAGAATCCTACCAGGTATCACACGTACATTTTTGTGAGGTGGCTGTCTTGGCAGATACAAATTGTGAGAAGAGTTCACTCCTCCTAAATGCTGTTGGAAATGAAAATTCAACTTATAGGAGAGCGTCCTAGTAGAACAACATTATACATTAGCTCATGTTCAGTAAAATAAATATTTTTGCATTTGTGGATGATACATATTTACTGATGAATTTCGATTGGCATTTATATTGGTACTTTTTAATGTCTGTGAGTTGTGTGTGTGTGTGTGTGTGTGTGTGTGTGTGTGTGTATAGATATAGATATAGATATAGATATACTCTCCAAATTTTTCAAAATATGAAATATATGTGTCTAATATACACTCTCTAAATTCATTCATGTTCATGTATGTGGATTTATAATCAACTTTTCACAAGATTATAATCAGAAATATTCATCCACCTGAAATACATATTTGTTTCCTAGTACTGAAAACTAACTTCAGTGAATGGTGCATACAAATCCTAATTATTCTACAGTAACTGACCCAGTCTAACATCAATGCAAGTAGACTCCTATGGGACATGATATGTAATTTGTCATTCATTTGTATTAGACACTGGTACATTATTATTTCTTCAGTTTTTGCACATCATAAGATATACCTTTGCCAAGGCAGTGACCTCATTCAGTTCCAAAGAATGTGACATACCTCATTTCCTTGGTGATGGAACTCTCTGAACTTTGTATCCAAGGAGCCAGGCACCCAGAGGCAGTCCCAGTTCCAGTCCCAGTGGGCTCACTTATTTGGATTTACCAAAGATAGAGTCAGTCATTCTTGGTACCTACTGAAGTGAGGATTACCAAATGCCTGGAGAGCTCTGAATAGGGAGCTTTCCTGAGAAAGCAGGTAGTGGCTCTCCACTTTTTCCTTACAACTTTACAGAGTTGGCCAAGGAAAACAGATCTGAGAGAGGACAGGCCATTTCGGAAGAACAGAGTATGGCCACCAGTCAGAGGACACTCTGGTTAGTCATACACCTATGGGGAAGGAGGTGCCTTTTTGGGAGTGGGTGTGGGTTTGTGGTTTGTCTCATGTTCTGAAAATAGGTAGGAATGGCGGTTTGTTTGTTTTGGAGTGAACTGTTTCCGGTAAGTCGTTTGAAGAGGTGAGTGTTTCCATGTCTGTGTATCCCACTGTGCCTGTGGTAGTAGACATGAGAAAAGAGAATGCAGCAATGGATGTGTCATGTCTAGTATAAAGCTTCCCAGCATTCATCCTGCCCAATTTATGAATGGAGTGTGGCTTGCCTTATGCACGGGCAACACCTAATACCTTCCTAAGTCCCTGTTTTCTTCCTGAATTCTTGCCACTCTCTAGAATAGGCTCATGGTTATGTGTCCAAGATATGTACCAAATCCAAGGTCTTTGACATGGCCATGTACTGGATACCTGAATGGAATGGCCAGCATCTCAGAAAACTCAGATATCAGTGTGACCAGGAAAGTCTCAGTGGAGATACCCTGCTTTGGGCCTTTTGCTTACCTATTGTTCTGTTGCCCTGAATATCAGGAAGGTCTTTGTCTCATGCAACCCCTTTGTTAAGCCTGAAGAAAACAGTTTTCAAATGGAAATGAATGTGCATCACCTCTGGCTCTTTGCTTAATTTCATTGGAAAAGGATGTGTCTGATTCAGGCCCTTTGCCCTGTTTTAGGCTGTGACTTAGATTCTCAGCACCTGATGGAAGTAAAGAAAGATCCCATATGTGCATCTAAACCAAAATGGAAAAACGTTCAATCAATGTGCATGAATTATATTGCCTTCCTTTGTTAGGTTTCTGAAATCCATCATGTCAGAATAGGGATTCTTTGGGTGAAATGAGTTCTTCAAATCTCTGCAGAGGGGCTTGGCTTTTCTCATGACTCCAATTCACAAAAAGAATCTAGACCCCACAGTCAGAGAGCCTCAAATTGGAGAAGCGAAGCAGTATTAAGGGCAGGCCTATTTGATCACTCCTGGTTCACAGGAAGGGTGTCCAAGCCACCCTGACATTCGGCAAATGAGGGGCAAGGGAGCTTATTTTGGACACTGTCTTGGGATGTGCCTCTCATGAAAACCTCCATCCAGATGTTATGATGAGTATCTTTATGGTAGAAGATGAGGGCCATGTAGGAGTGTTTTGGTTATAATTGTGGTCATTTGTGTGGCAGTTGGAAGAGATGACTGGGTAAACCTGGGCTTGAATTCTGCTGTGATTCCCCTTAGAGACTGAGTTCTGGAACTGACCTCAGAGAAGTATTGACATGAATTGTGTTGGGATTTTAGGAGGCCATGAATGAGAGTTGCCATTGGAACCTGGGATCAAGGCCCAGAGTGGCTTTCCACAGAACACTGGGAATCACAGCCAGGATATTACATGATTTTATTCTGAAAGACTTGGCAGGCATAATTGAGATTCAAAACACACTTGGACCTTGCTTTGTAGACCTCAATGGGCCTGGCTTCATGTGACTTTTTGGCCACTCTTTGGGTAGACTTGCCTGTGAGAGTGCTCCAGAGATTTCCCTGAAATTAGCTTCCTCACCATTTAATGGTTCCTGAATGAATTGAAACCAACATTGCCTCCAAATGCATCTGTGAAAAAATGCTAGATAATTACCATGAAATTTTAGAAATTCCTATGACCAGCTGGCACTGGAGGACCTTTGATGTCCTGTTGATGATCATGAGTATACCAGACAGGGCCTTGATTGACTGGGTTTCATGAAAATGGTGTAGAACAGAGATGCCAGTAAGTTGGGGCCTGGTAAGTAGTGGGCCTAGAGCTGTGTTATGCAAATGTGTGATAAAACATCTGTGGTGGGGCCATGTGGATCTTCCATTGGCTTCCAAATGGCTGTGACTGACATGGTGCAACCATCACACCCATATATGTAAAGGCATATTTTTATATGGAGAGGTTTCAGGGCAATGTTCAGTATCATGTTGCTATTGTCAAGGGGGCAAGCTACTTGAGATAGAACCCTGGTTGGTGCATTCTCCTGGAGACCCTGCCAACCACACCTGACAGAACTCCCTTCAGCACTGTGTCCCATTTGAACTCGTTGTATTTCATGAAGCAAATACCAAACTCCCAGTGCAGCAGCAAGAAACACCACGAAAATTTGAGGATGACCATTGGTTTCACAGTCCACACGGGAAGACCCTTAGCCCTCAGTGGCCAAAGTTTACCTACAAAAAGAGAATTCATCACTGCTGCCTCATTTTTATTTGAAAATAAGTAACCATTTCCTCCAGGTCACATAGATGCAGATCCAGCTTTGATGGTTTCACTACAAATAAAGCTAAAGCTCCTGACAACAACATATATTTCAAGTGCCCAACCTCAGAGGCAGATTCTCAAAAAGTCTTTTGGCCAGCAGAGCTCCATGTTTGTGGAGTGTTTACCCTGTCTCTTACTTTTGGAAACTCCTCTACCACCTCCAAAGATGTGAAATCTGGAGCATTTTCCATTCTAGATATGTATTCACAGATTTTCTAACTCTTCTCCTCTAATTGTGTCTTACTTGGGGCGAAGGTAATGTCAAGGCATTGTTCTGGAGGAGAGTGGGAAGATTTTTCCGTAGCATATATTTGCATACACATTGGATTCAGTGTCCTATTTTCAATTCAAAATACTGAATACCTGACTCTAACCCATACCCTACCAGACTCTGACTACTAATCCTAATATGATGGAGAAAAATAACCCATAAAGAATATAAATACAAGCAGTACAGAGTAGGCATGGTGTATAGATGGACTTGCCTTTTGCATGATACAGAGTTGGAGTTATAAATCTAGTCAATTGTTTGTTGAAATAGTTGTCCTAGTATTTTTAAGGTTAACAAATATGTGAATTCCTGTCTCCCTTTCTCTGTATTCTTATATGCACATATATATTCCTATATGGTACCACACGTACATTCTTGTGAGGTGGCTGACTTGGCAGATACAAATTGTTAGAAGAGATCACTCCTACTAAACCCTGTTGGAACTGAATATTCAACCTATGGGTGAGCTTGCTAGTTGAACAGCATTATACATAAATCCATGTTCAGTAAAATGAATATTTTTAGATCTGTGGATGGTATATATTTTATAATGAATTTTGATTGACATATATATTGCTACTTTTTTGTCTGTGTGTGTGTTTTATGTATATGTATATATATATATACACTCTCCAGATTTTTCAAAATATGAAATATATGTGTCTTATATTCACTCCCTAAATTCATTCATGTTCATGTATGTGGATTTATAATCAACTATTCACAAGATTATTCTCAGAAATATTCATCCACCTGAAATTTGCCCAGTGCTCTCAAATGTCAATCCTATTTGTGACTACATATTTGTTTCTTCCTAAGATTATATATTTAAACTCAACCCTGTTCAAAATGTCTAATCCTATCACTCACTTTATACTCTGCCTGATTTTGTAATGTCTATATTGATATATGCTTTCCTACATATTTTCCCCAGTTCATCATTGTGACTGACTCTTCCCCTGTGCTGACATTTACATTCACTCTCTAATCGAAATCCTATTGCTAAGAAACTTTTGTTCCAAATCTTATACTCACCCTTCTTCCTAAACTTACTGACTATCTTCCTAATGCTACAGACTATCCCTTTTTGACTGGATGTTCTCTTCTACATTCAATCATCCAAGTAAACGTGGTGCGAGCTTCAGAGGAGGAGACTACCAACAGGCTATCTCATGCAACATCAAAAGGTTTATTGGGTGTCCAGAATGCTGGGGTTCAGAGCTCACCTGAATAGTGCAGATAGCCCTGAGAATAGCTGAAGTAGAGCTTATATACTTTCCCTGGAGAGAGAAGGGAGGGAATTGTATTGATGTGTCAGGGCGAGTGGGCGGTTTGCATGCAACTGGGAGAGGGAGTACATTCTGCAATTTGGCAGCTGGGGATAGAACATTCTGGGAACAAGTTTTGCAAACATTTCTCAAGATTTCAACAGTGTTCTGTTAAGCATACAGAAAAACAAGATGTGACAAGTACCTATTTTATTAATATTTCATTCCCCACTTCTTCTTCTGGCTAATTTTAATCATAAAAATGATCATTGGAGGGTGTCACATTCAATGTCTGCTAGTGGGGTATTACCATAAGTTTAACTCCTCCAATTTGAGCCTGGAGAAAAGACATTACACGGTTGAGCAAACAGGGTTTTATAGTTAGCAATAATATGAGGATTATTATTGGACCGGCCAGGGTTGATAAAAACGTAGTTAACCGGGGGGACTGTGTGAACCAAGACTCAAGCCACCCTTTTGGGCCGTCTCTCACTTGTTGATGCTCTTCGAGGTGTCTTTTAAATTTACTCATAGATTTTATTACGACTCCAGTATAGTCAGCATAAAAACAACATTCTTCCCTCAATGAAGCACAAAGGCCCCCTTCTCTAATGAAGAGGAGGTCCAACACTCACCTGTTCTGTAAAACAACTTCAGAGAGAGAGGTTAAAGTTTCATGCAAAGCCCTGAAGGAGGTTTCTAATATCTTACTTTTGCTCTATTGCTGCTTCTAATTGGGTCATCTTTTGTGTCCCATGGACAATGCCACTGGTTCCTCTGCCCACCCGTGCAGCAACTCCTATTCCTAATAGGATGGCTAAAGTGAGGGATATATGTTCCCAGTGGAACCGGTTGTATGCCCCCCCATTTGATCTTCAAATGAACCTGTGTCATGATAGAGCACTCTGGGAAACATCTGCACCATTACACAATTTATCACATATCTTGATCATTTCATGAAAACATAAACGATGTTTAAGTATATAGAATTATGCTGTTGTAGGCACTGACAAAGCAAGGCACCTAAGATAGCACTCAAGAGAGGGAAACAGTCCTATTTGGTTGCAACCGGATTCAGAGGGCATTGCTTCTATTGTAATCAATTAATCCCCTGAAACTCAAGTTTAGGTAGTTTCAGAATTTTGTACCCAACATATAAGGGATGGGGCTCAGAAGTTCACAGTCTTCAGAAGTTTAAAAAAGCAGTATTTGTTTCTGTTTTTCCTTCTGTTCTGGGCAAGTTAACTTTTCAAGGACACCTGGGAGGAGGAGAGCTTTTTCTTCCATTTCTTATTTTCCCCCTGCCAGCTGTTACCATGGAGCCCGGTTGGTAATTTCTTTATCTTAGAAATGTAGCCATCTCTGTGAAGCCCCAGCTGAAGGCCAGAGGACTTGTTCACATATTTTGTGAAAAACTAGTTAGGGGTTGTCTAGCTTAGAAGTACTGAGATTTTTAGCCAGTGGCCAAGTAGAACAGGGCAATACGAAAGAGAAAGTTTATCTACATTAAAGTCTTTATTGGGACTGTTTTGCTGAAAGTTCAAAACTCAGCCATGGTGAAGACTTCTGAAGAAGGTCATTTAAGACTTTTCTGTGGGCCTGGTACAGAGGGGGAAAGACGGGGAAGGTGGGGCTGAGAGCACCTCCGAGGATCTGAGAATGAGGGAAAAGAGAGATGTAAAAGAATAATGCGAAAGGGTATTGGGAATTTCCTAGCAGCAAACTTGAGCAGTAGATCAGGTAGAGCAGAGTGAAAGACGGGAGTGAGGATCCCAAAATCCTGTGAGGGACTTTAAATTTTAGTAACCTGTTTTCAGTGATGACAAAGCAACTTTAAAGGCCAATTATATTACATCTTGGATAAGGGTCTCAGGGCTCTCCTCAGCTCGTTTGAGCATTGGGTTAGCTGGTAAGAGGACCTGGTGGGACCCGGTGAGGGCACTGACAGGAGATGAGAGGAATGAGTCGGTGGAGCGGTACCTATGTACCTGCTACCTCAGCAAGGGGCCGATGGTCTGAGAACTGGTGGAGCTTTGGGTTTCTGATCTAGTTATTGGAGGGGAGAAATCAAGTTGCTGAGATGGGAGTGACATCAGAGGGTCTGGAGCAGAAGGCTGAGGATAATGATCTATTGGAGAAGCATAGTTCAGGATGTGAGTGAGGGAGGGAAAAGGCTTCCACATAGGGGAATTTCCTTTCACTCTTTTGAGCACTTGCAGAAGTTAAAAAGGTCACGCAAAATTTGAGGATCTAGAGACCCATCTGGGTGCCATAGTTTTTGGTTGTCTAATTGGTAATGTGGCCAATGCTGTGTACTGAATTTGATGAAGAATTGGGGTTTCATCAGGCAGCCCCTGTATGCACACATTTCCATGACATACAGAAAAAGTCGGCTTTTCCCCCACACAGCCATTACTCTTTGTGGCTTTGATAGTCTGCCAGGCAAACTTAGTAATCTAGACTAGCCAATCTGCATCTGGCTCGCGTGTCCCTACATCCATAATGTTTGTTTCCATTATCTATGGTACAGAAGGGATTTAATGGTATTTTAGTGGGATCCTCTTCATCAGGGATATCACAATAGGAAATACCTATAGCCAGCTAACAAATGTCTGGGTGGAGAGATGGCCACCAGGTCCCTAAGGGGGCTGTATGCGTGATAGACCATACTTCTTTTCCAGTAGGATTTGTGATCAGCCATCACTGCTTAATGGGCTGATGAGGGTTAGGACTACTTGTAGCCAAGGGGAAAGTATATAACCTTATTCACATTGCCAATACACAATTTGAAACTGTTACCAGTCTTTTTCAGTTTCCAGAAAGATTCTGTATAGGCAGCAGGCTTGAGATGAGAGGTATGGATCCAGGAAGTGATTCTGTTTACGTTTACCACTGTAGGTGTTATAATAGCACCTGGTATGGTCCTTTCAGCGGGGTACCAGGGATGACACCTGATATCATCTTACATAGATGAAATCTCTTACTTGATATGGATGTGGAATCCCCTGGTTCCCAGTTGGGTAGGCAGTGGCCAGCTGTTTTCACAGGTATTACTGAGTTCTTTCAAGATCTTTAAGTCTGTCAAGCAAGGGGGTGTGGAAAGGATCTTTAGGTCTTACAGTTGGGCTTAGGTCCCCTACTGGAGGAGGGCCACCATAAAGAATTTCACATGTGGTAAGGTTACTCAAAGAAACAAAGGGATTTTTTCTTGCATGAAACATTGCATAAGGCAGGAGCATAGTCCAATCTTATGCTGGTCTCTAAGCTTAATTTCTTTAAGGTCTCTTTAATGGTTCTATTCATTCTTTCTACTTGTCTTGAACTCTGTGGTCTATAAGCACAATTTAACTTCCAATTAATCCCCAGGTTCCTGGCTAACCCCTGACTTACCTGGGTCATGAACATCGGTCCATTGTCAGATCCTATTACTGGCTTAGCTTCCTCCAATGGTAGAGAGGCTTAGTCAGCAGCAGCGGAATCACTTAGAGTGTGTTGTGTGTTAGGGGACGAGGGCAGGGGATAAGGAGGGGGAGAAGAGTCCAGCAGAGTCAAATCTGTGACTCAGGGAGAACAGAGGGTGGAGGAGGAGGAGGTTGAGAGGGTTTGAGAGATCATGGGGGAAGGAGTAGGAGCAGAGGTAGGGGCAAGGAAAGGCTTCACCCATGGAGGAGGAGATTTGCAGAGGTCCTGCCAAGTTAAGATATATGGCTGTTGATCCGGATGGCTATGTGGCGCTGGCTGAAAGACAATACCTCTGACTTTTTAAATTAGTGGGAAGTAGAAAGATCTGTCTAGGGGCCATACGACTCCAAAGATGGGCCATTCTGAGGCACAGAGATTCTGCCAGGTCCAGCGTTTTACTAAAAAAAGAAAGATTCTGAGCCCTTAAGCGGACTTTGGTCCAGTGCTCAAGGGTCAGGGACAGAGGCATTGACGTGCTCTGTTCCATAATGAAAGTTCCACAAACAGTAAAAGCAAGGACACACGACACAGATAAGACAAGACCATAAAGACAGGCAATGAACGTCCAACACTGAGACCAGGAATGAGTAGCCGGCAAAACCCAATGGTATGGCAATAACGAATCTAAAAGAAAATATCACTGAGTCGAGAAGACTATTGTTCCTTGATTTCCCGAGTTCTCTGCGGGGTCCTCCAGAGAGGTGCCCTTTGTCTCTGTGACATGTCTCTCAGCCACCGTCGGAGAGAGCCCAGGCTCTTCATCGCCAGCAATTTTGCCAAGCCCTAACAAAAAACCTGAAACCAGAAAGAGGCGCCTTACTTGCTCCGAGAGGAGCCCGTTGGGGTCTCTCATCCGCCACTGCTGGAACTCAGTGGAACCTCAATATGTAAAGGTCAGGCGAGTGTCAGAGGAAGATACTACCAAGAGACTGTCTCATGCAACAGCAAAGGGTTTATTTGTGGTCCAGCATGCTGGAGCTCAGAGCTAAATTAAATAGAGCAGAGACCTCTGAGAACAGCTTAAGCAGAGCTTATATACTTTCCTTGGAGAGGGAAGAGAGGGAAGTTCAGTGATGGGTAAGGGCGAGTGGGCGGTTTGCATGACACCGAGTGAGGGAGTACATTCTGCAGTTCGGCTGTTGGGAACAGTACATTCTAGAACAAGATTAGCAAACATTTCTCAAGATTTCAAAAGTGTTTTGTTAAGCATACAGAAAACAGGAAGTGACAAGTACCTATTTTATTAATTTTATTAACCTTTCACTACCGACTATGCCTTTTTGACTTGATGTTCCTTCTACATTAATTCATGCAACGTACAAGGTGCTATGCCATTGTATATCGATTTATCTGAGACAACTCTGCAGAACGTAATTCAACACCACGTATCACTATCAAGGGCCCAATGCCCTTCTGGGCTTCAAATCAGACTTAAATTTCTTTTTTCATACATATATTTCACCTATATATTCTTCTACACATAGCAAGTTCCCAATACGATCATTCATCCAGGAAAATGATTTCTAACCCAAATCGAGCATGTTTTTAACCATAACCGGACACTGTTCCCTCAATCTAACTTTACAGAAGAGCAGGGAAGGAGTTGATATTACAATACAGAAATGTAGAAAAACTTCCACCTGCTGAGAACCTCAAAGGTCCATGCAGAAATGATCCCTGGAGAAGATGTAGGAAGCAATAAAGGACCTGAGAGACCAAAAGTCATCTTCCATGGCAAATAACCCGGTCAGGATAAAAGGTTGTGTCTGAATCAGATTTTTTTTTAATGTAGAGATCATGGACCAAACCAGGCCTGTGTGGAGATCTATTCCTGGGTGCCTTTGGTTGATATACCATTCTAACTTGTGAAAATGTCACAGGAAGTAGGGCCGGCCTCAATTTCTTGGGACCCTTGGAAGCAACAGTTAGGACAAAGTGGCTGCCAAGACAGTGCCCTCATTCAGTTCAGGAAGGAAGTGACCTCACCTCACTTTCTTGGTGATGGAACTCTCTGAACGTGGGATCCAGGAAGCCAGGCACACAGAGCCAGTCCCAGTCCCAGTCCCAGTGGTCTCACTTGTTTGGATTTACCAAGGACAGGGTCAGTATTTTTTGGTACCTACAGATGTGAGGAAGGCCAAATGCCAGGAAAGCTCGGATGCAGGGCTTTTCATGAGAAAGCAGGTAGTAGCTCACCGTTGGCTCCTAAGAAGTTCACAGAGTTGGCCAAGGAGACAAGATCTGAGACAGGAAAGGCCATTTTGGGGGAACATATTATGGCCCACAAGTCAGAGGACACTCTGGATAGTCACAGACCTACTTAGGGGAAGGAGGTGCCTTTGTGGGTGTGGTTGTGGGTTTGTGGTTTTGTCTCATTTTCTGAGAATAGGTAGGACAGTCGGTTTGTTTCATTTGAAGTGGACTGTTTCTAGTAAGTCTTTTCACAGGGCGAGTGTTTCTATGTCTGCGTATTCCACTGTTTCCGTGGTTGTAGACATTAGAAAAGAGAATCCATCAATGGATGTGTCGTGTCTAGTAGAAATCTTCTCAGCATTCATATTGCCCCGTTTATGAATGGACTGTAGCTTGCCTTATCGATGAGCAACACCTGCTACCTTCCTAAGTTTCTATTTTCTTCCTGAATTCCGGCCAATCTCAAGAATAGGCCCATGGTTTTGTGTCCAAGATATGTACCAACTCCAAGCTCTGTGACATGGCCATGTACTGGATAGCTGTAGGGGATGGCGAGCATCTCAGAAAACTCAGATATCAGTGTGACCAGAAAAGTCTCAGAGGAGAAACCCTGCTTTCGGCCTTTTGCTTACCTACTGTTCTGTTGCCCTGAATGTCAGGAAGGTCTTTGCCTCAGGCCACCCCTTTGTGAAGCCTGAAGAAAACAGTTTTCAAATGGAAATGAATGGGCATACCTGTGGCACTTTCCTTAATTGCTTTGGAAAGGGATGTGTCTGAATCAGGCCCTTGGCCCTGTGTGTGGCTGTGGCTTAGATTCTCAGCACCTGATGGATCTAAAGAAAGTTACCATGTGTGCATCCAAAAGAAAATTCGCCAAAAGAGCAATTATTGGGATGAAGTCTCTCGACTTCCTCTGTAAGGTTCCTGACTTCCATCAAGTGAGAATGGGATCCTTTGGGTCAAAAGAGTTCTACAAAACCTGCAGAGGCTAGCCCATTGTGCTTGGGTTTTCTCATGACTAAAATTCACATAAAGAATCTAAACCCCACAGACAGTAGTCCTCAAATTGGAGAGTTATTAACGGCAGGCCTATTTGATCAATTTTGGTTCACAGGATGGGTGTCCAGGCCACCTTGACTTTAGGCAAATGAGGGGCAAAGGAGCTTATTTGGGACACTGTCTTGGTCTGCACCCCTCAAGGAAACCTCCAGCCAGATTATGATGAGTGTCTATATGAAAGAAGATGAGGGCCATATGGGAGGGTTCTTGTTTTAATTGTGGTAATTTGTGTGGTAGTTGGAAGAGATGACTGGGTCCACCAGGGCTTGAACTCTGGTGTGATTCCCCTTAGAGACTGAGTTCTGGAACAGAACTCAGAGAAGTATTGCCATGAATAGTGTTGGGATTTTAGGAGACCACGCATGAGAATCGCTTTTGGAAACTGAGATCTAGGCCCAGGATGGCTTTCCACAGAGCTCAGGGATTCTGAGCCAGGATATCACATGATTTAATTCTTAAAGACTTGGTAGCCATAGTTGAGAGTCCAAACACACATGGACCTCACATTGTATACCTCAATGGGCCTGGATTCATGTGTCCTTTTGGCCACTCTTTGGGAAGGCTTGCCTGTGAGTGTTCTCCAGAGCTTTCATTGAAATGAGCTTCCTCACCATTTAATGGTTCCTGAATTAAATGAAACCCACGGTGCCTCCAACTTCATCCTTGAAAAATGACTAGATTAATACCATGAAATTTTTGAAATCCCCATGACCAGGTGGCACTGGATAACCTTAAGATATCCTGTTGCTGATCATGAGTATAACAAACAGTGCCTTGATTGACTGAGTTTCGTGAAAATGGTGTAGAACAGAGATGCCAGTAAGTTGGAGCCTGCTGGGTAGTGGGCGTAGAGCAGTGGACTATAGGTGTGTAAATAAATATTTTTGGTAGGACCACCTGGATCTTCCATTGGCTTCCAAATCTTGCGACTGACATGGTGCAGGCAGCAGACCTTTATATGTAAAGGCATCTTGTTATATGTAGAGGTTTCAGGGCAATGTTCAGAATCAGGTTGCTATAGTCAAGGGGAAAGCTATGTGGGATAGAAGCCTGGTTCGTACATTCTCTTGCCGACCCTGACCAACCACACATGACAGAACTCCCTCCAGCATTGTGTCCCAGTTTAACATATTGTATTTCATGAAGCAAATACCAAATTCCCAGTGCAGCAGTAAGAAACACCCTGAAAAGTGGAGGATGACCAAATGGCTTCACAGACCACACGGGAAGACACTTAGCTCCCAGTAGCAACAGTTTACCTACAAAGGGAGATTTCAGACCTGCTGCCTCATGTTCATTACAAAATAAAGAACCATGTCCTCCAGGTCACATAGATGCAGACCCAGATTTTTGGTGTCACTACAAACGAAGCTAAATCTCCTGACAATTACATATATTTCTTTTTCTTTTTTAAATTAATTTTTATTGTAGGTTGTTCAAAACAGTACATACTTCTTGATATATCTAATTTCACACTTTGATTCAAGTGGGATATGAGCTCCCATTTTTACTCCATATACAGATTGCAGAATCACATCAGTTGCAGAACCATTGATTTACATATTGCCATACATATATTTCTTGTGCCTAACCTCAGAGGAAGTTTCTCAATACGTCTTTAGGTCAGCACAGCTCCATGTTTCTGGAGTGTTTACCCTCTCCCATACTTTTGTAAACTGTTTTACCACCTCCAGTGTTGTGAACTCCTGAGCATTTTTCATTCCACATATGTATTCACAGGTTTTCTAACTCCTCTCCTCTAATTGTGTCTTACTTTTAGCGATGGTTATGTCAAGGTATTGTTCTGGATAAGAGAGGGAAGATTTTTGTGTATCACATGTTTGCATACACATTAGATCCATTTTCCTATTTTCCATTTGAAATACTGAATCCCTGACACTAACCCATACCCTACTAGACTCTGACTACTAATCCTAATATCATGGAGAAAAAAAAACCTAACTGAATAGAAGTACAGTCCTTTTATAGGAAGCATGGTGTATATTTGTATTTGTCTTCCTCTTTATCAAGAGTATGTGTTTTAAATTTAGTAAACTTTTCATTTTAATATTTCTCCATGATTTTTTAAAGTTATCACATATGTAAATTCCTGTCTCCCTTTCTCTGTATCCTATTCAGCACATGTAATTTTTTTATGCATATACAATATCCTACCTGGTATCACACGTACATTCTTGTAAGATCACTGACTTTGGAATATAAAAATTGTGAGAAGAGATGACTCTCCCTAAATAATGATGGAACTGAAAATTCCACCTATGGGTGAGCTTCCTAGTGAAAAACACTATACATAAATCCATGTTCAGTAAAATGAATATTTTTGGATTTGTGAATGAATTATATTTCATGATGAATATCGATTGGCATATATATTGCTAAATATTAATGTGTGTGTGTGTGTGTGTGCATGTGTGTGTGTGTGTGGGCGTGTGTGTGTGTGTATATTCTACGGATTTTAAAAAAATATGAAAAATATGTGTCTTATTATACACTCCCTAAATTCATTCATATTCATTTATGTTCATTTAAATTCAAATTTTCACAAGATTATTCTCAGTAATATTCATACACCTGAAATATATTTTGGTTTCCTACTACTGAAAACTAAGTTCAGTGGATGGTGCTTAAAAATCCTAATATTTCTACAGTAACTGACCCAGTTTAACATCAATGCAATTAGATTGCTATGGGACATGATGTGTAATTTGAAGTTCATTTTTACTCAACACTGGTACATTACTATTTCTTCAGTTTATGGACATCATAGGATGTATTTTTTCATCCACAACTTCACAAATTTTTTTGGCATTTGGTTCACTTTCAATTACTTACTACTTCAGAACACATGTATTCCTCCATGTTTCTTTACTGGTCTTTTCACTAGACTTCTTTCTAAACACATTATTTTCGATTCCATAATCATTTTTGAAGCAAAACTCACTCTTCACGATAAACCGTAACCCTAATAATACCATTGCATATATAACTCGTTGGAATGATGGTATATATATATCAATATAAGATTTCCAATATATTTTCAGATGCAAACTCAATCCATTATTTAATGTTGGATCCAGTTACATACTTTATTCACAATATGGTCTATTCCTGCATCATCTCAATAATCATCAACACAAGGTACACCTATTTGTATCCCAGTACTAATTTATAAGTTTCCAGAATATTACTCCCCTTTATGGTGGAAGAAATACTTATGTCACCTGATCTACATATACATTTTACCACAGTAGTATTCTGGACACAAAATGCAAAGGTCACACATATGATTGTACCAAAGCCTAAATAGAAAGTGACCATGGATTACTAAAAGCATCTATGTCCAGGGTGCCTACTGCTCTCAAATGTCAATCCTATTGGTTACTACATATTTGTTTCTTCCTAAGATTATATATTTAACCTCAAGCCTGTTGAAAATATCTAATCCTATCACTCACTTTATACTTTTCCTGATTTCCTAATGCCCCTATTGATATCTGCTTTCCTACATATTTTTCCCAGTTCATCATTGTGACTGTCTCTTCACATGTGCTGATATTTACATTCACCCTCTAACTGAAAACCAATTGCTAAAGAACTTTTGGTCCAACTCCGAGACTCACTCTTCTTCCTAAACCTACTGACTATCTTCCTAATCCTACAGACTATCCCTTTTTGACTGGATGTTCTCTTCTACTTTCAATCATCCGAGGTATAGGGTCCTATGCCATTTTATATCGATTTATCTGAGACCTCGGTGCAGAACATAATTCAATCTAAGTATACCAATCAAGGGCCCAATGCCTTTCTGGGCTTCAAATCTTTCCTAGATCTCTGATCTCATACATATATTTCACATTTATATTGTTATAAATATCACAGGTTCCCAATACCATAATTCATCCAGCAGAATGACTCCTAACCCAAATCGAACATGCTATTAACGCTAACCATACACTGTTCCCTCAATCTCACTTTACAGAAGAGCAGGGACAGAGTTGGTCTTAAAATCCAGGAAGGTAGGGTATCATCCACCAGCTGAGAACCTCAAAAGTCCCTGCAGAAATAATCCCTTGAGTCGGTGTAGGCAGGTATGAAGGATCTGAGAGAGCAAAAGTCATCTTCCATGGCAAACAACCTGGTCAGTTTGAAGGGATGTGTCTGAATTAGCCTCTCTCTTCCTAATGTAGAGAAGATGGACCAAACCATGGCTGTGTGGAGAGCTGTTCCCCGGTGCCTATGGTTGATATACCATCCTAACTTATGAATGAGTCACAGCAAGTAGAGGCAGACTCCATCTTTTGGGAACCTTGGAAGAAACTGTTAAAACAAAGTGGTTTCCAAGGCAGTGACTTCATTCAGTTCTTGAAGGAAGTGACCTCACCTTACATTATTGGTGATGAAAGTCTGTGATCTTGGGATCCAGGAAACCAGGCACACAGAGTCAAACCCACTCCATGTCCCAGTGGGCTCACTTGTTTGGATTTAACAAGACAGAGTCACTCTTTCTTGGTACCTACTGATGTGAGGACAGCCAAATGCCTGGAAACTATGAAGACTGGCCTTTCCAGAGAAAGCAGGTAGTTTCTCACCACGGGCTCCTGACAACTTCACAGAGTTTGCTAAAGAGACCAGATCGGAGACAGGACACGCCACTTTTGGGGAACATAGTATGGCCCACAAGTCAGAGGACACTCCGGATAGACACAGACCTACTTGGGGGAAAGAGGTGCCTTTTTGGGTGTGAGTGTGAGTTTGTGGTTTTGTCTCATGTTCTGAGAATAGTTAGGAAAGCTGGTTTGTTTGTTTTGGAGTGGACTGTTTCTAGTAAGTCCTTTGACAACGTGAGTGTTTCTGTGTCTATATATCATACTGTGTCCGTGATTGTAGACAGTAGAAAAGAGAATGCATCAATGGATGTGTCCTGTCTACGAGAAAGCTTCAAAGCATTCATCCTGAGCAATTTATGAATGGACTGCAGCTTGCCGTATGGATGGGCAACTCCTGGTATCTTTCTAAATTCCTGTTTTCTTCCTGAATTCTGGACACTCTCCAGAATACGCTCATGATTTTGTGTCCAAGATATGTACCACCTCAATCTCTGTGACATGGCCATGTACTGGATAGCTGATGGGAATGGTGAGTATCTCAGAAAACTCAGATATTAGTATGCCCAAGAAAGTCTAAGTGGAGAAACCCTGCTTTGGGCCTTTTGCTTACCTATTCTGTTGCCCTGAATGTCAGGAAGGTCTTTGCCTCAGGCCACACTTTGTGAAGCCTGAAGAAAATAGTTTTCAAATGGAATTGAATGGTCATTACCTGTGCCTCTTCGGTTAATTGCTTTGGAAATGGATGTGTCTGAATCAGCCTCTTGGCCCTATGTGAGGCTGTGGCTTAGATTCACAGCACATGATGGGTCTAAAGAAAAATCCCATGTGTGCATCCAAAACCAAAATGGACAAAAGAACTGTCATGGTGGATAGAGTCTCTCGCCTTCCTCTGTAAGGTTCCTGACCTCCATTAAGTGAGAATAGGGATCATTTGGGTCAAGTGAATTCTTTAAAGTTCTGCAGAGGCTATCCCATAGGTTCGTGGGTTTTCTCATGACTCCAATTCACATCTATGTTTACAGAAGAGCAGGGACAGTGTTGGTCTTACAATACAGGAATGCAGTGGATCTTCCATCTGTTGAGAACCTCAAAGCTCCATGCAGAAATGATCTCTGGAGAAGATGTAGGCAGCTATGTAAGACCTGAGAGAGCAAAAATCATCTTCCATGGCAAACAACCTGGTCAGGATTAAGGGTTGAGTCAGAATGAGCCTATCTCTTCTTAATGTAGAGAAGATGGACCAAACCCGGCCTGTGTGGAGAGCTGTTCCCTTTTGCCTACGGGTGATATACCATTCTAACTTGTGAAAGTGTCACAGGAAGTAGGGGCAGGCCTCATCTCATGGGACCATTGGAAGCAATTGTTATGACAAAGTGGTTGCCAAGGCAGTGATCTCATTCAGTTCCTGAAGGACGTGATCTCATCTCACTTCCATGGTGATGGAACTCTCTGAACTTGGGATACAGAAAGCCAGGCACCCAGAGCCAGTCTCAGTTCTAGTCCCAGTGGTCTCACTTTTTTGGATTTACAAAGGACAGAGTCAGTCTTTCTTGATACCTACTGATGTGAGGATGGCCAAATGTCAGGAAAGCTCGGAAGAGGGGCTCTTCCTGAGAAAGCAGATAGTGGCTCACTCCTGGCTTCTAACAACTTCACATTGTTGGCCAAGAAGACCAGATCTGAGACAGGTCAGGCCATTTCGGAGGATCATAGTATGGCCCATCAGTCAGAGCACACTCCGGAGAGTCACAGACCTATTTGGGGGAAGGAGGTGCCATTGCGGGTGTGGGTTTGTGGTTTTGTCTCATGTTCTGAGAATAGTTAGAAAAGGCGGTTTGTTTGGTTTGGAGTGAACTGTTTCTAGTAAGTCGTTTGACAATGCAAGTGTTTCTATGTCTGTGTATCCCACTGTGTCCGTGCTTGTAGACATTAGAAAAGAGAATGCATCAATGGATGTGTCCTGTCTCATAGAAAGCTTCCCAGCATTCATCCAGCACAATTTATGAATTGAATGCGGCTTGCCTTATTGATGGGCGATACCTGCTACCTTCCTAAGTTGCTGTTTTCTTCCTGAATTATGGCCAATCTCCAGAATAGGCTCATGGTTTTGTGTCCAAGATATGTACTACCTCCAAGCTCTGTGACATGGCCATGTACTGGATAGCTGAATGGAATGTCGAGCATCTCAGAAAACTCAGATATCAGTGTGACCAGTAAAGTCTCAGTGGAGAATCCCTGCTTTGGGCCATTTGCTTACCTATGGTTCTGTTGCCCTGAGAGTCAGGAAGGTCTTTGTCTCAGGCCAACCCTTTGTGAATCCTGAAGGAAAGATTTTTCAAATGAAAATGAATATGCTTTACCTTTGGCTCTTTCCTTAATTGATTTGGAAAGAGATGTGTGTGAATCAGCCTCTTGGCCCAGTGTGATTCTTTGACTTAGATTCTCAGTACCTGATGGATCTAAAGAAAGATCCCATGGGTGCATAAAATCCAAAATGGCAAAAATAGCAGTCATTGTTGATGAAGTATTTTGCCTTCCTCTGTAAGGTTCCTGAATTCCATCAAGTGAGAATAGGGATCTTTTGGGTCAAATGAGTTCTTCAAATGTATTCAGAGGCTATCCAATAGGTGCTTGAGTTTTCTCATCTTTCCAATTCACATAAAGAATCTGTACCCGACACTCAGTAGGACTCAAATTGGAGAAGCAGAGCAGTATTAAGGGCAGGCCTATTTGATCACTCCTGGTACACAGGAAGGGTGTACAGGCCACTGGGAATTTAGGCAAATGAGGGGCAACAGAGCTTATTTTGGACACTGTCTTGGGCTACGCTAATGCTATCAAATGTCAATCCTATTGTTGACTTCATATTTGTTTTATCCTAAGCTCATATATTAATCCTCAACCCTGTTGAAAATATCTAATCCCATCACTCACTTTATTCTTTTCCTGATTTCCTAATGTCTCTATTGATATCTGCTTTCCTACATATTTTGCCCTGTGCATCATTGTGACTGACTCTTCACTTGTGTTGACGTTTACATTGACTCTCTAACCAAAACCCTATTGCTAAAGAACTTTTGTTCCAAATCCTATACTCACTTTTCTTCCTAAACTTACTGACTATCTTTATAATCCAACTGACTATAACTTTTTGAATGGATGTTCTCTTCTACATTCAATGATCCAAGTACAGTTCAGGTTTCTATTCAACCGGGTGAGGGAGTAGATTCTGCAGTTTGGCAATTGGGGACAGCACATTCTGGCAACAAGATTAGCAAAGAGTTCTCAAGATTTCAACAGTGTTTCGTTAAGTGTACAGAAAAACAGGAAGTGACAAGTACATATTTTATTAACCTTTCATTCCCCACTTCTTTTTCTGGCTACTTTTAATCATAAAAGTGATCTTTGTGGGGTGTCACATTCTATGTCTGCTAGTGGGGTATTACCATAATTTTAATTTGTCCAATTTGAGCTTGGAGAAAAGAAATTACATGGTTGAGGAAACAGGGTTTTATAGTTAGTAATACTATGAGGATTATTATTGGACCGGCCAGGGTTGATAAAAACGTAATTAACCAGGGGGACTGTGTAAAAAAAGACTCAAACTACCCTTTTGTGCCTCTCTCTCTCGTTGTTGCTCTTCAAGGCATCTTTTTAATTTACTCATAGATTTTTTTACAACTCCAGTATTGTCGACATAAAAACAACATTCTTCCCTCAATGAAGCACAAAGGTCCCCCTCTGTCATGAAAAGGAGGTCCAACCCTCGACTGTTCTGTAAAACAACTTCAGAGAGAGAGGTTAAAGATTCCTGCAAAGCTGTGATGGAGGTTTCTAAAATCTTTAAGTTTTGATCTATTGCTGCTTCTAATTGGGTCACTTGTTGTGTCCCATGGACCAGAGCAGTGGTTCTTGTGCCCAACCCTTCAGCAACTCCTATTCGTAATAGAATGGCTAAGGTGAGGGACATATGTTCCCAGTGGAACCGGGTTGTATGTCCCCCTCTTTGATCTTCAGATGAACCTGCGTCATGATAGAGCACTCTGGGAAACATCTGCACCATTTCACAATTAATCACATCTGTTGACCATTTCATGAAAACATAAACAATGTTTAAGTATATAGAATTATACTGTTGTAGGGACGGACAAGGCAAGGCACCTAAGATAGCACCAAAGACACGGAAACAGTCTTTTTTGGTTTCAACCAGATTCAGAGGGCATTGCTTCTGTTGTAATCAATTAATCCCCTGAAACCCAAGTTACGTAGTTTCAGAATTTTGTACCCAACATGTAAGGGAAGGGGCTCAGAAGTTCACAGTCTGCTGAAGTTCACAAAAAGCAGTTTTTGTTTCTGTTTTTTCCTCAGTTTGGGCAAGTTAACTTTTCAAGGACACCTGGGTGGGGGTGTCTTCCCTTTCTTTTTTTCCCCCTTCCAGCTGTTTCCATACAGCCCAGTTTGTAACTTCTTTATCTTAGAAATGTAGCCATCTCTGGGAAGCCCCAGCTCAAGGCCAGAGGACTATTTTGCAAATATTTTGTGAAAAACTAGTAAGGGTGTGTCTAGATCAGGAGTGCTGAATTTTTTAGCCAGTTGCCAAGGAGACCAGGGCAACACAAAAATAGGAAGTTTATCTACAGTGAACTCTTTTATAGGGACTCTTTTGCTGAAAGTCCTAAATCAGCCATGGTGAAGACTTCTGGAGAAGGTCAGTTAAGACTTTTCTGTGGGCCTGGTACAGAGGGGGAAAATTTGGAAGGCAGGGATAAGAGCAGCTCTGTGGATCTGAGAATGAGGAAGGAGAGATGTAAAAGAATATTGGAAGAGGGCTTTGGGATCTTAATAGCAACAAAAACTTGAGCAGTAGAACAGATAGAACAGAGGGGGAGACGGGAGTGAGATTCCAAAAAGCCTGTGAGGGACTTTAAATTCTTAGTAACCTGTTTTTAGTGATGACAAAGCAACATTAAAGGCCATTTTCATTACATCTTGTATTAGGGTCTGAGGATTCTTCTCAGCGGGTTTGAGCTTTGCATTAGGTGGTAAGAGGACTGGGTGGGACCCGGTGCGGGCACTGACAGGAGAGGAGAGGAGTGAGTGAATGGAGTGGTACCTCAGTACCTGCAACCTCAGCAAGGGAGCAATGGTCTGAGAACCAGTCGAGATTTGGGTTTTTGATCTAGATATTGGAGGGGAGAAATCAAGTTGCTGAGGTGGGAGTGACAGCAGAGAGTCTGGAGCACAAGGCTGAGGGTGAGCATCTATTGGAGAAGCATAGTTCAGGATGTGAGCAAAGGAGAGAGAAGGCCTCCACATAGCGGAATCTCCTTTTACCCTTTTGAGCACTTGCAGAAGTTAAAAAGGTCACACAGAATTTGAGGATCTAGAGACCCCTCTGGGGGCCATCGGTTTTGGTTATCTAATTCGTAATATGGCCAATGCTGTGTACAGAATTTGATGAGGAGTTTGGGTTCCATCTGACAGTCCCTGTATGCTCACATCCCCATGACTTACAATAGAAGTCTGCTCTCCCCCCCCACAGCCGTGACTGTTTGTGGCTTTGATAGTCTGCCGGGCAAACATAGTAATCTAGGCTAGCCAACCTGCATCTGGCTCACGTGTCCCTACATCTATAATGTTTGTTTCCATTATCTATGGTACGGAAAGGATTTAATGGAATTTTAGTGGGATCCTGTTAATCAGGGAAATCCCAATAGGAAAGACCTATAGCCAGCTGACAAATGACTGGGTGGAGAGATGGCCACCAGGTTCGTAAGCTGGCTGTATTCGAGATAGGCCATACTTCGTGTCCAGTAGGATTTGTGATCAGCCATTGCAGCTTAAGGGGCTGATGAGGGTTAAGACTACTGGTCGTCAAGGGGAGAATAAATATCTTCCAGGATCTTCTTTACAACCATTTGCAATGTTTCTTTTTTCTTCTTTTTTATTTCTTTTTTTTTTTGTGTGTGTGGGGAAGGCTTCAATACATCCTGAAAATGTATGTTCAAAGACTAGGAGTTATTTAAGTCCATACCTTACTGGCTTAATTTCAGTAAAGTCCACTTCCCAGAAATGTCATCGTCTGGTTCCTCATAGGTGCTTTCCTGCAGGAAGCTTGGAAGTGTAAGCTTTAACCAATTAATGGACCTGACAGGCTTTTGTTACCCATTCAGTTATTTCCTTTTGCTGTGTGTAGGTTAGTGGAAAACTGTGTTCTTGATCCTTCACGAATGAATGCAGTTTCTTTGAACAAAGGTGAGTGAGTTGATGAACATTTGCTACTGACAAAGTTAGAGCCATGATTATAGGAGTAGTTACTGCAGGATTAAAAAATTCCACTTGGGGGCCTTCAGGGTTAAAAGTTATTTTGGCCCAGAGCTTGGTGAGCAGAACTCTGCCTATCAATGTGGCCAGGGATTACTAGGAAGGAGTGATGGATTTTTCCTTTTCCCTGGTCCATGGTCCTCGTAGTTGTCAAAGCCCGATATTTACTTCTGTTAGACTCTTGAATTAGAGACCTTTTATTCGGTAGAGGGCCCAATGGGCCTTACGGGCTGAGTATATTCACCCTGCATCTACTTCAAAGTTTATTGTGTTCCCCTCCACTTCAAAAGTTACCTTGAGGTCAGGGAGAGGATCTGAGCCCGGACTTTCTTAGTATTCCTCCAGAGTCAGAATATCTGGCTGGCATGGCTGTCTCTTTCTAGGGCACTCTTTGGCCCAGTGTCCTTTTTCTTTAGAGTAGGCACATTGATCTGAGGCCAGGGGTGGCCTCTAGTGTGTGCCCAGGTATCCCTTCCTGTCTCTCTGTTTCTTAGTTTCTGGCCTATTTGTTTTTGTGACCAGGACCTTAGACAATGCCTTAGTCTGTCTTTTGTTTCTTTTATCCTCACTCAGCTCCCTTCTCTTCCTCAGTTTCTTTCTTAAAGTATACCTTCTCGGGTTCTCTGACTAAATCCCTCAAAGTCATATCTTGTAATCCATCTAAGCATTGTAACTTTCTTTTAATATCCAGGGCAGCTTTACCAATAAAGGCCATTGTGACAGATGCTTTTTGATCCTCTGCCTGAGGATTGAAAGGAGTATGTCTCTTATATACCTACATAATTATCTCTAGGAACATAGAGGGAGATTCATCAGGCCCTTAAATAATCTCTCTTACCTTGGCCAAATTAGTTGGTCACCTAGCGGCCACTAAGATACCCACTATTAGAGCCCGGCGATAAGTGGACAGATGCTCCCTACCTTCAAAGGTGTTGGGGTCCCAGTTGGGTCGTTTCAAGAGAAAGCCGGCTTTGAATATATTGGGAAGTTTTGTCGGTCACGCATTTGGTCCGAGGATACTTTTTTCTAGCATCCAGGAGGATTCTCTTTTGTTCCTCTGTCATGAAGAGAGTCCCTAGGAGTTGTTGGCAGTCATCTCAAGTAGGTTGGTGTGAAAACATCAATGACTTCACCAGACCTGAGAGCCAGGTTGGGTCCTCGGTAAAAGGAGGATTGTTATTTTTCCATTTATATAGGTCTGAAGAGGAGAAGGCCAATACTGGTAGGCTTGCATTTTTTCCCTATGGCCATCGTCAATCATTGGTCCTTAGGGATGGAGGGAAGCAACACGGGAGTTCCAGGGTTTTCAATCATTTGCCACCAGCGAGTTCCTTTAGCAACTCCAGCTTCCTCCAGGGGAGGAGGGGCTGTGTGTGACGCAGGGGAGTTATCTGGAGGGCCCTGGGCTGGCTTAGCTTCCTCCAATTGCGGAGAGGTTGAGTCAGCAGCTGGAGAATCACTTAGAGGGTGTTGGGGGTTGTGGGACAAGGGTAGAAGATAAGGAGGGGAACGAGAGTCCAGTAGAGTCAAATCTTGTGACTCAGGGAGAACAGAGGGTGGAGGAGGAGGAGGAGCAGAGGGGTTGAGAGATCGTGGGGGAAGGAGTAGGAACGGGGACACAGCAAGGAAAGGCTTCACCCACGGAGGAGGAGATTTGCAGAGGTCCTGCCAAGTTAAGGTATATTCCTGTTTATCAGTATGGCTATGTGGCCCTGGCTGTAAGACAATATCTCTGTCTTTTTAAATTAGTGGGAAGTAGAAAGATCCTTCTAGGGGCCATCCGAATCCAAAGGTGGGCCATTCTGTGGCACACAGAGTCTGCCAGGTCCAGCGTTTTACTGAAAAAGAAACATTCTGAGCCCTTAAGCGGACTTTGGTCCATAGATCAAGGGTCAGGGACAGAGGCATTGAAGTGATCTGTCCCATAATGAAAGATACACAAACAGTAAAAGCAACGACACAGGACACAGACAAGAGAAAACAATAAAGACAGGCAATGGACGTCCAACACTGAGACCAAGACTGAGCAGGTGGCAAAACCCGATGGGCTGGCAATACCGAATCTGAAACAAAGTATCACTGAGTCGAGGAGACTATTATTCCTCGATTCCCGAGTCCTCTGTGGCGTCCCCCAGGGACTTGGCTTGTGGCTCTGTGACACGTCTGCCAGCCACCATCAAAGAGAGCTCACACACTTCATCGACAGCCATTTTGCCAAGCCCTAACCTGAAACCTGAAACCAGAAAGAGGTGCCTTACTTACCCTGAGAGTAGCCCATTGGGGTCTCTCGTTCACCACTGCTGGATTTCGGTGGAACCTCCATATATAAATATCGGAAGAGCATTGGGGGAAGAGACCACCAAGAGACTCTCTCATGCAAAAACAAAGGGTTTATTGGGGGTCCAGCATGCTGGGGCTCAGAGCTCATTTGAATAGAGCAGAGAACCCTGAGAACAGCTTAAGCAGAGCTTATATACTTTCCTTGAAGAGGGCAGGGAGGAAAGTTTATTGATGGGCCTGGGCGGGTGAGCAGTTTGCGTGCAACTGGGTGAGGGAGTACATTCTGAAGTTTGGCAGTTGGGGACAGCACATTCTGGGAAAAAGATTAGAAATCACTTCTCAAGATTTCAACAGTGTTTTATTAAGCATACAGAAAAACAGGAAGTGACAAGAATCTATTTTATTAACATTTCACTACCAACTATACTTTGCCAGATTTCCTAAAGTCTCTATTGATATCTGCATTCCTACATATTTTCCCCAGTTCATCATTGTGATTAATTCTTCACATGTGCTGACATTTACATTCACTCAATACCCGAAACCCTATAGCTAAAGAACTTTTGGTCCAAATCCTATACTCACTCTCCTTTATAAACATACCGACGATCTTCCTAATACTACTGACTATCCATTTTGACTGGAAGTTCTCTTTGAAAATCAATCATCCAAGTTACAAGGTCCTATGCTTAATACCCAATCAAGGGCCCAATGCCCTTCTGGGCTTCAAATCTTACCTAGATTTTTGTTTTCAGATTCATATATTTTACCTATATATTCTTGAAAATATCGCAGGTTCCAAATACCATTATTCATCCAGCAGAATGATTTCTATTCCAAATCAAACCTGTTATTAACCGTAACCATACACTGTTCCCTCAATCTAACTTTAGAGAAGAGCAAGGACAGAGTTGGTCTTAAAATACAGGAATTTAGGGGATCTTCCAACTGCTGAGAAACTCAAAGGTCTATGCGCAAATGATCCCTAGAGAAGTTGTAGGCACCTATGAAGGAACTGAGAGAGCAAAAGTCATCTTTCATTGCAAACAACCTGGTCAGCATGAAGGGATGTGTCTGAATCAGCCTCTCTCTTCTTTATGTAGAGAAGAAGGACCAAACGAGGCCTCTGTGGATAGCTGTTCCCGGTTACCAATGTTTGATATACCATTCTAACTTGTGAAAGTGTCAAAGGAATTAGGGACAGCCTCCATTTCATGGGACCTTTGGAAGCAAATGTTAGGACAACGTGCTTGCCAAGGCATTGACCTCATTCAGTTCCTGAAGGAAGTGACCTCACCTCACATTCTTGGTGACGGAACTCTCTGAACGTGGGATCCAGGCATCCAGGCACACAAATCTAGTCCCAGGCCCAGTCCCAGTGGTCTCACTTCTTTTGATTTACCAAAGACAGAGTCAGTCTTTCTTGGTATCTACTGATGTGAGGATGGCCAAATGCCAGGAAAGCTCTGAAGAGTGGCCTTTCCTGAGTAAGCAGGAAGTGGCTCACCGTTGTCTCCTGACAACTTCACAGAGTTGGCCAAGGAAACCAGATCTGAGACAGAACAGGCCATTTGATGGGAACATAGTACGGCCCACCAGTCAGAGGTCACACCCGATAGTCAGAGACCTACTTTGGGAAAGGAGGTGAATTTGTGGGTGTGAGTGTGTGTTTGTGATTTTGTCTCATGTTCTGAGAATAGGTAGGAAAGGCAGTTTGTTTGGTTTGGAGTGGACGATTTCTAACAAGTGATTTGACAAGGCGAGTGTTTTTATGTCTGTGTATCCCACTGTGTCCATGGTTGTAGACATTAGAAAAGAGAATGCATCAAAGGATGTGTCCAGGCTAGTAGAAAGCTTACCAGAATTCTTTCTGCCCAATGTATGAAAGGAATGCGGCTTGCCTTATGGATGGGTAACACCTGCTATCTTCCTAAGTTCCTGTTTTCTTCCTGAATTCTGGCCACTCTCCAGAATAGGCTCATGATTTTGTGACCAAGTTATGTACCACCTCCAAGCTCTGTGACATGGCCATGTACTGGATAGCTGAAGGGAATGGCGAGCGTCTCAGAAAATTCAGATATCAGTGTGACCAGGAAAGTCTCAGTGTTGAAACACTGCTTTGGGCCGTTTGCTAACCTAATGTTCTGTTGCCCTGAATGTCAGGAAGGTCTTTGCCTCATGCCACCCCTTTGTGAAGCCTGAAGAAAACAGTTTTCAAATGGAAATGAATATGGATCACCTGTGGCTCTTTGCTTAATTGCTTTGAAAAGGGATGTGTCTGAATCAGCCTCTTGGCCCTTTGTGAGGTTGTGGCTTAGATACTCAGCACGTCGTGGATGTAAAGAAAGATCCCATGTGTGCATCCAAAACCAAAATGGCCAAAAAGCAGTCCTTGTGGATGAAGTCTGTCGCCTTCCTCTTTAAAGATCTTGAACTCCATCAAGTGAGAATAGGGATCCTTTGGGTCAAATGGGTTCTTCGAAGACCTGCAGAGGAGCTTGTGTTTTCTCATGACTGCAAATCACATAAAAATATATACCTGACACTCAGTTTTCCACAAATTGGAGAAGCATAGAAGTATTAACGTCTAGCATATTTGATCACTCCTCTTTCACATGAAGGGTGTCCAGACCAGCCTGAATTTACGCCAAAGAGGGGCAAGGGAGTTATTTTGGACACTCTCTTGGACTCCGCCACTCATGGAAACCTTCAGCCAGAGGTTGTGATTAGTGTCTATATGGAAGAAGATGAGGGCCATATGGGAGGGTTTTGGTTTTAATTTTGGTCATTTGTGTCCGGTTGGAAGACATGACTGGGACCACCTGGGCTTGAACTCTGGTGTGATTCCCCTTAGAGACTGAATTCAGAGAAGTATTGCCATGAATTTTGTTGGGATTTTAGGAGTCCACCCATGAGAATCACCCTTGGAAACTGAGATCTAGGCCCAGGGTGGCTTTCCACAGAGCCCTGGGTATCTCAGCCAGAAGATCACATTATTTAATTCTGAAAGACTTGCCAGCCATTGTTGAGAGTCACAACACCCATGGACGTCACATTGTAGACCTCAATAGGCCTGGATTCATGTGACATTTTGGCCACTCTTTGGGAAGCCTTGCCTGTGAGAGTTCTACAGAGCATTCATTGAAATGAGCTTCCTCACCATTTAAAGGTTCCTGAATGAATTGAAACCCACAGTGCCTGCAACGTCATCCTTGAAAAATGCCTAGATAAATACCATGAAATTTTTGAAATTCCCATGACCAGGTGGCACTGGAGAAACTTTGGATGTCCTGTTGCTGATCGTAAATATGCAAGACAGTGCCTTGATTGAGTGGGTTTCATGAAAATGGTGTAGAACAGAGATGCCAGTATGTTGGAACCTGCTGAGTAGTGGGCCTAGAGCAGTGGTAGGCAGGTGTGTGATAAAAAATTTGTGGTGGGGCCATGTGGATCTGCCATTGGATCCCAAATGGCTTGTGACTTACATGGTGCAGCCAGCAAACCCTTCCATGTAAAGGCTTCTGGTTATATGGAGATGTTTCCGGGCAATGTTTAGAATCAGGTTACTATGGACATGGGGTCAAGCTATGTGGGATAGAAGCCTGGTTGGTGCATTCTCCTGCAGACCCTGACCAACCACACATGAAAGAATTGCCTCCAGAACTGTGTCCCAGTTGAACTTCTTTTATTTCATGAAGCAAATGCCAAAGTCCCAGTGCAGCAGCAAGAAACACCACGAAAAGTGGAGGATGACCAAATGGCTTCCCAGTCCACATGGGAATACCCTTAGCCCCCAGTGGCCACAGTTTACTTACAAAGAGAGAATTCAGCACTGCTGCCTCATGTTCATTGGAAAATAAGAAACCACGTCCTCCAGGTCACATAGATGCAGACACAGCTTTGATAGTCTCACTAAAAAGAAGCTAAAGCTCCTGACAACAACATATATTTCAAGTGCCCAAACTCAGAGGCAGTTTCTCAAGAAGTATTTAGGCCAGCAGAGCTCCATGTTTATGGAGTGTTTACCCTGTCCCATACTAGGGAAACTCCTCTACCACTTCCAAGGTTGTAAACTCCTGAGCATATTATTCACAGATTTTATTACTCTTCTCCTCTAATTGTGTCTTACTTTGGGCGAAAAAAATGTCAAGGAATTGTTCTGGATGAGAGTGGGAAGATTTTGTTTAGCACATATTTGCATACACATTGGATTCATTTTTCTATTTTACATTTGAAATACTGAATCCTGACACTAACACATGCCCTGCTAGATTCTGAATACTAATCCTAATATAATGGAGAAAAATTACGGAAACAGAATAGAAATACAAGCAGTTCAGAGGAGGCATGTTGTATACTTGGACTTGCCTTTTGCATTATATAGGGTAGGAGTTATAAATCTAGTCAATTTTTTGTTGAAATAGTTTTCCATGTGCTTTTAAAGTTAACAAATATGTGAATTCCTGTCTCCCTTTCTCTGTATTCTATTCAGCACATGTATTTTTATATGCACATATAGAATCCTACCTGGTATCACACGTACATTCTTGTGAGTTACATGACTTGGCAGATACAAAGTGTGAGAAGAGATCACTCCTCTTAAACGCTGTTTGACCTGAAAATCCAACCTATGGGTGAGCTTCCTAGTTGAAAAAAGTTATACATAAATCCATATCCAGTAAAATGAATATTTTTGGATCTGTGGATGATTCATATTTCACGGTGTAATTCGATTGGCATATATATTGCTAATTTTTAAAATCTGTGTGTGGATATATATATATATATATATATATATATATATATATATATATATATATATATTTTGAAATATCTGGAGAGAATATATATATATATATATATATATATATTCTCTCCAGATATTTCAAAATATTTAATATATGTGTCTTATTATACACTCCCTAAATTCATTCATGATTATGTATGTGGATTTATAATCAACTTTTCACAAGATTATTCTCAGAAATATTCATTCACCTGATATACGTATTTTTTTCCTAGTATTGAAAACTAACTTCAGTGAATGGTGCATATAAATCCTAATATTTCTACAGTAACTGATCCATTTTCACATCAATGCAAGTAGATTCCTATGGGACATGATAAGTATTTTGAAGTTCATTTTTATTGAAAACTAGTACATTACTATTTCTTCAGTTTATGCACATTATTGGATATATATTTCATCCACAAGTTCACAAATTTATAGGCATTTATTTCACTTTCAATCACTTTCTGCTTCAGAAAACACGTGTTCCGCCATGTTTCAAACTGGTCTTTTCATGAGACTTCTTTCCAAACACATTATTTTTGATTTCCATAATCACTTTTGAAGCAAAACTCACACACTCTTCATGATAAACCATAACCCTAGGATTACAATTAGACGTATAACTAGTTGTTATGAATGATTATATATCAATATATGATTTCTTATGTATTTTCAGATATCAATTCAATACATTATTTAAAGTGGAACCAGTTATATTATTTATTAACTGTATGGTCTATTCATGCATTATCTCTATATTCATAGACACAGGGTACACCTATTTTTACCCTCAATACTAATTTATACGTTTTCAAAATATTCCTCAAAAAATGGTGGAAGAATTACTCATGTCACCTGATCTATATATACATTTTATCACAGTAATATTCTGGACAAAAAAATCAAAGGTCACCCTTAAGGTTGTACCAGAGCCTAAATGGAAAGTGAGCATGGATTACTAAAACCTTCCATGTCCAGGTGGCCTAATGCTCTCAAATGTCAATCTTATTGGTGACTACATTTTTGTTTCTTTCTAAGATTATATATTCAACCTCAAGCCTGTTGAAAATGTCTAATCCTATCACTCACTTTATACTTTGCCTGATTTAGTAATGTCTCTATTTATATCTATTTTCCTACATATTTTCCCCTGTTCATCATTGTGACTGACGCTTCACTTGTGCTGACATTTACATTCACTGTCTACCTGAAACCCTATTGCTTAAGAACTTTTGGTCTAAATCCTATTCTCACTCTTCTTTGTAAACCTACTGACTATCTTTCTAATCCTACCGACAATCCCTTTTTGAGTGGGTGTTCTATTCGACATTCAATCATCCAAGGTACAAGCTCCTATGCCATTGTATATAGATTTATCTGAGACATTTTTGCAGAAAATAATTCAAAGCTAAGTGTGCCAATTAAGGGCCCAATGCCCTTCTGGACTTCATATCTTCCCTAGATTTCTGTTTTTATACTTATATTTCACCTATATATTCTTGTAAGTATCATAGTTTCCCAATACCATTATTCGTCATGCAGAAGGATTCCTAACCCCAAATTGAACATGTTACTAACCCAAACCATACACTGTTCTCTCAATCGAACTTTACAGAACAGCAGGGACAGGGTTGCTCTTAAAATACAGGAATGTAGGGCATGTTCCACCTGTTGAGAACATCAAAGGTCCATGCAGAAATGATCCCTTGAGAAGATGTAGGCAGCTACGAAAGACCTGAGAGAGAAAAGTCATCTTCAATGGCAAACAACCTTGTCAGCATGAATGGATGTGTATGAATCAGCCTCTCTCTTCTTAATGTAGAGAAGATGGACCAAAACAGTCCTAGGTGGAGAGCTGTTCCCGGGTGCCCATGGTTTATATACCATTCTAACTTGTGAAAGTGTCACAGGAAGTAGGGGCAGCCTCCATCTCATGGGACTCTTGAAAGCAACTGTTAGGACAAAGTGGTTGTCAAGGCAATGACCTCATTCAGTTCCTGAAGAAGTGATCTACCTCACTTCCTTGGTGATGGAACTCTCTTAACTTGGGATCCAGGAAGCCAGGCACCCGAAGCCAGTCCAGTCCCAGACCCAGTAGGCTCACTTGTTTGAATTTACCAAGGAGAGTGTCAGTCTTTCTTGGTACCTACATATGTGAGGATGGCCAAATACCAGGAGAGCTCTGAATAGGGGCCTTTCCTGAGAAAGTAGGTAGTGGTTCAACGCAGGCTCCTGACAACTTCACAGAGTTGGCCAAGGAGACCAGATCTGAGATAGGACAGGCCATTTTGGGGGAACATAGTATGGCCCACCACTCAGAGGAAACTCTGGATAGTCACAGAGTTACATTGGGGAAGGAGGTGTCTTTGTGGGGTGGGTGTGATTTTGTGGTTTTGTCTCATGATCTGATAATAGGTAGGAAAGACGGTTTGTTTGATTTGGAGTGGTCTTCTTCTAGTAAGTCGTTGGACAAGGCAAGTGTTTCTATTTCTGTGTATCCCACTGTGTCCGTGGTTGTAGACATTAGAAAATAGAATGCAACAATTGATATGTCCTGTATAGTAGAAAGATTCCCGGCATTCATCCTGCCCAATTTATGAATGGACTGCAGCTTGCCTTATCCATGGGCAACACCTGCTATCTTCCTAAGTTCCTGTTTCTTCCAGAATTCTCACCACTCTCCAGAATAGTCTCATGGTTTTGTGTCCAAAATATGTACCACCTCCAAGCTCTGTGACATTGCCATGTCCTGGATAGCTGAAGGGAATGGCGAGCATCTCAGAAAACTCAGATATCAGTGTGACCAAGAAAGTCTCATTGGAGAAACCATGCTTTCGGCCTTTTGCTTATCAATTGTTCTGTTTCCCTGAATGTCAGGAAGGTCTTTGCCTCAGGCCACCCCTTTGTGAAGCCTGAAGAAAACAGTTTTCAAATGGAAATGAATGGGCATCACCTGTGGCTCTTTGCTTAATTGCTTTGGAAAGGGATGTGTCTGAATCAGCCTCTTGGCCCTGTGTGAGGTTGTGGCTTAGATTCTCAGCACCTGATGGATGTAAAGAGAGATCCCATGTGTGCATCCAAAACCAAAATGGCCAAAAGAGCAATTATTGTGAATGAAGTCTCTCGCATTCATTTGTAAGGTTCCTGACCACCATCAAGTGAGAATACGGATCCTTTGGTTCAAATGAGTTATGCACAGCCCTGCAGAGGCTAACCCATAGGTTTTTGGGTTTTCTCATGACTCCAAATCATATAAAGAATCTATAACTGACAGTCAGTAGGCCTCAAATTGGAGATGCAGAGCAGTATTAACAGCTGGCCTATCTGATCACTCCTGGTTCACCGGATGGGTGTCCAGGCCACCTTGACTTTAGGCAAATGAGGGGCAAGGGAGCTTATTTTTGACACTGTCTTGGGCTGCACCCCTCATGAAAAACTCCAGCCAGAGGTTATGATAAGTGTCTAAATGGAAGAAGATGAGGGCCATGTGGGAGTGTTTGGTTTTAATTGTGGTCATTTGTTTGGCGGTTGGAAGAGATAACTGGATCCACCTGGGCTTGAATTCTGGCATGATTCCTCTTAGAGACTGAGTTCTGGAATTTACCTCAAAGAAGTATTGCCATGAAATGTGTTGGGATTTTAGGAGGCCACGCATGAGATGCGCCCTTGAAAACTGAGATCGAGGGCCAGGGTGTCTTTCCACAGTGCAGTGAGAATCTCAGCCAGGATATCACATGATTTTATTTTGAAAGACTTGGCAGCCATAATTGAGAGTCTAAACACAAATGGAACTCATATTGTAGACCTCAATGATCCTGGCTTCATGTGACCTTTTGGCCACTTTTTGGGAAGCCTTGCCTGTGAGATTTCTCCAGAGATTTCATTTAAATGAGCTTCCTCACCACATAATGGTTCCTGCATTAATTGAAATGCACAGTGACTCCAACTTCATCCTTCAAAAATGGCTAAATAAATACTATCAAATTTCTGAAATTCCCATTACCAGGTGGCACTGGAGAACCTTTGGATATCCTGTTGCTGAACATGAGTGAAATAATTTCCCACGCAATGACACTTCACCGGGAGAATTCCAATTTTATTGCTCAAAGCTGTGTGCTTATATAGAACTAAGGGGGAGATGGTATGGCTTAGATAAATGGCAGCAACCCGTTTATTGACAAGTTCTTTCAAATATCAGCTCCAGAGCCCAGGAATTAGTTCTAATTGGGGCTAAGGTTCCCCACAAGCGAGATTTGAAATTGGCGCTGGCGGGAGAGTTCACAAGGGCGGGAACTTTTTGCACCACTGCAGAAATGAAGAAGGTAGGAAGAAGAAGTCCTTAGGCGCCATGTTGGGGTTTTTCTCTGCGGTATGGCTGCCATTTATTCTTTTCCCAACATTCCACCCTTTTTGTTTTCTTAGGAAGTGGGACGTCGTTTGTCAGATCTGGCTGCTTCCTGCTGTGTGGGGCTGGTGTGGGGCCTAGAAAGAGAAGTGGAGGAATGCTCAGGGGGCAGGTATGGGGATATCATGGCAGCCAGAAATAAAACCCAGTGGCTATAGACAGCTATTTTCATAGGGGTGAAGTCAATGAATGTTCCCTGAAGCCAAAGATGTCGATGGCATGGAACCAGTCCTGGATGGAAGAGATTGTTGGTATCAGCCACTGGTCCTGTAACAGAGACTCAAGGAAATACTGGAAGCGTTGCCTGGACATGGTGTCGCCAGCACCTGAAGAAGATCAGAGCGAATAAAAACAGAATGAAGATAAAAATTAAAGCAAATGTCAATTTTTGGCAGAAGTTCCATGTGGTGGGACTGACATAGAAGAGGCCAAGGGCCATGAGAAAGCTTAGAAGGTGGTAAAGACTATGAATCCAGGATGGCAGATTAAGAGGTTCTCCGAGCTCGTTGTCTCCCGCTGTCTAATACCCGTTGCATTCCATCGTGCCTGGTAGTGAGCTTCATCACTGAGTGAACTGTTCTCTTGGAGATGTTGGGGATTCATCGGTCATCAGAGGCTGGTAGTGACTAAGCAAAAGCTGGTGTAAAGTTTGATTAGGAATTTTATGCAGTTGGGTTTGAAGGCACTTCATTATGCAGGGCAAGAGAGCACAAAAAAGGAGCATCCAAATAAGGGGACCCAAGATATGTAGTAAGTACATGGCAAGATAGGATTGGAAGAACCCCGTTATGGGATTGGAGGAGGTAGGTTTGAGCAATTGGGTCGATAATTCCTGCAATTTAACAACATTTTTTTTTATTAGCCCAGATTCATTAACATAATAGCAAAATTCCTCTCTGAGGAATAGGCATGTAACCCCTTTTTCTGCAGTGAGAAGATCAATTGCCCTTTGGTTCTGTAAAGCCACTTGTGCCAATGAAGTAACCTGCCGCTGCAAGGAACCCAGAGACTCAGCCATGGTATTGAGTGTTTCCTGCAGTTTTTGTTGAAGGTCATTGGATCTCATAGAGCATGACCTATAGCTCCACCAGAGAGTCTGAGACCCGTCACTGAGGTTGTTAAAATGAGGCCTACCAGAACCGGCAGAAAGACTACCCTACGGGTGCGGGAAGGTAGGGCCAACTGTCAGAATTCGGTGGGAGTATACAAAGATAGCTGAGGAACTACAGTAACCAAGAAACAGGCGCCAGAGACATTGATGGTTGAGGTACTTAAAGAACCATTACACCAGAGGAAATGTCCAGGTTGCATAAACACAGGGCTCTATGGAGTGCTGTAGCTCAAGGAACAAATGGGTAAAGGATTCATTATTGGCAGGTGGAAACAGATGAAAGGAAATAATGTATTGGTGGAATAACTTTCCCACAGTGGGATACGTGTCACATGTAGGGGTTGTCCTTTTTAGAGAAATTGTAGGGTTTTGCTGGAATATTTCCTGCCGCTAATGGGACTGCTGCTAGAAGTGGACGACTAAGTGAAGCACAGAGAAAGCACTGAGAAGTAGGCACAGAAAGAGGGGTGGAGTTTAATAATCAAAAAGTTTGGTGTAGCAAATTGAGCCATGTGGGAGGGGGACCTGAGAGGGTTGAAGGCTCTGAATCCTTTTTGGATGAGCTATGGATATTATCTCGAAGTTTTGATTCTGAGTCCTTAATGTGTTCGACTACCTGGATGGTTGCCTTAGGTTGCGTAATCAGGGTGCGGCCAATAGTCATCCACCCTGTGGGTCTGACTGAGGTTGTCCGAGCATAGACAGCAAACTCAACATAGCCCCATCGTTTGGCCTTGGGGTCAGGTTTATCTAAAGTATACCATCCATTGTTACTGGATGAAGAGCCTTTATGCCACTTTATGTAACTAGAAGTCCACCCTTCAGGGTAACCAAATGAGTGGTAAGAATAGCTACCACGTTCATCATGGAACATGCATGACCAATAGGGGCACCCATTATATATCTCAGGCCACCAATGACAATAGTCTTTTGTTTGATCAAAAAGGAAGCAAATGAAAGGCCAGTTCCAGCTACCAGGGACGAAGGTCCTTGAAGGTGACAATTTTAGGGAAATAGAGGTGCAGTTGTGGATGAAGCAAGTAGTTGCATCCACTCCGCAGACCGTCTGCATGCCATGTTCTGAGTATCGTTCCCGAAAAGTGAATAAATGCATGGTAGGTGAGGAGGGTAAAGACCAGTCCTGACAGAGCACAGAAAATAAGCAGAGCACAAAAAACAAGCAGTTAGAGAAGACTAGGGTGTTGGGAGAGCTCATTGTGCCTTCTTTAAGAGGAATTGGGCTGCAAGGAAAACCGTGTGAGCCACAACTAAAATGGGTGAGATGGGTGTGGAGAGCAGGAGTAAAGGGGAGGTTCAGTAGGTGATTCTTGGAGTTCCTCTGGGGTGGCCCTGTCTTCAGCAGGTGGGGCCTCCTGGTGATGTGGCTTCAACCTAGACATGTGAATCCAGGGAGTGAGACAGGTGTCTGGTAAGGAGCGTTTGGCGGCGGTAAGGGTAAAGAGAATGACAGGATAGGGGCCTTCCCATTTTGCGGCAAGAGTCCCTTTCTCCTCTGGGGTATTATAATAGACTAGACTAACAGGTGTTAAGGGAGGAGTGTTTGGAGAGGAGACTGGGTCCGGAAGAAGCCAGTCCTGATAGTTCCAGAGTTCCGAGCGGAGATGGAGCAAGAGAGGCAAAGACAAATCTCGGGTGAGAGGTCCTTGTTAAATGACCAACCCAGGGGTTATAAGAGGTCTTCCATACATTATCTCAAAAGGAGACAGTAAAGATGGTTTCTTAGGGAGAGCTCTGATTCGAAGCAAAGCCAAGGGAAGGAGTTTGAAACAGTCTATGTTTAATTCCATTGTCAATTTGGTAAGGACTTCCTTTAGAGTACGATTTACCCTTTCCACTTTCCCTGAAGCCTGGGGGAAATATGGACAGTTGAAATGCCACTTGAAGGAGAGGGCTTGAGAGACCTTTTGTGTGATCCTAGAAGTAAACTCAGGGCCATTGTCATATTGTAGGGAAGTGGGCATACCAAACCTGGGGATGATGTCTGTCAGTAAGATTGAAGCTACAGTGGAAGCCTTTTTATTGGAAGTGGGAAATGCCTCAACCCAACCAGAGAAAGTGTCCACAAAGACAAGGAGGTATTTAGTGCGCCATACTGAGGGCATGTTGGTGAAGTCTACCTGCCAGTCAGCAGCGGGAATGTGTCCCCGGGCTTGGTGGAAAGGGAAAGGTTTGGGCCTTAAAGGAGTATGAGGGTTGGTCCGCTGACAGATCTGACAATTAGAGGCTATATTCTGTAGCATGGCTTTTCAGAGGGGGTGAGGGAAAAGAAACTCTGTAAAAAGAGGGTCAAAGACTGAGAATTGGAAAGGAATAGAGTATGAAGGAACTTGAAAAGATTCTTGTTCTTACTGAAAGACGTAGGGGCTTCAGATGAGCTGTCTAAAGTGGCCATTATATGTCCCCCATGGAGGCCATAATTGAAAGTGGTAGCAGCCATTCGTGCCGCCTGGTCAGCTTTGGCATTGCCCTCAGTGATAAGAAAGCCGTCCTTCTGATGGGACCTACAATGGACAACTCCCAACTGGGTGGGTAAGTGGCCTCTATTAGATTGGTTATAAAAGCTGAATTAGTGATCGCATTACCTTTGGTGGTAAGTAGGCCTCGCTACTTTCAAATATCAGCATGGGATAATAAGATATGGAAGACATATTTTGAATCAGTTTAGAGGGTGAGGGATTTGCCTTGTGCTAGAAGGCAGGCACGAGTGGATGCTATAAGTTCAGCCTACTTGTCTGTAGTTCCTGAAGGCAAAACTTTGGCCTCTATAATCTCAGTGGCTGAAAATACAGCGTATCCAGAGTAATGAGTTCCGTTCTCCCTAAAGGAACTGCTGTCAGTAAACCAGATAAGGTCAGGCTTGCTGAGTGGTCTCTCAGAAATGGAAGAATGACAGGGGAGGAAATCATCTAAGGTTTCCAAGCAATTATGAGTTGGTATGTGAGACATGGGAGTCATTGGGAGCAGTGAGGCAGGGTTCAGTGCAGAGCAGGGGAGGAAAATAATATTAGGGTTTTCCAGAAAGGAAGTGAGGGGCGACAGAAATCTGGATGTAGGGAGAGTTTGAAGGCCCTTTTAAGCTAAAAGATCCTTCAAGTGATGTGGGGAGTGGATAGTTCAAGGGGCCCCAAAAGTCAGATTAGAGGCTTCTTTGTGTAAAATTTGTCCAGTAGCCAGAGCTCTTAAGCAAGGGGCCCACCCACGGATGGTAGGGTCTAGTTGCTTGGACAAATATGACACAGGTGCAAATGTACGCCCATAGTTTTGACCTAAGACCCCAAGTGCTTGCCCCCCTTTTTCATGGACATATAGATGAAATGTTCTGGAAAGATCTGGAAGGTGAAGGGCAGGTGCCTTTAAGAGGAGTTGCTGAAGCCTGCGGAAGTGGTAGATGGGAAAGGAGGCAAGAGATTCACTAGGGGGTCCCTTTGCTAGGTCATACAGGGGTTTGGAGAGAAGAGAATAATTTGGGGTCCAGGCCCTAAAATAACCTGCTAATCCTAGGAATGATAGTATTTTGGCTTTCATATAGGGCACTGAAAGATCACAGAGGAGTTGCCTCCTATCCAGTGTTATTTCCTTTTTCCCGGGTGTAAGGCAAAAACCAAGATAGGTGACCGAAGACTGGGAAACCTGGGCCTTTTGGGGAGACTCCCTATATCCCTTGTCTTCTAGGAATTTATGAAGCTGAGCGGTGTGGGATTGAGAGTGTTCCAGAAAGACTACATAGAAGAAGGTCATAGACATATTGAAGTAGAGTAGAGTCAGGACAGGTCAGGTGAAAGGATGTGAGGTCCTGGGCAAGAAATTGGCCAAAGAGATGGGGGCTATCCCTGAATCCCTGTGGGAGGACAGTCCAGGTAAGCTGATGAGAATGGCGGGTGTGAGAGTCAGTCCATGAAAAAGCAAAGATATCCTGAGATTCTGAGAACAAGGGAATAGAAAAGAATGCATCTTTTAAATCTAGGACTGAGAAGTGAGTAGTAGTGGCATGGATCTGAGAGAGGAGGGTGTAAGGGTTGGGCACTAGCAGGTGGATGGGGTCCACAGAGGAGTTGACAAGGCGAAGTTCTTGAACCAGCCTGTAGGACACGTTAGGTTTCTTAACTGCCAGAATGGGTGTGTTGAAAGGATAGTGTGTAGGCCTAAGATACCCCTTTCATAATAAATCCTGGATGATGGGTTCTAATCCAAGGAGAAATGTGGTTGTGAGTGGATATTGTGGTTGACTAACATATCTTGAAGGGTCCCGTAAGACAATATGAATAGAACTGCATTTAGCCATAAAGGGTGTAATTGTGTCCCAAACCTCAGGGTTAAATGGTTTAGATAGTCCTGGGAGAGTGCATGAAGGAGGTGTATCTGCCCCTAGGAATATCATGAGGAAATGAGAGGTAGGAGAGGTGTGGGTTGATAAGTGAATGGTGACTTTTAATAGTGAGAGTATGTCCCTTCCCAGAAAGGGAATGGGGCAATGGCTCATAACAAGAAAGGAGTGAGTGAAGGACAAAAGGGATCGCTGCATATAACATGATTGGGGGGGGTTTGAGGAAAAATCTTTTTACCTCCTACCCTGACAATAGGAGTTTTTGAGGGTGTGGTAGGACCCTAATACTCCCTCAAAATCGAAAAAGCGGCACCAGTATCCAAGAGGAAGTTAATGAAGCGTCCATCCACCAGGAAGGTGACCCTAGGCTCTTGATTCTTGATGGTAATAGTCTGGAGGGAAGGCCCAGGACTCCATCAATCCTCCTCTGCCAAGCCCAGGTGAGGCTGGGGTTGCTGGGCAGCAGACCAACCTTCCTTCTGGGTTGTTGGGCAGTCTGCCCCCCAGTGTCCACTTTGATGGCATTTTGCGCAGGGGTTGTAGGGTGTCCTCGGCGAAGAACAATTCCTGGTCCAATGTCCCTCCTTACCTCATTTGAAGCAAGCTCCAGGGGGGGTCATATTGGGACGGCATGGTGATGGCCTTCTCTGAATGAGCTGGGCCAACATTTGGAATTTGGCATTTTCAGCCTTCTGCCTACGGAATTCACTTTCATCCTCTCTACCATGAAAAACCTTGAAAGTGACAGCGAGGATTTTGGTCTGAGGAGTAGCAGGGCCCTGTTCAAACTTTTTAAGCTTGGCTTTAATGTAAGGGTAGCTTTGGGCCAGAATATATGTCATTAAGACATGACGGCCATCAGGGGTTTCTGGGTCGAGGTTTGTGTACTGCTGAAGGGACTTGGTTAGTCTATCCAGGAATTCTGAAGGTGTTTCCTCCTTCCTTTGAATGACCTCCTGCATCTTTTGAAAGTTAACAGCCTTGCGGGTGGACTTTTTCAGTCCCGCCAAGAGGCAGGATGTAAAAAGGTCACTAGACTGTAAGCCCATAGGGGATCCTGCTCTGGGACAGCATGAGGGCCTGTGGGTGGTTATGATTGGTCCTATGATTTTCATCAGCATGGGCTTGGGCTAGCTCCCAGAACCATTGCCTTTCCTTGGGGAGAAGTTTATTGGCCAAGAGCATGTAGATGTCATGATGAGTGAGGCTATATGCTTGCAGTACCCATTGAAACTCCCGAATGTAAGTGGTGGGGTCAGTGGTGAAAGTGCCTAACTTCCTCTCTAGCTGAGTAATGTCCGACATGGAGAAGGGCACGTGGACTCTGATGACACCCTTGGGACCAGCTACCTCACGAAGGGGTGCGATTGTCTTGGGCGTGGGAAGGAGTCCCTTAGACCTGATAACAGGAGGACTGAAAGAGGCAGGCGGTGGACAGGAAGGAGAGGGAGGGGAAGGGAATGTCTCTGTGGAAGAGGAGGAGGTGGAGCAGGCAGAAGAGTGGGGAAGGGAGGGGGATGAAATGGAAGGTTGAGGATCCGTGGAATCAGGCAGAGGAAGAGGAGGATTTTGCGGGAGAGAAGGGTCAGTTGGGGCTGGGGGATAAGGTGGGGGTTGATCTGCTGGGTCGAATGAGGAAGAATCTGCGAAGTCAGGAGTAGAACTAGGGGAAGAGAGGGGTTTGCAAGCAAGAAGGACCTGAGAGGGAGGGCAGGAGGAGCAGAGACAGGGTGCTGTGCGAGAAGGCTAAAACATTCAATACAGGGAATCTCACTCCACTTTTTCAGATGCTGGCAGTAATTAAAAAGGTCCAAGAGGAGGTTTGGATCTAAGGAGCCTTCTGGAGGCCAATGATTGCCATTATCCAGTGGATATGTAGGCCAATCTTGGGTACAGAATTTGATTAGAAGTTTGGGCTTGATGTCTGGTGTGAGGGAGAGTGTGGCCAGATTTTTTATTAAACTTTTGAGAGGTGAGGTTTCAGGTACAGATAAAGAGGTGCCCACAGTCACAGGGAGAGATGGAAGAGAGAGAGAGAGAGAGAATGAATAAGTGTAAGCAAGAGAGACAAAGAGAAAACCCGGCCTGGAACGGACTCCGGGAAGCGCTCAGGGCGAATGGGGGTCAGGTGGGCATCCCCAAAATGACCAGCCGTCATGAGGAAATACAGAGGGCACAACCTGATCGTCACCAGTAAAGTGCGATCTGTGAGACCCAATGGGTTCGGAGCCACGGGCAACCTGACATCAGGAAAGTTTTCGAACACAGCAGAAGAAGTAAGTAATGAAAACAGAACTCCGGCTCCAGCAGAATGCAGTTCCAGGATGGGAGTTCAGTTTTCCCCGAGCAGAGAGGCAGCTTCAGCCAGACACAGCAGGCCCGCAGGAAACAGCAACTCTAGCCTGCAGCGGCAACAGCAGCAGAGGAGGAAAAATCACAGAGCCTCTCATGTAAACTCAGAAGCCTCACACCCCAAAGGGAAACGGATCACCAGAGGGTCCACTGCAACCAGTAAAGGTCTTAGTGGGAGGAATTCCCTCCCCCCTACCAGGCGTCTAGAGTGTGACAGAGGATCATGGTCACAAAGCCAGCGGTAGCCCGAAGGGAGTTGGCGAGCCGGGGTCAGGGGAGGCTTACATACAACAAATCAGTGGTGAGTGCAGGAAGCCTGCGTCTGAAAAGAGCAGACCAGGGCAGAGTGCCACGGTGGAGCAGTGGACGGGGCTCTTGTTGGAAAGAGCTCACCCATATCCTCACACGGGGCACCAGAATGAAAGAACTCCCCACGCAAAGGCACTTCACCTGGAGAATTCCAATTTTATTGCAAAAAGCTGTGTGCTTATATAGAACTAAGGAGGAGATGGGAGGGCTTAGATAAATGGCAGGCAATCCGTTTATTGGCAAGTTCTTTCAGATATCAGCTCCGGAGCCCAGGAATTAGTTCTTATTGGGGCTAAGATTCCCGGCCAGCAAGATTTGAAATTGGCACCAGCAGAAGAGTTCACATGGGCGGGAACATTTCGCACCACTGCAGAAAAGAAGAATGTAGGAAGAAGAAGTGCTTAGAAGCCATGTTGGGTTTTTTTTTCTGGGGTATGGCTGCCGTTTATACTTTTCCCAACAATGAGTATACCAGACAGTGCCTTGATTGACTGGTTTTTATGAAAATGGTGTTTAACAGAGATGCCAGAAAGTTGGATCGTGCTGATTAGTGGGCCAAGAGCAATGGTGGGCATGTGTGTGATAAAACATCAGTGGTGGGAACATGTGGATCTGCCATTGGCTTCCAAATGGCTTGTGACTGACATGGTGAAGCCAGCAGACCCTTATATGTAAAGGCATCTTGTTACATGGAGAGGATTCAGGACATTGTTCAGAATCAGGTTGCTATGTTCAAGAGGGCAAGCTATATGGAATAGAAGCCTGGTTCTTGTATTCTCCTACAGACCCTGACCCACCACATGTGACAGAAATCCCTCACGCACTGTGTCCCCGTTGAACTCCTTGTATTTCATGAAGCAAATACCAAACTTCCAGTGCAGCACCAAGAAACACCACGAAAATAGAGGATGACCATATGGCTTCATAGTCCACACTAGAGACATTTAGCCCCAAGGGGCCACAGTTTACCTTCAAAGGGAGAATTCAGCACTGGTGTCTCATGTTCATTGGAAAATAAGAAACCATGTCCTCCAGGTCACATAGATGCAGACCCAGGTTTATTGTTTCACTAGAAAGAAAGCTAAAGCACTTGACAACAACATATATTTCAAGTGCCCAACCTCACAGGCAGTATCTCAAGAAGTCTCTAGGACAACAGACCTCCATGTTTTTGAAGTGTTTACCCTGTCCCTTTCTTTTGGAAACTCCTCTAACACTTCCAAGGTTGTGAACTCCTGATCGCATTCCATTCCAGATATGTATTCATGGATTTTCTAACTCTTCTCCTCTAATTGTGTCTTACATGGGGTGAAGGTGTTGTCAAGGTATTGTTCTGGATGAGAGTGGGAAGATTTTTGTGTAGCACATATTTACATACACATTGGATTCATTTTCCAATTTTCCATTCGAAATACTGAATCCCTGTCAGTAACCCATACCCTACTAGACTCTGACTACTAATCCTAATATGATGGAGACAAATAACCCAAACATAATATTAATACAAGCAGTTCAGAGGAGGCATGGTGTATAGTTGGTCTTGCCTTTTGCATGATATAGTGTAGGAGTTATAAATCTTGTCAATTGTTTGTTGAAATAGTACTCCATGTGTTTTTAAAGTTAACACATATGTGAATTTCTGTCTCCTTTTTTCTGTAGCCAATTCAGCACATGTATTTTTATATGCACATAAAAAATCCTACCTGGTATCACACGTACATTTTTGTGAGGTGGCTAACTTAGCAGAAACAAAGTATGAGAAGAGATCACCCCTCCTAAACGCTTTTGGAACTGAAAATTCAAACTATGAGTGAGATTTTTAGTTGAACAACATTATACATAAATCCATGTTCAGTAAAATTAATATTTTTGGATCGGTGGATGATATATATTTCACGATGAATTTTGATTGGCATATATATTGCTACTTTCTAATGTTTCTCTGTGAGATATATATATATATATATATATATATATATATATATATATATATATATTCTCTAGATTTTTCCAAATATAAAATATATGTGTCCTATTATACACTCCCTAAATAATTCACTCATGCTCATGTATGTGGTTTTATAATCAAATTTTCATACGATTATTTTCAGAAATATTCATCCACCTGAAATACATATTTGTTTTCTAGTACTGAAAACTCACTTCACTGAATGGTGCAAACAAATCCTTATATTTCTACTGTAACTGACCAAATTTAACATCAATGCAAGTAGATTCCAAAGGGGCATGATGTGTATTTTGACGTTCATTTTTATTTAACACTGGTACATTACTATTTCTTCAGTTTTTGTACATCATAGTATATACATTTCATCCACAAGTTCACAAATTTAAAGACATTTGAAACACATTCAATCACTTCCTGCTTCAGTACACATGTATTCCTCCTTGCTTTTGACTGGTTATTTATTGAGACTTCTTTCCAAACACATTATTTTCGATTTCCATAATCAATTTTGAAGCAAAACTCACACACACTTTATGATAAACCACAACCCTAATATTACCATTAGATGTATAACTGGTTGGAATGAATGTATGTATGTCAATATGACATTTCCTGTGTATTTTCAGATATCAATTTATTCCAATTTCTAAAGTTGGAATCAGTTATATTATATATTCACACATGGTACACCTATTTGTGCCCCCAATACTAATTTATATCTCTTCTAAATATTGCTCCCAGAAATGGTGCAAGAAAGACTCATGTCACCTGATCTACATATATATTCTGTCAACAAAATGCAAAGTCACACTTACAATTGTACCAAAGCCTAAATGGAATGTGAGTATGGATTATGAAAATCACCCATGTCCAGGTTGCCTAATGCTCTCAAATGTCAATCCTATTGGTGACTACATATTTGTTTCTTCCTAAGATTATGTATTCAACCTCAAGCCTGTTGAAAATGTCTAATCCTATCAATCACTTCATCATTTGCCTGATTTCCTAATGTCTCTAATGATATCTGCTTTCCTACATATTTTCCCCAGTTCATCATTGTGACTGACTCTTCACATGTGCTGACATTTACATTTTCTGTCTACCTGAAACCCTATTGCTAAAGAACTTTTTGTCCAAATCCTATACTCACTCTTTTTTTCTAATCCTACCAACTATCTTCCTAATCCTACCAACTATCCTTTTTTGACTGGATGTTCTCTTCGACATTCAATTATCCAAGGTACAAGGTCCTATGCCATAATGTATAGATTTATCTGAGACACATGTGCACAACATAATTCCGAGTGAAGTATCCCAATCAAGGATCCAATGCCATTTTGGGCTTCAAATCTTACCTAGATTTGTGTTTTCATACATATATTTCACCTCTATATATACTTATAAATATTGCAGGTTCCCAATACCATTATTCATGCAGCAGAATGATTCCTAACCCAAATCAAACATGTTATTAACCCTAACCATACTTTGTTTCCTCAATCTAACTTTACAGAAAAGCAAGGACAGAGTTGGTCTTATATAGAAATGTAAGAGATCTTCCACCTGCTGAGAACCTCAAAGGTCCATGCAGAAGTGAACCCTGGGGAAGATATAGAAAGCTATGAAGGACCTGAGAGAGCAAAAGTCATCTTTCATGACAAAAAAAAAAAAAAAAAAAAAAAAAAAAAAAAAACAGGTCAGGATGAAGGGGTGTGTCTGAAGCAGTCTATCTCTTCTTAATGTAGAGAAGATGGACCAAACCAGGCCTGTGTGGAGAGCTGTTCACGGGTGCCTATGTTTGATATACCATTCTTACTTGTGAAAGTGTCACAGGAAGTAGGGGCAGCCTCCATCTATTGGGACACTTGGAAGCAACTGTTAGGACAAAGAGGTTGCCAAGGCAGTGACCTCATTCAGTTCCTGAAGGAAGTGACCTATATCATTTTCTTGGTGATGGAACTCTCTGAACTTGGGATCCAGGATGCCAGGCACCCAGAGGCATTCCCAGTCACAGTTTCAGTGGCCACACATGTTTGGATTTACCAAGGACAGAATCGGTCTTTCTTGGTAACTACTGATGTGAGGATGGCCAAATTCCAGGAGAGCTCTGAAGAGGGGTCTTTCCTGAGAAAGCAGGTAGTGTCTCACTACTGAACTGAAACCCACAGTGCCTCCAACTTCATCCATGAAAAATGGCTAGATAAATACAATAAAATTTTTTAAATTCCCTTAACCAGGTGGCACTGGAGAACCTTTGGATGTCTTTTTCCTGGTCATGAGTGTACAAGAGAATGCCATGATTGATGGTATTTCATGAAAATGGTGTAGAACAAAGATGCCAGTAAGTTGGACCCTGCTGAGTAGTGGGCCTTTTGCAGTGGTGGGCAGGTGTGTGATAATACAGCTGTGGTGTGGCCAGGAGGATTTTCCATTGCCTTCAAAATGGCTTGTGACTGATATGGTGCAGCCAGCAGACCCTTCTTGTTATATGGAGAGGTTTCCGGGCAAAGTTCAGAGTCAGATTTCTATGGACAAAGGGGCAAGCTTTGTGAGATAGAAGCCTGGTTGTTGCATTCTCCTGCAGACCCTGACCCACCACAAGTGACAGAACTCCCTCTAATACTGGGTCCCAGTTGAACTCATTGTATTTCATGAAGCAAATACCAAACTACCAGTGCAGCTGAAAGAAACACCACGAAAAGTGGAGGATTACCAAATGGCTTCACAGTTCACACGGGGAGACACTTAGCACCAAGTGGACACAGTTTACCTACAAATAGAATATTCAGCACTGCTGCCTCATGTTCATTAGAATACAAGAAACCATGTCCTCCAGGTCACGTAGATGCAGACCCAGCTTTTATGGTGTCACTAGAAAGGAAGCTAAATCTCCTTGCAACAACATATATTTCAAGTGCCCAAACTCAGAGGAAGTTTCTCAAGAAGTCTTTAGGCCGGCAGAGCTCCATGTTTTTGGAGTGTTTACCTGTTAGACCAGGACGCTAGAAAAGACCACTGACTCAAATTAAAATCAAATAAAATTAAGCTTATTATTTCCACCGGCCATGCTGCCTCTCCCTCCCAAAACGAAGGGAACAAGACAGCAACCCCAGCTTTCCTACAGCCCAGCTTTATAGCCCAGAAAGTTACACAAAAGGGGGGTTACAGATAACAGAACTCTGATAAACATCACACTAAAGGTAGTTTACAATTTTTTTGCTGTCCCTACATGAGAATTCATGAGGACCATTAGAGCCTCAGAGAGGGTTGTTGTCTTGCCAGAGAAGGCAAATATTTATGATGTGTCACTAAAGTTTCAGAGAGGGCTGCTATCTGGTCAGAGAGCCAGGCATGTGTGAGTTCAAGGCGCGGGCAGGCATTCCACGCAGGTTCAGAATTTGAAGTAATTAATGGTAAAGCCAAAATTATCTTTCCATGGCTTTGTGGCATGATGGCTCCCAATTTTAATAAAAGATCAGGTTGGGTCTACAATTCCCCCCTTTTCTCTGTGTCCCTTTCAAATCTTTGATAGATTATGGGAAGAGCACTGAGGAAATTTTAATCCCTCAGGTAAGAGTCTCCAAATTTTTAGAACTCACCCAAAACCGATCTCGCTGATTTTACCCTTCTTAATTACTTATATTGATAGTCTATTTATCTTTCTCTCCATTGTTGTAAGAAGAGTGGCATCACTAATTTTTTCTTCTTCTGTCCTGAGACAGGGTGACGTAAGTGGGCTCGGCGTGAGGGACATGAGTTGCCTATTAGAAGTCAGTTGAGAGACATGAGTTGCCTTTTAGAAGTCAGTTCGGTTTGAAGTCAGGTTGGGGAAGAACAGGTTGTAAAGTCATCTGTGAATGGGTTCTTCTATTAGTGAAACAAAAACCATGAGTACTGGATAAATGTTGCAGCAGCTAGAACATGTCACTGTATAGACATTCCCTCACCAGTCTTTAATATCCCCAGTTATCAGGACTGTCAACTTAATATTTAACTTTTAGTGTTACAGTTGGCCCTCCCAATAAGACACAGTTTAATAATTTAATGTCATCTGATCTTGTAAATTCCTTTTACTAGTATGACCTCTGCGTCTAATAGAGAAACCTTTAATTCTGTTACTCAGGGCTGGATAATCGTACTAGCAAACACCAAGCCTACCTTTGTAGGTTAGGAATATCTGTAGGTCTTAAACTGAAAACTTCTGCCTGTGGCAGCTCTTCTTGATAGTTTCTTTTTATAAGTATTAGGCATTCCTGTGTGAGAATCCTTCTTTGTAGCCTCCAGTCTTACTTGTTTTGGGAGGATAAGATAAAGTGGATACCTTAAAATTTTATTATTATTATTATTATTATTATTATTATTATTATTATTATTATTATTTAATATGCCCAGGAGTGGCTGTATTTTGGTCTTAACTGTCTTTGCTAAGTGTTTAAGATGAAGCAGTCAAACTGACTTTTGTTTCCATCTATTGTTAACAGTCAGCTGACCTTTTATGGGAGTCATTTCTGGGGAAACTTGAGAAGAGATTCTCAGTTCTGCTAGTGCCATTTGCGCTAGGTGGGTCCAGGTCTTGCTTGACCATTTGGCTTCCCTCAGAAGCATCATGGATGTCTCCTTTCTATGATGACTCTCCTCTTTGTAACAAATGCACTGATTGGCTTTCTGTTCTCCAGTGGTCTCATTAATCTCCCTGATCAGGAGGTTATGTGGCTCAGAGTTGCAAAGCTCTTTATGAAGTCCCCTGTTCCCTGGATTCAGACTGACTCAGAGGGCAAGAGCCAAACATTGGTTTTCTTGGCCCTTTTCATTTAACATTAATTTTAAATCCTAATCTTAAACATCCAGCAAATAAATTTTAACAGCCTTATATTAAGAGTACTGGGCTTTAATGTCTATAACTTTATAATTACCTTTTTATTAATTGGGATCTGTATTATTCTGTCTGTATTGTAGTTGATGACTTATTATCTTGAATAAACCCATGTTGTGTTCTTTTAGCAACGCATGTGTAAAACACTAACAGGGAATCTTTAGATCACTTATAAGAAAATTTCAAACTAAAATTAACAAAAGTAAAAACACTTAGTTCGTGTAATATCTTCCCTGAATTTTTTGGCTGAGTTATACATTATATCCCCTGTTTGAGATCCTAGGAATATTGACAATAAAAAAAAAAAAAACTTTTTAACATAACTTTAAAGAAATATTATCTGACCTACATGTTTCATAGTCATTCTCACATGTAGTAACATGGGACACACAGCCTTATCTCAGGTAAAGCAGGGCTCTTTATAAATCTTAAGTATTTTAATTCTAAAGCTGATCTTTATTTTTAAATATCTTTTGACAAAGTTTACATAAATTGTTTGAGGTCACATGAACATTAGCTAACACCATATGATATCACATTTAAAACATGAATTAAAGAAATGCTGAAAGTTTTTAACCTTTACAAAGATTAGGCTCTAATTAACTTAAAAATACATTTAAATTGTTCCCCAATGTAAAAAGTAACATAAAAATTTACATATCTTATTGATAACAGGTAAATAAATCCACAATATATTTTTTACCACACAACTTCAGAGCACCAGCTTGATATAATGCTCTTTTAAGGTTTCTACCTTACAGACTTGCATACCTGTAAGATATGAAAACATTAATAGCATAACAATTACATTTACGTTTCTACATTAATCAAGTTTGGCTTTTAAAGAAATGGCAGTACAGTGCTCTAAAATAACAGTTCTTATTTAATCAGTTGTTTAATTTTTATGGTTGCTTGCTCTAGAAAACATAAATCTTAATAAACTCAATGTTATGGGTAAACTTATGTTTTAAGAAATTTTTTCCTCATTAACACATGACTGATTTTTACAATCTTATACAGAGTTTACTAAAAAAAATACAGATCTTAGTAAATCAATCAGATATCTAACTAAAGTACTCATGAATGAGTAATCCCATATCAAATTTACTTTACTTATTTATCAAAAAGTTAGAGAAACGTATTGAACAGTGTAAACCATTTTTATGTTGAAGGAAAGGTACTAGAGCCAAGGCATATTAGACATTTTGTAGATGTTAATATTTTGTTAGATGTTTGAACACCTAGAAAACTTTGTAAGCTTAAATTTAAAGACATTTGTTTTTATCTCTTTATCCAATTTAAATTGAAACATTTAAATCACGTGAATTAAAGATCTTTGGATCCACTTTTTAAAATTTGTTTTTATGAGCGCTTTTTTTTATGAGCACTCCTTATATATGTTAATTCATGTATCATATATATGATATACGGACACATGTATATATAGACATACAACACATAACAAAATTGTGCACACATAATAATAGTAAAGGCCTCGTAGCATTTCGCAGGTGAAATCTTTATTGCAATGTTTCAAGAAGTCCACAGTTGGTCAAAGATAGAACTGATCAGAAAAACATTAACCTAGGTCTGTATGCTCAAAATCATGAGGTCAAAAAACATAAAGTATCTCAGAAAAAAATAAGAGTCCTAGAAAAAATGACTTGCCAGTAATTAGAAAATACCATACAATTTACCTTTTTTTCCCTTAGATCTCAAATCAGTCTCCTACAAAGCTTGCAGGCTTCTTTCATTTGCATTTCAACATAAGTCATGGCTGAGGTCTGGAAGGAGCAGGAAAAAAACTGCTATTCTGAACAGACATCTCAGGACTAAGGCATTTTAACCATAATTTTCAGGTTCGGATGTTGAAAATTATGATACAAGTTTAAGATACAATTCACAAAATTTTATATCTTTACATCTTGTTTGGTCAACAGACACCATACTATGATTTACTATCCATGTCCAAATTAATGCACTGGTACACACAGTGACATTTTCCCAGGCTACCCAATTCAAAATTGGTGAAAAAAAAAGACTGTATGATTGGGAAGTTTCTTGCCAACTTGGAAGTAGAGTTCTTCAGTTATCCATTGTAAGTATTTAAGTTCTCTGGCATGAATTTTCTGAAATCATAAACTAAACAATTACCTAAACCCGACTTTTAACTGCAAGATTGTGCAATGCTTCAAAAACCCATTCAGATACCAGATTGTTAAAATAAAACATCATCATTTCGACACACATTCAGCTAAGATCATTCCCAAAAAACAATTTATAATATCAACACATTATTGCACATGCCTAAAAGGGCCAGAAAGAAAGACACAATACAGACCAAAAGGAGGTCCAGACTATGGCTGTCAGAGAGAACCCTTTAAACCAGAGCAGATAAGAGAAAAATCTCATACACCAGTGGGACCATAGCTGTCCCCACAAGGGGACCAGATGTGTTCACAGAGGGGCAACCTGAAATGTAAAATAAAGTGTCTCCATGGTGATTTTACTGCATTTAGTGTCCCCTTTTTCTTTTTCTCTTTTTTTAACAAGACAGAGGTGGCATAATCCTTACAGTGCAGGGAAGGAAGGAGGTAATTCCCTGAATCAACAGGGCTTTGGCAGCTGCTGGGAGTCCCTCAGTTTCTCCTTTTACATACAGGATTAGCTCCTCTGATTCAGTTCCACACCAAGCATGCTCTATCTCCTAACATTTCAGTAGATAGGTCTCACAAAGTTCCGGGGCGGAGGGGGGGTACAAGATTTGTAACTTAAAGTTTGGTTCCTGACCTTGAAGCCAATTAATACCAATTTAATAATGAGGACTGGGTTTTGAGAAAAAGAAAAAAGGAGGTTTATTGCTTGGCTAACAAAGGAGAAACACAGGGGACTCTGCCAAAGTTGTGACTCTCTTTATCTGGAGGGACAAGGGATTTTTGAAGGAGTTTCACTTGTTAACCTGGGAGATACTCTGTTCTTAGGTCCCCAGCAGGCATTTCCCTCTTCAATGGGTGTGCTCCAGGCAGCCAGCTAGGGGCTTCTATTATCCTGCTTCGCAAAGGGGGATAAAGTTCATTGCAGTTCCTTAAAACACAGTCCAAAGGGGTGTCAGGCTTACTCTCTTTATTTCTGATTTTCATGTCCAATATACTTAAGTTTTTACCACCAAAATCACACAACAAAACGAACAAAAACAAACAAACAAAAAAACAAAAAAATAGAACACAGAACACAAATAAACAGAAACCCGGTGGCTAAACACAGAAACAGGGGAACAGTGCAACATCTTGCTAAAGCTCCAGGGTAGAAGCGCGTGCGTGCTCATCGCCACCTCTCTACAGTTCCAGAGGAATTCCCTACAGAACAGAACAGAGGACAGAATGATTCTCGTTACTGTTCTGCACAGAAGTATATGTGAGCCTCCCCGTGCCACATCTCTGTCATCAGAAGAGATCTCCCTTAACTGGATATCAGATGTTATAAAGGAGCCACTTACCTATGGAGGCCTCCTCCATCAGGTGCTTGCTAATAGTTTTAGTGCAGAGGTTCACTGTAGTGCTCCCTGGACTAAAGGCTCTTTTCCAAATATAAAGAAGATGGACCAAATCAGGCCTTCGTGGAGAGTGGTTCCTTGGTGCCTATGGTTGATATACCATTCTAATTTGTGAAAGTGCCACAGAAAATAGGGTAAGCCTCCTTCTCATGGTACGCTTGAAAGCAACTGTTTGGATAAAGTGGTTGCCAAGGCAGAGACCTAATTCAGTTCCTGAAGGATGAGACCTCACCTCAATCCCTTGGTAATGGAACTCTCTGAACTTGGGATCCAGGAAGCCAGGCACACAGAGTCAGTCTCAGTCCCAGTCCCAGTGTCTCACTTGCTTCAATTTAACAAGGACAGAGTCAGTCTTTCTTGGTACCTACTGATGTGAGGATGGCCAAATGCCAGGAGTTCTCTGAAGAGGGGCCTTTCCTGAAAAAGCAGGTAGTGGCTCACAGCTGGCTCCTGAACACTTCACAAAGTTGGACAAGGAGACCAGATCTGAGACAGGACACGCCATATTGGGGGAACATAGTATGGCCCAGCAGTCAGAGGATACTCTGGAGAGTGAGAGACCTACTTGGGGAAGGAGGTGCCTTTGTGGGTGTAGATGTGTGTTTGTGGTTTTGTCTCATGTTCTGAGAATAGGCAGGAAAGTCGGTTTGTTTGGTTTGGAGTGAACTGTTTCTAGTAAGTTGTTTCACAAGGCGAGTGTTTCTATGTCTGTGTATCCCACAGTGTCCGTGCTTGTAGACATTAGAAAAGAGAATGCATCAATGGATGTTTCCTGTCAAGTAGAAAGCTTCCCAGCATTCATCCTGCCCAATTTATGAATGCACTAGGGCTTGCCTTATCGATGGGCAACACCTGCTATTTTCCTAAGTTCATGTTTTCTTCCTGAAATCTAGCCACTCTCCAGAATAGGTTCAAGCATTTGCATCCAGGATATGTACCACCTCCAACCACTGTGACATGGACATGTACTGGATAGCTGAAGAGAATGGCAAGCATCTCAGAAAAGTCAGATATCAGTGTGACCCGGAAAGTCTCAGTAGAGAAACCCTGCAAAGGGCCTTTTGATTACCTATTGTTCTGTTGCCCTGAATGTCAGGAAGTTCTTTGCCTCAGGCCACGCTTTTGTGAAGCCTGAAGAAAACAGTTTTCAAATGGAAATGAATGGGCATCACCTGTGGCTCTTTGCTTAAGTGCATTGTAAAGGGATGTGTCTGAATCAGCCTCTTGGCCCTGTGTGAGCCTGTGGTTTAGATTATCAGCGCCTGATGGGTCTAAAGAAAGATCCCATGTGTGGATCCATAATCAAAATGGCCAAAAAATCAGTCATTGTTGATGAAGTCTCTCGCATTCCTCTGTAAGGTTCCTGACCTCCATCAAGTGAGAAAAGGGATCCATTGGGTCAATTGAGTTCTTCAAAGCCCTGCAGATGCTAGCCCATAGGTTCTTGGGTTTTCTTATGAATCCAATTCAAATAAAGACTCTAAACCCCACAGACAGTAGGCCTCAAATTGAAGAACAGAGCTGTATTAATGGCAGGCATATTTGATCACTCCTGGTTCACAGGAAGGGTGTCCAGGCCACTCTGACTTTTGGCAAATGAGGGGAAAGGGAGATTATTTGGGACACTGTCTTGTGCTGCGCCTCTCATGGAATCCTCCTGCCAGAAGTTATGATGAGTGTCTATTTGGAAGAAGATGAGTGCCATTTCGGAGTGTTTTGGTTTTAATTGTGGGCATTTGTGTGGCGGTTGGTAGAGATAATTGGGTCCACCTTGTCTTGAATTTTGGTGTGATTCCCCTTAGAGACTGTGTTTTGGAACTGACCTCTGAGAAGGTACAAGGTCCTGTGTCATTGTATATCCATAATTCTAGGACATCTCCACGGAATGTAATTCAAAGCTAAGTATACCAATCAAGGACCAAATGAACTTCTGGGCTTCAAATCTTACCTAGATTTCTGTTTTCATACTTATATTGAAAGGTTAATAAAATAGGTACTTGTCACGTCCTGTTTTTCTGTATGCTTAATAAAACACTGTTGAAATCTTGAGAACTGTTTGCTCTTCTTGTTCCCAGAATGTGCTGCCCCCAACTGCCAAACTGCAGAATGTACTCCATCAACCATTTGCACGCAAACCGCCCACTCGCCCTTACCCATCAATAAACTTCCCTCCCTGCCCTCTCCAAGGAAAATATATAAGCACTTCTTAAGCTGTTCTCAGGGCTCTCTGCTCTATTCAACTGATCTCTGAGCCCTTGCATGCCGGACTCCCAATAAACCCTTTGAGGTTGCATTAGACAGTCTCTTGGTGGTCTCTTCCAGCGACGCTCACCCGACCTTTACTTCTGGTGGCCCCAGCGAGATCCGGCAGTTGCAGATGAAAGACCCCCAATGGGCTCCTCTGGGGGTAAATAAGGCCCCTCTTTCTGGTTTCAGGATTCAGGTTAGGGTTTGACAAAATGGCTATTGGTAAAGAGCGTGAGCTCTCTCCCACGGTGGCTGACACACATGTCACAGAGCCACAGGCCATGTTCCTGTGGGATGGACTCGGGAAATCGAAGAACCATAGTCTCCTCGACTCAGTGATATTTTCTTTCAGATTTGGAATTGGCAGCCCATCAGGATTTGCCCGCTACTCAGTCCTGGTCTCAGTATTGGACGTCCATTGTCTGTCTTTATTGTCTTGTCTTGTCTGTGTCGTGTGTCTTTGCTTTTACTGTCTGTGTATATTTCATTATGGGACAGAGCACTTCAATGCCTCTGTCCCTGACCCTTAATCACTGGACCAAAGTCTGCTTAAGGGCTCAGATTCTTTCTTTTTCATTAAAACACCAGACCTGGCAGATTCTGTGTCTCAGAATAACCCACCTTTGTAGTCGGATGGCTCCTAGAAAGATGTTTCTACTTCGCACTAATTTGAAAAGTCTGAGATATTGTCTTTCAGCCGGGGCCACATAGCCATCCAGATCAATAGCCATATATCTTAACTTGTCAGGACCTCTGCAAATCTCCTCCTCCATGGGTGAAGCCTTTCCTTGTCCCTGCACCCACTCCTACTCCTTCCCCTACGATTCTATCTCTCAAACTCTCTGCTCCTCAACCTCCACCCTCTGTTCTCCCTGAGTCTCAAGACTCTACTCGTCCTTATCCTCTGCCCTTGTCCCCCAACCCCCAAAACCCTGTAAGTAATTCCCCTGCTGCTTACTCAGCCTCTCCACCATTCGAGGAAGCCAGGATGGCCCAGCACCCTCCAGATGACTGTCGAATGGCACACACAGCCCCTCCTTCCCTAGAGGAAGCTGGCCCGGCTAAAAAAACTCAGAGAACTCACCAACGTTTTCACACCTGCCTACTTGGGATGACTGCCAACAACTCCTAGGGACTCTCTTCACGACAGAGGAATGAGAGGAAAAACCTCCTGGAAGCTAGAAAAAAATATCCTCGGACTTGATGGGCGACCAACACAACTTCCCAACATAATCAAAGCCGGCTTCCCTTTAAACCAACCCAACTGAGACCCCAACACCTTTGAAGATAGGGAGCATATGTCCAATTATTGCCAGGCTCTAATAGCGGGTATCCAAGGGGCCGCTAGGTGACCAACTAATTTGGCCATGGTAAGAGAAATTATTAAAAGGCCTGATGAATCTACCTCTATGTTTCTAGAGAGAATTATGGAGGCATATAAGAGATATACTCCTTTCGATCCTCAGGCAGCAGATCAAAAGGCATCTGTCATGATGGCCTTAATTGGGGAAGCTGCCATGGATATTAAAAAAAAAAAGTTAAAAGAGAGATTTAGTCAGAGAAGCCAAAAAAATATACTATAAAAGAGAAACAGGGAAAAAGAAAGGGAGCAAAGGGATGATGAGAGAAGCAAAAGAAAGACTAAGGCATTGACTTAGATCCTGGTCACAACAAGAAAGAGGCCAGTAATTAAGACATAAGGTGACAGGAAGGGATACCTGGGCCCGTGCCAGAGGCCACCCCTGGCCTCAGATCAATGTGCCTACCGTAAAAAAAAAGGACACTGGGCCAAAGAGTGCCCTATAAAGAGACAGACACGCCAGCCAGCCATTCTGACTCTGGAGGATGACTAAGAAAGTTGGGGCTCAGATTCCTTCCCCTAGCTCAGGGTAACTTTTGAAGAGTAGGGGACCCCAGTAAACTTTGAAATGAATACAGGAGCAGTATACTCAGCCCTTAGGGCCCCATTGGGCCATCTATCAAATAAAAGGTCTGTAGTTCAAAGGGCTAATGGCAGTAAATATCGGGCTTAGACTACTAAGAGGACCATGGACCTGGGGAAAGGAAAAATCCATCACTCCTTCCTAGTAATCCCAGAATGCCCGCACCCATTGATGGGCAGAGATCTGCTCACCAAGCTCTGGGCCAAAATAACTTTTAACCCTGAAAGCCCCCAAAAGAAATTTCTAAATCCTTCAGTAAAAACTCCTATAGTCACGGCTGTAACTATATTAGTAGAAGATAAACATCCACTCTTCACACCCCCCAAGACTGATCAAACAGGCAAGCTACCGCAGAAATGGATAACAGATTACCCAGATGCCTGGGCAAAAACTGCTGTGTTAGGCCTGGCCGTGAAACAACCTCCAATAACAGTGGAGTTAAAAACCTCAGCCTCCCCAATCAATGTCAAATAATATCTTCTAAGCATAAAAAGCTAAAGATGGGATAAGGCCCTATATTCAGAAATATCTGGCCTTAGGGGTCCTAAGGCCCTGTCAATTGGCCTGGAACACTCCCCTGTTATTAGAAGAAAAAGCCAGGAACCGGGGACTATCAACCTGTTAAAGACCAAAGAGAGATCAACAACAGAGTGCAGGACATTCACCCCACAGTACCTAATCTGTCCCAACTGCTTAGCACTCTGAACCCTGAGCAGAAATGGTATACTGTTCTGGACTTAAAACAAGCTTTCTTTTGCTTGCCTCTGCATAAAGATAGTCAGTTGCTGTTTGCTTTTGGGTGGGTAGACCCAGAAACCGGAAAGTATAGTCAACTAACTTGGACTAGACTCCCAGAGGGGTTCAAAAACTCCCCCACTCTCTTTGATGAAGCCCTCCACAGAGATCTCAACAATTTCAGAACTACACACCCCGAAGTCACCCAGCTTCAATACGTGGATCACCTGCTACTGGCATCCAACACCAAGGAAAACTGAACTGGGACCCAAGCACTATTATCGGAGCTTGCTCAACTCGGGTATAGAGCTTCTGCCAAAATTGCCCAATTTGCCAGCAAGAAGTAATCTTCCATGACTATTTCCTCAGGGGCGGTAAACGATGGCTCACTGAGCCCAGAAAACAAACCGTTGAGCAGATACCAACCCCATCTTACAGCAGACACCTAAGAGAGTTTCTTGGGATTGCTGGGTTTTGCAGGTTATGGATAAATGGGTTTGCGTCCTTAGCTGCTCCTTTATACCCGCTGTTAAAGGGAGATGCCCAATTCCAATGGACCCCTGAGTAACAGGAAGTTTTAGATAACATCTAAGGACACTGACACTGAACGCCTCAACTTTACTGAGCTCAGCCTGCAATTACAGAAAGCCCTACACTAAGTTAAAAATGTACGTCAACTCACTCACCTTGGTTCAAAGAAACTGCAGGCACTCCTGTAGGATTAAGAACAGAGTTTTCCACTAACCAACACACAGCGAAAGAAAAAAAACTGAACCGGTAACAAAAGCCTGTTGGGTCAGTCAATTGTTTAATGCTTACCCTTCCAAGTTTCTTAGAGGAAAGCACCTATGAGGAACCAGACCAGGAAAATTCTGGGAAGTGGACATTACTGAAATTAAGCCAGCAAGGTATGGACTTAAATATCTCCTAGTCTTTGTCGATACATTTTCAGGATGGATTGAAGCCTTACACACACACACACACACACACACACAGGAAAAAAAAAAAAAAAAAAAAAAAAAAAAAAACAACGGCCCAAATGGTTCTCAAGAAGATCCTGGAAGATATTTTTCCAAGATATGGTCTGTTTAAGGTAATAGGGTCTGATAATGGACTTGTGTTCATGGCCCAGGTAAGTCACGTGTGGATTAATTGTAAGTTACATTATGCTTATATACACCAGAGCTCAGGAGAGGTAGAAAAAATAAATAGAACCATTAAAGAGACCTTAACAAAATTAAGCTTAGAGACTGGCATAAAAGATTGGACTATGCTCCTGCCTTATGCACTGTTTCATGCGAGAAATACTCCCTCAGTTTCTCTGTGTAACCTCACCCCCTATGAAATTCTCTATGATGCCCATCATCCAGTAAGGGACCTAATCCCCAACTCTAAGGCCTAACAATCCCTTCCACACCCCTTGCTTGACAGACTTAAAGCCATTGAAAGAACTCAGTGATAACTGTGGAAACAGCTGGCCACTGCCTACCAACCTGGGGACGAGGGGATTCCACATCAATATCAAGTAAGAGACTTCGTCTACATAAGACAACATCAGGTGTCATTCCTAGAACCCCGCTGGAAAGGAACATACCAGGTGCTACTTATAACACCTACAGCGGTAAAAGTAGACAGAATCACTTTTTGGATCCATGCCTCTCATCTAAAGCCTTCGCTGTGTCCAGACTCTGGTTGGAAACTGGAGAAGACTGGTAACCATTTCAAATTTCGTATTCGCTATGTGGACAAGACTGTAGACTCTCAACTTGGCCACCAGTACTCCTAACCCTCATCAGCCTGTTCAGCAGTGAAGGCTGATCTCAAATCCTACTAGACAAGAAGTATGGTATATCTCGCATACAGCCCCCTTAGGGACCTGGTGGCTATCTCTCCACCCAGACATTTTTCAGCTTGGTATACGTCTTTCCTATTGAGATAACCCTGATGAAGAGGATCCCACTAAAGTTTCATTAAATCCCTTCCGTTCCATAGATAATTGAAACAAACATTATGGATGCACAGAAACGCGAGCCACATTCAGGTTGGCTAGCCTAGATTATGATGTATGCCCGGCGGACTATCAAAGCCACAAACAGCCATGGCTGTGTGGGGGAAAAGCCAACTTCTTGTGTAACTCATGGGGATGTGAGCATACCGGGGCTGCCTGGTGGAACCCAAACTCCTCATCACATTCAGTACACAGCATTGGCCATATTACCAATTAGACAACCAAAAGCTATGGCCCCCAGAGGGTTCTCTAGATCCTCAAATTCTGCGTGACATTTTTAACTTCGGCAAGTGCTCAAAAGGGGAAAATTCCCCTATGTGGAATCCTTTTCCCTCCTTCACTCACATCCTGTACTATGCTTCTCCAATAGTTCCTCACCCTCAGTCTTCTGCTCTAGAGTCTCTGCTGTCACTCCCACCTCAGCAACGTGATTTCTCACCTCCAATTACTAGATCAAAAACCCAAACCTCTGCCAGTTCTCAGACCATTGCCCCCTTGCTGAGGTAGCAGGTACCGAGGTACCCCTCCACTCACTCACTCCTCTCTTTTTCTGTCTGTGCGTGCACTAGGTCCCACCAAGTCCTCTAAGAAGCTAAACCAAAGCTCAAACCAGCTGAGAAGAGCCCTCAGACCCCTATCCAAGATGTAATAAAAATGGCCTTTAAAGTTGCTTTGTCATCACTGAAAACAGGTTTCTAAAAATTTAAAGTCCCTCAGGGGTTTTTGGAATACTCACTCCCATCTTCACCTCTGCTCTACCTGTTCTACTGCTCAAGTTTTGTTCTAGGAAAATCCCAAACCCTTTTTCCATTATTCTTTTACATCTCATCTTCCTCATTCTCAGATCCACGGAGCTGCTCTCAGCCTAGCCTTCCCAGTCTTCCCCCTCTGTACCAGGTCCATAGATATGTCTTAAATAACCTTCTCCAGAAGTCTTCACCGAGGCTTACATTAGGTCTTTCAGCAAAAGAGTCCCTCTGAAAGAGTTCAATGTAGATAAACTTCCACTTTTCGTGTTGCCCTGTTCTACTTGGCCACTGGCTGGAAAAATCACCACCCCTAAGCTTGACACCGCCTTACTAGGTTTTCACAAAATATGTGAACAAAGCCTCTGGCCTTGAGCTGGGGCTTCACAGAGATGACTACATTTCTAAGATAAAAAAGTTACCAACTGGGCTTCATGGTGACAGCTGGCAGGGAGAAAAAAAAGAGACAAAAAAGCTCTCCCTTTCCAAGGTGTCCTTGAAAAGTTAACTTGCCCAGAACAGAGGAACAAAAACAGAAACAAAAACTGATTTTTGTGAATTTCTACAGACTGTGAAATTCTGATCCACTTCCCTTACATGTTGGGTACTAATTCTAAAACTACCAAAACTTGGGGTTCAGGGGATTAATTGATTACAACAGAAGCAATGCCCTCTAAATCCGGATGCAACCAAATAAGGCTGTTTTCCTGTGTTTGGTGCTATCTTAGGTCCCTTTCCTTGTCCATCCCTACAACAGTATAATTCTATACACTTTAACATTATTTATGTTTTCATAAAATGGTCAATATATGTGATTAATTATGTAATGATGCAGATGTTTTCCAGAGTTCTGTATCATGACGTAGGTTCATTTAAAGATCAAATAGGGGGGCATACAACCCGGTTCCAGCGGGAACCTGTATCCCTCACTTTAGCCATCCTATTAGAAATAATAGTTGCTTAAGGGGTGGGCTAGTCCATGAGACACAACAAAGACACAATTAGAAGCAGAAATAGGCCAAACCTTAAAGACATTAAAAACCAACATCACAGCTTTACAGGAATTTTAACCTCTCTCTTTCTGAAGTTGTTTTACAAAGCAGGCGAGTGTTGGACCTCCTCTTCATGAGAGAAAGGTGCCTTTTTGCTTGCATTGAGGGAAGAATGTTGTTTTTGTGCCGACAATACTGGAGTTGTAAAAGAATCTATGAATAAATTAAGAAAACGACTTGAAGAGCGTCAAAGAGAGACAGAGGCCCCAAAAGGGAGGTTTGAGTCTTGGTTCACATAGTGACCTGATTAACTGCGCTTTTATCTGCCATGGCCGGTCCATTAAAATTCCTCATATTATTGCTAACTGTAGGACCCTGTTTGCTCAACCGTGTAGTTTTCTTTCTAAACCAAATCGAACCTGTTATTAATCCTAACCATACACTGTTCTCTCAATCTAATTTTACAGAAGAGCAGGGACAGAATTGGTATTAAAATACAGGAAAATAGAGGATCTTCCACCTGCTGAAAACCTCAAAGGTCCACGTAGAAATGATCCCTGGAGAAGATGTAGGCAAGTATGAAGGACCTGAGAGAGCAAAAGTCTTCCATGGCAAACAACCTGCTCAGGATGAAGGGATGTGTCTGAATCAGCCACTCTCTTCTTAATGTAGAGAAGATGGACCAAAGCAGGCATGTGTTGAGAGCTGCTCCTGCATGCCTATGGTTGACATACCTCTCTGACCTGTGAAAGTGTCACAGGAAGTAGGAGCAGCCTCCCTCTCATGGGAACCTTGGAAGCAACTGTTAACACAAAGTTGTTGCCAAGGCAGTGACCTCATTCAGTTCCAAAATTAAGTGACTTCACCTAACTTCCTTGGTGATGGAACTCTCTGAACTTGGAATCCAGGAAGCCAGGCACCCAGAGCCAGTCCCAGTCCCAGTCCCAGTGGTCAAACTTATTTTGATTTACCAAGGACAGACTCAGTCTTTCTTGGGACCTACTGATGTAAGGATGGCCAAATGCAAGGAAAGCTATGAAGAGGGGCCTTTCCTGAGAAAGCACGCAGTGGCTCACCGCTGGCTCCTGACAACTTCACAGAGTTGGCCAAAAGACCAGATTTGAGACAGAACAGGCTATTTCCAGGGAACATAATAAGGCCCACCAGACAGAGGACACTCCGGATAGTCACAGACCTACTTGGGGGAAGGAGGTGCCTTTGTGGTGTGGGTGTGGGTTTGTGGTTTTGTCTCATGTTCTGAGAATAGGTATGAAAGGCGGTTTGTTTCGTTTGGAGTGAACTGTTTCTAGTAAGTCGTTTGACAAGGCGAGAATTTCTATGTCTGTGTATCCCACTGTGTCCGTGGTTGAAGACATTAGAAAACAGAATGCATCAATTAATATGTCCTGTCTAGTAGAAAGCTTCACAGCATTCATCCTGCCCTATTTATGAATGGACTGCAGCTTGCCTTATTGATGTGCAACACCTGCTATCTTCCTTAGTTTCTGTTTTATTCCTGAATTCTGACCACTCTACAGAATAGGTTCATGGTTTTCTGTTTAAGATATGTACAACCTCGAAGCTCTGTGACATGACCATGTCCTGTATAGCTTAAGGGAATGGTGAGCATCTCAGAAAACTCAGATATCAGTGTGACCAGGAAAGTCTTAGTGGAGAAACCCTGCTTGGGGCCTTTTGTTTACCTACTCTTCTGTTGCCCTGAATGTCAGGAAGGTCTTTTCCTCAGTCCACCACTTTGTGAAGCCTGAAGAAAACAGTTTTCAAATGGAAATGAATGGGCATTACCTGTGGCTCTTTGCTTAATTGCTTTGGAAAGGATGTGTCTGAATCAGCTTTTTTACCCTGTGTGAGGCTGTGGCTTAGATTCTCAGGTCCTGATGGATCTAAAGAAAGATCCCATGTGTACATCCAAAACCAAAATGGCCAAAAGAGCAGTCCTTGTGGATGAAGTCTCTCGCCTTCCTCTGTAACTTTCCTGACCTCCATCAAGTCAGATTAGGGATCCTTTGGGTCAAATGAGTTCTTCAAAGCCTTGCAGAGTCTAGCCCATAGTTGCTTGGGTTTTCTCAAGACTCCAATTCACATAAAGAATCCAAACCCCACAGTCATTTGGCCTCAAATTGAAGAAGCGGAGCAGTATTAACGGGAGGCCTATTTAATCTCTTCTGGTTCACAAGAAGGGTGTCCAGGCCACCCTGAATTTAGGCAAATTAGGTGCAAAAGAGCTTATTTTGGGCACGGTCTTGGGCTATGCCCCTCATGGAAAACTCCAGCCATAGTGGAGTTTATTGTGAGTGTCTATATGGAAGAAGATGGGCGCCACGTTGGAGTGTTTTGGTTTAAATTGTGGTCATTTGGGTGGCGGTTGGAAGAGATGACTTGGTCCACATGTTCTTGAACTCTGGTGTGATTCCCTTAGAGTCTGAGTTCTTCAACTGACCTCAGAGAAGTATTGCCATGAATAGTGTTGAGATTTTTGGAAGCGAGGCATGAGCATCGCCCTTGGAAACTGAGTTCTAGGCCCAGGGTGGCTTTCCACAGAGCACTGAGCCTCTCAGCCAGGATACCGCAAATTTTATTCTGAAAAACTTGACACCCATAGTTGAGAGTCAAAACTCATATGGACCTCACATTGTAGACCTAAATGGGCATAGCATCATATGATCTTCTGGCCACTCTTTGGGAAGCCTTACCTGTGAGTGTTCTCCAGAGATTTCATTGAAATGAGCTTCCTAAACATTTAATGGTTCCTGAAAAAATTGAAACTCACAGTGCCTCCAACTTCATCCTTAAAAAATGGCTAGATAAATACCATAAAATTTTTGAATTTCCCATCACCAGGTGGCACTGGAAAACCTTTTGATGTCCTGTTGCTGATCATGAATATACCAGACAGTGCCTTGATTGACTGGGTTTCATGTAAATGGTATAGAACAGAGATGCCAGTAAGTTGGACTTTGTTGAGTAGTAGGTTAGAGCAGTGGTGGGCAGGTATGTGATAAACATCTGTGGTGGGGCCATGTGGATCTTCCATTGGCTTCCAAATGGCTTGTGACTGACATGGTGCAGCCAGCAGAACCTTCCATGTAAAGGCAAGTTGTTACATGGAGAGGTTTCAGGACATTGTTCAGAATCAGGTTGCTATGGTCAAGGGGGCAAGATATGTGGGATAGGATCCTGGTTCTTGTATCCTCCTGCAAAACCTGACCCACCATACATGACAGAACTTTCTCTTGCATTGTGACCCAGTTGAACTCCTTGTATTTTGTGAAGCAAATACCAAACTCTCAGTGCAGCAGGAAGAAACACCACGAAAATGGAAGATGACCATATGCCTTCACAGTGCACACCGGCACACATTTAGCCCCCAGTGGCCACAGTTTATCTAAAAAGAGAATTCAGCACTGCTGCCTCATGTACATTGGGAAATAAGAAACCATGTCCTCCAGGTCTCATAGATGCAGACCAAGCTTTTATGGTCTCCCTAGAAAGGAAGCTAAAGCTCTTGACAACAACATATTTTTCAAGTGCCCAACCTCACAGGCAGTTTCTCAAGAAGTCTCTAGGCCAGCAGACCTCCATGTTTGTGGAGTTTTTACCCTGTCCCATACTTTTGGAAACTACTCTACCACTTCCAAGGTTGTGAGCTCCTGAGCATATTGCATTCCACAAATTTATTCACAGATTTTCTAAATCTTCTCCTCTAATTGTGTCTTACTTGGGGTGAAGGGATTGTCAAGGCATTGTTCTGGTTGAGAGTGGGAATAATTTTGTGTAGCACATATTTACATACACATTGGTTTCATTGTTCAATTTTCCATTCGAAATACTGAATCCTTGACACTAACCCATACCCTACTAGACTCTGACTATTAATTCTAATATGATGGAGAAAAATAACCGAAACAGAATAGAAATACTAGCACTTCAGAAGAGGCATGGTGTATAGTTGGTCTTGCCTTTTGTATGATATAGGGTAGGAGTTATAAATCTTGTCAATTTTTTGTTGAAATAGTTCTGCATGTGTTTTTAAAGTTAACACATCTGTGAATTCCTGTCTCCATTTTTCTGTAGCCTATTCAGCACATGTATTTTTATACGCACATATAGAATCCTACCTGGTATCACACGTATATTCTTGAGAGGTGGCTAACTTGGCAGATACAAAGTGTGAGAAGAGATCACTCCTCATTAATACTTTTGGAACTGAAAATTCAGACTATGAGTGAGCTTCTTAGTTCAAGAACATTATACATAAATCCATGTTCAGTAAAATTAATATTTTTGGATCTGTGGATGATATATATTTCACAATGAATTTTAATTGGCATATATATAGCTACTTTTCAATGCCTCTGTGTGTGTTTTGTGTGTGTGTGTGTGTGTGTGTGTATATATATATATATATATATATATATATATATATATATATACTCTCTAGATTTTTCAAAATATAAAATATATGTGTCCAATTATACACTCCCTAAATTCATTCTTGTTCATGTATGTGGTTTTATATTAAACTTTTCATAAGATTATTTTAAAAATATTCATCCACCTGAAATACATATTTGTTTTCTAGTACTAAAAAGTTACTTCAGTGAATGGTGCAAACAAATCCTTTTATTTTTACAGTAGCTGACCCACTTTAACATCAATGCAAGTAGATTCCTATGGGACATGATGTGTATTTTGACGTTCATTTTTATAAAACACTGGTACATTACTATTTCTGCAGTTTTTGTACATCATAGAATATACATTTCATCCACAAGTTCACAAATTTAAAGAAATTTGTAACACATTCAATCACTTCCTGCTTCAGAACATATGTATTTTTCCTTGTTTTTGACTGGTCATTTCATGAGACTTCTTTCCAAACACATTATTTTCGATTTCCATAATCAATTTTGAAGCAAAATTCACACACTCTTTATGATAAACCACAACCGTAATATTACCATTAGATGTATTACTGGTTGGAATGAATGTATATATATCAATATATGATTCCTGTGTATTTTCAGATATCAATTCAATCCATTATTTAAAGTTGGAACAAGTTATATTATTTATTCGCAGTATGGTCTATTCATGCATTATCTCTATATTCATACATACATGGTACACCTATATGTACCTCCAATACTAATTTATACCCCTTCAAAATATTGCTCCAAGAAATGGTGCAAGAAAGACTCATGTCACCTGATCTACATATACGTTTTATCACAGTAATATTCTGGCCACAAAATGCAAAGTCACACTTACGATTGTACCAAAGCCTAAATGGAATGTGAGTATGGGTTATGAAAATCACCCATGTCCACGTTGCCTAATGCTCTCAAATGTCAATCCTATTGGTGACTACATATTTGTTACTTCCTAAGATTATATATTCAATCTCAAGCCTGTTGAAAGTGTCTATTGCTATCACTCACTTTATACTTTGCCTGATTTCCTAATGTCGCTATTGATATCTGCTTTCCTACATATTTTCCCCATTTCATCACTGTGACTGACTCTTCACATGTGCTGACATTTACATTTTCTGTCTACCTGAAAACCTATTGCTAAAGAACTATTTGTCCAAATGCTATACTCACACTTTTTTCTAATCCTACCAACTATCTTCCTAATACTACCTACTCTCCCTCTTTGAATGGTTGTTCTCCTCAACATTCAATCATCCAAGGTATCAGGTCCTATGCCATTGTGTATAGATTTATCTGAGACATCTGTGCAGAACATAATTAAATGCTAAGTATCCCAATCAAGGACCTAATGCCCTTCTGGGCTTCAAATGTTACCGAGATTTCTGTTTTCATTCATATATTTCACCTATATAATCTTATATATATCGCAGGTTCCCAATACCATTATTCATCCAGCAGAATGATCCTAACCCAAATCAAACATGTTATTAACCGTAACCATACACTGTTCCCTCAATCTAACTTTACAGAATAGCAGGGACAGAGTTGGTCTTACAATACAGGAATGTAGGAGATCTTCAACCTGCAGAGAACCTCAAAGGTCCATGCAGAAATGATCCCTAAAGAAGATGTAGGCAGCTATGAAGGACCTGAGAGTGCGAAAGTCATCTTTCATGACAAAAAAAAAAAAACAGGTCAGGATGAAGGGATGTGTCTGAAGCAGTCTCTCTCTTCTTAATGTAGAGAAGATAGACCAAACCAGGCTTGTGTGGAGAGCTGTTCCCGGGTGCCTGTGGTTGATATTCCATTCTAGCTTGTGAAACTGTCATAGGAAGTAGGGGCAGGATCCATCTCAGGGACCCTTGGAAGCAACTGTTAAGACAAAGTGGTTGCCAAGGCAGTGACCTCATTCAGTTCTAGATGAAGTGACCTATGTCACTTTCTTGTTGATAGAACACTCTGAACTTGGGATCCAGGAAGCCAGGCACCCTGAGGCAGTCCCAGTCCAAGTCCCAGTGGTCTCAAATGTTTGGATTTAAGAAGGACAGAGTCAGTCTTTCTTGGCAACTAAATTGAAGATGGACAAATGCCAGGAAAGCTCTGAAGAGGGGCTTTACCTGAGAAAACAGGCAGTGGCTCACCGCTGGCTCCTGATAACATCACAGTTTTGGCCAAGGAGACCAGATCTGACATAGCACAGCCCGTCTCGGGGGAACATAGTATGGCCCACCAGTCAGAGGACGCTCTGGATAGTCACAGACCTATTTGGGGAAAGAAGGTGCCTTTGTGGGTGTGTGTGTGTGTGTGTTTTTGATTTTGTCTCATGTTTTGAGAATATGTAGGAAAGTCGGTTTGTTTGGTTTGGAGTGGACTGTTTCTAGTAAGTCCTTTGAGAAGGCGAGTGTTTCTATGTCTGCATATCCCACTGTGTCCGTGGTTGTAGACAATAGAAAAGAGAATGCATAAATAGATGTGTCCTGTCTAGTAGAAATCTTCGCAGAATTCATCCTGTCCAATTTATGAATGGACTGCAGGTTACCATATGGATGGGCAACACCTACTACCTTCCTACATTCGTGATTTCTTCCTGAATTCTGGCCACTCTCCCATAGGCTCATGGTTTTGTGTTCAAGATATGTATCTCCTCCACAATCTGGGACATGGCCATGTACTGGATAGCTGAAGAGAATGGTGAATATCTCAGAAAACTCAGATATCAGTGTGACCAGGAAAGTCTCAGTGGAGAAAATCTGCTTTGGGATTTTGCTTACCTATTGTTCTGTTGCCCTGAATGTAAGGAAGGTCTTTGCCTAAGGCCCCACATTTCCAATGCCTGAAAAAAACAGTTTTCAAATGGAAATAAATGGGCATCACCTGTGGCTCCTGGCTTAATTGCTTTGCAAAGGGATATGTCTGAATCAGCCTCTCAGTGCAGTTTGAGATTATCGCTTAGATTCTCAGCACCTGATGGACCTAAAGAAAGATCCCATGTGTGCATTCAAATCCAAAATGGCCAAAAGAGAAGTCATTGTGATGAAGTCTCTTGCCTTCCTCTGCAAGGTTCCTGATCTCCATCAAGTGATAACAGGGATCTTTGGGTCAACTGAGTTCTTCAAGCCCTGCAGAGGCTAGCCCATAGGTGCTTGGGTTTTCTTATGACTGCAAATCACATAAAGAAACTATACCCGACAGTCAGTATGCCTCAAATTGGAAAAGCGGAACAGTATTAATGGCATGCCTCTTTGATCAGTCCTGGTTCACAGGAACGTTGTCCAGGAAACACTGACTTTAGACAAATGAAGGGCAAGGGAGCTTATTTTGACATTGTCTTGGGCTGTGTGCCTCATAAAAACTTCCAGCCAAGGTTATGATGAGTGACTATATGGAAGAAAATGAGGGCCATGTGGGAGTGTTTTGGTTTTAATTCTGGTCATTGGTGTGGCGGTTGGAAGAGATGACTGGGTCAACTGGTCTTGAACTCTGGTGTGTTTCCACGTAGAGACTGAGTTTTGAAATTGATCTCAGAGAAGTATTGCCATGAATTGTGTTGGGATTTTAGGAGGCCACGCATGAGAGTCGCCCTTGGAACCTGAGATCTAGGACCAGGGTGGCTTTCCACAAAGAACTGGGAATCTCAGCCTGGATATCACATGATTTTATTCTGAAAGACTTGGCAGCCATAGTTGAGAGTCAAAAGACATAGGACCTCACATTGTAGACCTCAATGGTCCTGGCTTCAAGTGACCTTTGTCCACTCTTTGGAAAGCCTTGCCTGTGAGAGTTCTCTAGAATTTTCTTTGAAATGAACTTTCTCAATATTTAATGGTTCCTGAATAATTGAAATCCACAGTGCATCCAACGTCGTCCTTGAAAAATGGCTAGATAAATAACACGAAATTTTTGAAATTTCCATGACCAGGTGGAACTGTAGAAACTTTCGATGTCCTGTTGCTTACCATGAGTGTACCAGACAGTGCCTTGATTGACAGGGTTTCATGAAATTTGTTTAGAACAGAGAAGCCAGTATTTTGGAGCCTGCTGAGTAGTGGGCCTAGAGCAGTGGTGGAGAGGTGTGTGATAAAACATCATGGTGGGGCCATTTGTATCTGCCATTGGCTTCCAAATGGCTTGTAACTGACAGAGTGCAGACATCAGACCCTTATATGTAAAAGCATCTTGTTATATGGCGTAGTTTCAGGGCAATGTTCAGAATCAGGTTGCTATGGACAAGCGGGCAATCTTTGAGAGATAGAAGCCTGGTTGGTGAATTTTCTTGCAGACCCTGACCCACCACACGTGACAGAACTACCTCAAGCACTGTTTCCCAGTTGAACTCCTTGTATTTCGTGAAGCATGAACCAAACTCCAAGTGCAGCAGCAAGAAACACCACGAAAAGTGGAGGATGACCAAATGGTTTCACAGTCCACACGGGGAGACAATAAGCCCCCAGTGCCCACAGTTTACCTACAAAGAGAGAATTCAGCACTGCTGCCTCGTGTTCATTGGAAAATGAGAAATGTTGTCCTCCAAGTCTCATAGATGCAGACACAGCTTTGAGGGTCTCACTACAAAGGAAGCTTAACTCCTGACAACAACCTATATTTCAGTGCCCAATTTCACTGGCAGTTTCTCAAGAAGTTTTAGGCAAGCAGAGCTTCATGTTTGTGGAGTGTGTACCCTGTCCTTACTTTTGGAAACTCCTATTCCACCTCCAAGTTTGTGCACTCCTGAGCATTTTCTATTCCAGAAATGTAATCACAGATTTTGTAACTCTTCTACTCTAATTGTGTCTCCCTTGGGGCAAAATTAATGACAAGGCATTGTTCTGGATGAGAGTCAGAAGATTAATTTTTCTATTTTCCATTTGAAATTCTGAATCCCTGACACTAACCCATATTCTACTAGACTCTGACTACTAATCCAAATATGATGGAAGAAAATAACCCAAACAGTACATAAATACTTGCAGTTCAGAGTTGGACTTGCCTTTTGCATGATAAAGGGTAGGTGTTATAAATCTATTCAATATTTAATTGAAATAGTTCTCCATGTGTTTTTAAAGTTAACAAATATGTGAATTACTGTCTCCCATTCTCTGGAGCTTATTCAGCACATGTATTTTTATATGCACAAATAGAATCCTACAAGGTATCACACGTACATCCTTGTGAGGTATATGACTTAGCAGATACAAAGTGTGAGAAGTGATCACTCCTCCTAAACGCTGTTGGAACTGAAAATTCAACCTATGGGTGAGCTTCCCAGTGGAACAACATTATACATAAACCCATGTTCACTAAAATGAATGTTTTTGCATCTTTATGATATATATTTCATGATGAATTTCGATTGGCATATATATTGCTACTTTTTAATGTCTGTGTTAGTGTGTGTGTGTGTGTGTGTGTGTATATATGTATATATATATATATATATACATACATATATATATATATGGAGAGTATATATATATATACTCTCCATATTTTTAAAAATATGAAATATGTGTGTCTTATATACACTCCCTAAATCCATTCATGTTCATGTATGTGGATTAATAATCAACTTTTCACAAGTTTATTCTTAGAAATATTCATCCACCCGAAATACATATTTGTTTCCTAGTACTGAAAACTAACTTCAGTAAAAGGTGCATACAAATCCTAATATGTCTACTTTAACTGACCCAGTTTAACATCAATGCATGTAGGATCCTATGGGACATGATGTGTATTTTGACATTAATTTTTATTCCACACTGGTACATTACTATTTCTTCAGTTTATGCAAATCTCAGTATATATATTTTATTCACTAGTTAGCAAATTTATAGGCATTTGTTTCACTTTCAATCACTTCCTGCTCCAGAACACATGTATTCCTCTATGTTTCTTGACTGGTCTATTCATGAGACTTTTTTCCAAATATATTATTTTCGATTTCCATAATCAATTTTGAACCAAAACTCACACACCCTTCATGATAAACCATAATCCTAAGATTATCGTTAGATATATAACTGGTTGGAATGAATGATTGCATATCAATATAAAATTTCTCATAAATTTTCAGATATTTATTCAATCCATTATTTAAAGTGGATCCAGTTATATTATTTATTCACAGTATGGTCTATTCATGCATTATGTCTATATTCATTGAAACAGGGTACACCTATTTGTACCCCCATACTAATTTGTAAGTCTTCAAAATATTGCTCGCAGAATTGGTGGAAGAAATACTCTTTTCACCTGATCTACATACACATTTTATTACAGAAATATTCTGGACACAAAAAGCAAAGGTCACACTTACAATTGTACCAAAGCGTAAATGGAAAGTGAGCATGGATTACTAAAAACATCCATGTCCAGGTTGCCTAATGCTCTCAAATATCAATTCTATTTTTGACTACATATTTGTTTCTTCTTAAGATTATATATTCAACTTCAAACCTGTTGACAATGTCTAACCCTATCACACAATTTGTACTTTGCTTGATTTCCTAATGTCTCTATTGATATCTGCTTTCCTATATTTTTCCCCAGTTCATCATTGTGACTGACTCTTCACATGTGCTTACATTTACATACACTCTCTACCCGAAATCTTATTGCGAAAGAACTTTTGGTCCAAATCCTATACTCACTCTTCTTTCTAAACCTACCAACTACCTTCCTAATCCTACCGACTATCAGTTTTTGACTGGATGTTCTCTTCAACATTCAATATCCAAGGTACAAGGTACGATGCCAGTGTATATTGATTTATCTGAGACATCTGTGCTGCACATTACTCAAAGCTAAGTATCCCACTCAAGTCCCCAATGCCCTTCTGGGCTTCAAATCTTACCTAGATTTCTGCTTTCATACTTATGTTTCACATATATACTCTTGTAAATATCGCATTTTGCCAATACCATTATTCATCCCGCAGAATGATTTGTAACCCAAATTGAACATGTTATTAACCCTAACCATACACTGTTCCCTCAGTATAACTTACTTAAGAGCAGGGACAGTGTGGGTCTTACAATATAGGAATGTAGATGATCTTCCACCTGCTGAGAACATCAAAGATCCATGGAGAAATGATCCTTGCAGAAGATATAGGCAGCTATGTAGGACCTGAGAGAGCAATAGTCATCTTCCATGGCAAACAACCTGGTCAGGATTAATTGATAGTCTGAATCAGCCTCTCTCTTCTTAATGAAGAGAAGATGGACTGAACCAGGCCTCTGTGGAGAGCTGTTCCCTGGTGCCTATGGTTGATATACCATTCTAACTTCTGAATGTGTCACAGGATGTTGGGGCAGCCTCCATCTCATGGGAACCCTGGATGCAACTGTTAGCACAAAGTGGTTACCAAGGTAGTGACCATATTCAGTTCCTGAAAGAAGTGACCTCACTTCACTTCCTTGGTGATGGAATTCTCTGAACCTGGGATCCAGGAAGGAAGGCACCCAGAGCCAGTCCCACTCCCAGTTCCAGTGGGCTAACTTGTTTGCTTTTCCCAAATACATAGTCAGTCTTTCTTGGTACCTACTGATGTGAGGATGGAAAAATGCCAGCAGAGCTCTGATGAGGGGCCTTTCCTGAGAAAGCAGGTAGTGGCTCACCTTTGGCTCCTGACAACTTCACAGAGTTGGACAAGGAGACCAGATCTGAAACAGGACAGGCCATTTTGTGGGAACATAATATGGCCCACCAGTCAGAAGACACTCCGGATAGTCACAGACCTATTTGGGGGAAGTAAGTGCCTTTGCGTTGTAGGTGTGAGTTTGTGGTTTTTTCTCATGTTCTGAGAATAGGTAGGAAAAGTGGTTTGTTTGGTTTGGAGTGGACTGTTTCTAGTAAGTCGTTTGACATGGTGAGTGTTTCTAGGTCTGTGTATCCCACTGTATCCGTGGTTGTAGACATTAGAAAAGAGAATGCATCAATGGATGTGTTGTCTCTAGTTGAAAGCTTCCCCACATTCATACTGCCCAATTAATGAATGGACTGCAGCTTGCCTTATGGATGGGCAACATCTACTATCTTCTAAAGTTCCTGTTTTCTTCGTGAATTCTGGCCACTCTCCAGAATAGGCTCATGGTTTTGTTTCCCAAATATGTAACACCACAAGATTCTGTGACATGGCCATGTGCTGGAATGCTGAAGGGAATGGGAGCATCTAAGAAAACTCAGATTTCAGTGTGACCAGTAAAGTCTCAGTGGAGAAACCCTTCTTTGGGCCATTTGCTTACTTCTATTTCTATTACCCTGAATGTCAGGAAGGTCTTTGCCTCAGGCCACCCCTTTGTGTAGCCTGAAGAAAACTGTTTTCATATGGAAATGTATGGACATCACCTGTGGCTCTTTGCTTAATTGATTTGGAATGAGATGTGTCTGAATCAGCCTCTTGTCCTTGTATGAGGTTGTGGCTTTGATTCTCAGCACCTGATGGATCTAAAGAAAGATCCCATGTGCTTCCAAAACTAAAATGGCCAAAAGAGCAGTCATTGTTGATGAATATTTTTGCCTTCTTGTTTTAGGTTCCTGACCTCCATAAAGTGAGAATAGGGATCCTTTGGGTAAAATGAGTTCTTGAAATCCCTGCAGAGGCTAGCCCATATTTGCTTGGGTTTTCTCATGACTCCAAATCACATAAAGAATCTATACCCTACAGCCAGTAGGCCTCAAATTGGAGAAGTGGAACACTTTAACAGCAGGAATATTTGATCATTCCTGGTTCACAGGAAGAGTGTCCAGGCCATCATGATTTTAGGCAAATGAGGGGCAAGTGAGCTTATTTGGGCTCATAGAAACCTCCAGCTGGAGGTTATGATGAGTGTCTACATGGAAGAAGATGATGGCCCTGTGGGAGTGTTTTGATTTTAATTGTGGTCATTTTTTGGCGGATGGAAGGGATGACTGGGTCCACCTGGGCTTGAACTCTGGTGTGATTCCCCTTAGAGACTGAGTTTTGAAACTGACCTCAGAGAAGTATTGCCATGAATTGTGTTGGGATTTTAGGAGGCCACGCATGAGACTCACTCTTGGAAACTGAGATCTAGGCCCAGGGTGGTTTCCACAGAGGCCTGAGAATCTCAGCCAGGATATCACATGATTTTATTCTGAAAGACTTAGCACCCATATTTGAGAGTCAAAACACACATGGACCTCACATTGTAGATGTCAGTTGGCCTGGCTTTAGGAGACCTTTTGGCAACTGTTTGAGAAGCATTGACTGTGAGAGTTCTCCAGAGCGTTCATTGTAATGAACTTTCTCAACACTTAATGGTTCCTGAATGAATTGAAACCCACAGTGCCTCTAACTTCATCCTTGAAAAATTTCAAGATAAATATCATGAAATTTTTGAAATTCCCATGACCAGGTGGCACTGCAGAAACTTTTGATGTCCTGTTGCTGATCATGTGTATACCAGACAGTGCCTTGTTTTTGACTGGGTTTCATTAAAATGGTGTAGAACAAGAGAAGCCAGTAATTTGGAGCCTGCTGAGTAGGGGGGCTAGAGCAGTGGTGGGCAGGTGTGTGATAAAACATCATGTTGGGGCCATGTGAATCTGCCATTGGCTTCCAAATTTTTTGTGACTGATATAGTGCAGACATCAGACCCTTATATGTAAAGGCATCTTGTTAAATGGAGAGTTTTCAGGGCAATATTCAGAATCAGGTTGCTATGGTTATTGGGGCAAGCTATGTGGGATACAAGCCTGGTTGGTGCATTCTCCTGCAGACCCTGACCCACCACACGTGACAGAACTCCCTCCAGCACTGTATCTCAGATGAACTTTTTATGTTTTGTGAAGCAAATACCAAATTCCCAGTGCAGCAGCAAGAAATACCACGAAAAGTGGAGGATGACCAAATGTCTTCACAGTCCCCACTGGGAGACACTTAGCTTCCAATGGACACAGTTTAGCTACAAAGAGAGAATTGAGCACTGCTGCCTCATGTTCATTGAAATATAAGAAACCATGTCTTTCGGTTACATAGATGCAGACCCAGCTATGATGGTCTCACTACAAAGAAGCTAAAGCTCATGACAACAACATATATTTCAAGTGCCCAACCTCAGAAGCCGTTTCCCAAGAATTCTTAGGCCAGCAGAGCTCCTTTTTGTGGAGTGTTTACCCTGTCCTTTACTTTTGGAAACTCCTCTACCACCTCCAAGGTTGTGAACTCCCGAGCATATTCCATTCCATATATGTATTCATAGATTTTCACACTTTTCTACTCTAATTGTGTTTTACTTGGGGCGTAGGTAATGTCAACGCATTGTTCTGGATGTGAGTGGGAAGATTTTTGTGTAGCACATATTTACATACACATTGGATTCATTTTTCAAATTTCCATTTGAAATACTGAATCCCTGACACTAACCCATACCCTACTAGTCTCTGACTAATAATCCTAATATGATGGTGAAAAATAAGCCAAAAAGAGAAGAAACACAAGCAGTTCAGAGGACGCATTGTGTATTGTTGGAATTGCCTTTTGCATTATATAATGTAGGAGTTATAAGTCTAGTCAATTTTTTTGTTGAAATAGTTCTAAATGTGTTTTTAAAATTAGCAAATATGTGAATCCCTGTCTCCCTTTCTCTGTAGCCTATTCAGTACATGTATTTTTATATGCACATATAGAATTCTACCTGATATCACTCGTATACACTTGTGAGGTGGCTGAATTGGCAGATGCAAATTGAGAGAAGAGTTCACTCCTCCTAAACGCTGTTGGAACTGAAAATTCAACCTATGGGTGAGCTTCCTAGTTGAAAAACATTATACATGAATCCATGTTCAGTAAAATGAACATTTTTCGATCTGTGGATTATATACTTTTCATGATGAATTTCTATTGGCATATATGTTGCTACTTTTTTTTTTCTTTTATTGGTTGCTCAAAACATTACAAAGCTCTTGAATATCATATTTCATACATTAGATTCAAGTGGGTTATGAACTCCCATTTTTACTCCAAATACAGATTGCAGAATCACATTAGTTACACATCCATATTTTTACATAGTGCCCTATTAGTTACTGTTGTATTCTGCTACCTTTCCTATACTCTACTATCCCCACTCCCCTCTCTTCCCATCTTCTCTCTCTACCATACCTACTGTAATTCATTTCTCTCCTTGTTTATTTTCCCACAACCTCTTATATGTAATTTTGTGTAACAATAAGTGTCTCTCTCCATTACCATGCAATTTCCCTCTTCTCTCCCTTTCCCTCCCACATCATGTTTCTGCTTAATGTTAATCTTTTCTTCATGCTCTTCCTCCCTGCTCTGTTCTTAGTTGCTCTCATTATATCAAAGAAGACATTTGGTAATTGTTTTTTAGGGATTGGCTAGATTCACTAAGCATAATCTGCTCAGTGCCATGCATTTCCCTGCAAATTCCATGATTTTGTCATTTTTTAGTGCTGCGTAATTCTCGATAGTATATAAAAGTCACATTTTTTTATCCATTCATCTATTGAAGGGCATCTGGGTTGGTTCCACAGTGTAGCAATTGTGAATTGTGCTGCTATGAAAATCCATGTGGCAGTATCCCTGTAGTACGCTCTTTTAAGGTCTTCAGGGAATAGTCCGAGAAGGGCAATAGCTTGGTCAAATGGTGCTTCCATTCCCAGCTTTCCCAGGAATCTCCATACTGCTTTCCAAATTGGCCACACCAGTTTCAGTCCCACCAGCAATGTACAAGAGTACCCTTTTCCCCACATCCTCGCCAGCACTTGTTGTTGTTTGACTTCATAATGGCTGCCAATCTCACTGGATTGAGATGGTATTTTAGGGTGGTTTTTATTTGCATTTCTCTTACTGCTAGAAATGGAGAGCATTTTTTTCATGTACTTGTTAATTGATTCTATGTCCTCCTCTGAGAAGTTTCTGTTCAGGTCCTTGGCCCATTGGGTTATTGGTTATCTTATTGTCTAATTTTCTAAGTTCTTTGTATACTTTGTATACTCTGGATATTAGGGCTCCATGTGAAGAGTGAGGACTAAAAATTTGTTCCCATGATGTAAGCTCCATATTTACCTCTCTTATTGTTTCTCTTTCTGAGAAAAAATAATTCAGTTTAAGTAAGTCCCATTTGTTGATTCTTATTATTAACTCTTGTTCTATGGGTGTCCTATTAAGGAATTTGGAGCCTGACCACACAATATGTAGATCGGAGCCAACTTTTTATTCTATCAGACGCAGAGACTCTGATTTGAATCTAGCTCCTTGATCCACATTGAGTTAACTTTGGTGCATGGCGAGAGGAGGGGATTCAGTTTCATTTTGTTGCATATGGATTTCCAGTTTACCCAACACCATTTGATGAAGATGCTATCCTTCCTCCATTGCAGGCCATTAGCTCCTTTATCAAATATAAGATAGTTGTAGCTTTTTGGATTAGTCTCTGTGTCCTCCATTCTGTACCATTGGTCCACCCGCCTGTTTTGGTACCAGTATCATGCTGTTTTTATTATGATTGCTCTGTAATATAGTTTGAAATCTGGTATCGCTATACTGCCTGATTCACACTTCCTGCTTAGAATTGCTTTTGCTATTCTGGGTCTTTTATTTTTCCATTTGAATTTTATGATTGCTTTATCTATTTCTACAAAAAGTTTCTATGGGATTTTGATTGGCATTGCATTAAACCTATAGAGAACTTTTGGTAATATCACCATTTTGATGATGTTAGTTCTGCCTATCCATGAACACGGTATATTTTTCCATCTTCTAAGATCTTATTCTATTTCTCTTTTTAGGGTTCTGTAGTTTGCATTATATAAATCTTTCACCTCTTTTGTTAGGTTTATTCCCAAGTATTTAATTATTTGAGGAAATTGGGAATGCAGTGTTTTGACTCATTTTTGTTTCAGAAGTTTTGTCGCTGATATACAGAAATGCCTTTGATTTATTTATGTTGATTTTGTATCCTGCCACATTGCTGCATTCATTTATGAGTTCTAGTAGTGTTTTCTGTAGACCCTTTTGGGTCTTCTATGTATAGAATCATGTCATCTACAAATAGTGATAATTTAAGTTCTCCTTTTCCTATTTTTATGCCTTTAATGTCTTTCATCTCTCTAATTGCTCTGGCCAGTTTTTCGAGAACTGTATTGAATAGAAGTGGTGATAGAGGACATCCCTGTCTTGTTCCAGATTTTAGAGGGAATGCCTTCAATTTTTCTCCATTCAGAATGATGCTAGCCTGAGGATTAACATAGATAGCTTTTACAATGTCGAGGTAAGTTCCTGTTATCCCTAGTTTTTAAAATGTTTTGAACATAAAGAAATGCTCTACTTTGTTGAATGGTTTTTCTGCGTCTATCGAGATGATCATATGGTTCTTATCTTTAAGTCTATTGATGTTGTGAATAACATTTATTGATTTCCATATATTGAACCCTCCTTGCATCCCAGGGATGAATCCAAGTTGATCATGGTGCACGATTTTTTTGATGTGCCTTTCTATCCAATTCGCCAGAATTTTAATGAGGATTTTTGCATCTAGGTTCATCAGAGATATTGGTCTGTAGTTTTCTTTCTTTGAGGTGTCTTTGACTGGTTTCAGAATCAGGGTGATGTTGGCCTCATAGAATGAATTCGGCAGAGCTCCCAGTTTTTCTATTTCCTGAATAACTTGAGAAGTATTGGTATTAATTCTTCTTTAAAGGTTTTGTAAAACTCTGCTGTATACCCATCCGGTCCTGGGCTTTTCTTGGTTGGTAGTCTTTTGATTGCTTCTTCTACTTTATCCATTGATATTGGTCTGTTTAAATTGTGTGTTTCCTCCTGACTCAGTCTGGGCAAATCATACGACTTAAGAAATTTATCGATGTCTTCACTATTTTCTATTTTATTGGAATACAGGTTTTCAAAATAATTTCTAATTTTCTTCTGTATTTATGTAGCATCTTTTGTAATATTGCCTTTTTCATCCCGTATGTTAGTAATTTGATTTCTCTCTCTTCTTCTCTTCGTTAGCATGGCTAAGGGTCTGTCTATCTTATTTATCTTTTTGAAGAACCCCTTTTAGTTTTGTTAATTTTTTCAATAGTTTCTTTTGTTTCAATTTCGCTATGATTTTAATTATTTCTTGCCTTCTGCTACATTTGCTGTTGTTTTGCTCTTCCTTTTCTAAGGCTTTGAGATGAAGTGTGAGCTCATTTATTTGTTTTTCTTTTCTATTTTGAGGAATGACCTCTAGGCAATGAATTTACCCCTTAAAACTTCTTTTCATTGTACCCCATAGAATCTGATTGTTGTGTCTGTATTTTCATTTATCTCTAAGAATTTTTTGATTTCCTCCTTTATGTCTTCTGTAACCCATTGATCATTCAGTAACATATTCTTCATTTTGGATGTGATGTATGATTTTTTCTTCCTTCTTTTATCATTGGTTTCCAGTTTCATTCCATTATGATCACAAAAAATTCATGGTATTATCTCCACCCCTTTATATTTACTGAGGGTTGCCCTATGGCATAACATATCGTCTATTTTTGAGAAGGATCCATGTGCTGCTGAGAAAAAAGTATATCCACTTGATGATGGTTGATATATTCTATATATGTCAGTTAAGTCTAGGGTATTGATTGCGAGATTGAGTTCTATAGTTTCTTTTTTCAACTTTTGTTTGGAGGATCTGTCCAATGGTGAGACAGGTGAGTTGAAGTCACCCATAATTATTGTATTGTGGTCTATTTGATTCTTTAACTTGAGGAGAATTTGTTTTATGAACATCGCAGCACCATTATTTGCTGCGTGAATATTGATAATTGTTATGTCTTGTCGGTGAATTGTTCATTTTAGCAGTATATAATGTCCTTCTTTATCCCTTTTGATTAAATTAGTCTTGAGGTCGATTTTATTCGATAGGAGGATGGCCACCCCTGCTTGCTTACGAGGACCGTGTGCATGGTATAAATTTTCCCAATCTTTCACCTTCAGCCTGTGTATGTCTTTTCCATTCAGATGTGTCCCCTGGAGGCAATATATTGTTGGATTTTTTTTTATTTCAAGTTACAAGCCTATGTCACTTTATTCGAGAGTTTAAGCCATTTACTTTTAGAGTTACTAATGATATATGGTTTGTACTGCCACCCATGTTTGCTTATATCTTTTTTTTAAATTAGTTTGTTTCTCCATGATTAGCTTTTCCCCCGCCCTCTGTCATTACTGAGGCACTTCTCACTCATGGTTTTCGTTGTTGATTTTCATTTCTTCCTCGTGTAGTGTTTTGCTCAAGATGCTTTGCAATGCTGGTTATCTGGCTGCAAATTCTTTTAGGTTTTGTTTATCATGAAATATTTTTATCTCGTTGTCTTACCTTAAGCTTAATTTTGCTGGATACATAATTCTTGGTTGGCATCCATTGTCTTTCAGTGTTTGAAGTACGTTGTTCCAGGATCTTCTCACTTCCAGCATCTATGATGAAAAATCCATTGTTAACCTTTTTGGTTTACCCCTGATTGTAATGATTCTAATCTGCCTCCTTTCTCTGGTAGCTTTTAATATTTTCTCTTTGTTCTGTATATTGGATATCTTCATAACAATGTGTCTTGGCATTGGTCTACTGTGATTTTGTGTGTGCTCGATGTCCTGTAAGCATCTACAATTTGTTTATCCCTTTCCATTTTTATTTCTGGAAAGTTTTCTGTAATTATTTCATTCAGCAGGTTTCTCATTCCCTTGGTTTGAATCTCTGTACCTTCCTCTATCCATATGACTCATTAGTTTTTTTTTTTTATGTTATTCCATATCTCTTGAATGTTTTCTCATAATTTTTTACAGCATTTCTTTGTTGGCTAGACTTTTTTCAAGATGATATATTTTGTCTTCATTCTGTCTTCTACTTGCTCTACACTGTTAGTGATACTCTCAATTGAATTTTTAATTTGGTTTATCATTTCCTTGATTTCTAGAATTATTGTTTGATTTTTCTAATAATCTCTATCTCCTGATAAAGATGCTTAATTTCTTATTTTATCTTTTTATGTAATTTATTTTCAATGTGTTCTATCACTGTTTGTTTTTGCTGTCTCGTATCCTCTTTAAGGTTCCATTCCATCTGTCTAAGGTATTCCTTGAGTTCTTTATATGACCATTTTTCTGATGACTCTAGGTGCTCTTGAATATTTAGGCTGTCCTTCATTGTTCGTACTCCTTTTCTTCCTTGCTTTTTCATGCTTCTCATGTTACTTCTCGTTCTGTTTGACTACTGAGTTACTGCTTACTCTTATAAATTTATTTGATGCTTGAGAGGAAAGATATTAGAAGGGAAGGGAGAAGTCACTAAAGAGAATGAGAGTAGGCAGGTAGAATTCAAGTAAGGGGGAATAAAAAAATTGAAATGAAATGAAAAGACAAAAAAATAGAAAATAAAGAAAGAAAATTTTAAGTAATAATGATGATTAAAAAATTGAAAATTAAAATTTTAAATAATAATATTAATAATAATAATAATAAAATAAAAGAAATTAAAAAAATAAAAACATTTAAAAAAGTTAATGAACAACAACAACAAAAATGAAAATGAAAGAAAAAGAAAAAAATACAAATAAAAAAATAGTAATAATACATGCAGTCCTAGAGTTCAATTAACTTCTCTTCCAGTAGGTGGAGCTGTGCGCACTGGGCCAAGCTTCTCCTCTCAATAAGTGGGAACCAATCACTGTGCAGCAGCTCTTCCTCCCAGACTGGGCGGGTCTCCAACCCTGAGTGCCTAGGGCCTTCTCTTGTGCTTCCTCAAGCCAGGCCCCACTCACCTGTGACGCTCACCACAATACTGGTTACAAGCCAGGCCTCTGCTCCTGGTAGCCCTGTTTCCATGAACGGCTGGGCACACTCTCCTTAATTGCCTCCCTCAGACCCTAAGTTTGTAGAGCTTGGGGCTGAGAAACCCCAGCGAATTTGCTTGCCCTTCGGGAGCCATGGCCCCGGTAGGTGGTGTAAGAGACCTCAATTGTCAGCACTGGTGGGAGCGGTAGCCGGCAATTACACGCCTCGAGTCCCGAGTCAATCCTGATTCCCTAGGTCTGGGTATTGCGCTCCTTGGAGAGCTGGGAGGGGCCATTACGGCAGAGGTGGGAAGGGCCCTTGAGGTTTCCCTGCGGTGTTGAGAGAGATGGCAATGGGATAACATACTTGTCGCACTGGTTTCAATGAAGTTATCTCCTCCGACTGTGACGTCAGTTCGCTGCCATGGTGGTATACCATTAAAATGGTGACCGTTCGTTCCCTTTGCTGGGTGACCAATGCAACAGCTGGGTCCTGACTATCTCTCCCAAGCCCCATTTCAATCCTGTGGCCACTGCCTATGAAGGCTCAGTTGGCTTTTAACTCTGTCAATTCCGAAAGCCCGACCAATTATTTCAGCGGGAATGTTAGTGCTGAGTCACAAAAACCAGATGAATCTAAGCTTGAATGCAGCCAATCCGGGCTTTGTGTGTGTTCTGAGGGGCCCAGACTGTTCGCCCCAGATTCACAACAGGTCAATATTGCCTAGTGATTCTGAGCAAACAGCATTTAGACAGTTTACGACTCCCTATGCCCGCGCAGCTGAAGAGATCAGAGACTTGAATTCTCCATGCCTGCCTTCATAATGGATCTCCTGTATTGCTACTTTTTAATATCTGTGCATTTGCATGTGTGTGTGTGTGTATATATATATATATATATATATATATATATATACTCTTTAGATTTTTCAAAATATGAAATATATGTGTCTTATTATGCACGCCCCTAAATACATTCATATTCATATCTGTGGATTTATAATCAACTTTCAACAAGATTATTTTCAGAAATAATCATCCACCTGAAATACATATTGTTTCCTAGTACTGAAAACTAAATTCAGTGAATGGTGCATACAAACCCTAATATTTCTACAGTTACTTAGCCAGTTTAAAATGAATGCAAGTAGATTCCCAGGGGATTCGATGTGTATTTTGACTTTCATTTTTATTCAACACTTGTACGTTACTATGTCTTCAGTTCATGCACATGATGGGATATATATTTCAGTCACAAATTAGAAAATTTATAGGCATTTGTTTCACGATCAATCACTTCCTGATTCAGAACACATGTATTCCTCCATGTTTCTTGACTGGTCTTTTCATGAGACTTCTTTCCAAACATATTATTTTTGTTTAACATCATCACGTGTAAAGCAAAACTCAAACACCATTCATCATAAACCATAATCCTAATATTACCATTAGAAATATAACTGGTTGGAATGAATGATTGTATATCAATATAAGATTTCTTATATATTTTCACATATCAATTCAATCCATTATTTAAAGTGGAATCAGTTACGTTATTTATTCATAGTATGGTCTATTCATGCATTATCTCTATATTAATAGACACAGGGTACACCTCTTTGTACCCCTAATAATAATGTATACGTCTTCAAAATATTGCTCCCAGAAATGGTGAAAGAAATACTCATGCCACCTGATCTAAATATACATTTTATCACAGTAATATTCTGAACAAAAAAAAAAAAACCATAAAAATGTCACACTTATGATTGTACCAAAGCCTAAAAGGAAAGTGAACGTGGATAACTAATAACATCCATGTCCAGGTTGCCTAATGCTCTCAAATGTCATTCCCATTTGTGACGAGATATTTGTTTTTTCCTATGATTATGTATTCAAACTCAACCCTGTTGAAAATGTCTAATCCTATCACTCACTTTATACTTTTCCTGATTTCGTAATGTCTCTATTGACACCTGCTTTAATACATATTTTCCCCAGTTCATCATTGTGACTGACTCTTCACATGTGCTGACATTTCCATTCACTCTCTAAACGAAACCCTATTGCTAAAGAAGCTTTTTATTCCAAATCATATACTCACTCTTCTTCCTAAACCTACTGACTATCTTCCTAATCCTACTGACTATCCCTTTTTGACTGGATGTTCTCTTCTACATTCAATCATCCAAGGTACAAGGTCCTATGCCACTGTATTTCGATTTAACTGAGACAACTGTACAGAACATAATTCAACATTAAGTATCCAAATAAAGGGCCCAATGCCCTTCTGGGCTTCAAATCTTTCTTAGATTCCCGTTTTCATACATATATTTCACGTATATATTCTTATAAATATCGCAGGTTCCCAATCTCATTATTCTTCCTGCAGAATGATTCCTAACCCAAATCGAACATATTATTAACCGTAACCATACACTCACTTTGCAGGAGAGCAATAACAGTGTGGGTATTAAACTACAGGAATCTAGGGGATCTTCACCTGCTGAGAAACTCAAATGTTCATGCAGAAATGATCCCTGGTGAAGATGAAGGCAGCTATGAAGTACCTCAGAAAGCAAAAGTCATCTTCCATGGCAATCATCCTGGTCAGGATGGAGGGTTGTGTCTGAATCAGTCTCTCTCTTCTTAATGTATAGAACATGGACCAAACCAGTCCTGTGTGGAAGCTGTTCCCGGGTGCTTATGGTTGATATAACATTCTAACTAGAGAAAGTGTCCCATGAAAATCAGGACAGCCTCCACCTCATAGTATTTTGGAAGCAACTGTTAGGACAAAGTGGTTGCCAAGGCAGTGACATCATTCATATCCTGAAGGAAGTGATCTCATCTCACTTCCTTGGTGATGGAACTCTCTGAACTTGAAATCCAGGAAGCCAGGCACCAAGAGACAGTCCCTGTCCTAGTCCCAGTGGTCTGACATGTTTGGATTTACCAAGGACAGAGTCAGTCTTTCTTGGTACCTACAGATGTGAGGATGGCCAAATGCCAGGAAACCTCTGAAGAGGGGCTTTTCCTGAGAAAGCAGGTAGTGTCTCACCGCTGGCTCTTGAAAACTTCACAGAGTTGGCCAAGCAGACATGATCTGAGACAGGAGAGGTCATTTTGGAAGAACATAGAATGGCCCACCAGTCAGACGACACTCCAGGGAGTCACAGACCTACTAGGGGGAAGGAGGTGCCTTTTTGGGTGTGGTTGTGAGTTTGTGCTTTTGTCTCATGTTCTGAGAATAGGTAGGAAAGGCGGTTTGTTTGGTATGGAGTGGAATATTTCTATTAAGTCCTTTGACAAGGCAAGTGTTTCTATGTGTGTGTATCCCACTGAGTCCATTGTTGTAGACATTAGAAAAGACAATGCATCAATGGATGTGTCCTGTCTAGTAGAAAGCTTCCCAGCATTCATCCTGCCCAATTCATGAGTGGACTCTGGCTTGCCTTATGGATGGGCAACACCTACAAGCTTCCTAATTTCCTGTTTTCTTTCTCAATTCTGGCCACTCTCCAGAATAGTATCGTGGTTTTGTGTCCAAGATTTGTACCTCCAAGATCTGTGACATGGCTATGTACTGGATAGCTGAAAGAAATGGCTAGCATCTCAGAAATCTCAAATATCTGTTGACCAGGAAAGTCTCGGTGGAGAAACCCCTCTTTGTTCCTTTTGCTTACCTATTGTTCTGTTGAATGTCAGGAAGTTTTTTGCCTCAAGCCACCACTTTGTGAACCCTGAAGAAAACAGTTTTCAAATGGAAATGAATGGGAATCACCTGTGACTCTTTGCTTAATTGCTTAGGATTGGGATATGTCTGAATCAGCCTGTTGGCCCTGTGTGAGGCCGTGGCTTAGATTCTCAGCACCTGATGGATCTAAAGATAGATCCCATGCATGCATCCAAAACCAAAATGGCAAAAAGATCAGATATTGTTGATGAACTCTCTTGCCTTCCTCTGGTAGGTTCCTGATATCCATCAAGTGAGAATAGGGATCCTTTGGGTCAAATGAGTTCTTCAAAGCCCTGCAGAGGCTAGGCCATAGGTGTTTGATTTTCATGACTCCAATTCACTTAAAGAATCTAAACCCCAAAGCTAGAAGGCCTCAAGTTGGAGAAGCCAAGCAATATTAAAGGCAGGCCTATTTGATCACTACTGGTTCACAGGAAGAGAGTCCAGGCCACCCTGACTTTAGGCAAATGAGGGGCAGGGAGCTTATTTTGGACACTGTCATGGGCTGCATCCCTTATGGAAACCTCCAGCCAGAGAATATGATGAGTGTCTATATGGAAGAAGATGAGGGCCATGTGAGAGTGTTTGGTTTAAATTGTGGATATTTGTCTGGCGGTTGGAAGAGATCTCTGGGTCCACCTAGGCTTGCACTTTGGTGTGATTCCCCTTAGAGACTGAGTTCTTTTACTGATCTCAGATAATTATTGCCAGGAATTGTGTTGGAATTTTAGATGGCCATGCATGAGAGTTGCCCTTGGAAAGTGACATCTAGGCCCAAGTTGACTTTCCACAGAGCACAGGGAATCTCAGCCAGGATATCACATGATATTATTCTTAAAGACTTGGCAGCCATATTTGAGAGTCGAAACACACATGGACCATACATTGTAGACCTCAAGGGGCCTGGCTTAATCTGACTTTTCGCCACTTTTGGAAGCCTTGCCTGTAAGAATTCTCCAGAGTTTTCATTGAAATGAGCTTCCTCACCATTTAATGGTTTCTGAGTGAATTAAAATTCACAGTGCCTCCAACTTCATCCTTGAAAATTGGCTATATCAATACCATGAAATTTTTGAAATTCCCATGACCGGGTAGCACTGGAGAATATTTGGATGTCCTGTTGCTGATCATGAGTATACAAGACAGTGCCTTGATTGACTGGGTTTTATGAAAATGGTGTTGAACAGAGATGCCAGTAAGTTGGATCCTGCTGAGTAGTTGTACTAGAGTAGTGGTTGGCAGGTGTGTAATAAAACATCTGTGGTGGGGGCATTTGGATCTGCCATTGGCTTCCAAATGGATTGTGACTGACATTTTGCAGCCAGTAGACCCTTATATGTAAAAGCATATTGTTATATGGAGAGGTTTTAGGGCAATGTTCAGAATCAGGTTGCTATGGTCAATGGGGCAAGCTATGTGGGATAGAAGCCTGGTTGATGCATTCTCCTGACGAACCTGACCCACCACAGTTGACAGAACTTACTTCAGCACTGTGTCCCATTTGAAATCCTTGTATTTCATGAAGCAAACACCAATCTCCAGGTGCAGCAGCAAGAAATACCACGAATAGTGGAGGATGACCAAATGGAATTACAGTCCACAAGGGGAGACACTTAGACCCCAGTGGCCACAGGTTACCTACAAATAGAAAATTCAGCACTGCTGCCTCATGGTCATTGGAAAATAAGAATCAATGTCATCCAGATCACATAGATGAAGACTCAGCTATGATGGTCTCACAACAAATGAAGCTAATGCTCCTGACAACAGCATATATTTCATTGCCCAACCTCAGAGGCAGTTTCTCCAGATGTTAGGCTGGCAGAACTTCATGTTTGTGGAGTTTTTACCCTGTCCCTTACTTTTGGAAACTCCTCTACCACCTGCAAATTTGTGAACTCCTGAGCATTTTTCATTACACATATGTATTCACAGATTTTCTAACTCTTCTCCTCTAATTGTGTCTTATGTGGGGCGAAGGTAATGTCAAGGCATTGTGCTGAATGAGGGTGGGAAGATTTTTGTGTAACACATATTTGCATACACATTTGATACATTTTCCAATTTTCCATTCGAAATACTGAATCCCTGACACTAACACATACCCTACTAGACTTTGACTTTTAATCCTAATATGGTGGAGAAAAATAACCCAAACAGAATAGAAATACAAGAGGTTCACAGGAGGCATGGTGTATAGTTGGACTTGCCTTTCGTATGATAAATGGTAGGTGTTATAAATCTAGCGAATTTTAATTGAAATAGTTCTCCATGTGTTTTAAAAGTTAACAAACATGTGAATAACTGTCTCCCTTTCTCTGTAGCCTATTCATCACATGTATTTTTATATGCACATATAGAATTCTACCTGGTATCACTCGTACATTTTGTGAGGTGGCTGGCTTGGCAGATGCAAATTGTGAGAAGAGATCACTCCTACTAAATGCTGTTGGAACTGAAAATTCAACATATGAGTGAGCTTCTTATTTGAACAACATAAATCCATGTTCATTAAAATGAATATTTTTGGATCTGTGGATGATATATTACTTTGTGGTGAATTTCGATTGGCATACATAATGCTACTTTTTAATGTCTGTGTGTGTATGTGTGTGTGTGTATATATATATATATATATATATATATATATATATATATATATTCACTCTCCAGATTTTTCAAAATATGAAGTATATTTTTCTTATTGGTCTCCTGGTGAAGAAAGTGGGTCACAAACACCCGGGTCTCTCTCACTTTGTCATCAAGCCAGAGGGGCAGAGCAGAGCAGCTGCCCGCACCTGGAACAGACCCAGTGACACACCTGCATGGTAGTCACGTCAACCCAATTGGAGTAGAGGCAGAACAGAGCTGCTACCCGGGCCCAGAACAGGCCCAGCGACCCACAGGTGTGGTAGTCACGTCACCCCAATTGGAGTTGTTGCAGAGCAGAGCCTTCTCCCGTGCCTAGTACAATCCCAGTGGGTCACCGGCATGGTAGTCACATTACCCCAATAGGAGTAGGGGCAGAGCAGAGCCTTTGCCCATGCCCAGAACAGGCCCAGCAACCTGCAGGCATGGTAGTCACGACACACCAATTGGAGTAGGGGCAGAGCAGAGCCACCACCCGCGCCTGCAAGGTAGCAGACCTGCACCTGACCAGAAGAAGAGGCCCAGCGGCCTGCTGGCGCGGCAGACACTTTACCCCATTTGGAGTAGGGGCAGAACAGATCTGTAGCCCGTGCTCACAAGGTATCCTGACCTGCGACCAACCGGCAGACCAGACCCAGCGGCCCACTGGCGTGGTAGTCACGTCACCCCAATTGGGGTAGGGGTAGAGCAGAGCCGCCGCCCACGCAAGCAAGGTAGGCAGACCTGCGACCGATCGGCAGAACACCGCAAGGGTCCACGGGCGTGGTAGACACGTCACACCAATTGGAGGAGGGGCAGAGGAGAGCAGCCTCCTGCGCCTGCATGGTAAGCAGACCTGCGACCGATCAGAATAACAGGCCTAGCGGCCCATCAGCGTGGTAGATATATCACCCCAATTGGTGGAACAGCACAGCCACCCCTGCCCCTGCAATGAAGACTTTTCAAATATACAAGAGCAATATAAATATATAGGGGGAAAATTTCAAAATCACAACAGTTTCCGCAAGCAGAAAGAAACGCGAGCAGTATGAAAAGAAAAGGAAAAAAGAACCACAAGCAATGCAGGTAAACACAACTTTAGAAGAGGTAATAGCTGCAGCAGATGGAATGTCAGATAAAGAACTCAGGATATACATTCTTCAGATGATCTGAAGTCTCAAGGAAGACATTAGACAGCAAAATCAGACAATGAAAGATCACTTCAACAATGAATTACATAAACAAAACCAAGAAGCAAAAGATCAACTATACAGGGAGATAGAGGTTGTAAAAAATAACAAACAGAAATCCTAGAAATGCAGGAAGCAATAAACCATCTTAAAAACTCAATTGAGAATACTACCATCAGAGTAGAACACTTATAAGATAGAACATCAGACAATGAAGACAAAGTATTTCAACTTGAAAAGAACATAGACAGCTCAGCCAAACTGTTAAGAAACCATGAACAGAACATCCAAGAAATATGGGATAAAATAAAGAGACCAAACTTAAGAGTCATTGGGATACAGGAAGGTATAGAGGTCCAAACCAAAGGAATGAGCAATCTATTCAATGAAATAATATGAGAAAACTTCCCAGACTTGAAGAATGAGACAGACTCCCACATTCTAAAAGCCTACAGGACGACGAATGTGAAAAATCATAAGAGATCCACACCTAGACACATTATAATGAAGATGCCCAACATACAGAATAAGGAGAGAATTTTAAAAGCTACAAGAGAAAGGAAGCAGATTACATTTAGGGGTAAACCAATCAGGATAACAGCTGATCTTTCAACAAAGACTCTGAAAGCTAGAAGATCCTGGAATGACATTTTTCAATCACAGAAAGAAAATGGGTTCCAACCATGTACTGTGTATCCAGCAAAATTAAGCTTCAGGATGGAAGATGAAATTAAAACTTTCCACGATAAACAAAAGTTAAAAGAATTTGTAGCTAGAAAACCATCTCTTCAAAACATCCTTGGCAAAATATTACAGGAAGAGTAATTGGAAAATAATGAAAACCAACAGTGGGAGGTAGGACATTAAAGGGGGGAAATAATCAAAGAGGAAAACAATCCATGTTTAATAACATAAATAAACAAATATGGCTGGAAGAACAACCCTTTTCTCAATAATAACTGTAAATGTTAATGGCTTAAACTCACCAATTAACAGACACAGGCCAGTAGAATGGATCACAAAACAAGACCCAATAATATGCTGCCTACCGGAGACGCATTTGATAAGAAAAAGACATACATACACTGAAGGTAAAAGTTTGGAAAAAATCATATCACTCATATGGACTTCGGAAAAAAGCAGGAGTGTCCATACTCATATCAAATAAAATAGATTTCAAGCCAAAGTTAATCAAAAGGGATAAAGAGGGACACTACATACTGTTCAAGAGAACCATACACCAGCAAGACATAACAATCATAAATATGTATGCCCCAAACAATGGTGCAGCTATGTTCATCAAACAAACTTTTCTCAAGTTCAAGAGTCTAATAGACCACCATACAATAATCATGGGAGACTTCAACACAGCTCTCTCACCACTGGACAGGACTTCCAAACAAAAGTTGAAATAGGAAACTATAGAACTCAATAACACAATTAATAACCTAGACTTAATTGACATATATAGAATATACGACCCAACATCAAGCAGTTACATTTTTCCTCAGCAGCACATGGATCCTTCTCAAAAATAGATCATATATTATGTCACAGGGCAACTCTTAGACAAATTAAAGGAGTAGAGATAATACCATGCATCTTATCTTATCATAATGGAATGAAACTAAAAATCAATGATAAAAGAAGGAAGGAAAAACCATGCATCATTTGGAGAATGAACAATAGGTTACTGAATGATCAATGGGTTATAGAAGACATCAAGGAGGAAAATAAAAAATTCTTAGAGAAAAATGAAAACACAGACACAATATATCGGAATCTATGGGACACATTGAAAGCAGTTCTAAGAGGAAAATTCATTGCTTGGAGTTCATTCCTTAGAAAAAGAAAAAAACAACAAATAAATGATCTCATACTTCATCTCAAAATCTTAGAAAAACAAGAGCAAACAACAGCAAAAGAAGTAGAGGAAAGAAATAATTAAAATCAGAGCAGAAATCAATGAAATCGAAACAAAAGAAACAATTGAAAAAATTGACAAAACTAAAAGTTGGTTCGTTGAAAAAATAAATAAAATAGACAGACCCCTAGCCATGCTAATGAAGAGGAGAGAGAACTGAAATTACTATCATATGGGATGAAAAAGGCAATATCACAACAGATATTTCAGAAATACAGAAGATAATCAGAAATTACTTTGAATCCTTATACTCCAAAATAATAGAAGATAGTGAAGGCATCGAAATATTTCTTAAGTCATATGATCTGACCAGAGTGAGTTAGGAGGATATAGACAACCTAAACATACCAATATCAATTGAGGAAATAAAAGAAACCATCCAAAGACTACCAACTAAGAAAATCCCAGGACCGTATGGGTATACATCAGACTTTTACAAAACCTTTAAATATGAACTAATACCAATACTTTTCAAGCTATTTCAGAAAATTGAAAAAGAGGGAGATCTTCCAAATTCATTCTACGAGGCCAATATCACTCTGATTCCTTCACCAGATAGACACTTCAAAGAAAGAAGACTAAAGACCGATATCTCTAATGAACCTAAATGCAAAAATCTTAAATTAAATTCTGGAGAATCAGATACAAAAACATATCAAAAAAATGTGGACCATGATCAAGTAGGATTCATCCCTGGGATGCAAGGAGGGTTCAATATACGAAAATCAATAAGTGTTATTCACCACATCAATAGACTTAAAAATAAAAACCATAATATCATCTAGATAGATGCAGAAAAAGCATTCGACAAAGTACAGCATCCCTTTATGTTCAAAACTCTCGAAAAACTAGGAATAACAGGAACATTCCTCAATAGTGTAAAAACAATCTATGCTAAACCGCAGGCTAGCGTCATTCTTAATGGAGAAAAATTGAAGACATTCCCTCCAAAATCTGGAACAAGACAGGGATGCCCGCTCTCACCACTTCTGTTCAATATAGTTCTCAAAAGACTGGCCAGAGCAATTAGACAGATGAAAGAAATTAAAGGCATATAAATAGGAAAAGAATAACTTAAATTATCACTATTGCAGATGACATGATTCTATACCTAGCAGACCCAAAAGGGTCTACAAAGAAACTAATAGAGCTAATAAATGAATTCAGCAAAGTGGCAGGATATAAAATCAACACGCATAAATCAAATGCATTCCTGTATATCAGCGACAAATCCTCTGAAATGGAAATGAGGACAACCACTCCATTCACAATATCCTAAAAAAAAAATGGGAATCAACCTAACAAAAGAGGTGAAAGTCTTATACAATGAAAACTACAGAACCCTAAAGAGAGAAATAGAAGAAGATCTTAGAAGATGTAAAAATATACCCTGTTCATGGATAGGCAGAACTAACATCATCAAAATGGCAATATTACCAAAAGTTCTCTATAGGGTTAATCCAATGCCAATCAAAATCCCAAAGGCATTTCTTGTAGAAATAGAGAAAGCAATCATGAAATTCATATGAAAAAATAAAAGACCCAGAATTGCAAAACAATGCTAAGCAGGAAGTGTGAATCAGGTGGTATAGCGATACCAGACTTCAAACTATACTACAGAGCAATAGTAACAAAAATAGCATGGTACTGGTACCGAAAAAGGCAGGTGGACCAATGGTACAGAATAGAGGACACAGAAACCAATCCACAAAACTACAACTATCTTATATTTGATAAAGGGGCTAAAAGCATGCAATGGAGGAAGGATAGCATCTTCAACAAATGGTGTTGGGAAAACTGAAAATCCATATGTAACAAAATGAAACTGAATCCCTTTCTCTCGCCATGCACAAAAGTTAACTCAAAATGGATCAAGGAGCTTGATATCAAATCAGAGACACACTGTCTGATAGAAGAAAAATTTGGTTACGATGTACATACTGTGGGGTCGGGCTACAGATTCCTCAATAGGACACCCATAGTACAAGAGTTAATAACTAGAATCAACATATGGGACTTACTCAACTAAAAAAGTTTTTTCTCAGCAAAAGAAACAATAAGAGAGGTAAATATGGAGCCTACATCCTGGGAAGAAATCTTTACTACTCACACTTCAGAGAGAGCCCTAATATCCAGAGTATACAAAGAACTCAAAAAATTAGACAATAAGATAACAAATAACCCAATCAACAAATGGTCCAAGGACCTCAACAGACACTTCTCAGATTAGGACATACAATCAATCAATAAGTACATGAAAAAATGCTCACCATCTCCAGCAGTCAGAGAAATGCAAATTAAAACCACCCTAAGATACCATCTCACTCCAGTAAGATTGGCAGCCATTATAAAGTCAAACAACAAGAAGTGCTGGCAAGGATGTGGGAAAAGAGGTACACTTGTACATTGCTGGTGGGACTGCAAATTGGTGCAGCCAATTGGGAAAGCAGTATGGAGATTTCTTGGAAAGCTGGGAATGGAAGCACCATTTGACCCAGCTATTCCCCTTCTTGGTCTATTCACTAAAGACCTAAAAAGAGCATGCTACAGGGACACTGCTACATCGATGTTCATAGCAGCACAATTCACAACAGCAAGACTGTGGAACCAACTTAGATGCCCTTCAATAGAATAATGGATAAAAAATGTGGCATTAACACACAATGGATTATTACTCTGCATTGAAAAATGAAAAAATCACAGAATTTGCAGGAAAATGGATGGCATTAGACTGGATTATGCTAAGTGAAGCTACACAATTCCTGTAAAACAAATGCCAAATGTCATCTTTGATATAAGGAGAGTAACTAAGAACAGATAGGGACAAAGAGCATGACAAGATGATTAACATTAAACAGGGATGAGAGGTGGAAGGGAGGGAGAAGGGAAATTGCATGGAATTGGAAGGAGACACTCTGGGTTATACAAAATTACAAACAAGAGGAATTGAGGGGAAAGGGAAAAATAATACAAGGGGGAGAAATTTATTACAGTAGAGGGAGTAGAGAGAGAAGTGGGGAGGGGCAGGGAGGCTAGGGGGGATAGTAGAGGATAGGAAAGTCAGCAGAATACAACAGACACTAGTATGGCAATATGTGAATCAATGGATGTGTAACTGATGTGATTCTGCAATCTGTATACAGGGTAAAAATGGGAGTTCATAACCCACTTGAATCAAAGTGTGAAATATGATATATCAAGAACTATGTAATGTTTTGAACAACCATAAATAAAAATAAAAAAAACTATCTTTGGTGCATAATGCACACAATTCTAATATTTCTACAGTAACTGACCCAGTTTAACATCAATGCAAGTAGATTCCTATTGGACATGATGTGTATTTTGACTTTCACTTTTATTCAACACTGATACATTACTATTTCAACAGTTTATGCACATAACAGGATATATATTTCATTCACAATTTAGAAAATTTATAGGCATTTGTTTCACTTTCAATCACTTCCTGCTTCAGAACACATGGATTCCTCCATATTTCTTGACTGGTCTTTTCATGAGACTTTTTTCCAAACATATTATTTTCGATTTCCATAATCACTTTTGAAACAAAACTCACACACACTTCATGATAAACAATAACCCTAAGATTACCATTAGATATATAACTGGTTGGAGTGAATGATTGTATGTCAATATATGATTTCCTATATATTTTCAGATATCAATTCAATCCATTATTTAAAGTGGAACCAGTTATAATATTTATTCACAGTATGGTCTATTCATGCATTATCTCTATATTCATAGACACAGGGTACACCACTTTGTACCCCCAATACTAATTTATATGTCTTCAAATATTGCTCCCAGTAATCGTGGAAGAAATACTCATGTCATATGATCTACATATACATTTGATCACAATATTTTTCTGGGCACAAAATGCAAAAATCACACTTATGATTGTACCAAATCCTAAATGGAAAGTGAACATGGATTACTAAAACGATAAATGTCCTGGTTGCCCAATGCTTTCAAATGTCATTCCTATTGGTGACGACATATTTGTTTCTTCCTAAGATTATGTATTCAATCTCAACCCTATTGAAAATGTCTAATCCTATCACTCACTGTATAATTGCCTAATTTCGTAAGGTCTGTATTGATATTTTCCTTTCTACATATTTTCCCCAGTTAATCATTGTGAATGACTCTTCACATGTGCTGAAATTTACATTCACTCTATAACCAAAACACTATTGCTACAGAACTTTTGCTCCATGTCCTATACTCACTCTATTTCCTAAACCTACTGACTACCTTCCTAATCCCACCGACTATCTCAATTTGAGTGGATGTTCTCTTCTAAAATCAATCTTCCAAGGTGTAAGGTCCTATGCCATTGATTATCGATTTATCTGAGACATCTGTGCAGAACGTAATTATAAGCTAAGTATCCCAATCAAGGGCCTAATGCCCTTCTGGGCTTCAAATCTTACCTAGATTTCTGTTTCCATACTTATATTTCACCTCTATAATCTTATAAATATCGCAGGTTCCCAATACTATTAATCATCCTTCGCAATGATTCGTAACCCAAATCAAACTTGTTATTAACCCTAACCATACACTCTTCCCTCAATCTAACTTTGCAGAAGAGCAGGGACAGAGTTCGTCTTACAATACAGGAATGTAGGGTATCTTCCTCCTGCTGAGAACCTCAAATGTCCATGCAAATTTGATCCCTGGAGAAGATGTAGGCATCTATGAAGGACCTGAGAGAGCAAATGTCATCTTCCATCGCAAACACCCTTTCCAGGATGAAGGGTTGTGTCTGAATAAGCCTCTCTCTTGTTAATGTACACAAGATAGACCAAACCAGGCATGTGTGGAGAGCTGTTCCTGGGTGCCTATGGTTGATATACCATTCTAACTTGTAAAAGTGTCACAGGAAGTAAGGGCAGCCTCCATCTCATAGGACAAAGTGGTTGCCAAGGCAATGACCTCAAAGAATTCCTGAAGGAAGTAATCTCACCTCACTTCCTTGGTGATGGAACTCTCTGAACTTGGAATCCGGGAAGCCAGGGACCCAGAGCGAGTCTCAGTCCCAGTCCCAGTGGTCTTATTTTTTGGATTTACCAAGGACAGAGTCAGTCTTTCTTGGTACCTACTGAGGTGAGGATGAACAAATGTCAGGAAAGCTCTGAAGAGGGACCTTTCCTGAGACAGCAGGTAGTGGCTCACCGCTGGCTAGTGACAACTTCACAGATTTGGCCAACGAGACCATATCTGACACAGGACAGGCGATTTCATCAGAACATAGTTTGGCCCACCAGTCAGAAGACACTCCCAATAGTCACAGACCTACTTGGGGAAGGAGCTTCCTTTGTGTGTGTGGGTGTGGGTTTGAGATTTTGTCTCATGTTCTGAGAATAGGTAGGAAAGGCGGTTTGTTTGGTTTGGAGTGAACTGTTTCTGGTAAGTCGTTTGACAAGGCCAGTGTTTCTTTGTCTGTGTATCCCACTGTGTCCGTGGTTTTAGATATTAGAAAAGAGAATGAATCATTGGATGTGTCCTGTCTAGACTCAACTTGCCCAATTTATGAATGGACTGCGGCTTGACTTATGGGTGGACAACTCCAACAATCTTCCTAAGTTCCTCTTTTCTTCCTGAATTCTGGCCACTCTCCAGAATAGGCTCATGGTTTTTTGTCCAAAATATGTACCACCTCCAAGCTCTGTGACATGGCCATGTACTGGATAGCTGAAAGAAATGGGAGCATCTCAGAAAACTCAGATATTAGTTTGACCAGGAAATTCTAAGTGAAGAAACCCTGCTTTGGGCCTTTTGCTCACCAATTGTTCTGATGCCCTGAATGTCAGGAAGGTCTTTGTCTCAGGCCACACCATTGTAGAGCCTAAAGAAACAGTTTTCAAATGGAAATGAAAGGGCATCACCTGTGGCTCCTTGCTTAATTGCTTTGGAAAGGGATGTGTCTGAATCAGCCTTTTGGCCCTGTGTGAGACTGTGGCTTAGATTCTCAGCACCTGATGGATCTAAAGAAGGATCCCATGTGTGCATCCAAAACCAAAATGGACAAAAGAGCAGTCAGTGTGGATGAAGTCTCTCGCATTCCTCTGTAAGGTTCCTGTCATCCATCATGTGAGAATAGTGATAATTTGGTTCAAATGTGTTCCTCAAAACCCTGCAGAGGCTAGCCCATAAGTGCTTGGTTTTTCTCAAGACTCCAATTCACATAAAGAATCTAAAACACACAGTCAGTAGGCCTCAAATTGGAGAAGCAGTGCCATATTAATGGCAGGCCTATTTGATCACTCTTGGTTCACTGGAAGGATGTCCTGGCCACCCTTATTTTAGGCAAATGAGGGGCAAGGGAGGTTATATTGGACACTGTCTTGGGCTGCACCCCTCATGGAAACCTCCAGCCAGAGATTATGATGATTGTGTAAATGGAAGAAGATGAGTGCCATGTGGAAGTGTTTTGGATTTAATTGTGGATATTTGTGTGACACTTGGAAGACATAACAAGGTCTACCTGGGCTTGAACTCTGGTGTGATTCCCCTTATAGACTGAGTTCAGGAACTGATCTCAGAGAAGTATTGCCATGTATTGTGTTGTGATTTAAGAGGCGATGTATGAGAGTCACCCTTGGAAACTGAGATCTAGCCCCAGAGTGGCTTTCCACAGAGCACTGGGAATTTCAGCCAAGATAACACATGATTTCATTCGAAAGACTTGGCAGACATAGTTGAGAGTGAAAACACACATGGACCTCATATTGTAGACCTTAATGGGCCTGGCTTAATGTGACCTTTTGGCCATTCTTTGGGAAGCCTTGCCTGTGAGGGTTCTCCAGAGCTTTCATTGAAATAATCTTTCTCACCATTTACTGGTTCCTGAATGAATTGAAACCCACAGTGCCTCCAACTTCATCCTTGAAAAATGTCTAAATAAATACCATGAAATTTTTGAAATTCCGATGACCAGGTGGCACTGGAGAATCTTTGGATGTCCTGTTGCTGATCATGGATGTACCAGACAGAGCCTTGCTTGACTGGGTTTTATGAAAATTGTGTAGAACAGAGGTGCCAGAAAGTTGCAGCCTGCTGAGAAGTGGGCCTAGAGCTGTGGTGGGCAGGAGTGTGATAAAACATCTGTGTTGGAGCAATGTGGATCTTCCATTGACTTCCAAATGGCTTGTGGATTACATGAAGCAGCCAGCAGACCCTTGTAATTAAAGGCATCTTGTTATATGGAGAGGATTCAGGGCAATATTCAGAATCAGGTTGCTATGGACAAGGATGCAATGTGGCAAGCTTTGAGGGATAGAAGCGTGGTTGGTGCGTTCTTCTGCAGACTCTGAACCACCACACATGACAGAACACCCTCCAGCACTGTGTCTCAGTTGAACTCCTTGAATTTCATGAAGCAAATACCAAACTCCCAGTTCAGCAGCAAAAACCCCACAAAAAGTGGAGGAGGACCAAATGGCTTCACAGTCCAACGGGGAGACACTTAGCCCCCAGAGGCCACAGTTTACCTAAAAAGAAGAAAATCAACACTGCTACCTCATGTTCATTGGAAAATAAGATACCATGTCCTCCACGTCACATAGAGGCAGACCCAGCTTTGATGGTCTCACTACAAAGGAAGCCAATTCTCCTGACAACAACATATTTTTCACGTTCCCAAACTCAGAGGCAGTTGCTCTAAAAGTTTTTAGGCCAGCAGAGCTCCATGTTTGTGGAGTGTTTACCCTGTCCCTTACTTTTGGAAACTCCTCTACCACCTCCAAGGTTGTGAACTCCTGAGCATTTTCCATTCCAGATATGTATTCACTGATTTTCTATCTATTCTCCTCTAACTGTGTCTTACTTGGGGTGAAGGTAATTTCAAGGCATTGTTCTGGATGAGAGTGGGAGGATATTTGTGTAGCATATATTTGCATACAAATTGGATTCAATTTCCAATTTTCCTTTTGAAATACTGAATCCCTGACACTAACCCATACACACTAGAGTAAGACAACTCATCCTAATATGATAGAGAAAAATAACACAAACCTATAGAAATACAAGCAGTTCATTGGAGGTATGTTGTATAGTTGGACTTGCATTTTGCATTATACAAGGTAGGAGTTATAAATCTAGTCAATGTTTAATAGAAAAAGATCTCCATGTGTTTTTAAAGTTAACAAATATGAGAATTCATGTTTCCCTTTCTCTTTAGCCTATTCACACTTGTATATTTATATGCATATATAGAATCCTACCAGGTATCACACGAATATCTTTGTGAGGTGGCTGACTTGGCAGATACAAATTGTGAGAAGAGATCACTCCTCCTAAATGCTGTTGAAACTGAAAATTCAACCTATAGGGAGCGTCCTAGTAGAACAACATTATACGTAAACTCATGTTCAGTAAAATAAATATTTTTGCATCTGTGGATGATATATATTTACTGATGAATTTCGATTGGCATTTATATTGCTACATTTTAATGTCTGTGAGTGTTTTGTGTGTGTGTTTGTGTGTGTGTGTGTGTACACTCTCCAGATTTTTCAAAATATGAAATATATGTGTCAAATATACACTCTCTAAATTCATTTATGTTCATGTATGTGGATTTTTAATCAACTTTTCACAAGATTATTCTTGTGAAAAGTTGATTAAAAATATTCAGAAATATTCATCCACCTGAAATACATATTTGTTTCCTAGTACTGAAAACTAACTTCAGGGAATGATGCATACAAATCCTAATTATTCTACAGTAACTGACCCAGTCTAACATCAATGCAAGTAGATTCCAATGGGACATGATATGTAATTCTTTATTCATTTGTATTCGACACTTTTACATTATTATTTCTTCAGTTTTTGCACATCATAGGATATACATTTCATCCACAAGTTCACAAATTTGTAGGAATTTGTTTCAAATTTAATCACTTTTTGCTTCAGAACACATGTATTGTCAAGGTTTCTTTACTGGTATTTTCATGAGTCTTCTTTCCAAACACATTATTTCCATAGTCACTTTTGAAGCAAAACTCACACACTCTTCATGATAAACCAAAACACGAATATTACCATTAGATGTATAACTGCTTGGAATGAATGATTGTATATCAATATACGATTTCCTGTGATTTTTCAGATATTAGATCAATTCATTTTTTAAAGTTGAAAAAAGTTATATTATTCATTCACATTACGGTCTATTCATTCTTTATCTCTATATTCATAGACACAGGGTACACCTCTTTGTACCCCCGATTCTAATTTTACATCTTCAATATATTGCTTGCAGAAATGTTGGAAGACATACTCATGTCACCTGATGTACATATACATTTTATCAAAGTAATATTCTCGACAAAAAAATGTAAAGGTCACATTTATGATTGTACCAAAGCCTAAATGTAAAGTGTACATGAATTACTAAAAACATCCATGTCCAGGTTGCCTAATGCTGTCAATTGTCAATCCTATTGGTGACTACATATTTGTTTCTTCCTAATTTATATATTCAAACTCAACCCTGTTGGAAATGTCTAATCCTATCACTCACTTTATACTTTGCCTGATTTCATAATGTTTCTTTTGATATCTGCTTTTCAACAAATTTTCCCGAGTTGATCCTAGTGACTGACACTTCATATGTGCTGACATTTAAATTCACTCTATAATCGAAACCCTATTGCTAAAGAACTTTTGGTCCAAATCCTATACTCACTCTTCTTTCTAAACCTACCGACTATCTTCCTAATCCTACCGACTATCCCTTTTTGACTGGATGTTCTCTTCTACATTCAATAAAATGTCCTATGCCATTGTATATCGAATTATCTGAGACAATTTTGCAGAGCATAATTCAAAGCTAAGTATCCCAATCAAGGGCCCAATGTCCTTCTGGGCTTCAAATCATACCTAGATTTCTGTTTTCATACTTATATTTCACCTCTATATTCTTGTAAATATCGCAGGTTCCCAATAGCATTATTCATCGCACAGAATGATTCGTAACCCAAATCAAACCTGTTATTAACCCTAAACATACTCTGTTCCCTCAATCTCATTTTACAGAAGAGCAGGGACAGAGTGGTTTTTACAATACAGGAAACTTGGGGACCTTCCACCTGCTGAGAACTTCAAAGGTCCATGCAGAAATGATACCTGGAGAAGTTGTAGGCAGGTATGAAGGACCTGAGAGAGCAAAAGTCATCTTCCAATGCAAACAACCTGGTCAGGATGAAGGGATATGTATGAATCAGCCTCTCTCTTCTTATTGTAGAGAAGATGGACCAAACCAGGCCTGTGTGGAGAGCTGTTCTTGGGTGCCAATGGTTGATATACCATACTACCTTGTGAAAGTGTCACAGGAAGTAGGGGAAGGCTCCATCTCATGGGACCTTTGGAAGCAACTGTTAGGACAAAGTCGTTGCCAAGGCAGTGACCTCATTCAGTTCCAAAGAAAGTGACATACCTCATTTCCTTGGTGATGGAACTGTCTGAACTTGGTATCCAAAAAGCCAGGCACCAAGAGGCAGTCCCAGTCCCAGTCCCAGTGGGCTCACTTGTTTGGATTTACCAAGGACAGAGTCAGTTTTCTTGGTACCTAATGATGTGAGGATGGCCAAATGCCAGGAAAGCTCTGAAGATGGACCTTTCCTGAGAAAGCAGATAGTGGTTCACCACTGGCTCCTGACAACTGCACAGAGTTGGCCAAGGAAACCAGATCTGAGAGAAGACAGACCATTTCAGGGGAACATAGTATGGCCCACCAGTCAGAGGACACTCTGGATAGTCACAGACCTACTTGGGTGAAGGAGGTGCCTTTGTGGGAGTGTGTGTGGGTTTATTGTTTTGTCTCATGTTCTGAGAATAGATGGGAAAGGCGGTTTGGTTTGGAGTGGACAGGTTCTAGTAAGTTGTTTCACAAGGTGAGTGTTTCTATGTCTGTGTATCCCACTGTGTCCATTGTTGTAGACATTGGAAAAGAGAATGCATTAATGGATGTGTCCTGTCAAGTGTAAATCTTCCCATATTTCAACCTGCCCAATATATGAATGGAGTGCAGCTTGTCTTGTCGATGTGCAACACGTGCTATCTTTCTAAGTTGCTGTTTTCTTCCTGAATTCTGTCCACTCTCTAGAATAGGCTCATGGATTTATGTTCAAAATATGTACCACCTCCAACTCTGTGACATGGCCATGTACTGGATAGCTGAAGAGAATTGCGAGCATCTCAGAAAACTCAGATATCAGTGTGACCAGGAAAGTCTCAGTGGAGAAACCCTGCTTTGGGCCTTTTGCTTACTTATTGTTGTTTTTCACTGAATATCAGGAAGTTCTTTGCCTCAATCCACCCCTTTGTGAAGCCTGAAGTAAACAGTTTTCAAATGAAAATTAATGGCATCACCTGTGGCTCTTTGCTTAATTGCTTTGAGAAGGGATGTGTCTGAATTAGTCTCTTGGCCATGTGTGTGGCTTTGAGTTAGATTCTCAGCACCTGATGCATCTAAAGAATGATCCCATGTGTGCATCCAAAACCATAATGGCAAAAAAATCATTCATTATGGATGAAGTCTCTTGCCTTCCTCTGTTAGGTTCCTGAACTCCATCAAGTGAGAATAGGGATTCTTTGGGTCAAATGAGTTCTTCAATTCCCTGCAGAGGTGCTTGGGTTTTCGAGTAACTCCAAATCACATAAGAAATTGATACCTGAAATCAGTAGGCCTCAAATTGGAGAAACACAGAAGTATTAACGGCAGGCTTATTTGATCACTCCTGGTTCACAGAAACGGTGTCCAGGCCACCCTGACTTTAGGCAAATGAGGAAAAAGCGAGCTGATTTTGGACACTGTCTTGGCTTTTCTCATGACTCCAATTCACATAAAGAATCTACACCCCACAGTCAGAGAGCCTCAAATTGGATAAGCGGAGCAGTATTAAGGGCAGGCCTATTTGATCACTCCAGGTTCACAGGAAGGGTGCCCAGGCCACGCTGAAGTTAGGCAAAAGAGGTGCAAGAAGCTTATTTTGGACATTTTCTTGGGCTGCACAACTCATGGAAAACTCCAGGAAGAGGTTATGATTAGTGTCTATATGGAAGAAGAATAGGGCCATGAGGGAGTATTCTGGTTTTAATTGTTTTCATTTGAGTCGCGGTTGGAAGAGTTGTCTGGGTCCACCTGGACTTGAACTCTGGTGTGATTCTCCTTATAGACTGAGTTCTGGAACTGACCTGAGAGAAGTATTGCCATGAATTGTGTTGGGATTTTAGGAGGCCAGGCATGAAGTTGCCATTGGAACCTGAGATCTAGGCACAGGTTGGCTTTCCACAGAACACTGCGAATCTCAGCCAGGATATTACAAGATTTTATTCTGAAAGACTTGGCATGCATTATAGAGATTCAAAACCCACATGGACCTCGCTTTATAGACCTCAATTGGCCTCGCTTCATGTGACTTTTTGGCCACTCATTGGGTAGCCTTGCTTGTGAGAGTACTCCAGAGCTTTGCCTCAAATTAGTTTCCTAACCCTTTAAGGGTTCCTGAATGAATTGAAACCCACAGTGCCTCCAACTTCATCCATGAAAAATTGCTAGATAATTACCATGAAATTTTTAAAATTCCCATGACCAGATGTCACTGGAGAACCTTTGATGTCCTGTTGATGATCATGAATATACCAGACAGGGCCTTGATTGACTGGGTTTCATGAAAATGGTGTAGAACAGAGATGCTAGTAAGTAGGAGCCTGGTGAGTAGTGGGCCTAGAGAAGTGTTATGCAAGTGAGTGATAAAACATCTGTGGTGGGGCCATGTGGATCTTCCATTGGCTTCCAAATGGCTTGAGACTGACATGGTGCAGCCATCAGACCCATATACGTAAAGGCATATTTTTATATGGAGAGGTTTTAGGGCAATGTTCAGAATCATGTTGCTATTGTCAAGGGGGCAAGCTACGTGGGATAGAACCCTGGTTGGTGCATTCTCCTGGAGACCATGCCCACCACAGCTGACAGAACTCCCTTCAGCACTGTCTCCCATTTGAACTCATTGTATTTCATGAAGCAAATACCAAACTCCCAGTGCAGCAGCAAAAAACACGACGATAATTGGAGGATGACCAAGTTGTGTCACAGTCCACACGGGGAGACACTTAGCCCTCAGTGGCCACAGTTTACCTACAAAGAGAGAATTCAGCACTGCTGCCTCATTTTTATTGGAAAATAAATAACCATGTCCTCCAGGTCACATAGAAGCAGATCGAGCTTTGATTGTCTCACTACAAATAAAGCTAAAGCTAATGAAAACAACATATATTTTAAGTGCCCAACCTCAAAGGAAGGTTCTCAAAAAGTCTTTAGGCCAGCAGAGCTCCATGTTTGTGGAGTGTTTACCCTGTCCCTTACTTTTGGAAACTCCTCTACCACCTCCAAAGATGTGAAATCTGGAGCATTTTCCATTCCTGATAGGTATTCACAGATTTTCTAACTCTTCTCCTCTAATTGTGTCTTACTTGGGGCGAAGGTAATGTCAAGGCATTGTTCTGGAGGAGAGTGGGAAGAATTTTCTGTAGCATATATTTGCATACACATTGGATTCAGTTTTTTATTTTCCATTCAAAATACTGAATCCCTGACTCTAACCCATACCCGACCAGACTCTGACTACTAATTCTAATATGATGGAGAAAACTAACCCAAACAGAATAGAAATACAAGCAGTTCAGAGTAGGCCTGGTGTATTGTTGGACTTGCCTTTTGCATGATACAGAGTTGGAGTCATGAATCTAGTCGATTTGTTGTTGAAATAGTTGTCCATGTATTTTTAAGGTTAACAAATATGTGAATTCCTGTCTCCCTTTCTCTGTATTCTTATATGCACATATAGATTCCTACCTGGTACCACACGTACATTCTTGTGAGGTGGCTGACTTGGCAGATACAAATTGTTAGAAGAGATCACTCCTACTAAACTTGTTGGAATTGGATATTGAACCTATGGGTGAGCTTGCTAGTTGAAGAGCATTATACATAAATCCATGTTCAGTAAAATTAATATTTTTAGATCTCTGGATGATGCATATTTTATAATGAATTTTGATTGACATATATATTGCTACTTTTTTGTCTGTGTGTGTGTTTTGTATATATATATATATATATATACACTCTCCAGATTTTTCAAAATATGAAATATATGTGTCTTATATACACTACCTAAATTCATTCATGTTTATGTATGTGGATTTATAATCAACTATTCACAAGATTATTCTGAGAAATATTCATCCACCTGAAATTTGCCTAATGATCTCAAATGTCAATCCTATTTGTGACTACATATTTGTTTCTTCCTAAGATTATATATGTAAACTCAACCCTGTTCAAAATATCTAATCCTATCACTCACTTTATACTTTGCCTGTTTTCGTAATGTCTCTATTGATATCTGCTTTCCTACATATTTTCCCCAGTTCATCATTGTGACTGACTCTTCACCTGTGCTGACATTTACATTCACTCTCTAATCGAAACCCTATTGCTAAAGAACTTTTTTTTTCCAATTCCTATACTCACCCTTATTCCTAAAAGTACTGACTATCTTCCTAATGCTATAGACTATCCCTTTTTGACTGGATGTTCTCTTCTACATTCAATCATCCAAGTAAATGTGGGGCGAGCTTCAGAGGAGGAGACAACCAACAGACTATCTCATGCAACATCAAAGGGTTTTTTTGGTGTCCAGCATGCTGGGGCTCAGGGATCACTTGAATCGAGCAGATAGCCCTGAGAATAGCTTAAGTAGAGCTTATATACTTTCCCTGGAGAGGGCAGGGAGGGAATTTTATTGATGGGTCAGGGCGAGTGGGTGGTTTGCGTGCAACTGGGTGAGGGAGTACATTCTGCAGTTGCGCAGTTGGGGACAGAACATTCTGGGAACAAGATTTGCAAGCATTTCTCAAGATTTCAACAGTGTTTTGTTAAGCATACAGAAAAATAAGAAGTGACAAGTACCTATTTTATTAACCTTTAATTCCCCACTTCTTCTTCTGGCTACTTTTAATCATAAAAATGATCATTGGAGGGTGTCACATTCTATGTCTGCTAGTGGGGTATTACCATAAGTTTAACTCGTCCAGTTTGAGCCTGGAGAAAAGAAATTACACGGTTGAGCAAACAGGGTTTTATAGTTAGCAATAATATGAGGATTATTATTGGACCTGCCAGGTTGATAAAAACGTAGTTAACCAGGAGGAGTGTGTGAACCAAGACTCAAGCCACCCTTTTTGGGCCTCTCTCTCTTGTTGATGCTCTTCAAGGTGTCTTTTAAATTTACTCATAGATTTTATTACAACTCCAGTATGGTCAGCATAAAAACAACATTCTTTCCTCAATGCATCACAAAGGCCCCCTTCTCTAATAAAGAGGAGGTCCAACCCTCAACTGTTCTGTAAAACAACTTCAGAGAGAGAGGTTAAAGATTCATGCAAAGCTCTGATGGGGGTTTCTAATATCTTAGTTTTGCTCTATTGCTGCTTCTAATTGGGTCATTTGTTGTGTCGCATGGACATTGGCAGTGGCTCCTGTGCCCACCCGTGCAGCAACTCCTATTCATAATAGGATGGCTAAAGTGAGCGATACATGTTCCCAGTGGAACCGGTTGTATGCCCCCCCCATTTGATCTTCAAACGAACCTGCATCATGATAGAGCACTCTGGGAAACATCTGCACCATTTCAAAATTAATCCCATCTGTTGACCATTTCATGAAAACATAAACAATGTTTAAGTATATAGAATTATGCTGTTGTAGGGACAGAAAAGGCAAGGCACCTAAGGCACTGAAGACAGGGAAACAGTCCTATTTTGTTGCAACCGGATTCAGAGGGCATTGCTTCTGTTGTAATCAATTAATCCCCTGAAACTCAAGTTTTAGGTAGTTTCAGAATTTTGTACCCAGCATATAAGGATGGGTCTCAGAAGTTTACAGTCTGCAGAAGTTCAAAAAAGCAGTATTTGTTTCTGATTTTTCCTCTGTTCTGGGCAAGTTAAATTTTCAAGGACACATGGGAGGGGGAGAGCTTTTTATTCCCTTTCTTATTTTCCCCTGCCAGCTGTTACAACAGAGCCCATTTGGTAATTTCTTTATCTTAGAAATGTAGCCATTTCTGTGAAGCCCCAGCTGAAGGCCAGAGGCCTTGTTCACATATTTTGTGAAAAACAAGTTAGGGGTTGTCTAGCTTAGAAGTACTGAGTTTTTTAACCAGTGGCCAAGTAGAACAGGGCAATACAAAAAGAGAAAGTTTATCTACATTGAACTCTTTATAGAAACTCTATGCTGAAAGTTCTAAATTCAGCCATGGTGAAGACTTCTGGAGAAGGACATTTAAGACTTTTCTGTGGGCCTGGTACAGAGGGGGAATACGGGGAAGGTGGGGCTGAGAGAAGCTCTGAGGATCTGAGAATGAGGAAAAAGAGAGATGTAAAAGAATAATTGGAAAGGGGTTTGGGAATTTCCTAGCAACAAAACTTCAGCAGTAGAATAGGTAGAGCAGAGCAGAAAACGGGAGTGAGTATCCCAAAATTCTGTGAGGGACTTTAAATTTTAGTAACCTGTTTTCAGTGATGACAAAGCAACTTTAATGGCCATTTATATTACATCTTGGATAAGGGTCTGAGAGCTCTCCTCAGCTCGTTTGAGCTTTGGGTTAGCTGGAAAGAGGACCTGGTGGGACCCGGTGAGGGCACTGACAGGAGAAGAGAGGAATGAGTCAGTGGAGGGGTACCTCAGTACCTGCTACCTCACTAGTGGGCAATTGTCTGAGAACTGGTGGAGGTTTGGGTTTCTGATCTAGTAATTGGAGGGGAGAAATCAGGTTGCTGAGGTGGGAGTGACAGCAGAGAGTCTGGAGCAGAAGGCTGAGGATAAAAATCTATTGGAGAAGCATAGTTCAGGATGTGAGTGAAGGAGGGAAAAGGCTTCCACATAGGGGAATCTCCTTTCACCCTTTTGAGCACTTGCAGAAGTTAAAAAGGTCATGCAAAATTTGAGGATCTAGAGACCCCTCTGGGGGCCATCCTTTTTCTGTTTTCTACTTGGTAATATGGCCAATGCTGTGTACTGAATTTGATGAAGTATTGGGGTTCCATCAGGCAGCCCCTGTATGATCACATCTCCATGAAATACAGAAGAAGTCGGCTTTTCCCCCACACAGCCGTTACTGTTTGTGGCTTTGATAGTTTGCCGGGCAAACATAGTAATCTAGGCTAGCCAACCGCATCTGGCTCGCGTGTCCCTACATCCATAAAGTTTGTTTCCATTATCTATGGTACGGAAGGGATTTAATGGTATTTTAGTGGGATTTTCTTCATCAGGGATATCCCAATAAAAAAGACCTATGGCCAGCTGACAAATGTCTGGGTGGAGAGATGGCCACCAGGTCCCTAAGGGGGCTGTATGCGAGATAGATTATACTCTTTTCCAGTAGGATTTGTGATCAGCCATCGCTGCTTAACAGGCTGATGAGGGTTAGGACTACTTGTGGCCAAGGTGAGAGTATATAACCTTATCCACATGGCGAATACACAATTTGAAACTGTTACCAGTCTTTTCCAGTTTCCAGAAAGATTCTGGACAAGGAGCAGGCTTGAGATGAGAGGCATGGATCCAGGAAGTGATTCTGTATACCTTTACCACTGTAGGTGTTATAAGTAACACCTGGTATGGTCCTTTTCAGCAGGGTTCCAGGGATGACATCTGATGTCATCTTACATACATGAAGTCTCTTATTTGATATGGATGTGGAATCCCCTGGTACACAGTTTGGTAGGCAGTGGCCATCTATTTTCACAGGTATCACTGAGTTCTTTCAAGAGCTTTAAGTCTGTCAACCAAGAGGGTGTGAAATGGATCCTTAGGTCTTACAGTTGGGCTTAGGACCCTTACTGGACGAGGGCCACCATAGAGAATTTCTCAGGGGGTAAGGCTACTCAAAGAAACAGAAGGATTTTTTCTTGCATGAAACATTGCATAAGTCAGGAGCATAGTCCAATCTTTTATGCTGGTCTCTAAGCTTAATTTCGTTAAGGTCTCTTTAATTGTTCTATTCATTCTTTCTACTTGTCCTGAACTCTGGGGTCTATAAGCACAATATAACTTCCAATTAATCCCCAGGTTCCTGGCTAACCCCTGACTTACCTGGGCCATGAACATCGGTCCATTATCAGATCCTATTACCGGCTTAGCTTCCTCCAATGGTAGAGAGGCTTAGTCAGAAGCAGGGGAATCACTTAGAGTGTGTTGTGTGTTAGGGGACGAGGGCAGTGGATAAGGAGGGGAAGAAGAGTCCAGTAGAGTCAAATCTTGTGACTCAGGGAGAACAGAGGGTGGAGGAGGTGGAAGAGGTGAGGGTTTGAGAGATCATGGGGGAAGGAGTATGAGCAGAGGCATGGGCAAGGAAAGGCTTCACCCATGGTGGAGGAGATTTGCAGAGGTTGGCAAAGTTAAGATATATGGCTGTGGATCAGGATGGCTATGTGGCCTTGACTGAAAGACAATATCTCTGACTTTTTAAATTAGTGGGAAGTAGAAAGATATTTCTAGGGGCCATACGACTCCAAAATGGGCCATTCTGAGGCACAGAGAGTCTGCCAGGTCTAGCGTTTTACTAAAAAAAGAAAGATACTGAGCCCTTAAGCAGACTTTGGTTCAGTGATCAAGGGTCAGGGACAGAGGCATTGAAGTGCTCTGTCCCATAATGAAAGGTACACAAACAGTAAAAGCAAAGTCACATGACACAGATAAGACAAGACCATGAAGACAGGCAATGGACGTCCAACACTGAGACCAGGAATGCGTAGCCGGCAAAACCCGATAGGATGGCAATACCTAATCTAAAACAAAATATCACTGAGTCGATGAAGCAATTGTTCCTTGATTCTCCGAGTCCTCTGTGGGGTCCCCCATGGAGGTGCCCTATGTCTCTGTGACACGTCTCTCAGCCACCGTCGGAGAGACCCCAGGCTCTTCATCTCCAGCAATTTTGCCAAGCCCTAACATGACACCTGAAACCAGAAAGAGGCGCCTTACTTGCTCCGAGAGGAGCCCGTTGGGGGTCTCTCATCCGCCACTGCCAGAACTCGGTGGAACCTCAATATGTAAAGGTCAGGCGAGTGTCAGAGGAAGAGACTACCAAGAGACTGTCTCATGCAACAGCAAAGGGTTTTTTTTGGGTCCAGCTTGCTGGGGCTCACAGCTAACTTAAATAGATCAGAGAGCTCTGAGAACAGCTTATGCAGAGCTTACATACATTTCTTGGAGAGGGAAGGGAGGGAAGTTTACTGATGTGTAAGGGTGAGTGGGCGGTTCGCGTGACACCGAGTGAGGCAGTACATTCTGCAGTTTGGCAGTTGGGAACAGTACATTCTAGAACAAGATTAGCAAACATTTCTCAAGATTTCAACAGTGTTTTGTTAAGCATACAGAAAAACAGGAAATTACAAGTACCTATTTTATTAACCTTTCACTACCGACTATCCCTTTTTGACTGGATGTTCCTTCTACATTAATTCATGCAAGGTACAAGGACCTATGCCATTGTATATCGATTTATCTGAGACATCTCTGCAGAACGTAATTCAATGCTGCGTATCCCAATCAAGGGCCCAATGCCCTTCTGGCCTTCAAATCATACTTAGATTTCTTTTTTCATACATATATTACACCTATATATTCTTATACACATAGCAAGTTCCCAATACCATTATTCATCCAGCACAATGATTTCTAACCCAAATCAAACATGTTTTTAACCATAATCATACACTGTTCCTTCAATCTAACTTTATAGAAGAGCAGGGAAAGAGTTGATTTTACAATAAAGAAATGTAGGTAAACTTCCACCTGCTGAGAACCTCAAAGGCCCATGCAGAAATGATCCCTGGAGAAGATGTAGGCAGCTATGAAGGACCTGAGAGAGCAAAAGTCATCTTCCATGGCAAACAACCCGGTCAGGATAAAAGGTTGTGTCTGAATTAGATTCTCTTCTTAATGTAGAGAACATGGACCAAAACAGGCCTGTGTGGAGATCTATTCCTGGGTGCCTATGGTTGATATACCATTCTAACTTGTGAAAGTGTCACAGGAAGTAGGGGCAGCCTCAATCTCATGGGACCCTTGGAAGCAACAGTTAAGACAAAGTGGTTGCCAAGACAGGGACCTCATTCAGTTCAGGAAGGAAATGACCTCACCTCACTTCCTTGGTGATGGAACTTTCTGAACTTTGGATCCAGGAAGCCAGGCACACAGAGCCAGTCCCAGTCCCCATCCCTGTGGTCTCACTTATTTGAATTTACCAAGGACAGTCAGTCTTTCTTGGTACCTTCAGACGTGAGAAGAACAAATGCCAGGAAAGCTCGGAAGCGTTGCTTTTCTTGAGAAAGCAGTTAGTGGCTCACCGTTGGCTCCTGAGAAGTTCACAGAGTTTGCCAAGGAGACCAGATCTGAGACAGGACAGGCTATTTTGGGGGAACATATTATGGCCTACAAGTCAGAGGACACTCCGGATAGTCAAAGACCTACTTGGGGGAAGAAGGTGCCTTTGTGGGTGTGGTTGTGGGTTTGTGGTTTTGTCTCATTCTCTGAGAATAGGTAGGAAAGTCAGTTTGTTTCGTTGGAAGTGGACTGTTTCTAGTAAGTCGTTTAACATGGCGAGTGTTTCTCTGTCTGTGTATCTCACTGTGTCCGTGGTTGTAGACATTAGAAAAGAGAATTCATGAATGGATGTGTCTTGTCGAGTAGAAAGCTTCTCAGCATTCATATTGCCCCATTTATGAATGGACTGTAGCTTGCCTTATTGATGTGCAACACCTGATATCTTCCTAAGTTCCTGTTTTCTTCCTGAATTCCGGCCAATCTCAAGAATAGGCCTATGGTTTTGTGTCCAAGATCTTTACCACCTCAAAGCTCTGTGACATAACAATGTACTGGATAGCTGTAGGGAATGGGGAGCATCTCAGAAAACTCAGACATCAGTGTGACCAGGAAAGTCTCAGTGGAGAAACCCTGCTTTGGGCCTTTTGCTTACCAATTGTTCTGTTGCCCTGAATGTCAGGAAGGTCTTTGCCTCTGGCCTCCCCTTTTTGAAGCCTGAAGAAAACAGTTTTCAAAGGGAAATGATTGGGCATACCTGTGGCTCTTTTCTTAAGTGCTTTGAAAAGGGATGTGTATGAATCAGCCCCCTGGCCCTGTGTGTGGCTGTGACTTAGATTCTCAGCACCTGATGGATCTAAAGAAAGTTCCCATGTTTGCATCCAAATGAAAAATGGCCAAAAGAGCAGTCATTGGGATGAAGTCTCTTGACTTCCTCTGTAAGGTTCCTGAACTCCATCAAGTGAAAATAGGGATCCTTTGGGTCAAATGAGTTCTTCAAAACCTACAGAGGCTAGCCCATAGGTGTTTGGTTTTATCATGACTAAAATTCACATAAAGAATCTAAACCCCACAGTCAGTAGGCCTCAAATTGGAGAATTGGAGCGGTATTAATGGCAGGCCTATTTGATCACTCCTGGTTCACAGGATGGGTGTCCAGGCCACCTTGACTTTAGGCAAATGAGGGTCAAAGGAGCTTATTTTGGACACTGTCTTGGTCTGCGCCCCTCATTTAAACATCCAGCCAAATTATGATGAGTGTCAATATGGAAGAAGATGAGGGCCATATGGGAGTGTTCTTGTTTTAATTGTGGTAATTTGTGTGGTAGTTGGAAGAGATGACTGGGATCACCTGGGCTTGAACTCTGGTGTGATTCCCCTTAAAGAATGAGTTCTGGATCTGACCTCAGAGAAGTATTGCCGTGAATTCTCTTGGGATTTTACTAGGCCACGCGTGAGAATCGCCTTTGGAAACTGAGATCTAGGCCCAGGATGGCTTTCCATGGAGCTCGGGGATTCTGAGCCAGGATATCACATGATTTACTTCTTGAAGACTTGGCAGCCCTAGTTGAGAGTCCAAACACATATGGACCTCACATTGTAGACCACAATGTGTCTGGATTCATGTGACCTTTTTGCCAGTCTTTTGGAAGGCTTTTCTGTGAGTGTTCTCCAGAGCTTTCATTGAAATGAGCTTCCTCACCATTTAATGGTTCCTGAATTAATTGAAACCCACAGTGCCTCTAACTTCATTTTTGAAATATGACTAGATTAATACCATGAAATTTCTGAAATTCCCATGACCAGGTGGCACTGGATAAACTTTGGATTTCCTGTTGCTGATCATGAGTGTACCAAAGAGTGCCTTGATTGACTGGGTTTCGTGAAAATGGTGTAGAACAGAGATGCCAGTAATTTGGATCCTGCTGAGTACTGGGCGTAGAGAAGTGGACTGTAGGTGTGTAAATAAATATTTTTGGTAGGACCACCTGGATCTTCCATTGGCTTTGAAAGACTTGCGACTGACATGGTGCAGGCAGCAGACCTTTATATGTAAAGGCATCTTGTCATATGGAGAGGTTTCAGGGCAATGTTCAGAATCAGGTTGCTATAGTCAAGGGGAAAGCTATGTAGGATAGAAGCCTGGTTCGTACATTCTCTTCGCGACCCTGACCAACCACACATGACAGAACTCCTCCAGCATTTTTATCCCAGTTGAACTCCTTGTATTTCGTGAAGCAAGTACCAAACTCCCAGTGCAGCAGTAAGAAACACCCTGGAAAGTGGAGGATCACCAAATGGCTTCACAGTCCACATGGGAGACACTTCAGCCCAGTGGCCTCAGTTTACCTACAAAGAGAGAATTCAGCACCGCTGCCTCATGATCATTGGAAAATAAGAAACCATGTTCTCCAGGTAACATAGATGTAGACCCAGATTTCATGGTGTCACTACAAACGAAGCTAAATCTCCTGACAATTACATATATTTCTTGTTCCCAACCTCAGAGGAAGTTTCTCAAGAAGTCTTTAGGCCACCACAGCTCCATGTTTCTGGATTGTTTACCCTCTCCCTTACTTTTGGAAACTGTTCTACCCCCTCCAGTGTTGTGAACTCCTGAGCATTTTCCATTCCACATAAATTCACAGATTTTCTAACTCCTCTCCTCTAATTGTGTCTTACTTTTAGCGATGGTTATGTCAAGGCATTGTTCTGGATGAGAGAGGGAAGATTTATGTGTATCACATTTTTGCATACACATTAGATTCATTTTCCTTTTTTCCATTTGAAATACTGAATCCCTGACACTAACCCATACCCTACTAGACTCTGACTACTAATCCTAATATCATGGAGAGAAAGAAACCTAACCGAATAGAAATACAGGCCTTTCATAGGAAGCATGGGGTATACTTCTATTTGCCTTCTGCATTATCAAGAGTATGTGTTTTAAATCTAGTCAACTTTTCATTGTAATATTTCTCCATGATTTTTTAAAATTATCACATATATAAATTCCTGTCTCCCTTTCTCTGTATCCTATTCAGCACATGTATTTTTTATGCATATATATAATATCCTACCTGGTATCACACGGACATTCTTTTGAGCTCCCTGACTTTGGAATATAAAATTGTGAGAACAGATGACTCTCCCTAAATAATGATGGAACTGAAAATTCAACCTATGGGTGAGCTTCCTAGTGAAAAACACTATACATAAATCCATGTTCAGTAAAATGAATATTTTTGGATACGTGGATGAATTATATTTCATGATGAATTTCGATTGGCATATATATTGCTAAATATTAATGTGTGTGTGTGTGTGTGTGTATGTGTGCATGTGTGTGTGTGTGTGTGTGTGTGTGTGTTTGTGTATTTTTTTTAAATCTGGAAAAAATATATATATATATTTTTTTTTTCCTCCAGATTTTAAAAAAAATATGAAAAATATGTGTCTTATTATACACTCCCTAAATTCATTTATATTCATGTATGTGGGTTCAAAATCCAATCTTTACAAGATTATTTTCAGCAATATTTATATTCCTGTAATACATTTTTGTTTCCTACTACTGAAAACTAAGTTCAGTAGGTGGTGCATACAAATCCTAATATTTCTACAGTACCTGACCCAGTTTAACATCAATGCAAGTATATTGCTATGGGACATGATGTGTATTTTGAAGTTCATTTTTATTCAACACTGGTATATTACTATTTTATCTGTTTATGGACATCATAGGATATATTTTTTCATCCACAACTTCACAAAATTATAGGCATTTGGTTCACATTCATTTACTTACTACTTAAGAACACATGTATTCCTCCATGTTTCTTTACTGGTCTTTTCACTAGACTTCTTTCTAAACACATTATTTTTGATTCCATAATCATTTTTGAAGCAATACTCACCCTTCACGATAAACCGTAACCCTAATATTACCATTACATATATAACTGGTTGGAATGATTGTATATATATCAATATAAGATTTCCAATATTTTTTCAGATGCAAACTCAATCCATTATTTAAAGTTGGAACTAGTTATATACTTTATCACAATATGGTCTATTCATGCAACATCTCAATAATCATCAACACAAGGTACACCTATTTGTATCACCAGTACTAATTTATAAGTTTCCAGAATATTACTCCCCATAATGGTGGAAGAAATACTCATGACACCTTATCAACATATACAATTTATCACGGTAGTATTCTGGACACAAAATGCAAAGGTCACACATATGATTGTACCAAAGCCTAAATGGAAAGTGACCATGGATTACTAAAAACATCCATGTCCAGGGTGCCTAATGCTCTCAAATGTCAATCCTATTGATTACTACATATTTGTTTCTTCCTAAGATTATATATTCAACCTCAAGCCTGTTGAAAATGTCTAATCCTATCACTCACTTTATACTTTGCCTGATTTCCTAATCTTTCTATTGATATCTGCTTTCCTACATATTTTTCCCAGTTCATCATTGTGACTGTCTCTTCACATGTGCTGACATTTACATTCACTCTCTAACTGAAACCCTATTGCTAAAGAACTTTTGGTCCAACTCCTAGAGTCACTCTTCTTCCTAAACCTACTGACTATCTTCCTAATCCTACAGACTATCCCTTTTTGACTGGATGTTCTCTTCTACATTCAATCATCCGAGGTACACGGTCCTATGCCATTGTATATCGATTTATCTGAGACCTCGGTGCAGAACATAATTCAAGCTAAGTATACAAATCAAGGGTTCTGTTGCCCTGAATGTCAGGAAGGTCTTTGCCTCAGGCCACCCCTTTGTGAAGCCTGAAGAAAAAATTTTCAAATGGAAATAAATGGACATCACCTGTGGCTCTTTGCTTAATTGCTTTGGAAAGGGATTTGTCTGAATCTGCCTCTTGGCCCTGTGTGAGGCTGTGGCTTAGATTCTCAGCACCTAATGGATCTAAAGAAAGAACCCATGTGTGCATTCAAAACCAAAATGGCAAAAAGAGCAGTCATTGTGGATGAAGATTCTTGCCTTTCTCTGTTAGGTTCCTGACCCCCTTCAAGTGAGAATAGGGATCCTCTTTGTCAAATGAATTCTTCAATGCTCTGCAGATATGCTTGGGTTTTCTCATGACTCCAAATCACATAAAAAATCTATACCTGACATTCAGTAAGCCTCAAATTATAGAAACAGAGCGGAATTAATGGCAGGCCTTTTTGATCACTCCTGGTTCACAGGAAGGGTGTCCAGGCCACCCTGACTTTAGGGAAATTAGAGGCAAGGGAGCTTATTCTGGAAACTGTCTTTGGTTGCGACCCTCATGAAAACTTCCATCCAGAACTTTTGATGAGGGTCTTTATGGACGAAGATGAGGGCCATGTGGGAGTTTTTTTGTTCTAATTGTGGTCATTTGTGTGGGGGTTGGAAGAGATGACTTGGTCCACCTGGGCTTGAACTCTGGTGTGATTTCCCTTAGAGCCTGAGTTCTGGAACGTACCTCATAGCAGTATTGAAATGAATTGTGTTGGTTTTTAGGAGGCCACGCATGAATGTCACCCTTTGAAACTGAGATCTAGGCCCAAGGTGGCTTTCCACAGAGCAATGGGAATCTCAGCCAGGAAATCACATGATTTTATTCTGAAAGACTTTGCAGCCATTGTTGGCCCTCAGAAGCAAGAAGGAGTGGCCATACTCATATCGATTAAAATCAACTTAAACCTAAGTTAATCAAAAGTGATAAAGAAGGACACTATATACTGTTAAAAGGCACCATTAACAAACAAGACATAACAATTATCAATTTGTATGCATCAAACAATGGTGGTGCAAAGTCATAAAACAAACTCTCCTCAACTTCAAGAGTCATATAGGCTATAACACAATAATTACGGGTGACTTCAGCACACAACTCTCGCAATTGGACAGATCCTCCAGAGAAAATCTGAATTAAGAAACTATAGAACTTAATAGAACAATCAATAACCTAGACTTAACCAACATATATAGAATATATCAAACATCATAAAGTGGATACATGTTCTTCTCAGCAGCACATTGGTCCTACTCAAATATAGACCATATATTATGCCATATGGAAACTCTTAGTAAATATAAAAGTATGGAGATAATACCATGCACCATATCTGATCATAATGGAATGAAACTTGAAATTAATGATTGAAGAAGGAAGGAAAAATTCTACATCACATGGAAAATGAACAATATGTTACTGAATGATCAATGGGTTACAGAAGACATAAAGGAGGAGATAAAAAATTTCTTAGAGACAAATGACAATACAGACAAAACATACCGGATTCTATGGAAAACAATGAAAGCAGTTTTAAGAGGGAAATTCATTTCTTGGAATTCTTTCCTCAAAAAAAAAAAAAAAGAAAAAAACAACAAATAAATGATCTCACACTACATCTCAAAAACCTAGAAAAAAAAAAGCAAAACAACAAATGTAGTAGAAGACAAGAAATAATTAAAATTAGAGGAGAAATCAACAAAATTGAAACAAAAAAATTGAAAAAATAAAAGTTGGTTCTTTGAAAATAAATTAAATCGACAGGGCCTTAGCCATGCTAATGAAGAGAAGTAGAGAGAGAACTCAAATTACTAACATATGGGATAAAAAAGGCAACATCACAACAGACACTACAGAAATTCAGATGATAATTAGAAAGTATTTTGAAACCCCATATTCCAATAAAACAGAAGACAATGAAGATATTGATAAATTTCTTATGTCATATAATCTGCCAAGTTTGAGTCCGGAAGACTCACACAATTTAAATAGACCAATAACAAAGGAAGAAATAGAAGAAACCTTCAAAAGACTACCAACCAAAAAAAGCCCTGGACCAGATGGTTATACAGCAGAGTTCTACAAAACGTTCAAAGATGAATTAATACCAATACTTTTCAAGCTATTTCAAAAAATAGAAAAAGAAGGAGTTCTTCCAAATTCATTCTATGAGGCCAACATCACCCTGATCCCAACACCAGACAAAGACACTTCAAAGAAAGAAAACTACAGACCAATATCTCTAATAAACTTGGATGCAAAAATTCTCAATAAAATCCTGGCAAATAAAAAACAAAAGCATATAAAAAAATTGTGCTTCATGATCAAGAGGGATTCATCCCAGTGATGCAAGGCTGGTTCAATATACGGAAATCAATAAATGTAATCCATCACATCAATAGACTTAAAGAGAAGAACCATATGATCATCTCGATAGATGCAAAAAAAGCATTCTACAAAGCACAACATCCCTTTTTCTTTAAAACTCTATAAAACACTAGGAATAACAGGAACTTACCTCAACATGGTAATAGCTATATATGCTAAACCTCAGGCTAGCATCATCCTAAATGGAGAAAAACTGAAGGCATTCCCTCTAAAATTTGCAACAAGACAGGGATGCCCTCTATCACCACTTCTATTAAATTTAGTTCTTGAAATACTATCCAGAGCAATGATACAGACAAAGGAAATTAAAGGCATAAAAATAGGAAAAGAAGAACTTAAATTATCGCTATTTGTGGATGACATGATAATATATTTAACAGACCCAAAAGGGTCTACAAAGAAACTGCTAGAGTTAATAAATGAATTCAGCAAATTGGCAGGATATAAAATCAACACGCATAAATCAAAGGCATTCTTGTATATCAGCAACAAAACTTCTGAAATGGAAATGAGGAAAACCACTCCATTTACAGTATACTCAAAGAAAATAAAAAACTTGGGAATCAACCTAACCAAAGAGGTGAAAGATTTATACAATGAAAACTACAGAACCCTAAAGAGAGAGATAGAAGAAGATGTTAGAGGATGGAAAAATATGCCCTGTACATGGATAGGCAGAAATAACATCATCAAAATGGCGATATTACCCAAAGTTCTCTACAGGTTTAATGCAATGCCAATCAAAAACCCAATGGCATTTCTTGTAGAAATAGATAAAGTAATCATGAATTTCATATGGAACAACAAAAGACCCAGAATAGCGAAAGCAATTCTAAGCAGGAAGTGTGAATCCAGAGTTCAAACTGTACTACAAAGCAATAGTAACAAAAACAGTGTGGTACTGGTATCAAAACAGGCAGATGGACCAATGGTACAGAATAGAGGACACAGAGACATATCCACAAAATTACAACTTTCTTATATTTGAAAAGGGACCTAAAAGCATGCAATGTAAGAAGGATAGCATCTTCAACAAATGGTGCAGGGACAATTGGAAATTCATATGCAACAAAATGAAACGGAATCCCTTTCTCTCACAATGCATAAAAGTTAACTCAAAATGGATCAAGGAGCCAGATATAAAATCAGAGACACTGCGTCTGATAGAAGAAAAAGTTGGCTACGATGTACATACTGTGGGGTTGGGCTCCAAATTCCTTAATAGGACACCCATAGCCCAAGAGTTCATAAAAAGAATAAACAAATGGGACTTACTTAATCTAAAAAAGTTTTTTCTCAGCAAGAGAAACAATAAGAGAGTTAAATAGAGAGCCTACATCCTGGGAACAAATTTTTACTCCTTACACTTCAGATAGAGCCCTAATATCTAGAATATACAAAGAACTCAAAACAATTAAACAATGAGATAACAAATAACCCAATCAACAATGGGCCAAGGATCTTAACAGACACTTCACAGAGGAGGATATACAATCAATCAACAAGTACATGAAAAAATGCTCACCATCTGTAGCAGTCAGAGAAATGCAATCAAAACCACCCTAAGATACCATCTCACTCCAGTAAGATTGGCAGCCATTATGAAGTCGAACAACAATAAGTGTTGGTGAGGATGTGGGGTAAAGGGTACACTTGTACACTGCTTGTGGGCCTGCAAATTGGAGAGTCCAATATGGAAAGCAGTATGGAGATTCCTGGGAAAGCTGGGAATGGAACCACCATTTGAGATATCGCCCTTCTCAGACTCTTCCCTGAGGATCTTAATAGAGAACAGTATAAGGATACTGCCACATCGATGATCATAGCGGCACAATTCACAATAACTAGACTGTGGAACCAAACTAGATGCCCTTCAATAGACGAATGGATAATAAAAATGTGGCATCTATACACAATGGAGTATTACACAGCACTGAAAATGACAAAATCATAGAATTTGCAGGGAAATGAATGGCATTAGAATAGATTATGCTAAGCGAAGCTATCCAATCCTTAAAAAACAAATGCCAAATGTTTCCTTTTATATAGAGAGAGCAAATAAGAAGAGAACAGGGAGGAAGAACATGAGAAAAATATTAAAACTAAACAGAGATGAGTGGGGGGAGAGAAAGGGAGAGAGAAGGAAAATTATATGGAAATGGTAGGAGACTACTCAATGTTACACAAAATTACATATAAGAGGTTGTGAGGCTAAAGAGGGGAAAACAAGGGAGAGAATTAAACAACAGCAGATGAGGTAGAGAGGGAAGATGGGAGGGGAGGGGGAATAGTAGGGGATAGGAAAGGTAGCAGAATTCAACAATAACTAGTATGCTATTATGTAAAAACGTGAGTGTGTAACTGATGTGATTCTGCGATTTGTATTTGGGGTAAAAATGGGAGTTCATAACCCAATTAAGTCAAATGTATGAAAGATGATATATCATGAGCTTTATAATGTTTTGAACAACCAAAAAAAAAAGAATTGAATTTCCAATATTTGAGTCATATAACAACTTTATTTTTTAATAAAATTGTCTTTTATTTGTTATCTTACTTGCTGGTATCTGCCTTTCAGTTTTAAAAAACTATGTGCTTTAGCCATTCATCCATGTAGTATGTAACAGAAAATTTTGAGTGTCTCCATATAACCAGATTGGCAAGGCATCAAGGTTTCCTTCACAAACAAGGTGAAGGCTTTGCCATTAGAAATTTAATATTCTGCAAAACAATTTTTTTTAACTTTCCAATTAAATTTCCAAAAAAATTTAGAAAAAAAAAAGAATCTAAACCCCACAGTAAGAAGGCCTCAAAGTGGAGAAGTGGAGCATTTACGGCAGGCCTATTTGATCACTGCTGGTTCACAGGAAGCGTGTTCAATCAACCCTGATGTTAGGCAAATGAGGGGCAAGGGAGCTTATTTTGGGCACTGGTTTGGATGTGCACCTCATGGAAAACTCCATCCAGAGGTTATGATGTGTGTTTATATGGAAAAAGATGAGGGCCATGTGGGAGTGTTTTGGTTTTAATTGTGGTCATTTGTGTGGTAGTTGGAAGAGATGACTGGGTCCACCTGGGCTTGAACTCTGGTGTGATTCCCCTTAGAGAATGAGATTTGGAACTGACTTCAGAGAAGTATTGCCATGAATGTTGTTGGGATTTCAGGAGGCCACGCATGAGAGTCGCCCTTGGAAACTGAGATCTTGGCCCAGAGAGGCTTTCCAGAGAGCACTGGGAATCTCAGTTAGGATATCACAGGTTTTATTCTGAAAGACCTGGCAGCCATCGTTGAGAGTCAAAACACACATGGACCTCACATTGGAGACCTCAATGGGCCTGGCTTCATGTGACAATTTGGCCACTCTTTGGGAAGCCTTGCCTGTGAGAGATCTCCAGATCCTTCATTAAAATGAGCTTCCTCAACATTTAATGGATCCTGAATGAATTGAAACCCACAGTACCAACAACTTCATATGTGAAAAATAGTTAGATAAATACCATGAATTTTTAGAAATTCTCATGACCAGGTGGCACTGGAGAACCTTTGGATGTCCTGTTGCTGATCATGAGTATACCAGACAGTGCCTTGATTGACTAGGTATCATGAAAATGGTGTAGAACAGAGATGCCAGTAAGTTGGAGCCTGATATGTAGTGGGCCTAGAGCAGTGGTGTGCAGGTGTGTGATAAAACATCTGTGGTGGGGCCTGTGGATCTGCCATTGACTTTCAAATGCCTTGACACAGACACGGTGCAGCCAGCAGACCCTTCTATATAAAGGCATCTTGTTATATGGAGATTTTTCACGGCAATGTTTAGAATCAGGTTGCTATGGTCAAGGGGCAAGCTATGTGGGATAGAAGCCTAGTTGGTGCATTCTCATGCAGACACTGACCCACCACACGTGACAGAACTCCCTCCAGCACTGTGTCCCACTTGAACTCCTTGTATTTCGTGAAGCAAATACCAAACTCCCAGTGCAGCAGCAAGAAACACAATGAAAAGTCGAGGATGACCAAGTGGCTTCACAGTCCACATGGGGTGACACTTAGCCCCCGTGGCCACAATTTAGCTACAAAGAGAGAATTTAGCACTGCTGCCTCATGTTCATTGGAAAATAAGAAACCATGTCCTCCTGGTCACATAGATGCAGACCTAGCTTTGATGGTCTCACTACATCGGAAGTTAAAGCTCCTGAAAACAACATATATTTCAAGTGCCCAAGCTCAGAGGCAATTTCTCAAGAAGTGTTTAGGCCAGCAGATCTCCATGTTTGTGGAGTGTTTACCATGTCACTTACTTTTGGAAACTGCTCTATCAACTCCAAGGTTGTGAACTCCTGAGCATTTTCCATTCTAAATATATATTCACAGATTTTCTAACTCTTCTCCTCTAATTCTGACTTACTTGGGGCAAAGGGAATGTCAAGTCATTGTTCTGGATGAGAGAGGGAAGATTGTTTTGTAGCACATATTTGCATACACATTGGATTCATTTTCCAATTTTCTGTTTGAAATACTGAATCCCTGACACTAACCCATACCCTACTAAACTCTGACTACTAATCCTAATATAGTGGAGAAAAATAACCCAAACAGAATAGAAATACAAGCATTTCAGAAGAAGCATGGTGTATAGTTGGAATTACCTTTTGCATGATATAAGGTAGGAGTTATAAATCTAGTCAATTATTTGTTGAAATAATTTTCCATGTGTTTTTAAAGTTAAGAAAAATGTGAATTCCTGTCTCCCTTTCTCTGTAGCCTATTAAGCAAATGTATTTTTATATGCACAAATAGAATCCTACCTGGTTTCACATATACATTCTTGTGAGGTGGCTGACTTGGCAGATACAAATTGTGAGAAGAGATCACTCCTCCTAAACGCTGTTTTAACTGAAAATTGAACCCATGGGTGAGCTTCCTAGATGAACAACACTATACACATATTCATGTTCAGTAAAATGAATATTTTGGGATATGCGGATGAGTTATTTTTCATGATGAATTTCAATTGGCATATATATTGCTACATTATAATGTGTGTGTTTGTGTGTCTATATATACATTATATATATATATATATTCTCCAGATTTACCAAAATATGAAATATATGTGTCTTCTTATACACCGCCTGAATTCATTCATATTCATATATGTGGATTTATAATCAACTTTTTAAAAGTTTATTCTCAGAAATATACATCCACTGAAATAAATATTTGTTTCCTAGTACTGAAAACTAACTTCAGGGAAGGGTGCTTACAAATCCTAATATTTCTACAGTAACTGACCAAGTTTAACATGAATGCAAGTAGATTCCTATTGGATATGGTGTGTTTATTAAAGTTCATTTTAATCAAACCTGGTACGTTATTATTTCTTCAGTTTATAGACATCATAAATTATATCCTTTCATTCACAAGTTCACAAATTTATAAACATTTGGTTCACTTTCAATCACTTCCTCCTTCAGAACACTTATATTTCTCCATGTTTCTTGACTGGTCTTTTCACTAGACTTCTTTCTAAAGACATTATTTTCGATTCCATAATCATTTTTGAAGCAAAACTCACACACTATTTATGATAAACGGTAACCCTAATATAACCATTAGATATATAAGTGGTTGGAATGAATGTATGTATATCAATAAATGATTTCCTCTATTTTTTCAGATATCAATACAATCCATTATTTAAATTTGGAACCAGTCATATAATTTATTCACAGTATGGTCTATTAATGCATCATCTCTATATTCATCAACACAGGGTAAGCCGATTAGTATCCCCAGTACTAATTTATATCTTTTCAAAATATTTCCCCCAGAAATGGTGGAAGAAATACTCATGTCACCTGATCTTCATATACATATTAACACAGTAATATTCTGGACACCAAATGCGAAGGTCACCCTTATGATTGTACCAAAGCCTCAATGGAATGTGAACATGGATTACTAAATATATCCATGTCCAGGTTGCCTAATGCTCTCAAATGTCAATCTTATTGGTGACTACAAATTGGTTTCTTCTTAAGATTATGTATTCAACCTCAACCCTGTTGAAAATGTCTAATCCTATCACGTTATACTTTGCCTGATTTCCTAATGTCTCTATTGATGTCTGCTTTCCTACATATTTTCCCCAGTTCATCATTGTGCCTGACTCTTCACATATGGTGTCATTTATATTCACTCTCTAACCAAAACCCTATTGCTAAAGTACATTTGGTCCAAATCCTAGACTCACTCTTCCTTCTAAACCTACTGACTATCTTCCTAATCCTACACACAATCCCTTTTTGACTGGATGATCTCTTCTACATTTATTCATCTGAGGTACAGGGTCTTATGCCATTGTATATCAATTTAACTGAGACCTCGGTGCAAAACATAACTCAAGCTAAGGATCCCAATCAAGGGTCCAAATCCTTCTGGGCTTCAAATATTACCTAGATTTCTGTTTTCATACTTATGTTCTACCTCTATATTCTTATAAATATCGCTGGTTCCCAATACCATTATTCATCCAGCAGAATGATTTCCAACCCAAATCGAACATGCTATTAATCCTAACCATACAATGTTCTTTCAATCTCACTTTACAGAAGAGCAGGGACAAAGTTGGTATTACAATACAGGAAGTTAGGAGATCTTCCAACTGCTGAGTACCTCAAAATCCATGCAGAAATGATCCCTGGAGAAGATGCAGGCAGCTATGAAGGACCTGAGAGAACAAAAGTCATATTCCATGGCAAAAAACATGGTCAGGATGAAAAGATGTGTCTGAGTCAGCCTCTCTATTCTTTATGTAGGGAAGATGGACCAAACCAGGCCTGTGTGGAGAGCTGTTCCCAGGTAACTATGGTTTCTATACCATTCTAACATGAGAAAGTATCACAGGAAGTAGGGCAGCCTCCATGTCAGGAGACAATAGGAAGAAACTGTTAGGACAAAGTGGTGGCCAAGACAGTGACCTCATTCATTTTCTGAAGGTAGTGACCTCACCTCACTTCCTTGGTGATGGAGCTCTCTGAATTTTGTGATCCAGGAAGCAAGGCACCCTGAGCCAGTCCCAGTCCCAGTCGCAGTGGGCTCATTTCTTTGGATTTTCCAGGAACAGAGTCAGTCTTTCTTGGTACCTACTGATGTAAGGGTTGCCAAATACCAAGAAAGCTCTGAAGAGGGGTCTTTCCTGAGAGGATAGGAATTGGCTCACCACTGCGTCCTTACAACTTCACAGATTTGACCAAGGAGACCAGATCTGAGACAGAAAGGCCATTTCTGGGGAGCACTGTATGTCCTACCAGTCAGAGGACATTCCAGATAGTCACAGACCTACTTGGAAGAAGGAGGTGCATTAGAGGGTGTTGGTTTGTGTTTGTGGTTTTTTCACATGATCTGAGAATAGGTAAAAAAGGAGGTTTGTTTGGTTTGGAGTGGACTGTTTCTAGTAAGTCATTTGACAAGGAGACTGTTTCTGTGTCTGTGTATCCCATTGTGTTTTTCTTTGTAGATATTAGAAAAGAAAATAGCTCATTGGGTGTGTCCTGTCTAGTAGAAAACTTCCCAGTATGCATCCTTCCCAATTAATGAATGGACTGAGGCTTGCCTCATCCATGGGCAACACCTGCTATCTACCTAAGTTCTCATTTTTTTCCTGAATTCTGGCCACTCTCAAGATTAGTATCATGTATTTTTGTACAAGATACGTACCACCTCCAAGCTCTGTGACATGGCCATGTACTGGATAGTTGAAGAGAATGGCGAGCATCTCAGAAAACTCACATATCAGAGTAACCAGGAAAGTCTCCTAGGAGAAACCCTGCTTGGGGGCTTTTGATTACCTATTGTTCTGTTGCTCTGAATGTCAGAAAGGTCTTTGCCTCAGGCCAAACCTTAGTGAAGCCTGAAGAAAAGAGTTTTCAAATGGAAATGAATGGGAATCACCTGTGGCTTTTTACTTTATTGCTTTGGAAAAAGATTTGTCTGAATCAGCCTCTTGGCCCTGTGTGAGCCTGTGGTTTAGATTTTCAGCACCTGATGGGTCTAGAGAAAGATCCCATGTGGGCATTCAAAACCAAAATGGAAAAAAGATCAGTCATTTTGGATGAAGCCTCTCGCCTTCCTCTGTAATATTTCTGACCTCCATGAAGTGAGAATAGGGATCATTTGTGTCAAATGAGTTCTTCAAAGCCCTGCAGAGGCTGGACAATAGGTGCTTGCGTTTTCTCATGACTCCAATTCACACAAAGAATCTATACCCCACAGTCAGTAGGCCTCAAATTTGAGAAGTGGAGCAGTATTAACAGCAGTCCTATATGATCACTTCTGTTTCACAGGAATGTTGTCCAGGCCACCCTGACTTTAGGCAAATGAGGGGCAAGGGAGATTATTTTTGACACTGTCTTGGGCTGTGCCCCTGATGGAAACCTCCAGCTAGAGTTTATGATTAGTGTCTATATAAAAGAAGAAGAGGGCCCTGTGGGAGTGTGTTGGTTTTAATTGTCATCATTTGTGTGGCAATTGGAAGAGATGCCTGGGTCCACCTGGGCTTGAACTCTGTTGTGATTCCCCTTAGAGACTGAGTTGTGGAACTGAACTCAGAGAAGTATTGCCCTGAATTGTGCTGGGATTTTTGGAGGCCACGCATGAGATTCGCCATTGGAAACTGAGATCTAGGCCCAGGGTGACTTTCCACAGAGCACTGGGAATCTCAGCCAGGATATCACAAGATTTTATTTTGAAAGATTGTCAGCCATAGTTGAGAGTCAAAACACACATGGAATTCACATTGTAGACCTCAATGGGCCTGGCTTCATGTGACCTTTTGCCCACTCTTTGGGAAGCCTTGCCTGTGAAAGTTCTCCAGAGCTTTCATTGAAATGAGATTCCTCACCTTTTAATGGTTCCTGTATAAATTAAATCCCACAGTGCCTCCAACTTCATTATTGAAAAATATCTAGATAAATACCATGAATTTTTTGAAATTACTATGACCAGGTTGCACTGGAGAACTTCTGAATGTCCTGTTCCTGATCATGATTGTACCAGACAGTGCCTTGATTGACTGGGTTTCATGAAAAAAGTGTAGAACATAGATGCCAGAAAGTTGGAGCCTGCAGACTAGTGGGCCTAGAGCAGAGGAGTGTAGGTGTGTGAAAAAAACATTTGTGGTGGGGCCACGTGGATCTGCCATTGGCTTAGAAAGACTTGTGACTGACATGGTACAGCCAGCAGACCCTTCTATGTAAGGGCATCTTGTTATATGGAGAGGATTCCTGCCAAAGGTCAGAATCAGGTTGCTATTGTCAAGTTGAAAAGCTATGTGGGATTGAAGCCTCACTGGTGCATTTTACTAACCCACCACACGTGAGAGTACATCCTCCAGCACTGTGTCCCAGTAGAACTCCTTGTATTTCGTGAAGCCAATACCAAACTCACAGTGCAGCAGTAAAAAACACCACGAAAGTGGATAATGACCAAATGGCTCTACAGACAACACAGTTAGATACTTAGACCCCAGTGGCCAAAGTTTACCTACAAAGAGAGAATTCAGCACTGCTGCCTCATGTTCACTAGAAAACAAAAAACCATGTCATCCAGGTCACATAGATGGAGACCCAGAATTGATGGTCTCACTACAAAGGAAGCTAAAACTCCTGACAACAATATATATTTTAACTGCCCGACCTCAGAGGCAGTTTCTCAAAAAGTCATTGGGCCAGCAGAGCTCCATGTTTGTGGAGTGTTTACCCTCTCCCTTTTTGTAACCCGTTCTACCTCCTACAAGTTTGTGAACTCCTGAGCATTTTTCTTTCCACATATGTATTCACAGATTTTCTAACTTTTCTCCACTAATTGTGTCTTATTTGGGGCGAAGGTAATGTCAAAGCATTGTTCTGGATGAGAGTGGGATGATTTTTGTGTAGCACATATTTGCATACACAATAGATTCATTTTCATATTTTCCATTTGAAATACTGAATCCCTGACACTAACCCATACCCTACTAGACTCTGACTACTAATCCAAATATGATGGAGAAAAAGAAACTTAACAGAATAGAAATACAGGCCTTTCATAGGAGGCATGGTGTATACTTGGACTTGCCTTCGGCTTTATCAATGGTATGTGTTATAAATATAGTCAACTTTTCATTGTAATACTTCTCCATGAGTTTTTAAAATTAACACATATGTAAATTTCTGTCTCCCTTTCTCTGTAGCCTATTCATCACATGTATTTTTTAATGCATCTTTAGAATTCTACCTGGTATCACATGTACATTCTTGTGAGCTTGATTATTTTGGAAGATACAAATTGTGAGAAGAGATCACTCCCTCTAAATACTGATGGAACTGGAAATTCAACCTATGGGTGAATTTCCTAGATGAACAATATTATGCATAAATAAATGTTCAGTAAAATGAATATTTTTGGATACGTGGATGATATCTATTTTATTATGATTTTCAAATGGCATATATATTGCTACATTTTAATGTCTGTGTATGTGAGTATCTATCTATCTATCTATCTATCTATCTATCTATCTATCTATCTATATAGATATAGATATCTACTCTTTAGATTTTCCAAAATATGAAATATATGTGTCTTATTATACACTTTCTAAATTTACTCATGTGTGTGTATGTGGATTTATAATCAAATTTTCACAAAATAATTTTTAGAAATATTCATCCACCTTAAATACATATTTATTTCCTAGTACTGAAAACTAAATTCAGTGAATGGTGCATACAAATCGTAATATTTCCACAGTGACTGACCCAGTTTCACATCAATGCAAGTAGACCCCTATGGGACCATGATGTGTATTTTGAAGTTCATTTTTATTCAACACTGATACATTACTATTTTTGCAGTTTATGGACATAATAGGATATATTCTTTCATCCACAATTTCACAAATTTATAGGCATTTAGTTCACTTTCAATCAGTTCCTACTTCAGAACACATGTATTCCTCCATGTTTCTTGACTGTTCTTTTAATGAGATTCTTTCCAAACACATTATTTTTGATTTCCATAATCATTTTTGAAGCAAAACTCAGACACTCTTCATGATAAACCATAATGCTAATATTACCATTAGATGTATAACTGGTTAGAATGAATTTATGTATATCAATATAAGATTTCCTATATATTTTCAGATATCAATTCAATCCATTATTTAAAGTTTGAACCAGTTATATTATTTATTCACAGTATGGTCTATTAAGGCATCATCTCTATATTCATAGACCGATGGTATACCTATTTGTATCCCAAATACTAATTTATAAGTCTTTAAAATATTGCTTTAAGAATATTGGAAGAAATACTCTAGCCACCTGATATATATATACATTTCATCACAGTAATATTCCTGACACAAAATGCAACGGACACACTTATGATTGTACCAAAGCCTATATTGAAAGTGAGCATGTATTACTAACAACATCCATGTCCTGATTAACTAATGATCTCAAATATCATTCCTATTGGTGAGTACATATTTGTTTCTTCCTAAGATTAAATATTGAAACTGAACCCTGTTAAAAATGTCTCATCCTATCACTCACTTTGTACTTTGCCTGATTTCCTAATGTCTCTATTGATATCTGATTTCCTACACATTTTCCCCAGTTCATCACTGTGACTGACTCTTGAAATATGCTGACATTTACATTCACTCTCTAACAAAACCCCTATATCTAAAGAACTTTTGGTCCAACTCCTAGACTCACTGAAATGGGTTCTTCAAAGCCCTGCAGAGGGTAGCCCATAGGTGCTTGGGTTTTCTCATGACCCCAATTCACATAAAGAATCTATGCCCCACAGAGAGTAGGCCTCAAATTGGAGAAGTAGAGCAGTATTAATGGCAGGCCTATTTGATCACACCTGATTCACAGGAAGGGTTTCCAGGCCACCCTGAATTTAGGCAAATAAGGGGCAAATGAGCTTATTTTGGACACTGTCTTAGGCTGCGCCCCTCATGGAAACCTCCAGCAAGAGGTTATAATGAGAGTTTATATTGAAGAAGATGAGGGCCATGTGGGAGTGTTTTGGTTTAATTGTGGTCATTTGTGTGGTAGTTGGAAGAGATGACTGGGTCCACATGGGCTTGAACTCTGGAGTGATTCCCCTTAGAGACTGAGTTCTGGAAATGAACTCAGAGAAGTATTGACATGAATTGTGTTGGGATTTTAGGAGGCCACACATGAGAGTTGCCCTTGGAGACTGAGATCTAGGCCCAGGATAGCTTTCCAAAGAGCACTGGGAATCTCAGCCAGGATATCACATGACTTTATTCAGAAAGACGTGGCAGCCATTGTTGAGAGTCAAAACACACATGGACCTCAATTGTAGACCTCAATGGGCCTGGCTTAATGTGACCTTTTGGCCACTCTTTGGGAAGCCTTGCCTCTGAGAGTTCTCCTGAGCTTTAATTGAAATAATCTTCCTCACCATTTCATGGTTCCTGAATAAATTGAAAGCCACAGTGCCTCCAAATTCATCCTTGAAAATTGGCTATATAAATACCATGAATTTTTTAAATTCCCATGAACAGGTGGCACTGGAGAACCTTTGGATATCTGTTGCTGATCACGAGTGTACCAGACATTGCATTGATTGACTGGGTTTCATGAAAATGGTGAGAACAGAGATGCCAGAAAGTTGGAGCCTGCTGACTAGTGGGCCCAGAGCAGTGGTGGGCAGGTGTATGATAAAACATCTGTCGTGGGGACACGTGGTTCTGCCATTGGTTTCCGAATGATTTGTGACTGACATGGTGCAGCCAGCAGAACCTTACAAGTAAAGGGACCTTGTTATATGGAGAGGTTTCAGGGCAATGTTCAGAATCAGGTTGCTATGGACATGGGTGCAAGCTTTTTGGGATAGAAGCCTGGTTGGTGCATTCTCCTGCAGACCCTCATCCACTACACGTGAGAGTACTCCCTCTAGCACTGTGTCCCAGTTTTTCTCCTTGTATTACGTGAAGCCAATACCAAACTCCCAGTGCAGCAGTAAGAAACACCACGAAAAGTGGAGTATGACCAAATGGCTTCACAGATCACATGGTTAGACACTTAGACCCCAGTGTCCTCAGTTTACTAACAAAGGGAAAATTCAGAACTTCTGCCTCATGTTCAATAGCATATAAGGAACCATGTCATCCAGGTCACATAGATGCCGACCCAGGTTTGATGGTCTCAATACAAAGGAAGCTAAAGCTCCTGACAACAACAAATTTTTCAAGGGCCCAAACTCAGAGGCAGTTTCTCAACAACTCACTAGGCCACCAGAGTTCCATGTTTGTGGAGTGTTTACCCTGTACCTTACTTTTGGAAATTCCACTACCACCTCCAAGGTTGTGAACTCCTGAGCATTTTCTTTTCCAGATATATATTCACAGACTTTCAAACTCTTCTCCACTAATTGTGTATTACTTGTGGCGAAGGAAATATCAAGGCATTGTTTTGGAGGACAGTGGGAAGATTTTTGTCTAGCAAATATTTGCATACACATTAGATTCATTTTCCTATTTTTCATTAGAAATACTGAATCCCTGTCACTAACCCATACCCTACTAGACTCTGACTACTAATCTTAATATGATGTAGAAAAAGAAACCTAACAGAATAGAAATACAGGCCGTTCATAGGAGGCATGGTGTATACTAGGACTTGCCTTCTGCTTTATCAAGTGAATGTGTTATAAATCTAGTCAACTTTTCATTGTAATACTTCTCCATGAGTTTTTAAAGTTAACACATATGTACATTTCTGTCTCCCTTTCTCTGTACCCTATTCATCTCATGAAATTTATTATGCATATTTAGTATCCTACCTGGTATCACACGTACATTCTTGTGAGCTTGCTGTTTTAGGAAGATACAAATTGTGAGAAGAGATCACTCCCCCTAAATACTGATGGAACTGAAAATTCAACATATGGGTGAATTTCCTAGATGAACAGCATTATACATAAATCCATGCTCAGTAAAAAGAATATTTTTGGACATGAGGATGATATATATTTCATGATGAATTTTGATTGGCATACATATTACTACATTTTAATGTCTGTGTTTCTATCTTTATATATATATATATATATATATATATATATATATATATATATATATTTTTTTTTTTTTTTTTTTCTCCAGATTATTCAAAATATGAAATATATGTGTCTTATTTTACACTCACTAATTTAACTCATGTTCCTATATGTGGATTTATAATCAAATTTTCACAAAATTATTCTCAGAAATATTCATCCACATGAAATACATATTTATTTCCCAGTACTGAAAACTAACTTCGGTGAAAGGTGCTTACAAATCCTAATATTTGTACAGTAACTGACCCAGTTTAACATCAATGCAAGTAAAATCCTATGGGACATGATATGTATTTTGAAGTTCATTTTTATTCAACACTGGTACATTACTATTTCTTCAGTTTATGGACATTATAAGATAATACTTTTCATCCACAAGTTAACAAATCTGTACGCATTTGGTTCACTTGCAATTACTTCCTGCTTCAGAATATATGTATTCCTCCATGTTTCTTGACTGTACTTTTCATGAGATTATTTCCAAACACATTATTTTCGATTTCCATAATCATTTTTGAAGCAAAACTCCCACACTCTTCATGATAAACCATAATGCTAAAATTACCATTAGATGTATAACTGGTTAGAATGAACTTAGTATATCAATATAAGATTTCCTATATATTTTCAGATATCAATTCAATCCATTATTTAAAGTTTGATCAAGTTATATTATTTATTTACAGTATGGTCTATTAAGGCATTATCTTTATAATCATAGGCACAGGGTACACGTACTTGTGTCCCCAATACTAATTTATAAGTCTTAAAATGTTGCTTTCAGAAATGTTTGAAGAAATACTGTAGTCACCTGATATACATTTACATTTCATCACAGTAATATTCCTGACAAAAAATGCAACGGACACCCTTATGATTGTACCAAAGCCTAAATTTAATGTGAGCATGTATTACTAACAACATCCATGTCCTGATTAACTAATGATCTCAAATATCATTCCTATTGGTGACTACATATTTGTTTCTTCCTAAGATTATATATTCAAACTCAACCCTGTTAAAAACGTCTTATCCTATTACTCACTTTGTACTTTCCCTGATTTCCTAATGTCTCTATTGATATCTGCTTTCCTACACATTTTCCCCAGTTCATCACTGTGACTGACTCTTCACATATGCTGACATTTGCATTCACTCTCTAACCAAAACCCTATATCTAAATACCTTTTGGAACTATCCCTTTTTGTCTGGAGGATCTCTTCCTCATTCAGTCATCCAAGGTACAAGGTCCTATGCCATTGTATAATGATTTATTTGAGACAACTTTGCGGAAATAATTCAAAGCTAAGTATCCCAATCAAGGGCCCAGTGTTCATCTGGGTTTCAAATCTTTCCTAGATTTCTGTATTCATACTTATATTACACCTATATATGCTTGTAAATATCGGAGGTCCCCAATACCATTATTCATCTCGCAGAATGATTCCTAACCCAAATTGAACATGTTATTAACCCTAACCATGCACTGTTCCCTCAATTTAACTTTACAAAGACCAGGGACAGAGTTGGTGTTATAATACAGGTAGGTAGGGGATCTTCCACCTGTTGAGAACCTCAAGTTCCATGCAGAAATAAACCCTGAAGAAGATGTAGGCAGCTATGAAGGACCTGAGAGAGCAACAGTAATCTTCCTTGGTAAAATACCTGGTCAGGATGAAGCGATGTGTCTGAATAAGCCTCTCTTTTCTTAAAGTAGAGAAGATGGACCAAACCAGGTCTGTGTGGAGAGCTGTTAACATGTGCCTATGGTTGATATACCATTCTATCTTGTGAATGTGACACAGGAAGTAGGGGAAGCCTCTCTCTCGTGGGACCCTTGGAAGCAAATGTTAGGATAAAGTGGTTACCAAGGTAGTGACCTCATTCAGTTCCTGAAGGAAGTGACCTACCTCACTTCCTTGGTGATGGAACTCTCTGAACTTGGGATCCAGGAAGCCAGGCACTCAGAGCCAGTCCCAGTCCCAGTCCCAGTGGGTTCACTTGTTTGGATTTACCAAGGACAGAGTCAGTCTTTTTGGTACATACTGATGTGTGGATGGCTAAATGCCAGGAAAGCTCTGAAGAGGGGCCTTTCCTGAGAAAGCAGGTAGTGACTCACTGATTGATGCTGAAAACTTTACAGAGTTGGTAAAGGAGACCTGATCTGAGACAGGACAGTCCATTTCGTGGGAGCAGAGTAAGGCCCATCAGTCTGAGGACACTCTGGATAGTCACAGACCTACTTGGGGGAAGGAGGTGCCTTTGTGGGTGTGGGTGTGAATTTGTGTTTTTTTTTCATGTTCTGAGAATAGGTAGGAAAGGCAGTATGTTTGGTTTGGAGTGGACTGTTTTTAGTAAGTCATTTGACAAGGCGAGTGTTTTTAGGTCTGTGTATCCCACTGTTTTCGTGGTTGTAGACAACACCTACTTCTTTCCTTAGTTCCTGTTTTCTTCCTGAATTCTGGCCACTCTCCAGAATAGGCTCATGTTTTTTTGTCCAAGATATGGACCTCCGTCGAGTTCTGTGACATGGCCATGTACTGGATAGATGAATAGAATTGGGAGCATCTCTGAAAACTCGGATATCAGTGTGACCAGTAAAGTCTCAGTAGAGAAACCCTGCTTTGTGCCTTTTGCTTACCTACTGTTCTGTTGACCTGAATGTCAGGAAGGTCTTTTCCTCAGGCCACCAGTTTGTGAAGCCTGAAGAAAAGTGCTTTCAATTGGAAATGAATGAGCATCACCTGTGGCTCTTTGCTTAATTGCTTTGGAAAGGGATGTGTCTGAATCATCCTTTCGGCTCTGAGAGAGGCTGTGGCTTTGATTATCAGCACCTGATGGATCTAAAGAAAGATCCCATGTGTGCATCCAAAACCAAAATGGCAAAAAGATCAGTCATTGTGGATGAAGTCTCTTGCTTCCTCTGTTAGGTTCCTGACCTCCATTAAGTAAGTATATTGATCCTTTGAGACAAATGAGTTCTTCAAAGCCCTGCAGCAGTGCTTGGGTTCTCACATGACTCCAAATCACATAAAGAATCTATACCTCACAGTCAGTAGGCTTCAAAATGAAGAAACAGAGCAGTATTACTGGCAGGCCTATTTGATCAATCCTGGTTTACAGGAAGGGTGTCCAGGAAACCCTGACTTTAGGAAAATGAGGGGCAAGGGAACTTATTTTGGACACTGTCTTGGGCTGCGCCCCTTATGGAAACCTCCAGCCAGAGGTTATGATGAATGTCTACATGGAAGAATATGAGGGCCATGTGGGAGTATTTTGGTTTTAATTGAACATATTGTTAACCCTAACCATACACTGTTCCCTCAATCTAAGTGTTCAGAAAAGCAGGGAAAGATTTGGTCTTACAATACAGGAATGCAGGGGATCTTCCACCTGCTGAAAACTTCAAAGTTCCATGCAGAAATGAACCCTGGAGAAGATGTAGGCAGCTATGAAGGATCTGAGAGAGCAAAAGGCATCTTCCATGGCAAACAGCCTGGTCAGGATGAAGGGTTGTGTCTGAATCAGATTCTCTCTTCTTAATGTAGAGGAGAGGCCTGTGTGGAGAGCTGTTCAGAGGTGACTATTGTTTCTTTACCATTCTAACTTGTGAAAGTGTCACAGGAAGTAGGGACATCCTCCATGTTATGAGACCTTAGGAAGCAAATGTTAGGACAAGTTGGTTGCCAAGGCAGTGACCTCACTCAGTTACTAAAGGAAGTGACCTCACCTCACATCCTTGTTGATGGAACTCTCCAAATTTGGGTTCCAGGAATCTAGGCACCCAGGCCCAGTCCCAGCACCAGTTCCAGTGTTCTTACTTGTTTGGATTTTCCAAGGACAGAGTCAGTCTTTTGTGGTACCTACTTATGTGAGAATGGCCAAATTCCAGAAAAATTCTGAAGAGGGGCCCTTCCGGAGAAAACAGATAGAGGCTCACTGCTGGCTCCTGACAACTTCACAGAGTTGACCAAGGAGTCCAGATCTGAGACAGGACAGACCATTTCTGGGGAACATAGTATGGCCCTCCAGTCAGAGGACACTCTGGATAGTTCCAGACCCACTTGGGGGAAGGAGGTGCCTTTGTGGTTGTGGGTGTGGGTTTGTGGTTTTTTCTTTTGTTCTGAGAATAGTTAGGAAAGGGGGTGTGTTTGGTTTGGAGTGGACTGTTTCTAGTTAGTCTTTTGACAAGGCGAGTGTTTTTAGGTCTGTGTATCCCACTGTTTTCGTGGTTGTAGACATTAGAAAAGATAATGCCTCAATGGGTGTATCCTCTCAAGGAGAAAACTTCCCAGCATTCATCCGGCACAATTTATGAATGGAGTGTGGCTTGCCTTATCAATGGGCAACACCAACTATCTTCCTACGTTCCTGTTTTCTTCCTGAATTCTGGCCACTCTCCAGAATAGGCTCATGATTTTGTGTCAAATATATGTACCACTTCCAAGCTCTGTGACATGGCCATGTACTGGTAGCTGAAGGGAATGGCAAGCATCTCAGAAAACTCAGATATCAGTGTAGCCAGTAAAGTCTCAGTGGAGAAACCCTGCTTTGGGCCTTTTGATTACCTATTGTTATGTTGCCCTGAATATCAGGAAAGTCTTTGTCTCAGGCCACCCCTTTGTGAAGCCTGAAGAAAACAGTTTTCACATGGAAATGAATGGGCATTACCTTTGAGTTTACAATAAAACCTTCACAGATTTGGCTCTCATTAAGTTAAAAATACTTTTAGATTGTATCTCAGTGTAAAAAGTAACATGGAACTCTACATATCTTATTGATAACAACTCCAATTATAGAACACAAATGATATACATAAATCTCCAACACTCCAACATGTTTTTCTTTTAAGCCTAGAATTACCATACAACCTTAGAACACCAGCTTGATACAATGGTCTTTGCAAGCTTCTACCTTACAGACTTGTATACCTGGAAGATATGAACACATTAACACCACAATTACATTGATGTTTTTGTATTAAACAAGTTTAGATTTTAAAGAAATAACATGGCACAATTTTATAAAAACAGTACTTGTTTTACCAGCTGTTTAATTTTTTAAGATTACTTGCTCAAAACTTACACATATAACCAAGTTACACACACCTTTTTTTATTATTTACTTAAACCCTTTTAATTCCTTAATCATATAGACTCTCTTATCCAGAAACATGTTTTTCCTCTATTATATCTATATCTAGAACCTTTTAGTTTCTCTTTTCCATCTACTAACCTCTTTCTGTTCACATTTCAATACAATGCTTTTCAATTTCTGAATTTAAGCAGATTATTTTATAGACATCTACATTTTATTAGGGCCTTTTTGAAAACCTAGAAAACTTATTGGCCTAATTTTAAAGACATCTTTATTTTTATCTGTTTACCCAATTTGAATTAAAACGTATGAATCACGTGAATCAAAGACATTTGGATACATTTTTAAATTTTTCATGAGCGCTCCTCATCTGTCAATTGTCATATCCCTGCATGATATATGGACATACACACATACAGACATACCAACACACAACACGTAGCACAAATGTAACACATAACACAATAGTAAAGGCCTTGTAGCTTTTTTCAGGTGAAATCTCCATTGCAATGCTGAAAACTCCAGAGTCGATCAAAAATAGAACTGATCAGAAAACATTAACCCATCAGCAGAATCAAGATCATGAGCTCAAAAAAAAAATTACAGAATCTAAGAAAAGCAAGAGTCCTAAAAATGATGACTGGCCAGTAATTAGTAAATACCATATTATATACTTTTTTGGTTAGGTCTAGTTTGAGTTCAGGTAAAAAGACACATTTACTCTTTTTATCTGTCTCCTGCTGAGTGCTGCAGGCTTCTTTTATTTGCATATCAAAGTAAGTCCTGGCTGAGGTCTGGGAAACTGGAAAGACTGGAATTCTGAGAAGAAACCTCACGCCTAAGGCATTTATCTATAAGTCATAATTTCCAGGTTTGGATGTTGAAAATTTTGATGCAAGTTTAAGATGTAATTCTCAAAATTTTATTTCTTTAGAGTTTTCTACACTAGAAAAACTTGCTCACACAAAACTGAAAATAGGATCATTTTTTGATAATGTTAATGCCACCATCAGAAGAAGTTTCTATAGGATCATTAAGCCCCTTTCTTTGTTATGAAGTTTCTAATAGTATTAAGTTAAATTAAATTGGCTGAAAAATTTTTAAAAAGAACCACATGCTACCATGTGTATCCGAAATTAAGCTTTAAAAATTTCCAAGACTGTTGCTAATTAATGTCATTTCAATAAGCCAGACCAACGTTTTAATTTAGTACCATTTTTTAAAATCTTACACACTGATGGGAATAGATACCATATCATAATTTATTATCTCTTCCCAAGTTAATGCACTGATATATCTAGTGAAATTTTTTCAGGCTGTCTAGTTCAAAATTAAAACTCTTTATTTTTTTTTTACCCTAAGTATTTAAGTTTCCTAGCATGAACTACCTGAAATCAAACTAAACAATTGTTTAAACCCAACTTTGAACTGTAAGATAGTGCAATGCTTTAGAAACCCATTTAGATACCAGATGGTTAAAATAAAAAAAATCATTTCTAGATACACATTCACCCTAGATCATCCCCAAGAAACAATCTATAATATCAACATATTAATGCATTCATTGTCCCTTTTGTTAAGTAAACAGAGGTGGAGAAATCCTTAAAGTGCACGTAAGGAATAAGGGAGTTCCCCACAGCAAAATGGATCTGGCAGCTGCTGGGAGTCCCTTAGCCTCACCATTTACTTACAGGATTAGTTCCTCTGGTTTGCTTTGACCCCAGGCACCAGGCATATTCTATGTCTCCCAACTTTGCAGTAGTCAGCTCCCAAAAATTTCATTCTCTGCTTCAGTTGTTTTGAGTGCTAGGCTTCCCCAAGAGGGCAGAGTGGGGTTTATTTAAAGTCCCCTCTGGGGTGTCAAAATTTATGACTGAAGGCTTGGTTCCCATCCCAAAGCCAATTAATGCCAATTTAATAATGAGAACAGGGTTTTGAGAAAAGTTTAAGTGAGATATCAAAGTTCTTAGACCCCAGACATTTCCCTCTGCAGTGGGCATGCTCAATCCAACTACGAGAAGAAAAGAAATCACTGCTTCCGTAATGTTGCTTAACAAAGGGGAGTAAAGTTTATCAAAGTTCTTTAAAGCACAGCTAAGAGAGGTGAAAAGGTGAGAACAGAAAAACTGGCGGTTCTATTGACTTTTGGTCCCTCACAGGAGAAGCATTAGTTTAAAATTTAGCTAAAGTAACTTCCACATATGTAATGCAGGTTGGAACTCGGGACTCTGCATCGGACCAAACAATGCCATCACATTTAACAGAAACACAGATAAAATGACACACAAAGACCATCATGCAGCTCCCGTTTGTTCACAACCCCAAGATCTACAATCTTGTGACTCAGAGAGAATGGAGGGAAGAGGGGGAGGAGTAGAAGGTTTGAGTGATAGGATCCTGGGTGAAGGGGTCGGATTGGAGGCAGGGACCAGGAATGGCTTCAAGGAAAGAGGCATGGAATGGCTTTGTCCCATAATGAGAGTTTCTCAAACAGAGACAAGGACAATACAAATGTGACACAAACATGTACACACAGTTAACATTTAACACGAGTTCAGAAGTAAAGATTAGAACCTAGTAACTGTCAAAACCTGATGGGTTAGACCACAAAGACAGACAGTGAATTCAACCTGAGAGAAAAAAGTAGTCAGCAAGATATGATGGGTTGCCAGCAGAGTCACCTAATGTGGGCTCATTCGTCCCTCCTCACCTAATGAGAGCACATCCGTCACTCCCCGAGTCCTCCAAGGAATCCCTTGCAAGGACATGGCCTGTGGCTTTAGGACAAGTTTGTCCACCACTGACAGGGGGAACTTACATTCTCCGCTGGAAGCCACTCTGCCAACCCAAACCAAAAACGGAAAAATGGAACCTGAACAAAAAGCTCTGAGTTATCACAAGGAAAAATGAAAAGAAGCGCCTTACTTACCTCCAGAGGGGTCTGTTGGTGTGTCCTTGTCCTATGCTGCGTGATTCCCGGCCAACGCACCAAATGTAAGGGTCCGGTGAACGTCGGAGGAAGAGACCACCAAGAGAACGCGGCTCATGCAACAGAAAAAGGCGTTCATTGAGGATCCAATCCAGCATGCTGGGGCTACGTGCTCACTCAAGAAGGGAGAGCAGCCCAGAGGCCCGAGCAGGGGTTGAGCAGTGCTTAAGTACACTTTTTGGGGAGGGCGGGACTTTACATATATCACAGTCTCCTTTAAGAAATCAACATACACCGCAGAAAAATCAAACAACAATTCCTAAACATGATTAGTTCATTCATTGGCAGGAACAGGTCAGGCGGGAGTGATAGGTGAGTTCTAAAGCGAGGTACACATTCAAACAGATTGGTTTAGGCCTTGCGATGCCTATGTGCCAGGCCACACAGGGTCCTAGGTTATTAAACAACCAGGCGGTCAGGGGGAATATTTACTGGGCAGTCCGGAATTGTACTACAAGCTACAGGAATTTCAGGTTTTGCATGTAGCATAGGAACTTAACAATACCTGGTCCTTTACATTTTAACTCAGGCCTTGCAGCTTAGAAACTTTACAAAACCCGGTCTTTTACACTTCAACTTTTACACTTTAATTTCAATTTATTTTACCCTTTCAGATCACTCCTGGTGCACAAGAAGGGTGTCCAAGCCACCCTGAATTTAGGCAAATGAGTGGCAAGGGAGCTTATTTGGGACACTGTCTTGGGCTGTGCCCCTCATGGAAACCTCCAGCCAGATGTTATGATGAGTGCCTTTATAGAAGAAGAGGAGGGCCATGTGAGAGTGTTTTGGTATTAATTGTGGTCATTTGTGTGACGGTTGGAAGAGATGACTGGGTCCACCTGGGCTTGAATTCTTGTGTGATTCCCCTTAGAGACTGACTTCTGGAACTGAACTCAAAGAAGTATTGCCATGAATTGTGGTGATATTTTAAAAGGTCAAGCATGAGAGTCGCCCTTGGAAACTAAGATCAAGGCCGAGGGTGGCTTTCCACAGAGCACTGGGAATTTCAGCAAAGATATCCCATGATTTTATTCTTAAAGACTTGGTAGCCATAGTTGAGAGTCAAAACACACATGGACCTCACATTGTAGACCTCAATGGGCCTGGCTATATCTAACCTTTTGGTCACTCTTTGGGAAGCCTTGCCTATGAGAGTTCTCCAGAGTTTCATTGAAATGAGCTTCCTCAACATTTAATGGTTCTTGAAACCCACAGTGCATACAAACACAATAGAAATACAAGCAGTTCAGAAGAGGCATGGTGTATAGTTGGACTTGCCTTTTGCATTATGTAGTGTAGGTGTTATAAATCTAGTTAATTTTTAATTGAAATAGTTCTCCTTGTGTTTTTAAAGTTAATAAATATGTGAATTCCTGTATCCTTTTCTCTGTAGCCTATTCATCACATGTATTTTTATATAAACATATTGAATCCTACCTGGTATCACATATACATTCTTGTGAGGTGGCTGACATGGCAGATACAAATTATGACAAGAGATCACTCCTCCTAAACGCTATTGGATCATAAAATTCAGCCTAAGGGTAACCTTTCTAGTTGAACAACATTATTCATAAATCCATGTTCAGTAAAATTAATATTTTTGGATCTGTGGACGATATATATTTCATCATGAATTTCAATTGGCATATATATTGCCACTTTATAATGTCTGTGTGTGTTTTGCTCTTTGCTTAATTGCTTTGGAAAGAGATGTGTCTGAATCAGCCTCTTGGCCCTGTGTGAGGCTGTGGCTTAGATTCTCAGCACCTGATGGATCTAAAGAAAGATCCCATGGGTGCATCCAAAACCAAAATGGCCAAAAGAGCAGTTATTGTGGATGAAGACTCTCACCTTCCTCTCTAATGGCCCTGACATCCATCAAGTGAAAATAGGGATCCTTTGGGTCAAATGAGTTCTTTAAAGCCCTGCAGAGTTTAGCCCATAGGTGCTTGGGTTTTCACATGAATCCAATTTACATAAAGAATCTAAACCCCACAGTCATTTGGCCTCAAATTGAAGAAGATAAGGGGCATGTGGGAGCATTTTGTTTTGAATTGTGGTAATTTGTTTGGCGCTTGGAACAGATGACTGGGTCCACCTGGGCTTGAACTCTGGTATGATTCTCCTTAGAGACTGAATTCTGGAAGTGACATCAGAGAAGTATTGTCATGAATTGTGTTTGGATTTTACTAGGCCATGCAACCTAGATCTCAGGTATTAATTGTGGTGCAGGGAGATCTAGGTGCAGGGTGGCTTTGCCCAGAGCACTGGGAATCTCAGCCTGGATATCACATGATTTTATTCTGAAATTCTTTAAAGCCACAGTTGAGAGTCAAAACACACATGGACCTCACATTTTAGACCTCAATGGGCCTGACTTCATGTGACCTTTTGGCCACTCTTTGGGAAGACTTGCCTGTGAGTGTTCTCAAGATCTTTCATTGAAATGAGCTTCTTCAACATTTAATGGTTCCTGAATGAATTGAAACCCACAGAGCCTCCAACTTTATCCTCAAAAAATGGCTTGATAAATACCATGAAACTTTTGAAATTCCCATAACCAGGTGGCACTGGAAAACTTTTGGATGTCCTGTTGCTGATCATGAGTGTATCTCACAGTGCCTTGACTGACTGGGTTTCATGAAAATTGTGTAGAACAGTGATGCCAGTATGTTGGAGCCTGTTCATTAGTGGGACTAGAGCATAGGTGTGAAGGTGTGTGATAAAACATGTGTGTTGGGGCATGTGGATCTGCCATTGGCTTCCAATTGCCTTGTGACTGACAGGGTACAGCCAGCAGACCCTTATATGTAAAGGCATCTTGTTATATGGATAGGTTTCTGGGCAATGTTCAGAATCAGGTTGCTATGGACAAAGGGGCAACCTATGTGGGACAGAATCCTGGTTGGTGCATTCTCATGCAGACTGTGTCCCTCCACACGTGACAGAACTCCCTCCAGCACTGTGTCCCAGTTGAACTCCTTGTATTTCATGAAGCAAATACCAAACTCCCAGTGCACCAAGGAGTAACACCACGAAAATTGGAGCATGACCAAATGGCTTCACAGTCAACCCGGGGAGACACTTACACCCCAGTGGCCATAGTTTAACTACAAAAAGAGTATTCAGCACTGCTGCCTCATTTTCATTGGAAAATTAGAAACAATGTCCTTCAGGTCACATATTTGCACACCCAGATTTGATGGTCACACAACAAAGGAAGCTAAAGCTCCTGACAACAACATGTATTTTAAGAGCCCAACCTCAGAGAGTTTCTCAAGAAGTCTTTACACAAGCAGAGCTCAATGTTTGTGGAGTGTTTACCCTGTCCCTTACTTTTGATAACTCCTCTACCACCTACAAGTTTGTGAACTCCTGAGCATTTTTTATTCCTGATATGTATTTACAGATTTTCTAACTTTTCTCCTCTAATTGTATCTTACTTGGAACTAAGGTAATGTCAAGGCAATCTTCTGGATGAGAGTGTGAACATTTTTGTGTAGCACATATTTGCATACCAATTAGAGTCATTTTCCATATTTCCATTCGAAATACTGAATCCTTGACACTAACGCATACCCTAATAGACTCTGACTACTACTCCTAATATGATGGAGAAAAATAACACAAACAGAATAGGAATACAAGCAGTTCAGAGGAATCATAGTGTATAGTTGGACTTGTTTTTTGCATGATTAATTGTAGGTGTTATAAATCTAGTCAATTTTTAATTGAAATAGTTCTCCATGTGTTTTTAATGTTAACAAATATGTGAATACCTATCTCCCTTTCTCTGTAGCCTATTCAGCACATGTATTTTTAAATGCACATATAGAACACTACCTGGTATCACACCTACATTTTGTGAGGTGGCTAATTTGGCAAATACAATTTGTGAGAAGTGATCACTCCTGTTAAACTCTGTTGGAACTGAAAATTTAACCTAGGGGTGTGTTTCCTAGAAGAACAACATTATACATAAATACATGTTCTAAAAGAAATAATTTTGCATCTGTGGAGGATATATATTTCATGATAAATTTGATTGCTAATTTATTGTCTGTGTGTTTTTTTGTATATATATATATATATATATATATATATATATATATACACTCTCCAGATTTTTCAAAATATGAAATATATGTGTCTTATATACACTCCCTAAATTCATTCATGTTCATGTATATGGATTTATAATCAACTTTTCACAAGATCATTCTCAGAAATATTCATCCACCTGAAATACATATTGTTTCCAGTACTGAAAACTAACTTCAGTTAATGTTGCATACAAATACTAATAATTCTACAGTAACTGACACAGTTTAACATCAATGCAAGTACATTCCTATGTGACATGATGTGTATTTTGAAATTCATTTTAATTCAACACTGGTACATTACTATTTCTTCAATTTATGCACATCATAGGATATATATTTCATCCACAAGTTAGCAAACTTATAGGCATTTGTTTCACTTTCAATCACTTCCTGCTTCAGAACACATGGATTCTTCCAGGTTTCTTGACTGGTCTTATAATGAGACTTCTTTAGAAATATATTATTTTTGATTTTTTTATCACTTTTGAAGCAAAACTGACACTCACTTCATGATAAACCATAACTATAATATCACCACTAGATGTATAACTGGTTGGAATGAATGATTTTATAACAATATAGTATTTTTTATATATTCTCTTATATCAGTTTATTCCATTATTTAAAGTGGAACCAGTTATATTATTTATTCACTATATTGTCTATTCATGCATTATCTCTATATTCATAGACACAGGGTACACCTCTTAGTACCCCCAATACTAATTTATTAGTCTTCTAAATATTGCTCCCAGAAATGGTGGAAGAAATACTCATGTCACCTGATCTACATATGCATGTTATCATAGTAATATTCTGGACACAAAATGCAAAAGTCACACGTATGATTGTACCAAAGCCTAAATGGAAACTGAACATGGATTACTAAAAACATCCATATCCAGGTTGCCTAATGCTCTCAAATGTCAATCCTATTGGTGACCACATTTTTGTTTCTTCCTAAGATTATATATTCAACCTCAAAACTATTGGAAATGTCTAGTTTTTTCACTCACTTTATACTTTGCCTGATTTCCTAATGTCTCTATTGATATCTACTTTCCTACATATTTTTTCCAGTTCAACATTGTGACTGACCCTTCACATGTGCTGACATTGACATTCACTCTCTAACCGAAACCCTATTGCTAATGAACTTTGGTCCAAATCCTATACTCTATCTTCTTCCGAAACATACTGACTATCTTCCTGATCCTATCGACTATCCCTTTTTGAGTGGATGTACTCTACTACATTCAATCATCTGAGGTACAAGGTCCTATGCCATTGTATATCGATTTTTCTGAAACATGTATGCAGAACATAATTCAAAGCTACGTGTCCCAATCTATTGCCAAATGCACTTCTGAGCTTCAAATCTTACCTAGATTTCTGTTTTCATACTTATATTTAACCACTATATTTCTATATATTGCAGGTTCCCAATAACCTTATTCATCCCGCAGAATGATTCCTAACCCAAATCGAACGTGTTATTAACCCTAACCATACACTGTTGCCTCAATCTAACATTACAAAAGAGCAGGGACAGGGCTATTCTTTCAATTAGGGATGTAGGTTATCTTCCAACTGCTGAGAACCTCAAAGTTCGATGCAGAAATGATCCCTGGAGAAGATGTAGGCAGCTATGAAGGACCTGCATGAGCAAAAGCCATCTTCCATGGCAAACAACCTGGACAGGATGAAGGGATGTGTATGCATCAGACTCTCTCTTCTTCATGTAGAGAAGATGAACCTAACCAGGCCTGCGTGTAGAGCTGTTCCATGGTGTCTATTTTGATATACCATTCTAACTAGTCAAATTGTCACAGGAAGTAGGGGCACCCTCCAACTCATGGAACCATTGGAAGCAAGTCTTAGGACAAAGTTGTTGCCAAGGCAGTGACCTCATTCAGTTGCAAAGAAAGTGACATACCTCATTTCCTTGGTGATGGAACTCTCTGAAATTGGGATGCAAGAAGCCAGGCACCAAGAGCCAGTCCCAGTCCCAGTCCCAGTGGGCTCACTTGTTTGGATTTACCAAGTACAGAGTCAGGCCTTCTTGGTACCTACTGATGTGAGGATGGCCAAATGCCAGTAGAGCTCTGAAGAGGGGCCTTTCTTGAGACAGCAGGTTGTGGCTAACAGCAGGCTCCTCGCAGAATAACAGAGTTGGCCAAGGAGACAAGATCTGAGACCAGACAGGCCATTTCGAGTGGAACATAGTATGGCCCACCAGTCAGAGGACACTCCAGATAGTTAAAGACCTATTTTTGGGAAGGAGGTGCCTTTTTGGTTGTGGGTGTGAGTTTGCGGTTTTGTTTCATGTTCTGAGAATAGGTAGGAAAGGTGGTTGGTTTGGTTTGGAGTCGACTGTTTCTAGTAAGTCTATAGACAAGGCGAGTGTTTCTATGTCTGTGTAGCCACTGTGTCCGTGGTTTTAGACATTAGAAATGAGAATGCATCAATGGAGGTGTCCTGTCTAGTAGAAAGCTTCACAGCATTCATCCTGCACAATTGATTAATGGACTGTTGCTTGCCTTATGGATGGGAAACACCTACTAACTTTCTAAGTTGCTGTTTTCTTCCTGAATTCTGGCTACTCTCCAGAATAGTATCATGGTTTATTGTCCAAGATATGTACCACCTCCAAACTCTGTGACATGGCCATGTCCTTGATAGCTGAAGGGAATGGGAACATCTCAGAAAACTCAGATATCAGTGTGACCAGTAAAGTCTCAGTGGAGAAACCCTGCTTGGCTCCATTTGCTTATCTATGTTTCTGTTGCCTTGAATGTCAGGAAGGTCTTTGCCTCAGGCCACCCCTTTGTGAAGCGTGAAGAAACAGTTTTCAAATGGAAATGAATGGGCATCACCTGTGGCTCTTTGCTTAATTGCTCTGGAAAGGGATGTGTCTTAGTCAGACACTAGGCCCTGTTTGAGGCTGTGGCTAAGATTCTCAGCTCCTGATAGATCTAAAGAAGATCCCATGTGCGCATCCAAAACCAAAATGGCAAAAAATCTGTCATTGTGGATGAAGTCTCTTGCCTTCTTCTGTTTGGTTCCTGACCTCCATCAAGTGAGAATAGGGATCCTTTGGATCAAATGAGTTCTTCAAAGTCCTGCAGAACTGCTTGGGTTGTCTCATGATGCCAAATCACATAAAGAATCTATACCTGACAGTAAGTAGGCCTCAAATTGGAGAAGCAGAGCAGTATTTATGGCAGGCCGAGAGCAGTTGTGTGCAGGTGTGTGACAATACATCTGTGGTGGGGTCATGTGGATCTTACATTGGCTTCCAAATGGCTTGTGACTGACATGGTGCAGCTAGCAGAACTTTGTATGTAAAGGCATCATGTTACATGGAGAGTTTTCAGGGCAATGTTCAGAATCAAGTTCCTATGGTAAAGGGGGCAAGCAATGGGGGATAGAAGCCTGGTTGGTGCATTCTCCTGCAGACCCTGACACACCATACGTTACAGGACTCCCTCCAGCATTGTGTCCCAGTTTAACTCCTTGTATGTCATGAACCAAATACAAAACACCCACTGCAGCAGCAAGAAACACCACGAAAAGTGGAGCATGACCAAATGATCTCAAAGTCCAGACGGGGAGACACTTATCCCCCATTGGCCACAGTTTAGTTACAAAGAGTGAATTCAGCACTGCTGCCTCATGTTCATTGGACAATAAGAATTCATGTCCTCCAGGTCACAAAAATGCAGACCCAAGTTTGATGGTCTCACTACAAAGGAAGCTAAAGCTTCTGAAAACAACATATATTTCAAGTACCCAACCTCATTGTCAGTATCTCCAGAAGTGTTTAGGCCAGCAGAGATCCATGTTTGTGGAGTTTTACCCTGTCCCTAAGGTTTGGAAACGTCTCTTCCACCTCAAAGGTTGTGAACTACTGAGCATTTTCCATTCTACGTATGTATTCACAGATTTTGTAACTCTTCTCCTCTAATTGTTTCTTACATGGAGCGTGGTTATTTCAAGCCATTGTTCTGAATGAAAGTGGGAATTTTTTGTGTGTAGCACGTATTTGCATACACATTGGATTCATTTTCCAATTTTCCATTCGAAATACTGAATCCCTGACACGAACCCATACCCTACTAGACTCTGACTACTAATTCTAATATCATGCAGAAAAGTAACACAAACAGAATTGAAATACAAGCAGTTCAGAGGAGGCATGGTGTATAATTGATCTTGCCTTTTGCATGATAAATGTCAGGTGTTATAAATCCAGTCTATTTTTAATTGAAATAGATCTCCATGTGTTTTTAAAGTTAACAAATATGTGAATTCCTGTCTCCCTTTGTCTGTAGCCTATTCAGCACATGTATTTTTATATGCACATATCAAATCCTACCTGGTGTCACACCTACATTCTTGTGAGGTGACTGACTTGGGAGATACAATTTGTGAGAAGACATCACTCCTCCTAAACGCTGTTGGAACTGATAATTCAAATAATGGGTGAGCTTCCTAGTAGAAAAACATTATACATAAATCCCTGTTAAGAAAATTGAATATTTTTGGATCTGTGATTGATGTATATTTCATAGTGAATTTAGATTTGCATATATGTTGCTACATTTTAATATCTGTATGTGTGTGTGTGTGTATACACACACACACACACACACACACTCTCTCTCTCTCCAGATTTTTCAAAATATGAAATATATGTATCTTATTTACACTCCCTAAATTCATTTATGTTCAAGTATGTGGATTTATAATCAACTTTTCACAAGATTTTTCTCAGAAATATTTATCCACCTGAAATACATATTTGTTTCCTAGTACTGAAAACTAACTTCAGTGAATGGTACATACAAATCCTGTTGATAGCCACAGCCAAGGGTCTCCAGTAAATACCATATGTACTACTGCACAACCTAAGGCAGGCATGGTCCCTAAGCCACATGCTCGTTGTTTAAACAGAGAGGGGGAGATGTTGAGAGCCACAGCCAAAGGGGCTCCAGGAAACCTCCAGCTGCCAGCAAACTTCCAGCTGCCGGCTGATGATTGGCTCCACAGCGGCCCCAGCAACATCTAGCTGATTGGCTCCTCTGCGGTGATGCTCATTGCAGATGCTCATTGAGCTGTTTCCCCGCCCTTTCAGACTGCCAGTGGATGATTGGCTGACAGAGGCCCCAGCAACATCTAGCTGATTGGCTCCTCTGTGGTGATGCACAATGGGATGTTTCCCTGCCCTTTCAGACAACGGAGCTGCTCATTGGTGGACTTTTTTGGCTCCGCCCATGTGACCCAGCCAATCGGCCTCAAAAGGAGGAGGCTTGTGGTTGAGGGAGAGGCTTGTGGGAAGACTGTGGTGGCAGTTGGGCTCTGAGGGTTTTTCCTGAGAAGCTGTTTTGTTTGGCTTGTGTGGTTCTAAAAATAAAGTTTGTTTCTTTTGACAATTGGCTCCTGAATTGTGCCCAGCCAGACTGATGATAATCATGTAAAATGTTGATTTTAAATCGCATACATGAACTTGAATGAATTTAGGGAGTGTATAATAAGACACATATATTTCATATTTTGGAAAATCTGGAAAATCTGGTATATATATATATATATATATATATATATATATATATATATATATACACACACACACACACACACACACAACAATAAAATGTAGCAATATATATGCCAATCGAAATATATCATGAAATATATATCATCCACATATCTAAAAATATTCATTTTACTGAACATGGATTTATGTATGATGTTGTTCACTAGGAAGCTCACCCATAGTTTGAATTTTCAGTTCCATCAGTATTTAGGGGAAGTGATCTATTCTCATAATTTGTATATTCCAAAGTTAGTGAGATCACAAGAATTTACATGTGTTACCAGGTAGGAGTCTATATATGCATAAAAATATACATGTTCTAAAGAGGCTACAGAGAAAAGGAGACAGGAATTTACATATGTGTTAACTTTGAAAACTCATGGAGAAATATTACAATGAAAAGTTGACTAGATTTATAACACATATCCTTGATAAAGGAAAAGGAAAATCCAAGTATACACCATGCCTCCTACAAAAGGCCTGTATTTCTATTCTGTTAGGTTTCTTTTTCTCCATCATTTTAGGATAGTAGTCATAGTCTAGTAGGGTATGGGTTAGTGTCAGAAATTCAGTATTGCAAATGGAAAATAGGATAATGTATCCAATGTGTATGCAAATATGTGCTACACAATAATCTTCCCACTCTCACCTAGAACAATGCCTTGACATTACCTTTGCCCCAAGTGAGACACAATTAGAGAAGAAGAGTTAGAAAATCTGTGAATACATATCTGGAATGGAAAATTCTCAGGAGTTCTCAACCTGGGAGCAGGTAGAGGAGTTTCCAGAAGTAAGGGATTGGGTAAACACTCCACAACCATGGAGCTCTGCTGGAAAAAAGACTTCTGGAGAATCTGCCTCTGAGGTGTGGCACTTGAAATATATATTGTTGTGAGGAGCTTTGTCTTCATTTGTAGTGAAACCATCAAAGCTGGGTCTGAATCTATGTGACTTGGAGAACATGGTTTCTTATTTTCCAATGAACCTGAGGCAGCAGTGCTGAATTCTCTCTTTGTAGGTAAACAGAGGCCAGTGGGCCAAAGTGTCTAACCATGTGGACTGTGAAGCCATTTAGTCATCCTCCAATTTTCATGGTGTTTCTTGGTGCTGAACTGGGAGTTTGGTATTTGCTTCAAGAAATACAAGGAGTTCAACTGGGACACAGTGTTGGAGGGAGTTCTGTGACATGTGCTGGGTCAGAGTCTCCAGGAGAACTCACTAACCCGGCTTCTATCCCACATAGCTTGCCCCCTTGACCATAGCAACCTGATTCTGAACATTTCCCTGAAACCTCTCCATATAACAAGATGCCTTTGCATATAAGGGTCTGCTGGGTGCACCATGTTAGCTAAAAGCCATTTGGAAGTCAATGGCAGATCCACATGGCACCACCATAAATATTTTATCACACACCTGCACACCACAACTCTGGGCCAACTACTCCGCAGTCTCCATCTAACCGGCATCTCTGTTCTACACCACTTTCATTATACCCAATCAATCAAGGCACTGTCTGGTACACTAATGATCAGCAACAGGACATCAAAGGTTCTCCAGTGCCACCTCATCATGCGAATTTCAAAAATTTCATGGTATTTATCTAGCCATTTTACAAGGATGAAGTTGGAGGCATTGTGGGTTTCAATTCTTTCAGGAATCATTCAATGTTGAGGAAGCTCATTTCAATGAAAGTTCTGGAGAACTCTCACAGGCAAGGCTTTCCAAAGAGTGGCCAAATAGTCACATGAAGCCAGGCCAATTGAGGTCTACAATGTGAGGTCCATGTGTGTTTTGACTCTCAACTATGTCTGGCAAGTATTTCAAAATAACATCATATGATATACTGTCTGAGATTCCCAGTGCTCTGTGGAAAGCCACCCCGGGCCTAGATCTCAGTTTCAAAGGGCGACTTTCATGGGTGGCCGCCTAAAATCCCAACACAAATCATGGCAATACTTCTCTGAGGTCAGTTCCAGAACTCAGTCTCTAAGAGGAATCACACCAGAGTTCAAGCCCTGGTGGACCCAGTCATCTTTTCCTACTGCCACATAAATGACCACAATGAAAACCAAAACACTCCCAAATGGCCCTCATCTTCTTCCATATAGACACTCATCATAACCTCTGGCTTGACGTTTCCTTGAGGGGCACAGCCCAAGACAGTGTCCAAAATAATCTCCCTTTCCTCTCATTTGCCTAAAGTCAGGGTGGCCTGGACACCCATTCTGTGAACCATGAGTGATCAAATAACCCTGACTTTAATACTGCTCTGCTTCTCCAATTTGAGGCCTACTGTCTGTGGAGTATAGATTCTTGATGTGAATTGGAGTAATGAAAAAACCCAATAACCCATTGGCTACACTCTGCAGGGTTTTGAAGAACTCATTTGACCCAATAAATCCCTATTCTCATTTTATGGAGGTCAGGAACCTTACAGAGGAAAGTGAGAGACTTCATCCTCAATGACTGCTTTTTGGGCCACTTTGGTTTTTGATGTGCCTTCTGGAATGTTACATATTTTTTTTTTTTTTGGTTTTAGTGCCTTCTGGAATATTACATAATTTTTTTCTTTAGACATTATTGCCAGAGTTCCTATCTTCATCCCAGTGCAGGTGAAATCAAAGATAATACCAATCTACAGCTTCTGCAATAGCCATCCCTGTACTGCTTGCAGAACTTGCCTGGACACATTGTGAACTCACCTAAATGCATTGTGAACTATCTGTTGGTGCAGCGACTTGTGGTAGTGTTGGGGTATATTTGCTGATGATGTCATCGGTGGTACAATTTTTCCAAAAGGAGCCATCAATTGGCTTGGTGTATCTTCCTCCCTTCTGCGTGTCATGATCGTCCAGCTAAAATTTGGGGGGCCAACAGAGGTGAGGCAAAGAACCTCACCCACCCCCGCTGGTACAAAGACCTCTTCACAGGTGTGGCTCTATACTGGACGGGTAGTCAGTGACGGGTAAGATCCAATTGCAATGGTACCAACTTAACGGGTAAAGACCATATGTACTATTGGACAACCTAAGGCAGGCACGGTCCCTAAGCCACATGCGTGTTGTTTAAACAGAGAGGCGAAGATGTTGAGAGCCACAGCCGAAGGGGCCCCAGCAAAATTCCTGCTGCCAGCAAACTTCCAGGTGCCGGCTGATGATTGGCTCACAGCGTCCCCAGCAACACCTAGCTGATTGGCTCCTCTGCGGTGATGCTCAATGGGCTGTTTCCCTGCCCTTTCAGACCACAAAACTGCTCATTGGGGGACTTTTTTTGACTCCGCCCACATGACCCAGCCAATCGCCCTCAAGAGCAGGAGTATTGTGGGAGGCGGAGAGAGGCTCCTGTGGGAGGGAGAGGTTTTGGGAAGCCAGTGGTGGCAGTTGGGGCTCTGAAGGTTTTTTCCTGAGAGGCTGTTTTGTTTGGCATGTGTGGTTCTAAAAATAAAGTTAGTTTCTTTTGACAAGTGGCTGCTGATTGTGCCCAGCAAGACTGCGGCATTATCCTAATATTTCTACAATAACTGACCCAGTTTAACATCAATGCAAGTAGATTCCTGTGGGAGAGGACATGATGTGTATTTTGACGTTCATTTTTATGTAACAGTGGTACATTACTATTTCTTCAGTTTACGCACATCATAGTATATATATTTGATCCACAAGTTCACAAATTTATAGGCATTTGTTTCACTTTCAATCACTTTCTGCTTCAAAACACATGTATTCCTCCAGGTTTCTTGACTGGTCTTTTCATGAGACTTCTTTCCAAACAAATTATTTCCGATTTCCATAATCACTTTTGAAGCAAAACTCACACATTCTTCATGAAAAACCATAATGCTGATATAACCATTATATATATTACTGGTTGGAATGAAGGATTGTATATCAATGTAAGATTTTCTGTATATTTTCAGATATCAATTCAATCCATTATTTAAAGTTAGAACCAGTTATAATATTTCTTTACAGTATGGTCTATTCATGCATTATCTCTATAATTATAGACACAGTGTACACCATTTTTACCTCCAAAAATAATTGATACGTCTTCAAAATATTGCTCTCAGAAATGGTGGAAGAAATACTCATGTCACCTGATCTACATATACATTTTACCACAGTAATATTCTGCACACAGAAAGAAGAGGTCAAACTTATGTTTGTACCAAAGCCTAAATGAAAAGTGAGCATGGATTACGGAAAACATCCATGTCCATATTGCCTAATGCTCTCAAAAGTTCATCCTATTGGTGACTACATGTTTGTTTCTTCCTAAGATTATATATTCAAACTCAACCCTGTTGAAAATGTATAATTCTATCACTCACTTTATACTTTGCCTGATATCCTAATGTCAATTGATATCTGCATTCCTACTTTTTTCCCCAGTTCATCCTTTTGACAGACTCTCCACATGTGCTGACAATTACATTCACTCTCTATCCGAAACCCTATTGCTAAAGATCTTTTCATCCAAATCTTATACTCACTCTTCTTTCAAAACCTACCAACAATCTTACTAATCCTACAAATTATTTCTTTTTGACTGGATGTTCTCTTCAACATTCAATCAACCAAGGTACAAGGAATTATGCCATTGTATATTGATTTATCTGAGACATCTGTGCAGAATATAATTCAAAGCTAAGAATCCCAGCCAAGGGTCCAATGCAATTCTGGGCTTCAAATATTACCTAGATGTCTGTTTTCATACTTATATTTCACTTATATTCTTATAAATATCGCACGTTCCCAATACCATAATTCATCCCGCAGAATGATTCCTAACCCAAATGGAACATGTTATTAACCCTGACCATACACTGTTCTCTCAATCTATCTTTACTGAAGAGCAGGGACAGAGTTGGTCTTTCAATACAGAAATTAGGGGATCTTCCACTTGCTGAGAACCTCCAAGGTCATTAAAGAAATGATCCCTGGATTAAATGTAGGCAGCTATGAATGACGTCAGAGAGCAAAAGTCATCTTCCATGACAAACAACCTGGTTAGCATGAAGGGATGTGTCTGAATCAACATTTCTTTTCTTAATGTATAGAAGATGGACCAAACCAGGCCTATCTGGAGAGCTTTTTTTTGGGTGCCTATGGTTGATATACCATGCAAACTTGTGAAAGTTTCACTGGAAGAAGGGGCAGCCTCCAACTCATTGGACTTTGGAAGCAACTGTTAGGACAAATTGGTTGACAAGGCAGTAACCTAATTCAGTTCCTGAAGGAAGTGACCTACGTCACTTCCTTGGTGAAGGAATTCTCTGAATTTGGGATCCATGAAGACAGGTACCCAGAGCCAGTCTCAGTCTCAGTCCCAGTGGGCTCACTTGTTCAGTTTTACCAAGGACAGGGTCAGTCTTTCTTGGTACCTACCTATGTGAGGATGGCCAAAGGCCAGAAGAGCTCTGAAGAGGGACCTTTTCTGAGAAAGCAGGTAGTGGCTCACCGCTGGCTCCTGACAACTTCACAAAGTTGGCCAAAGAGACCAGATCTGAGTCAGGACAGGACATTTCGGGAGAACATTTTATGGCCCACCAGTCAGAGGACACTCTGGATAGTCACAGACCTACTTGGGGGAAGGAGGTGCCTTTGTGGGAGTGGTTGTGGTTTTGTGGTTTTGTCACATGTTCTGAGAATAGGTAGGAAATGTGGTTTGTTTGGTTTGGATTGGACTGTTTCTAGTAAGTCGTTTGACATGTAAGTGTTTCTATGTCTGTGTATCCCACTGTGTCTGTGGTTGTAGACATTAGAAAAGAGAATGAATTAATGGATGTGTCCTTTCTAGTAGAAAGCTTCCCAGCATTCATCCTGCCCAATTGATTAATGGACTGCGGCTTGCCTTCTGGATGGGCAAAACCTTCTATCTTCCTAAGATCCTGTTTTCTTCCTGAATTCTGGCCACTCTCCAGAATAGGCTCATGGTTTTGTGTCCAAGATATATACCACCTCCAAGCTCTGTGACATGGCCATGTACTTGATAGCTGAAGTGAATGTCAAGCATCTCAGAAAACTCAGATATCAGTGTGACCAGGAAAGTCTCAGTGGAGAAACCCTGCTTTGTGTCTTTTGCTTACCTGTTCTTCTGTTGCCCTAAATGTCAGGAAGGTCTTTGCCTCTGGCCACCCCTTTGTGAAGCCTGAAGAAAACAGTTTTCAAATGAAAATGAATGGGCATCACCTGTGGCTCTTTGCTTAATTGCTTTGTAAAAGGATGTGTCTGAATCAGCCTCTTGGTTCTGTGTGAGGTTGTGGCTTAGATTCTCAGCACCTGATGCATCAAAAGATAGATTCCATGTGTGCATTCAAAACAGAAATGGCAAATGAGTCTCTTGCCTTCCTCTATTAGATTCCTGACCTTCATCAAGTAAGAATCAGGATCCTTTAGTTCAAAAGAGTTCTTTGAACCCCTGCAGAAGTGCTTGGGTTTTCTGATGACTCCAAATCACATAAAGAATCTATACCTGACAGTCAGTAGGCCTCAAATTGGAAAAGCATGACAGTATTAACGCCATGCCTATTTGATCAGTTCTGGTTCACAGGAAAGGTGTGTAGGCCACCCTGACTTTCGGCAAATGAGGGGAAAGGGAGCTTATTTTGGACAGTGTCTTGGTCTGCGCCCCTCATGGAAACTTCTAGCCAGAGGTTATAATTATTGTCTATATGGAAGAACATGAGGGCCATGTGAGAGTGTTTTGGTTTTCATTGTTGTCATTTGTGTGGCGGTGGGAAAAGATGACTGCGTCCACCTGGGTTTCAACTCTTGTGGGATTCCCCTTGGAGACTGAGTTCTGAAACTGACCTTAGAGAAGTATTGCCATGAATTGTGTTGGAATTTTCGGAGGCCACGCATGAGAGTCACCCTTGGAAACTGAGATCTAGGCCCAGGGTGGCTTTCCACAGAGCACTGGGAATCTCAGCGAGGATATCACTTGATTATATTCTGAAAGACTTGGCAGCAATAGTTGAGAGTCAAAACACACATGGACCTCACATTGTAGACCTCAATGTGGCTGGCTTTATGTGACCTTGGGCCACTCTTTCAGAAGACTTGCCTGTGAGAGTTCTCTAGAGCTTCCATTGAAATGAGATTCCTCAATATTTAATGGTTCCTGAATGAATTGAAACCCACAGTAACTCCAACTTCATCCTTGAAAAATGGCTACAAAATACCATGAAATTTTTGAAATTTCCATGACCAGCTGGCACTGGAAAACCATTTGATGTCCTGTTGCTTATCATGAGTATACAAGACAGTGCCTGGTTTGACTGAGTTTCATGATAATGGTGTAGAAAAGATATGCCAGTAAGTTGGAGCCTGCTGAGTAGTGGGCCAAGAGCAGTAGAGTGTAGGTGTGTGAAAAAACATCTGTGGTGGGGCCACGTGGATCTGCCATTGGCTTATAAATGGTTTGTGACTGACATGGTGCAGCTAGCAGACCTTTGGATGTAAAGGCATCTTGTTGTATGGAGAGGTTTCAGGGCAATGTTCAGAATCATGTTGCTATGGTCAAGGGGGCAACTATGTGTGATAGAAGCCTTCTTGGTACATTCTCCTGCCGATCCTGACCACCACACATGACAGAACTCCCTGCAGCACTGTATCACAGTTAAACTCCTTTATTTCATAAAGTAAATACCAAACTTTCAGTGCAGCATCAAATAACATGATTAAATGTGAAGGATGATCAAATGGCTTCACAGTCCACATGGGGAGACACTTAGCCCCCAGTAGCCCCAGTTTGCCTACAAAGAGAGAATTCAGTACTGCTGCCTCGTGTTCATAGGAAAATACAAAAAACATGTCGTCCAGGTCACATAGATGCAGACTCAGCTTTGATGGTCTCACTACAAAGGAAGCTAAAGCTCCTGACAACAACATATATTTCAAGTGCCCAACCTCAGAGGCATTTTCTCAAGAAGTCTTAAGGCCGACACAGCTCCATGTTTGTGGTATTTACCCTGTCCCTTACTTTTGGAAACTCCTCTACCACCTTCAAGGTTGTGAACTCCTGAGCATTTTCCATTCCAGATATTTATTATGAACTCAAACAACAACAAGTGCTGGCGAGGATGTGGAGAAAAGGGTACACTTGTACATTGCTGGTGGGACTGCAAATTGGTGCAGCCAAATTGGAAAGCAGTATGGAGATTTCTTGTAGAGGTGAGAATGGAACCACCATTTGACCCAGGTATTCCCCTTCTCAGTCTATTCCCTGAAGACCTAAAAAAAATGCTACAGGGACACTGCTACATTGATGTTCATAGCAGCACAATTTACAATAGCAAGACTGTGGAACCAACCTAGATGCACTTCCATAGATGAATGGATAAAAAATGAGGCATTTATACACAATGGAGTATTACTCTGCATTAAAAAATGACAAAATTTTTACAGAGAAATGGATGGCATTAGAGCAGATTATGCTAAGTGAAGCTAGCCAATCCCTAAAACCAAATGCCAAATGTCTTTTTGATATAAAGAGATTAACTAAGAACAGAGTAGGGACGAATAGAATGAGAAGAATATTAACATTAAACAGGGATGAGAGGAGGAAGGGAAAGGGAGAGAGAAGGGAAATTGCATGGAAATAAAAGGAGACCCTCAGGGTTATACAAAATTACATACAAGAGGAGGTGAGGGAAAGGAAAAAATTATACAAGGGGGAGAAATGAATTACAGTAAAGAGGTAGAGAGAGAAGAGGAGAGGGGAGGTAAGGGGAGGGGGATAGTAGAGGTTAGGAAAGGCAGCAGAATACGACAGACACTAGTATGGCAATATGTAAATCAATGGATGTGTAACTGATGTGATTCTGCAATCTGTTTATGGGGTAAAAATGGGAGTTCATAACCCACTTGAATCACAGTGTGGAATATGATATATCAAGAACTATGTAATGTTTTGAACAAGCATAAATAAAAATTAAAAAAAAGAAAACTAACTTTGGTGAATGGTGCAAAGAAATCCTAATATTTCTACAGTAACTGACAGTTTAACATCAATGCGAGAAGATTCCTGTGGGACATGATGTGTATTTTGATGTTCATTTTTATTCAGCACTGGTACATTACTATTTCTTCAGTTTATTCACATCATATTATAATATTTCATCCACAAGAAAGGAAATTTATCGTCATTTTTTTCAATTTCAATCACTTCCTGCTTCAGAACTCATGAATTCCTCGGTGTTCCTTGACTGGCATTTTCATGAGACTTCTTTCCAAACACATTATTTTCGATTTCCATAATCACATTTGAAGCAAAACTCACACAAACTTCATGATAAATCGTACCCTAATATTAACATTAGGTGTATAACTGGTTGTCATGAATGATTGCATATCAATATAAGATTTCTTATATATTTTCAGATATCAATTCAATCCATTATTTAAAGTGGAACAAGTTGTATTATTTATTGAAATTAAGGTCTATTCATGCATTATCTGTATATTCATAAAAACAGGGTACACCTCTTTTTACCCCCAATGCTAATTTATACGTTTTCAAAATACTGCTCCTAGAAATGGTGGAAGAAAAAATCATGTCATCTGATCTACATATACATTTTATCACAGTAATATTCTGGAAACAAAATGCAAAGGTCCCACTTAGGATTGTACCAAAGCCTAAATGTAAAGTGAACATGGATTACTAACAATATCCATGTCCATGTTGCCTAATGCTCTCAAATGTCAATCCTATTGGTGACCTACATATTTGTTTCTTCCTAAGATTAGATATTCAATCTCAACCTTGTTGAAAATGTCTTATTCTATCACTCACTTTATACTTTGCCTGATTTTCTAATGTCTCTATTGATATCTGCTTTTCTACAAATTTTCCCCAGTTCATCATTGTGTCTGATTTCTTCATATGTGCTGACATTTATATTCACTCACTGCCCGAAAAAAATTGCTAAAGAATTTTTGTTACATATCCTATACTAACTCTACTTGCTAAACATAACGACTATCTTCTTTTTTTTTTTTAATTTTTTTTATTGGTTGTTCAAAACATTACAAAGCTCATGGCATATCATCTTCCATACATTTGATTCAAATGGGTTATCAGCTCCCATTTTTACCCCAAATACAAGTTGCAGAATCACATCGGTTACACATCCACATTTTTACATAATACCATATTAATAACTGCGACTATCTTCTTAATCCTACCGACAATCCCTTTTGACTGGATGTTCTCTTCAGAATTCAATCATCCAAGGTTCAAGTTCCTCTGCCATTGTATATTGATTTATTTGAGACATGTGTGCAGATAGTAATTCAAAGCTAAATATCCCAATCAATTGCCCAATGCCCTTCTGGGATTCAAATCTTACTTTAATTTCTGTTTTCATACATATGTTTAACCTCGATATTCTTATAAATATCACAGGTTCCCAATACCATTATTAATCCAGCAGAATGATTCCTAACCCAAATCGAACATGAAATTAACCCTAACCATACACTGTTCACTCAATCTAACTTTACAGAAGAGCAGAGACAGATTGTTCTTACAATACAGGAATGTAGGGGATGCTCTACCTGTTAAGAACCTCAAAGGTCCATGCAGAAATGATCCCTGGAGAAGATGTAGGCAGCAATGAAGGACCTGAGAGACAAAAAGTCATTTTCCATGGCAAACAACCTGGTCAGGATGAAGGGTTTTGTCTGAATCAGCCTCTATCTTCTTACTGTAGAGAAGATGGACCAAACCAGGCTTGTGTGGAGAGCTGTTCTCGGGTGCCTAAGGTTGATATACCATTCTAAGTTGTGAAAGTGCCAAAGGAAGTAGGGGCAGCCTCCATCTCATGGGACCCTTGGAAGCAACTGTTAGGACAAAGTGGTAGCCAAGGCAGTGACCTCATTCAGTTCTTAAAGGAAGTGACCTACCTCACTTCCTTGTTGATGGAACTTTCTGAACTTGGGACCAAGGAAACCAAGCACCAGAGCCAGTCCCAGTCCCAGTCCAAGTGGTCTCATTTGTTTGGAATCACCAAGGACAGAGTCAGTCTTCTTGGTACTGACTGATGTGAGGATGGCCAAATGCCAGGAAAGATATGAACACGGGCCTTTCCTGACTAAGCAGGTAGTGGCTCACCGCTGGCTCCTGACTGCTTTACAGAGTTGTACAAGGAGACCAGATCTGAGACAGGACAGACCATTACCGGGGAACATAGTATGGCAAACCTGTCAGAGGACACTCCGGATAATCACAGCCCTACTTGGGGGAAGGAGGTGTCTTTTTGAGTGTGGGTGTGTGGTTTTGTCTCTGTTCTGAGAATAGGTAGGAAAGGAGGTTTCTTTGGTTTGCAGTGAACTGTTTCTAGTAAGTCGTTTTACAAGGTGAGTGTTTCTATGTCTGTGTATCCCACTGTGTCCGTGGTTGTATACATTAGAAAAGAGAATGCATCAATGCATGTGTCCCCTCTAGTAGAAAGCTTCCCAGCATTCATCCTGCCCAATTAATGAATGGAGTGTGGTTTCCATATCGATAGGCAACACCTACTACCTTATTAAGTCCCTGTTTTCTTTCTGAATTCTGACAACTCTTCAGAATAGGCTCTTGGGTTTGTGTCCAAGATATGTACCACCTCCAATCTCTGTCACATGGCCATGTACTGGATATCTGAAGGGAATGGCCAGCATCTCAGAAAACTCAGATATCAGTGTGACCAGGAAAGTCTCAGTGGAGAAACCCTGCTTTGGGCCTTTTGCTAACCTATTGTTCTGTTGCCTTGAATCTCAGGATGTCTTTGCCTCTGGGCACCCCTTTGGGAAGCCTGAGGAAAACATTTTTCAAATGGAAATGAAGGGCATCACCTGTGTCTCTTTGCTTAATTGCTTTGGAAAAAGATGTGTCTGAATCATCCTCTTGGCCCTGTGTGAGGCTGTGGCTTAGATTCTCAGCACCTGATGGATCAAAAGAAAGATCAAATGTGTGCATCCAAAACCAAAATGGCAAATATTCACTCATTGTGAATGAATTCTTTTACCTTCCTCTGTTAGGATCCTGACTTCCATCAAGTGAGAATAGGAATCCTTTCGGCCAAATGAGTTCTTCAAATCTCTGCAGAGGGGCTTGGATTTTCTCATGACTCAAATTCACATAAAGAATCTAAACCACAGAGTCAGAAGGCCTCAAATTGAAAAAGCCAAGCAGTATTAATGGCAGGCCTATTTGATCATTCCTGGTTTACAGGAAGTGTGTCCAGGCCACCTTGATGTTAGACAAATGAGGGGAACAGGACCTTAATTTGGACACTGACTTGGGCTGTGGACCTCATTGAAAACTCCAGCCAGACGTTATAAGGAGTGTCTATATGGAAAAAGATGAGGACCATGTGGGAGTGTTTTGGTTTTAATTGTGGTCATTTGTGTGGCGGTTGGAAGAGATGACTGTTCCACTGGGCTTGAACTCTGGTGTGATTCCCCTTAGAGACTGAGTTCTTTAACTGACCTCAGAGAAGTATTGCCATGAATTGTGTTGGGATTTTAGGAGGCCACACATGAGAGTTGCCCTTGGAACCTGAGATCTAGGCCCAGGTTGGATTTCCACAGAACATTGGGAATTTCAGCCCGGATATAACATACAATTTTTCTTAAAGACTTGGCAGCCATATTTGAGTTTTAAACACACATGGACCTCATATTGTAGATCTCAATGGGCCTGGCTATATGTGACATTTTGGCCACCCTTAGGGAAACCTTGCCTGTGAGAGTGCTCCAGAGCTTTCATTGAAATTAGCTTCTTCACCATTTAATGGTTCCTGAATTAATTGAATCCCTCAGAGCCTCAAACTTCATCCGTGAAAAATGGCTAGAAAATTACCATGAAATTTTTGATATTTTCATGATCAGCTGGCACTGGAAATACTTTGGATGTCCTGTTTCTGATCCTGAGTATACCAGACACTGCCTTGATTGACTTTGTTTCATGAAAATGGTGTAGAACAGATATGCCAGTAAGTTGGAGCCTGGTGAGTAGTGGGCCTAGAGCAGTGGTATGCAATTGTGTGATAAAACATCTGTGTTGCGGCCATGTGGATCAGCCATTGGCTTCCAAATGGCTTGTGACTGACATGGTGCAGCCAGCAGACCCATATATGTAAAGGCATCTTGTTATATGGAGAGGATTCACTGCAATGTTCAGAATCATGTTGCTATTCTCAAGGGGGCAATCTACATGGGATAGAACCTTGGTTGGTGCATTCTCCTGAAGACCCTGACTCACCACACCTTAAAGAACTCCCTCCACCACTCTGTCCCATTTTAACTCCTTGTATTTTTTGAAGCAAATACCAAACTCCCAGTGCAGCAGCGAGAAACACCACGAAAAGTGGAGGATGACCAATTGGCTTCACAGTCCACACTGAAAGACACTTAGACCCCAGTGTCCATAGTTTACCTACAAAGAGCGAATTCAGCACTGCTGCCTCATGTTCATTGGATAATAAGAAACCATGTCCTCCAAGTAACATAGATGCAGACCCAGCTTTCATGGTTTCTCTACAAAGGAACTAAATCTCCTCAGAACATCAAATACTTCAAGTGCCCACTCTTAGAGGCAGTTTCTCAAAAAGTATTTAGGCCAGCAGAGCTACATGTTTGTGGAATGTTTACCCTGTCCCTTACTTTTAGAATCTTCTCTACCACCTCCAAAGTTGTAAACTCCAGAGTATTTTCCATTCCAGATATATATTCACAGATTTTCTAACTCTTATCTTCTAATTGTGTCTTACTTGAGGAGAATGTAATGTCAAGGCATTGTTCTGGATGAAAGTGGGAAGATTTTTGTGTAGCACATATTTGCATACACATTGGATTCAATTTCCTATTTTCCATTAAAAATGCTGAATCCCTGAAACTAACATATACCCTATTAGACTCTGACTACTAATCCTAATATGATGGAGAAAAATAACACAAACATAATAGAAATACAAGCAGTTTAGATGAGGTATGTTTTATAGTTGGAGTTGCCTTTTGCATGGTATAGTGTAGCAGTTATAAATCTAGTCAATTATTTGTTGAAATAGTTCTCGATGCGTTTTTAAAGTTAACAAATAAGTGAATTCCTGTCCCCCTTTCTCTGTAGCCTATTCAACACACGTATTTTTATATGCACATATAGAATCCTACCTGGTACCACACGTACATTCTTGTGAGGTGGCTGACTTGGCAGATACAAATTGGAAGAAGAGATCACTCCTCCTAAACGCTGCTTGAACTGGTAATTCAAATGTGAGTGAGCTTCCTAGTTGAACAACATTATACATAAATCCATGTTCAGTAAAATGAATATATTTGGATCTGTGGATGATATACATTTCATGGTGAATTTCGTTTGGCATATATATTGCAATTTTTAATGTCTGTTTCTGTGTGTGTATATAAATATATATATAGATACACTCTCAGGAGTATTCAAAATATGAAATATGTGTCTTATTACACACTTCCTAAATTCATTCATATTTATGTTGTGGATTAATAATCAACTTTTCACAAGATTATTCTCAGAAATATTCATCCACCTGAAATACGTATTTGTTTCTTAGTACTGTTTCCACCCCAGATATGCATTCACGGATTTTCAAACTCTTCTACCCTAATTGTGTCTTACTTGAGGTGAAGGTAATGTAAAGGCATTGTTCTGGATGAGAGTGGGAAGATAATTGTGTAGCATATATTTTTATACACATTGGATTCATTTTCCTATATACCATTGAAAATACTGAATCCTGACAATAACCCATACCCTACTATACTCTGTCTACTAATCCAAATGATGGAGAAAAACAACCCAAACAGAATAGAAATACAAGCAGTTCAGAGGAGGCGTGGGGTATAGTTGGACTTGCCTTTTTCATGATAAATGGTAGGTGTTATAAATCTAGTCAATTTTTAATTGAAATAGTTCTCCATGTGTTGTTAAAGTTAACAAATATGTAAATGCCTGTCTGCCTTTCTCTGTAGCCTATTCAGCACATGTATTTTTATATGCTTTATAGAATCCTACCTGGTATCACACGTTCATTTTTGTGAGGTGACTGACTTGGCAGATACAAGTTGTGAGAAGAGATCACTACTCTAAACGCTGTTGGAACTGAAAATTCAAACTATGGGTGAGCTTCCTAGTAGAAAAACATTATACATAAATCCTTGTTCAGTAAAATAAATATTTTTGCATCTGTGGATGCTATATATTTTATGATGAACTTCGATTGGCGTATATATTCCTACATTTTAATGTCTGTGTGTGTGTTTTTTGTGTGTGTGTATATATATATATATACACACACATATATATGTATATACACATATATATAATTATAAATATATATATATATATATATATATATATATATATATATATATATATATATATATACTGTCCTGATTTTTAAAATATGAAATGTATGTATCTTAAATACACTCCCTAAATTCATTCATGTTCAAAAATGTGGATTTATAAAAACTTTTCACAAAATTATTCTCAGAAATATTCATCCTCCTGAAATACACATTTGTTTCATAGTTCTGAAAACTAACTTCAGTAAATGGTGCTTACAAATCCTAATATTTGTACAGTAACTAACCCAGATTAACATCAATCAAGTAGATTCGTATGGGACATGATGTGTATTCTGACGTTTATTTTCATTCAACACTGGTACATTACTATTTCTTCAATTTTTACAAATCATAGGATATATATATTTCATCCACAAGTTCACAAATTTATACGCATTTGTTTCACAATCACTTCCTGCTTCATAAAACATGTATTCCTCCAGGTTTCTTGACTGGTCTTTTCATGAGACTTCTTTCCAAACACATTATTTTAGATTTCCATAATCACTTTTGAAGCAAAACTCACACACCCTTCATGATAAACCATAACCTTAATGTGGCCATTAGATATATAACTGGTTGGAATGAATGTTTGTATGTCAATATAAGATTTCTTGTATTTTTTCACATATAATTTCAATCCATTATTTAAAGTCGGAACCAGATATATTATTTATTCAAAGTATGGTCTATTCATGCATTATCTCTATATGCACAGACAAAGGGTACACCTCTTTTTACCCCCATTACTAATTTATACGTCTTGAATATGTTGCTGCCAGAAATGGTGGAAAAATAGTCATGTCACCTGATCTACATATACGTTTTATCACAGTAATATTCTGGACAAAAAAAGCAAAGGTCACACTTAAGATTGTAGCAAAGACTAAATGAAAAGTGAGCATGGATTACTAAACATCCATGTCCAGGTTGCCTAATGCTGTCAAATGTCAATCCTATTGGTCACTACACATTTGTTTCTTTCTAAGATTATATATTCAAACTCAACCCTGTTGAAAATATCTAATCCTATCACTCACTTTATACTTTGCCTGATTTTGTAATGTCTCTATTGATATCAGCTTTCCTAACTATTTTCCCCTGTTCATCATTGTGACTGTCTCTTCACTTATGCTGACATTAACATTCACTGTCTACCAGAAACCCTATTGCTAAACAACATTTGGTCCAAATCCTATACTCACTCTTCTTTCTAAACCTACCGAAAATCTTCCGAATCCTACCAACTATCCCTTTTGACTGGAAGTTCTCTTCTACATTTAATCATCCATGGTACAAGGACCTAAGCCATTGTATATCGATTTACCTGACACATCAGTGCAGAACATAATTCAAAGCTACGTATCCCAGTCAAGGGCCCAATGCCCTTTTGGGCTTCAAATCTTAGCTAGATTTCTGTTTTCATACTTATAATTCACCTATATATTCTTGTAAATATCGCAGTTTCCCAATACCATTATTCATCCCGCAAAAAGATTCCTAATCCAAATCGAACCTGTTAGTTAACCTAACCATACACTGTTCAGTCAATTTAACTTTACAGAAGAGCAGGGATAGAGTTGTTCTTACAATACAGGAATATAGGGGATCTTCCACATGCTGAGAAACTCAAAGGTCCATGCAGAAATGATTCCTGGAGAAGTTGTAAGCAGCTATGGAGGACCTAAGAGAGCAAAATTCATCCTCCATGGCAAACAACCTGGTCAGGATGAAGGGTTGTGTCTGAAACAGCTTCTCTCTTCTTAATGTCGAGAAGATGGACCAAACCAGGCCTGTGTGGAGAGCTGTTCCCAGGTGCCAATGGTTGATATACCATTCTAACTTGTGAAAGTGTCACAGGAGGTAGGGGCAGCCACCATCTCATGGGACCCTTGAAAGCAATTGTTAGGACAAAGTGGTTGCCACGGCAGTAACCTCATTCAGTTCCTGAATGAGGTGACCTACCTCTCTTCCTTGATGACGGATCTCTCTGAACTTGGGATCCAGGAAGCCAGGCACCCAGAGTCAGTCCCAGTTTCTTGCCCAGTGGGCTCAGTTGTTTGGAATAACCAAGGACAGAGTAAGTCTTCCTTGGTACCTACTGATGTGAGGATTGCCAAATGCCAAGAGAGCTCTAAAAAGGGGAATTTCATGAGAAAGCAGGTAGTGGCTCACCACTGGTTCCTGAAAACTTCACAGTGTTGGCCAAGGTGACCAGATCTGAGAAGGACAGGCCATTTCAAGGAAACATAGTATGGCCCATCATTCAGAGTACATTCCAATTAGTCACAGACCTACTTGAATAAAGGAGGTGTCGTTGTGGGTGTGATTGTGATTTTGTGGTTATGTCTCATGTTCTGAGAATAGGTAAGAAAGGCGGTTTGTTTGCTTTAGAGTGGACTGTTTATAGTAAGTCATTTGACAAGGTGATTGTTTGTATGCCTGTGTATCCCACTGTGTCCGTGGTTGTAGACATTATAAAAGATAATGCATCAATGGATGTGTCCTGTCTAGTAGAAAGCTTGCCAACATTCATCCTGCCCAATTTATGAGTGGACTGCAGGTTGCTTTAGGGACGGGCAACACCTACTATCTTCCGAAGTTCCTGTTTTCTTCCTGAATTCTGGCCACTCTCCAGAGTAGGCTCATGGTTTTGTGTCCAAGATATGTACCACCTCCAAGCTCTGTGACATTGCCATATACTGGATAGCTGAAGGGAATAGCAAGCATCTCAGAAAACTCAGATATCAGTGTGACAAAGAAAGTCTCAGTAGAGAAACCCTGCTTTGGGCCTTTTGCTTACCTATTTTTCTGTTGCTCTGAGAGTCAGGAAGGTCTCTGCCTCAGGCCACCAATTTGTGAAGCCTGAAGAAAACTGTTTTCAAATGGAAATGAATGGGCATCACCTGTGTATCTTTGCTTAATTGCTTTGGAAAGGGATGTGTCTGAATCAGCCACTTGGCCCTGTGTGAGGCAGTGGCTTAGATTCTCAGCACCTGATGGAACTAAAGAAAGATCCCATGTGTGCTTCCAAAACCAAAATGGCAAAAATATCAGTAATTGTGTATGAAGTATCTTGCCTTACTCTGATAGGTTTCTGATCTCCATCAAATGAGACTAGGGATCCTTTGGGTCAAATGAGTTCTTCAAAGCCCTGCAGAGGCTAGCCCATATGAACTTGGGTTTTTTCATTACTTTAAATCACATTAAGAATCTATACCTGACAGTCAGTAGGCCTCAAATTGGAGAAGCAGAGCAGTATTAAGGCCAGGCTTATTTTATCACTCCTGGTTCACAGGAATGGTGTCCAGGCCCAGCTGACTTTAAGCAAATAAGGGATAAGGAAGCTTGTTTTGGATACTGTCTTGTGCTGCGCCCCTCATGGAAACCTCCAGCCAGAGGTTATAATGAGTGTCTATATGGAGGAAGGTGAGGACCATGTGGGAGTGTTTTGGTTTTAATTGTGTTCATTTGTGTAGTGGTTGGAAGAAATGACTGGATCCACCAGGGCTAGAACTTTGGTATGATTCACCTTAGAGACTGAGTTCTGGAACTGACCTCAGAGAAGTATTGTCATGAATTGTGTTGCGATTTTAGAAGGCCACGCATGAGAGTCGCCATTGGAAACTGAAATCTAGGCCAAGGGTGGCTTTCGACTGATCACTTGGAATCTCAGCCAGGATATCACATGATTTTATTATGAAAGACTTGACAGGCATAGTTGAGAGTCAAAACACACATGGACCTCACATTGTAGACCTCAATGGGCTGGGCTTCATGTGACTATTTGGCTACTCTTTGGGAAGCCTTGCCTTTGAGAGTTCTCCAGAGCATTCATTGAAATGAGGTTCCTCAACATTAAATGGTTCCTGAATGAATTGAAACCCACAGTTTCTCCAACTTCATCCTTGAAAAGTGGCTAGATAAATACCCTGAAATTTTTGAAACTCCCATGACCAGGTGGCACTGGAGAACCTTTGGATCTCCTGTTGCTGATCATGAGTGTACCAGACAGTGCCTTGATTGACTGGATTTCATGATAATGGTGAAGAACAGAGATGCCAGTAAGTTGAGAATGCTGAGTAGTGGGCCCAGAGCAGTGGTGTGCAGGTGTGTGATAAAATATCTGAGGTGGGGCCATGTGGATTTCCAATTGACTTCCAAATGCCTTTTGGCTGCCATGGTGCATCCAGCAGAACCTTACATGTAAAGGCATCTTATTATATGGAGAGGTTTCAAGGCAATGTTCAGAATCAGGTTGGTATGGTCAAGGAAAAAGCTGTGTGAAATAGAAGCCTGGTTGGTGCATTCTCCTGCAGTTCCTGACCCACCACACGTGAAAGAACTCCCTCCAGCACTGTGTCCCAGTTGAACTCCTTGTATTTCGTGAAGCAAATACCAAACTCCCAGTGCAGCACCAAGAAACACCACAAAAATGGAGGATGATCAAATGGCTTCACAGTCCACACGGGGAGACACTTAGCCCCCAGTGGCCACAGTTTACCTACCAAGAGAGAATTCAGCACTGCTGCCTCATGTTCATTGGAAAATAAGAAACCATGCTCTCCATTCACATAGATGCAGACCCAGCTTTGATGGTCTCAATAAAAAAGAAGCTAAACCTTCTGACAACAAAATATATTTAAAGTACCCAACCTCAGAGGCAGTTTCTCAAGAAGTCTTTAGGCCGGCAGAGCTCTATGTTTGTGGAGTGTTTACCTCTTAGACCAGGATGTAAGAAAAGAACACTGACTCCAGTTAAAATCAAATTAAAGTAAGCTTATTATTTCCACTGGCTGGGCTGCCTCTCCCTCCAAAGATTGCGGGAGCAAGAGAGCAACCCCACCTTTACTACAGCCCAGGTTTGCAGCCCAGAAAGTTACACAAAAATGGGGTAACAGATAACAGAACTCTGACAAGCATCACACTAATGGGAGTTTACTTTTTTTTTTTTTTTTGCTAGCCCCAACATCAAAATTTATGAGGACCATTAGAGCCTCAGAGAGGGTCATTGTCTGGCCACAGAAGGCCAATATTTATGAGGTGTGACAAAGTTTCAGAGAGGGCTGCTATCTGGTCAGAGAGCCATGCACGGGTGAGTTTAAGGCACGGGCAGTCATTCCAAGCAGGTTCAGAATTTGCAGTAATTTACAGTAAAGCCAAAATGATTTTTTCATGGTTTTGTTGCAAGATGGCTCCCAATTTTAATAAAAGATAAGGTTGGGTCTATCATTCCCCCCTTTTCTTATGTGTCCCTTTGTAATCCTTGATAGGTTAGTGGAAAAGCACTGAGGAAATTTTAATCCCTCAGTTAACAGTCTCCAAATTTTTAGAACTCACCGAAAACCAGTCTCCCTGATATTACCTGACTTAATTAATTACTTATATTGATAGTCTATTTATTTTGGGCTCCATTGGTGTAAGTGGAGAGTCGTCTCTCATTTTGCCTTCTTCTCAGCTGAGAGAGGGTGACATGAGTGTGCATGGCGTGAGAGACATGAGTTGCCTTTTTGAAGTCAGTTGAGGAATATGAGTTGCCTTTTAGAAGACAGTTCTTTTTGAAGTCTTGTTGAGGAAGAACAGGTTGTAAAGTCATCTGGGGATGGGTTCTTCTATGAGAGAAACAAAAAACATGAGTATTGAATAAATGTTGCAGTAGCTGGATCATGTCACTGTATGAAGTACCCTCACCAGTCTTTAATATCCCCAATTATCAGGACTGTCAACTTAATATTTAACTTTAAGTGTTACAGTTGTCCCTCCCCATAATATACAGTTTAATAATTTAATGTCATCTGATTTTGCAAAATCCTTTCAGTAGTATGACCTCTGTGTCTAATAGAGAAACATTTAATTCTGTTACTCAGGGCTGGATAATCGTACTAGCAAACACCAAGCCTACCTGTAGGTTAGGAATATCTGTAGGCCTTAAACTAAAAACTTCTGCCTCTGGCAGCTCCTCTTGATAGTCTTTGTAGCCAACAGTTTTACTTATTTTGGGAGGCTAACAAAGTGTATACCTTAAAATATTATTATTATTATTATTATTATTATTATTATTTAAAATGCCCAGGAATGGCTGTATTTTGGTTTTAACTGTCTTTGCTAAGTGTTTAAGATGAAGCAGTCAAATGACTTTTGTTTCTATCTATTGTTAGCAGTCAGCTGAGCTTTTATGGGAGTCATTCCTTGGGAAACTTGAGAGCAGCTTCTCAGTTCTGCTAGTGCAATTTGAGCTAGGTGGGTTCAGGTCTTGCTTGACCATGTGGCTTCCCTCAGAAGCATCAGGGATGTCTCCCTTTCCTGATGACTCTCCTCTTTGTAGCAAATGCACTGATTGGCTTTCTGTTCTCCAGTGGTCTCATTAATCTCCCTGATCGGGAGGTTATGTGGCCCAGAGTTGCAAAGCTCATAGAGAAGTCCCCTGTTCCCTGGATTCAGACTGACTCAAAGGGCAAGAGTCAAATATTGGTTTTTTTTTGGCCCTTTTCATTTAACTTTAATTTTGAATCCTAATCTGAAACAACCAGCAAATAAATTTTAACAGCCATATATTAAGAGTACTGCACTTTAATGTCTATAAGTTTATAATTATTTATATTTTATTAATTGGGATCTTATTATTCTGTCTGTCTTGTAGTTGATGACTTATTTTCTTAAATTAACCCATGTTGTGTTCTTAAAGCAACACTTCTGTAAAACACCAACAGGGAATCTTTAGATCACTTAAAAAGAAATTAAAAAATAAAATTTTTTAACAAGAGTAAAAATACTTAGTTCATGTAATAGCTACCCTGAATTTTTTGGTGAGTTATATGTTATATCACCTTTTTGAGATCCTAGTAATCTTGACAGAAAAAAAAATTTGAACATAACTTTAAATGAAATAAAATCTGACCTACTGCTTTCGTAGTCATTCTCACATGTAGTAAGATGGGACAAAGAGTCTTATCTCAGGTAAGCAGGGCTCCTTATAAATCTTAAATGCTTTAGTTCTCAAGCTGATCTTTTTTTTAAATATCATTTTACAAAGTTTACATAAATTGTTTGAGGTCACATGAACATTAGCTCACACCATATGATATCACATTTAAAACATGAATTAAAGTACGGCTGAAAGATTTTAACCTTTACATAGATTAGGGTCTCATTAACTTAAAAATACATTTAAATTGTTCCACAATGTAAAAAGTAACATAAAACTTTACATATATTATTGATAACAGGTAAATAAATCCCCAATATATATTTTATTTACCATACAACTTCAGAACACCTGCTTGATATAATGCTCTTTTAAAGTTTCTACCTTATAGAGTTGTATAACTGGAAAATATGAGCACATTAATAGCATCACAATTGCATTGAAGTTTCTACATTAACCAAGTTTAGCTTTTAAAGAAATGGCAGTACAGTGCTCTAAAATAACAGTTCTTATTTAAACATTTGTTTAATTTTTATGGTTGCTTGCTCTAGAAAATTTAAATCTTAATAAACTTAATGTTATGGGTAAACTTATGTTTAAGAAATTTTTGTCTCTTTTACACATGACTGATTTTTACAATCTTATACAGACTTTAGTACAAACTTATACAGACCTTAGTATATCAATCAGATATCAAACAAAAGTACTCATGAATGAGTAATCCCATATCAAATTTACTTTACTTATTTATCAAAATATTAGACAAATTTTTTGAACACTGTAAACCATTTTTTTGATTGAAAGAAAAGTCCTGGAACAAAGGCATATTAGACCTTTTGTAGACATTAATAGTTTATTAGATTTTTGAACACCTAGAAAAACTTGTAAGCTTAAATTTAAAGACATTTATATTTATCTGTTTACCCAATTTAAATTGAAACATTTAAATCACGTGAATTAAAGATCTTTGGATCCACTTTTTAAAATTGTTTTTATGAGTTCTTTTTAATATGAGTGCTCCTTATATATGTTAATTTGTGTATCATATATATGATATATGGATATATATATATATATATATATATATATATATATATATATATATAGACATACAACACATAACAAATTGTGCACACATAATAAAAGTGAAGGCCTTGTAGCTTTTCACAGGTGAAATCTCCATTGCAATGATTTAAAAATTCCACAGTTGGTCAAAGATATTACTGATCAGAAAAACATTAAACTAGGTCTGTAGGAGCAAAATCATGAGCTCAAAAAATAAATAAAGAACCTAAGGAAAAAATTATGAGTCCTAGAAAAATGACTGGCCAGTAATTGGTAAATAAAATACAATTTACCTTTTTTTTCCCTTAGGCATCAAATAAGTCTCCTACTAAGCTTACAGGCTTCTTTCATTTGCATTTCAAAATAAGTCCTGGCTGAGGTCTGGAAGAAGAAGGAAAAAAGGCTATTCTGAGCAGAAACCTTAGGCCTAAGGTACTTTAACCATAATTTTCATGTTAGGATGTTGAAAATTATGATACAAGTTTAAGATAGAATTCACAAAATTTTATATCTTTACAAGTTGTTTTGTCAACAGATATCATACTATGATTTAGTATCCTTGTCCAAATTAATGCACTGGTACACACAGTAACATTTTCCCAGGCTACCTAATTTAAAATTGGTGAAAAAAAGACTGAATGATTGGGAAGTTACTTGCCAACTTGGAAGTAGAGTTCTTTATTTTCCATCCTAAGTATTTAAGTTCTCTGGCATGAATTATCTGAAACCATGAACTAAACAAATACCTAAACCCGACTTTTAACTGCAAGATTGTGGAATGCTTCAAAAACCCATTCAGATACCAGATTGGTACAATGAAACATCATCATTTAGACACACATTCAGCTAAGATCATTTCCAAGAAACAATTTATAATATTAACACATTATTGCACATGTCTTAAAGGGCTAGAAAAAAGGCACAAGACAGACAGAAATGAACTCCAGACAATGGCTGACAGACAGAACCCTTTAAAACAGAGCAAATAAGAGAAAAATCTCCTTCTCCAGTGGCACCACAGATGTACCCACAAGGGGACCAAATGTTTTCACAGAGGAGCTACCTGAAATATAAAATAAAGTGTCTCCATGGCGACTTTACTGCATTTAGTGTCCCCTTTTTGTTTTTCTCTTTTTTTAAGAAGACAGAGGTGGCATTATCCTTGCAGTGCAGGGAACGAAGGAGGGAATTCCCTGAAGCAACAGGGCTTCGGCAGATACTGGGAGATACTCAGTTCTTCATTCCCCAGCAGGCATTACCATCTGCACTGGGTGTGCTCCAGGCAGCCAGCTAGGGCCTTCTCTCATTCTGCTTAACAAATGGTGGTAAAGTTCATCACAGTTCCTTAAAACACAGTCCAAATGGGTGTCAGGCTTACTTGCTTTGTTACCCATTTTCACGTTCAATATCCTTAAGATTTTATCACAGAAATCACAAAACAAAACGCACAAAAACAAACAAACAAAAAACATATAGAACACAGAACAAAACACACACACACACACACACACACACACACAAAAAAAAAAAAACAGAATCCCGGTGCCAAAACAGAAAAACAGATGAGCAATTCAACGTCTTGCTAAAGCTCTGGGGTAGGAGCGCATGCGTGTCCCTCGGCACCTCTCTAACCTTCCAGAGGAATTCCCTACAGAACGGAACAGAGGACAGAACGATTCTCATTACTATCCTGGACAGGAGTGAATGTGAGCCTCCCCAGGCCACCTCTCTGTCATTAGAAGAGATCTCCCTTAACCAGATATAAGATGTTATCAAGGTCCCACTTACCTATGGAGGCCTCCTCCACCAGGTACTTGCTAATAGTTTCAGTGCGGTGGTTCACTGCAGTGCTCCCCAGACCGACGGCTCACTCCAAGGCCTTGGAACATCTCAAGTTGTGCACCCCCTAGAGTGGCTCCCCAGCCCGTAGCCCTGGAGGGAAGGCCAGCTTCAGAATTTTCAGCAGTCTGGTCTTGTGATCTGGTCGGGCAGGGTCATCTCACTGGGGAACTCCAAAATGTTGGAATAGGATGCAAGAAAAGACCAGTGACTCCAATTAAAATCAAATTAAGGCAGGCTTATTATTAAAACTGGCCAGGCTGCCTCTCCCTCCAAAAATGGCGGGAACAAGACAGCAACACCACCTTTCCTACAGCCCAGCTATATAGCCCAGAAAGTTACACAAAAAGGGGGTTACAGATAACAGAACTTTGAAAGCATCACACTGATGGTAGTTTACATTTTTTTTGCTGGCCCCAACATCAGAAATTATGAGGACCATTAGAGACTCAGAGAGGGTCGTTGTCTGGCCTGGGAAGGCCAATATTTATTAGGTGTCACTAATGTTTCAGAGAGCACTGTTATCTGGTCAGAGAGCCAGGCATGGATGAGTTCAAGGCACAGACAGGCATTCCAAGCAGGTTCAGAATTTGCAGTAATTTATAGTAAAGCCCAAATTATCTTTTCATGGCTTTCTGGCAAGATGGCTCCCAATTCTAATAAAAGATCAGGTTGGGTCTATCAAGCCTGTCCTTTACTTTTGGAAACTCCTCTACAACCTGCAAGGTTGTGAACTCCTGACCATTTTACATTCCAGATATGTATTCACAGATTTTTTAACTCATGTCCTCCAACTGTGTCTTACTTGGGGTGAAGGTAATATCAAGGCATTGTTCTGGATGAGAGTGGGAAGATTTTTGTGTAGCACATATTTGCATACACATTTAGGAGATCACTCCTCCTAAACACTGATTTGGAACAGAAAATTCAATCTATGGGGGAGCTTCCTAGCTGAACAACATTATACATAAATACAAGTTCATTAAATAAATAGTTTTGGATCAGTGGATGATATATATTTCAAGATGGATTTAAATTGGCATATATATTGCTAGATTTTAATGTCCATGTGACTTTTGTGTTTATAATGTTTTGTGATTTATGTGGATTTATAATCAAATTTTCACAAGATTATTCTCAGAAATATTCATCCAACTTAAATACATACTTTTTTCCTAGTAATGAAAAGTAACTTCAGTGAATGGTGGATAAAAATCCTAATATTTCTACAGTAACTGACCCAGATTAACATCAATGCAATTAGATTCCTATGGGACATGATGTGTATTTTGATGTTCATTTTTATTCAACATTGGTACATTACTATTTCTGCAGTTTATGCACATTATATATAGTATGATATATAATGTTCAATCACTTCCTTCTTGAGAACACATGTATTCTTACAGGTTTCTTGACTATTCTTTTCATGAGACTTCTTTCCAAACACATTATTGTTGATTTCCATAATCACTTTTGAAACAAAACTCACACACCTTTCAGGATAAACCACAACCATAATATTACCATTAGATGTATAACTGGTTGCAGTGAATGATTGTATATCAATATGAGATTTCTTTTATATTTTCAGATATCAATTCAATCCATTATTTAAAGTAGAGCAAGTTATATTATTTACACACAGTATGGTTTATTCATGCATTATCTGCATATTCATAGACACAGGGTACACCTATTTGTACCCTCAATAGTAATTTATACATCTACAAAATATTGCTACAGAAATGGTGGAAGAAATACTCAAGTCACCTGATCTACATATACATTTTATCACAATAATATTCTGGACACAAAATGCAAAGGTCACACTTATGATTTTACCAAAGCCTAAATAAAAAGTGAGCATGGATTAATAAAAACATCCATGTCCTGGTTACCTAATGCTCTCAAAAGTCAATCCAATTTGTGACAACATATTAGTTTCTGCCTAAGGTTATATATTCAGACTCAAACCGTTGAAAATGTCTAAACAAATTACACACTTCATACTTTTACTGACTTCCTAATGTCTCTATTTATATCTGCTTTCCTACATATTTTCCCCAATTCGTCATTGTGACTGACTCTTTACATGTGCTGACATTCACATTCACTCTCTACCCGAAACCTTATTTGTAAAGAACTTTTGGTACAAATCCTATACTCATTCTTCTTTCTAAACCTACTGACTATCTTGCTAATCCTACAGACTATCCCTTTTTTATTGGATATTCTGTATGTTATTCAATCATCTAGTGTATACGATCCTATTTCTTTGTATATCAATTTATCTGAGACATCTGTGCAGAATATAATTCAAAGCAAAGTATGCTACTCAAGGGCCCAAAGTCCTACTTGGCTTCAAGTCTTCCCTAGATTTCTGTTTCCATACTTATATTTCACCTATATATTCTTGTAAATATCTCAGGTTCCCAATACCGTTATTCATCCAGCAGAATGATTCCTAACGCAAATAGAACATGATATTAACATTAAGCATACACTGTTCCCTCAATCTAACTTTACAGCAGTGCAGGGATAGAGTTGGTCTTACAATCCAGGAATATAGGGGATCTTCCACCTGCTGAGAATCTCAAAGATCCATGCAGAAATTATCCCTGAAGAAGATATAGAATGCTATGAAGGACCTGAGAGAGCAAAAGTCATTTTCCATGGCAAACAACCTGGTCAGGATAAAAAGATGTGTCTGAATAAGCCTCTCACATTTTAATGTAGACAAAATGGACCAAACCAACCCTGTGTGGAGATCTCTCCCCCAGTACCTATTGTTGATATACCATTCTAACTTGTGAAAGTGTCACAGGAAGTAGGGGCAGCCTCCATCTCATGGGACCTTAGGAAGAAACTGTTAGGACAAAGTGTTTTCCAAGGCTGTGAGCTCATTCAGTTCATGAAGGAAGTGACCTACCTCACTTCTTTGTGATGGAACTCTCTGAACTTGGGATCCCGGAAACCAGGCACCCAGGGTCAGGCCCAGTAACAGTCACAGAGATCTCACTTTTTTGGATTTATCATGGAAAGAGTCAGTCTTTCTTGGTACTTACAGATGTGAAGATGGCCAAATGCCAGAAAAAATCTGAAGAGGTGTCTTCAGTGAGAATGCAGGTAGTGGCGGCTCAAAGCTGGCTCCTGACAACTTCACAGAGTGGGCCAAGGAGTCCAGATTTGAGAACAGACAGGCCATTTCGGGTGAACAAAGAATGGCTCACCAGGCAGAGGACACTCCGGTTAGTAACAGACCTTCTTGGGGTAAGGAGGTGCATTTGTGGGAATGAGTGTGGGTTTGTGGTTTTGTCTCATGTTCTGAGAATAGGTAGGAAAGTTGGTTTGTTTGGTTTGGAGTGGACTGTTTCTATTAAGTCATTTGACAAGGCAAGTGTTTCTATGTCTGTGTATCCCACTGTGTCCGTGGGTGTAGACATTACAAAAGAAAATGCATCAATGGATGTGTCCTGTCTAGGAGAAAGCTTCCCAACATTCACGCTGCCCAATTTATAAAAGGACAGAGGGTTGCCTTATTTGTGGGCAAGACCTGAAATCTTCCTAAGTTCCTGTTTTCTTCCTGAATTCTGGCCACTCTCCAGAATAGGCTCATGATTTTGTGACCAAGATAGGTACCACCTCCAAGCTCTGTGACTTGGCCATGTACTGGATAGCTGAAGGGAATGGCGAGAATCTCAGAAAACTCAGATATCAATGTTACCAGGAAAGTCTCAGTGGAGAAACCCTGCTTTGGGACTTTTGCTTACCTATTGTTCTATAGCACTGAATGTCAGGAAGGTCTTTGCCTAAGGCCACCCCGTTGTGAAGCCTGAATAAAACAGTTCTCTAATGTAAATGAATGGGCATCACCTGTCCCTTTTTGAGTAATTGATTTCGAAAGGGATGTGTCTGAATCAGCCTGTTGGCCCTGTGTGAGGCTGTGGCTTAGATTCTCAGCACCTGATGGATCTAAAGAAAGATGCCATGTGTGCATCCAAAACCAAAATGGCCAAAAGAGTACTCATTATGGATGAAGTCTCTCGCCTTCCTCTGTAAGTTTCCTGACCTCCATAAGGTGAGAATAGGAATCCTTTGGGTCAAATGAGTTTTTCAAAGCCCTTCAGAGTCTAGCCCATTGGTGCTTGGGTTTTCTCATGACCCCAATCCACATGAAGAATCTAAACCCCACAGTCAGTAGGCCTCAAATTGGAGAAGTGGAACAGTAATAATGGTAGGCCTATTTGATCACTCCTGGTTCCGAGGAAGGGTTTCCAGGCCACCCTGACTTTAGGCAAATGACGGGCAAGGGAGCTTATTTTGGACACTGTCTTGTCCAGCGCCCCTCATAGAAACCTCCAGCTAGAGGTTATGATGAGTGTCTATGTGGAAAAGATGAGGGCCATATGGGAGTGTTTTCATTTAAATTTTGGTCATTTGTGTGGCGATTGGAAGAAATCACTGGGTCCACCTGGGCTTGAACTCTAGTGTGAATCCCTATAGAGACTGAATTCTGAAACTGACCTCAGAGAAGTATTGCCATGAGCTTTGTTGGGATTTTAGGAGCCCACGCATGAGAGTAGCCCTTATAAACTTAGATCAAGGCCACAGAGCACTGGGAATCTCAGCCAAGATAATCCATGATTTTCTTCTTAAAGTCTTGGCAGCCATAGCTGAGAGTCAAAACACACATGTACCTCACATTGTAGACTTCAATTGGACTGGCTTCATGTGACCTTTTGACAACTCTTTGGGAAGCCTTGCCTATGAGAGTTCTCCAGAGTTTCATTGAAATGAGCTTCCTCAACATTTAATGGTTTTTGAAAACCACAGTTCCTCCAACTTCATCCTCAAAAAAATGGCTAGATAAACACCATGAAATTTTTGGAATTCCCATGACCAGGTGGCACTGGAGAATCTTTGGATGTCCTATTGCTAATCATGAGTGTATCAGACAGTGCCTTGACTGACTAGGTTTCTTGAAAATTGTGTAGAACAGAGATGCCAGTAAGTTGGAGCCTGCAAATTAGTGGGCCTAGAGCAGTGGTGTGAAGGTGTGTGATAAAATGTGTGGTGGGGCCATGTGGATCTGCCACTGGCTTCCAAATGGCTTGTGAATGACATGGTACAGCCAGCAGAACCTTCCATGTAAAGGCATCTTTTTGTATAGGGAGATTTCAAGGCAATGTTCAGAATCAGGTTGCTATGGACAAAGGGGAAACCCATGTGGGATAGAATCCTGGTTGGTGCATTCACATGCAGACCGTGACCTCCACACATGACAGAACTCCCTCCAGCACTGTGTCCCAGTTGATCTCCTTGTATTTCATGAAGAAAATACCAAAGTCCCAGTGCAGCAGCAAGAACCACCACGAAAAGTGGAGGAGGACCAAATGGCTTCACAGTTCACACGGTGAGTCACTTAGCTCCCAGTGGCCATAGTTTAACTACAAAGAGAGTATTCGCACTGCTGCCTCATGTTCATTGGAAAATTAGAAACAATGTCCTCCAGGTCACATAGATGCAGACCCAGCTTTGATGGTCTCACTAGAAAGTAAGCTAAAGCTACTGACAACAACATATATTTCAAGTGCCCAACCTCAGAGGCAGTTTATCAAGAAGTCTTTAGGCCAGCAGAACTCCATGTTTGTGGAGTGTTTACCATGTGCCTTACTTTTGGAAACTGCTCTACCACTTCCAAGTTTGTGAAATCCTGAGTATATTCCATTCCACATATGCATTCACAGATTTTCTAACTCTTCTCCTCTAATTGTGTCTTACTTGGGGCGAAGTTAATGTCAAGGCATTGTTGTGGATGAGAGTGGGAAGATTTTTGTGTAGCACATATATGCATACACATTGGATTCATTTTCCAATTTTCCATTCGAAATACTTAATTCCTGACACTAACTCATAAACTACTAGACTCTGACTGCTAATCCTAATATGATGGAGAAAACTAACCCAAACAGAATAGAAATACAAGCAGTTCAAAGGAGGCATGGTGTATATTTGGACTTGCCATTTGCATTATGAAGGGTAGGTGTTATAAATCTAGTTAATTTTTAATTGAAATAGTTCTCATTGTGTTTTTAAAGTTAATAAATATATAAATTCCTGTCTCCCTTTCCCTGTAGCCTATTCAGAACATGTATTTTTAAATGCACATATAGAATCCTACCTGGTATCACATGTACATTCTTGTGAGGTGGCTGACTTGGCAGATACAAATTATGAGAAGAGATCACTCCTCCTAAACCCTGTTGGATCTTAAAATTCAACCTATGGGTGAGCTTCCTAGTTGAACAACATTAAACATAAATCCATGTTCAGTAAAAGAAATATTTTTGCATCTGTGGATGATATATATTTCATGATAAATTTCGATTGGCATATATATTGGTAATTTAATGTCTCTGCATGTGTGTTTTTTGTATATATATACTCTCCAGATTTTTCAAAATATGAAATATATGTGTCTTATATACACTCCCTAAATTCATTCATGTTCATGTGTATGGATTTATAATCACGTATTCACAAGATTATTCTCAGAAATATTCATCCACCTGAAATACATATTTGTTACCAGTACTGAAAACTAACTTTAGTTAACGTTGCATACAAATACTAAATTTGTACAGTAACTGACCCAGTTTAACATCAATGCAAGTAGATTACTATGGGACATGATGTGTATTTTGACATTCATTTTTATTCAACACTGCTACATTACTATTTCTTCAATTTATGCACATCATAAGATATATATTTCATCCACAAGTTAGCAAACTTATAGGCATTTGTTTCACTTTCAATAACTTCCTGCTTCAGAACACATGGATTCCTCCAGGTTTCTTGTCTGGTCTTTTCATGAGACTTCTTTCCAAACACATTATTTTCAACTTCCATAATCAATTTTGAAGCAAAACTCACACACTCTTCATGATAAATCATAATCCTAATATAACGTTTAGATGTTTTACTGGTTGGAATGAATGTATGTATATCAATATAAGATTTCCTTTATATTTTCAGATATCAATTGAATCCATTATTAAATTTGGAATCCATTATATTATTTATTCACAGTATTGTCTATTCATGCATTATCTCTATATTCATATCACAGGGTACACCTATTTGTACCCCCAATAATAATTTGTACATTTCGACACAGAAGCAATGGTCACACTTATTATTTTACCAATGTAAATGTCAGGCGAGCATCGGAGGAAGAGACTACCAGGGACTGTCTAATGCAACAGCCAAAAGTTTATGGGGGTCCAACATTCTGGGGCTCAGAGCTCCCTTGAATAGAGCAGAGAGCCCTGAGAACAGCTTAAGCAGAGCTTATATACTTTCCTTGGAGAGGGCAGGGAGGGAAGATTATTGATGGGTCAGCGCGAGTGGGCAGTTTGCGTGCAAATGGGTGAGGGAGTACATTCTGCAGTTTTGCAGTTGGTACAGAACATTCAGGGAACAAGATTAGCGAACAGTTCTCAAGATATCAACAGTGTTTTGTTAAGCATACCGTAAAACTGGAAGTGACAATTACCTATTTTATTTACCTTTCATTCCCCACTTTCTTTTGGTTACATTAAATCATAATAGTGATCATTGAGGATGTCACATTTTATGTTTGCTAGTGTGGTATATTGATTTCTGATTACCATAAGTTTAACTTGTCCAATTTGAGCTTGGAGAAAGGAAACTACACGGTTGAGCAAACAGGGTCCTACAGTTAGCAATAATGTGAGGATTATTAATGGACCGGCCAGGGCTGATAAAAGCATAGTTACCCAGGGGGACTCTGTGAACCAAGACTCAAACCACCCTTTTTGGGCCTCTCTCTCTTGTTGATGCTCTTCAATGCGTCTTCTTAATTTAATCATAGATTCTTTTACAACTCCAGTATGGTAGGCATAATAACAACATTCTTCCCTCAATGCAGGACAAAGGCCCCTTCTCTCATGAAGAGGAGGTCGAACCCTCGCCTGTTCTGTAAAACAACTTCAGAGAGAGAGGTTAAAGATTCTTGTAAAGCTGTGATGGTGGTTTTTAATATCTTTAAGTTTTGGTCTATTGCTGCTTCTAATTGGGTCATTTGTTGTGTCCCATGGATTAGGGCAGTGGTTCCTGTGCCCTTCTCTGCAGCAACTACTATTCCTCATAGGATGGCTAAAGTGAAGGATACAGGTTGCCAGCGGAACCGGGTTGTATGCCCCCCTATTTGAAATTTAAATGATCCTGCCTCATGATAGAGCACTCGGGGAAACATCTGCACCATTACATAATTAATCACATCTGTTGATAATTTTATGAATAAACAATGTTTAAGTATATAGAATTATACTGTTGTAGGTATGGACAAGGCAAGGCACCTAAGATAGCACCAAAGATAGGGAAACAGTCCTATTTGGTTGCAACTGGATATAGAGGGCATTGCTTCTGTTGTAATCAATTAATCCCCTGAATCCCAAGTTTAGGTAGTTTCAGAATTTTGTACCCAACATGTAAGGGAAAAGACTCAGAAATTCACAGTCTGCAGAAGTTCACAAAAAGCAGTTTTTGGTTCTGTTTTTATTTTCCTCTTCTCTGGGAAAGATAACTTATTAAGGACACCTGGGAGGGGGAGAGCTTTTATCTTCTCTTTTATTTTCTCCCTGCCAGCTGTTACCATGGAGCCCAGTTGGTAACTTCTTTATCTTGGAAATGTAGCCATCTCTGGAAGCCTCAGCTCAAGGCCAGAGGCCTTGTTCACATATTTTGTGAAAAACTAGTAAGGGGGTGTCTAGCTTAGAAGGGCTGATTTTTCCAGCCAGTGGCCAAGTATAACAGAGCAACACGAAAAGAGGAAGTTTATCTACACTGAACTCTTTTATAAAGACTTTGTTGCTGAAAGTCCTAAAGTCAGCCACGATGAAGACTTCTGGAGAAGGCCATTTAAGATTTTTCTGTGGGCCTGGTACAGAGGGGAAGACGGGGAAGGCGGGGGGTGAGAGCAGTTCTGTGGTTCTGAGAATGAGGAAAAAGAGATATAAAAGAATAATGGGAAAAGGGTTTGGGATTTTCCTGGCAACAAAACTTGAGCAGTAGAACAGGTAGAGCAGATGGGAAGACGGGAATGAGTATCTAAAAAGCCTGTGAGGGACTTTAAATTCTTAGTAACCTGTTTTTAGTGATGACAAAGCAACTTTAAAGGCCATTTTCATTACATCTTGGATAGGCGTCTGAGGGCACTCCTCAGCTGGTTTGAGCTTTGGGTTAGCTGGTAAGAGGACCTGGTGGGACCCGGTGTGGGCACTGACAGGAGAAGAGAGGAGTGAGTGGGTGGAAGGGTACCTCAGTACCTGCTGCCTCAGCATGGGGGCAATGGTCTGAGAACCAGAGGAGGTTTGGGGTTTTGATCTAGTAATTGGAGGGGAGAAATCAGGTTGTTGATGTGAGAGTGACAGCAGAGAATCTGGAGCAGAAGGATCTATTGGAGAAACATATTTCGTGATGTGAGCAAAGGAGGGAAAAGGCCTACACATAGGGGAATTTTCTTCAATCCTTTTGATCACTTGCCGAAGTTGAAATAGTCACACAGAATTTGAGGATCTAGAGACCCCTCTGGGGGCCATCGGTTTTGGTTGTCAAATTGGTAATATGGCCAATGCTGTGAACTGAATTTGATGAGGAGTTTGGGTTCCACCAGGCAGCCCCTGTATGCTCACATCCCCATGACTTACGGAAGAAGACGGCTTTTCCCCCACACAGCCGTGGTTGTTTGTGGCTTTGATAGTCCACCGGGCAAACATAGTAATCTAGGCTAGCCAACCTGCATCAGGCTTGCGTGTTCCTACATCCATAATATTTGTTTCCATTATCTATGGTACGGGAGAAATTTAATGGAATTTTAGTGGGATCCTCTTCATCAGAGATATCCCAATTGGAAAGACGTATACCCAGCTGACAAATATCTGGGTGGAGAGTTGGCCACCAGGTCCCTAAGGGGGCTGTATGTGAGACAGACCATACTTCTTGTCTAATAGGATTTGTGATCAGCCATCGCTGCTGAATGGGCTGATGATGGTTAGGACTAGTGGTGGCCAAGGGGAGAGTCTATAGCCTTATCCACATGGCAATTATGCAATTTGAAAGGGTTACCAGTCTTTTCCACTTTCAAGCCAGTGTCTGGACAGGGCACAGGCTTGAGATGAGAATTAGGATCCAGGAAGTGATTCCGTCTACCTTTACCACTGTAGGTTTTATAAGTAGCACCTGGTATGGTCCTGTCCAGCGGGGTTCCAGGGATGACACCTGATGTCATCTTATGTAGATGAAGTCTCTTTTTTGATATCGATGTGGAGTCTCCTCTTCACCAGGTTGGTAGGCAGTGGCCAGCTGTTTTGACAGGTATCCCTGAGTTCTTTCAATAGCTTTAAGTTTGTCAAGCAAGGGGGTGTGGAAGGGATCGGTAGGTCTTAGAGTTGTGGTTAGGTCCTTACTGGAGGAGGGGCCCCATAGAGAATTTTATAGGAGGTGAGGTTACACAAAGAAACAGAGGGAGTATTTCTTGCATGAAACAGTGCATAAGGCAGGAGCATAGTCCAATCTTTGATGCCCTCTCTAAGCTTAATTTCGTTAAGGTCTCTTTAATGGTTCTATTAATTTTTTTAACCTGTCCTGAGCTCTGGGGTCTATAAGCACAATGTAACTTCCAATTTATCCCCAGGATCCTGGCTAACCCCTTACTTACCTGGGCCATGAACGCCGGTCCATTATCAGACCCTATTACCTTAGGTAGGCCGTATCATAGAAAAATATCTTTCAGGATTTTCTACCACCATTTGTGCCTCTTTTTTTTTGTGGGGAAGGCTTCAATCCATCCTGAAAATATATCTACAAACACTAGGAGATATTGAAGTCCATACCTTGCTGGCTAAATTTCAGTAAAGTCCACTTCCCAGAATTTCCTGGTCTGGTTGCTCATAGGCGCTTTACTACAGGAAGCTTGGAAGGGTAATTGTTCTATTGACAGAACGGACAGGGTTTTGTTACCCGTTCAGTTATGTCCTTTCGCTGTGAGTCGGTTAGTGGAAAACTCTGTTCTTGATCCTTCAGGAATGCCTGCAGTTTCTTTGGACCAAGGTGTGTGAATTGATGTACATTTTTAACATAGTGTAGGGCTTTCTGAACTTGCAGGCTTGGCTCAGTGAAGTTGAGGAGTTCAGTGCCAGTGTCGTAAGATGTTATCAAAAGCTTGCTGGTGCTCAGGGGTCCATTGGAATTGGGCATCTCCCTTTAACAGCGGGTATAAAGGAGAAGTTAAGGACACAAACACAGGAATCCATAACCTGCAAAACCCAGTAGTCCCAAGAAACTCTTTGTGTTGTCTGCTGCTGGGGGGGGGGTATCTGCACAACCGTTTGTTTTCTGGGCTCAGTGAGCCAACGTTTACCACCTCTAAGGGAATAGCCCAGGAAGACTACTTCTTGCTGGCAAATTTGGGGTTTTTTGGAAGAAGCTCTATACCCGAGTTGAGCAAGCTTACATAATAGTGCTTGGTTCCCAGACTCACAGTTTTCCTTGGTGTTGGCTGCAGTAGCAGGTCATCCACGTATTGAAGCTGGGTGACTTCGGGGTGCATAGTTCTGAAGTTGTTGACATCTCTGTGGAGGGCTTCATCAAAGAGAGTGGGGGAGTTTTTGAACCCCTGTGGGAGTCTAGTCCATGTTAGTTTACCATACGTTCCGGTTTCTGGGTCTACCCACTCAAAAGCAAACAGAAACTGACTGTCTTTATGCAGAGGCATGCAAAAGATAGCATCTTTATGTCCATACCATTTCTACTCAGGGTTCAGAGTGATAAGCAGATTGTACAAATTATTTACCGTGGGGTGAATGTCCTGCACTCTGTTGTTGATCTCTCTTAGGTCTTGAACGGGGATAGTCCCCAGTTCCTGGATTTTTTACTGGTAGCAGGGGAGTGTTCCAGGCCGATTGACAGGGCCTTAGGACCCTAAAGCCAGATATTTCTGAATATGGGGCCTTAACCCATCTTTAGCATTTTTGCTCAGAGGATGTTGTTTGACATTGATTGGGGAGGCTGAGGTTTTTAACTCCACTGTTCTTGGAGGTTGTTTCATGGCTAGTCCTAACCCAACAATTTTTGCCCAGGCATCTGGGTAATCTGTTATCCATTTCTGGGGTAGCTTGCCTCTTTGATCATTCTTGGGGTGTGTGAAAAGTGGATGTTCATCTTTGACTGACATTTATAAAGCCATGACTATAGGAGTTTTTAATGAAGGATTTAGAAATTTCATTTTGGGGCCTTCGGGGTTAAAAGTTGTTTTGGCCCGGAGCTTACTGAGCAGATCTCTGCCCATCAATGGGGCCAGGCATTCTGGGATTACTAGGAAGGAATGTTGGATTTTTCCTTTCCCCATGTCCATGGTCCTCTTAGTTGTCTAAGTCTGATATTTACTGCTGTTAGCCCTTTGAACTAGAGACCTTTTATTTGATAGAGGGCCCAGTGGGGCCTTAAGGGCTGAGTATACTGCTGCTGTATCCACTTCAAAGTTTATGGGGTCCCCTTCACTTCAAAAGTTACCCTGAGCTCGGGGAAGGGATCTGAGCCCCGACATTCTCAGTCAACCTCCAGAGTCAGAAAGGCTGTCTGGCGTGGCTGTCTCTTTCTAGGGCACTTTTTGGCTCAGTGTCCTTTTTCTTTACAGTAGGCACATTGATCTGAGGCCAAGGGTGGCCTCTGGTGGGGACCCAGGTATCGTTTCTTGTCTCCCTGTTTCTTAATTTCTGGCCTATTTATTGTTGTGACCAGGACCTTAGTTAATACCTTCATCTGTCTTTTTCATCTGTCATCCTCCCTTTGCTCCCTTTCGTTCTCTCTGTTTCTCTCTTATAGGATACTTTCTCGGCTACCCTGAGTAAATCTCTCAAAGTCATATCTTTTTTTTTTTTAATTAATTTTTATTGTAGGTTGTTCAAAACATTACATAGTTCTTGATATATCATAATTCACACTTTGATTCAAGTGGGATATGAACTCCCATTTTTACCCCATATACAGATTGCAGAATCACATCAGTTGCACATTGATTTACATATTGCCATTCTGGAGTCTGTTGTATTCTGCTGCCTTTCCCATCTAAGTATTGTAACTTTCTTTTAATATCCAGATCAGCTTGCCCAATGAAGGCCATCATGACATATGTCTTTTGATCCTCTGCCTGAAGATCGAAAGGAGTATATCTCCTATACGCCTCCATAATTCTCTCTAGAAACATAGAGGGATATTCATCAGGCCCTTGAATAATCTCTCTTACCTTGGCCAAATTATTTGGTTGGCTAGCGGCCGGTTGGAAACCCACTATTAAAGCCCGGCAATAAGTGGACAGATGCTCCCTACCTTCAAAGGTGTCGGGGTCCCAGTTGGGTCAGTTCAAGGGTAAGCCGGCTTTGATTATGTTGGGAAGTTGTGTTGGTCACCCATCTGGTCCGAGGATATTTTTTTCTAGCTTCCAGAAAGTTTCTCTCTCGTTCCTCTGTCATGAAGAGAATCCCTAGGATTTGTTGGCAGTCATCCCAAGTAGGCAGGTGTGAAAACGCCAGGGAGTTCTTTGAGTTCTTTTAGCCGGGCCAGCTTTCTCCAGGGAAGGAGGGGCTGTGTGTGTGACAAGGGGGAGTCATCTGGTGGGCGCTGGGCCGGCCTAGCTTTCTCCAAAGGCGGAGAGGCTGAGTCAGCAGCAAAGGAATCACTTAGAGGTTGTTGGGGGTTGGTGGACGACGGCAGTGGATAAGAAGGGTAGGAGAGTCCAGTAGAGTCTTGAGACTCAGGGAGAACAGAGGTTGGAGGAGGAAGAGCAGAGGGTTTGTGAGATAGAATCATGGTGGAAGGAGTAGGAGTGGGCGCAGAGACAAAGAAAGGCTTCACCCATGTAGGAGGAGATTTGCAGAGGTCCTGCAAAGTTAAGATATATGGCTGTTGATCTGGATGTCTATGTGGCCCTGGTTGAAAGACAAAATCTCTGACGTTTCAAATTAGTGGGAAGTAGATGTTTCTAGGGGCTATCCAACTCCAAAGGTGGGTCATTCTGAGGCACAGAGGGTCTGCCAGGTCCAGCAATTTACTGAAAAAGAAAGATTCTGGGCCTTGCACAGACTTTGGTCCAGTGCTCAAGGGTCAGGAAGAGAGGTGTTGAAGTGCTCTGTCCCAAAATGAGAGATACACAAACAGTGAAAGAAATCACACACTACACTGACAAGACAAGACAATAAAGACAGGCAATGGACGTCCAATACTGAGGCCAGGACTGAGTAGCCGGCAAAACCTGATGGGCTGGCAATACTGAATCCGAAGCAAAATATCACTGAGTCAAGGAGACTATTGTTCCTCGATTTCCTGAGTCCTCTGGGGCATCCCCCAGGGACGTGGCCTGTGGCTCTGTGACACGTATGTCAGCCTCTGTCAGAGAGAGCTCACGCTCATCACCAATAGCCATTTTGCCAAGCCCTAACCTGAAACCTAAAACCAAAAAGAGTTCCCTTACTTACCCTGAAAAGAGCCCCTTGGGGATCTTTCATCCGCCGCTGCCGGATCTTGCTCGTGCCTCCAGATGTAAAGGTCGGGCAAGCATCAGAGGAAGAGACCACCAGAGGAATGTCTCAAGCAACAGTAAATGGTTTATTATGGGTCCAGCATTCTGGGGCTCAGAGCTCACTTGAATAGAGCAGAGAGCAATGAGAACAGCTTAAGCAGAGCTTATATGCTTTCCTTGGAGAGGGCAGGGAGGGAAGTTTATTGATGGGTCAGGGCAAGTGGGTGGTTTGCGTGCAAACGGGTGAGGGTATACATTTGCAGTTTGGCAGTTGGGGACAGCACATTCTGGAAACAAGATTAGCAAACAGTCCTCAAGACTTCAACAGTGTTTTGTTAAGCATACAGAAAAACAGTAAGTAACAAGTACCTATTTTATTAACCTTTCACCAAAGCCTAAATGGAAAGTGAGCATGGATTACTAAACACATCCATATCCAGGTTGCCTAACGCTCTCAAATCAATCCTATTGGTGACTACATATTTGTTTCTTCTTAAGATAATATATTCAACCTCAACCCTGTTGAAAATGACTAATCCTATCACTCACTTTATATTTTCCTGATTTCCTAATGTCTCTATTGATATCTGCTTTCCTACATATTTTCCCCAGTTCATCATTGTGACTGACTCTTCACATGTGCTGACATTTACGTTCACTCTTTATCCGAAACCCTATTGCTAAAGAACTTTTGGGCCAAATCCTATACTCACTCTTTTTTCTAACATACCGACTATCTTCCTAATCCTAAAGACTATCCCTTTTTGACTGGATGATCTCTTCGACAAGCAATCATCCAAGGTACAAGGTCCTATGCCATTGTATATTGATTTATCTGAGACATCTGTGCAGAACATAATTCAAAGCTAAGTATCCCAATCAACAGCCCAATGCCCTTCCTGGATTCAAATCTTATCTAGATTTCTGTTTTCAAACTTATATTTCACCAATATATTCTTGTAAATATCGCAAGTTCCCAATACCATTATTCATTAAGCAGAATGATTCCTAACTCAAATGAAACATGTTATTAAGCCTAACCATACATTGTTCCCTCAAACTAACTTTACAGAAGAGCCGAGACAGAGTTTATCTTACAATACAGTAATGTAGGGGATCTTCCACCTGCTGAGAACATCAAAGGACCATGCAGAAATTATACCCTGAAGAAGTTGCAGGCAGCTATGAAGGACCTAAGAGGGGAAAAGTCATATTCCATGGCAAACAACAGGGTCAGTATGAAGGGATGTGTCTGAATCAGCCTCTCCTTTCGTAATGTAGAGAACTGATGAAACCATGCCTGTGTGGAGAGCTGTTTACAGGTGCCTATGGTTGATATACCATTCTAACTTGTGAAAGTGTCAAAGGAAGTAGGGGCAGCCTCAATTTCATGGGACCTTTCGAAGCAACTGTTAGGACAAAGTGGTGGCCAAGGTAGTGACCTCATTCAGTTCCTAAAGAAAGTGACCTCACCTCTCTTCCTTGGTGATCAAAAAATCTGAAATTGTGATGCAGGAAGCCAGGCACCCAGAGCCAGTCCCAGTCCCAGTCCCAGTGGTCTCTCTTGTTTGGATTTACCAAGGACAGAGTCAGTCTTCCTTGGTACCGACTGATATGAGGATTGTCAAATGGCAGAAGAGCTCTGAAGAGGGGCCTTTCCTGAGAAAGCAGGTATTGGTTCACCACTGGCTCCTGACAACTTCACAGTGTTGGCCAAGGAGACCAGATCTGAGAAAGGACAGGCCATTTCAGGGGAACATAGTATGGCCCACCAGTTAGAGGACACTCCAGATAGTCACAGACCTACTTGGGTTAAGGAGGTGCCTTTGTGGGTGTTCAGTGAGTTTGTGCTTTTCTCTCATGTTCTGAGAATAGGTAGAAAAGGCAGTTTTTTTTGGTTGGAGTGGACTGTTTCTAGTAAGTCGTTTGACAAGGCTAGTGTTTCTAAGTCTTGAGTATCCCACTGTGTCCGTGGTTGTAGACATTAGAAAAGAGAAGGCATCAAAGGATGTGTCCTGTCTAGTAGAAAACTTCCCAGCATTCATCCTGCCTAATTGAAGAATGGACTTTGGTTTGCCTTATGGATGGGCAACACCTACTAAATTCCTAAGTTCCTGTTTTCTTCCTGAATTCTGGCCACTCTCCAGAATAGTCTCATGGTTTTGTTTCCAAGATATGTACCACCTCCAAGCTCTGAGACATGTCCATATACTTGATAGCTGTAGAGAATGGGAACATCTTAGAAAACTCAGATATCAGTGTGACCCGGAAATTCTCAGTGGAGAAACCCTGCTTTGGTTCATTTGCTTACCTATGGTTCTGTTGTCCTGAATGTCAGGAAGGTCTTTGCCTCAGGCCACCCCTTTGTGAAGCCTGAAGAAAACAGTTTTCAAATGGAAATGAATGGGCATCACCTGTGGATCTTTGCTTAATTGCTTGTAAAAGGATGTGTCTAAATCAGCCTCTTGTCCCTGTATGAGGTTGTGGCTTAGATTCTCAGCACATGATGGATCTAAAGATAGATTGCATGTGTGCAATCAAAACAAAAATGGCCAAAATCTGTCATTGTTGATGAGTCTCTTGCCTTCCTCTGTTAGGATTCTGACCTCTATCAAGTGAGAATAGGGATCCTTTAGGTCAAATGAGTTCTTTGAAGAACTGCAGAGGTGCTTGTGTTTTCTTGTGACTCCAAATCACTTAAAGAATCTATCCCTGAGAGTCAGTAGGCCTCAAATTGGAGAAGCAGGCCTATTGGATCACTCCAGGTTCACAGGAAGGGTGACCATGCCACCCTGACTTTAGGCAAATGAGGGGCAAGGAAGATTATTTCGGACACTCTCTTGGGATGCGTCCCACATGAAAAACTCCAGCCAGAGGTAATGATGAGTGTCTCTCTGGAAGAAGGTGAGGACCATGTGGAAGTGTTTTGGTTTTAATTGTAGTCATTCGTGTGGCAGTTGGAAGAGATGACTGGATCCACCTGGGCTTGAACTCTGGTGTCATTCCCCTTAAACACTCAGTTCTGGATCAATCATCAAAGAAGTATTGCCATGAATTGTGTTAAGAATTTAGGAGGCCATGCATGAGAGTCTCCGTTGGAAACTGAGATCTAGTCCTAGGGTGGCTTTCCACAGAGCACTGGGAATCTCAGCCAGGATATCAAATTATTTTTTTCTGAAAGACTTGGAAGCCATATTTGCTAGTCAAAACACACATGGACCTCAATTGTAGACCTCGATGGGCCTGGATTCATGTGACTTTTAGGCCACTCTTTGGGAAGCCTTGCCTGTGAGAGTTCTTCAAATTTTTCATTGAAATGAGCTTCCTCACCATTGAATGATTCCTGAATGATTTGAAAGCCATAGTGCTTCCAACTTCATAATTGAAAATTGGCTAGATAAATACCATGAAATTTTTGAAATTCCAATGACCAGGTGGCAATGAAGAACATTTGGATGTCCTGTTGCTGATCACGAGTGTACCAGACAGTGCCTTGATTGACTGGTTTTGATGAAAATGGTGTAGAACAGAGATCTCAATAATTTGGATCCTGCTGAGTAGTGGGCCTAGAGCAGTGGTGAGCAAATGTGTGATAAAACATCTGAGGTGGGGCCATGTGGATCTGCCATTGGCTTCCAAATGGCTTGTGACTGACATGGTGCAGCCAGCAGACCCTTATATGTAAAGGCAACTTGTTATATGGAGAGGTTTCAGTGCAATGTTCAGAATCAGGTTGCTATGGTCAAGGGGGCATCCTATGTGGTATACAAGCCCTGTTGGTGCATTCTACTGCAGACCCTGATCCACCACACGTGACAGAACTCGCGGCAACACTGTGTCCCAGTTGAACTCCTTGTATTTCGTGAAGCAAATACCAAACTCCGAGTGCAGCAGGAAGAAACATTAGGAAAAGTGGAGGATGATGAAATGGCTTCGCAGTCCATATGGGGAGACACTTAGCCCCCAGTGGCCACAGTTTACATACAAGAGAGAATTCAGCACTGCTGCTTCATGTTTATTGGAAAATTATAAACCATGTCCTCCAGATCACAGAGATGAAGACGCAGCTTTGATGGTCTCACTAGAAAGGAAGCTAAAGATCCTCACAAAAACATATATTTCAAGTGCCCAACCTAGAGACAGTTTCTCCAGACGTCTTTAGGCAGGCAAATCTCCATGTTTGTAGAGTTTTTACACTGTCCCTTACTTTTGGAAACTCCTCTACAATCTCCAAGGTTGTGAACCCTAAGCATTTTCAATTTCAGATATGTATTCAAAGATTTTCTAACTCTTCTCCTCTAATTGTGTCTTACTTGGGGTGAAGGTAATGTCAAGGCATTGTTCTGAATGAGAGTGGGAAAATTTTTTTGTAGTACACATTTGCATACACATTGATCCATTTTCCAATTTTCCATTCGAAATACTGAATCCCTGACACTAACTCATACCCTACTAGACTCTGACTACTAATCCTAATATGATGGAGAAAAATAAACAAAAAAAATGAAAATACAAGCAGTTCAGAGGAGGCATGGTGTATAGTTGGACTTCCCTCTTGCATGATAAAGGGTCGGTTTTATAAATCTACTCAATTTTTAATTGAAATAGTCCTCCATGTGTTTTTTTTTAAAGAGAGAGTTAGAGAGGAGAGAGAGAATTCTATAATATTTATTTTTTTAGTTATTGGCGGACACAACATCTTTGTTTGCACGTGGTGCTGAGAATCGAACCCATGCCGCACGCATGCAAGGCGAGCGCGCTACCACTTGAGCCACATCCGCAGCTCTCTCCATGCGTTTTTAAAGTTAACAAATATGTGAATTCCTGTCTCCCTTTCTGTAGCCTACTCAGCACATGTACTTTTTATATGCACACATAGATTCCTACTTGGTATCACACGTATATTTTTATGAGTTGGCTGACTTGGCAGAAACAAATTGTAAGAAGAGATCAGTCCTCCTAAACGCTGTTGGAACTGAAAATCCAAACTATGGGTGAGCTTCCTATTAGAACAATATTATACATAAACCCATGTTTAGTAAAATAAATATTTTTGCATCTGAGGGTGATATATATTACATGATGAATTACAATTGGCATATATATATTGATACTTTTTAATGAATTTTTGTGTTTTTTTGTATATATATATATATATATATATATATATATATATATATATACACATACACTCTACAGATTTTATAAAATATGAAATATATTTGTCTTATATACACTCTGTAAATTCATTCATGTTCATGTATGTGGATTTATAATCAACTTTCACAAGATTATTCTCAGAAATAATCATCTACCTGAAATACATATTTGTTTCCCAGTGCTGAAAACTAACTTCAATCAATGGTGCTTACAAATCCTAATATTTCTACAGTAACTGACCCAGTTTAACATCAATGCAAGTATATTCCTATGGGACATGATGTCTATTTTGACATTCATTTTAATTCAACACTGGTACATTACTATTTCTTCAGTTTTTGCACATCATAGGATATATATTTCATTCACAAGTTCACAAATTTATAGGAGTTTGTTTCACTTTTAATCACTTCCTGCTTCAGAACACATGTATTCCTCCATGTTACTTGACTGGTCTTTTCATGAGACTTCTTTCCAAACACATTATTTTCGATTTCCATAATCAATTTTGAAGCTAAACCCACACACTCTTCAAGATAAACCATAACATTAATATTACCATTAGATGTATAAGTGGTTGGAATGAATGTGTGAATATCAATATAAGATTTCCTGTACATTTTCACATTTCAATTCAATCCATTATTAAAGTTGGAACCAGGTATGCTATTTATTCACAGTATGGTCTATTAATGCATTATCTCTATATTCATAGACACAGTGTACACCTCTTTGTTCCCCCAATACTAATTTATACCTCTTCAAAACATTGCTCCCAAAAATGGTAGAAGAAATATTCATGTCACCTTTTCTATCTATCTATCAATATATATATGTATATATATATATATATATGTATATATATATATATATATATATATATATATATATATATATATATATTTCTTTTTTTTATCACAGTAATATTCTGGACACAAAAAACAAAGGTCATACTCATGATTGTATCAAAGCCTAAATGGAAAGTGAGCATGGATTACTAAAAACAACATATCCAGGTTGCCTAATGCTCTCAAATGTAAATCCTATTGGTGACTACATATTTGTTTCTTTCTAAGATTATATATTCAACTTCAAGCCTGTTGAAAATGTCTAATCCTATCACTCAGTTTATACTTTGCCTGATTTCCTTATATCTCTATTGATATCTGCTTTCCTACATATATTCCCCAGTTCATCATTGTGTCTGACACTTCACATATGCTGACATTTACATTCAATGTCTACCTGAGACCCTATTGCTAAAGAAATTTTGGTCTAAATCCTATACTCACTCTTATTTCTAAACCTACTGACTATCTTCCTAATCCTACTGACTATTGCTTTTTGACTCGATGTTCTCTTCGACAATTAATCATCCAAGGTATAAGGTCCTAAACCATTGTATTTCAATTTGTCGGAGACATATATGCAGAACATAATTCAAACCTAAGAATCCCACTCAAGGACCCAATGCCCTTCTGACTTCGAATCTTACCTAGATTTCTGTTTTCATACTTACATTTCACCTATATATTCTTGTAAATATCACAGGTTCCCAATACCATTATTCATGGGGCAGAGAGATTCCTAACCCAAATCAAACATGTTATTAACCCTAAACATACACTCTTCCCTCAATCTAACTTTACAAAAGAGGAGGGACAGAGTTGGTCTTACAATACAGGAATGTAGGGGATCTTCCACCTTCTGAGAACATCAAAGGTCCATGCAGAAATGATCCCTGGAGAAGATATAGGCAGCTATGAAGGACCTGAGAGAGGAAAAGTCATCTTTTATGGTAAACAACCTGGTCAAGATGAATGGATGTGTCTGAATCAACCTCTATCTTCTAAATGTAGAGAAGATGGACCAAATCAGGCCTGTGTGGAGAGCTCTTCCCAGGTGCCTATGGTTGATATATGATTCTAACTTGTGAAAGTGTGACAGAAAGAAGGGACAGACTCCATCTCATGGGACCCTTAGAAGTTACTGTTAGGACAAAGAGGTTGCCAAGGCAGTGACCTCATTCTGTTCCTGAAGGAAGTGACCTCACTTCACTTCCTTGGTGATGGAACTCTCTGAACTTGGGATCCAGGAAGAGAGGCACCCAGAGCCAGTCGCAGTCCCAGTCCCTGTGGTCTCACTTGTTTCAATTTACCAAGCACAGAGTCAGTCTTTCTTAGTACCAACAGATGTGAGGATGGCCAAATGCCAGGAAAGCTCTGAAGAAAGACCTTTCTGAGAAAGCAGGTATTGGTTCACCGCTGGCTCCTGACAACTGCACAGAGTTGGCCAAGGAGACTAGATTTGAGATACAACAGGCCATTATGGGGGAATATAGTATGGCCCACCATTCAGAGGACACTCCACAAAGGAGGTGCCTTTGTGGGTGTAGGTGTGTGTATGGTTTTTTCTCAAGTTCTGAGAAGATGTAAGAAAGGCTGTTTGTTTGAATTGGCGTGGACTGTTTCTAGTAAGTCCTTTGACAAGGCGAGTGCTTCTATGTCTGTGTATCCCACTCTGTCCGTGGTTGTAGACATTAGAAAAGAAAATGCATCAATGGATGTGTCCTGTCTAGGAGAAAGCTTCGCAATATTCATCCTGCCCGATTTATTAATGGACTGCAGCTTTCCTTATTGAAGGGAAACACCTGCTATCTTTCAAAGTTTCTGTTTACATCCTGAATTCTGGACACTCTCCAGAATTGCCTCATTGTTTTGTGTCCAAGATATGTACTACCTCCAAGCTATGTGATATGGCTATGTACTGGATAGCTGAAGGGAAAGGCGAGCATCTCAGAAAACTCAGATATCAGTGTGACCAGGAAAGTCTCAGTGGAGAAACCCTGCTTTGTGCGTTTTGTTTACCTATTGTTCTGTTGCCCTGAATTTCAGGAAGGTTTTTGCCTCAGACCACTCCTTTGTGAATATCAATTCAATCCATTATTTAAAGTGGAACCAGCTATACTATTTATTCACAGTATGGTCTATTCATGCATTATCTGTATATTCATAGACACAGGGTACAGCTTTTTGTACTACCAATACTTATGTATATGTCTTCAAAATATTACTCGCAGAAATGGTGAAAGAAATACTCATGTCACCTAATCAACATATACATTTTATCACAGTAATATTTTGGACACAAAATGCAAAGTTCACACTTATTATTGTACTAAAGCCTAAATAGAAAGTGAACATGGATTACTTCCATGTTCAGGTTGCCTAATGCTCTCAAATATCAATCCTATTTGTGACTACATATTTGTTTCTTCCTAAGATTATATATTCAAAATCAACCCTGTTGCAAATATCTAATCATATCACTCACTTTATACTTTGCCTGATTTTGTAATATCTCTTTTTTTATTGTTACGATGAGCCAATTTAGTACTTTTTTAATTTTTTTTTCATCTTTCATACATTTGATTCAAGTGAGTTATGCATTTCCATTTTTACCCCAAATACAGATTGCAGAATCACATCAGTTACACATTCACAATGTTTACATAATGCCATATTAGTGACTGTTGTATTCTGCTGACTTTCCTATCCCCTACTATCCCCCCTCCCCTCCCCTTTCATCTTCCCTCTCTACCTCATCTGTTGTTGTTCCGTTCTCTCCCTTCCCCCCCTTTCCCCTCACAACCTCGTATATGTGATTTCGTATAACGATGAGGGTTCTTTCCATTTCCATGCAATTTCCCTTCTCTCTCCCTTTCCCTCCCATCACTTGTCTCAGTTTAATGTTAATATTTTCCTCATGCTCTTTCCCTCTGTTCAGTTCTTAATTGCTCTCCTTAAATCAAAGAAGACATTTGGCATTTGTTTTTTAAGGATTGGCTTGCTTCACTTAGCATAATCTGCTCTAATGCCATCCATTTCCCTGCAAATTCCATGAATTTGTCATTTTTTAGTGCTGCATAATACTCCATTGTGTATAGATGCCACATTATTTTTTATCCATTCATCTATTGAAGGGCATCTAGGTTGGTTCCACAGTCTGCCTATTGTGAATTGTGCTGCTATGATCATTGATGTGGCGGTATCCCTATAGCATGCTCTTTTATGGTCCTCAGGGAATAGTCCGAGGAGGGCGATAGCTGGGTCAAATGGTGGTTCCATTCCCAGCTTTCCCAGGAATCTCCATACTGCTTTCCATAATGGCCGCACCATTTTGCAGTCCCACCAGCAATGTACAAGTGTACCCTTTTCCCCACATCCTCGCTAGCACTTATTATTGTTTGACATCCTAATGGGTGCCAATCTTACTGGAGTGAGATGGTATCTTAGGGTGGTTTTGATTTGCATTTCTCTGACTGCTAGAGAAGGTGAGAATTTTTTCATGTACTTATTAATTGATTGTATGTCTTCTTCTGAGAAGTGTCTGTTCAGGTCCTTGGCCCATTTGTTGATTTTGTAATATCTCTATTGATATCTGCTTTCCTACATATTTTCCACTGTTCATCATTGTGACTGACCCTTCAAGTGTGCTGATATTTACTTTCACACTTTAACCCAAACCCTATTGCTAAAGAACTTTTGTTCCAAATCCTATACTCACTCTTCTTTGTTAACCTACCGAATATCTATCTAATCCTACTTACTATCCCTTTTTGACTGGATGTTCTCTTCGAATTTTAATCATAAAAGGTACAAGGTCCTATGCCATTGTATATCGATTTATCTGAGATATCTGTGTACAACGTAAATCAAAGCTAAGTATCCCAATGAAGGGCCCATTGCCCCTCTGGGCTTCAAAATTACCTAGACTTTCTTTTTTCATTTATATATTTCACCTCTATATTTTTAAAAATATCGCAGGTTCCCAATACCATTATTCATCCAGCAGAATGATTTCTAACCCAAATCAAACATTTTATTAACCCTAACAATACACTGTTCCCTCAATGTAAATTTAAAGAAGAGCAGGGACAGAGTTGGTCTTACAATACAGGAATGTAGGGGATCTTTCACCTGTTGAGAACCACAAGTTCAATGCAGAAATGATCCCTGGAGAATATGTAGTCAGCTATGGACGACCTGAGAAAGCAAAAGTAATCTTCCATGGCAAAATACCTGGTCAGGATGACGGGATGTGTCTGAATCAGAACCTCTCTTCTCAATGTAGAGGAGATGGACCAAACCAGGCCTGTGTGGAGAGCTATTACCGGGTTCCTATGGTTGATATACCATTCTAACTTGTGAATGTTTCACAGGAAGTAGGGGAAGCCTCCATCTAATGAGACACTTGGAAGCAACTGTTAGGATAAAGTGGTTGCCAAGGCAGTGACCTCATTCAGTTCCTGAAGGAAGTGACCTCACCTTACTCCCTTGGTGATGGAACTCTCTGAACTTAGGATCCTGGAAGCCAGGCACACAGAGCCAGTCCCAGTACCAGTCCCAGTGGGTTCACTTGTTTGGAATTACCAAGGACAGAGTCAGTCTTTCTTTGTACCTACTGATGTTAGAATGGCCAAAAGCCAAGAGAGCTCTGAAGAGGGGCCTTTCCTGAAAAACCAGATAGTGGCCCACCGCTGGCTCCTGACAACTTCATAGAGATGGCCAAGGAGACCATATCTGAGACAGGACAGGACATTTCGGGGGAACATTGTGTGGCCCACCAGTCAGAGGACACTCCATAGAGTCACAGACCTACTTAGGGTAAGGAGGTGCCTTTGTGGGTGTGGTTGTGAGTTTGTGATTTTGTCTCATGTTGTGAGATTAGGAAAAAAAGGTGGTTTGTTTGGTTTGGAGTGAACTGTTTCTCGTAAGTCGTTTGAAAAGGAGAGTGTTTCTATGTCTGTGTATCCCATGGTGTCCGTGGTTGTAGACATTAGAAAAGAGAGTGCATCAATGGATGTGTCCTGTCTAGTAGAAAGCTTCCCATTTCATCCTGCCCAATTTATGAATGGTTTGCGGCTTTACTTAAAGATGGGCATAACCTGATACATTCCTAATTTCCAGGTTTATTCATGAACTCTGTTCACTCTCCAGAATAGGATCATGGTTTTGTGTGCAACATATATACCACCTCCAAGCTCTGTGACATGGCCATGTACTGGATAGCTGAAGGGAATGGCGAGCATCTCAAAAAACTCAGATATCAGTGTGACCAGGAAAATCTCAGTGGAAAAACCCTGCTTTGTGCATTTTGCTTATATATTGTTCTGATGAACTGAATGTCAGGAAGTTCTTGCTCTGGCCACCCCTTTGTGAAGCCTGAAGTAAACAGTTTTCAAATGGAAATGATTGGGCATCACCTGTGGCTCTTTGCTTAATTGCTTTGGAAAGGGATGTGTCTGAATTAGCATCTTGGCCCTGTGTGAGGTTGTGGCTTAGATTCTCAGCACCAGATGGATCTAAAGAAAGATCCCATGTGTGCATCCAAAACCAAAATGGCAAATACACCAGTCATTGTGGATAAAGTCTCGCTTTCCTCTGTGAGGTTCCTGACCTCTATCAAGTGAGAATAGGGATCCTTTGTGTCAATTGAGTTCTTCAAAGCCCTGCAAAGGTGCTTGGGTTTTCTCATGACTCTAGTTTACATAAAGAATCTATACCTCTAACTCAGTAGGCCTCAAATTGAAGAAGCGGTGCAGTATTAACGGCATGCCTATTTGATCACTCCGGGTTCACAGGAAGTATGTCCAGGCCACCCTGACTTTAGGCAAAGGAGGGGCAAGGGAGCTTATTTTGGACACTGTCTTGGAATGTGCCCCTCATGGAAACCTCCAGCCAGAGGTTATGATGAGTATCTATATGGAAAAAGATGAGCGCCATGTGGGAGTGTTTTGGTTTAATTGTGGTCATTGTGTGGCTGTTAAATGAGATGCCTGGGTCCACATGGGCTTGAACTCTGGTGTGATTACACTTAGCGAGTGCATTCTGGATCTGATCTCAGAGAACTTGTGCCATGAATTGTGTTGGGATTCTAGGAGGGCACGCATGAGAGTCTCCCTTGGAAACTGAGATCTAGGCCCAGGGTGGCTTTCCACAGAGCACTGGGAATCTCAGCCAGGATACCACATGATTTTTTTTTTCTGAAAGACTTGGTAGGCATAGGTGACAGTCAAAACACACATGGACCTCACATTGTAGACCTCAATGGGTCTGATTTCATGTGACTTTTTGGCCACTCCCTGGGAAGCCTTGTCTTTAACAGTTCTACAGAGCTTTCATTGAAATGAGGTTTCTCATCATTTAATGGTTCCTGTACAAATTGAAATCCACAGTGCCTCCATCTTCATCCGTGAAAAATGGCTAGATAAATACAATAAAATTATTGAAATTTCCATGACCAGGTGGCACTGGAGAAAATTTGGAAAACCGGTTGCTGATCATGAGTATACCAGACAGTGCCTTGATTGACTAGATTTCATCAAAATGGTGTATAACAGAGATGCCAGTAAATTGGAGCCTGCTGAGTAGTGGGCCTAGACCAGAGGAGGGGAGGTGTGTGATAAAACATCTGTGGTGGGGCCATGTTGATCTTCCATTGGCTTCCAAATGCCTTGTGACTGACATGGTGCAGCCAGCAGACCCTTATATGTAATGGTATCTTGTTATATAGAGAGGTTTCAGGGCAATGTTGAGAATTATGTTGCTGTGGTCAAGGGGAAAAGCTATGTGGAATAGAAGCATTGTTGGTATATTCTCTTGCAGACCCTGACCCACCACACGTGACAGAACTCCCTCAAGCACTGTGTCCCAGGTGATCTTTTTTTTACTTCATAAGCAAATACCAAACTCCCAGTGCAGCAGCAAGAAACATCAGGAAAAGTGAAGGATGACCAAATGGCTTCACAGTCCACACGCGGAGACACTTAGGCCCCAGTGGACACAGTTTACCTACATAGAGAGAATTCAGCACTGCTGCCTCATGTTCATTGGAAAATATGAAACCATGTCCTCCAGGTCGCATAGATGCACACCCAGCTTTGATGGTCTCAGTACAAAGAAAGCTCCTTACGAAAATATATATATCAAGTGCCCAACCTCAGAGGCAGTTTCTCAAGAAGTCTTTAGGGCAGCAGAGCTCCATGTTTGTGGAGTGCTTACCCTGTCCCATACTTTTGGAAACTCCTTTATGACATCCAAGGTTGTGAACTCATGAGAATATTCATTTCCAGATATGTATTCACAGAATTTTTAACTCTTATCCTCTAATTGTGTCTTACTTGGGACGAGGGTAATGTCTAGGCATTGTTCTGAATGAGAGTGGAAAGATTTTTGTGAATCCCTGACACTAACCCATTCCCTACTAGACTCTGACTACTAATCCTAATATGATGGAGAAACATAACCCAAACAGAATAGAAATACAAGCATTTCAGAGGAGGCATGGTGTATAGTTGGACATGCCTTTTGAAATATATAGGGTAGGAGTTATAAATCTAGTCAATTTTTAATTGAAATAGTTCTACATGTGTTTTTAAAGTTAACAAATATATGAATTACTGTCTTCCTTTCACAGTAGCCTATTCAGCACATGTGTTTTAATATGCACATATAGAATCCTACCTGGTGTCACACGTACATTCTCGTGAGGTGGCTGACATGGCACATACAAATTGTGAGAAGTGATCACTCGTCCTAAACACTGTTGGAACTGAAAATTCAACCCATGGGTGAGCTTTCTATTTGAACAAACTTATATAAAAATCCATATTCATTAAAATGAATATATATTTCATGATGAATTTCAATTGGCATATATATTGCTATTTTTAATGTCTGTGATATATATATAAAACACGTGTCTTATTATACACTCCCTAAATTCATTCATATTGATGTATTTGGATATTTAGTCAACTTTTCACAAGATTATTCTCAGTAATATTCATCCACCTGAAATACATATTTGTTTCCTAGTACTGAAAACTAACTTCTTTGAATGATGCAAACATATCCTAACATTTCTACACTAACTGACCCTGTATAAAATCAATTCAAGTAGATTACTATGGGACATGATGTGTATTTTGATGTTCAATTTTATTCAACACTTCTACATTACTATTTATTCACTTTATGCACATCATAGAATATATATTTCATCCACAAGTTAGCAAATTTATAGGCATTTGTCTCACTTTCAATCACTTCGTGCTTCAGAACACATGTATTCATCCATGTTTCTTGACTGACCTTTTCATGAGACTTCTTTCCAAACACATTATTTTCGATTTCCATAATCACTTTTGAAACACTTCAAAAGTTACCTTGAGCTTGGGGAGGGAAACTGAGCCCCGACTTTCTTAGTCATCCTCCAGAGTCAGTATGGCTGGCTGGTGTGGCTGTTGCTTTTTAGGGCAATTTTGGCCCAGTGTCCTTTTTTCTTTAGGGTAGGCACATTGATCTGAGGGCAGGGTGCCCTCTGGCATGGGCCAATGTTATCCCTTCTTGTCTACCTGTTTCTTAATTTCTGGCCTATTTGTTGTTGTGACCAGGACCTTAGTCAACGCCTTAGTCTGCCTTTTGTTTCTTTTATCCTCCCTTTGCTCCCTTCTCTTCCTCAGTTTCTCTCTTATAGTATACGTTCTTGACTTCTCTGACTAAATCTCTCAAAGTCATATCTTGTAATCAATCTAGCTTTGTAACTTTGTTTTAATATCCAGGCCAGTTTGCCCAATAAAGTCCATCGTGACAGATGCCTTTTGATTCTCTGCCTGAGGATCAAAAGGAGTATATCTCCTATATGCCTCTATAATTCTCTCTAGAAACATAGTGGGAGATTCATCAGGCCCTTGAATAATCTCTCTTACCTTGTCCAAATTAGTTTGTCGCTAGTGGCTGCTTGGAGACACACTATTAGAGCCCGGTGATAAGTGGACAGATGCTCCCTACCTTCAAAGATTTTGGGGTCTCAGTTGGGTGGATTCAAGGGAAAGCTGCCTTTGATTATGTTGGGAAGTTGTGTCGGACGCACATCTTGTTTGAGGATATTTTTTTCTAGCTTCCTGGAGGATTCACTGTTGTTCCTCTGTCATGAAGAGAATCCCTAGGAGTTTTTGGCAGTCTTCTGAAGTAGGCTGGTGTGAAAACATCAATGACTCAACCAGACCTGAGAGCCAAGTGGGGTCCTCAGAAAAAGGGGGATTATAATTTTTTTAAGTTATTTAGGTCTGACGAGGAGAAAGGCTAATACTGGTAGGCTTGCATTTTTTCCCCGTGACCATCGTCAATCATTGGCCCATAGGGATGGAGGGGGAGCATCCCGAGAGTTCCAGGGTTTTCAATCATTCACCGCCAGCGAGTTCCTTTAGACGGGTCAGCTTCCTCCAAGGGAAGAGGTGCTGTGTGTGCCGCAAGGGAATTATCTGGAGGGCGCTGGGCCGGCATAGCTTCCTCCAATGGAGGAGAGGCTGAGTCAGCAGCAGGGAAATCACTTAGAGGGTGTTGGAGGTTGGGGGACAAGGGCAGGGGATAAGGAGGGGAAGGAGAGTCCAGTAGAGTGAAATCTGGTGACTCAAGGAGAACAGAGGGTGTAGGAGGAGGAGGAGCAGAGGATTTGAGATTTCCTGGGGGAAGGAGTCAGAGTGGGGGCAGGGGCAAGAAAGGCTTCACCCATGGAAAAGGAGATATGCAGAGTTCCCGCCGAGTTAAGATATATGGCTGTTGATCCAGATGGCTATGTGGCCCCGGCTGAAAGACAATATCTCTGACTTTTTTAAATTAGTGGGAAGTAGAAAGATCCTTCTAGGGGTAATCCAATCCAAAGGTGGGCCATTCTGAAGCACAGAGAGTCTGCCACATCCGGGGCTTTACTGAAAAAGAAAGATTCTGAGCCCTTAAGCGGACTTTGGTCCAGTGATCAAGGATCAGGGACAGAGGCATTGAAGTGCTCTGTCCCATAATGAAAGATACACAAACAGTTAAAGCAATGAAACATGACACAGACAAGACAAGGCAATGAAGACAGGCAATGGACGTCCAACACTGAGACCAGGACTGAGGAGCCGGCAAAACCCGATTGACTGGCAATACTGAATCCGAAAAAAAATATCACTGAGTCCAGAAGACTATCTCGTCCCCATAAATTTACGGGAAGATGATCCAATACATATGGCTGTAGAGTTCCTTCACATCCTTCAGGATCCTTCCAATCTAATACCATTGCACTTCTATGGGGATTAGACGCCACTCCTAGGCCTTGAAGCGTTTGAGTGGCTTGTTGTAACGGCCAATGTTTTGGCCATTCTTGACGACAGATGATGCTAAGGTCTGCATCTGTATCCAGTAGCCCATTAAATTTATGCCCTTGAATATTTAGTTTTAGCATGGGGCCAGAATCTAAATTTAAAGAAAGCATAGCCCAATCTACACCTGTGGAGCCTAATCACTTGGAACCTCTTTCTACAGTACAACTGGAAAATTTTTCATGTAGGCTGGGTATTATTAGTAACTGTGCTATTCTATCTCCTGGTGAAATTACTGATATACCCTTTGGAGAACTGGCTATAATTTTTATTTCACCTTCATAGTCGAGATCAATTACCCCAGGACTTATCATAAGTCCTTTTACAGTAGAAGAGCTGCGTCCCAATAATAAGCCTACTGTTGCTTTGGGAAGAGGTCCTTTTACCCATGTGGAAATGAATTGAACTCCCATCTATGCAGTTAGTACTGCTCTGGCGGAGGCACAGATGTCCAACCCTGAGCTCCCTCTGGTTTGTCTGATGAGGGATCTGATGGACAATGTGTCCTGGGCACTACCCTGATGGGGTTGCTGGGTTTCTCCAGTGCTGCGTATATTTGTGGTTTTGGGCCCCGGAGCATTGAGCCCCCTTGTCCATTTTTGGCAATGGAGCTCCATGTCTTTGTCCACAATATTGTGGATAAACACCTGGTCCTTGTTCGTTTTTTGATAATGGTGTACCCTCTATGGTGGTTTGAGAACAGCATTCATTAGCCCAAAGTCTCCCTCTACGGCATCGTGGACAAATACCTGGTATTCTACTCTTTTGATACCTAGTTTTGTTAAACCCTCCTCCTATGGGACAATTCCTTTTAAAATGTCCTGTTTCTTCACAATTGTAGCATGTTCTTGGCCTGGCATCTAAAGCCTGTTTTACTGCAGCTGCCACAATTTGCCCTTGTTCATTAATGTCTCTGGCATCTAAAGCCTGTTTTACTGCAGCTTCCACGACTTGCTCTTGTTCTTTAATGTCTCTACATAATTTAATATATGTGTTTAAATCTTCATGTTTCCATGGTCTAATGATATCATTGAACCAAAGATTCGCTTGCTCATAAGCCAGTTGTTTTAGTAATGGCATTGCTTGTTGTGTATTTCCAAAAACTCTGGTAGCTGTTTGAATAAGCCTATCTACAAATTCAGCATAAGGTTCATTAGCTCCTTGTATTACCTTAGATAATTAACATTGTAAACCTCCATGTCCTTGTAAAGTCTTCCATGCCTTAATTGCATCTAACAATTTACTGAACACTCTTTCAGTTTTTTTTTTTTTAATAATTTCTGATTCCACATTTCTACTATAATACAACCCAACAAGATGACACCAAACAAAACAGCTCCTCAGGAATAGCCATCAGAGCCCAACTGCCACCACAGGCTTCCCACAAGCCTCTCCCTCAAACACAAGTCTCCTCCTCTTGAGGCCGATTGGCTGGGTCGCATGGGCGGAGCCAAAAAAGTCCCCCAATGAGCAGTTCCGTGGTCTGAAAGGGCAGGGAACCAGCCCAATGTGCATCACCACAGAGGAGCCAATCAGCTAGATGTTGCTGGGGCCGCTGTGAGCCAATCATCCGCTGGCAGTCTGAAAGGTCGGGGAAACCGCTCATTGAGCATCTCCAATGAGCATCACCACAGAGAAGCAAATCAGCTAGATGATGCTGGGGCCGCTGTGAGCCAATCATCAGCCGGCAGACGGAAGTTTGATGGCAGCTGCAAGTTTACTGGGGCTCCTTTGGCTGTGGCTCTCAACAGATTATTCTCAGAAATATTTAACCACCTAAAATACATATTTGTTTCCTAGTACTGAAAACTAACTTCAGTGAATGGTCCTTATATATCCTAATATTTCTATAGTAACTGACCAAGTTTAACATCAATGCAGTTAGATTCCTATGGGACATGAAATGTATTTTGAAGTTCATTTTTATTCCACACTGGTACATTACTATTTCTTAAGTTTATGGACATCATAGGGTATAACCTTTCATCCACAAATTCACAAATTTATAGGCATGTGGTTCACTTTCAATCACTTCCTCTTTCAGAAAACATGTATTCCTCTATGATTCTTTAGTGGTCTTTTCAATAGACTTCTTTCTAAAAACATTATTTTCGATTCTATACTCATTTTTGAAGCAAAACTCACACACTCTTCATGATAAACCATAACCCTAATATTACCATTAGATGTATAACTGGTTGGAATGAATGTATATATATCAATATAAGATTTCCAATATATTTTCAAATATAATTTCAATGCATTATTTAAAGTTGGAACCAGTTATATAATTAATTCACAATATGGTCTATTCATGCTTCATCTCTTATTCATCAACACAGGATACGCCTATTTTATCCGCAATACTAATTTATAAGTTTTCAAAATATTGCTCCTTATATTGGTGGAAGAAATACTCATGTAATCTGATCTAAATATATATTTTACCACAGTAATATTCTTGACACAAAATGCAAAGGTCACACTTATGATTGTACTAAAGCCTAAATTTAAAGTGAGCATGGATTACTAAAAACCTCCATGTCTAGGTTCCCTAATGCGCTCAAATGTCAATCCTATTGGTGACTAAATAATTGTTTCTTCCTAAGATTATATATTCAACCTCAACCCTGTTGAAAATGTCTAATCCTATCACTCACTTTAGACGTTGCCTGATTTCCTAATGTGTCTATTGATACATATTTACTCTCTTTCCTACATATTTTCCCCAGTTCATCATTGTGACTGACTCTTCACATGTGCTGACATTTACATTCACTCTCTAACTAAAACCCTATTGCTAAAGAACTTTTGGTCCAACTCCTAGACTCACTCTTCTTCCTAATCCTACTGACAATCTTCCTAATCCTTTGGACTATCCCTTTTGGACTGGATGATCTCTTCTAAATTCAGTCATCTGAGGTACAGCATCCTATGCCATTGTAAATGAATTTATCTGAGACCTCGGTACAGAACATAATTCAAGCTTAGTATGCCAATCAATTGCCAAATGCCCTTCTGGGCTTCAAATCTTACCTAGATTTCTGTTTTTGTACTTATATTTCAAGTCTATATTCTTATAAGTATCACAGGTTCCCAAACCATTATTCATCCAGCAGAATGATTCCTAACCAAAATCGAACACGCTATTAACCCTAACCATACAATGTTCCGTCAATCTAACTTTACAGAAGACCAGGGACCGAGTTGGACTTACAATACAGGAATGTAGGGGATGTTCCATCTGCTGAAAACCTCAAAGGTCCATGCAGAAATGATCCATGGAGAAGATTTAGGCAGCTATTTAGGACCTGAGAGAGCAAAAGTCATCTTCCATGGCAAACAACCTAATCAGGATGAAGGGATGTTTCTGAATCAGCCTCTCTCTTCTTAATGTAGAGAAGTCGGACCAAACCAGGCCTTTGTGGAGAGCTGTTCCCAGGTGCCTGTGGTTTCTATACCATTCTAATTTGTGACTGTGTCACAGGAAATAGGGGCAGCCTCCATCTTATGAGAACCTAGGAAGCAACTGTTAGGACATATTGGTGGCCAAGTCAGTGACCTCATTCAGTTCCTGAAGGAAGTGACCTCACATACTTCCTTGGTGATGGAATTCTCTGAATTTGGCATCCAGGAAGCCAGGCACCCAGAGCCATTACCCGTCCAAGTCCCAGTGGTCTCACTTGTTTGGATTTACCAAGGATAGAATCAGTCTTTCTAGGTACCTATTCATGTGAAGGTGGCCAAATTCCAAGAAAGCTCTGAAGAGGGGCCTTTACTGACAAGACTGGAATTGGCTCACCACTGCCTCCTGACAACTTCACAGAGTTGGTGAATAACACCAGATCTGAGACAGGAAAGGCCATTTCGGAGGAACATCGTATGGCCTACCAGTCAGAGGACACTCAGAAGAGTCACAGACCTACTTGGGGGAAGGAGGTGCCTGGGTGTGTGGATGTCAGTTTGTGGTTTTGTCTCAAGTTCTGAGAATAGGTAAAAAAACGTGATTTATTTCTTTTGGAATGGACTGTTTCTAATAAGTTATTTGACATGGTGAGTGTTTCTATTTCTGTGTATCCCACTGTGTCCGTGGTTGTACACATTAGAAAAGAGAATGCATCAATGAATATGTCCTGTGTAGTAGAATGCCTCCCACCAATCAACCTGTCCAATTTATGAAAGGACTGCGGCTTGCCTTACCAATGGGAAACACCTACAACCTTCCTAAGTTCCTGTTTTCTTCCAGAATTCTGGCCACTAGCCAGAATAGGCTCATCATTTTTTATCCATGATATGTACCACCTCCAATCACTGTGACATGACCATGTACTGAATAGCTGAAGGGAATGGCATGGAGAGCATCTCAGAAAACTCAGATATCAGTGTGGCCAGGAAACTCTCAGTGGAGAAACCCTGCTTTGGGCCTTTTGCTTACATTTTGTTCTGTTGCCCTGAATGTCAGGAAGGTATTTGCCTCTGGCCACCCCTTTGTGAAGACTGAAAAAAACAGTTATCAAATGGAAATGAATGAGGATCACCTGTGGCTCTTGGCATAATTGCTTTGGAAAGGGAGGTGTCTGAATCAGCCACTTGGCCCTGTGTGAGGCTCCAGCTTAGCACATGATGGATCTAAAGAAAGATCCCGTGTGTGCATCCAAAACCAAAATGGCAAAAAGATCAGTCATTGTGGATGAAATCTCTAGCCTTTTTCTGTGATGTTCCTGACTCCATCAAGTGATAATAGGGATCCTTTGGGTCAAATGAGTTCTTCAAAGCCCTGCAGAAGTGCTTGGGTTTTCTCATGACTCCAAACCACATAAAGAATCTATACCTGACATTCAGTAGGCCTCAAAATGGAGAAGCAGAGGAGTATTAATGGCAGGTCTATTTAATCCCTCCTGGTTCACAGGAATGGTGTCCAGGCCACCCTGACTTTAGGCAAATGAGGGCCAAGGGTGCTCATTTTGGTCACTGTCTTGGGCTGCGCCCCTCATGGAAACCTTCAGCCAGAGGTTATGATGAGTGTCTATATGGAGAAGATGAGGGCCTTGTGGGAGTGTTTAGGTTTTAATTTTGGTCATTTGTGTGGCGATTGGAAGAAATGACTGGGTCCAACTGGGCTTGAACTCTGGTGTGAGTTCAAGGGGACTTAGAGACTGAGTTCTGGAACTGAACTCAGAGAAGTATTGCCATGAATTGTGTTGGGATTTTAGCAGGCCACACATGAGAGTCGCCCTTATAAACTGAGATCTAGGTCCAGGGTGGCTTTCCACAGAGCACTGAGAATCTCAGCCTGGATATCACATGATTTTTTCTGAAACACTTGGCAGGCATACTTGAGCGTCAAAACACACATGGACCTCACATTGTAGACCTCAATAGTCCTGGATTTCTGTGACCTTTTGGCCACTCCTTGGGAAGACTTGCCTGTGAGAGTTTTCCAGAGGTTTCATTGAAATGAGCTTCCTCACCATTTAATGTTTCCTGAAAAAATTGAAACCAACAGTGCCTCCAACCTCATGCTTGAATAATGGCTCCATAAATACCATGAAATTTTTTAAATTCCTTTGACCAGGTTGCACAGGAGAACCTTTGGATGTACTGTTGCTGACGATGAGTGTACCAGACAGTTCCTTGATTGACTAAGTTTCATGAAAATGGTGTAGAACAGAGATGCCAGTAAGTTCAAGCCTGCTGATTAGTGGACCTAGAGCAGAGATGTGCAGTTTTGTGATAAAACTTCTGTCTTGGGGCCTTGTGGATCTGCCTTTGACTTCCAAATGGCATGTGGCTGACATGGTGCATCCAGCAGACCCTTATATGTAAAGGCAACTTTTTATAACAAGAGGTTTAAGGGAAATGTTCACAATCAGGTTATTATGGTCAAGGGGGCAAACTATGTGGGCTAGAAACCTGGTTGGTGCATTCTCCTGCTGACCCTGACCCACCACACATGACAGAACTCCCTCCAGCACTGTGTTCCAGTTGAGCTCCTTGTATTCCATGAAGCAAATACCAAATTCCCAGTGCAGCACCAAGAATCACCACGAAATGTGGAGGATGACCAAATGGTTTCACAGTCAACATGTGGATACACTTAGCTCCCCGTGGCCACAGTTTACCTACAAAGAGAGAATTCAGCACTGCTGCCTCATGTTCATTGGAAAATAAGAAACCATATCCACAAGGTCAAAGAGATGAAGACCCAGCTTTGATGGTCTCCCTAGAAAGGAAGCTAAAGCTCCTGACAACAACATATGTTTTAAGTGCCCAACCTCAGAGACAGTTTCTCAAGAAGTCTTTAGGCAGGCAGAGGTCCATGTTTGTGGAGTTTTTACCCTGTCCCTTACTTTTGGAAACTCCTCTACCACTTCCAAGGTTGTAAACTCCTGATCGTATTCCATTCCAGATATGTAGTCACGGATTTTCTAACTCTTCTCCTCTAATTGTGTCTTACTTGGGGCGAAGGTGATATCTAGGTCTTGTTCTTGATGAGAGTGGGAAGATTTTTGTTTACCACATATTTGCATACACATTGGATTAATTTTCCTATTTTCCATTCGATATACTGAATCCCTGACACTAACTCACACCCTACTAGACTCTGATTACTAATCCTAATATGATGGAGGAAAGTAACCCAAACATTATAGAAACATAAGCAGTTCAGAGGAGGCATGGTGTATAGTTGGACTTGCTTTTTGCATGATAAATGGTAGGTGTTATAAATATAGTCAATTGTTAATTGAAATAGTTCTCCATTGTTTTTAATGTTAACTTATTTCTGAATTCCTGTCTCCATTTCTCTGGAGCCTATTCAGCACATGTATTTTTATATGCACATATAGAATCCTACCTGGTATCACACGTACATTTTTGTGAGGTGGCTGACTTTGCAGATACAAATTGTGAGAAGAGATCACTCCTCCTAAACGCTTTTGGAACTTAAAATTCCACCTATGGGTGAGGTTCCTAGTTGAACAACATTGTACATAAATCCATGTTCACTAAAATGAATACTTTTTAATCTGTGGATGATATATATTTCATGATAAATTTTGATACGCATATATATTTATATATTGCTACTTTTTAATGTATCTGTGATATATATATATATATATATATATATATATATATATATATATATATATATATATTTATATTATACACCCTCCGATTTTTCAAAATATGAAATATATGTGTCTTATATACACTCCCTAAATTTATTCATGTCATGAATGTTGATTTATAATAAAATGTTCACAAGATTATGCTCAGATATATTCATCCACCTGAAATATATATTTGATTCCTAGTACTGAAAACTAACTTTAGTAAATGGTCCTTTCAAATCCTAATGTTTCTACAGTAACTGACCCAGTTTAACATCAATGCAAGTAGATTCCTATGGGACATGATATGTATTTTGACATTCATTTTCATTCAACACTGGTACATTACTATTTTTTTCAGTTTTTGCACATCATAGGATATATATTTCATCCACAAGTTAGGAAATTTATACGTTTTTTTTATACTTACAATCACTTCCTGCTTCAGAACACATGTATTCCTCTATGTTTCTTGACTCGTCTTTTCATGAGACTTCTTTCCAAACACATAATTTTTCATTTTCATAATCACTTTTGAAACTAAACTCACACACCCTTCATGATAAAACATAACCCTAATATGACCATTAGATGCATTACTCGTTGGAATGAATGATTGTATATCAATATAAGATTTCTTATATATTTTCAGATATCAATTCAATCCATGATTTAAAGTGGAAACAGCTATATTATTTATTCACAGTATTGTCAATTCATGCATTACTTCTATATTCATAGGAAAAACTCTGTGTACCCCCAACACTAATTTATACCTCTTCAAAATATTGCTCCCAGAAATGTTAGAAATAATATGCATGTCACCTGATCTACATATACATTTTATCACTGTAATATTCTGATCACAAAATGCAAAGGTCAAACTTATGATTGTAGCACATCCTAAATGGAAAGTGATCCTGGATTATTAAAAACATCCATGTCCAGGTTGCCTAATGCTCTCCAATGTCAATCATATTTGTGACTACATATTTGTTTCTTCCTAAGATTATATATTGAAACTCAACCTGGTTGATCATGTCTAATCCTATCATTCACTTTATACATTGCCTGATTTCATAATGTGTGTATTGATATCTGATTTCCTACATATTTTCTCCAGTTCATCATTGTGACTGACTCTTCACATGTGCTGACATTTACATTCACTCTCTAACCGAAACCCTATTGCTAAGGAACTTTTGTTCCAAAACCTATACACAGTCTTCTTCCTAAACCTACCAACTATATTCCTAATCCTACCGACTATCCCTTTTTGAATGCATGTTCTCTTCTACATTTAATTATCCAAGTAAAGGTCGGGTGAGGTCGAAGGAAGAGACCACCAAGAGACTATCTCATGCAACAGCAAAGGGTTTATTGGGGGTCCAGCATGCTGATGCTCAGAGCTCACTTGAAAAGAGTAGAGAGCCCTTAGAACAGCTTAAGCAGAGCTTATACACTTTCCTTGGTGACGGCAGGGAGGGAAGTTTATTGATGGGTCAGGGCGAGTGGTCAGTTTGCATGCAACCCAGTGAGGGAGCACATTCTGCAGTTAGTCAGTTGGGGACAGCATATTCTGGGAACAAGATTAGCAAACATTTCTCAAGATTTCAACAGTGTTTTGTTAAGCATACAGGAAAAAAGGAAGTGAAAAGTGCCTATTTTATTAATCTTTCATTCCCCACTTCTTCTTCTGGCTACTCTTAATGATAAAAGTGATCATTGCGGGGTGTCACATTCTATGTTTGCTAGTGGGGTATTACCATAAGTTTAACTCGTCCAATTTGAGCTTGGAGAAAAGAAATTACACGGTTGAGCAAACAGGGTTTTATAGTTAGCAATAATATGAGGATTATTATTGAAATGGCCAGGGTTGATAAATGCGTAGTTAACCAGGGGGACTGTGTGAACCAAGACTCAAACCACCCTTTTTGGGCCTCTCTCTCTCAATGACACTCTTCAAGGCATCTTTTTAATTTACTCCTAGATTTTTTTAAAACTCCAGTATGGTTGGCAAAAACACAAGATTCTCCATCAATGCAGAACAAAGGCCCCCTTCTCTCATGAAGAAGAGGTTCAACCCTCGCCTGTTCTGTAAAACAACTTCAGAGAGAGAGGTTAAAGATTCCTGCAAAGCCAAGATTGAGGTTCCTAATATCTTTAAGTTTTGGTCAATTGCTGCTTCTAATTGTGTCATTTGTTGTATCCCATGGACCAAGGCAGTGGTTCTTGTGCTCACGCCTGCAGCAACTCCTATTCCTAATAGGATGGCTAAAGTGATGGATATATGTTCTTAGTGGAACCGGGTTTTATGCCCCCTTATTTGATCTTCAAATGAACCTGCATTATGATAAAGCACTCTGGGAAACCTCTGCACCTTTACAAAATTAATCACATCGTCTTGACAATTTCATGAAAACATAAACAATGTTTAAGTCTATAGAATTATACTGTTGTAGAGACGGACATGGCAAGGCACCTAAGATACTACCAAAAACAGGGAAACTTTCCATTTTATTTGCAACCGGATTCAGAGGGCATTACTTCTGTTATAATCAATTAATTCCCTGAAACCCACGTTTAGGTAGTTTCAGAATTTTGTACCCAACATATAAGGGAAGGGGCGCAGAAGTTCACAGCCAGCAGAAGTTCACAAAAAGCAGATTTTTTCTGTTTTTTTCCTCTGTTCTGGGCAAGTTAACTTTTCAAGGCCACCTGGGTGAAGGAGAGCTTTTTTTCCCCTTTATTTTTTCCCCCTTCCAGCTGTTACCATGGAGCCCAGTTGGTAACTTCTTTATCTTAGAAATGTAGCCATCTCTGTGAAGCCCCAGCTCAATGCCAAAGGCCGTGTTCACATATTTTGTGAAAAACTAGTAAGGGGGTGTCTAACTTAGGAGTGCTGATATTTTTAGCCAGTGGCCAAGTACAACAGGGCAACAGGAAAAGAGGAAGTTTATCTACTTTGAAGTCTTTCATGGGGACTCTTTTGCTGAAAGTCCTAAAGTCAGCCATGCTGAAGACTTCTGTAGAATTTCAGTTAATGTTTTTCTGTGGGCCTGGAACAGAGGGGGGAGATGGGGAAGGCGTGGCTTTGAGCAGCTCCGTGGATCTGAGAATGAGGTAGCAGAGATGTGAAAGAATACTGGGAAAGGGGTTTGTGATTTTCCTAGCAACAAAAAGGTGAGCAGTAGAACAGGTAGAGCAGAGGGGAATATGGGAGTTAGTATCCCTAAAAGCCTGTGAGGGACTTTAAATTCTTAGTAATCTGTTTTCAGTGATGACAAAAAAACTTTAAAGGCCATTTTCACTAAATCTTGGATAGGGGTCTGAGGGTTCTCCTCAGCTGGTTTGAGCTTTGGGTTAGCTGGTAAGAGGAACTGGTGGGACCCGGTGCGGGCACTGACTGGAGAAGAGAGGAGTGATTCGGTGGAGGGTTACCTTAGTACCTGCTACCTCAGCAAGGGGGCAATGGTCTTAGATCCGGCGGAGGTTTGGGTTTTTGATCTAGTAATTGGAGGGGAGAAATCATGTTGCTGAGGTGAGAGTGACAGCAGAGAGTCTGGAGCAGAAGGCTGAGTGTGAGGACCTATTGGAGAAGCATAGTTCAGGATGTGAGCGAAGGAGGGAAAAGGCCTCCACATAGGGAAATCTCCTTTCACCCTTTTGAGGACTTTCAGAAGTCAAAAAGGTCAGGCAGAATTTGAGGATCTAGAGACCCCTCTGGGGGCCATCGGTTTTGGTGATCTAATTGGTTATAGGGCCAATGCTGTTTACAGAAGTTGATGAGGAGTTTGGGTTCCATCATGCACTGCCTGTATGATCACAACCCTATGACTTACAGAAGAAGTCGGCATTCCCCCCACACAACCGTGACTGTTTGTGGCTTTGGTAGTCCACCGGGCAAACATAGTAATCTAGGCTAGCCAACCTGCATCTGGCTTGCGTGTCCCTACATCCATAATGATTGTTTCCATTATCAATGGTGCAGAATGGATTTAATGGAAATTTAGTGGGATCCTCTTCATCAGGTATATCCCAATAGGAAAGACCTATAGCCAGCTGACAAATGTCTGGGTGGATAGATGTCCACCAAGTCCCTAAGTGGGCTGTATGCGAGATAGATCATACTTCTTTACCAGTAGGATTTGTGATCAGCCATCGCTGCTGAACGGGTTGAATAGGTTTAGGATTACTGGTGGTCAAGGGGAGAGTGTATAGCCTTAGACACAGGGTAAATACACAATTTGAAAGTTTTACCAATTTTTTCCTGTTTCAAGCCAGAGTCTGGACAGGGTCAGGCTTGAGATGAGAGGTATGGATCCAGGAAGTGATTCTTTCTACCTTTACCGCTGTAGGTGTTATAAGTAGCACCTTGTATCGTCATTTCCAGTGGGGTTCCAGGGATGACACCTGATGTCGACTTACATAGATGAAGTCTCTTACTTGATATCGATGTAGAGTCCACTCGTCCCCAGGTTGATAGGCATTGGCCATCTGTTTTCACAGGTATCCCTGAGTTCTTTCAAGAGCTTTAATTCAGTCAAGCAATGGGGTGTGGAAGGAATTGTTAGGTCTTAGAGTTGGGGTTAGGTCCCTTACTGAAGGAGGGGCACCATGGACAATTTCATAGGGGGTGAAGTTACACGAAGAAACAGAGGGAGTATTTCTTCCATGAAATAGTGCATAAGGCAGGAGCATAGTACAATCTATTATGCAGGTTTCTAAGCTTAATTTCGTTATGGTCTCTTTAATGGTTCTATTCATTCTTTCTACCTGTCCTGAACTCGGTGGTCTATAAGCACAATATAACTTTTAATTAATCCCCAGGGTTTTGCCTAACCCCTGACTTACCTGGGCTACAAACGCCAGTCCATTATCAGACCTTATTACTTAAGGCAGGCCGTATCTTGTAAAAATATCTTTCAGGATCTTCTTTACGACCATTTGCGCTGTTTCGTTTTTTTTTTCTTTTTTCCTGGAAAAGGCTTCAATCCATCCTCAAAATATATCTACAAAGACTAGGCGATATTTAATTTCAAACCTTGCTGGCTTAATTTTAGTAAATTCCACTTCCCAGAATTGTCCTGGTCTGGTTCCTCGTAGGTGCGTTTTTGCAGGAAGCTTGGAATAATAACCATTATCCATGACAGACCTGACAGGCTTTTGTTACCCATTCAGTTATTTCCTTTTGCTTTGAGTCGGTTAGTAAAAAACTCTGTTCTTGATCCTTCAGGAATGAATGCAATTTCTTTGAACCAAGTTGAGTGAGTTGATGTACATTTTCTACTGACATATATAGAGCCGTGACTATAGGAGTTTTTACTGAAGGATTTAGAAATTCCACTTGTGGTCCTTCAGGGTTAAAAGTTATTTTGGCCCGGAGCTTGGTGAGCAGATCTCTGCCCATCAATGGGGCCGGGCATTCTGGGATTACTAAGAACGAGTGATAGATTTTTCCTTTCCCCTGGTCCATGGTCCTCTTAGTTGTCCAAGCCTGATATTTTCTGCCATTAGCCCCTTGAATTAGACACCTTTTATTTGATAGAGAGACCAATGGGGCCTTAAGGGCAGAGTATATTGCCCCTGTATCCACTTCAAAGTTTGCTGGGGTCCCCTCCACTTCAAAATTTACCCTGAGCTCTCGGAGGGGATCTGAGCCCCAACGTTCTTAGTCATCCTCCAGAGTCAGAATGGCTGGCTAGAGTGGCTGTCTCTTTCAATGGCACTCTTTGAAGCAGTGTCCTTTTTCTTTACAGTAGGCACATTAAATTGAGGCCAGGGGTGGCCTCTAGTATGGGCCCCGACATCCATTCCTGTCTCCATGTTTCTTATTTCTGGCCTATTTGTTGTTGTGACCAGGACCTTAGTCAATGCCTTAGTCTGTCTTTTGTTTCTTTTATCCTCCCTTTGCTCCCTACTCTTCCTCAGTTTCTCTCTTATAGTATACCTTCTCGGCTACTCTGACTAAATCTCTCAAAGTCATATCTTGTAATCCATCTAAGCATTGTAACTTTCTTTTAATATCCAGGGCAGCTTGCCCATAAAGGCCATCTTGACAGATGCCTTTTGATCCTCTGCCTGAGGATCGAAAGGAGTATATCTCCTATATGCCTCCATAATTCTCTCTAAAAACATAGAGGGAGATTCATCAGGCCCTTGAATAATCTCTCTTAACTTGGCAAAATTTGTTAGTCGCCTAGCGGCCACTAAGATACCCACAATTAGAAACCAGCGATAAGTGGACAGATGCTCCCTACCTTCAAAGGTGTTGGGGTCCCAGTTTCGTCGATTCAAGGGAAAGCCGGGTTGAATATGTTGGGAAGTTTTGTCGGTCACCCATCTGGTCAGAGGATATTTTCTCCAGCATCCAGGAGGATTCTCTTTTGTTTCTCTATCATGAAGAGACAACCCTAGGTGTTGTTGACAGTCATCCCAAGTAGGATGGTGTGAAAACATCAATGACTCAACCACACCTAGGAGCCGGGTGGGGTCCTCGGTAAAAGGGGGATATTTATTTTTCCAGTTATATTGGTCTGAAGAGGAGAAAGGTTAATACTGGTAGGCTTGCATTTTTCCCCCAAGGCCGTTGTCAATCATTGGCCCCTAGGGATGAGGGGGAGCATCATTCGAGTTCCAGGTTTTTCAATCATTCACTGCTGGTGAGTACCTTTAGCTGGGCTAGCTTCCTCCAGAGGAGGAGGGGCTGTGTGTGCTGCGGGGAAATTATCTGGAGGGCGCTGGGCTGGCTTATCTTCCTCCAATGGTGGAGAGGTTGAGTCAGCAGCAGGGGAATCACTTAGAGGGTGTTGGTCTTTGGGGGACGTGGGCAGGAGATAAGGAGGGGGACAAGAGTCCAGTAGAGTCAAATCTTGTGACTCAGGGAGAACAGAGGGTGGAGGAGGAGGAGGAGCAGAGGGTTTGAGAGATCATGGGGGAAGGAGTAGGAGCGGGGGTAGGGGCAAGGAAATGCTTCACCCATGGAGGAGATTTGCAGAGGTCCTGCCAAGTTAAGATATATGGCTGTTGATCCGGATGGATATGTGGCCCTGGCTGAAAGACAATATCCTCTGCCTTTTTAAATTAGTGGGAAGTAGAAAGATCCTTCTAGGGGCCATCCGAATCCAAAGGTGGGCCATTCTGAGGCACAGAGAGTCTGGCAGGTCCAGAATTTTACTGAAAAAGAAAGATTCTTAGCCCTTAAGGGTACTTTGGTCCAGTGATCAATGGTCAGCGACAGAGGCATTGAAGTGCTCTGTCCCATAATGAAAGATACACAAACAGTAAAAGCGATGACACACGACACAGACAAGACAAGAAAATAAAGACAGACAATGGAACTTCCAACACTGAGACCAGGACTAAGTATCTGGCCAAACCCGATGGGCTGGCGATACCGAATCTGAAACAAAATATCACTGAGTTGAGGAGACTATTGCTCCTCGATTTCCCGAGTACTCTGGTGCATCCCCCAGGGATGTGGCCTGTGGATCTGTGACACGTATGTCAGCCACCATCGGAGAGAGGTCACACTCTTCATTGACAGCCATTTTGCGAAGCCCTAACCTGAAACCTGAAACCAGAAAGAAGCACCATACATACCCCAAGAGGAGCCTGTTGGGGTCTCTCGTTCGCCGCTGCCGGATCTCACTGGAAGCTCCATATGTAAAGGTCAGACGAGCATCGAGTGAAGAGACCACCAAAAGACTGTCTCATGCAAAAGCAAAGGGTTTATTGGGGGTCCAGCATGCTGGGGCTCAGAGCTCACTTGAATAGAGCAGAGAGCCCTGAGAACAGCTTAAGCAGAGCTTATATACTTTGCTTGGAGAGGGCAGAGAGGGAACTTTATTGTTTGGTCTGGGCGAGTGAGCAGTTTGCGTGCAACCGGGTGAATGAGTACATTCTGCAGGTTGGCAGTTGGGGACAGCACATTCTGGGAACAAGATTAGCAAACAGTTCTCAAGATTTCAAAAGTGTTTTGTTAAGCATACAGAAAAACGGGAAGTGACATTTACCTATTTTACTAAATTTTCATTACCGAATATACTTTGCCAGATTTCCTAATGTCTCTATTGAAATCTGCTTTCCTACATATTTTCCCCATTTCATCATTGTGACTGACTCTTCACATGTGCTGACATTTACATTCACTCTATACCCGAAACCCCATAGCCTAAGAACTTTTGGTGCAAATCCTATACTCACTCTCCATTCTAAACTTACCGACTATCGTCCTAATCCTACCGACTATTCTTTTTTTTAAATTTTTTTTTCTTAAAGAAAGAGTTAGAGAGAGAGGGAGAGAGAGAGAGAATTTTTTAACATTTATTTTTTTTAGTACTTGGCAGACACAACATCTTTGTTTGTACGTGGTGCTGAGGATCGAACTCGGGCCGCACGCATGCCAGGCGAGCGCGCTACCACTTGAGCCACATCCCCAGCCCCCCGACTATCCCTTTGTGACTGGAAGTTCTCTTTGACAATAAATAATCCAAAGTACAAGGTCCTATGCATTTGTATATTGATTTATCTGAGACATCTGTGCAGAAAATAAATCAATGCTAAATATTGCAATCAAGGGCCCAACACCCTTCTGGGCTTCAAATATTACCTTTATTTCTGTTTTCGTGCTTATATTTCACCTATATATTCTTGAAAATATCGAAGGTTCGCCATACCATTATTCATCCAGCAGAATGATTCCTAACCCCAATCGAAACTGTTATTAACCCTAACCATACAGTCTTCCCTCAATCTAACTTTACAGAAGAGCAGGGACAGAGTTGGTCTTACAATACAGGAATTTACGGTTTCTTCCAACTGCTGAGAAACTCAAAGGTCCACGCAAAAATGATCCCTGGAGAAGTTGTAGGCACATATGTACGAACTGAGAGAGCAAAAGTCAACTTCCATTGAAAACAACCTGGTCAGGATGAAGGGATGTGTCTGAATCAGCCTCTCTCTTCTTAATATGGAGAAGAAGGACCAAACTAGGCCAGTGTGGAGAGCACTTCCCGGGTGCCTATGGTTGATATACCATTCTAACTTGTGAAAGTGTCACAGGATGTAGGGGCAGCCTCCATTTTATGGGACACTTTGAAGCAACTGTTAGGACAAAGTGGTTGCCAAGGCAGTGACCTCATTCAGATCTTAAAGGAAGTGACCTCACCTAACATCCTTTGTGATGGAACTCTCTGAACTTGGGATCCAGGAAGCCAGGCACCCAAATTCAGTCTCAGTCCCAGTCCCAGTCGCAGTGGTTTCAATTGTTCAGATTTACCAAGGACAGAGTCAGTCTTTGTTGGTACCTATGGAGGTGAGGATGCCCAAATGCCAGGAAAGCTCTGAAGAGTGGCCTTTCCTGAGAAAGCAGTTAGTGGATCACCGCTGGCTCCTGAGAACTTCACAGTGTTGACCAAGGAGACCAGATCTGAGACAGGACAGGCCATTTCGGGGTAACATAGTATGGCCCACCAATCAGAGGACACTATGGATAGTCACAGACTGACTTGGGGGAAGAAGGTGTCTTTGTGGATGTGGGTGTTGGTTTGTGGTTTTGTCTCATGTTCTGAGAATAGGTAATAAAGGCGGTTTTTTGGTTTGAAGTGAATTGTTTCTAATAAGTCTTTTGAAAAGGCGAGTGTTTCTAAGTCTGTGTATCCCACTGTGTCCGTGGTTCTAGACATTAGAAAAGAGAATGCATCAATGGATGTCTCCTGTCTAGTAGAAATCTTCCCAACATTCATCCTGCCAATTTATGAATGGACTGCGGCTTGCCTTATGAATGGGCAACACCTACTATCTTCCTAAGATTATATTTTGTTCCTGAATCCACTCCACTCTCTAGAATAGGCTCATGGTTATGTGTCCAATATATATACCACCTCCAAGCTCTGTGACATGGCCATGTACTGGATAGCTAAAGGGAATGGCGAGCATCTCAGAAAACTCAGATATCAGTGTGACCAGGAAAGTCTCAGTGGAGAAATCCTGCTTTGGGCCATTTGCTTACCTATTGTTCTGTTGCCCTGAATTTCAGGAAGCTTTTTGCCTCAGACCACCCCTTTGTGAAGCCTGAAGAAATGAGTTGTCAAATGCAAATGAATGGGCATCACCTGTGGCTCTTTGCTTGATTGCTTTGGAAAGGGATGTGTCTGAATCAGCCTCATGACCCTATGTGAGGCTGTGGCTTAGATTCTTAGCACCTGATGGATCTAAAGAAAGATACCATGTGTGCATCCAAAACCAAAATGGCCAAATGAGCAGTCATTGTGGATTAAGTCTTTTGCTTTCCTCTGTTAGGTTCCTGAAATCCATCAAGTGAGAATAGGGATAATTTGGGTCAAATGAGTTCTTCAAACCCTGCAGAGACTAGCCCAGAGGTGCTTGGCTTTTCTCATGACTCCAAATCACATAAAGAATCTATACCTGAAAGTAAGTAGGCCCCAAATTGGAGATGCAGAGCAGTATTAAGTGCAGGCCTATTTAATCACTCTTGGTTCTCAGGAAGGGTGTCCAGGCCACCCTGACTTTAGGCAAATGAGGGGCAAGGGAAATTATTTGGATACTTTCTTTGTCTGCACCCCTCATGGAAATTTCCAGCCAGAGGTTATGATAAGTGTCTATATGGAGGATGTTGAGGGCCATGTGGGAGTGTTTTGGATTTAATTCTGGTCATTTGTGTGGCGGTTGAAAGAGATGACTTAGTTCACCTGGGCTTGAACTCTGGTGTTATTCCCCTTAGAGACTGAATTCTGGAACTGTCCTCAGAGAAGTATTGCCATGAATTGTGTTGGGATTTTAGGAGGCAACACATGAGAGTCACCCTGAAATCTGAGATCTAGGCCAAGGTGGCTTCCACAGAGCACTGGGAATCTCAGCCAGCATTTCACGTGATTTTATTCTGAAAGTCTTGGCAGCCATAATTGAGAGTCAAAACACACATGGACCTCACATTTTAGACCTCAATGGGCCTGGATTCATGTGAAATATTGGCCACTCTTTGGGAAGCCTTGCCTGTGAGAGTTCTCCAGAGATTTCTTTGAAATGAGCTTCCTCACCATTTAATGTTTCCTAAATAAATTGAAACCCACAGTGCCTCCAACTTCATCTTTGAAAAATAGCTATGTACATACCATGGATTTTTTGAAATTTCCATGACCAGGTGGCAATGGAGAAACTTTGGATGACTTGTTGCTGATCATGAGTGTACCAGACTGTGCTTGGATTTACTTGGTTTCATGAAAACAGTGTAGAAAAGAGATCCCTGTAAGTTGGAGACTGCTGAGTAGTGGGCCTAGAGCAGTGGTGTGCAGGTATGTGATAAAACATCTGTGGTGGTACTATGTGGATCTGCCCTTGGATTCCAAATGGCTTGAGACTGACATGGTGATGTCAGCAGACCCTTATATATAAAAGCATCTTGTTATATGGAGAGGTTTCAGGGCAATGTTCAGAATCAGATTGCTATGGACAAGCGGGCAAGCTATGTGGGGTAGAAGCCTGGTTGGTGCATTTTCCTGCAGACCTTGACCCACCACACGTGACAGAACTCCCTCCATAACTGGTACCCGTTGAACTCCTTGTATTTCCTGAAGCAAATACCAAATTCACCATGCAGAAGCAAGAAACACCTCGAAAAGTGGAAGATGATCAAATGGCTTCACAGTCCACATGGGGAGACACTTAGACCCCAGTGGCCACAGTTTACCTACAAAGAGAGAATTCAGCACTGCTTCCTCATGTTCATTGGAAAATAAAAAAAAAAAAAAAACATATCCTCCAGGTCACAGAGATCAGACCCACCTTTGTTGGTCTCACTAGAAAGGATGCTAAAATTCCTGACAACAACATATATTTCAAGTGCCCAACCTCAGAGGCAGTTTCTCAAGAGTCTTTAGGCTCAATGAGCTCCATGTTTGTGAAGTGTTTACCCTGTCCCTTACTTTTGACAACTCCTCTACCACATCCAATATTGTGAACTCCTGAATATTTTCCATTTCAGATATGTATTCACAGATTTCCTAACTCTTCTTCTCTAATCGTGTCTTATTTGGGGCAAAGGTAATGTAAAGGCAATGTTCTGGATGAGAGTGGGAATATTTTTGTGTAGCACATATTTGCATACACATTGGATTCATTTTCCTATTTTCCATTCGAATTACTGAATTCCTGACACTAACCCATACCCTAATAGACTCTGACTACTAATCCTAAAATGATGGACAAAAATAACCAAACAGAATGGAAATGAAAGCAGTTCAGAGAAGGCATGGTGTATAGTTGGACTTTCCTTTTGCATGATAAAGTGTAGGTGTTTTAAATCTAGTCAATTTTTAATTGAAATAGATCTCCATGTGTTTTTAAAGTTAACAAATATGTGAATTTCTGTCTCCCTTTCTCTGTAGCCTGTTCAGCACATGTATTTTTATATGCAAATATAGAAACATAACTGGTATCACACGTACATCCTTGTGAGTTTGGCTGTCTTGGGAGATACAAATCATGGGAAGAGATCACTCCTCCTAAACGCTGTTGGAACTTAAATTTCAACCTATGGGTGAACTTCCTAGTTGAACAATATTATACATAAATCCATGTTCAGTAAAATGATTATTTTTGGATCTGTGGATGATATATGTTTCGTAGTGAATTTTGATTGGCATGCATATTGATACATTTTAGTGTCTGTGTGTGTGTGTGTGTGTGTGTGTGTGTGTGTGTGTATATATATATATATATATATACATAAATGCACACACACACACATATCTATATATATATATACACTCTCAAGATTTTTCAAAATATGAAATATATGTTTCTTATTATACACTCCCTAAATTCATTCGTGTTCATATATGTAAATTTATAGTCAACATTTCACAAGATTATTCTCATAAAAATTCATCCACTTGAAATACGTATTTGTTTCCTACTACTGAAAACTAACTTCAGTGAATAGTGCATTCAAATCATAATATTTCTACAGTAACTGACCCAGTTTAGCATCAATGCAAGTAGATTCCTATGGGATATGATGTGTATTTTGACGTTCATTTTCATTCAACACTGGTGCATTACTATTTTTTCAGTTTTTGCACATCATAGGATATATATTTCATCCACAATTTAGGAAATTTATAGGCTTTTTTTATACTTACCATCAAATCCTGCTTCAGAACATATGAATTCCTCTATATTTCTTGACTCATCTTTTTATGAGATTTCTTTCCACGCACATTATTTTCCATTTCCATAATAACTTTTGAAGCTAAACTCACACACCCTTCATGATAAAACATAACCCTAATATTACCATTAGATGTATAACTCGTTGGAATGAATGATTGTATATCAATATAAGATTTCTTACGTATTTTCAGATATCAATTCAATCCATGATTTAAAGTGGAAACAGTATATTATTTATTCACAGTATTGTCAATTCATGCATTTCTTCTACATTCATAGACACAGGGTACAACTCTGTGTACCCCCAATACTAAGTTATATCTCTTCAAAATATTGCTCCAAGAAATGTTAGAAGAAATACTCATGTCACCTGATCTACATATACATTTTATCAAAGTAATATTCTGATCACAAAATGCAAAGGTCACACTTCTGATTGTAGCAAATCCTAGATGGAAAGTGATCCTGGATTACTAAAAACATCCATGTCCAGGTTGCCTTATGCTCTCCAATGTCAATCATATTGGTGACTACATATTTGTTTCTTCCTAAGATCATATATTGAAACTCAACCTTATTGATAATGTCTAATCCTATCATTCACTTTATACTTTGCCTGGTTTCATAATGTGTGTATTGATATCTGATTTCCTACATAATTTTCCCAGTTCATCATTGTGACTGACTCTCCACATGTGCTGAAATTTACATTCACTCTCTAACCGAAAACCTAGGGCTATTGAACTTTTGGTCCAAATCCTATACTCACTCTTCTTCCGAAACAGACCGACTATCTTCCTAATCCTAACAACTATCCCTTTTTGACTGGATGAACTCTTCTACATTCAATCATCCAGGGTACAAGGTGATATGCCATTGTATATTGATTTATCTGAGACATCTGTGCGAACGAAATTCAATGCTAAGTATTCCAATCAAGGACCCAATGCCCTTCTGGGCTTAAAATCTTACCTAGATTTCTGTTTTCATACTTATATTTCACATCTATATTCTTATAAATATCCCAGGTTCCCAATACCATTATTCATCCAGCAGAATGATTCCTAACTCAAATCGAACATGTTATTAACCCTAATCATACATTGTTCCCTCAATCTAACTTTATAGAAGAACAGGGACAGAGTTGGTCTTAATATAGAGGAATATAGGGGATCTTCCACCCGCTGAGAACCTCAAAGGTCCATGCAGAAATTATCCCTGGGGAAGATGAAGGCAGCTATAAAGGACCTGAGAGGGCAAAAGTCATCTTGTAAGGCAAACAACCTGGTTAGGATGAAGGGATGTGTGTGAATCAGGCTCTCTCTTCTTAATGTAGAGAAGATGGACCAAACCAGTTCTGTGTGAGAGCTGTTCCTGGGTGCCTATGGTTGATATACCATTCTAAGTTGTGAAAGTGTCACAGAAAGTAGGGGCAGCCTCCATCTCATGGGACCCTTTGAAGGAACTGTTAGGACAAAGTGGTTGCCAAACCAGTGACCTCATTCAGTTCCGAACGGAAGTGACCTATCTCACTTCCTTGGTCTTGGAACACTCTGAACTTGGAATCCCGGAAGCCAGGCACACAGAACCAGTCCCAGACCCAGTCCCAGTGGGCTCACTTGTTTGGTTTTACCAAGGACAGAATCAGTCTTTCTTGGTACCTACTGATTTGAGAATGGCCAAATGCCAGGAGAGCTTTGGAGAGTGGCCTTCCCTGAGAAAGAAGATAGTGGCTCAAAGCTGGCTCCTGACAACTTCAAAGAGTTGGCCAAAAATTCCAGCTCTGAGACAGTACAGGGCATTTTGGGGGAACATAGTATGGTACAACAGTCAGAGGAAATTCCGAGAGTTAAATACCTACTTGGGGGAAGAAAGTCCTATGTTGTTGTGGGTGTGAGTTTGTTGTTTTGTCTCATGTTCTGAGAATTGGTAGGAAAGGCAGTTTGTTTGATTTGAAGTGGACTGTTTCTAGTAAGTCGTTTGACAAGGCAAGTGTTTCTATGTCTATGTATCCCACTGTGTTTGTAGTTGTAGACATTAGAAAACATAATGCATCAATGAATGTGTCCTGTCTAGTACAATGCTTCCCAAAATTCATACTGCCCGATTCATGATTGGACTGCAGCTTTCCTTATGGATGGGTAGCAATGACTAACTTCCTAATTTCCTGTTTTATTCCTGAATTCTGGCCACTCTCCGGAATAGGCTCATGGTTTTCTGTCCAAGATATGTACCACCTCCAAGCTCTGTGACATGGCCATGTACTGGAGAGCTTAAGGAAATGGGAGCATCTCAGGAAACTCAGATATCAGTGTGAACAGTAAAGACTATGTGGAGAAACCCTGCTTTGGGAATTTTGCTTACCTATGGTTCTGGTGCTGTGAATATCTAGAAGGTCTTTGCCTTAGGCCACCCCTTTGTGAATCCTGAAGAAAAGAGTTTTCAAATGGAAATGAATAAGCATCACCTGTGGCTCTTTGTTTTATTGCTTTGTAAAGAGATGTGTCTTAATCAGCATATTTTCCCAGTGTGATTATTTGGAGAAGTAGATCAGTATTAATGGCAGGCCTATTTGATCATTCCTGGTTAACAGGAAGGGTTTCCAGGCCACCCTGACTTTAGGCAAATTAGAGGCAAGGGAGATTATTTTGGGCACTGTCTTGGTATGCACCCCTCATGGAAACCTCAACCCAGGGGTTATGATGAGTGTCTATATAAAAGAAGATGAGGGCCATGTGGGAGTGTTTTGGTATTAATTGTGGTCAGTTGTGTGGCAGTAGGAAGAGATTCCTGGGTCAACCTGGGCTTGAACTATGGTGTGATTCCCCTTAGAGACTGAGTTTTGGAACTGAACTCAGAGAAGTATTACCATGAATTCTGTTGGGATATTAGAAGGCCACGCATGAGAATTGCCCTTGGAGACTGAAATTTAGGCCCAGGATGGCTTTCCACAGAGCACTGGGAATCTCAGCTAGGATATCACATGATTTTATTCTGAAAAACTTGGCAGCCATACTTGAGAGTCAAATAACACATGGAACTCACATTGTAGACCTCAATGGGCCAGGCTTCATTTGACCTTTTGGCCACTCTTTGGGAAGACTTGCCTGTGAGAGTTCTCCTGAGCTTTCATTGAAATGAGCTTCCTCACCATTTAATGGTTCCTGAATGAATTGAAACCCACAGTGACACCAACTTCATCCTTGAAAAATGGCTAGATAAATACCATGGAATATTTGAAATTCCCAAGAGCAGGTGGCACTGGAGAATCTTTGGATGTTCTGTTGCTGATCATGAGTGTACCAGACAATGCCTTGATTTACTGGGTTTCATGAAAATGGTGTAGAACAAAGGTGCCAGTACGTTGGAACCTGCTTAGTAGTGGGCCTAGAGCAGTGGTTTGCAGGTGTATGATAAAACATCTGTGATGGGGCCACATGGATCTGCCATTGGCTTCCAAATGCCTTGTGACTGACATGGTGCAGCCAGCAGACCCTTATATGTTAAGGCATCTTGTTACATTGAGAGGTTTTAGGGCAATGTTCAGGATTGTGTTGCTGCAGACAAGGAGGCAAGCTTTGTTGAATAGAAGCCTGGTTGGGGCATTCTCCTGCACACCCTGACCCACCACACGTGAGAGTACTCCCTCCAGCACTGTGTCCCCGTTGAACTCATGGTATTTACTGATGCCAATACCAAACTCCCAGTGCAGCAGTAAGAATCACCAGGAAAAGTGGAGGATGACCAAATGGCTTCCCAGTCCACACGAGGAGACACTTAGCTCCCAGTGGCCACAGTTTACCTACAATGAGGGAATTCAGAACTGCTGCCTCATGTTCACTAGAAAATAAGAAACTATGTCCTTCAGGTCACATATATGCAGATCCAGCTTTGATTGTCTCACTACAAAGGAAGCTGAAGCTCCTGACAACAACATATATTACAAGGTCCCAACTTCAAAGGCAGTTTCTCAAAGAGTCATTAGGCCAGCAGAACTCCATATTTGTGGAGTATTTACCCTATCCCATACTTTTGGAAATTTCTCTACCGCCTCCAAGGCTGTGAACTCCTGAGCATTTTCATTTCCACATACGTATTCACATATTTTCTAACTCTTCTCCACTAATTGTGTCTTAATTGGGGCGAAGGTTATGTCAAGGCATTGTTCTGGATGAGAGTGGGATGATTTTTGTGTAGCACATATTTGCATACACATTAGATTCATTTTCATATATTCCATTTGAAATACTGAATCCCTGACATTAACCCATAACCTACTAGACTCTGACTACTAATCCTAATATGATGGAGAACAAGAAACCTAACAGAATAGAAATACAGGCCGTTCATAGGAGGCATGGTGTATACTTGGACTTCCCTTCTGCTTTATCAAGGGTATGTGTTATAAATCTAGTAAACTTTTCATTGTAATAGTTCTCCATGTGTTTTTAAAGTTAACACATATGTAAATTTCTGTCTCCCATTCTCTGTAGCCTATTCATCACATGTATTTTTTATGCATATTTAGAATCCTACCTGGTATCACAAGTACATTTTTGGAAGCTCGCTGATTTTGAAAGATACATATTGTGATAAGATATCACTCCCCCTAAATAATGATGGAACTGAAAATTAAACCTATTGGTGAATTTCCTAGATGAACAACATTATATATAAATCGATGTTCAGTAAAATGAATATTTTTGGATATGTGGATGATATGTATTACACGGTGAATTTCGATTAGCATTTATATTGCTACATTATAATGTCTGTGTGTGTCTATCTATCTATCTATCTATCTATCTATCTATCTATCTATCTATATATATATATATACTGTCCAGATTTTTCAAAATATGAAATATATATGTCTTATTATACACTCCCTAAATTCACTCATGTTTCTATATGTGGTTTATAATCAACTTTTCACAAGATAATTCTCAGAAATATTCATCCGCCTGAAATACATATTTATTTCCTAGTACTGAAAACTAACTTCAGTGAATGGAGCTTACAAATCCTAATATTTCTACAGTAACTGAATCAGTTTAACATCAATGCAAGTAGAATCCTACGGGACATGATGTGTATTTTGAAGTTTATTTTTATTCAATATTGGTACATTATTATTTTTTCAGTTTATGGACATCATAGGATATATCATTTCATCCACAAGTTCAAAAATTTATAGGCATTTGTTTCACTTTCAATCACTTCCTGCTTCAGAACACATGTATTCCTCTAAGTTTCTTGACTGGTCTTTTCATGAGATTTTATACCAAACACATTAATTTTGATTTTCATAATCACTTTTGAAGCAAAACTCACATACCATTCATATTAATTATCACTCTGATATTACCATTAGATGTATAACTGGTTTGAATGAATGATTGTATGTCAATATAAGATTTCTTATATCTTTTCAGATATCAATTCTATCCATTATTTAAAGTGGAACCAGTTATATTATTTATTCACACTATGGTCTATTCATGCATTATCTCTATATTCATAGACACAGTGTACACCTCTTTGTACCCCCAATACTAATTTATACGTTTTCAAAATATTGCTCCCTGAAATGGTGGATGTGGACTCATGTCACCTGATCTTTATATACATTTAATCACAGAAATATTCTGGACACAAAATGCAAAGGTCACACTTATGATTGTATAAAAGCCCAAATAGAAAGAAAACATGGATTACTAAAAACATCCATGTCCAGGTTCCCTAATGCTCTCAAATGTCAATCCTATTGGTGACTACATATGTGTTTCTTCTTAAAATTATATATTCAAACTCAACCCAATTGAAAATGTCTAATCCTATCCCTCACTTTATACTTTGCCTGATTTCATTATGTCTCTATTGCTATCTGCTTTCCTACATATATTCCCCAGTTCATCATTGTGACTGACTCTTCACATGTGCTGACATTTACATTCACACCCTAATAAATAACCTATTGCTAAAGAACTTTTGTTCCAAATCCTATACTCACTCTTCTTCCTAAACATACTAACTATCTTCTTAATCCTACCGAGTATCCCTTTTTGACTGGATGTTCTCTTCTACATTCAATCATTCAAGGTACAAGGTCTTATGCTATTGTATATTGATTTATCTGAGACATCGGTGCAGAATGTAATTCAACGCTAAGTATCACAATTAAGGGCCCAATGCCCTTCTGGGCTTCAAATCTTACTTAGATTTCTTTTTTCATACCTATATTTCATCTCTATATTCTTAAAATAATCACAAGTTTCCAATACCATTATTCATGCAGCAGAATAATTCCTAACCCAAATGGAACATGTTATTAACACTAACCATACACTGTTTGTGTTAATAACATGTTTACAGAAGAGCAGGGACAGTGTTGATCTTACAATACAGGAATGTAGTGGATCTTCCATCTGCTGAGAACCTCAAAGCTCCATGCAGAAATGATCCCTGGAGAAGATGTAGGCAGGTATGAAGGACCTGAGAGAGCAAAAGTTATCTTCCATTGCAAACAACCTGGTCAGGATGAAGGGATGTTTCTGAATCAGCGTCTCTCATCTTAATGTAGAGAAGATGGACCAAACCAAGACTGTGTGGAGAGCTGTTCCTGGTTCCCTATGGTTGATATATCATTCTAACTTGTGAAAGTGTCACAGGAAGTAGGAGCAGCCTCCATCTCATGGGACCGTTGGAAGAAACTCTTAGGACAAAGTGGTTGCCGAGGCAGTGATCTCATTCAGTTCCTGAAGGAAATGACCTCAAAGCACTTCCTTATTGATGGAACTCTCTGAACATGGGATCCAGGACGCCAGGCACCCAGATCCAGTCCCAGTCCCAGTCCCAGTGGTCTCACTTGTTTGGATTTACCAAGGACAGAATCAGTCTTTCTTGGTACCTACTAAGGTGAGGAAGCCAAATGCCTAGAAAGCTTGGAAGAGGGGTTTTTCCTGGAAAAGCAGGTAGTGGCTCACTCCTGGCTCCTGACAACTTCACAGAGTTGGCCAAGGAGACCAGATCTGAGACAGGACAGGACATTTCGGGGGAACATAATATGGCCCACCAGTCAGAGGATACTCCGGATAGTCTCATACCTATTTGGGGGAAGAAGGTGTCATTGTCGGTGTGGGTGTGGGTTTGTGGTTTTGTCTCATGTTCTGAGAATAGGAAGAAAAGTCAGTTTGTTTGGTTTGGAGTGAACTGTTTTTAGTAAGTCGTTTAACAAGGCAAGTGTTTCTGGGTCTGTGTATCACACTGTGTCCGTGGTTGTAGACATTAGAAAAGAGAATGCATCAATGGATATGTCCTGTCTAGTAGAAAGCTTCCCAGCATTCATCCTGCCCATTTTATGAATGGACTGTGGATTGCCTTATTAATGGGCAATACCTGCTACCTTCTTAAGTTGCTGTTTTTCTCCAGAATTCTGGACACTCTCCAGAATAGGCTCATGGTTTTGTGTCTAAGTTATGTACCACACCCAAGCTCTGTGACAAGGCAATGTTCTGGATAGCTGAAGGAAATGACGAGCATCTGAGAAAACTCAGATATCAGTTGACCAGGAAAGTCTCAGTGGAGAAACCCTGCTTTGGGCCATTTGCTTGCCTATTGTTCTGTTGCCCTGAGAGTCAGGAAGTCTTTGTCTCACACCACCCCTTTGTGAATCCTGAAGAAAATAGTTTTCAAATGGAAATAAATAGGCTTCACCTTTGGCTCTTTACTTAATTGATTTGGAAAGAGTTGTGTCTGAATCAGCCTCTTGGCCCAGTGTGATTCTTTGACTTAGATTCTCAGCACCTGATGGATCTAAAGAAAGATCCCATGTGTGCATCCAAATCAAAAATGGCAAAAGAGCTGTAATTGTGGATGAAGTCTTCTGCCTTCCTCTGTAAGGTTCCTGAATTCCATCAAGTGAGAATAGGGATCATTTGGGTCAGATGAGTTCGTCAAAGCCCTTCTGAGGCTATCCCGTAGGTGCTTAGGTTTTCTCATCACTCCAATTCACATAAAGTATCTTTAAGCGACACTCAATAGGCCTCAAATGGGAAAAGTGAAGCAGTATGACAGGCAGGCCTTTTTGATCACTCCTGGTACAAAGGAAGGGTGTCCAGGCCACCCTGAATTTAGGCAAATGAGGAGCAACAGAGCTTATTTTGGACACTGTCTTGGGCTGCGTCCCTCATGGACACCTCCAGCCAGAGGTTATGATGAGTGTCAATATGGAAGAAGATGAGGACCATGTGGGAGAATTTCGGTTTTATTGTGGTCATTTGTGTGGCAGTTGGAAGAGATGACTGGGTCCACCTGGGCTTGAACTCTGGTGTGATTCCCCTTAGAGACTGAGTTCTGGAACTCACCACAGAGAAGTATTGCTATGAATTGTGTTGGGATTTGAGGAAGCCACGCATGAGAGTCATCCTTGGAAACTGAGATGAAGGCCCAGGGTAGCTTTCCACAGGGCACTCTGATCTCAACCAGGATATCACATGATTTTATTCTGAAAGACTTGGAAGCCATTGTAGAGAGTCAAAACAGACAATGACATCACATTTTAGACCTCAATGGCCCTGGCTTCATGTGACCTTTTGGCCACTCTTTGGGAAGCCTTGCCTGTGAGAATTCTCCAGAACTTACATTGAAATGAGTTTCCTCAACATTTAATGGTTCCTGAATGAATTGAAACCCACAGTGCATCCAACTTCATCCGTGAAAAATGGCTAGATAAATACCATGAAAATTTTCAATTTCCCATGACCAGGTGGCACTGGAGAACCATTGGATATTCTGTTGCTGATCATGAGTGTACCAGACAGTGCCTTGATTGATTGGGTTTCATGAAAATAAGTTGGAGCCTGCTGAGTAGTTGTCCTAGAGTAGTGGTTGGCAGGTGTGTGAAAAAACATCTGTGGTGGGGCCATGTGGATCTGCCATTGGCTTCCAAATGGCTTGTGACTGACATGGTGCAATCAGCAGACCCTCCTATGCAAAGGCATCTTGTTATATGGTGACGTTTCAGGGCAATGTTTACAATCAGGTTGCTATGTTTAAGGGGGCAAGTTATGTGGGATAGAAGCCTGGTTGGTGCATTCTCCTGCATACCCTAACGCACCACACCTGAGAGAACTCGCTCCAGCACTGTGTCCCAGTTGAACTCCTTGGATTCCATGAAGCAATTACTAAACTCCCAATGCAACAGCAATAAACACATATAGAATCCTACCTGGTACCACACCTACATTCTTGTGAGGTGAACGATTGGCAGATACAAATTGTGAGAGAAGATCACTCCTCCTAAACGCTGTTGGAACTGAAAATATAACCAATGGGTGAGCTTCCTAGTTTTACAACATTATATATAAATCCATGTTCAGTAAAATGAATATTTTTAGATCTGTGAATGATATATATTTCATGATGAATTTCGAATAGCATATATATTGCTAGTTTTTAATGTGTGTGTGTATGTATATATATGTGTGTTTGTATGTATATATATGTGTGTGTGTGTGTGTGTATATATATATATATATATATATATATATATATATATATATATATATATACATACACACATTCTCCAGATTTTTCAAAATATGAAATATTTGTATCTTAATATACACTCCCTTAATTCATTCATATTCATGTATGTGGATTTATGATCATCTTTTCTAAATATTATTCTCAGAAATATTCATCCACCTGAAATACTTTTTTGTTTTTAGTACTGAAAACTAACTTCAGTGAATGTTGCATACAAATCCTAATATATCTAGAGTAACTGACCCAGTTTAACCTCAATGCAAGAAGATTCATATGGAACATGATGTGTATTTTGATGTTCATTTTAATTCAACACTGGTACATTACTATTTCTTCAGTTTATGCACATCATAGGATATATATTTCATCAAAAAGATCACAAAATTATAGGCGTTTTTTCACTTTCAATCACTTCCTACTTTAGAACACATGTATTCTTCCATATTTCTTGACTGGTCTTCTCAAGATTCTTTTTTACAAACTCATTATTTTCGATTTTTATAATCACATTGAAGCAAAACTCACACACCCTTCATGATAAACCATAACCCTAATATTAACATTGATGTATAACTTGTTGGAATGAATGATTGTATATCAATATACGATTTTTTATATTTTCAGATATCAATTCAATCCACCATTTAAAGTGGAACCAGTTATATTACTTATTCACAGTTGGTCTATTCATGCATTATCTCTATATTCATAGACACCGGGTACACCTGTTTGTACCGCAAATACTAATTTATAAGTCTTCAAAATATTGCTCCCAAAAATGGTGGAAGAAATACTTATGTCACCCGATCTATATATACATGTTATCACAGTAATATTCTGGACACAAAATTCAAAGGTCAAACTTATATTTGTACCAAAGCCTAAATGGAAAGTGAACATGGATTACTAAAAACATCAATGTCCAATTTGCCTATTGCTCTCAAATATCAATCCTATTGATGACTACATATTCGTTTCTTCCTAAGATTATATATTCAAACTCAACCCTGTTGAAAATGTCTAATCCTATCACTGACTTTATACTTTTCCTGATTTTGTAATGTCTGTATTGATATCTGCATTCCAACATATTTTCTCCAATTCATCATTGTGACTGACTCTTCACTTGTATTGACATTTACATTCACTCTGTAACCGAAACCCTATTGCTAAAGAACTTTTGTTCCAAATTTTATACTCACTCTTCTTCCTAAACCTACCGACTATCTTCCTAATTTTACCAACTATCACTTTTGAATGGATGTTCTCATCTACATTCAATCATCCAAGTAAATGTAGGGCGAGTGTCAGAGGATGAGACCACCAAGAGACTATCTCATGCAACAGAAAGGGTTTATTTGGGGTCCAGAATGCTGGGGCTTAGAGCTCACTTGAATAGAGCAGAGAGCCCTGAGAACATCTTAAGCAGAACTTATATAATTTTCTTGGAGAGGGCAGGGAGGGAAGTTTATTGATGGGTCAGGGGGAGTTAGCGGTTTGTGTGTAAACGCGTGAGGGAGTACATTCTGCAGTTTGGCAGTTGGGGACAGCACATTCTGGGAACAAGATTAGGAAACATTTCTCAACATTTCAACAGTGTTTTGTTAAGCATACAGAAAAACAGGAAGTGACAAGTACATATTTTATTAACATTTCATTCCCCACTTCTTCTTCTGGCTACTTTTAATCATAAAAGTGATTGTTGGGGGGTGTCACATTTTATGTATGCTAGTGGGGTATTAACATAAGTTTAACTTGTCCAATTTGAGCTTGGAGAAAAGAAATTACATGGTTGAGAAACAGGGTTTTATAGTAAGCAATAAAATGAGGATTATTATTGGACCGGCCAGGGTTGATTAAAACGTAGTTAACCAGTGGGACTGTGTAAACCAAGACTCAAACCACCAATTTTGGGTCTCTATCTCTCTTTGATGCTCTTCAAGGCATCTTTTTAATTTACTCATAGGGTTTGTTACAACTCCAGTATGGTCGACATAAAAAAAAAAAAAAAAAAAAAAAAAACATTCTTTCCTCAATGCAGCACAAAGGCTCCCTTCTCTCATGAAATGGAGGTCCAAACCTCGACTTTTCTGTAAAACAACTTCAAAGAGAGAGGTAAAAGATTCCTGCAAAGTTGTGATGGAATTTTCTAATATCTTTAAGTTTTGATCTATTGCTTCTTCTAATTGGGTCATTTGTTGTGTCCCATGGACCAGGGCAGTGGTTCCTGTGCGAACCCAGGCAGCAACTCCTATTCATAATAGAATGGCTAAGGTGAGAGATATATGTTCCCAACTGAACCGGGTTGTATGCCCCTCTATTTGATCTTCCAATGAACCTGCGTCATAATAGAGCACTCTGGGAAACATCTGCACCATTACACAATTAATCACTTCTGTTGACCATTTCATAAAAACATAAACAACGTTTAAGTATATAGAATTATATTGTTGTAGGGACGGACAAGGCAAGGTACCTAAGATAGCACCAAAGACAAGGAAACAGTCATATTTGGTTGCAACCAGATTCAGAGGGCATTGCTCCTGTTGTAATCAATTAATCCCCTGAAACCCAAGTTTAGGTAGTTTCAGAATTTTGTACCCAACATGTAAGGGAAGGGGCTCTGAAGTTCACAGTCTGCAGAAGTTCACAAAGAGCAGTTTTTGTTTCTGATTTTTCCTCAGTTCTTGGCAAGTTAAATTTTCAAGGACACCTGGGTGGGGGAGAGCTTTTTTTTCCCTTTTTTCCCCCTGCCAGCTGTTTCCATGGAGCCCAGTTTGTAACTTATTCATCTTAGCAATGTAGCCATCTCTATGAAGCCCCAGCTAAAGGACAGAAGCCTTGATCACATATGTTGTGAAAAACTAGTAAGGGTGTGTCTAGCTCAGCAGTGCTGATTTTTTTCAGCCAGTTGCCAGGTAGACCAGGGCAACACAAAAAGAGGAAGTTTATGTACACTGAACTCTTTTATAGGGACTCTTTTGCTGAAAGTCCTAAAGTTAGCCATGGTAAAAACTTCTGGATAAGGTCAGTTAAGACTTTCCTGTGGGCCTGGTACAGAGGGGGAAGACGGGGAATGCAGGGCTGAGAGCAGCTCTTTGGATCTGAGAATGAGGAAGGAGAGATGTAAAAAAATAATGGAAAAGGGTTTTGAGATTTTCCTAGCAACAAAAACATGAGTAGTAGAACGGGTAGAACAGAGCGGGAGATGGGAGTGAGTATCCCAAAAAGCCTGTAAGGGACTTTAAATTCTTAGTAACCTGTTTTCAGTGATGGCAAAGCAACTTTAAAGGCCATTTTCATTACATCTTGGATAGGGGTCTGAGGGCTTTTCTCAGCTGGTTTGAGCTTTGGGTTAGCTGGTAAGAGGACCTGGTGGGACCCAGTGTGGGCACTGACAGGAGAAGAGAGGAGTGAGTGAGTGGAGGGTTACCTCAGTACCTGCTACCTCAGCAAGGGGGCAATGGTCTGAGAAACGCTGGAGGTTTGGGTTTTTAATATAGTAATTGGAGGGGAGAAATCAAGTTGATGAGGTGGGAGTGACAACAGAGAGTCTAGAGCAGACGGCTGAGGGTGAGCATGTATTGGAGAAGCATAGTTCACGATGTGAGCAAAGGAGAGAAAAGGCCTCCACATAGAGGAATCTCCTTTCACCCTTTTGAGCACTTGCAGAAGTAAAAAAGGTCACACAGAATTTGAGGATCTAGAGACCCCTCTGGGGGCCATCGGTTTTGGTTGTCTAATTGGTAATATGGCCAATGCTGTGTAGAGAATTTCATGAGTAGTTTGGGTTCCATGTGGCAGTCCCTGTATGCTCACATCCCCATGACTTACAGAAGATGTCAGCGTTCCCCGCAAACAGCCTTGACTGTTTGTGGCTTTGATAGTTCACTGGGCAAACATAGTAATCTAGGCTAGCCAACCAGCATCTGGCTCGCGTGTCCCTACATCAATAATGTTTGTTTCCATTATCTATGGTATGGAAGGAATTTAATGGAATTTTAGTGGGATCCTCTTCATTAGGGATATCCCAATCGGGAAGACCTATACGCAGCTGACAAATGTCTGGCTGGAGAGATGGCCACCAGGTCCCTAAGTGGGCTGTATGCAAGATAGACCATACTTCCGTTCCAGTAGGATTTGTGATCAGCCATCGCTGCTGAACAGGCTTATGAGGGTTAGGACTACTGGTGGTCAAGGGGAGAGTCTATAGCCTTATCCACACAGCGAATCCACAATTTGAAAGGGTTTCCAGTCTTTTCCAGTTTCCAGCCAGAGTCTGGACAGGGCACAGGCTTGAGATGAGAGGTAGGGATCCAGGAAGTGATTTTGACTTCCTTTACCCTGTAGGTGTTATAAGTAGCACCTGGTATGGTCCTTTTCAGCGGAGTTCCAGGGATGACACCAGATGTCGTCTTACATAGACGAAGTCTCTACTTGATATCGCTGTAGAGTCCCCTCATCCCCTAGGTTGGTAGGCAGTGGCCATCTGTTTTCACAGGTATCCCTGAGTTCTTTCAAGAGCTTTAAGTCTGTTAAGCAAGGGGGTGTGGAAGGAATCGTTAGGTCTTAGAGTTGGGGTAGGTCAGTTACTGGAGGAGGGACACCATAGAGAATTTTACAGGGTGTGAGGTTACACAAAGAAATAGATTGAGTATTTCTTGCATGAAACAGTACATAAAGCAGGAGCATAGTCCAATCTTTTATGCCGGTCTCTAAGTTTAATTTCGTTATGGTCTCTTTAATGGTTCTATTCATTCTTTCTACCTGTCGTGAACTCGGGGGTCTGTAAACACAATGTAATTTCCAATTAATCCCCAGGGTCCTTGCTAACCTCTGAGTTACCTGGGCCACGAACGCTGGTCCATTATCAGACCCTATTACTTTAGGCAGGCCGTACCTTGGAAAAATATCTTCCAGGATCTTCTTGACCACCATTTGCGCTGTTTCATTTTTTTTCTTTTCTTTTCTTTTTTTGGTGGGGGGGAAGGCTTCAATCCATCCTGAAAATGTATCTACAAAGACTAGGAGATATTTAAGTCCATTCCTTGCTGGCTTAATTTCAGTAAAGTCCACTTCCCAGAATTGTCCTGGTCTGGTTCCTCGTAGGTGCTTTCCTGCAGGAAGCTTGGAAGGGTAAGAATTAACCAATTGATGGACCCAACAGGCTTTTGTTATCCATTCAGTTGTTTCCTTTCACTGTGAGTTGGTTAATGGAAAACTCTGTTCTTGATCCTTCAGAAATGAATGCAGTTTCTTTGAACCAAGGTGAGTGATTTGATGTACATTTTCTACTGACATAGTTAGAGCCGTGATTATAGGAGTTTTTACTGAAGGATTTAGAAATTCCACTTGGGGGCCTTCAGGGTAAAAAGTTATTTTGGCCCAGAGCTTTGTGAGCAGATCTCTGCCAATCAATGGGGCCGTGCATTCTGGGATTACTAGGAATGAGTGATGGATTTTTCCTTTCCCCTGGTCCATGGTCCTCTTAGTTTTCCAAGCCCGATATTTACTGCCATTAGCCCCTTGAATTAGAGACCTTTTATTTGATAGAGGTTCCAATGGGGCCTTAAAGGCAGAATATCTTGCCCCTGTATCCACTTCAAAGTATACTGGGGTCCCCTCCACTTCAAAAGTTACCCTGAGCTCGGGGAGAGGATCTGAGCCCCGACTTTCTTAGTAATCCTACAGAGTCAGAATGTCCAGCTGGCCTGGCTGTCTCTTTCTAGGGCACTCTTTAGCCCAGTGTCCTTTTTTTTAGAGTAGGCACATTGAATTGAGGCCAGGGGTGGCCTCTTGTGTGGGCCCCGGTGTCCCTTCCTGTCTCCATGTTTCTTAATTTCTGGTCTATTTGTTGTTGTGACCAGGATCTTAGTCAATGCCTTAGTCTGTCTTTTGTTTCTTTTATCCTCCCTTTCTCTCTTAGTATACCTTCTTGGCTTCTCTGACTAAACCTCTCAAAGTCATATCTTGTAATCCATCTAAGCATTGTAACTGTCTTTTAATATCCAGAACAGCTTGCCCAATAAAGGCCACCATGACAGATGCCTTTTGATTCTCTCCCTGAGGATCGAAAGGATTAAATATGCTATATGCCTCCATAATTCTCTGTAGGAACATGGAGGGACATTCATCAGTCCCTTGAATAATCTCTCTTACCTTGGTCAAAATAGTTGGTCGCCTAGCGGCCACTAAGATACCCACTATTAGAGCCCGGCAATAAGAGGAAGGATGCTCATTACCTTCACAGGTTTTGGGGTCCCAGTTGGGTCGGTGCAAGGGAAAGGTGGCTTTGCATATGTTGGGAAGTTTTGTCGGTCACCCATCTGGTCCGAGAATATTTTTTTCTAGAATCCAGGAAGATTCTCTTTTGTTCCTCTGTCATGAAGAGAGTCCCTAGGAGTTGTTGGCAGTCATCCCAAGTAGGCTGGTGTGAAAACATCAATGACTCAACCACACCTGAGACCCAGGTGGGGTCCTCGGTAAAAGGGGGATTGTTATTTTTCCAGTTATTTAGGTCTGAAGAGGAGAAAGGTAAATACCGGTAGGCTTGCATTTTTCCCCCATGGTTGTCATCAATCATTGTTCCTTAGAAATGGAGAGGGAGCATCACGTGAGTTCCAGGGATTTCAATCCTTCAACGCCGGCAAATTCCTTTAGCCGGGCCAGCAACCTCCAGGAAAGGAGGGGCTGTGTTTTCCGCAGGGGAGTTATCTGGAGTGCGCTGGGCTCGCTTAGCTTCCTCCAATGGCGGAGAGGCTGAGACAGCAGCAGGGGAATTACTTAGAAGGTGTTGGGGGTTGGGGGACGAGGGCAGGGAATAAGTAGTAGAACGAGAGTCCAGTAGAGTCAAATCTTGTGACTCAGGGAGAACAGAGGTTGAAGGAGGAGGAGAAGCAGAAGGTTTGAGAGAGCATGACAGAAAGAGTAGGAGCGGGGGCAGGGGCAAGGAAAAGCTTCACACATGGAGGAGGAGAATTGCAGAGGTCCGGCAAAGTTAAGATATATGTCTCTTGATCCTGATGTCTATGTGGCGCTGGCTGAAAGTCAATATCTCTGACTTTTTAAATTAGTGGGAAGTAGAAAGATCCTTCTAGGGGCCATCTGAATCCAAAGGTGGGCCATTCTGAGGCACAGAGAGTCTGCCAGGTCCAGCGTTTAACTGAAAAAGAAAGATTCTGAGCCCTTAAGCGGACTTTGGTGCAATGATCAAGGGTCAGCAAAAGAGGCATTGAAGTGCTCTATCCCATAATGAAAGATAAACAATCAGTAAAAGCAACGACACACGACACAGACAAGACAATACAATAAAGACAGGCAATGGACGTCCAACACTGAGACCAGGACTGAGTAGCCAGCAAAACCCGATGGGCTGGCAATACCGAATCTGAAACAAAATATCACTGAGTCGAGGAGACTATTGTTCCTCGATTTCCCGAGTCCTCTGGGGAGTCCCCCAGTGACGTGGCCTGTGGCTCTATGAAATGTCTCTCAGCCACCGTCGGAGAGAGCTCACACTCTTCATCAACAGCCATTTGCCAAGCCCTAACCTGAAACCTGAAACTAGAAAGAGGCACCTTACATACCCCGAGAGGAGCCCGTTGGGGTCTCTCATCTGCCGCTGCTGGATCTCAGTGGAACCTCCATATGTAAATGTCAGGCGAGCGTCCGGGGAAGAAAACACCAAGAGACTGTCTCATGCAAAAGCAAAGGGTTTATTATGGGTCCAGAATGCTGGGGCTCAGAGTTCACTTGAATAGAGCAGAGAGCCCTGAGAACAGCTTAAGCAGAGCTTATATACTTTCCTTGGAGAGGGCAGGGAAGGATGTTTATTGATGGATCCGGGCGAGTGAGCTGTTTGTGGGCAACCGGGTGAGGAATTACTTTCTGCAGTTTGGCAGCTGAGGACAGCACATTCTGGGAACAAGACTAGCAAACATTTCTCAAGATTTCAACAGTGTTTTATTAAGCATTCAGAAAACAGGAAGTGATAAGTACCTATTTTATTAACCTTTCACTACAGACTACACTTTGCCAGATTTCCTAATGTCTCTATTGATATCTGCTTTCCTACATATTTTCCCCAGTTCATCATTGTGACTGACTCTTCACATGTGGTGACATTTACATTCACTCTATACCCGAAACCCTATAGCTAAAGAACTTTTGGTCCAAATCCTATGCTCACTCTCCTTTCTAAACCTACCGACTATCTTCCTAATCCTACTGATTATCCCTTTTTGACTGGAAGTTCTCTTTGACAATCAATCATCCAAAATACAGGGACCTTTGCCATTGTATATTGATGTATCTGAGACATCTGTGCAGAAAATAAATCAAAGCTCAGTACCACAATCAAGGTCCCAATGCTCTTCTGGGCTTCAAATCTTACCTAGATTTCTGTTTTCATACTTAATTTTCACCTATATATTCTTGTAAATATCGCAGGTTTTCAATACCATTATTCATCCAGCAGAATGATTCCTAATGCAAATTGAACCTGTTATTAACCCTAACCATACACTGTTCCCTCAATCTAACTTTACAGAAGAGCAGGGACAGAGTAGGTCTTACAATACAGGAATGTAGGGGAACTTCCTATTGCTAAGAAACTCAAAGGTACATGCAAAAATGATCCCTGGAGAAGTTGTAGGCAGCTATGAAAGAACTGAGTGAGCAAAAGTCATCTTCTCTTGCAAACAACCTGGTCAGGATGAAGGGATATGTCTGAATCATCCTCTCTCTTCTTAATGTAGAGAAGAAGGACCAAACCAGGCTGTGTGGAGAGCTGTTCCCGGTTGCCTATGGTTAATATACCATTCTAACTTGTGAAACTGTCACAGAAAGTAGGGGCAGCCTTCATTTCAGGGGACCCTTGTAAGCAACTGTTAGGACAAAGTGGTTGCCAAGGGTGTGAGCTCATTCAGTTCCTGAAGGAAGTGACCTCAGACCTCACCTCACATCCTTGGTGATAGAACTCTCTGAACTTGGGATCAAGGAAGCCAGGCACCCAAATCCCATTCCAGTCCCAGTAGCAGTGGTCTCACTTCTTTGGATTTACCAAGGACAGAATCAGTCTTTGTTGGTACCTACTGATATGAGGATGGCCAAAAGCCAGGAAAGCTCTGAAGAGTGGCCTTTCCTGAGAAAGCAGGTAGTGGATCACCGCTGCCTCCTGACAACTTTACAGAGTTGGCCAAGGAAACCAGATCTGAAACAGGGCAGGCAATTTCAGGGGAACATAGTATGGCCCAATAGTCAGAGGACACTCCGGATAGTCAGAGACCTACTTGGGGGAAGAAGGTGCTTTGTGGGTGTGGGTGTGTGTTTGTGCTTTTGTCTCATGTTCTCAGAATAGGTAGGAATGGCGGTTTGTTTGGTTTGGAGTGAACTGTTTCTAATAAGTGATTTGATAAGGCAAGTGTTTCTATGTCTGTGTATCCCATTGGGTCCGTGGTTGTAAACATTAGAAAAGAGAATGCATGAATGGATGTGTCCTGTCTGGTAGAAAGCTTCCCAGCATTCATCCGGCCGAATATATGAATGCATTGTGGCTTCCCTTATCGATGGGCAACACCTGCTATTTTTCTAAGGTCTGGTTTTATTTTTGAATTCTGGCCACTCTCCAGAATAGGCTCATGGTTTTGTGTCCAAGCGAAGTACCACCTTCAAGCTCTGTGACATGGCCATGTACTGGATAGCTGAAGGGAATGGCGAGCAACTAAGAAAACTCAGATATCAGTGTGACCAGTAAAGTCCCAGTGGAAAAACCGTGCTTTGGGCCTTTTGCTTACCTTTTGTTCTATTTCCCTGTATTTCAGGAATTTCTTTGCCTCAGGCCACCCCTTTGTGAAGCTGGAAGAAAACATTTTTCAAATGGAAATGAATGTGCCTCACCTGTGGCTCTTTGCCTAATTGCTTTAGAAAGGGGTGTGTCTGAATCAGCCTCTTGGCCCTGTGTGAGGCTTTGGCTTAGATTCTTAGCACCTGATCGATATTAAGAAAGATCCCATGTGTGAATCCAAAACCGAAATGCCCAAAAGAGGAGTCATTGAGCATAAAGTCTCTTGCCTTCCACTGTAAGGTTCCTGACCTCCATCAAGTGAGAATAGGGATCCTTTGGGTCAAATGATTTCTTCAAAGCCCTGCACATGCTAGCCCAGAGGTGCTTGTGTTTTCTCATGACTCCAATTCACATAAAGATTCTAAACCCCACTGTCAGTAGGCCTCAAATTGGAGAAGCAGAGCAGTATTACGGCAGGCCTATTTGATCACTCCTGGGTCACAGGAAGGGTGTCCAGGCCACCCTGACATTAGGAAAATAAGGGGCAAGGAAGCCTATTTTGGACACTGTCTTGGGCTGTGTCCTTCATGGAAACTTCCAGGCAGAGGTTAAGATGAGTGTCTATATGCAATAAGATGAGGGTCATGTGGGAATGTTTTGGTTTAATTTTGGTCATTTGTGTTGGGGTTGGAAGAGATGAGTAGGTCAACCAGGACTTGAAATCTGGTCTGATTCCCCTTAGAGACTGAGTTATGGAACTGAACTCAGAGAAGTATTGGCATGAATTATGTTGAGTTTTTAGGAGGCCACACATGAGACTCGCCCTTGGAAACTGAGACCTAGGCCGAGGGTGGCTTTCCACAGAGCACTGGGAATCTCACCCAGGATATCACAAGATTTTATTCTGAAAGACTTGGCAGCCATAGTCAAAACACACATAGACCTCACACTGTAGACCTCAATGGGCCTGGCTTCATGTGACCTTTTGGCGACTCTTTGGGAAGACTTGCCTGTGAGTGTCCTCCAGAGATTTCATTGAAATGAGCTTCCTCACAATTTAATGGTTCCTAAATGAATTGAAACCTACAGTGCCTCCAACTTCCACCTTGAAAAATGGCTAGATAAATACCATGAAATTTTTGAAATTCCTATGACCAGGTGGCACTGGAGAACCTTTGTATGCCCTGTTGCTGATCATGAGTGTACCAGAAAGTGCCCTAATTGACTGAGTTTCATTAAATTGGTGTAGAACAGAGATGCCAGTAAGTTGAATACTCCTCAATTGTAGGCGCAAGCTGTGGTGTGCAGGTTTGTGATAAAACATCCGTGGTGGGGCCATGTGGATCTGCCATTGCTTCCAAATGGCATGTGACTGACGTGGTGCAGCCAGGAAATTCTTATATGTAAATGCATATTGGTATATGGAGAATTTTTAGGGCAATGTTCAGAATCAGGTTGCTATGGACAAGGGGACAATCTATGTGGGCTAGAAGCCTGGTTGGTGCATTCTCCTGCAGACCATGACCCACTACACATGACAGTACTCCCTCCAGCACTGTGTCCCAGTTCAACTCCTTGTATTTCGTGAAGAAAATACCAAACTCCCAGTGCAGCAGGAAGAAACACCACGAAAAGTGGAGAATGACCAAATGCCCTCACAGTCCACACGGGGAGACTCTTAGACCCCAGTGGTCACAGTTTACCTACAAAGAGATAATTCAGTACTGTAGCCTAGTGTTCATTGGAAAATAAGAAACCACGTCCTCCAGGTCACATAGATGTAGACCCAGCTCTGATGGTCTCACTAGAAAGAAAGCTAAAGCTCCTGACAACAACATATATTTTGAGTTCCCAACCTCAGAGGCAGTTTCTCAAGAAGTCTTTAGGCCAGCAGAGCTCCAAGTTTGTGGAGTGTTTACCTTGTCCCTTACATTTGGAAACTCCTCTACCACATCCAAGGTTGTGAACTCCTTTGCATTTTCCATTCCAGATATATATTCACAGATTTTCTAACTCTTCTCCTCTAATTGTGTCTTATTTGGGGCAAAGGTAATGTGAAGCCATTGTTCTGGATGAGAGTGGGTAATTTATTGTGTAGCCCATATTTGCATACACATTGGATTCATTTTCCTTTTTTCCATTCAAAATACTGAATCCCTGACACTAACCCATACCCTACTAGACTCTGACTACTAATCCTACTATGATGGAGAATAATAACACAAACAGCATAGAAATACAAGCCGTTCAGAGGAGGCATGGTGTATAGTTGGACTTGCCTTTTGCATGATAAAGCGTAGGTGTTATATGTCTAGTTCATTTTTCATTGAAATAGTTCTCTATGTGTTTTTTTTCCTTTAATTTTTATTGTTGGTTGTTCAAAATTTACCTATTTCTTGACATATCATATTTCACACTTTGATTCAAGTGGGTTATGAACTCCCATTTTTACTCCGTATACAGGTTTCAGCATCACATCTGTTACACATCCACTGTTTTACGTATTGCAATACTAGTGTCTGTTGTAGTCTGCTGTCTTTCCTATCCTCTACTATCCCCCATCCCCTCTTCTCCCATCTTCTCTCTCTACCCCATCTACTGTAATTCATTTCTCCCCCTTGGTTTTTTCCCCCCTTTTCCCTCACTTTCTCTTGTATGTAATTTTGTATAACCATGAGGGTCTCCTTCCATTTCCATGCAATTTCCCTTCTCTTTCCTTTTCTCTTCTACCTGTCACCCCTGTTTAATCTTAATCTTCTTCTCATGCTCTTCCTCCCAAATCTGTTCTTAGTTACTCTCCTTATATCAAAGAAAACTATTGGCATTTGTTTTTTTAGGGATTGGCTAGCTTCACTTAGCATAATCTGTTCTAATGCCATCTATTTCCCTGCAAATTCTATGATTTTGACATTTTTTAATGCAGAGTATTACTCCATTGTGTATAAATGCCACATTTTTTTTTCCATTCATCTATTGAAGGGCATCTAGGTTGGTTCCACACTCTTGCTATTTTGAATTGTGCTGTTATGAACATCAATGTAGCAGTGTCCCTGCAGCATGCACATTTTAGGTCTTAGGGAATAGACCGAGAAGGGGAATAGCTGGGTCAAATGGTGGTTCCATTCCTAGCTTCCAAGAAATCTCCATACTTCTTTCCAAATTGGCTGCACCAATTTGCAGTCCCACCAGCAATGTACAGGTGTACCCTTTTCCCCACATCCTCGCCAGCACTTGTTGTTTGACTTCATAATGTCTGCCAATCATACTGGAGTGAGATGGTATGTTAGGGAGGGTTTGTTTTCCATTTTTCTGACTGCAAGAGATGGTGAGCATTTTCTCATGTACTTATTGATTGATTGTATGTCCTCATCTGAGAAGTGTCTGTTCAGGTCCTTGGACGATTTGTTGATTGGGTTATTCGTCTTCTTATTGTTTAATTTTTTGAGTTCTTTGTATACTCTGGATATTAGGGCTCTATCTGAAGTGTGAGGAGTAAAGATTTGTTCCCAGGATGTAGACTACTTATTTACCTCTCTTATTGTTTCTTTTGATGAGAAAAATCTTTTTAGTTTGAGTAAGTCCCATTTGTTGATTCTAGGTATTAACTAGTGTGCTAATGGTGTCCTATTGAGGAATTTGGAGCCCAACCCCACAGTATGTAGATCATAGCCAACTTTTTCTTGTATCAGATGCCGTGTCTCTGATTTGATATCAAGCTCCTTGATCCATTTTGAGTTAACTTTTGTGCATGACGAGAGAAATGGATTCAGTTTCATTTTGTTGCATATGAATTTCCAGTTTTCCCAGAACCATTTGTTGAAGATTCTATCCTTCCTCCATTGCATGCTTTTAGACCCGATTGGCATTGCATTTAACATATAGAGAACTTTTGGTTATATTGCCATTTTGATGATGTTAGTTCTGCCTATCCATGAACATAGTATATTTTTCCATCTTCTAAGATCTTCTTCTATTTCTCTCTTTAGGGTTCTGTAGTTTTCATTTTATAAGTCTTTCACCTTTTTTGTTAGGTTGATTCCCAAGTATTTTTTTTTTGTGTGTGTGTGTGGATATTTTGAATTGAGTTGTTGTCCTCATTTCTATTTCAGAGGATTTGTTGCTGATATACAGGAATGCCTTTGATTTATGCATATTGATTTTATATCCTGCCACTTTGGTGAATTCATTTATTACCTCTAATAGTTTCTTTGTATACCTTGCTGGGTCTGCTAAGTATAGAATCATGTCATCTGCAAATAGTGATAATTTACGTTCTTCTTTTCCTATTTTTATGCCTTTAATTTCTTTAATCTCTCTAATTGCTCTGGCCAGTGTTTCGAGAACTATGTTGAACAGAAGTAGTGAGAGAGGGCATCCCTATCTTCTTCCAGATTTTAGAGGGAATACCTTCAATTTTTATCCATTCAGAATGATGCTAGCCTGAGACTTAGCATAGATTGCTTTTACATTATTGAGGTATGTTCCTGTTATCCCTAGTTTTTCCAGAGTTTTGAACATAAAGAGATGCTGAACATTGTCAAATGCTTTTTCTGCATCTATCGAGATAATCAAATGGTTCTTATATTTAAGTCTATTTATGTGATGAATAACATTTATTGATTTCTGTATAATGAAGCAGCCTTGCATCCCAGGGATGAATCCTACTTGATCATGGTGCACAATTTTTTTAATATGTTTTTGTATCCGATTCGCCACAATTTTATTGAGGATTTTTGCATTTTTCCTGAAATAGCTTGAAAAGTATTGGTATTAGTTCCTCTTTAAAGGTTTTGTAAAACTCTGCTGTATACCCATCCGGTCCTGGGCTTTTCTTAGTTGGTAGTCTTTTGATGGTTTATTCTATTTCCTCAATTGTTATGGGTCTGTTTAGGTTGCCTATATCCTCCTGACTAAATCTGGGTAGATTATATGACTGAGAAATTTATCGATGCCTTCACTATCTTCTATTTTATTGAAAAATAAGAATTCAAAATAATTTCGGATTATCTTCTCTATTTCTAAACTATCTGTTGTGATACTGAGTTCTCCCTCTTCTTTTCTTTGTTAGCTTGGCTAAGGGTCTGTCGTTTTGATTTATTTTTTCAAAGAACCATCTTTTAGTTTTGTCAATTTTTTCAATTGTTTCTTTTGTTTCGATTTCATTAATTTCAGCTCTAATTTTAATTATTTCTTGCCTTCTACTTATTTTGCTGTTGTTTTGCTCTTCTTTTTCTAGGATTCTGAGATGAAGTATGAGATCATTTATTTGTCATTTTTTTTTTCCTTTTTTTAAGGAATGAAATCTAAGCAATGAATTTTGTTCTTAGAACTGCTTTCAATGTGTCCCATAGATTCTGATATGTTATGTCTGTGTTTTCATTTATCTCTAAGAATTTTTTAATTTCCTCCTTGGTGTCTTCTATAACCCATTGATCATTCAGTAACTTATTTTTCATTCTCCAAGTGATACATGATTTTTCCTTCTTTCTTTTATCGTTGATTTTCAGTTTCATTTCATTATGATCAGATAAGATGCCTGGTATTATATCTACTCCTTTATATTGTCTAAGAGTTGCTCTGTGACATAATATATGATTTATTTTTTGAGAAGTATCCATGTGCTGCTGAGAAAAAAGTGTAGGTGCTTGATGTTGGGTGGTATATTCTATATATATCATAAGTCTGGGTTATTAATTGTGTTATTGAGTTCTATAGTTTCATTATTCAACTTTTGTTTGGAAGATCAGTCCAGTAGTGAGAGAGGTGTGTTTGAGTCTCCCATGAGTATTGTATGGTGGTCTATTAGACTCTTGAACTTGAGAAGAATTTGTTTAATGAACATAGCTGCACCAATGTTTGGGGCATATATATTTATGATTGTTATGTCTTGTTGGTGTATGGTTTCCTTGAGAAGTATGTAGTGTTGATCTTTATCCCTTTTGATTAACTTTAGCTTGAAATCTATTTTATTTGATATGAGTATGGACACTTCTGCTTGTTTCCGAAGTCCATATGGGTGATATGGTTTTTCCCAACTTTTCACCTTCAGTCTATGTATATCTTTTCCTAACATATGTGTCTCCAGTAGGCAGCATACTGTTGGGTCTTGTTTTGTGATCCATTCTACTAGCCTGTGTCTCTTAATTGGTGAGTTTAAGCCATTAACATTTAGGGTTATTATTGAGATATGGGTTGTTCTTCCAGCCATATTTGTATATTTATGTTACTAAACATGGTTTTTTTCCTCCTTCATTATTTTCCCCCCTTTACTGTCCTACCTCCCACTGTTGGTTTTCATTGTTATTTTCCATTTCCTCTTCCTGTAGTGTTTTGCCAAGGATGTTTTGAAGAAATCGTTTTCTAGCTGCAAATTCTTTTAACTTTTGTTATCGTGGAAAGTTTTAATTTCATCTTCTATCCTGAAGCTTAATTTCGCTAGATACACAATTCTTGGATGGAACCCATTTACTTTCAGTGTTTGAAAAATGTTATTGCAGGATCTTCTAGCTTTCAGAGTCTGTGTTGAAAGATCAGCTGTTATCCTGATTGTTTTACCACTAAATATAATCTGCTTCCTTTATCTAGTAGCTTTTAAAATTCTCTCCTTTTTCTGTATGTTGGGCATCTTCGTTATAATATGTCTAGGTGTGGATCTCTTATAATTTTGCACATTTGGCATCCTGTAAGCTTCTAGGATTTGCGATTCTGTCTCATTCTACAAGTCTGGGAAGTTTTCTCTTTTATTTCATTGAATATATTGCTCATTTCTTTTGTTTGGACCTCTATACCTTCCTGTATCCCAATGACTCTTAAATTTGGTCTTTTTATGTTATCCCATATTTCTTGGATGTTCTGCTCATGGTTTCTTAAAAGTCTTCCTGAGCTGTCTGTGTTCTTTTCAGGTTGAAATAATTTGTCTTCATTGTCTGATGTACTATCTTCTAAGTGTTCTACTCTGCTGTTAGTATTCTCAATTGAGTTTTTAAGTTGGTTTATTGATTCCTGCATTCCTAGGATATCTGTTTGTTTGATTTTATAATCTTTATCTCCCTGCATAGTTGATATTATGCTTCTTGGATTTTTTTATGTAATTCATTATCAAGGTGATCTTTCATTGTCTGATTTTGCTCTCTAATGTCTTCCTTGAGACTCCAGATCATCTGAAGCATGTATATCCTGAGTTCTTTATCTGACATTCCATCTGCTGCAGATATTCCCTCTTCTAAAGTTGACTTTACCTGCATTGCTTATGGTACTTTCTTTCCTTGTCTTTTCATTCTGTTCATGTTTCTTTGTGCTTGGTGAAACTGTTGTGTTATTGAATTTTTCCCCTATATATTTTTATTGCTTGTATAGTTTCAAAGTCTCTCTCGCAGGCACGGGTGGTGGCTCTGCCCCTCCTACAATTGGGACAATGTGCCTACCACACCAGCAGGCTGCTGGGCCTGTTCTGTCAGTCGGTAGCTGGTCCGCCTACCTTGAAGGTGCGAGCAGCAGCTCTGCCCCTCTGCAGGCACTGGGCCTGTTCTGCCAGTGGGTCGCATGTCGGGCTACTTTGCAGGCGTGGGCGGCAGCTTTGACCATCTGCGGGCCACTGGGTCTGTTTTGTCTGTCCCTTGCAGGTCTGTCTACCTTGTAGGCGCGTGTGGCTGCTCTGCCCCTCCCCCAACCGGGACGATGTGTCTACCATGCTGGCGGGCCATAGGCCTGGTCTGTCGGTGGTCGCAGGTCCACCTACCTTGCAGGCGCAGAGGGCGTCTCTGCCCCTCCGCAGATTGCTGGGCCTGTCCTGCTGTGGGTCACAGGTCTGCATACCTTGCAGGCCCGGCGGCATTGCCCCTCCCCCAACCAGGGCGATGTGTCTTTCACGGTGGCTGGCCACTGGTCCTGTTCAGCCGGTGGGTCGCAGGTCCGCCTACCTTGAAGGAGCGATTGGCAGATCTGCCCCTCCCTCTCTCAATGTGTTTTTAAAGTTGACAAATATGTGAATTCCTGTCTCCCTTTCTCTGTAGCATATTCAGCACATATATTTTTATATGCACATATAGAATCCTACCTGGTATCACACGTACATTTTTGTGAGGCTGTTGACTTGGCAGATACAAATTATGAGAAGAGATCACTCATCCTAAACGCTGTTGGAACTGAAAATTTAAGCTATTGGTGAGCTTCCTAGTTGAACAATATTACACATAAATCCACGCTCACTAAAATGAAGATTTTTGGATCTGTGGATGATATATATTTCATGAAGAATTTCAATTGGCATATGTATTGCTACTTTTTAATGTCTGTTGTGTGTGTGTGTGTGTGTGTGTGTGTGTGTGTGTATATATATATATATATATATATATATATATATATATATATATACACTCTCCATATATTTCAAAATATGAAATAGATGTGTCTTATGTACAGTCCCAAAATTCATTCATGTTCATGTATGTGGAGTTATAATCGAATTTTCACTGGATTATTCTCAGAAATATTCATCTACCTGAAATACATATTTGTTTCTTAGGTATGAAAACTAACTTCAGTGAATGGTGCATTCAAATCCTAATATTTCTAAATTAACTGACTCAGTTTAACATCAATGCAAGAAGATTCCTATGGGACATGATGTTTATTTTGACGTTCATTTTTACTCAACACTGGCACATTACTACTCCTTCAGTTAATGCACATCATAGGATATATATTTCATCTACAAGTTCGCAAATTTATAGGCATTTGTTTCACTTTCAGTCACTTCCTGCTTCAGAACACATGTATTTCTCCAGGTTTCTTGACTGGTCTTTTTATGAGACTTTTTTCCAAACAAATTATTTTCAATTTCCATAATCAATTTGAAGCAAAACTCACACACTCTTCATGATAAACCATAATCCTCATATTACCATTAGATGTAAAACGGGTTGGAATGAATGGTTGTATATCAATATAAGATTTCCTGTATATTTTTACATTTCAATTCAATCCATTATTTAAAGTTGGAACCAGTTATATTATTTATTCACAGTATGGTCTATACATGCATATTCTCCATATTCAAAGACAAAGAGTACACCTGTTTGTACCCCGAATACTAATTTATACTTCTTCAAAATATTGCTCCCAGAAATGGTGGAAGAAATACTCAGGTCACCTTATCTACATATACATTGTATCACAGTAATATTCTGGACACAAAAAGCAAAAGTCACACTTATGATTGTACCAAAGCCTAAATGGAAACTGAACATGGATTACTAAAAACATCCAGGTTCAGGTTGCCTAATAGTCTCAAATATCAATCCTATTGGTGACTACGTATTTGTTTCTTCCTAAGATTATATATTCAACCTAAATGCAGTTAATAATGTCTAATCCTATCACTCACTTTATACTTTGCCTGATTTCCTAATGTCTCTATTGATGTCTGCTTTCCTAAATATTTTCCCCAGTTCACCATGTGAGTGACTCTTCACATGTGATGATATTTACTTTCACTCTCTAAGCGAAACCCTATTGATAAAGAATTTTTGGTCCAAATCCTGTACTCACTCTTCTTCTGAAAGCTACTGACTATCTTCCTAATCTTACTGAGTTTCCCTGTTTGAGTGGAAGTTCTCTTTTCCATTCAATCATCCAAAGTACAAGGTCCTATGCCATTGATTATCGATTTATCTGAGACATATATGCGGAACATAATTCAAAGCTAAGTATCACAATCAACAGCTCAATGTCCTTCTGAGCTTCAAATCTTACCTAGATTTCTGTTTTTATACTTATATTTTATCTCTAGGTTTTAATAAATGTCACAGGTTCCCAATACCATTATTCATCTAGCAGAATGATTCCTAACCCAAATCAAACATGTTATTAAACCCTAAACATACACTGTTCCCACAATCTCACTTAACAAAAGACCAGGGACAGTGTTGGTCTTACAATACAGGAATGTAGGGGATCTTCCATATGCTGAAAACCTAAAAGGTCCATGCAGATGTGATTCCTGGAGAAGATATAAACAGCTATGAAGGACCTTAAAGAGCAAAACTCATCTTCCATTGCAAACAACCTGGTCAGGATGAAGGGTTGTATCTTAATAAGCCTCTCTGTTCTCAATGTAGAGAAAATGGACCATACCAGGCCTGTGTGAAGAGCTGTTCCTGGGTGCCTATGGTTGATTCACCATTCTAACTTGTGAAAGTGTCACAGGAAGTAGGGACAGCCTCTATCTCATGAGACCCTTGGAAGCAACTGTTAGGACAAAGTGATTGCCAAGGCAGTGTCCTCATTCACTACCTGAAGTAAGTGATCTCACCTCTCTTCCTTGGTGATGGAACTCTCTGAACTTGTGATGCAGAAGCCAGGCAACCAGAGCCAGTCCCAGTCCCAGTCCAAGTCCCAGTGAGGTCACTTGTTTGGATTTACCAAGGACAGAGTCAGTGTTTCCTGGAACCTACTGATGTGAGGATGGCCAAATGCCAGGAGAGCTTTGTAGAGGGGCCTTTCTTGAGAAAAAGGTACTTGCCCACTTCTGGCTCCTGACAACGTCACAGATTTGGCCAAGGAGACCATATCTGAGACAGGACAGTCCATTTGGGGGAACATAGTATGGCCTACCAGTCAAACGACACTCAGGATAGTCACAGAATTACTTGGGGGAAGGAGGTGTCTTTGTGGGTGTGGGAGTGAGTTTGTGGTTTATCTCATGTTCTGAGAATAAGTAGGAAAGGCAGTTTGTTGGGTTTGGAGTGGACTGTGTCTAGTAATTCCTTTGACAATGCGAGTTTCTATGTCTGTGTAACTCTCTGTGTCCGTGGTTGTATTCATTAGAAAAGAGAATTCATCTATGGATGTGTCCTGTCTAGTAGAAAGAATTCCAGCATTTATCCTGCCTAATTTATGAATGGACTGTGACTTCCCTTATCAATGGGCAACACGTACTATCTTCCTAAGTTCCTGTTTTCTTTCTGAATCTGGCCACTCTCCAGAGTAGGCTCATGTTTTTTTGTCCAAGTTATGTACCACCTCCAACCTCTGTGACATGGCCATGTATTCTATAGCTGAAAGGAAAGGGAGCATCTCAGAAAACTCAGATATCAGTGTGACAAGGAAAGTCTCAGTCGAGAAAACCTGCTTTGGGCCTTTTGCATCCCTATTCCTCTGTTGCCCTGAATGTCAGGAAGGTCTTTGCCTCAGGCCACCCCTTTGTGAATCCTGAAGAAAACAGTTTTCAAATGGAAATGAATGGGCATCACCTGTGGCTGTTTGCTAAAATGCTTTGAGAGATATGTGTGTGAATCAGCCTCTTGGCCGTGTGTGAGGCTGTGTCTTAGATATTCAGCGCCTAATGGATCTTAAGAAAGATCCCATGTGTGCATCCAAAACCAAAATTTCTAAAAAATGAGTCATTTTAGATGAAGTTTATTGCCTTTCTCTGTTAGGTTCCTGACCTCCATCAAGTGAATTTGGGGATCCTTTGAATTAATCGAGTTTTTCAAAGCCCTGCAGAGGCTAGCCCATAGGTGCTTGGGTTTTCTAATGAATCCAAATCACATAAAGAATCTATACCTGACAGTCAGTAGGCCTCAAATTGGAGAAGCAGAGCAGTATTAGTGGCAGGCCTATTAAATCACTCCTTGTTTACAGGAAGGGTGTCCAGGTCACACTGACTTCAGGCAAATGAGGGCAAGGGAGATTATTTCAGACTCTGTCTTGTGCTTTACCCCTCATGCAAACCTCCAGCCAGAGGTAATGATGAGTGTCTATATGGAAGAAGATGAGGGCAATGTGGGAGTGTTTTGGATTTAATTGTGGTCATTTATTTGGCTGTTGGAAGAGAAGACTGGGTCCACCTGGGCTTTAACTCGGGTTTGATTCATCTTAGAGACTGAGTTCTGGAACTGACCTCAGAGAAGTATTCACATGAATTGTGTTGGGATTTTAGGAGGCCACGCATTAGAGTTGCCCTTGGAAACTGAGATCTAGGCCCAGGGTGGCTTTCCACAAAGCACTGAGAATGTCAGCCAGCATATAACCTGATTTTATTCTGAAAGACTTGGCAGGCATATTTGAGAGTCAAAACACCCATGGACCTAACATTGTAGACCTCAATGGGCCTGGCCTCATGTGACCTTTAGGCCACTCTTTGGGAAGCCTTGCCTGTGAGAGTTCTCCAGATCTTTCGTTGAAATGAGCTTCCACAACATTTAATGGTTCATGAATGAATTGAAACCCACTGTGGCTCCAAATTCATCTTTGAAAAATGGCTAGATAAATTCCATGAAATTTTTAAAATTCCCATGACCAGGTGGCACTGGAGAACAGTTAGATCTCCTGATGCTCATCATAAGTGTACCAGACTGGGCCTTGATTTACTGGGTTTCATGAAAATGGCATAGAACAGAGATGCCAGTAAGTTGGAACCTTCTGAGTAGTGCGCCTTGACCAGGTGTGGGCAGGTGTGTGACAAAACATCTGTGGTGGGGCCATGTGGATCTGCCATTGGCTTCCAAATAGCATGTGATTGACTTGCAGCAGCCAGCAGACCCATTTATGTAAAGGCACTTTGTTATATAGAGAGGTTTCAGTGCAATGTTCAGAATTAGGTTGCAATGGAAAAGGGGGCATTGTAGCAAGCAATGAGTGATAGAAGCCTGGATGGTGCATTCTCCTGCAGACTCTAACCCACCACAAGTGACAGAACTCCCTGCAGCACTGTGTCCCAGTTGAAATCCTTGTTTTTTGTGAAGCAAATATCAAACTCACTGTGCAGCAGCAAGAAACACCACGAAAAGTGGAGGATGACCAAATGGCTTCACAGCGACACGGGGAGACACTAAGCCCCCAGTGGCCACAGTTTACCTACAAAGAGAGAATTCAGCACTGCTGCCTCATGTTCATTGGAAAATAAGAAAACATGTCGTCCAGGTCACATAGATGCAGACCCATCTTTGATGGTCTCACTAAAAATAAAGCTAAAACTTCTGACAACACCTTATATTTCAAGTGCCCAATCTCACATGCAGTTTCTCAAACAGTCTTTAGGCCAGAAGAGCTCCATGTTGGTGTTGTGTTTACCATATCCCTTGCTTTTGGAAACTCCTCTACCATCTCGAAGTTTGTGAACTCCTGAGCATTTTCCATTCCAGACATGTATTCACAAATTTTCTAACTCTTCTCCTCTAATTGTGTCTTACTTGTAGCGAAGGTAATGTCAAGGCATTGTTCTGGATCAGAGTGGGAAGTTTTGGGTTGCACATATTTGCACACACATTGGATACAATTTCCAATTTTCCATTCAAAATACAGAATCCCTGACACTATCCCATACCCTGCTAGACTCTGACTACTAATCCTAATATGATGGAGAAAAATAACACAAACAGAATATAAATACAAGCAGTTCAAAGGAGGCATGATGTATATTTGGACTTGCCTTTTGCATGATAAAGTTTATGTGTTATTAATCTAGTCAATTTTTAATTAAATAGTTCTCCATGTGTTTTTAAAGTTCAAAATATGTGTATTACTGTCTCCCTTTCTCTGTAGCCTATTCAACATATGTATTTTTATATGCACATACCGAAAGCTACCTGGTATCACACCTACATTTTTGTTAGGTGGCTTCCTCACCAAATACAAATTGTGAGAAGAGATCACTCCTCCTAAACGCTTTTGGAACTGAATATTCAACCTATGGGTGAACTTCCTAGTTGAACAAAATTATAAGTCTATTCTTTGGTTGGCAGCTAAAATCCCTGACTAAATATGTTGGTTAATTATATTTTGGGATTCAAGTATGGTGGAAGTTTGTTGGACAACTTGATTAATGGTGATTAATGGTGGCAGCAGTTTGTACTTGATTGGCCATAGCCACTCCAGCTGTAACCGCTGCAGCAGCAGATACTGCCACGGCTGTCACTATAGCCGCTGTGATTCCAAAATCTCTGCGGACTCTAAGTAGCTCAACAATAGGGAATTTATCAGGATCCGCAGTGACCGGGATTGGGACAAAAGTTGGAATCTTCATAAACACTGCTACAGTCCAGGAACCATTCCAACACTCAGATAAGAGACAGGTAGTATGAGAACAATCCAGCATCCCCGACGAGGTGGCCTCAGCCAAAAGGAATAAGAAGGGGGATTGGACACAGACCATTGCAGGAGGCAATGTGGCATTATACAACAGAGAGTTGAATGAAACAGATGTAAGTCTATTACCTTGTTCACTTTCCCTAACAGTACCAGAAATATTAGCCAGCCAACTTTTGGCTCCTAGCAACTGAGCCAGTGCAGAAATATCAGCTGAAGCCCCCTTTTCATTGGAAATCAGCCATTGAAACCAGGACCAACCTACTCCTGTAGAGGAGCTGGCACTATTGTTAAAGTTATAAACATACCTATTAAGAGAGGGGGAAAGGGAGAAACCTTTAGCAACTTGATGTTTCTCCCAAGAATGATCCTGACAAGGCGTAAATGTTGGGGGGAAACCAAGATTAGGGGAACAGTAAGGAGAGGCCTTGAAATGAGTGGCATTATAAATACTACTAGAAAAAGGAGGCACTGGGATTAGTACCTCGGAGATAATAGCCAAGGTAGTTATGTTAAGAGCAGAGCTGCTGTTTGCGGGGGTCTCTGAGCCTGATTGCTTCCCCGAAGCTACCTTGCTCAATACAGCACTGATAATGCTTCCTGAGACCTGATTGGACCGCAATGGGTCCTCCCAGTTAGTCAAATTTTTGGTCTTAAGGCTAATGCAATTAGCGTTTCTAAGGCTGAAACAAAAAACTCCTGTGAGATTAACTTGAGATTGATTAAAAATTCTCTCCATGTCCCCTCTAGGAGAGGCACAGGGAGCAGACATCTCACATGAGGTTGAAAAAAGAGTGGGGAGGACACTAGAATTACCATGAACCGGCATCGGCATTGGCCAGGCCCGTGCCACTGCCCACCACCGCATTGGTGTCGCCTGTGCCATCGGCACCAGCACCAGAGCCAGAGTACTTAGCAGAATGAAGATCCTCATCACAGGATTGTTGTGGTATCTCTTGTTGCTGGTCAGTTGATGTCGAGACTCTTCTTGTCAAGCGTTCAGGGACCCACAACGGTTCCTTACGATCCTGGGGAAAAACACATACAGATCCTCGTGCCCATGTCAGCACGGGGTCAGGGCCGTTCCATTGGCCCATAAGAACATCCTTCCACTTAACATAGCCAATCACAGAGGGCTGAGGGGACACATGTCTATCGGCCGCAGAGCGACCATGAATATCCAAATTCAAAAAATTAATGGTAAATAGAGCTAAGGACAGGCGTTCTTTAGGAGAGTGTTTAGCTCCTATTCCCCCTTTTTGTTTTTGTAAAGTTTCCTTTAAGGTGCGATGAGCACGCTCAACAATGCCTTCTCCTTGAGGATTATAAGGCAAACCATGAGTAAGTTGCACTCCCATAGTAGAACAAAAAGCTGTAAATTGTCTGCCAGTATAAGCAGTTCCATTATCAGTCTTAAGGGATGCAGGTGCACCCCATGCTGCCCATGCCTCTAAACAGTGAGTAATGACATTACGTGCCTTTTCTCCCGATAAAGCAGAAGCATGGATAATTCCAGAGCACATATCAACGGAAACATGCACATACTTAAGGTTACCAAAGTCAGGTATATGTGTCACATCCATTTGGCAAACAATCAATGGCTTTAATCCCCGTGGGTTTACTCCATAATTAGGGGGATGAAGAAATGTGACACAATGGGGACATTGCAATACTATCTGCCGAGCATCCGCTCTTGAAATGGAAAAACGCCTGCGCAGCGTTAATGCATTAACATGGAAGTTTTGGTGAAACAACTTAGCCCCCTCTAAGGAGGAAGCCAAGCATATCAATTGACCTCTAGTGGCTAAGTCCGCACAGGCATTACCTTGGGATAACGGACCAGGAAGAGAGGTGTGAGCCCTGATATGCATTGGATAAAAAGAAGCAGTGCGGTTAGAGATAAGCTGTTGAAGCTGAGTAAAGTAAACAGACACATTGTGGGCATCACTAATAGTTCCCACGGCCTCCAGGACTTTTAGTGCTTGTACCACATAGCTGGAGTCCGAAATAAGATTAAAAGGAAAAGAACACTGTTTAAAAACTTCAATAACAATTTGTAGTTCTACCCATTGTGGATTTCCAGGAGCAAATTGATGCTGGATAGGGGGAGAGTCATTAATTATGTAGGCTCCCATTCCAGACTTGGAACCATCAGTAAAAATGTTAACAGCCCCCGTGTTTGGGCATGGAAAGCTCTCCTCGAAACACCCCCACCGTACGGCGGCGGGTCCGGAGGATCATTTTTTTTTCTTCTGAGCTCCTGTTTATTTTTGTTCCCTTCTCCCATAGTTAGACTTCCTAGCTGCCGAGACAGTCTCCCGAGCTCCTCCTCATCATCGTCCTCCTCTTCTGATCCACTTTTGCATGGGAGTGTGCGCAGTGTACTGAGATCTGGATACAAGCGTTTCCTCCCCCGTTTCTCGCTCTGCACATTCCCTTCCTCCTGATATATTTCACTCCGTGCCAGAGACAATCACCTCCTCCCCTGTTTCTCGCTCCGCACACTGCCATCCTCCTGAAATACGTCACTGCCTGCCGGAGATAATTGTTTCCTCCCCTGTTTCTCGCTCCGCACACTCCCACCCTCCTGAAATACCTCACTGCCTGCCATTTCTGATCTTTCTTCATGTAATTGCTCTAAAACTTTTTGTCCTTTAGTAAGTGCTTCCTGACATCTGCCATCTGCGAGGCAACTACGGATCATCTTCCAAAGGGGTATCACCCCACCATCTAATATGCCCTGCTCAGAAGCAAAGTCAAGATCTGTGCCTAACTTATCCCAGCTAGGTAGAGTGAGGCTACCCGAGAACGCGAACCACGGTGCAACAATATCTGTCTTCTGTAAAAATCTCTGTAAAGTACTACGTTTCACTTCTAGGCCCTTGGAACGTAACAGGTTATCTAGGGCCAGGAGAAGCGGACTTGAAGATACGGCACCCATGACACAACAAAAGACACACAAAAAACAAAAGTGAAAGTAAGAGCGAAAGTACACAGTGCAGCTGCAATAAGATGTAATGCTCTCTCTGGCTTTACAGAGGAGCTGCCGCTTTGATAGCTTGTCCCAATTACCTAGGACTAATCTCCGCTTTGATAGCGGGACCCAATTACCTAGGACTAATCTCCGCTTTGATAGCGGGTCCCAATTACCTAGGACTAATCTCCGCTTTGATAGAGGGTCCCACTTATCTAGGACTGATCTCCGCTTTGACCGCGGGTCCTACTTACCTGGGACTAACTGGTTCACCACCTCTGACTGCTGAAAGTTCTGGTTCCCGGGTTTTCAGCACCACTTGTAGCGACCCCTTGCCCGCAAGGAAGACGCAACTCAGGAATCTTCTTTCAGCAGTTTATTCAGGCCTTGATTAAAGTATCTTTTTGTGACCCACCTCTCTACTGGCAAGCGCCCAAGCACAGCCTAATAAAGTCTCCCACGTACCAATCTTAAGCCGCTGCGTGGATCTTGCTTATAGGGTGGCAAGGGATAGCGTGCCAACTCTCCACAAAAGAATTTGTTTATCACAGGCCACAGTGGAAGCCGGCGCCATCTTCTAATGGCGGCCACAATCTACAACAATGGCTTACCACAATAGGACATATATTTCATCAACAACTTCGCAATTTTATATGCATTTGTTTCACTTTCAACCGCTTCCTGCTTCAGAACACATGTATTCCTCAAGGTTTCTTGACTGGTCTTTTCATGAGACTTCTTTCCAAACAAATTATTTTTGATTTCCATAATCAATTTGAAGCAAAACTCACACACTTTTCATTTTCAAACCAAAATCCTCATATTTCCATTAAACGTATAATGGGTTGGAATGAATGATTGTATATTAATATAAGATTTCTTATATATTTTCACATTTATTTCAATCTATTATTTCAAGTTGAAACCAGTTTTATTATTTATTCACAGTATGGTCTATTCATGCATTTCCTCTGTATTCATAGACACAGGGTGCACCTTTTTGTAGCCCCAATACAAATTTATACGTCTTCAAAATATTGCTTCCAGAAATAGTGGAAGAAATACTCATGTCACCTGATCTACATATACATTTCATCACAGAAATATTCTGGACACAAAATTCAAAGGTCACACTTATGATTCTACCAAATCCTAAATAGAAAGTGAACATGGATTACTAAAATCATCCATGTCCAGGGTGCCTTATGCTCTCAAATGTCAATCCTATTGGTGACTGCATATTTGTTTCTTTCTAAGATTATATGCTCAACCTCAACCCTGTTGAAAATATCTAATCCTATCACTCACTTTATACTTTGCCTGATTTCCTAATGTCTCTATTGATATCTGCATTCCTACATATTTTCCCCACTTCATCATTGTTGGAGACCCTCCACATGTGCTGTTATTGAAATTCACTCTCTAACCGAAACCCTATTGCTAAATAACTTTTGGTCCAAATCCTATACTCATTGTTCTTTTGATACTTACCGACTATCTTCCTGATCCTACTGACTATCTCTGTTTGAGGGGATGTTCTCTTCTACAATCAATCATCCAAGGTACAAGTTCCTATGCCATTGTATATCAATTTATCTGACATATCTGTGCAGAACGTAATTCAAGCTAAGTAATCCAATCAAGGACCCAATGACTTTCTGGACTTCAAATCTTACCTGGATTTCTGTTTTCATACTTATATTTCACCTATATATTCTTGTAAGTATCGCAGTTACACAATACCATTATACATCCCGTAGAATGATTCCTAACCCAAATCGAACTGGTTATTAAGCCTAACCATACACTGTTCCCTCAATCTAACATTACAGAAGAGCTGGAACAGAGTTGGTCTTACAATGCAGGGATGGAGGGGATCTTTCACCTACTTAGAACCTCAATGGTCCATGCAGAAATTATCCCTGGAAAACATGTAGGCAGGTATGAAGAACCTGAGAGAGCAAAGGTCATCTTCCATGGCAACAGCCTGGTCAGGATGAAGGGTTGTGTCTGAATCAGCCTCTCTCTTCTTAATGTAGAGAAGATGGACCAAACCAAGCCTGTGTGGAGAGCTGTTCCTGGGTGGCTATGTTTGATATACCATTCTAACTTGTGAAAATGTCACAGGAATTGGGGCAGCATCCATCTCATGGGACCCTTGCAAGCAACTGTTAGAGCAAAGTGGTTGCCAAGGCAGTGACCTCATTCAGTTCCTGAAAAAAGTGACCTCCCCTCACTTCCTTTGTAATGGAACTCTCTGAACTTTGGAACCAGGAAGCTAGGCCCCCAGAGCCAGTCCCAGTCACAGTTGGCACACTTGATTGTATTTACCAAGGACAGAGTCAGTCTTTATTGGTACCAACTGATGTGAGGATGGCCAAATGTCAGGAAAGCTATGAAGATGGCTGTTTCCTGAGAAAGCAGGTAGTTGTTCTGGCAAAGACACCAGATCTAAGAAAGTACAGGCCATTTCGGGGGAACATAGTATGGGCCACCAGTCAGAGGAAACTCTGGATAATCAAAGACCTACTTCTGGGAAGGAGGTGCTTTGTGGGTGTGGGTGTGAGTTTGTGGTTTTGTCACATGTTCTGAGAATAGGTAGGAATAGTGGATTGTTTGTTTTTGAGTGGATTGTTTCTAGAAGGTCGTTTGACACTGCGAGGGTTTCAAAAAGTGTATCCCACAGTTTCCGTGGTTGTTGACATTTGAAAAGAGAATGCATCAATGGAAGTGTCCTGTCTAGTAGAAAGCTTCCCAGCATTCATCCTGTGCAATTGATGAATGGACTGCAGCTTGCCTTATGAATGGACAACACCTACTATCTTCCTAAGCTCCAGTTTTCTTCCTGAATTCTGGCCACTCTCCAGAATAGTCTCATGATTTGGTGTCCAAGATATGTACCGCCTCCAAGATTTGTTACATGGCCATGTACTGGATAGCTGAAGGCAATGGGAGCATCTCAGAAAACTCAGATATCAGTGTGACCAGTAAAGTCTCAGTGGAGAAACCCTGCTTTGGGCCTTTTGCTAACCTATTGTTCTGTTGCCCTGAATGTCAGGAATTTCTTTGCCTCAGGCAACCCCTTTGTAAATCCTGAAGAAAACAGTTTTCAAATGAAAATGAATGGGCATCACCTGTGGCTGTTTGCTTAATTGCTTAAAAAGGGATGTGTCTGAATCAGCCCCTTGGCCCTATGTGAGGCTGGGGCTTAGATTCTCGGCACCTGATGGATCTACAGAAAGATCCCATCTGTGAATCCAAAACCAAAATGGCCAAAAGAGCAGTCAATGTGGATGAAGTCTCTTGCCTTCCTCTGTAAGTCCTGACCTCTATCAAGTGAGAATAGATATCATTTGGGTCAAATGAGTTCTTCAAAGCCCTGCAGAGGCTAATGCATAGGTGCTTGGATTTTCTCATGACTCCAATTCACACAAAGGAATTTATACTCAACAATCAGTAAGAGTCAAAATGGAGAAGCAGAGCAGTATTAAGGGCAGGCCTATTTGATCACTCCTGGTTCACAGGAAGGGTGTCCAGGCCAACCTGACTTTAGGCAATTGAGGGGTAAGTGAGCTTATTTTGGACACTGTCTTGGGCTGCACCCCTCATGGAAACCTGCAGCAAGAGGTTATGATGAGTTTCTCTATGGCAGAAGATGAGGGTCATGTGGGAGTGTTTTGGTTTCAATTGTGGTCATTTGTGTGGCAGTGGAATAGGCCACTAATGAGATTCGCCCTTGTAAACTGAGATCTAGCCAACTCCTTGGGAAAAATTGCCTGTGAGAGTTCTCCAGAGCTTTTATTGAAATGAGCTTCCTCACCATTTAATGGTTCCTGAATGAATTGAAACCCACAGTGCTTCCAACTTCATCATTGAAAAGTGGCTACATAAATACCATGAAATTTTTGCCATTCCAATGACCAGGTGGCACTGGAGAACCTTTCATGTCCTTTTGCTCATCATGAGTGTACCAGACAGTGCTTGATTGTCTGGGTTTCATGAAAATGATGTAGAATAGAAATTCCAGTAACTTGTAGCCTACTGAATAGTGGGCCTAGAGCGGTGGTGTGCAGGTGTGTGATAAAACATCTCTTGTGGGGCCATGTGGATCTGCCATTGCTTCGAAAGGGCTTGAGACTGACATGGTGCATCCAGCAGAAACTTATATGTCTGAAACCTCTCCATGTAAAGGCATCTTTTTATATGCAGATTTTCAGGGCAATGTTCAGAATCAGGTTGCTATGGTCAAGGGGGCATTCTATGTGGGATAGAATCCTGGTTGGTGAATTCTCCTGCAGACTCTGACCCACCACACATGACAGAACTCCCTTCAGCACTGGGTCTCAGTTGAACTCGTTTTATTTAGTGAAACAAATACCAAACTCCCAGTGCAGCGGCAAGAAACACCATGAAATGTGGAGGATGATCAAATGGCTTCACAGTCCACACAGGAGACACTTAGCCTTAAGTGGCCACAGTTTACCTACAAAGAGTGAATTCAGCACTGCCTCCTTATGTCTTTTGGAAAATAAGAAACCATGTCCTCCAGGTTACATAGATGCAGACACAGCTTTGATGCTTTCCCTAGAAATGAAGCTAAAGCTCCTGACAAAAACATATATTTCAAGGATCTTCTAGCTTTCAGAGTCTGTGTTGAAATATCAGCGGTTATCCTGATTGGTTTACCCCTAAATGTAATCTGCTTCCTTTCTCTTGTAGCTTTTAAAATTCTCTCTTTATTCTGTATGTTGGGTATCTTCATTATAATGTGTCTAGGTGTGGATCTCTTATGATTTTGCACATTCGGCGTCCTGTTGGCTTCTAGGACTTGGGAGTTTGTCTCATTCTTCAAGTCTGGGAAGTTTTCTCATATTATTTCATTGATTACATTGCTCATTCTTTTGGTTTGGACCTCTATACCTTCCTGTATCCCAATGACTCAAAAGTTTGGTCTCTTTATGTTATCCCATATTTCTCGGATGTTCTGTTCATGGTTTCTTAACAGTCTTGCTGAGCTGTCTATGTTCTTTTCAAGTTGAAATACTTTGTCTTCATTGTCTGATGTTCTATCTTCTAAGTGTTCTACTCTGATGGTAGTATTCTCAATTGAGTTTTTAAGTTGGTTTATTGCTTCCTGCATTTCTAGGATTTCTGTTTGTTATTTTTTACAACTTCTATCTCCCTGTATAATTGATCTTTTGCTTCTTGGATTTGTTTGTGTAATTCATTGTCGAAGTGATCTTTCATTGTCTGATTTTGCTGTCTAATGTCTTCCTGGAGACTCCAGATCATCTGAAGCATGTATATCCTGAGTTCTTTATCTGACATTCCATCTGCTGCAGCTATTAACTCTTCTAAATTTGTGTTGACCTGCATTGCTTGTGGTCCTTTTTTCTTTGTCTTTTCATACGGCTCGCGTTTCTTTCTGCTTGGTGAAACTGTTGTGATTTTGAAATTTTCCCCCTATATATTTATATTGCTCTTGTATATTTGAAAAATCTTTCTTGCAGGGGCTGGGGGTGGCTGTGCTGCTCCTCCAATTGGCGTGATCTATCTACCACGCTGATGGGCCGCTGGGCCTGTTCTCCTGATCGGTCGCAGGTCTGCCTACCTTGGAGGCGCGGGCGGCGGCTCTGCTCTGCCCCTACTCCAATTGGGGTGACGTGACTACCACGCCGGCGGGTGGGTGGGCCTGTTCTGTGGTCGGTCACAGGTCTGCCTACCTTGAGGGCATGGGCGATGGATCTGCTCTGCCCCTACTCCAAATGGGTGAAGTGTCTGCCATGCTGGCAGGCCGCTGGGCCTCTTCTGCTGGTCAGGTGAAAATTTGTCTACCTTGAGGGCACGGGTGGTGGCTCTGCTCTGCCGCTACTCCAATTGGGGTGTCGTGACTACCAAGCCAGTAGGTTGCTGGGCCTGTTCCGGGCACGTGCAAAGATTCTGCTCTGCTCCTACTCCTATTGGGATGACGTGACTACCATGCCGGTGGGCCACTTGGATTGTACTAGGCGCGGGAGAAGGCTCTGCTCTGCAACTACTCTAATTGAGGTGACGTTACTACCACGCCTGCTGGTCACTGGGCCTGTTCTGGGCACCTGCGGCGGCTCTGCTCTTCCTCTATTCCAACTGGGGTGAAGTGATTATCATGCAGGTGTGTCGCTGGGCCTGTTCCGAGCATGGGCAGCGGCTCTGCTCTGCCCCTCTGGCTTGATGAAAAAGTGAGAGAGACTCGGGTGTTTGTGACTCACTTTCTTTACCAGGAGACTAACTGTTTCTGTCACCGCTGGTATCAATGAAGTTATCTCCTCCGCTGCTTTCTGATGACATCAGATCTCTGCCATGTTTGTATCCCATGCAAAAGGCAGCATTTCGTTCCCTTTGCTGGGTGACCAATGCAATGGGTGAGTCCTGACTTGCCCTCACAAGCCTCGTCTCAATCCTGTTGCCACTGCCTATGAAGGCTCGGTTGATATTTACCTCCACATTATTCAGCAAGACCCGGACCGGGAAGCAGTTTCCACGGGTTCTTTAGCCCTGAGCAAGATCAGTTCGGGGAGGCCAAATTTGGCCGCTCTGGGCTCAGTGTATGTTCTAATAGGAGCAGGCTCCAAGACGCAGTTTCTGCGGGTTCTTTAGCACTGAGCCTGAGTAATTTGTCTGCGAGACAAAGGTGAATGGCATCCTGAAATTACCTGTTCTATAGCTGAATGAGCTGCGATCAGTCGAAAACAGGGATGGTGACGTCAGCTCTTCAAGATGGTGGACGCTGGCTTCCTCTGTGGTCTGACCGGTATGGAGAACGGAATTGGACCGCATCCATCCCCGTCTCAATCCCAGAATTCAGCACTGAGCACAGTAATTGCATAGCTGGCAGGAGCCCATAGAATCCGCACCACTGTACATTTGCGATGCTATCTCGTCGTTTCCCATTGCGCGCCACAGACTCTAGCTGCAGGGCAATTTGCTGAATAAGCAGCATGACCCTCCGTGCGGACAAATCACTCGCGTTTGAGCCCACGTAGCTGATCCTCGTGAGATGGATATATGTCCACTAGGTTGTGGAGCACCCCAAATTTGCTGGAAATTCCTAACAAGATAGGTTTTAGCCATTCTAACTCGTCATTCTCCCGCACAGTGACGCGGTACATGGGGGTAATGCACTCCATTCGCCGCCATCATATGATCCCCCAAAGTTAGTTTTCAGTACTAGGAAAAAAATATGTATTTCAGGTGGAGGAATATTTCTGAGAATAATCTTGTGAAAAGTTGATTATAAATCCACATACATGAATATGAATGAATTTAGGGAGGGTATAAAAAAATATACTAAATATTTTAAAAAATCTGGAGAGTGAATATATATATATATATATATATATATATATATATATATATATATATATATATATATACACAGACACACACACACACACAGACATTAAAAAGTAGCATTATGTATGTGAATTGAAATTCACCATGAAATATATATCATCCACAGATCCAAAAATATTAATTTTAATGTACATGGATTTATGTTGTTCAACTAAGAAGCTCACACATATGTTGAATATTCAGTTCCAACAGCATTAAGTAGGAGTGATCTCTTCTCACAATTTGTTTCTGCCAAGCCAGCCACCTCACCAAATGTACGACTGATACCAGGTAGAATTCTATATGTGCTTTTAAAAATACATGTGATGAATAGGCTACAGAGAAAGGGAGACAGTTGTTCACATATTTGTTAACTTTTAAAACACATGGAGAACTATTTCAATTAAAATTCGCTAGATTTATAACACCTACCATTTATCATATGAAAGGCAAGTCCAATTATACACCATGAATCCTGTGAACCTCTTGTATTTGTATTCTGTTTGGGTTATTATTCTCCATCAAATTAGGATAAGAAGTCAAAGTCTAGTAGGGTATGTGTTAGTGTCAGGGATTCAGTATTTCGAATGGAAAATTGGAAAATGTATCCAATGTGTATGCAAATATGTGCTACACAAATATCTTCCCACTCTCATTCAGAACAATGCCTTGACATTACCTTCGCCCTACATAAGACACAATTAGAGGAGAAGATTTAGAAAATCTGTGAATACATATGTGGAATGGAAAATGCTCAGAAGTTCACAAATTTGGAAGTGGTAGAGGAGTTTCCAAAAGGGACAGGGTAATCACTCCAAAAACATGAAGTTCTGCCAGCTTAACATCTGAAGAAACTGCCTCTGAGGTTGGGCAATGAAATATATGCTGTTGTCAGAAGCATTAGCTTCATATGTAGTGAGACCATCAAATCTGGTTCTGCATCTATGTGACCTGGAGGACATGGTTTCTTATTTTCCAATGAACATGAGGCAGCAGTGCTGAATTTTCTATTTGTAGGTACACTGTGGCCACTGGTGTCTCCCCGTGTGGACTGTAAATTCATTTGGTCATCCTCCACTTTCGTGGTGTTTCTTGCTGCTGCACTGGGAGTTTGGTATTTGCTTCATTAAATACAAGGGTTCAACTGGGACACAGTGCTGAAGTGAGTTCTGTCAAGTGTGGTGGGTCGGGTTCTGCAGGAGAATGCACCAACCAGCCTTCTATCCCACATAGCTTGCCCCATTGACCATAGCAACCTGATTCTGAACATTGCCCTGAAACCTCTCCATATGACAATATGCCTTTACATATAAGGTTCTACTGACTGCAAAATGTCAGTCACAATCCATTTGGAAGCCAATGGCAGATCCACATGCCCCCTCCACAGATGTTTTATCACACACCTGCCAACCACTGCTCTAGTACAACTACTCAGCATGATCCAACTTACTGGAATCTCTGTTCTACACCATTTTCATAAAACCCAGTCAATCAGGGCACTGTCCTGTATACTCATGATCAGCAACAGGACATCCAAATGTTCTCCAGTGCTACCCGTTCATGGGAATTTCAAAAATTTCATGTTATTGATCTAGCCAATTTTCAAGGATGAAGTTGGAGGCACTGTGGATTTCAATTCACTCAGAAACCATTAAATGGTGAGGAAGCTCATTTCAATGAAAACTCTGGAGAATTCTTACAGGCAAGGCTTCCAAAAGTGCCCAAAAGTCAGATTAAGCCAGGCCCATTGAGGTCTACAATGTATGGTCCATGTGTGTTTTGACTCTCAAATATGGCTGCCAAGTCTTTAAGAATAATATCATGTGATATCCTGGCTGAGATTCCCTGTCCTCTGTGGAAAGTCAACTTGGGCTTAGATGTCACTTTCCAAAGGCAACTCTCATGCATGGCCATTTAAAATTCCAACACAATTCCTGGCAATAATTCTCTGAGATCAGTAAAGAACTCAGTCTCTAAGGGGCATCACGCCAGAGTGCAAGCCTAGTTTGACCCAGTGATCTCTTCCAACCGCCAGACACATGTCCACAATTAAAACCAAAACACTCTCACATGGCCCTCATCTTCTTCCATATAGACACTCATCATATCCTCTGGCTGGAGGTTTCCATTAGTGACGCAGCCCACGACAGTGTCCAAAATAAGCTCCCTGCCCCTCATTTGCCTAAAGTCAGGGTAGCATGGACTCTCTTCCTGTGAACCAGGAGTGATCAAATAGGCCTGCCTTTAATATTGCTTGACTTCTCCAACTTGAGGCCTTCTAGCTTTGGGGTTTAGATTCTTTAAGTGAATTGGAGTCATGAAAATCAAGCCCCTATGGCCTAGCCTCTGCAGGGCTTTGAAGAACACATTTGACCCAAAGGATCCCTATTCTCACTTGATGGATATCAGGAACCTACGAGAGGAAGGCAAGAGAGTTCATCAAAAATATATGATCTTTTTGCCATTTTGGTTTTGGATGCACACATGGGATCTATCTTTAGATCCATCAGGTGCTGAGAATCTAAGCCACAGCCTCACACAGGGCCAACAGGCTGATTCAGACATATCCCAATCCTAAGCAATTAAGCAAAGAGCCACAGGTGATGCCCATTCATTTCCATTTGAAAACTCTTTTTTTCAGGCTTCACAAAGTGGTGGCTTGAGGCAAAAAACTTCCTGACATTCAACAGAACAATAGGTAAGCAAAAGGACCCAAGCAGGTTTTCTCCACTGAGACTTTCCTGGTCAACAGATATCTGAGATTTCTGAGATGCTAGCCATTTCCTTCAGCTATCCATTACATAGCCATGTCACAGATCTTGGAGGTGGTACAAATCTTGGACACAAAACCATGATACTATTCTGGAGAGTGGCCAGAATTGAGAGAGAAAACAGGAAATTAGGAAGCTTGTAGGTGTTGCCCATCCATAAGGCAAGCCAGAGTCCACTCATGAATTGGGCAGGATTAATGCTGGGAAGCTTTCTACTAGACAGGACACATCCATTGATGCATTGTCTTTTCTAATGTCTACAACAATGGACTCAGTGGGATACACACACATAGAAACACTCGCCTTGTCAAAGGACTTAATAGAAATATTCCACTCCATACCAAATAAACCACAAACTCACACCCACACCCACAAAGGCACCTCCTTCCCCCTAGTAGGTCTGTGACTCCCCGGAGTGTCCTCTGACTGGTGGGCCATACTATGTTCCCCGGAAATGACCTCTTCTGTCTCAGATCATGTCTGCTTGGCCAACTCTGTGAAGTTCTCAAGAGTCAGCGGTGAGACACTACCTGCTTTCTCAGGAAAAGCCCCTCTTCACAGGTTTCCTGGCATTTGGCCATCCTCACATCTGTAGGTACCAAGAAAGACTGACTCTGTCCTTGGTAATTCCAAACATGTGAGACCACTGGGACTAGAACAGGGACTGTCTCTGGGTGCCTGGCTTCCTGGATCCCAAGTTCAGAGAGTTCCCTCACCCAGGAAGTGAGGTGAGATCACTTCCTTCAGGATCTGAATGATGTCACTGCCTTGGCAACCACTTTGTCCTAACAGTTGCTTCCAAAAGTACCATGAGGTGGAGGCTGCCCCGATTTTCATGGGACACTTTCTCTAGTTAGAATGCTGTATCAACCATAAGCACCCGGGAACAGCTTCCACACAGGACTGGTTTGGTCCATGTTCTATACATTAAGAAGAGAGAGACTGATTCAGACACAACCCTTCATCCTTACCAGAATGATTGCCATGGAAGATGACTTTTGCTTTCTGAGGTACTTCATAGCTGCCTTCATCTTCACCAGGGATCATTTCTGCATGAACATTTGAGTTTCTCAGCAGGTGAAGATCCCCTGGATTCCTGTAGTTTAATACCCACACAGTTCCTGCTCTCCTGCAAAGTTAGTGTATGGTTAGGGTTAATAATATTTTCGATTTGGGTTAGGAATCATTCTGCAGGATGAATAATGGGATTGGGAACCTGCGATATTTATAAGAATATATAGGTGAAATATATGTATGAAAACGGAAATCTAAGAAAGATTTGAAGCCCAGAAGGGCATTGGGCCCTTGGTTTGGATACTTAGTGTTGAATTATGTTCTGTACAATTGTCTCAGTTAAATCGAAATACAATGGCATAGGACCTAGTACCTTGGATGATTGAATGTAGAAGAGAACATCCAGTCAAAAAGGGATAGTCGGTAGGATTAGGAAGATAGTCAGTAGGTTTAGGAAGAAGAGTGAGTATATGATTTGGAATAAAAAGCTTCTTTAGCAATAGGGTTTCGTTTAGAGAGTGAATGAAAATATAAGCACATTTGAAGAGTCAGCCAAAATGATGAACTGGGGAAAATATGTAGGAAAGCAAGTGTCAATAGAGACATTACGAAATCAGGCAATGTATAAAGTGAGTGATAGGATTAGACATTTTCTACAGGCTTGAGTTTGAATATATAATCATAGGAAAAAACAAATATGTCGTCACAAATGGGAATGACATTTGAGAGCATTAGGCAACCTGGACATGGATGCTATTAGTTATCAACATTCACTTTCCTTTTAGGCTTTGGTACAATCATAAGTGTGACATTTTATTTTTTTTTTGTTCAGATTATTACTGTGATAAAATGTATATGTAGATTAGGTGACATGAGTATTTCTTTCACCATTTCTGGGAGCAATAATTTGAAGATGTATACATTAGTATTAGGGGCACAAAGAGGTGTAACCTGTTTCTATGAATATAGAGATAATGCATGAATAGACCATACTATGAATAAATAACATAACTGATTTCACTTTAAATAATGGATTGAATTGATATGTGAAAATATATAAGAAATCTTATATTGATATACAATCATTCATTCCAACCAGTTATATATCTAATGGTAATATTAGGATTATGGTTTATGATGAATGGTGTTTGAGTTTTGCTTTATAAGTGATGATGTTAAACAAAAATAATGTGTTTGGAAAGAAGTCTCATGAAAAGACTAGTCAAGAAACATGGAGGAATGCATGTGTTCTGAATCAGGAAGTGATTGATCGTGAAACAAATTCCTATAAATTTTCTAAATTGTGACTGAAATATATATCCTATGATGTGCATAAACTGAAGACATAGTAACGTACAAGTGTTGAATAAAAATGAAAGTCAAAATACACATCATGTCCCCTAGGAATCTACTTGCATTCATTTTAACCTGGCTAAGTAACTGCAGAAATATTAGGGTTTGTATGCACCATTCACTGAATTTAGTTTTCAGTACTAGGAAACAATATGTATTGCAGGTGGATGATTATTTCTGAGAATAATATTGTGGAAAGCTGATTATAAATCCACAGATATGAATATGAATGAATTTAGGGAGTGTATAATAAGACACATATATTTCATATTTTATATTTTGAAAAATCTGGAGAGTGTATATATATATATATATATATATATATATATATATACACACACACACACACACACACACGCACACGCACATGCACAGATATTAAAAAGTAGCAATACAAGAGATCCATTATGAAGGCAGGCATGGAGAAATCAAGTCTATGATCTCTTCAGCTGCACGGGTATAGGGAGTCGTAAACTGTCTAAATGCTGTTTGCTCAGAATCACTAGGCAATGTTGACCTGTTGTGAATCTGGGGCGAACAGTCTGGGCCCCTCAGAACACACACAGAGCCCGGATTGGCTGCATTCAAGCTTAGATTCGTCTGGTTTTTGTGACTCAGCACTAACATTCCGGCTGAAATAACTGGTCGGTCTTTCTGAATTGACAGAGTTAAAAGACAACTGAGCCTTCATAGGCAGTGGCCACAGGATTGAAATGGGGCTTGGGAGATATAGTCAGGACCCACCTGTTGTATTGGTCACCCAGCAAAGGGAACGAATGGTCACCATTTTAATGGGATACGACCATGGCAGAGAAATGACATTACAGGCGGAGGAGATAACTTCATTGAAACCAACGCGACAAGTGTGTAATCCCATTGCCATCTCTCTCAAAACCATGGGGAAACCTCAAGGGCCCTTCCCAGCTCTGCCGTAATGGCCCCTCCCAGGTCTCCCAGGAGCGCGATAGCCAGACCTAGGGAATCAGGATTGGCTCGGGACTCCAGGCGTTTAATTGCCGGCTACCGCTCCCACCAGTGCTGACAATTGAGGTCTCTTACACCACCTACCGGGGGCATGGCTCCCGGAGGACAAGAAAATTCGCTGGGGGTTCTCAGGCCAAAAGTCTACAAACTTAGGGTCTGAGGGAGGCAAACAGGGAGAGTGTGCCCAGGTGTTCATTAAAACAGGGCTACCAGGAGCAGAGGCCTGGCGTGTAACCAGTATTGTGGTGAGCGTCAAAGGTGAGCGGGGCCTGGCTTGAGGAAGCACAAGAGAAGGCCCTAGGAACTCAGGATTGGAGACCCGCCCAGTCTGGGAGGAAGAGCTGCTGCACAGTGATTGGTTCCCGCTAATTGAGAGGAGAATCTTGGCCCAGTGCACACAGCTCCACCTACTGGAAGAGAAGTAAATTGAACTCTAGGACTGCATGTATTAATATTATTATTTTATTTGTATGCTTTTCTTTTTCTTTGATTTTCATTTTTGTTGTTGTTCTTTAACTTTTTTAATGTTTTTATTTTTTTTAATTTTTTATTTTATTATTATTATTATTTTAAATTTTAATTTTCATTTTTAAATTATCATTATTACATAAAATTTTCTTTATTTTCTATTTTTTTCTTTTGTCTTTTCATTTCTTTTCAATTTTGTTATACCCCCTTCCTTGAATTCTACCTGCCTACTCTCATTCTCCTTAGTGACTTCTTCCCTTCCCTTCTAATATCTTTCCTTCCAAGCATCAAATAAATTTATAAGAGTAAGCAGTAACTCAGTAGTCAAACAGAACAAGAAGTAACATGAGAACCATAAAAAAGCAAGGAAGAAAAAAAGTGCAAACAATGAAGGACAGCCTAAATATTCAAGAGCATCTAGAGTCATCAGAAAAATGGTCATATAAAGAACTCAAGGAATACCTTAGACAGATGGAATGGAACCTTAAAGAGGATACGAGACAACAAAAACAGTGAAAGAACGCATTGAAAATGAATTACATAAACAGATAAAATAAGAAATTAAGCATCTTTATCAGGAGATAGAGATTATTAGAAAAATCAAACAATAATTCTAGAAATGAAGGAAATGATAAACCAAATTAAAAACTCAATTGAGAGTATCATTAACAGAGTGGAGCAAGTAGAAGACAGAATGTCAGATAATGAAGACAAAATATATCATCTTGAAAAAAACTCTAGCCAAGAAAGAAATGCTGTAAAAAATTATGAGAAAACATCCAAGAGATATGGGATAACATAAAAAAACAAACTTATGAGTCATCCGGAAAGAGGAAGGTACAGAGATTCAAACCAAGGGAATGAGTAACCTGCTGAATGAAATAATTAGAGAAAACTTTCCAGAAATAAAAATGGAAACAGATAAACAAATTGTAGATGCTTACAGGACACTGAGCACACAAAATCACAGTAGACCCATGCCAAGACACATTGTTATGAAGATATCCAATGTACAAAACAAAGAGAAAATATTAAAAGCTACCAGAGAAAGGAGGCAGATTACAATCAGGGGTAAACCAAAAAGGTTAACAATGGATTTTTTTATCACAGATGCTGGAAGTGAGAAGATCCTGGAACAACGTACTTCAAACACTGAAAGACAATGGATGCCAACCAAGAATTATGTATCCAGCAAAATTAAGCTTAATGTAAGACAACGAAATAAAAATATTTCATGATAAACAAAAGCTAAAAGAATTTGCAGCCAGAAAACCAGCATTGGAAAGCATCTGGAGCAAAACACTACACAAGGAAGAAATGAAAATCAACAACGAAAACCATCAGTGGGAAGTGCCTCAGTAATGACAGAGGGTGGGGAAAAGCTAATCATGGAGAAACAATCTAATTTAAAAAAAAAAGATATAGGCAAACATGGGTGGCAGTACAAACCATATATCAATAGTAACTCTAAACGTTAATGGCTTAAACTCTCCAATAAAGTGACATAGGCTTGTAACTTGAATTAAAAAAAAAACAAATCCAACAATATGTTGCCTCCAGGGGACACATCTGAATGGAAAAGACATACACAAGCTGATGGTGAAAGATTGGGAAAATTTATACCATGCACACAGACCTCGTAAGCAAGCAGGGGTGGCCATCCTCCTATCAAATAAAATCGACCTCAAGACTAATTTAATCAAAAGGGATAAGGAAGGACATTATATACTGTTAACAGAAACCATTCACCGACAAGACATAACAATTATCAATATTCATGCAGCAAATAATGGTGCTGCGACGTTCATAAAACAAATTCTCCTCAAGTTCAAGAATCAAATAGACCACAATACAATAATTATGGGTGACTTCAACTCAACTCTCTCACCATTGGACAGATCCTCCAAACAAAAGTTGAATAAAGGAACTATAGAACTCAATATCACAATCAATACCCTAGACTTAACTGACATATATACAATATATCAACCATCATCAAGTGGATATACTTTTTTCTCAGCAGCACATGGATCCTTCTCAAAAATAGACCATATGTTATGCCATAGGGCAACCCTCAGTAAATATAAAGGGGAGGAGATAATACCATGAATTTTTTGTGATCATAATGGAATGAAACTGGAAACCAATGATAAAAGAAAAAAGAAAAAATCATACATCACCTGCAAAATGAACAATATGTTACTGAATGATCAATGGGCAACCCTCAGTAAATATAAAGGGGAGGAGATAATACCATGAATTTTTTGTGATCATAAGGGGATGAAACTGGAAACCAATGATAAAAGAAAAAAGAAAAAATCATACATCACCTGCAAAATGAACAATATGTTACTGAATGATCAATGGGTTACAGAAGACATAAAGGAGGAAATAAAAAAAATTCTTCGAGATAAATGAAAATACAGACACAACATATCAGATTCTATGGGACACAATGAAAGAAGTTTTAAGAGGTAAATTCATCACCTGGAGGTCATTCCTCAAAAAAAGAAAAAAAAAACAACAAATAAATGAGCTCACACTTTATCTCAAAGCCCTAGAAAAGGAAGAGCAAAACAACAGCAAATGTAGCAGAAGGCAAGAAATAATTAAAATCAGAGCGAAATTGAAACAAAAGAAACTATTGAAAAAATTAACAAAATTAAAAGTTGGTTCTTCGAAAAGATAAATAAGATCGACAGACCCTTAGCCGTGCTAACGAAGAGAAGAAGAGAGAGAACTCAAATTACTAACATACGGGATGAAAAAGGCAATATCACAACAGATGCAACATAAATACAGAAGAAAATTAGAAATTATTTGGAAAACTGTATTCCAATAAAATAGAAAATAGTGAAGACATCAATAAATTTCTTAAGTCATATGATTTGCCCAGACTGAGTCATAAGGGAACACACAATTTAAACAGACCAATATCAATGGATGAAGTAGAAGAAGCAATCAAAAGACTACCAACCAAGAAAAGCCCAGGACCGGATGGGTATACAGCAGAGTTTTACAAAACCTTTAAAGAAGAATTAATACCAATACTTTTCAAGTTATTCAGGAAATAGAAAAACTGGGAGCTCTGCCAAATTCATTCTATGAGGCCAACATCACCCTGATTCTGAAACCAGACAAAGACACCTCAAAGAAAGAAAACTACAGACCAATATCTCTGATGAACCTAGATGCAAGAATCCTCATTAAAATTCTGGTGAATTGGATAGAAAGGCACATCAATAAAATTGTGCACCATGATCAACTAGGATTCATCCGTGGGATGCAAGGCTGGTTCAATATACGGAAATCAATAAATGTTATTCACAACATCATTGGACTTAAAGATAAGAACCATATGATCATCTCGATAGATGCAGAAAATCCATTCAACAAAGTAGAGCATTCCTTTATGTTCAAAACATTTTAAAAACTAGGGATAACAGGAACTTACCTCGACATTGTAAAAGCTATCTATGTTAAGCCTCAGGCTAGCATCATTCTGAATGGAGAAAAGTTGAAGGCATTCCCTTTAAAATCTGGAACAAGACAGGGATGTCCTCTATCACCACTTCTATTCAATATATTTCTCGAAAAAACTGGCCAGAGCAATTAGAGAGATGAAAGACATTAAAGGCATAAAAATAGGAAAAGAAGAACTTAAATTATCACTATTTGCAGATGACATGATTCTATACATAGAAGACCCAAAAGGGTCTACAGAAAAAACTACTAGAACTAATAAATGAATGCAGAAATGTGGCAGGATACAAAATCAACATGCATAAATCAAAGGCATTTCTGTATATTAGCAACAAAACTTCTGAAACAAAAATGAGTCCAAAGACTGCATTCCCAATTTCCTCAAAATAATTAAATACTTGGGAATCAACCTAACAAAAGAGGTGAAAGATTTATATAATGCAAACTACAGAACCCTAAAAAGAGAAATAGAATAAGATCTTAGAAGATGGAAAAATTTACCCCGTTCATGGATAGCCAGAACTAACATCATCAATATGGCTATATTACCAAAAGTTCTCTATAGGTTTAATGCAATGCCAATCAAAATCCCAAAGGAATTTTTTTGTAGAAATAGATAAAGCAATCATAAAATTCAAATGGAAAATAAAAGACCCAGAATAGCAAAAGCAATTCTAAGCAGGAAGTGTGAATCAGGCAGTATAGCGATACCAGATTTCAAACTATATTACAGAGCAATCATAATAAAAACAGCATGGTACTTGTACGAAAACAGGTGGGTGGACCAATGGTACAGAATGGAGGACACAGAGACTAATCCAAAAAGCTACAACTATCTTATATTTGATAAAGGAGCTAATGGCCTGCAATGGAGGAAGGATAGCATCTTCATCAAATGGTGTTTGGTAAACTGAAAATCCATATGCAACAAAATGAAACTGAATCCCCTCCTCTCGCCATGCACAAAAGTTAACTCAAAGTGGATCAAGGAGCTAGATTCAAATCAGAGTCTCTGCGTCTGATAGAAGAAAAAGTTGGCTCCGATCTACATATTGTGTGGTCAGGCTCCGAATTCCTTAATAGGACACCCATAAAACAAGAGTTAATAACAAGAATCAACAAATGGGACTTACTTAAACTGAATTTTTTTTTTCTCAGAAAGAGAAACAATAAGAGAGGTAAATATGGAGCCTACATCATGGGAACAAATTTTTAGTCCTCACCCTTCACATGGAGCCCTAATATCTAGAGTATACAAAGTATACAAATAACTCAGAAAATTATACAATAAGATAACCAATAACCCAATGGGCCAAGGACCTGAACAGAAACTTCTCGGAGGAGGACATAGAATCAATTAACAAGTACATGAAAAAATGCTCTCCATTTCTAGCAGTAAGAGAAATGCAAATAAAAACCACCCTAAAATACCATCTCAATCCAGTGAGATTGGCAGCCATAATGATGTCAAACAACAACAAGTGCTGGCGAGGATGTGGGGAAAAGGGTACTCTTGTACATTGCTGGTGGGACTGAAACTGGTGCAGCCAATTTGGAAAGCAGTATGGAGACTCCTGTGAAAGCTTGGAATGGAAGCACCATTTGACCCAGCTATTGCCCTTCTTGGACTATTCCCTGAAGACCTTAAAAGAGCGACGTGTCTGCCGCGCTTGCAGGCCGCTGGGCCTGTTCCGCCTGTCGGTTGCAGGTCTGCCTACCTTGCGGGAGCGGGTGGTGGCTCTGCTCTGGCCCTACTGCCATTGGGGTGTCGTGACTACCATGCTGGCAGATCTCTGGGCCTGTTCTGGGTGCGGGCAAAGGCCCTGCTCTGCCCCTACTCCAATTGGGTTGATGTGACTACCACACCGGTTGGCCGTTGTGCTTGTACTGGGCGCGGGAGAAAGCTCTGCTCTGCCACTACTCCAATTGGGGTGTCATGTCTACCATGGTGGCAGGCCGCTGTGCCTGTTCCGCAGGTCAGTCACAGGTCTGCTTTTGTTGCGGGCGTGGGCGGAGGCCTGCTTGGCCCCTACTACAATTTGGGTGACGTGACTACCACACCAGCTGGTGACTGGGCCTTATCCGGGCACGGGCAGCGGCACTGCTATTTCCCTACTCCATTTGGGGTGACGTGGCTACCACGCTTGCGGGCCTGATGAATCTTCCTCTATGTTTCTAGAGAGAATTACGGAGGCATATAGGAGATATACTCCTTTCGTTCCTCATGCAGAGGATCAAAAGGCATCTGTCACAATGGCCTTTATTGGGCATGCTGCCTTGGATATTTAAAGAAAGTTACAATGCTTAGATGGATTACAAGATATGACTTTGAGAGATTTAGTCAGAGAAGCTGAGAAAGTATACTATAAGAGAGAAACTGAGGAAGAGAAGGGAGCAAAAGGACGATAAAAGAAACAAAAGACAGACTAAGGAGTTGACTAAGGTCCCGGTCACAACAACAAAAGGGCCAGAAATTAAGAAACAGGGAGACAGGAAGGGATACCTGGTCCCACGCCAGAGGCCACCCCTGACCTCAGATCAATGTGCCTACTGTAAAGAAAGAGGACACTGGGTTCAAGAGTGCCCTAGAAAGAGGCAGCCAAGCCAGCCAGCCATTCTGACTCTTCAGCATGACTACGAAAGTCGGAGCTCAGATCCCCTCCCTGAGCTCAGCGTATCTTTTGAAGTGGAGGAGACCCCAGTAAACTTTGAAGGGGATACAGGGGCAACAAACTCAGCGCTTAAGGCCCCATTGGGCCCTCTATCAAATAAAAGTTCTCTAGTTCAAGGGGCTAATGGCAGTAAATATTGGACTTGTATAACTAAGAGGATCATGGACCTGGGGAAAGGAAAAATCCATCACTCCTTTTTAGTAATTCCAGAATGCCTGGTCGACTTTTTCTGTACGTCATGGGGATGTGAGCATACAGGGGCTGCCTGATGGAACACAAACTCCTCATCAAATTCAGTACACAGCATTGGCCATATTACCAATTAGATAACCAAAACCGATGGCCCCCAGAGGGGTCTCTAGATCCTCAAATTCTGCGTGACCATTTTTTTTTAAAGAGAGAGGCGAGAGACAGAGAGAAAGAGAGAATTTTTAATATTTATTTTTTAGTTTTTGGCGGACACGACATCTTTGTTTGTATGTGGTGCTGAGGATCAAACCCGGGCCGCACGCATGCCAAGCGAGCGTGCTACAATTGAGCCACATCCCCAGCCCTGTGTGACCTTTTTAACTTCTGCAAGTGCTCAAAAGGGTGAAAGGAGATTCCCCTATGGGCAGGCCTTTTCCATCCTTCACTCATATCCTGAACTATGCTTATCCAATAGATCCTCACCTTCAGCCTTGTGCTCCAGAGTCTCTGCTGTCACTCTCACCTCAGCAACCTGATTTCTCCCCTCCAATTATTAGATCAAAAACCCAAACCTCTCCAGGTTCTCAGACCATCGCCCCCTTGCTGAGTTAGCAGGTACTCAGGTTCTCATCCACCTACTCACTCCTCTCTTCTCCTGTCCGTGCCCGCACCGGGTCCCACCAGGTCCTCTTACCAGCTAACACAAAGCTGAAACTAGCAGAGGAGAGCCCTCAGACTCCTATCAAAGATGTAATGAAAATGGACTTTAAAGTTGCTTTGTCATCACTGAAAACAGTTTACTAAAAATTTAAAGTCCCTCACATGCATTTTGGGATACTCACTCTTGTCTTCCCCTCTGCTCTACCTGTTCTGCAGCTCAAGTTTTTGTTACTAGGAAAATACCAAACCCCTTTCCCATTATTCTTTTACATCTCTCCTTCCTTATTCTCAGATCCTCGGAGCTGCTGTCAGCCCCACCTTCCCTGTCTTCCCCTTCTGTACCAGGCCTACAGAAAATTCTTAACTGACTTTTTACAGAAGTCTTCACCATGGCTGACTTTAGGACTTTCAGCAAAAGAGTCCCTATAAAAGAGTTCAATGTAGATAAACTTCCTCTTTTAGTGTTGCCTTGTTATACTTGGCCACTGGCTAAAAAAATAAGCACTTCTATGCTAGACACCCCATTACTTGTTTTCCACAAAATATATGAACAAGGCCTCTGGCCGTGAGCTGGGGCTTTACAGAGATGGCTATATTTCTAAGATAAAGAAGTTACCATCAGGGCTCCATGGTAACAGCTGTCAGGGGCGAAAAATAAGAAAGGTAGGAAAAAGCTCTTTCCCTCCCAGGTGTCCTTGAAAAGTTAACTTGCCCAGAACCGAGGAAAAAACAGAAACAACAACGGCTTTTTTGAACTTCTGCAGACTGTGAACTTCTGAGCCCCTTCCCTTACATGTTGGGTACAAAATTCTGAAACTACCTAAACTTGAGTTTCAGGAGAATAATTGATTACAACAGAAGCAATGCCCTCTGAATATGGTTGCAACCAAATAGGACGGTTTCGCTGTCTTCTTTGCTATCTTAGGTGCCTTGCCTTGTCCGTCCCTACAACAGCATAATTGTATATAATTAAACATTGTTTATGTTTTCATGAAATGGTCAACAGATGTGATTAATTGTGTAATGGTGCAGATGTTTCCCAGAGTGCTCTATCATGATGCAGGTTCATTTGAAGATCAAATAGGGGGGCATACAACCCGTTTCAACTGGGAACATATATCCCTCACTTTAGCCATCCTATTCGGAATAGGAGTTGCTGCAGGGGTGGGCCCAGGAACCACTACCCTCGTCCATGGGACACAACAAATGACCCAATTAGAAGAAGCAATAGACCAAAACTAAGATATTAGATACCTCCATCAGAGCTTTGCATGAATTTTTAACCTCTCTCTCTGAAGTTGTTTTACAGAACAGGTGAGTGACACAAAACACACACACACACACAGAAAAAAAATAGCAACATATATGTCAATCAAAATTCATCATAAAATATATATCATCCACAGATCCAAAAATATTCATTTTACTGAACATGGAAGCTCACCCATTGGTTGAATATTCAGTTCCAACACGGTTTAGTAGGAGTGATCTCTTCTCACAATTTGTATCTGCCAACTCATCCAACTCAGAAGAATGTATGTGTGGTACCAGGTATGATTCTATATATCCATATAAAATTATATGTGCTGAATGGGCTACAGAGAAAGGGAGACAGGAATTCACAATTTGTTAACTTTAAAAACACATGGAGAACTATTTCAACAAAAAATTGACTAGATTTAACTCGTACTCTGTATCATGCAAAAGGCAAGTCCAAATATACACCATGACTCCTCTAAACTGCTTGTATTTCTATTCTGTTTGGGTTATTTTTCTCCATCCTATTAGAAATAGTATTCAGAGTCTGATAGGGTATGCGTTAGTGTCAGGGATTCAGTATTTCGAATAGAAAATAGGAAATTGAATCCAATGTGTATGCAAATATATGCTACACAAAAATCTTCCCACTCTCATCCAGAACAATGCTTTAACATTACTTTCGCCTCAAGTAAGACACAATTATAGGAGAAGAGTTAGAAAATCTGTGAATACCTATCTTGAATGGAAAATGCTCCAGATTTCACATCTTTGGTGGAGGTAGAGGACTTTCTAAAAGTAAGGGACAGGGTAAACACTCCACAAACATGGAGCTCTTCTGGCCTAAGGACTTTTTGAGAATCTCACTCTGAGGTTGGGCACTTGAAATTTAGGTTGTTTTCAGGAGCTTTATCTTCTTTTGTAGTGAGAACATCAAAGGTGGGTCTCCATCACTTTGACCTGAAGGACATGGGTTCTTATTTTCCAATTAACATGAAGCAGGAGGCCTGAATCCTCTCTTTGTTGGTAAACAGTGACCACTGGTGACTAAATGTGTCCCCATGTGAACTGTGAAGCCATTTTGTCCTCCTCCACTTTTTGTGGTGTTTTTCCTGCTGCACTGAGAGTTTAGTATTTGCTTCATAAAATACAAGGAGCCCAACTGAGACACAGTGCTGGAGGGAGTTATGTCACGTGTGGTGGGTCAGGGTGTGCAGGAGAACGCACCAACCAGGCTTCTATCCCTCATAGCTTGCCCCATTGCCCCCTTGTCCATATGACCCTTATTCTGAACATTGCCCTGAAACCTCTCCATATAAAAAGATGACTTTACAAATAAGGATCTGCTGGCTGCACCATGTGATTTGTCTAATATTTTGATAAATAAGTAAAGTAAATTTGATATGGGATTACTCATTCATGAGTACTTTTGTTAGATATCTGATTGATTTACTAAGGTCTGTATAAGTTTGTCCTAAAGTCTGTATAAGATTGTAAAAATCAGTCATGTGTTAAAGAGACAAAAATTTCTTAAAACATAAGTTTACCCATAACATTGTGGTTATTAAGTTTTATTTTTCTAGAGCAAGCAACCATAAAAATTAAACAACTGATTAAATAAGAACTGTTATTTTAGAGCACTGTACTGCCATTTCTTTAAAAGCTAAACTTGGTTAATGTAGAAAAATCAATGCAATTGTGATGCTATTAATGTGCTCATATCTTCCAGGTATACAAGTCTGTAAGGTAGAAACTTTAAAAGATCATTATATCAAGCTGGTGTTCTGAAGTTGTATGGTAAAAAAAAAAAAAAAAATATATATATATATATATATATATTGGGATTTATTTACCTGTTGTCAATAAGATATGTAAACTTTTATGTTACTTTTTATATTGGGGAACAATTTAAATGTATTTTAAGTTAATGAGAGCCTAATCTATGTAAAGGTTAAAAACTTTCAGCCTTTTTTTAATTCATGTTTTAAATGCTATATCATATGGTGTTAGCTAATGTTCATGTGACCTCAAACAATTTATGTAAACTTTGTAAAATGATATTTAAAAAACAAAGATTAGCTTTAGAATTAAAACACTTAAGATTAATAAAGAGCCCTTCCTTATCTGCGATAAGGCTCTGTGTCCCATGTTATTATGTGAGAATGACTACAAAAGCAGTAGGTCAGATGTTATTTCATTTAAAGATATTTTTAAAAGTTTTTTTTTTCCTGTCAACATTACTAGCATCTCAAACAGAGGATATAATGTATAACTCAGCCAAAAATTTTAGGGTAGCTATTACACGAACTAAGTTTGTTTACTGTTGTTAATTTTATTTTGTAATTTCCTTATGGGTGATATAAAGATTCCCTGTTAGTGTTTTACAGAAGTGTTGCTTTAAGAACACAACATTGGTTAATTTAAGATAATTATCCATCACCTACAAGACAGACAGAATAATACAGATCCCAAATAATAAAAAGATAAATAATTTTAAATTATAGACATTAAAGCCCAGTACTCTTAATATAAGTCTGTTAAAATTTATTTGATGGATGTTTAAGATTAGGATTTAAAATTAAAGTTATATGAAAAGGGACAAGAAAACCAATATTTGGCTCTTGCCCTCTGAGTCAGTCTGTATCCAGGGTACAGCGGACTTCTCTAAAGAGCTTTGCAACTCTGAACCACATAACTTCCTGATCAGGGAGATTAATGAGACCACTGGAGAACAGAAAGCCAATCAGTGCATTTGCTACGAAGAGGAGAGTCATCAGAGAAGGGAGACATCCGTGATGCTTCCGAGGGAAGCCACATGGTCAAACAAGACCTGGACCCACCTAGCGCAAATGGCACTAACAGAACTGAGAAGCTGCTCTCAAGTTTCCCCAGGAATGACTCCCATAAAAGCTCAGCTGACTGTTCACAATAGATAGAAACAAAAGTCAGTTTGACTGCTTCATCTTAAACACTTAGAAAAGACAGTTAAAAACAAATTACAGCCATTCCTGGGCATTTTATATAATAATAGTAATAATAATATTTTAAGGTATACACTTTATGTTAGCCTCCCAAAATAAGTAAGACTAAAGGCTACAAAGAAGGATTCTCAGACAGCAATGCCTGATCACTATAAAAAGAGGCTATCAAGATTATCTGCCAGAGGCAGAAGTTTTTAGTTTAAGGCCTACAGATATTCTTAACCTAAACACATAGTCTTGGTATTTGTTAGTATGATTATGCAGCAATGAGTAAGAGAATTAAAGGTTTCTCTATTAGACACAGAGGTCATACTAGTAAAAGTATTTTGCAAGATCAGATGACATTAAATTATTAAACTGAATCTTATGGGGAGGGACAAATGTAACACTAAAAGTTAAATATTAAGTTGACAGTCCTGATAACTGGGAATATTTAAGACTGGTGAGGAAACTTCTATACAGTGACATGTTCCAGCTGCTGCAACATTTATTAAGTACTCATGTTTTTTTTGTTTCTCTCATAGAAGAACCCATCCCCAGATGACTTTACTACCTGTTCTTCCCAATCCAGACTTCAAACCTAACTGACTTCTAAAAGGCGACTAATGTCCCTCAGGCGGTGCCCCCTCACGTCACCCTCTCTCAGCTCAGAAGAAGTCTAAATGAGTGACGCCTCTCTTCTTACAACAATGGAGACAAAAATAAATAGAATATCAATATAAGTAATTAATTAAGTCAGGTAAAATCAGGGAGACGTGTTTTTGGGTGAGTTCAAAAAATCGGGAGACTATTACCTGAGGGATTAAAATTCCCACAGTGCTCTTCCTACCCAATCAAATATATGAAAGGAACACATTAGAAAAGGGGGGAATGATTGACCCAACCTTATCTTTTATTAAAATTGGGAGCCATCTTGCCACAAAGCCGTGAAAAAATAATTTTGGCTTAACTATAAATTACAGCAATATCTGAACCTGCTTGGAATGCCTGCCCGTGCCTTGAACTCACCCATGCCTGGCTATCTGACCAGATAACAGCCCTCTCTGAAACTTTGTTGACACCTCATAAATATTGGCCTTCCTTGGCCAGACGACACTCTCTGAGGCTCTAATGGTCCTCATAAATTCTGATGTTGGGGCCAGCAAACAAAAATGTAAACTACCATTAGTGTGATGCTTGTCAGAATTCTGTTATTTTTAACCCCACTTTTGTGTAACTTTCTGGGCTATAAAGCTGGGCTGCTCTTCTGTTCCCGACGTTTTGGGAGGGAGAGGCAGCCAGGGTGGTGGAAATAATAAGCTTGCTTTAATCTGATTTTAATTGGAGTCAGTGGTCTTTTCTTGCGACCTGGTCTAAAAGGTAAACACTACACAAACCTGGAGCTCTGCCGGACTAAAGACTTCTTGAGAAAATGCCTTTGACGATGCGCACTCGACATATATGTTGTTGTCAGAAGCTTTAGCTTCCATTCAAATGAGACCATCAAAGCTGGGTCTACATCTATGAGACCTGGAAAACATTGTTTCAATTTTTTCAAAGAACATGAGGCAGCAGTGCTGACTTCTCTCTGTAGGTAAACTGTGGCCACTGAAAGCTAAGTGTCTCCGCATGTGGATTGTGAAGCCATTTGGCCATCCTCCAATTTTCATGGTGTTTCTTTCTACTGCACTGGGAGTTTGGTATTTGCTTCATGAAATACAATGAGTTCAACTGGTACACAGTGCTGGAGGGAGTCCTGTCACGTGTGGTGGGTCCGGGTCTGCAGGAGAATGCACCAACCAGGCTTCTATCCCACATAGCTTGACCCTTTGACCATAGCAACCTGATTCTGAACATTGCCCTGAAATGTCTCCATATAACAAAATGCCATTTATGGAGAGGTTTCAGACATATAAGTGATTCCTGTCTGTAACATGTCAGCCACAAGTCATTTGGATGTCAATGGCAGAATCACATGTCCCGACCACAGATGTTTTATCACACACCTGCACACAACAGCTTTTGGCCCACTACTCAGCAGGCCCCAAAATACTGGAATCTCTGTTCTACACCATTTTCATAAAACCCAGTCAATCAAGGCACTGTCTGGTACACTCAGGATCAGCAACTGTACATCCAAAGGTTCTCCAGTGGCAGGTGGCCATGGGAAGTTCAAAAATTTCATGGTATTTATCTAGCCATTTTCAAAGATGAAGTTGGAGAAACTGTGGGTTTCAATTCATTAAGGAACCATTAAATTTAGAGGAAGCACATTTCAATGAATAATCTAGAGAACTCTCACAGGCAAGGGTTCCCAAAGACTGGTCAAAAGGTCACATGAAGCCAGCCCCATTGAGGTCTACAATGTAAGGTCCATGTGTGTTTTGACTCTCAACTATGGCTTCCAAGTCTTTCAGAATAAAATCATGTGATATCCTGGCTGAGATTCCCAGTGCTCTGTGGAAAGCCACTCTGGGCTTAGATCTCAGTGTCCAAGGGCGACTCTCATGTGTGGCCTCCTAAAATCCCAACACAATTCATGGCAATACTTCTCTGAAGTCAGTTCCATAACGCATTCTCTAAGAAGAATCACACCAGAGTTCAAGCCCAGGTGGACCCAGGCATCTCTTACAACCACCACACAAATGACCACAATTAAAACTAAAACACTCCCACATGCTCCTCATCTTCTTCCACATAGACATTCATCATAAACTCTGGCTGGAGGTTTCCATGATGGGCACAGCCCAATACACTGTTCAAAATAAGCACCCTTGTCCCTCATTTGCCTAAAGTCAGGGTGGCCTGGACACCCTTGCTGTGAACCAAGAGTGATCAAAGGCCTGCCCTATATCTGATCTGCTTCTTCAATTTGAGGACTAATGACTGTCTGGTATAGATTCTTTATGTGAATTGGTATCATAGAAAATGCAAGCCCCTATCGGCTAGCCTCTGCAGGGATTTGAAGAAATGATTTGACCCAAATGATCCCTATTCTCACCTGATTTAGCTCAGGAAGCTTACAGAGGAAAGTGAGAGACTTCATCCACAATGACTGCTCTTTTGGCCATTTTGGTTTTGGATGCACACTTGGAAACTTTCTTTAGATCCATCAGGTGCTGAGAATCTAAGCCACTGCCACCACACCGGGCCAAGTGGCTGTTCCAGACACATCCCTTTCCAAAGCAATTAAGCAAAGAGCCACAGGTGATGCCCATACATTTCCATTTGAAAACTGTTTTCTTCAGGCTTCACAAAGGGTTGGCCTGAGGCAAAGACCTTCCTGACATTCAGGGTAATAGAAACATAAGTAAGCAAATGGCCCAAAGCAGGGTTTCTCCACTGAGACTTTACTGGTCACACTGATATTTGAGTTTTCTGAGATGCTCCCATTCCCTTCAGCTATCCAGTACATGGCCATGTAACAGAGCTTGGACGTGGTACATATCTTGGAAACAAAACCATGAGGATACTCTGGAGAGTGGCCAGTATTCAGGAAGAAAAGAGGAACTTAGGAAGATAGTAGCTGTTCACCTTCCATTAGGCAAGCCGCACTCCATTCTTAAATTGGGTGAGAAGAATGCTGGGGAGCTTTATACTAGACAGGACACAACTATTGATGCATTCGCATTTCAAATGTCTACAACCACGGATACAGTGGGATACACAGACATAGAAACACTCGTGTTGTCAAACGACTTTCTAGAAACTTTCCAGTCCAAACCTACATGAGACAAAACCACAATCTCACACCGACACCCACAACGGCACCTCCTTCCCCCAAGTATGACTGTGACTATCCTGAGTGTCCTCTGACTGGTGGGCCATACTATGTTCCCACGAAATGGCCTGTCCTATCTCAGATCTGGTCTTCTTTGCAAACTTTTTGAAGTTGTCAGGAGCCATGGTTGAGCCACTACCTGCTTTCTCAGAAAAAGCCACTCTTCAGAGCTCTCCTGAAATTTGGCCATCATCACATAAGTAGGTACCAAGAAACACTGACTCTGTCTTTGGTAAATTCAAACAATTGAGACCACTGGGACTGAAACTAAGACTTGCTCTGGGTGCATGGCTTCCTGGATCCCAAGTTCAGAGAGTTTCATCACCAAGGAAGTGTTGTAGGTCACTTCCTTCAGGAACTGAATGAGGTCACTGCGATGGAAAACCACTTTGTCCTAACAGTTGCTTCCAATGGTCCCATGAGATGGAGGCTGCCCCTACTTCCTGTGACACTTTCACAAGTTAGAATGGTATATCAACCATAGGCATCCGGGAACAGCTCTGTACACAGGCCTGGTTTGGTCCATTTAATCTACATTAAGAAGAGAGAGGCTGATTCAGACACATTCCTTCATTCTGACCAGGTTGTTTGACATGGAAGTTGACATGGATTTGACTTTTGCTCTCTCAGGTCCTTCATAGGTAAAAAGGTCGGTCAAAAAGTCGGAGGAAAAGTCCACCAAGAGACTGTCTCATGCCACAGCAAAGGGTTTATTGGGCGTCCAGCATGCTGGGACTCAGAGCTAACTTCAGAGGAGCAAAGAACAAAGAGCCCCAAGAACAACTTGAGCAGAGTTTATTTACATTCTTTAGAGAGGGCAGGGACTTTGCATACATCATAGCCTCCTTTAGCAAATCAACATACCACGGGAAAATCAAATAACAACCCAAAAACATGATTAGCACATTCATTGGCAGGAAGAGGTCGGACAGGGGGTGATTGGTTAGCCCTGAGAAGGGGTATACGTTTAAACTGATTGGTTGAAGCCCTGAGATGTATACGTGATTAGCTGCACGGTTTCTGGGAAGGGGTTGTTTAGTAACTAGGTGGTCAGGGAAGATTTCAACACACATCTAATTGGCAGTTCTGGGAATTGTCTTAACTGCCACAGGAATTTCAGGTTCTGAGTGCAGCTTGGAAACTTTACAAAACCTGGTTCTTTATGTTTCAATTTTAATTTCTTTTATTCTTTCATTTCCCACTCCTTTTTCTTACTACATTTAATCTTAAAAGTAATGAATCATAATTATTGCGGGGTCTCACACTCTATTTCTGCCAGTGGAGCGTATTTCTGTCGGATTACCATGAGTTTTTCCTGCCCAATTTGAGCCTGGAGAAAGGAAACTAAGCGGTTAAGCAAACAAGGTCCCACAGTTAGCAACACCATAAGGATGATCAGGGGTCAAGCTAAGCCTGATAGGAGTGTAGTTAACGAGGGGGACTGGGTAAACCATGACTCAAACCACCCTTGTTGAATCTCCCTTTCTCTCTGGCACTCTTCAAGGCATTTTCTCAATTTACTCATGGATTCTCTTACAACTCCATTATGGTCAGCATAAAAACAACATTCTTCTCTCAGTGCAGCACAGAGGCCCTGCTCCCTCATGAAGAGGAGGTCTAATCCTGGCCTGTTCTGTAAAACAACTTCAGAGAGAGAGTTTAAGGATTCCTACAGCACTGTGATGGAGGTCTCTAATGTCTTCCAGTCTTGATCTATTGCTGTTTCTAATCAGGCCATTTGTTGTGACCCATGGATGATAGCAGCTGTTCCCGTACCCACTCCTGCAGCAGCTCCTATCCTCAATAGGATAGCTAGAGTAAGGGACACTGGATGACAGCAAAATCAGGTTGTTTGTCCCCCTAGTACACCTTAAAATGATTCTGCATCATAATAAAGAACCCTGGGGAGTATCTGCACCATTACACAATAATTTACAAAGCTGTCAAATACATGGGTTGAAATGCAAGGAGTTCTGACTGTGTGGAGTTCAGTACAATTAAGGTTCCTTTAATTAGTTCCCAGGGGCAGGAGTCAACTGTACTCTGGACTGGGGAAGTAGGCAAAGATGGAAACTGGGAAGTATGAGATGGTAGAGGGGTTCTGGTAGATCTAGGCATGGGAGGTTTTGGAGGCTTAATTCCTGGCTTGAGGGGATTGGGCCCTATTGCTGTGGGATTTTCCTCCTTTTTAAGCAGGATGGTGAACCAGTGACCAACGTCATAACGAGGGCCATAAATATAGAATCGCATTTCCCACGTATTTTCCATAGACCATGTTGTTCTGAGGTAGCCCCTTCCTTTGGAAGTGAAAGTTATATTGAGGGGGTAACATAGACTATTCTTTCCACAGCGAGTTTTTGACACAACTTGGCTAGCGGCACATTTCTTGGGATCAATCCAGGTGTCATTTTTTCCAACCTGAATGATACTGTCTGGGGAGTTTGGTTTCAACCATGTAGCTCCCGTTTGTTCACAACCCCAAGATCTAAAATAAATGTCACTGGGTCCTCCACAGGTTTGGCCCTGTTTGCGACTTCAGAAATCAGCTGGGCACACATAAAAATCAAGACTGGCTAGTTTACACCTGAGCTGGGGAAGATGATATCCATAATTCATGGGGTAAGGTGGTCTATGTTGCCCTGGTTTGGGTTTGAGTGGGATCTGTGTGGAGTCCTCTATGTCAGGGAGATCCTAGTCAGAGAGGCCTATGGCAAGCTGACAAATGTCCAGGTAGAGAGATGGCCACCAAGTCCATAAGAGGGCTGTATGTGAAATAGACCACACTACTTGCCCAGTAGGATTTATAGCTGCCATTGTTGCTGAACAGGCTGATGGTGATTAGGACTGCTGGTGGTCAGGGGAAGAATCCATAGCCCTACCCACACGAAGGACACGCAACTTGAGAGGGTTACCAGTCTGTTCCAGTTTCCAGCCGGATGCTGGACAGGGCGCAGGCTTGAGATGGGTGGCACGGATCCAGGAAGTGATTCCATCCACTTTCACCACTGTAGGTGTTATAAGCAGCACCTGGTATGGTCCTTTCCAGCAGCGATCCAGGGATGATACCTGATGCCGTCTCACATAGACGAAGACTCCCACTTGATATCGATGTGGGGTTCCCTCGTCTCCAGGCTGATAAGCAGTGGCCAACTGTTTCCACAGGTATTGCTGGGTGCTGTGTTTGTTCATGGGCTTTAAGTCTGTCAAGCAAGGGGGTGTGAAAGGAATAATTAAGTCTCAGAGTTGGGGTTAGGTCCCTTACTGGAGGAGAGGCACCATAGAGAATTTCATAAGTGGTGAGTTTACACAAAGAGGAAGAGGGTGTACTTCTTGCACAAAACAGTGCTTAAGATAGGAGCATAGTCCAATTTTTTATGCCGGTCTCCAAGCTTAATTTCTTTAAAGTCTCTTTGATGGTTCTAATCATCCTTTCTACCTGTCCTGAGCTCTGGGGTCTATAAGCACAATGTAACTTCCAATTAATCTTCAGGGTCCTGGTGAATCCCTGACTTACCTGGGCAACGAATGCCGGTCCATTATTGGACCCTATTACCTTAGGCAGGCCGAACCTTGGAAAAATGTCTTCTAGAATCTTTTTGAGCACCGTCTGAGCCGTTTCTTTCTTCATGGGGAAGGCTTCAACCAATCATGAAAGAGTATCTACAAAGACTAGGGGATATTTAAGTCCATACCTTCCTGGCTTAATTTCAGGAAAAGTCCACTTCCCAGAATTGTCCTGGTCTGGTTCCTCGTAAGCGCTTCCCTGCAGGAAGCTTGGATGGGTAAGCATTAACTAATTGGCAGACTTGACAAGCTCTAGTCACCTGCTAAGCTATTTCTTTCCTCTGTGAGTCAGTCATTAATAAATCCTTTCTTCGGTCCTTTAAGAGAGCCTATAACTTCTTTGAGCTTAAGTGGGTGAGCTAGTGTACGTCTTTGACATAAAGGTGGGCTTTTTGAAATTTTAAACTTGGCTCTGTAGGGTCCCAGAGTTCTGTATCTGTCTCCTCACATGATAAGTTGCCTGAATGTTCCAGTGTGGCCAAGTCTCCTGAATGTTGATCCCCCTGGTGTGGAAAAAGTTAACAGAGTCACTCCGTTTAGGGCTGCCAATTAAGCTTCCTCATCTGCCCTTCTGTTTTTAACTGCGACGAGGTCGTTTCCCTTCTGGTGCCCTGGACAGTGCACTATAGCTAGTTCCTTAGTGCCCTGCCCTGCTGAGAGAAGGTGGAGAATCTCAACTTTGTTCTTTATTTTTTTTCCCAGTGGAGGTTAATATCCCCCTTTGCTGGTAAATAGCCCTGTGCACATTAGCATTGCCAAATGCATAGCGGCTATCAGTGTAATGGTGGCCCTTTTGCCTGTTGCTAGTACCAATGCTTTCGTACGGGCAATCAGTTCTGCCTTTTGGACTTATGTCTCTTCTGGGAGACCAGAGGATCAGATGACATTAGTTTTGCTAACTACTGCTGCTCCAGCCCGCCACATACCATCTTGGAGGAAGCTGCTCTCTTTCGTAAACCATACGACTTCAGGGTGAGGCAGTGGCTGGATTTTTCAAGTCTCGTCCTATACTGGTTTCCTCTGACAGTATGTGTTGACACTCATGAGCGACAGGTCCTGATGATTCTTCTGGCAGCCAGGTTGAGTGGAGCAGAAGGTCCAAGAGTTATTCTGTCTTTGCTAATCCAGAGGCTCTGGTAGTGGTTTATTCTGGAGTTTGATAGCCACCTCTCTGGAGGTTGACAGATGATGCTCTCCAGGGCATGGGGGGCTATCATGGATAGCTTCTGTCCCAACGTTCATTAATGAGCATCTTTTATTAGAAGCACTGCCACTGCTATAGCTCTTAAGCAACGGGACTACCCAGTAGCCACTGGGTCCAGTTTTTTTGATAAGAATGCTACCGACCTTTTCCAAAGTCCCAAATTCTAAGTGAACACTCCCCGTGCTATTCCTTTCTTTTTCTCGATGTAGAGAGTGAAGGGTTTATCTATATCTGGGAGTGCTAAGGCCGGAGCAGATAGCAGCACTTTTTTTGACATTATCAAAAGCTTGTTGGTGCTCAGGGGTCCATTGGAATTGGGCATTACACTTTATCAGCGGGTATAAATGGGCAGCCAGAGAGGTGAACCCAGGAATCCATCACCTGCAAAAGGCAGCAGTCCCAAGAAACTCTCTGAGTTGTCTCTTATTAGATGGGGGTGGTATCTGCACAATGGTTTGTTTTCTGTTCTCAGTGAGCCATCATTTGCCACCCCTAAGAGAATAACCCAGGAAGATTACTTCTTGCTGAAAAATTTGGGCCTTTTGGCAGAAGCCCTATATCCAAGCCGAGCAAGCTCGGATAATAGTGCTTGGGTCCCAGACTTATAGTTCTCCTTGGTGTCCGCTGCCAGTAGCAGATCATCCACATATTGGAGTAGGGTGACTTCGGGGTGTGCAGTTCTGAAGTCGTTTATGTCCCTGTGGAGGGCTTCATCAAAGAGAGTGTGGGGGGGGTTGAACCCCTGTGGGAGTCTAGTCTAGGTTAGTTGGCCAGATGTTCCAGTTTCTGGGTCTATCCACTCGAAAGCAAACAGCAACTGACTGTCCTTATGTAGAGGCAAGCAGAAGTAAGCATCTTTTAAGTCCAGCACAGTGTACCATTCCCGCTCCAGATTCAGAGTGCTAAGCAAATTATATGGATTGGGTACTGTGGGGTGAATGTCCTGCACTCTGTTGTTGATCTCTCTTAGGTCTTGAACAGGACTGTAGTCCCTAGTTCCTGGCTTTCTTACTGGTAGCAGGGGGGTATTCCAGGCTGATTGACAGGGCCTTAGGACCCCAATGGCCAATTATTTCTGAATATGGGGACTTATCCCATCCTTAGCTTCTTTGCTTAGAGGATATTGTTTAACACTGATTGGAGAGGCCGAGGCTTTTAATTCTACTACTATTGGAGGTTGTTTTACGGCAAGACCTAACCCAGCAGTTTCTGCCCAGGCATTAGGATAATCTTTTATCCATTTCTGTTGTAGTTTGCCTCTTTGATCAGTCCTAGGGGGCACGAAGTGTTGATGTTCATCTTCTACAGACATAGTCAATTCTCTGACTATGGGAGTTTTTACTGAAGGCTTTAGAACATCCACTTGGGGACCATCAGGGTTAAAAGTTACTCTATCCCCGAGTTTGGTAAGCAGATCCCTGTGCATCAATGGGGCTGGGCATTCTTGGATTACTAGGAAAGAGTGGTGGACTTTTCATTTTCCTACTTCCATAATCCTCTTAGTTGTCCAAGCCCGATATGTAGTGCCATTAGCCCCTTGAACTAGGGACCATTTTTTGATGTGGGGCCCAGTGAAGCCTTAAGGGCTGAGTATACTGCTCCTGTATCCACTTCAAAGTTCACTGGAGTCCCCTCCACTTCAAATGTTACCCCGAGCTTGGGGAGGGGATCCGAGCCCTGACATTCCAAGTCCTCTTCTAGATTCAGCATGGCGGGCTGCCATGGCTTCTTCTTTTTGGGGCACTCTTTGACTCAGTGTTCTTTTTCTCTACAGTAGGTACATTGATCTGAGGCCAGGGACAGCCTTTGGCGTGGGCCCAAGTATCCCTTTCTGACTCCCTGCTTTTTAATTTCTGGCGTATTTGCTGCTGTGAAGAAAACCTTAGCCAATGCTTTTGTCTGCCTTTTGCTCCTTTCATCCTCCTTTTGTTCCCTTTCCTTCTCTCTCCTCTGTTCCCTCTCCTCCTCAGTTTCTCTCTTATAATATACTTATATACTTATACTATATACTTATAATATATATCTTATAATATACTATTTCAGCTTCTCTGTCTAAATCTCTTAAGGTCGTATTTTGTAACCCATCTAGACATTGTAACTTTCTCTTAATATCTTGGGCAGCCTGCTCAATAAAGACCATTGTAACAAATGCCTTTTGGTCATCTGCCTGAGGATCAAAAGGAGTATATTTTCTATATGCTTCCTTAATTCTCTCCAGAAACAAAGAGGGAGACTCATTAGGCCCTTGGATAATCTCTCTTACATTGGCCAAATTGGTCGGCTCTCTGGCGGCCACTCAGAGACCCGCTATTAGAGCCTGGAGATATGTGGACAGATGCTTCCCACCTTCAAAGGTGTTGGAGTCCCAGTTGGGTCGGTTCATGGGCCCATAGGAATGGAGAGAGAGCATCACGGGGCTTCTGAGTTTTCTATTATCCGTCGCCGGTGGGTTCCTTTAGGTTGCCCAGCTTCCTTCAGGAGAGGAGGGGTTGCTGCTGCTGCGGGGAAGTCCCCTGGAGGGCTTGGGTCTGGCCCAATTGCCTCTAGCAGTGGAGAGGCTGAGTCAGCGGTGGGAGGATCATCAGGAACTGTGTTGGGGGTTGGGGAGGGAGAGTAGACGATAAGGAGGGGGTGGAGTGTCCAGTCTTGTGACTCAGGGAGAATGGAAGGAAGAGGGAGAGGAGCGGAAAGTTTGAATGATAGGAATGTGGGGGAAGGGGTATATGGCTGTTGATCTGGTTGGCCACGTGGCCCCGGCTGAATGACAATATCTCTGAATTTTCAGATAAGACGAAAGTGGAAGGATTCTTCTGGGGACATCCGAATTCAAGGATGGGCCATTCTGAAGCACAGAGAGTCTGCCAGGTACAGTGTTTTACTGAAAAAGAAAGATTCTGGGCCCTTGAGTGGACATCAGTCCAATGATCAAGGGTCAGGGACAGAGAAGAGGAAGTGCTTCGTCCCATAATGGGAGTTACTCAAACAGGGACAGTGAAGACACAAACACAACACAGACAAAGACAAACAGTAAACGTTTAACATGAGTCCAACACAAAGATTAGAACTGAGTAACTGGCAATGGGTTAGACCATAAAGACAGACAGTAAACTCAACATGAGTTCAGAACAATGACCAAAACTGAGTTACCGGCAAAACCTGATGGGCTGGCAAATTGAATCCTGAAGCAAAACATAACCGAGTTGAGGAAACTATTATTCCTTGAATTCCCTAGTCCTCCGGAGTGTCCCTCAGGGACGTGACCTTGGCTCTGTGACACGTCTGTCACCCCATAGGAGAGAGCTAATGCTCTTCACCAACAGCCACTTTGCCACGCCCTAGCCTGAAACCCGAAACCAGAAAGAGGCGCCTTACTTACCCCGAGAGGAGTCCCTTGAGGTCTTCCGTCCACCGCTGCCGGATATCTCACCTGGGGCCTCCAGATGAAAAGGTGCTGCGAACGTCAAAGGAAAAGACAACAAAGAGGCTTTCTCATGCATCAGCAAAGGGTTTATTGGGGGTCCAGAATGCTAGGGCTCAGAGCTCCCTTCAGAGGAGCAAAGAACAAAGAGCCCCGAGAACAACTTGAGCAGCGTTTATATACATTCTTTAGAGAGCTCAGGGACTTTACATACATCATAGCCTCCTTTAGGAAATCATCATGTACCACGGGAAAATCAAGTAACAACTCTAAAACATGATTAGCACATTCATTGGCGGGAAAAGTTGGGGCAGGGGGTGATTGGTCAACCCTGAGAAGGAGTATACATTTAAACTGATTGGTTGAAGCCCTGAGATGAATACGTGGTGAGATGCACGGCTTCTGGGAAGGGGTTGTTAAGTAACTAGGTGGTCAGGGAAGATTTCAACACACATCTAATGGGCAGTTCCAGGAATTGTCTTAACTGCCACAGGAATTTCAGGTTCTGAGTGCAGCTTGGAAACTTTACAAAACCTGGTTCATTACATTTCAATTTCAATTTCTTTTATTCTTTCAGAACCTTACAGTGGAAGGTGAGAGACTTCATTCACAATGACTGCTCTTTTGGCTATATTGGTTTTGGATGCACACATGGGATCATTTTTTTGATCCGTCTGTTGCTGATAATCTAAGCCACAGCCTCACACAGGGCCAAGAGCCTGATTAAGACACATCTCTTTCCAAAGCAATTACTTCTCTGAGGTCAGTTTCAGAACTCAGTCTCTGAGGAGAATCACACCAGTGTTCCAGACCAGGTGGACCCAGTCATCTCTTCCAACCGCCACACAAATGACCACAATTAAAACCAAAACCCTCTCACATGGCACTCATCTTCTTACATATATACACTCATTATACCCTTTGGCTAGAGGTTTCCATGAATGGCGCAGCCCAAGAGAGTGTCCAAAATAAGCTCCCTTGCCCCTCATTTGCCTAACCTCAGGATGGCCTGAACACCCTTCCTGTGAACCAGGATTGATCACATAGTTCTTCCTTTAATACTGCACTGCTTCTCCAATTTGAGGCCTACTGACTGTCAGGTATAGATTCCTTATGTGATTTGGAGTAATTATTAAACCACAGTAACTTTGCAGCACTTCAAAGAACTCATTTGACCCAAAGGATCCCTATTCTCACTTGGGGGAGGTCAGGAAACTTACAGAGGAAGGCGAGAGACTTCATGCTCAATGACTGATCTTTTTGCCATTTTGGTTTTGAATGCACACATTGGATCTTTCTTTAGATTCATCAGTCGCTGATAATCTAAGCCACAGCCTCAAACAGAGCCACAAGGCTGATTCAGACACATACTTTTCCAAAGCAGTTAAGCAAAGAGCCACAGGTGATGCCCATTCACTTCCATTTTAAAACTGTTTTCTTCAAAATTCACAAAGGGGTGGCCTGAGGCAAAGACCTTCCTGACTTCAGGGTAACAGAACAATAAGTCAGCAAATCCCAATGCAGGGTTTCTCCACTGAGACTTTCTTGGTCACACTGATATCTGAGTTTTCTGAGATGCTTACAATTCCTTTCAGCTATCCAGTACATGGCCATGTCACAGAGCTTGGAGGTGGTACATATCTTGGACAAAAAACCATGAGCCTATTCTGGAGAGTGGCCAGAATTCAGAAAGAAAACAGTAACTTAGGAAGATAGTAGGTGTTGCCCATCGAAAAGCAACCAGCAGTCCTTTCCTAAAATGGGCAGGATGAATGCTGGGAAGCTTTCTACTAGACAGGATACATCAATTAATCCATTCTGTTTTCTAATGTGTACAACCAAGGACACAGTGGGATACATAGACAGAAACACACTCGCCTTGTCAAAGGACTTTCTATAAACAGTCCACTCTAAACCAAACAAACCGCCTTTCCTACCTATTCTCAGAACATGAGACAAAACCACAAACTCACACCCACACTCAAAAAGTCACTTCCTTCCCCCAAGTAAGTCTGTGACTATCCAGAGTGTCCTCTGACTGGTGGGCCATACTATGTTCCCCCAAAATGGCCTGTCCTGTCTCAGGTCTGGTCTCCTTGTCCATCTCTGTGAAGTTGTATGGAGCCTGTGCTGACCACTACCTGCTTTCTCATTAAAGGCCCATCTTCAGAGCTCTACTTGCATTTTGTCATCCTCAAACCATTAGGTACCAAGAGAGACAGACTCTCTCCTTGGTAAATCCAAACAAGTAAGTCCACTGGGAATGGGACTGGGACTGGCTCTGAGTGCCTGGCTTCCTGGATCCCAAGTTCAGAGAGTTACATCACCAAAGAAGTGAGGTAGGTCAATTCCAACAGGAAGGGAATGAGGTCACTGCCTTGGCAACCACTTTGTCCTAACACTTCTTTCCAAGGGTCCCTTGAGATGGAGGCTGCCCCTACTTCCTGTGACACTTTCAGAAGTTAGAATGGTATATCAACCATAGACACCCAGGAGAAGCTCTCCACACAGGGTTGGTTTGGTCCATCTTCTTTATATCAGTAGGAGAGAGGCTGATTCAGACACATCACTTCATCCTGAACAGGTGGTTTGCCATGGAAGATGACTTTTGCTCTCTCAGGTTCTTCATAGCTGCTACATCTTCTCTAGGGATCATTTCTGCATCAAACTTTGATATTCTCAACAGGTGGAAGATCCCCTACATTCGTGTATTGTAAGACCAACTCTGTCCCTGCTCTTTTGTGAAGTTAGATTGAGGGAACAGTGTATGGTTAGGGTTAATAACATATTCTATTTGGGTTAGGAAACATTCTGCGGGATGAATAATGGTATTGGGAACCTGCAATATTCACAAAAATATATAGGTGAAATATAAGTATGAAACCTGAAATCTAGGTACGATTTGAAGCCCAGAAGGGCATTGGGCCCTTTAGTGAGATACTTAGCTTTGAATTATGTTCTGCACAGATATCTCAGATAAATCGATGTGCAATGGCAGAGGACCTTGTACCTTGGATGATTAAATGTCCTAGAGAACATTAAGTTAAAAAGGAATAGTCGGCAGGATTAGGAAGGTAGTCAGTAGGTTCAGAAAAAAGAGTGAATATAGGATTTGGACAAAAGTTTCATTAGCAATAGAGTTTTGGGTAGATAGTGAACGTAAATATGAGCACATATGAAGAGTCAGTCACAATGATGAACTGGGGAAAATATGTAGGAAAGCAGATATCAATAGAGACATTAGGAAATCAGGCAAAGTATAATGAAATAGGGTTAGACATTTTCAACATGGTTGAGGTTAAATATATAATCTTAGGAAGAAAGACATATGTTGCCTCCAATAGGATTGACATTTGAGAGCATTAGGCAACCTGGACATGGTTGTTTTTAGTAATCCATGCTCACTTTCCATTTTGCTTAGGTGAAAGGTTAATTAAATAGGCACTTGTCACTTCCTGTTTTTCTGTATGCTCAACAAACCACTGTTGAAATTTTGAGAACTGTTTGCTAATTTTGTTCCCAGAATGTGCTGTCCCCAAATGCCAAACTGCAGAATATACTCCCTTACCCGGGTGCACGCAAACCGCGCACTCGCCCTGACCCATCAATAAATTTCCCTTTCTGCCCTCTCCAAGAAAAGTATATAAGTTCTGTTAAAGCTGTTCTCAGGCTCTTTGCTCTATTCAAATGAGCTCTGAGCCCCAGCATGCTGGACCCCCAATAACCTCTTTGCTGTGGCTGAGTGTAAATGGTATACTGTTCTGTACTGAAAAGATGCTTTCTTTTGCTTGCCTCTGCATAAAGATAGTCAGTTGCTGTTTGCTTTCGAGTAGGTAGACCCAGAAACCAGAACGTCTTTTCAACTAACTTGGACTAGACTCCCACAGGGGTTCAAAAACTCCCCCACTCTCTTTGATGAAGCCCTTCACAGACATTTCAACAACTTTAGAACTATGCAACCCGAAGTCATTCTGCTTCAATATGTGGATGTCCAGCTACTGGCAGCCAACACCAAAGAAAACTGTGAGTCTGAGACCCAAGCACTATTATCTGAGCTTGCTCAACTCAGGTAGAGAGCTTCGGACAAAAAGGCCCAAATTTGCCAGCAAGAAGTAATCTTCCTGGGGTATTCCCTTAGGCACGGTAAATGATGGCTCACTGAGCCCAGGAAACAAACCGTTGTGCAGATACCACCCCCATTTAACAGGAGACAACATAGAGAGTTTCTTGGGACTGCTGGCTTTAGCAGGTTATGGACCTGGGTTTGTGTTCTTAGCTGCTCCTTTATACCCGCTGTTAAATGAGAATGCCCAATTCCAATGGACCCTTGAGCACCAGCAAGCTTTTGATAATATCTAAGAACACTGACAATGAACTCCTCAACTTCAGTGAGCCCAGCCTGGAATTTCAGAAAGCCCTACACTATGTTAAAAATGTACATCAACTCAATCAACTTGGTTCAAAAAAACTGCAGGCATTACTGTAGGATCAAGAACAGAGTTTTAGACTAACTCACTCACAGTGAAAGGAAATAATTGAATGGTTAACAAAAGCCTGTCAGTTCTGTCAATTGGTTAATGCTTACCCTTCCAAGCTTCCTGCAGGAAAGCACCTATGAGGAACCAGACCAGGACAAATCTGGGAAGTGGACGTTTCTGAAATTAAGCCAGCAAGGTATGGACTTAAATATCTCCTAGTCTTTGTAGATACATTTTCAGGATGGATTGAAGCCTTCCCACCAAAAAAATAAAAGAAAACCGGCACAAATTGTGGTCAAGAAGTTCCTGAAAGATATTTATCAAAGACACGGCCTGCCTAATGTAACATGGTCTGATAATTGAACAGCCTTCATGGGCCAGGAAAATCAGGGGTTAGCCAGGACCCTAGGGATTAATTGGAATTTACATTGCGCTTATAGACCCCAGAGCTCAGGACACATAAAAAAAATAAATAGAACCATTAAAGAGACCTTAACGAAATTAAGCTTAGAGACCGGCATAAAAGATTAGACTATGCTCCTGCCTTATGCACTGTTTCATGCAAGAAATACTCCCTTTGTTTCTTTGTGTAACCTCACCCCCTATGAAATTCTCTATGGGGCCCCTCCTCCACTAAGAGACCTAACCCCGACTCTAGGACCTAAGGATCCCTTCCACACACCCTTGCTTGACAGACTTAAATCTCTTTTAAGAACTCAGCTATACCTGTGGAAACAGGTGGCTACTGGCTTCCAACCTGGGGACGAGGGGAATCCACGTTGATATCAAGAAAGAGACTTCCTCTGAATAAGATGACATCAGGTGTCATCCCTGGAACCCCACTGGAAAGGAACATTCCAGGTGCTACTTATAGCACCTACAGCAGTAAAAGTAGAGGGAATCACTTCCTGCATCCATGCCTCTCATCTCAAGCCTGTGCCATGTCCAGACTCTGGCTGGAAACTGGAAAAGACTGTTAACCCTTTCAAATTGCATATTCGCCACGTGGGTAAGGCTATAGACTCTCTCCTTGGCCACCCATAGTCCTAACGCTCATCAGCCCCTTCAGCAGCGATGGCTGATCACAAATCCTACTAGACAAGAAGTATGGTCTATCTTGCATACAGCCCCCTTAGGGACCTGGTGGCCATCTCTCCACCCAGACATTTGTCAGCTGGCTATAGGTCTTTCCTATTAGAATATCCCTGATGAAGAGGATCCCATTAAAATTCCATTAAATCCTTTCCGTACCATAGATAATGGAAACAAACATTATGGTTGTAGGGACAGGCAAGCCAGATGCAGGTTGGCTAGCCTATATTAGTATGTTTGCCCGGCAGACAATGAAAGCCACAAACCGCCATGGCTGTGTGGGGGAAAAGCCGATTTCTTCTGTAAGTCATGGGGATTTGAGCATACAGGGGCTGCCTGGTGGAACCCAAAATCCTCATCAAATTCAGTACACAGCATTGGCCATATTACCACTTAGACAACCCAAACTCATGGCCCCCAGAGGAGTCTCTAGATCCTCAAATTCTGTGTGACCTTTTTAACTTCTGCAAGTGCTCAAAAGGGTGAAAGGAAATTCCCCTATGTGAAGGCCTTTTTCCTCTTTCGCTCACATCCTGAACTATGCTTCTCCAATAGTTCCTCAAACTCAGCCTTCTGCTCCATACTCTCTGCTGTCAGTCCCACCTCAGCAAACCTGATTTCTCTTCTCCAATTACTAGATCAAAAACCGAAACCTCTGCCGTTTCTCAGACCATTGCCCCCTTGCTGAGGTAGCAGGTACTGAGGTACCCATCCACCCACTCACTTTTCTCTTTTCCTGTCAGTGCCCACACCGGGTCCCACCAGATCCTCTTACCACCTAACCCAAAGCTCAAACCAGCTTAGGAGAACCCTCAGACCCCTATCGAAGATGTAATGAAAATGGCCTTTAAAGTTTCTTTGTCATCACTGAAAACAGGTTACTAAGAATTCAAAGTCCCTCACAGGCTTTTTGGGATACTCACTCCTGTCTTCCTTTCTGCTCTACCGGTTCTACTGCTCAATTTATGTTGCTAGGAAAATCCCAAAACCCTTTCCCATTATTCTTTTACATTTCTCCTTCCTTATTCTCAGATCCACTTAGCTGCTCTCACCCCCTGCCTTCCCCGTCTTCCCCCTCTGTACCAGGCCCACAGAAAAATCTTCACTGAACTTCTCCAGAAGTCTTCACCATGGCTGACTTTAGGACTTTCAGCAAAAGAGTCTCTATAAATGAGTCAGTGTAGATTAACTTCCTCTTTTTCTGTTGCCCTGTTCTACTTGGCTACTGGCTGGAAAAATCAGCACTCCTAAGCTAGACACCCCCTTAATAGTTTTTCACAGAATGTGTGAAAAAGGCCTCTGGCCTTGAGCTGGGGCTTCACAGAGATGGCTACATTTCTAAGATAAAAAGTTACAAACTGGGCTCCATGGTAACAGTTGGCAGGGGGATAAAAGAAAAGGAAAAAAAAAGCTCTCTGCTTCCCAGGTGTCCTTGAAAAGTTAACTTGACCACAATAGAGGAGAAAACAGAAAAAAAAGCTTCTTTTTTTGAATTTCTGCAGACTGTGAACTTCTGAGTCTCTTCTCTTTCATGTTGGGTACAAAATTCTGAAACTACCTAAACTTGGGGTTCAGGGAGTTAATTGATTGCAACAGAAGCAATGCCCTCTGAATCCTGTTGCAACCAAATAGGACTGTTTCCCTGTCTTTGGTGCTATCTTAAGTGCCGTGCCTTGTCCGTCCCTACAACAGTATAATTCTATATACTTAAACATTGTTTATGTTTTCATGAAATGGTCAACAGATTTGATTAATTGTGTAATGGTGAAGATGTGTCCCAGATTGCTCTATAATGACCCAGGTTCATTTGAAGTTCAAACAGGGGGGCATACAACCCGGTTCCACTGGGAACATATATCCCTCACTTTAGCCATCATATTAGGAATTGGAGTTGCGGCAGGGGTAATCACAGGAACCACTGCCCTGCTCCATGGTACACAACAAATGACCCAAATAGAAGCAGCAAGAGACCAAAACTTAAAGATAATAGAAACCTCCATCACAGCTTTGCAGGAATCTTTAACATCTGTATCTGAATTTGTTTTACACACCAGTTGAGGGTTGGACCTCCTCTTCATGAGAGAAGGGGGCCTTTGTGCTGCATTGATATAAGAATGTTGTTCTGATGCCGACCATACTGAGGTTGTAAAAAAAACCTATGAGTAAAATAAAAGGATGCCTTGAAAAGCGTCAATGAGAGAGAGAGGCCCAAAAAGGGTGGTTTGAGTCTTGGTTCACACAGTCCACCTGGTTATCTACGCTTTTATCAACCCTGGCCTGTCCAATAATAATCCTCATATTATTTCTAACTATAAAACCCTGTTTGCTCAACCATGTAATTTCTTTACTCCAAGCTCAAATTGGACAAGTTAAACTTATGGTAATACCCCACTAGCAGACATAGAATGTGACAAGCCCCAATAATCACTTTTATGATTAAAAGTAGCAAGAAGAAGAAGTGCGGAATGAAAGGTTAATAAAAAAGGTACTTGTAACTTCCTGTTTTTCTGTATGCTTAACAAAACACTGTTGAAATCTTGAGAACTGTTTGTAATCTTGTTCCCAGATTGTGCTGTCCCCAACTGCCAAATTGCAGAATGTATTCCCTCACCCACTTTCACACTAACCGCCCACTCGCTCTGACCCATCAATAAATTTCCGTCCCTGCCCTCTCCAAGGAAAGTATATAAGCTCTGCTTAAGCTGTTCTCAGGGCTCTCTGCTCTATTCATGTGAGCTCTGAGCCCCAGCTTGCTGGACCCCCAATTAACCCCTTGCTGTTGCATGAGACACTCTCTTGGTGATCTCTTCCTCCAACGCTTGCAGGAACATTACTTGGATGTTTGAATGTAGAAGAGAAAATCCAGTCATAAAGGGATAGTCGGTAAGATTAAAAAGATAGTCGGTAGGTTTAGGAAGAAGAGTGAGTATAGGATTTGGAAAACAATATCTTTAGCAATAGGGGTTCGGTTAGAGAGTGAATGTAAATGTCAGCACATGTGAACAGTCACAATATTGAAGTGGGGGAAATATGTAGGAAAGCAGATATCAATAAAGACATTACAAAATCAGGCAAAGTATAAAGTGAGTGATACAATTAGACATTTTCAACAGAATTGAGTTAGAATATATAATCTTAAGAAGAAACAAAATGTAGTCACCAATAGGATTGACATTTGAGAGCATTAGGCAACTTTGACATGGATGTTTTTTGTAATCCATGCTCACTTTCCATTTAGGCTTTGGTACAATCACAAGTGTGACCTTTACATTTGTCTCCAGAATACTACTGTGATAAAATGTATATGTAGATGTGGTGACATGAGTGTTTCTTCCACTATTTCTGGGAGCAATATTTTGAAGACATATAAATGGGTATTGGGGGTACAAAAAGGTGTACACTGTGTCATTGAATATAGAGATAATGCATGAATAGACCATAAGTGAATAAATAATATAACTGGTTCCACATTAAATAACAGATTGAATAGATATCTGAAAATATATAAGAAATCTTATATTGATATACATTCATTCATTCCAACCAATGATACATCTAATATTAATATTAGGGTTACGGTTTATCATGAAGATATGTTAGTTTTGCTACAAAAGTAATTATGGAAATCAAAAATAATGTGTTTGGAAAGAGTCAGTCACAATGCTGGCAATATGTAAACAAGGCCTCTGAGCTTGAGCTGGGGCTTCACAGAGATGGCTACATTTCTAAGATAAAGAAGTTACCAACTGGGCTTCATGGTAACAGCTGGCAGAGAGAAAAAAAAAAGAGAAGAAAATAGCTCTGCCCCATTCCCGGTGTCCTTAAAATGTTAACTTGCCCAGAACAGAGAAAAAAAAAAACAGAAACAAAAACTGCTTTTTATGAACTTCTGCAGACTGTGAACTTCTGAGCCCCTCCCTTACATGTTGGGTACAAAATTCTGAAACAATTTAAACTTGGGGTGCAGGGGATTAAATGATTACAACAGAAGCAATGCCCTCTAAATCCGGTTGTAACCAAATAGGACTGTTTCCGTGTCTTCGGTGCTATCTTAGTTGCCTTACCTTGCCTTGTCCATCCCTTTTCTCATGAAAAGACCAGTCAAGAAACATGGAGGAATGCATGTGCTCTGAAGCAGGAAGTGATTGATAGTGAAACAAATGCCTATAAATTTTCTAACTTGTGGATGAAATATATATCCTATGATGTGCATTAATTGAAGAAATAGTAATCTACTAGTGTTGAATAAAAATGAACGTCAAAATACACATCATGTCAGATTGGAATCTACTTGCATTGATGTTAAACTGGGTCAGGTACTGTAGAAATATTAGGATTTGTGTGCATCATTCACTGAAGTTACTTTTCAGTATAGGAAAGAAATATGTTTTTCAGGTGAATGAATATTTCTAAGAATAATCTTTGGAAAGTTGATTATAAATTTACGTATATGAATATGAATGAATTTGGTGAGTGTAAAATAAGACACATATTTCATATTTTGAAAAATCTGGAGAGTATATATATATATGTGTGTGTGTGTTTGTGTGTGTGTGTGTGTGTGTGTGTGTGTGTGACTAAAGTCACGGTGGCCTGGACACCCTTCTTGTGAACCAGGAGTGATCAAACAGGTCTGCCATTAATACTTTTCCACTTCTCCAATTTGAGGCATTCTGACTTTGGCATTTAGATTCTTTATGTAAAATGGAGTCAAAAAAAAACCGAAGCACCTATGGACTAGCCTCTGCATGGTTTTGAAGAATTCATTTGACCCAAAGGATCCCTATTCCCACTTGATGGAGGTCAGGAACCTTACAGAGAAAGGCGAGAGACTTCATCTACAATGACTGCAATTTTTGCCATTTTGATTTTGTATGCACACATGGGATCTTTCTTTACATCCACCAGGTGTTGGTAATCTAAGCCACAGCCTCACACAGGGCCAAGAGACTGATTAAGACACATTCCTTTCCAAAGCAGTTAAGCAAAGAGCCACAGGTGATGCCCACTCATTTCCATTTGAAAACTGGTTTCTTCAGGCTTCACAAATGTGTTTCGTGAGGCAAAGCCCTTCCTGACATTCAGGGCAAAAGAACAATAGGTAAGCAAAAGGCCCATAGCAGGGTTTCTCCACTGAGACTTTACTGGTCACACTGATATCTGAGTTTTCTGAGATGCTCGCCATTCCCTTCAGCTATCCAGTACATGGCCATATCACAGAGCTTGGAGGTTGTAAATATCTTGAACACAAAACCATGAGCCTATTCTTGAGTGTAGCCAGAATTCAGGAAGAAAACAGGAACTAAGGAAGTTTGTAGGTGTTGTTCTTCGATAATGCAAGCCACAGTCCATTCATAAATTGGGCAGGATTGATGCTGGGAAGCTTTCTACTAGACAGGACCCATACATTGATGCATTCTCTTTTCTAATGTCTGCAACAACAGACACATTGGGATACACAGACATGGAAACACTTGCCTTGTCCAATCACTTACTAGAAACGGTTCACTCCAAACCAAACAAACCACCTTTCTTACCTTTTCTCAGAACATGAGATAAAACCACAAACACACAACAAAAACCACAAAGGCATCGCCTTCCCCCAAGTAGGTCTGTGACTATTCGGAGTGTACTCTCACTGGTGAGCCTTACTATGTACCTCCAAAATGGCCTGTCCTGTCTCAGATCTGGTCTCTTTGGCCAACTCTGTGAAATTGTCAGGAGCCCGTGGTAAGCCACTACTTGCTTTCTCTGGAAAGGCCAGTCTTCAAAGCTTTCCTGGCATTTGGCCATTTTCACATCAATAGATACCAAGAAAGCCTGACTCTGTCCTAGGAATATCCAAACAAGTGAGCCCACTGGGACTGGGACTAGGACTGGCTCTGGGTGCCTGGATTCCTGGATCACAAGTTCAGAGAGTTCCATCACCAAGGAATAGAGATGAGGTCACTTCCTTCAGGAACTGAATGAGGTCACTGCCTTTGCAACCACGTTTTCCTAACAGTTGCTTTCAAGGGTCCCATGAGATAGATGCTGTCCCTATTTCCCGTGACACTCTCACCAGTTAGAATAGTATATCACCCATAGGCACCCGTGAACAGCTCTCCACACAGGCCTGGATTGGTCCATCTTCTGTACATTAGGAACAGAGACACTGAGTCAGAAACAACCCCTCTCCAGACAGGGTTGTTTTCCATGGAAGATGACTTTTGCTCTCTCAGGTCCTTAATAGCTGCCTACATCTTCTCCAGGGATTATTTCTGCATGGACCTTTGAGGTTTTCAGCAGGTGGTATATCCCCTACATTCCTATATTGTAAGACCAAGACTTTCCCTGCTCTTTTATAAAGTTAGAATGAGGGAATAGTATATGGTTTGGGTTAATTACTTGTTCGATTTGGGTTAGGAATCATTTTGCTGGATGAATAATGGTATTGGAAATCTGCAATATTTATAAAAATATAGAGGTGAAATATATGTATGAAAACAGAAATCTAAGTAATATTTGAAGCCCAGAAAGGGATTGGGCCCTTGATTGGGAGACTTAGCTTTGAATTATGTCCTGCACAGATGTCTCAGATAAATCAATACACAATGGCATCGGACCTTGTACCTTGAATGATTGAATGTCGAAGAGAACATCCATTCAAAAAAGGATAGTCAGTAGGATTTGGGAGATAGTCGGTAGATTCAGAAAGAAGAGTGAGTATAGGATTTGGACCAAAAGTTATTTAGCAATTGGGTTTCAGGTAGAGAGTGAATGTAAATGTCAGCACAAATGAACAGTCAAAATGATGAACTGGGAAATTATGAAGGAAAGCCTATATCAATAGAGACATTAGGATATCAGGAAAAGTTTAAAGTGAGTGATAGGATTAGACATTTTCAACAGGGATGAGTTTGAATATATAATCTTAGAAAGAAACAAGTATGTAGTCAACAATTGGATTGACATTTGAGAGAATTAGGCAACATGGACATGGATGTTTTTAGAAATCCATGCTCACTTTAAATTTAGACTTTGGTACAATCATAAGTGTGACCTTTGCTTTATTTTCCAGAATATTACTGTGATAAAATGTATATGTAGATCAGGTGACATGAGTATTTCTTCCACCATTTCTGGGAACAATATTTTGAAGACGTATAACTGAGTATTGGGGGTAGAATGTGGTGTAGTATCTGTCTAAGAATATAGAGATAATGCAAGAATAGACCATACTGTGAATAAATAATATAATTGGTCCACTTTAAATAATGGACTGAGTTGATATCTGAAAATATACAGAAAATCTTATATTGATATTAAATCATTCATTCCAACCAGTTATACTTCTAATGGTAATATTAGGGTGATATTTCATCATGAAGAGTGTGTGAGTTTTGCTTCAAAAGTGATTATGGAAATCGAATATAATGTGTTTAGAAAGAAGTCTCATGAAAAGTCTTGTCAAAAAACATGGAGGAATACATGTGTTCTGAAGAATGAAGTTATTGAAAGTGAAACAAATGCCTATAAATTTGCTAACTTGTGTATGAAATATATATCTTATGATGTGCATAAACTGAAGAAATAGTAATGTACAAGTGTTGACTAAAAATGAACATCAAAATACACATCACGTTCCATAAATATCTACTTGCATTGGTGTTAAACTGGGTCAGTTACTGTAGAAATATTAGGATTCGTATGCACCATTCACAGAAGTTAGTTTTTAGTTCTAGGAAACAAATATGTATTTTAGGTGGATGAATATTTCTGAGAATAATCTCTTGAATATTTGATTATAAATCCACATACATGAATACGAATGAATTTAGGGAGTGTACATTAAGACCCATATATTTAATATTATGAAAAACTTGGAGAGTGTACACACACACACACACACACACACACACAGACATTAAAAAGTAGCAATATATATGGAAATCGAAATTCATCATGAAATGTATATCATCCACTGATCCAAAAATATTCATTATACTGAACATGATTTTATTTATCATGTTGTTCATCTATGAAGCTCACCCATAGGTTGAATTTTCAGTTCCAACTGTGTTTAGGTGGAGTGATCTCTTCTCCCAATTTGTATCTGCAAAGTCAGCCACCTCACAAGAATGTACATGTGATAACAGGAACGATTCAATATGTGCATATGAAATTACATGTGCTGAATTGGCTACAGAGAAATGCAGAAAGGAATTCATCTATTTGTTAACTTTAAAAACACATGGAGAACTATTTCAACAAAATATTGACTAGATTTAAAAGTCCTACCCTGTATAATGCAAAAGGCAAGTCCAGCAATACACTATGCCTCGTCTAAACTGCTTGTATTTCTATTCGGTTTGGGTTATTTTTCTCCATCATATTAGAATTAGTAGTCAGAGTCTAGTAGGGTATGGGTTAGTGTCACCCATTCAGCATTTTGAATGGAAAATAGGAAAATGAATCCAATGTGTATGTAAATATGTGCTTCACAAAAATCTTCGCACTCTAATCCAGAACAATGCCTTGACTTTACCTTCACCCCAAGTAAAACACAATTAGAGTGGAAGAGTTAGAAAATCTGTGAATACATATCTGGAATGTAATATGCTCAAGAGTTCACAACCTTGAAGGTGGCAGAGGAGTTTCCAAAAGTAAGGGACAGGTAAATACTCCACAAAAATGGAGCTCTGCTGGACTAAAGACTTCTGGTGAAACTGCCTCTGAGTTTGGGCACTTGAAATATTTGTTGTTGTCAGGAGTTTTAGCTTTTTTTGTAGAGAGACCATCAAAGCTAGGTATGTATCTAAGTGACCTGGAGGACATGGTTTCTTATTTTCTAATGAACATGAGGCAGCAGTGCTGAATTCTCTCTTTGTAGGTAAACTGTGGCCACTGGGGGGAAAATCTTTCCGTGTGGACTGTAAAGCCATCCGGCAATCCTCCACTTGTCTATGTGTTTCTTGCTGCTGCAATGTGAGTTTGGTATTTGCTTCACAAAATACAAGGAGTTCAACTGGGACACAGTGCTAAAGGGAGTTCTGTCACGTGTGGTGTGTCAGGGTCTGCAGGATAATGCACCAACCAGGCTTCAATCCCATCCTTGACCATAGCAATCTGATTCTGAACATTGACCTGAAAACTCTCCATATAACAAGATGCCTTTACATAGAAGGGTCTGCTGGGTGCACCATGTCAGTCACAAGCCATTTGGAAGCCAATGGCAGATCCACATGGCCCCACCACAGATATTTTATCACACACCTGCACACGACTTTTCTAGGCCCACTTCACATCAGGCTCCAGCTTACTGGCATCTCTGTTCTACACCATTTTCATGGTCATGGGAATTTCAAAAATTTCATGGTATTTATCTAGCCATTTTTCAAGAATGATGTTGGAGGCACTGTGTGTTTAACTTCATTCAGGAACAATTAAATGGTGAGGAAGCTCATTTCAATAAAATCTCTGGAGAAATCTCACAGGCAAGGCTTCCAAAGAGTGGCCAAAATTTCACAGGAAGCCAGGGCTATTGCTGTCTACAAAGTGAGGTCCATTTGTGTTTTGACTCTCAAATATGGCTGCCATGTCTTTCAGAATAAAACCATGTGATATCCTGGCTGAGATTCCCAGTGCTCTGTGGAAAGCAAACCTGGGCCTAGATCTCGGTTTCCAAGGGCGACTCTCATGCGTGACCAACTGAAATCCCAACATATTTCATGATAACACTTCTCTAAGTCAGTTCCAGAATTCAGTCTTTAAGGGGAATCACACCAGAGTTCAGCCCAGGTGTACCCAGTCATATCTTCCAACTACCACACAAATGACCACAATTAAAACCAAAACACTCCCACATGGTCCTCATCTTCTTTCATATATACACTCTCATACTAAGTTCTGTCTGGAGGTTTACATGAGTGGCGAAGTCCAAGACAGTGTCCAAAATAAGCTCTCTTGCCCCTCATTGCCTAAAGTCATGGTGGCCTGGACACCCTTCCTGTGAACCAGGTGTGATCAAATAGGCCTGCCCTTAATACACCTCTGCTTCTCCAATTTGAGGCCTACTGACTGTCAGGTATAGATATTTTTATGTGAATTGGAGTCATGAGAAAACCAAAGAACCTATGTGCTAGACTCTCCAGGGCTTTGAAGAACTCATTTGACACAAAGGATGTGTATTCTCACTTGATGGAGGTCAGTAGCCTTACAGAGGAAGGCAAGAGACTTCATCCACAGGGACTGCTCATTTGGCCATTTTGGGTATGGATTCACACACGGAATGATCCATCAGGTGATGAGAATCTAAGCCACAGCCTCACACAGGTCCAAGAGGCTGATTCAGACACATTATCAGGATCAATCACCTGTTTTTTTCCTCTGTCTAACTAGCTAGAGAGACCTTCTCTTTTAATTGAATTTTTATCTCTGTCTGACTAGCTTGAGAGACCTTCTCTTTTACTTGAATATTTCTACTATAACTATAATACAACCCAAGAAGATATCACCAAACAAAACTGAACCAGAATGAAACAAAAGTGGAACAACAGAAAATCATTATAATAGCTTTTCTATCCTCCTGAAATGTCCATCTCTTTTTTCTCTCAATCAGTTCCTCAGATGTGAGTGGTTTTTCTTCCATCTTACCCATCTCCAGGGACAGGCAACTTAAAACAAAAGTGAAGCAAAACAAAAGAGGAATTTTAAAATGGCTTCCCATCCTCTCGCCCTGCCTTCAGAGGTGAGCAGTTTACCTTATCACTTACCCTCACTCATTCCCCTTGTGGCCCTCCAAATGCCACAGTCTGGCTGGGCAAAATTCAGGAGCCACTTGACAAAAGAAACGAGCTTTATTTTAAGAACCACACATGCCAAACAAAACAGCTCCTGAGGAAAACCTTCAGAACTCAACTGCCATCACCGGCTTCCCACAAGCCAGCAGTGACCTACCTCACTTACTTGGTGATGGAACTCTCTGAACTGGAAGCCCGGGACACAGAGCCAGTCCCAGTCTCAGTCCCAGTGGGCTCATTGTTTGGATTTACTAAGGACAGTGTCAGTCTTTCTTGGTACATACTGATGTGAGGATGGCCAAATGCCAGGAGAGCTCTGAAGTGGAGCCTTTCCTGAGAAAGCAGGAAATAGCTGGCTCCTGAAAACTTCACAGAGTTGGCCAAGGAGACCAGATCTGAGACAGTACCGGCCATTTCGTGGGAAAATATTATGGCGCACCAGTCAGAGGAAACTCTGGATAGTCACAGACCTACTTTGGGGAAGGAGGTGACTTGTGGGTATGGGTGTGAGTTTGTGGTTTTGTATCATGTTCTGACAATAGGTAGGAAAAGCAGAATGTTTGGTTTGGGGTGAACTGTGTCTAGTAAGTCCTTTGGCAAGGCAACTGTTTCTATGTCTGTGTATCTCTCTGTGTCCGTGCTTGTAGACCATAGAAGGTGAATTAAAAATTATAGCCAGTTCTCCAAAGGCTATATCTGTAATTTCACCAAGAGACAGAATAGCACAGTTACTAATAATACCAAGCCTACATGATAAATTTTTCAGTCATGCTGTAGAAAGAGGTTCCAAGGGATTAGGCTCCACACGTGTAGATTGGGCTATGTTTCTTTAAATTTAGATTCTCGCCCCATGCTAAAACTAAATATTCAAGGACATGAATTTAATGGGCTATTGGATACAGATGCAGAACTTAGCATTATCTCTCATCAAGAACTTAGCATCATCTCTCGTCAAAACATTGGCCATTACAACAATACACTCAAATGCTTCAAGGCCTAGGATTGGTGACTAATCCCCATAGAAGAGCAATGGTATTAGATTGGAAGGATCCTGAAGGATGTGAAGGAACTAAACAGCCATATGTATGGATCATCTTCCCATAAATTTATGGGGATGAGATGTCCTAGATCGATTAGGTTTGACATTAACAAATAACATCAATCAAAATGTACCCACAATTATGGTTAGACAAGGTTTTAGGAAAGGAAAAAGATTAGAAAAACAAGAACAAGGTATAGCAGCCCCAATACAAATAGATCAAAGAACAGACAGACATGGGTTGGATTTTAAGAAAGGGCCACTAAGACAATAAAAACTACTTGGAAATCAGAAATACCAGTATGGGTTCCTCAGTGGCCCCAGACTAAAGAAAAGGTACAAGCAACCCATGACCTGGTAAAACAACAATTAGCGGAAGGACATATACAACCGTCTGTATCTCCCCATAATACTCCCATTTTTGTCATCAAAAAGAAATCTGGTAAATGGAGATTATTGCAAGATTTAAGAGCCATTAATAATGAGACGGTTATTATGCGACCTGCTCATTTGGGAATTCCTCAATGTTCTGCTTTGCCAAAAACCTGGTATGTTTTAATTATAGATATTAATGATTGTTTTTATTCAATTGCAATTCATCCTGAGGATAGTCCATGGTTTGCATTTACTATCCCTGCACTGAATCATGAAGGTCCTGATCAGAGATCCAAATGGAAAGTACTCCCTCAAGGGATGGCTAACAGTCCAACTATGTGTCAAATTTATGTTAACAAATTAATCCAGCCACTTAGAAATCAAAATCCTGAACTACAAATATTTCACTATATGGATGGTGTATTATTAGCACAGAAAGCTAAAAACGCATTGCTAGAATGTTATGCCACACTTACAAACTTATTAAAAAATTATAAACTAGAGATAGCAATAGATAAAGTACAATTAAATTTTTCAATTAATTATTTAGAAGTTCTTTTATCCTCAATCATGGTCCATCCACCAAAAATTCAAATACGAATAGATCAACTCAAATCACTTAATGACTTTCAAAAGTTATTAGGAGACATAAATTGGATAAGGCCTTATCTAGGTATACCAACAGGAGAGTTTGAACCTTTATTTGATATCCTAAAAGGTCTATCAGATCCAAATGCACCCCGAATGTTAACACCTGAAGCAAGAAAGGCATTAAAAATCATTGAAAAATGTATGGAAAATATTCATTTGGATAGAATTGATTTAAGAATGCCTTTATTATTTATTGTACTACCACCAAAAAAATATTCCTACAGAAGTATTTTTGGCAAGAAGGTCCATTATTATGAATACATTTATCTTGTTCTCCTAACACTATTCTTACTAGGTATACTGAGGCTTTAGGACAATTAATACTCAAAGGAATAAAAGCAGCAAAGGGACTGATTGGAATGTCTTCCAATAAAATTATTACTCCATATACTATGAATCAAATTGATGAGTTAGATAATTAGTTAAATACTTGGGCAATAATCATGTGCAAATCTAATGTTTCATTTGATAACCACTTACCATCTAATCCTTTATTGTCTTTTTGGTCATCACATCATGTAATTTTTCCAAAAATGAGAAGAAAAACTCCTATTATAAATGCTACAAATATATTCACTGATGGGTCAAATAATGGTACAGCAGTAATAGTTACACCTGATCAAACTTTTACATTTTTAGTACGAAAACAATTAGCTCAAAATGTAGAGCTTAATGCAGTATTACAAGCTTTTGTGATGCTTAAAGCATCTGTAATTAATTTATTTTCCAATAATCAGTATATAGTTATTGCTATAGTATCACTTGAAGATGGTGGAAGGATTTCCCCTTCCTCTACTCTTTTCTCTTTGCTTTCCAATATACAAAGTCTAATCTGGGACAGGAAAGATCCGTTCTTTATAGGACATTTCAGGACACATACAGGAATGCCTGGAGCCCTTAGTTTGGGCAATTATTTAGTAGATAAAACAACACATGACATACATACATATTTTCTCTACACTAGAAGAAGCTATAAATTTTTATAAAAAGTTCCAAGTCAATGCTAATACTTTACAAAAGCATTTCAAAATAACTAAGAAACAAGCTAGACAAATAATAAAACAATGTCAAAATTGTGTGACCTTTTTACCACAAGTTAATCTTGGAGTCAATCCTAGAGGATTGATACCTAACCATATTTGGCAGATGAACGTCACAAACTTGCCAGAATTTGGAAAATTAAAATATTTGCATGTTACAGTTGATACTTCTTCTGGATTTTTGATGGTCTCCCTTCTTGTTGGAGAAAAAAACTAAAGATGTTATAGCTCATTGCTTACAAAATTTTGCCACTGTGGGCGTTCCAAAAGAGTTAAAAACAGATAATGCCCCTGGTTATATTTCTACCTCTTTTAAACAATTTTGCTCATCATTTGGCATTACTCATATAACAGGAATCCCATACAATCCACAGGGACAAGGCATAGTTGAAAGATCACATCAAACTATTAAAACATACATATTAAAGCAAAAAGAAGGAATTGGGAAGGGGTATATATTCCCCAAAGATAAACTTAAAATAACCCTTTTACTCCAACTTTTTAAATTTGGGTTCATCAGGGCTTAGTGCTGCAGAAAGGCATATATGTCCAAATAATGTACATAAGCCCAAGGTACTTTGGAAGGATATTCTAACAGAACAATGGAAAGGTCCTGACCCAGTAATTGTCTGGGGTCCGGGGTCTGTTTTTGTGTTTCTACAGGGAGAAGAGTAGCCAATTTGGATTCCAGAGAGATTAACTAAAGAGATTTCTACAGACCAAAAATAAGATGATTTGGCTCAAATCAATAAGAGCTGATATCCAGAACTCCAGTTTGGCTGTTCTTACATCTGTGAGAGAACCAGAATGTTTTTTTTCAACATCTATTTTATTATTGCCCTTTCTCATATCATGAAGTTTTATTTTGTTGTTTTTTTTTTAGCTCATACAGACCTAGGTTAATGTTTTGCTGATCAGTTCTATTTTTGGACAATAGAGTTTTTAGACATTGCAATGGAGATTTCACCTGTAAAAAGTCATAAGGCCTTTAATATTATGTCATGTGTTGTATGTATTATATTATGTGTGCACACTTGTGTTTTGTGTTATATGTTTGATTTCAGCATCTTTTCTGTGTTGACTATATTCTTTTCAAGTTGATATACTTTGTCTTCATTATCTGATGTTCTGACTTCTACTTGATCTAGTCTGTTTGTAATATTCTCATTAGCACTTTTAATCTGATTTACGGTTTCTTGCATTTCTATGATTACAACTTGATTATTTTTAACACCTCTATCTCCTGATAAAGCTCATTCTTTGTGGATTTAATTTGTGTGGTTAGTTCCTCTTCAAAATATACTTTCAATGCTTGGATTTGCTGTCTCATGTCTTCTCTAATATTCCGTTCCATCTGAATTAGGAATGCCTTGATTTCTTTCCCTGTCCATATTTCTGATTCTTCTAGGTCCTCCTGTATATTTAGATTGTACTGCATTGTTCGTAACCCTTTTTTCCCTTGTTTTTTCATATTGTTCACGTTGCTTTCCAGCTCTGTTTGACTGCTTTGTAACTGCTTTCTCCTATACATTTGTTTTGGCTTTGTATATCTCTGTTGTCTCTCTTTTGTGGTGGGAGATTATGCCTAGAAATTTTGGCCTTTGTTTTACTTTAAAGCTGATTCATTCAATTCATATAAGGCTTCTAGGTTCCGTATGCATATAATGATTTGCTGTTTGTTCTTAGGACTATATGTTTAGGTTGGGTGCTCTGGTGGTACAATGGTTAGTATGACTTCGCTACTTTAGAAGATTGCTCCACTGAAGGTGGATACTACCAGGCAATTGGATCAGGGTGTTGGTAGTAGCTAGGTATTTAGGAGTCTTATAGACAGCCTCGAGACATTCACCTATTTGCATTTAGACAATTACACACAATGGAAGATGTAATGCTTGGGATGAGAGTTGGGCGGTAGGAGAATGAAGGTGCTCTTAAAAAGAAAAAATGATAGAGGGAGAGATAGATTAGAGGGGAATGAAAAGAACAATAAAACTTGAAATGGGATAGAAAGAGAGAAGGAAAAGGGGGGAAAGGAACAGGGAGAGAAGAAGGAGAGAAAAAAATATCAACAACAGCAACAACAACAACAACAAAAAAAATTAAAGTCTTAGAGATCCACCTTCTTCTCTTCCAGTAGGCAGAGCTGTGCCTTCCAAGCGGAGTGTCTGCTCTCTACCTGCCGAGAGCTATCCCTGTATGGCGTCTTCTGGGGGTTTCTCAGACTTGTCATTCCAGAGCCATTTCACTTCTCCAGCTCTTAACCCCCTTCCTCCTGTCAGCCTGCCAGCCAGGTCCTGTTTCCCAGAAGTGATTCTCCAGAGATCTAGTTACACTTGCAGCCCCACCGAGTGTCCCTTTTAAGCCCCAGTGCTGTGGTAAACTGGCGGCTAAGACCTTAGGGGTCACCGCTGGTGATATGGGGGCCTTGGGGTCTGGGCTCCCCTCTGCTTCCCTACGGACATGACCCCTGAGAAGTCAATGAAGTTTCCTGGCTGCTTGTATCAGTATGGGGAGTCACGCAGCAGCTAAAGTGGATTCTGCTGGGAAGGAATTTCGCCAGCCGAACTCCGATGACGTCAACTCTCTGCTATGGCGGGCCCCAGGCTTCTTGCCGGATTGACCGAGGGGAGGGGTGGGACTGGCCCGGCCCGGTTCGCCTCAGCTCCTGGCGCGTGGAGGCTTGGCTAAAGACTTCTTCCTGCCAAGCTGTGTCTCAGCGTCTAGCAGGACCCAGTCACTTTGGCTGCGGGCGGGTGGATGGATCTGCAGCTGTGCCTGCAGTGCGCGGACTGTGGCTGGTGAATCTCGAACTCCGCGTCTAGTGGCAGGGTCCCGCTCGTCCGGGTCACACAGACGCTTCAAAAAAATTTTAGTAGCTCCCGGGCGGTCTCCCTTCAGTGGAATTTTGCTAGGAGAATCTCCGTTGGTAGAATCCAAGAGTTATCCTTGCGACTTTATCACCCCATCACTGTGAGTGCATTAAAAGCGCAGCCTCTCTGCCCGCCGCCATGTTGGATCCACCTTTTCTTTGCATTATATTTAATAATTCTCTTCGAGACAATGTAAATTGTTAAGAAAATTGTTTTCTTTTAGTGCCTTTTGGAATGTTACATAATTCTTTCTTTAGGCATTGTTGCCAGAATTTCTAACTTCATCCCAGTGCATGTGAAGACAAAGATAAAACCAATCTACAGCTTCTGCAATAGCCATCACTGAACTGCTTGCAGAACTTGCCTGGACTATGTATCACTTGTATGCATTGTGAACTCACCTGCATGCATTGTGAACTATCTGTTGGTGCAGCGACTTGTGGTAGTGTTGGGGTATTTCTCTGATGATGTCATCGGTGGTACAATTTTTTCAAAAAGAGCCATCAATTGCCTTGGTGTATCTTCCTCCCTTCTGCTTGTCATGGTCGTTCAGCTAAAATTTGGGTGCCAACAGAGATGAGGCAAAGAACCTCACCCGCCCCTGGTACAAAGACCTCTCCACAGGTGTGGATGTATACTGGACCTGTAGTCAGTTACGGGTAAGATCCAATTACAATGGTACCAATCTTAGACAGGAGGCTGACACCTTGAGGTCAGCTCATTCGATAATGGGTAAGGACCATATGTACTATTGGACAACCTAAGGCAGGCACGGTCCCTAAGCCACATGCTTGTTGTTTAAACAGAGAGGGTTAGATGTTGAGAGCCACAGCCCAAGGGGCCAAAGCAAACTTTCAGACTGCCAGCTGATGGTTGGCTCACAGCGGCCCCAGCAACATCTAGCTGATTGGCTCCTCTGCGGTGATGCCCATTGGGCTGTTTCCCCACCCTTTCAAATTATGGAGCTGCTTCTTGGGGGACTATTTTGGCTCTGCTCAAACAACCCAGCCAATCGACCTCAAGAGCAGGAGGAGTGAGGAGGTTGAGAGCTTGTGGGAAGCCGGTGGTGGCAGTTGTGCTCTGAGTGTTTTTCCCGAAGAGCTATTTTTTGGCGTGTGTGGTTCTAAAAATAAAGTTAGCTTTTGACAAGTGGCTCCTGAATTGTGCCCAGCCAGACTGTGGCAATCCTAAATTGATGGAGCAAAATAACCAAAACAGAATAGAAATACAAGCAGTTCAGAGGAGGCATGGTGTATAGCTGGACTTACCTTTTGTATGATAAAGGGTTGGTGTTATAAATCAAGTCAATATTAAATTGAAGTAGTTCTCCGTGTGTTTTAAAGATAACAAATACGTGAATTCCTGTCTCCCTTTATCTGTATCCTATTCAGCACATGTATTTTTGTATGCACATATAGAATCCTACCTGGTAACACATGTACACTTTTGTGAGGTGGCAGACTTGGCAGATACAAATTGTCAAAAGAGATCACTCCTCCTGAACGTTGTTGGAACTGAAAATTAAAACTATGGGTGAGCTTCCTAGTTGAACAAGATAATACATAAATCCATGTTCAGTAAAATGAATATATTTGGATCTGTGAATGATATATATTTCATGATAAATTTCGATTCGCATATATATTGCTACCTTTTAATGTCTGTGCGTGTGCGTGTGTTTGTGTGTGTGTGTGTGTGTGTGTGTGTGTATACACACACACTCTCCAGATTTTTCAGAATATAAAATATATGTGTCTTATTATACAATCCCTAAATGCATTCATATTCATGTATGTGGATTTATAATCAAATGTTCACAAAATTATTCTCAGAAATATTCATCCACCTCAAATACATATTGTTTCCTAGTACTGAAATCTAAATTCAGTGAATGGTGCATAGAAGTCCTAATTTTTCTACAGTAACTGACCCACTTTAACATCAATGCAAGTAGATTACTATGGTACATGATGTGTATTATGACGTTCATTTTTATTCAACAATGTTACATGACAATTTCTTCAGTTTATGCACATCATAGGATAAATATTTCATTCACAAGTTTGCAAATTTATAGGCATTTGTTTCACTTTCTATCACTTCCTGCTTCAGTACACATGTATTCCTCCATGTTTTTTGACTGGTCTTTTCATGAGAATACTTTTCATTTTAGATTTCAATAATCATGTTGAAGCAAACCTCACACACTCTTCATGACAAATCATAACCCTAATATTACCATTAGATCTATAAATGGTTGTAATGAATGTATGTATATCAATATAAGAATTCCTGTATATTTTAAGATATCAATTCAATCCATAATTTAAAGTTGGAACCAGTTATATTATTTATTCACAGTATTGTCTATTCATTCATTTTATCAATATTTGTAGACACAGTGTAGACCTATTTGTACACCCAATACTAATTTATACATCTTCAAAATATTGACCACATAATTGGTGGAAGAAATACTCATGTCACCTGATCTACATATACACTTTATCACAGTAATATTCTGGACACAAAATGCAAAGTTCACACTTATGATTGTACCAAAGCCTAAATGGAAAGTGAGCATGGATTACTAAAAACATCCAAATCCAGATTGCCTAATGCTCTCAAATGTCAATCCTATTGTTGCTAAATATTTGTTTCTTTCTAAGATTGTATATTCAACATCTACCATGCTGAAAATGTCTAATCCTATCACTCAATTTATACTTTGCTTGATTTCTTCCTGTCTCTATTGATATCTGCTTCCCTATATATTTTCCCCAGTTAATCATTGTAACTGACTCATCACATGTGCTGACATTTACATTCATTCTCTACCAGAAACCCTATTGCTAAATAACTTTTGGAGCAAATCCTATACTCACTCTTCTTCCTAAACCTACTGACTATCTTTCCAATCCTACCAACTACCCTTTTTAAGTGGATGTTTTCTTCTACATTTGATCATCCAATTTACAAGGTCCTATGCCATTTTTTATCGATTTATCTGAGACATCTGTGCAGAAGGTATTTCAAAGCTAAGTATCCCAATCATGGACCCAATGCTCTTCTGGGCTTCAAATCTTACCTAGACTTCTGTATTCATACTTATATTTCACCTATATATTCTTGTAAATATCACAGGTTCCCATTGCCATTATTCATCATGCAGAATGATTCCTAACCCAAATCGAACCTGTTATTACCCTAACCATACACTTTTCCCTCAATCTAACTTTACAGAAAAGCAGGACAGAGTTGGTCTTACAATCAGGAGTGTAGGGGATCTTCCACCTGCTGAGAACCTCAAAGTTCAATACAGAAATAATCCATGGAGAAGATGTAGGCAGCAATGAAGGACCTGAGGGAGGAAAAGTCAACTTCCATCGTAAACAACCTGGTCAGGGTGAAGGGATGTGTCTGAATCAGCCTCTCTCTTCTTAATGTAGAGAAGATGGACCAAACCAAGCCTGTGTGGAGAGCTGTTCCCAGGTGCCTATGGTTGATATATCATTCTAACTTGTGAAAATGTCACAGGAAGTAGGTGCACCCTCCATCTCATGGGACCCTTGGAAGCAACTGTTAGGACAAAGTGTTTGCCAAGGCAGTGACTTCATTCACTTCCTGATGGAAGTTACCTCACATAACTTCCTTGGTAATGGAACTCTCTAAACTTGGGATTCAGGAAGCCAGGAGACCACAGCCAGTTCCAGTCCCAGTTCCAGTGGTCTCACTTGTTTGGGTAAACCAAGGACAGAGTCAGTCTTTCTTGGTTCCTAGTTATGTGAGGATGGCCAAATGCCAGGAAAGCTAAGAAGAGGGGCCTTTCCTGAGAAAGCAGGTAGTGGATCACCAGTGACTTCTGACAAATTCACAGAGTTGGCCAAGGAGACCAGAACTGAGACAGCACAGTGCATTTCGTGGAAATATAGTATATCCCACCCATCATAGGACACTCCGGATAGTCACAGACCTACTTTGGGGAAGGTGGTGCCTTTTTGAGTGTGGGTGTGAGTTTGAGAATATGTAAGAAAGGCGACTTGTTTGGTTTGGAGAGGACTTTATCTAGTATGTCCTCTGACAAGGTGAGTGTTTCTATTACTGTGTATCCCACTCTGTTTGTGGTCTTGGTATTAGAAAAAGAATGCATCATGGATGTGTTCTGTCTAGTAGAAAGCTTCCCAGCATTCATACTGCCAATTTATGAATGGATTGCGGCTAGCCTTATCAATGGGCAAAACCTACTATCTTTCTAAGTTCCTGTTTTCTTCCTGAATTCTGGACACTCTCCAGAATAGGCTCAGAGATTTGTGTCCAAGCTATGTGGCACCTCCAAGCTCTGTCACATGGCCATGTACTGGAGAGCTGAAGGGAAGGGGAGCATGTCAGAAAACTCAGATATCATTGTGACCAGGAAAGTCTCAGTGGAGAAACCCTGCTTTGGGTCATTTGCTTACCTATTTTTCTGTTGCCCTAAATGTAAGGAAAGTCTTTGGCTCAGGCCACCTTTTTGTGAAGCCTGAAGAAAACAGTATTCAAATGGAAATGAGTGGGCATCACCTGTGGCTCTTTGCTTAATTTCTTTGGAAATGGATGTGTCTGAATCAGCCTCTTGGCTCTCGGTGAAGCTGGGGCTTAGATTGTCAGCACCTGATGGATCTAAAGAAAGATCCCATGTGTGCATCCATAACCAAAATTCAAAAAGATCAGTCATTGTGGATGAAGTCTCTCACCTTCCTCTGTTAGGTTCCTGACCTCCATCAAGTGTGATTATGGACCCTTGGGTAAAATGAGTTCTTCAAAGCCCTGCAGATGTGGTAGTGTTTTCTCATGACTACAAAACACATAAAGAATCTATACCTGACAGTCAGTAGGCCTCAAATAGTAGAAGCAGAGCAGTATTAATGGCAGGCCTATTTGATCACTCCTGGTTGACAGGAAGAGTGTCCAGGCCACACTTACTTTAGGCAAATGAGGGACAAGGAAGCTTATATTGGACACTGTCTTGAGCTGCGCCACTTATGGAAACCTCTTGCCAGAAGTTATGATGGATGTCTATATGGAAGAAAATGAGGGCCATGTGGGAGTGTTTTGGTTATAATTGTGGTCATTTTTGTGGCAGTTGGAAGAGACGACTCGGTCCACCAGGGCTTCACTCTTGGGTGATTCCCCTTATAGACTGAGTTCTGGAACTGACCTCAGAGTAGTATTGCCATGAATTGAGTTGGGATTTTAGGAGGCCACGCATGAGATTCACGCTTGGAATCTGAAATCTAGTCCCAGGTTGGTTTTCCACAGAGCACTGGGAATCTCAGCCAGGATATCACATGATTTTTTTATGAAAAACATGGCAGCCATAGTTGAGAGTCAAAACACACATGGACCTCACATTGTACAGTTCAATGGGCCTGGCTTCATGTGACCTTTTGGCCACTCTTTGGGAAGCCTTTCCTGTGAGTGTTGTCCAGAGAATTCATTGAAATGAACTTCCTCACCATTTAGTGGTTCCTGAATGAATTGAAACCCACAGTGCCTCCAACTTCATCCTTGAAAAATGGCTAGATGAATACCATCAAATTTTTGAAATTCCCATGACCAGGTGGCACTGGAGAAACTTTGGATGTCCTGTTGCTGATCATGAGTATACAATACAGTGCCTTGATTGACTGGGTTTCATGAAAATGTTGAAGAACAGTGATGCCAGTAAGTTGGAGCCTCCTGAGTAGTGGGCCTAGAGTAGTGGTGTGCAGGTGTGTGATAAAACATCTGTGGTGGAGTCATGTGGACCTGCCATTGGCTTCCAAATAGCTTGTGACTGACATAGTGTAGCCAGCAAACCCTTATATGTAAATGCATCTTGTTATATGGAGAGTTTTCAGGGCAATGTTCAGAATCAGGTTGCTATGGTAAAGGGGGCAAGCTATGTGAGATAGAGGCCTGGTTGGTGCATTCTCTTGCAGACCCTGACACACCACACATGACAGAACTCCCTCTAGCACTGTGTCCCAGTTGAAATCTTTGTATTTCACCAAGCAAATACCAAACTCCCAGTGCAGCAGCAAGAAACACCACGAAAATTGGAGGATGACCAAATGGTTTCAGAGTCCTCACAGGGAGACACATAGCCCCCAGTGGCCACAGTTTACCTACAAAGAGAAAATTCAGCACTGCTGTCTCATGTTCATTGGAAAATAAGAAACAAGATCCTTCAGGTCACATAGATGCAGATCCAGCTTTAATTGTCTCACCACAAATGAAGATTAAGCTCCTGACAACAACATATATTTCAAGTTCCCAACCTCAGAGGCAGTTTCTCAAGAAGTCTTTAGGCCAGCAAAGCTCCATTTTTGTGGAGGGTTTACCCTGTTCGTTACTTTTGTAAACTCATCTACCACCTCCAAGTTTGTGAACAACTGAGCATATTGCATTCCATATATATATACAGATTTTCGAACTCTTCTCCTGTAATTGTGTCTTACTTGGGGCAAAGGTAATGTCAAGGCATTGTTCTGGATAAGAGTGGGAAGATTTTTCATAGCACATAATTACATACACATTGGATACCTTTTCCAATTTTCCATTCGAAATACTGAATCCCTGACACTAACCCATAGCCTACTAGACTCTGACTACTTATCCTAATATGATGGAGAATAATAATCCAAACAGAATAGAAATACAAGCAGTTCAGAGGAGGCATGGTGTATAGTTGAATTTGCCTTTTGCATTATGTAGTGTAGGAGTTATAAATCTAGTCAACTTTTGTTGAAATTGTTCTCCATGTGTTTTTAAAGTTAACAAATATGTGAATTCCTGTCTCCCTTTCTCTGTAGCCTATTTGCACATGTATTTTTATATGCACATATAGAATCCTACAAGGTACAACACATACATTCTTGTGAAGTGGTTGACTTGGCAGATACACATTGTGAGAAGAGATCACTTCTCCTAAATGCTGTTGGAAGTTAAAATTCGAACTCTCTGTGAGCTTCCTAGTTTAACAACATTATACATAAATCCATGTTCAGTAAAATGAATATTTTTGAAACTGTGGATGATATATATTTCATGGTGAATTTCAATTGGCATATATATTGCTACTTTTTAATGTCTGTGTGCATGTGTGTGTATATATATATATATATATATATATATATATATATATATATATATGCAAACTTTCCAGATTTTTCAAAATATGAAATACATGTGTCTTATTATACATTTCCTAAATTCATTCATATTCATATATGTGAATTTATAATCAACTTTTCACAAGATTATCGTCAGAAATATTCATCCACCTGAAATACGTATTTGTTTCCTAGTACTGAAAACTATCTTCAGTGAATGGTGCCTACAAATCCTAAAATTAATACAGTAACTGACCCAGGTTAACATCAATGCAAATTGATTCCTATGGGACATGATGTGTATTTTGACGTTCATTTTTATTCAAAACTGGTACATTACTATTTCTTCAGTTTATGCACATAATAGGATATATATTTCATCCACAAGTTCGCGAATTTAGAGGCATTTGTTTCACTTTCAATCACTTCCTGCTTCAGGACACATGTATTTTTTCATGGTTCTTGACTGGTCTTTTCATGAGACTTCTTTCCAAACACATTATTTTTGATTTCCATAATCACTTTTGAAGCAAAACTCACACACTTTTCATGATAAACCATAACCTTAATTTTACCATTAGATGTATAACTAGTTGGAATGAATGTATGTATATCAATATAAGATTTCTTATATATTTTAAGATACGAATCCAATGCATTATATAAAGTGGAACCAGTTATATTATTTATTAACAGTATGGTCTATTCATGCATTAGCTCTATATTCATAGACACAAGGTACATGTCTTTGTACCCCCAATACTAACTTATTAATCTTCAAAATATTGCTCCCAGAAATGATGGAAAAATTACTCATGTCACCTGATCTACATATACATTTTATCACAGTAATATTCTGGACACAAAATGCAAGGTTCACACTTATTATTGTACCAAAGCCTAAATTGAAAATGAACATGGATTACTAAACACAGCCATGTCCAGGTTGCCTAATGCTCTCAAATATCAGTCCAATTAGTGACTACATATTGGTTTCTCCTAAGATCAAATTCAAATTCAACCCTATTGAAAATGTCTAATCCTATCACCCACTTTATACTTTGCCTTATTTCGTAATATCTCTATTGATATCTGTTTTCCTACATATTTTCTCCGGTTCACTATTTTGACTGACTCTTCACATGGGCTAACATTTACATTCACACTCTAAACAAAACCCTATTGATAAAGAATATTTTTTTTCCAAAACCTATACTCACTCTTCTTCCTAAACCTAACAACTATCTTCCTAATCCTACCGACTATCCCTTTTTGACTGAATGTTCTTTTCTACACCCAATCATCAAAGTAAACATTGGGCGAGCTTCGGAGGAAGAGACCACCAAAAGACTATCTCATGCAACAGCAAAGGGTTTATAGGGGGTCAGCATGCAGGGGGTCCGAGCTCACTTGAATAGAGCAGAGAGCCCTGAGAAGAGCTTAAGCAGAGCTTATATACTTTCTTTGGGGAGGGCAGGGAGCGAAGTTTATTGATGGGTGAGGGAGAGTGGGCGGTTTGCATTCAACCGGGTGAGGGAGTACATTCTGCAGTTTGGCATTTGGGGACAGGACATTCTGGGAACAAGATTAGCAAACAGTTCTCAAGATTTCAACAGTGTTTTGTTCAGCATACAGAAAAAAAAAGTGACAAGTACATATTTTATTAATCTTTCATTCCCCACTTCTTCTTCTAGCTACTTTTAATCATAAAAGTGATCATTGGGGGGTGTCACATTCTATGTCTGCTAGTGGGGTATTACCATAAGTTTAACTTGTCCAATTTGAGCTTAGAGAAAAGAAATTACACGGTTGAGCAAACAGGGTTTTATAGTTAGCAATAATATGGAGATTATTATCGGACAGGCCAGGGTTGATAAAAAAGTAGTCAAACAGGGGGACTAGGTGAACCAAGACTCAAACCACTTTTTTTGGTCCTCTCACTCTCTCATTGACGCTCTTCAAGGTGTCTTTTTAATTTAATCATTTTTTTTTTACAACTACATTATGCTCGGAATAAACACAAAATTCTTCCCAGGAAGTGACAAATACCTATTTTATTAACCTTTCACTTCCGACTATCCCTTTTTGACTGGATGTTCTCTTCGACATTCAATCATCGAAGGTACAAGGTCCTATGCCATTGTATATTGATTAATCTGACACATCTGTGCACAACCTAATTCAAAGCTAAGTATTCCAATCTAGGGCCCAATGCTCTTTTGGGCTTCAAATCTTACCTAGATTTCTGTTTTCATACATATATTTCACCTATATATTCTCATACATATCGCAGGTTCCCAATACCATTATTCATCCAGCAGAATGATTCCTAACCCAAATCACACATGTTATTAACCCTAACCATACACTGTTCCCTCAATCTAACATTACAGAACAGCAGGGACAGAGTTGGTCTTACAATACAGGAATGTAGTGGATCTTCCACCTGCTGAAAACCTCAAAGGTCCATGCAGAAATGATCCCTGGAGAACATGTAGGCAACTATGAAGGACGTGAGAGAGCAAAAGTCATATTCCATGGAAAACAACCTGGTAAGGATGAAGGGTTGTGTCTCATTCACCCTCTCTCCTTAATGTAGAAAAGATGGACCAACCAAGGTCTTTGTGGAGAGCTGTTCCTGGGTTCCTATGGTTGAGATACCTATCTAACTTGTGAAAGTGTCAGAGGAAGTATGGAAGCAACTGTTCGGAAAAAGTGGTTGCTAAGGCAGTCACCTCATTCAGTTTCTGAAGGAAGTGACCTCACCTCACTTCCTTGGTGATGGAACTCTGTGAACTTGGGATCCAGGAAGTCAGGCATCCAGAACCAGTCCAATTCCCAGTACAGTGGGATCACTTGTTTAAATTTACCAAGGACAGAGTCAGTCTTTCTTGGTACCTACTGATGTGAGGATGGCCAAATGCCAGGAAAGTTTGAAGACTGGCCTTTCCAGAGAAAGCAAGAAGTGGCTCACCGCGGGCTCCTGATATTTCACAGAGTTGGCCAAGGAGACCAGATCTGAGAAAGGACAGGCCATTTCTGGGGAACATAGTATAGCCCACCATTCAGAGGACACTCTGGATAGTCACAGACTTACTTTGGGGAAGAAGGTGCCTTTTTCAGTGTGTGTGTGAGTTTGTGGTTTTGTCTTATATTCTGAGAATAGGTAGGGAAGGTGGCTTGCTTGGTTTGGAGTGGAATGTTTCTAGAAAGTCTTTTGACAAGGCGAGTGTTTCTATGTCTGTGTATCCCACTGTGTCCGTGGTTGTAGACATTAGAAAAGAGAATGAATCAATGGATGTGTCCTGTCTAGTAGAAAGCTTCCCAGCATTCATCCTACCCATTATAGGAATGGATTGCAGGTTGCCTTATCGATGGACAACATGTACTGTCTTCCTAAGTTCCTGTTTTCTTCCTGAATTCTGGCCACTCTCCAGAATAGGCTCATGGTTTTGTGTCCAAAATATGTACCACCTCCAAACTCTGTGACATGGCCATGTAATCCATAGCTGAAGGGAATGGCAAGCATCTCAGAAAACTCAGATATCAGTGTGACCAGGAAAGTCTCAGTGGAGAAACCCTGCTTTGGCCCTTTTGCTTACCTATTGTTCTGTTGCCCTGAATGTCAGGAAGGTCTTTGCCTCAGGCCACCCTTTGTGAAGCCTGAAGAAAACAGTTTTAAAATGGAAATGAATGGGCATCACCTGTGGCTCTTTGCTTAATTACTTTGGAAAGGAATGTCTCTGAATCAGCCTCTTGGCCCTGTGTGAGGCTGTGGCTTAGATTATCAGCATCGGATGGATCTAAAGAAAGATCCAATGTGTGCATCCAAAACCAAAATGGCAAAAAATCAGTCATTGTGGATGAAGTCTCTTGCCTTCCTCTGTTTGGTTCTTGACCTCCATCAAGGGAGTATTGGGATTTTTTGGGTCAAATGAGTTCTTCCAATCCCTGCAAAGGTGCTTGGGTTTAATAATGACTCCAAATCACATAAGGAATCTATACCTGACAGTCAGTAGGCCTCAAATTGCAGAAACAGAGCAGTATTAATGGCAGAACTATGTGATCAATCCTGGTTCACAGGAAGGGTGTCCAGGCCACCCTGAATTTAGGCAAATGAGGGGAAGGGAGCTTATTATGGACACTCTATTGGGCTGTGCCATTTAAGGAAACCTCCAGCCAGAGGTTATGATGAGTGACTATATGGAAGTAGATGAGGGCCATGTGGGATTGTTTTGATTTTAATTGTGGTAACTTGTGCAGCTTTTGGATGAGATGACTGTGTTCACCTGGGCTTTAACACTGGCGTGATTCTCCTAAGAGACTGAGTTCTGTAACTGACTTCAGAGTAGTAATTGCTTTGGAAATGGTTATGTTTTAATCAGCCTCTTGGCCCTGTTTGAGGCTATGGCTTAGATTATCAGCACCAGATGGATCTAAAGAAAGATCCCATGTGTGCATCCAAAACCAATATAGCCAAAATAGCAGTAATTGTCGATGAACTCTCTCACCTTCCTCTGTAAGGTTCTGAAAGAATAAAAGAAATTGAAATTGAAATGTAAAGAACCAGGTTTTGTAAAGTTTCCAAGCTGCACTCAGCACCTGAAATTCCTGTGGCAGTTAAGACAATTCCCGGATTTGCACTTTAGATGTGTGTTGAAATCTTCCCTGAGGACCTAGTTACTTAACAGCCCCTCCCCAGAAATCATGCAGCTCACCACGTATACATCACAGTGCATCCACCAATCAATTTAAATGTATACCCCTTCTTAGGGCTGACCAATCACCCCCTGCCCAACCTGTTCCCGCCAATGAATGTGCTAATCATGTTTTAGAGTTGTTATTTGATTTTCCCGTGGAATATGATGATTTGCTAAAGGAGGCTATGATGTGTGTAAAGTCCCTACCCTCTCTAAAGAATGTATATAAACTCCGCTCGAGTGGTTCTTAGGGCTCTTTGTTCTTTGCTCCTCTGAAGTGAGCCCTGAACTCCAGCACGCTATACCCCCAATAAACCCTTTGGTGTTGCATGAGAAAGCCTGTTGGTGGTCTTTTCCTCCGATGTTCGCCCCACCTTTTCATCTGGAGGCCCCAGGTGAGATATCCAGCGCAGCGGACGAAAGACCCCAAGGGACTCCTCTCAGGGTAAGAAAGGCGCCTCTTTCTGGTTTCGGGTTTCAGGTGAGGGCTTGGCAAAGTGGCTGTCGGTGAAGAGCATTAGCTCTCTCTGACGGTGGCTGGCAGACGTGTCACAGAGCTACTGGCCACGTCCCTGGGGGACACTCCAGAGGATGAGGGAAATCAAGGAATATTAGTTTCCTCAACTCGGTTATATTTTGCTTCAGGATTCGGTTTGCCAGCCCATCAGGTTTTGCTGGCTACACAGTTTTGTTCATTGTCCCGAACTCATGTTGAGTTTACTGTCTGTCTTTATTGTCTAACCCATCAGGTTTTGCCAGTTACTGAGTTCTAATATTTGTCTTGGACCCATGTTAAACGTTTACTGTTTGTCTTTGTCTGTGTTGCGTTTGTGTCTTCACTGTCTCTTTTTGAGTAACTCCCATTATGGGACAAAGCACTTTCTTGCTTCTGTCGCTGACCCTTGATCATTGGACTGATGTCCGCTCAAGGGCCCAGAATCATTATTTTTCAGTTAAATGTCAGACCTGGCGGACTCTCTGTGC